>NC_047087.1:223435662-224802026 GCF_902459505.1 Geotrypetes seraphini
AGAATCCTTAACTATTGTTTTGCCGAAGCCAAATAAAGATTCTATGTTGGTTTCAAATTACAGGCCTATTTCTTTGATTAACGTAGATGGTAAACTTTTGGCTAAGTTATTGGCTTTACGCTTAGCTAAGGCTCTCCCTTATATCATCGGAATGCACCAAATGGGGTTTGTTGCTCAAAGACATTCTTCTAATAACACCAGATTGGCGTTACATATGTTAAATCTATCAAAAGTTATGGATGATCCGGCCTTCTCTGTATCTTTGGATGCAGAGAAGGCCTTTGATCATATAGAATGGACCTTCATGTATCAAGCGATGGATTGGTTTGGTATTGGTTCTGGATTTATTCAAATGATTCAAACCTTGTATAGCTCCCCCTCTGCCAGATTGTATATTAATAATACTTTTTCAGAGCATTTTTGTTTGGGGGAGGAGTTAGGCAAGGATGTCCGTTATCTCCTCTGCTCTTTGATATTCCCTTGTTACTGGCGATTCAACAGGCAGAGGAGATTCAGGGTATTCCTTATGCAGGTCAGGAATATAAAGTCTCTGCTTATGCAGATGATATTTTGCTTCATTTGAGGAATCCGGAAACAACCATTCCACATTTACTTCAGCTGACTGAAAGATTTGGGAAATTTTCAGAATATAAGATAAATTGGAGTAAATCAGAGGTCCTTCCTTTAAACGTTCACTGTTCCAAGGGATTATTTGATAAATTCTCTTTCTTGTGGAAGGAAGGAGGAATTAAATATTTAGGTATTTGGATCCAGAAAACGTTGGAAGAAACGATGCAGGTAAATGAAAAATCCATATTGCTAAAGGTCTCAGAGATGTGTGAGAATTGGAACCCACTGCATTTGTCTTGGTGGGGGAGAGTTCAGACTGTAAAAATGATGATTCTGCCTGTAGTTTGTTACCAAATGGGTATGATACCGGTTTACTTTCAGGGGTCTTTTTATAAAAAAATTGAATAGTATTCTTACTAAATTTATTGGGCTGGGTAAAAATGCTAGAATTAAGAACATAAGGACATAAGAATTTGCCTCCGCTGGGTCAGACCAGAGGTCCATCGCGCCCAGCAGCCCACTCCCGCTAACACACCTTAAAGCTAAGTGGAGTGGTTTTTCCTCTTATTGCCATTGAGAACAAATCTAGCATTCAAAGAGCACGTTGCCTTATTTACTATTATTTTGCATTAAAGTCATACACAGTGATGAGACGGTGGGTTCAGCTATAGGAGCCAAGGCTCTTGGTCGGATTACACAATTCTGAGTGTATGTGAAAATTGTATTACCTCACTTCTTAATACCTATATTTAAGATCCATTTTTGACTTTCATATATTGAGAAGTCTTGGTTCTTGTTACACTTTACCTCTATGTGCGGACAGCTTTTCTTCTTGATCTCCACTTATGATCGCCTCGAGTTCTGGTACATTGGATGTGTCCTCGTTTGTGAAGACTGACGAGAAGAACTTGTTTAACCTGTCAGCTACCTCTTTTTCCTCCTTTACCACTCCCTTTCTGTCTCCATCATCCAACGGTCCTACTTCCTCCCTCGCCGGTTGCTTCCCTTTAACGTATCTGAAGAACGTTTTGAAGTTTCTTGCTTCCCCAGCCAGCCTCTCTTCGTATTCTCTTTTTGCTTTCCTAACATTCTTTTTGGTGTTTTTTGTGCTCCTTCCAGTTCTCCCCATTTTGGTCCTTTTTCCATTTTTGGAATGATTTTTTCTTGTCACCTATCGCTTTCTTCACTTCATTTGTTATCCATGCCGGATCTTTTGTTCGATTTTTTTTGCACCCTTTCCTAACCCAGGGGATGTACAGGTTTTGTGCCTCTTGCACTGTGCCCTTGAATAGGGACCAGGCTTTCTCTATGGTCTCCAACTTTTTTGGGCCATTTTTGAGCTTCTTCCTCACCATCTTCCTCATAGCATCGTAGTTCCCTTTCTTGAAGTTGAGCGTTGTCCCAATATGGCAATTCTTATATTCTTATGTGAACCAAGAATAAGATAATCAAGGCATAGTGACATCACTAATGAGTTTGGCTCTTAGGCATTGGTGGAATGAGGCATTATGACTTCACAATATGAGCTCTGGAATGTTGCTATTTTTTGGGTTTTTGTCAGGTACTTGGACCTGGGTTGGCCACTGTTGAAAATAGGATACTGGTCTTGATGTACCTGAGGTTTGTCCCAGTATGGCAGCTTTTCTGTTCTAATATTCTTATGCAGTGTCACCTGATACTGTATGAGGCCCATGATTTGTTGAACAATCCTAATTTTAAATTATATATGAGTATGTTATTTTATGTTTTGTTAATTATTTTTAGTTTAGTTGTTATATTTTTGGTTTTTTATGAATGTATTGTTCATTGCATTAAATCATTGATTAGACTTCTGAAAGAGAACATTTTCAAGTAAGTAAATAACTTACTTCCCCCCCCAACCCTCTTTTATGAAGCTGCATTATGACTTCACAAAAGGGGGAGTTAATAAGTAGCTAAACATCATGATCCTCGTGTTATTTCATACCTGGCACTCCTTGTTTCTTCTTTTCAACTACAATACCCCAGAATAATCCAATACCGCTGTAGCTATTAAGCCTTTACCTGGCTTATGATTTTCCAGGTCCTTATGATTTTCCAGATGGCACCCTTCTACAGCCATCCTGTTCCACAGACATGGTCCAACATGAGGAATGATGAACCTGCCAGATAAAGTCACTATGTTTTCATCAGGACTTCTGGCATTTACTGTGATTATGGTCTCTGCCAGGACTGTTCTAGTTGCTAATTAATTCTATCATTGCAGCCTGCCAGACACATTCAACTATGTAAGTGTTTTTGTTTGCACTAGAAATTTTACTTCCTAGGGCAAACATAAACACATAATTGTGTCTGTCTTGCAAGCTGCAATGATAGATTAGCTTCTTTCTTCTACTGATACTGTGAAAGCTGTTGTCATAGGTGTCAGGCAACAGAGGGACTGAGATATCTATACATTATGGATCAGGGTGCATGTTATATATACTCTTGTTATTCTATAAAACGTTTGTACAATCAGGAGTATATAGGCAAAATATTTTCATGTATTTTGAGATAGATATGTGGAGCATAGTCAAAACATACGTCTAAGTCCGATTTGCGTGTATGGTGCTAGATGCCCAAAGTCAGCAGTGGGAAAATGCCCATTCAAAAAAAATATGTCTAGTATAAATATATATATTTTTTCCAAAAATCATCTATCTGCACATCCAGGCTATTGTTTCATCCAAGTCCCGAATACCCAGAAAAAGACCATTTGGACATGGGAGGGGCCAATCTTGTAACGGACTTGACACCCAGACATGGCAACAGAGCAGTGGGGCACCTTACAGGGCACTGCTGTGAACTTCACAAAAAGGGTGCCATATAAACATTTCACCAGAACATAAGAACATAATGGTTAGTGCAATGGACTGAAAACCTAGAGACTGGGTCCATTTCACACTGCAGCTCCCTATGACAATGTGGTTTGTATATTTATTGTATGTAGGTACTTTGTCCCTTATGGGCTCATAATCTACATTTTTTGTACCTGGGAGAATGGAGGGTTAATTTAATTTAACATTTAGGAGCAAATTCTATAAACGGCGCCTTAACTTAGACACCAGTAGCTGCCCTAATGGCACCTAAGTTAAGAGGGAAACGCTGTTTGAAATGCAACTTAAGTGAAAATTCAAAGCACCTACTGGTGCCTAAACAAATGGCACTGGAATTGTACCTCCGGAAATGCCACTATAGGTGTTGCTAACACCAGAAGTAGCACTAGGCGCCATAAAGCTCCTATGTAGGTGCGATTCACATCAAAGACAGGCATCAGAAATGCAGGCCTTGAAAACCCAGGTCTGCATTTCTGGTGTCTATCTTTGCCAGAGGTGCGATTCTCTAGTCTAAAAGGCGCCATCATGCTATTGCCATGCAATCGGCGGCCACTTTTAAGATGGCCACCAACAACGGCCCCAGTTAGAGAATTCGGGCCTTATAGGCTGCTTATTCTCAAGTAAAGCCCTCTTTAAGCAATCAAAGTATTATCCTGAAATACAGTCAATATAAAATCATTACATATTCATTGGTGTAATAATTAATATTGGGTTTTACTAAATGGTGGTAGAAGTTTCTACCACAGGCTGGTGAGTTAAATACTCTGATGCTCATAGAACTCCTCTGTTTCAGACCCCGCACACAACCAAGTTTTTACTAGAAGTCAAAATCTCATAGAATCCAATGTCAATCTGATCCCTGTAGGTAAAGAGTTCCAAAGCGCTGTACTTCTTCCAAGTATAGTCGTATTGAATGTCTTTTTCAGATAACATACTGATATCACTACAATGATATTGTTTAGGGATCTGAGAGTCCTCCTTGTCCAATAAAGTCGAACATAGTTTTCTAAATAAGTAGTAACCAAGTAGGTTTTTAAAAACCAACTATTAAGTTGACTCCTGCATTTTGTACAGTGCTAGATAGATCTAGATAGGCTGAAGTGGGGCTTCGATAGTAGCTCCAGTAGTTTTTAAGCGGTATATCAAATTTTAAATAAAACTTGGAAAACTAGGAGCAAGTTCAGAGCTGGGCAGATTTTTATGGTCTGTTCCCTGAAAATGGCAAGGACAGACTAAGGGCTCCTTTTACGAAGGCACGTTAGGGCCTTAACGCACGGAATAGCACACACTAAAATGCCGCGCACGCTAGCCACAACCGCCTCCTCTTGTTCTAATATTCTTATGTAGTGTCACCTGATACTGTATGAGGCCCATGATTTGTTGAACAATCCTAATTTTAAATTATATATGAGTATTATTATATTATTTTATATTATATTATTTTATGTTTTGTTAATTATTTTTAGTTTAGTTAATTATTTTTAGTTTAGTCTCTTTTCCTCCCCCTCAATCCAACACTTCCTTCCTTCCTACTTACCCCTCCCCCCGGCACCCTCCTGTAACTGATACTGGTTGCACTCTCTGGCCATTCACCACTCTGTATCCTCGCTATACATGTAACTATCTTTGCATAGTAATCCACTTAACCGCATTATATAGTCTCTTGCATCGTATCGTGCTTTACAAGTCTCTTGCACTGTATTTTCACTGTATAAATATCTCCGCTGTATATGTACAGTCTCTTGCATTGCAAATCTGCATTGTATCTTCGCTGTATAAACACCTATGCTGAATATGTACAATCTCTTGCATTGTAAACTGCTCTGAACTGTTTGTGGTATTGCGGTATACAGAAATAAAGTTATTATTATTATTATATTTTTGGGTTTTTATGAATGTATTGTTCATTGCATTAAATCATTGATTAGACTTCTGAAAGAGAACATTTTCAAGTAAGTAAATAACTTACTTACCCCCCCCCCCATTATAAAGCTGCATTAGCATTTTTTATTGCTGGCTGCGGTGGTAAAAGTTCTTTAACCGCTGCGGCTGGCGATAAAAAACACTAATATGACTTCACAAAAGGTGGGGTTAATAAGTAGATAAGCATCTTGATCCTCATGTTATTTCATACCTGGCAGTAGTTTTTTGGCTAGCGCGCGCTATAGCCCGCGCTAATCTGGTGCGTGCGCTAAAAACGCTAGTGCACCTTCGTAAAAGGAGCCCTAAGATCAGGAATGCATACATAATAGTGTATAATACCATATGCCATGAGCTTATCCTGTTGGACAGACTGGATGGGCCATACAGATTTATATCTGCCATCATCTGTTACTATGTAATCCTTCAGGTGGGGAAGAACCCTCCCTCATTCACTCCCAGCCTTGTGATGTACAACTGCTGCATAACCCAGGCAGCTGTTTATTATAATGCTGGGAGCCAATAAAGGAGAATGAGAAGAGATCTAGGACCAATCCCTCCTCCCCAACACACTTCCAACTTTGTGATGTATAGCTGTCATGCCATGTCCACCTGGAAGCCATGATTTTAGAATGGCTATGATTTAGATGCGTATACACTGGCCACAAAGAGGTATCCGCGTCTAGTAGGAGGCACTGAGGTCTATACAATCCACAAAGGTCATGCATGTTGAGGGCTGAAAATATAAATGTTACCATCTGCATCTGCTATAAATCACGCACAAGTTCCAGTCTCTCTTGTGTTTTGGACCTGGTGCTTGTGTTGATAGAGAACTGAGAGCCTTTCAATTGTCCACATAAATGCGTCTTTAGCTGCCTTTCATTTCAGAGCTGTGTTCCCTGACACCCTTTTCTTTTTAAAAAATATTTTTACTGAGAAACAGAATGGAATACAACTCTAAAAACAGGTCATAAAACTTATACAGTAAAAGTCCAACTGCACAGATATAAGAACATAAGAATAGCCTTACTGGGTCAGACCAATGGAATGGACCATCAAGCCCAGTAGCCTTTTCTCACGGTGGCCAATCCAGGTAACTAGTACCTGGCCAAAACCCAAGGTGTAACAATATACCATGCTATCAATACAGGGCAAGCAGTGGCTTCCCCCATGTCTTTCTCAGTATGGACTTTTCCTCCAGGAACTTGTCCAAACCTTTCTTAAAACCAGCTACATTATCCGCTCTTACCACATCCTCTGGCTACGCGTTCCAGAGCTTAACTATTCTCTGAGTGCAAAATAATTTTCCTTCTATTGGTTTTAAAAGTATTTCCGTGTAACTTCATCAAGTGTCCCCTAGTCTTTGTAATTTTTGACGGAGCGAAAAATCGATCCACTTGTATCCGTTCTACTCCACTCAGGATTTTGTAGACTTCAATCATATCTCCCCTCAGCCGTCTCTTTTCCAAACTGAAGAATCCTAACTGTTTTAGTCTTTCCTCATACGATCTTGATCACTCTTCTTTGTACCTTTTCTAGCGCCACTATATCTTTCTTGAGATAAGGAGACCAGAATTGAACGCAAATGAAGTCGCACCTTGGAGCGATACAGGGGCATTATGACATTCTTAGTCTTGTTAACCATTACTTTTTTAATAATTCCCAGCATCCTGTTTGCTTTTTTGGCCGCCGCCGCCACACATTGGGTGGAAGATTTCATCATATTGTCCACAATGATACCCAGATCCTTTTCTTGGGTGCTAACCCCCAAGGTGGACACTAGCATCCGGTAACTATGATTCAGGTTATTCTTCCCAATGTGCATCACTTTGCATTTGTCCACATTAAATTTCATCTGCCACTTGGATGCCCAGTCTTCCAATTTCCTAAAGTCCACCTGCAATTTTTTACAATCTGCATGTGTTTTAACAACTTTGAACAGTTTAGTGTCATCTGCAAATTTAATCACCTAAATAAGCAATGTACTGGAGAGAAATATAAAAGCAGAAGAAAAGCACATCAAAGCACACAGTTGGAGTTACCAAATTTGTTGGGGGTTTTTACACTTTTTTCCCACCCCCTCCAAAGTCCCCTTAGCTATGACCAACAGCACTCCACCCAAGAACCAAATAATTGCCAACAAGCCAAATACATTTAATAACGTACTTTCCCTGCATTCTCCAATCTCCTGCATTCCCAGCCTGCCACTTGTGACATAAAAGACATGTAGAGGGTTTATGCCCTATAACCATCCTGTACTAGGTGGAAAGTTTAAGGGAGGGTGGTACTGCTAGGAACATGGAAGGCCATTTTCAAAAAGAATATCTAAATACAATTTGGACGTTTCCCGCTAAACATCCAAAGCTGGAAGCACAGAGACATCTATTTTCAAAAGCTGAACTGCTAGAGATCCCAAAAATCTTTTTTTTTTTTTCATTTACGTGGATGTATAGGCCAACAGGATGGCCAACCCTTAGGATGCCTAACTTTATATTCCATTTTTGATCAAAGAAGTGTCCAAGTTGAAAATGTTAAAATCCAAACATTTGGTTGTGGGAGTGGCCATAATTGTGATGGACTGCACCCACAGACATGCCAACAGAGCAGTGGGACACCTTTGAGGACACTGCTGTGAACGTCACATAAAGAGTGCTAGAAGTAAATCTCACCATATATCCCTTATAATTTATGCTGAGCCCACCAAAACTACCCCAAAACCTACTAGACACACTTGTCTACTACTCCAATAGCCCTCATGGCTACAGGTGGCAACTATATGGTAGTATAATAAAATTTTTGTGGGCTCACACTTCCTGCTGGCTGCTCTGAAAAGATAGAATGGTTCCTGTCTCCAGCCCAAGGAATTGGCCAAAATTCCTACATCCCTGTGACTGATTAAAAAAAAAAAAAAATGTATGTGTGGTTCCTGCTGGGAATCTTGGGTTACCTACAGGAAATGGGACGGTCCTACTGCTCCCTCCCCCCCCTCAATACACTTCTTCATTACCAAGCTATTCAAAAATGGCACAACAGTGGAGGAACAACCACTTTTCTCCCTCTCTCCTGCAAGACATTAAAAACAGAAAAAGGTGAAGTGACGTAGCTCCACAGAATGAGAGTGGAGCCGAGTTATAAGGTGTCTGCTCAGGCAGCAATCATCACATGACACCCCTCCCCCCTTTGACATTCTTCATCACCCTTGCAGCCTACTTATTCAAACTCCCTATGTAGCTCCTTTTCCTCCCTGCCAGGCTCTCCTCAAACTCCTAGTGTGTGACACAGTGACACCTTGCCACCTGTCTATCTGGCTGTGATTGTGTACCACTTTGTGTTTGTGTGTGTGTGTGTATGTATGTGTGTGTGTGCCCAAGACTGACGGTTCTTCTAACAGTGAGTATCTGTGAATATATCAATATGCGTATGGGCTGCCATTGTGCTGCTCAGCTAAATCTGCAGAAGGTCACACAGGACGCTGATGGTGGAAAAGAGGAGTCAATATGACTTCAATAGATGAGCTGTGCATACATTGTGTAGAAAAGGGCCAGGAGGATATATAAGCTCAGGTCCCAGTTCCTGGATCTCACAAATAGGCAATGCCTCAGTAGGTTCTACTCTGATATGGCTGTCATTTCACCATCTCTGCCAGTGGCTCGACCCCCCCCCCTTCTCTGCTTCACCCTATTGAGGGGACTACCCATGACAGTCCATCTTAAAGTTACAACACCCCTTTCTTTTCTTGCTAGTAGCAGCTTTCAAGGAAGGTACACGAATAGCAGTAGAGGAGAAGTCAGCACACTCTACAAGCAAAGGAAGTAATAAATAGCCACATTCACATATATTTCTAGTGATCTAGTAAACATTTATTTATGGTGAGTGTGAATAAGATTAGCATAGTTTTCTCCTTCCATAACTACCTCTTCTTTTTTCTCTTTCCAAGTCTCCTCCTTCCATTCTCCTACTCTCCCTTCTTGACAATTTGTATATATACACAGTGATAATGCCTAATGAGTGTATTAGCATTAATATTTTCTGCTAATTGTTTCATTTGCTGCTTGATAATGATAACACATATACAAATAGCATGTAATGATATATGCATTAGGTAGAGGCCATTAATGAGTTTTAACTATAATGCTGATTGGTACATAGATCTCTTGAAATATCAGTTTTATGAGAAATAAATGCAAAAGACTGAACCAGAAACTCTAATTTTCTTGTCATGTATAATTGTAGAATGTTATTCCAAAATGGACATTAACACCCACTTAATCTATTTCCATTACCAAAGAAGCAGAACTTGTATGCCTTCTGACCAGTAAATATTATTACTGTCTACAAGCATTTAGTTTGCCATTAACTATTGATACACTGGCTGTTGAATGACTAATTTCTCCTAAACAGTTCTTTCATTGAGAACAAAAATAACTGAAATTTAAACAGTTTAAGCAGGGTCTTCAGCCTGTTTATCATACAAAAAACAGAAGCAGGTGCATGACTTCTTATGGTTGTTAGCAAGTAACTTCACCCTTCATTGCCTCAGACATGCCTTAGATTGTAATTCCCCTTGGGTTGGAAAACGACTGCAGTGACTGAATGCCGTGCACTCGGATTTGGAAAAGGTGAGTGAGAGATTAAATCTCACAATTCAAATCCAGATGGAACAGAGATTGGGTTATCAGATTGCTTAATTATGATGGACAATGATAGTTTTTAGAACCTTGTTCTTCACTGCCTGCCTCCAGGACAATCAACTTAATATAGACCTTGCATCAACTAGACCTTGCATCAACTAGATCTTGCATCAACTAGGGCAGAACTGGCAATCCATTCCTTCCTCTTTGTGTCATTGTTTGTCGATGTGTCAGTCTATTAGTGTTATTTTTATTGAAATTAGTTTTTAATATATGTTTTTATAATTTCTTGTTTTTTTAAATATATATACTATGTAATATTTATACTATGTAAAACCACTTTGATATTTGATAAGGCGGTATATCAAATTTTTAATAAACCTGACTAATTGATTTTTACTACAAGACATCAATCCCTTCTGTAGAGTAAGACACATCAAAAACATTACCATCATGTTACTATTGACCTCATTCAAGTTTTTTAAGTTTCTTTTATTTTTGATATACCGTTTATCATACAGGTATCTAAATGGTTAACAATAAAATAGAATATAAAAATTAAAAATAGAAATAAAAACATGTCTAAGCTAAAAGGAGAGAAGCACTTATGCATTGACGTACATGATACAAAAGGGAAAAAAATGGGGAGAGGAAAATTATTAAATACATCGAGATGGAAAATAAAAATAAAGGGAGGAAAGTAGAAGGGGGAAGTACATTTGGGTAGGGGGGGTCGCTTCAAAAGAAGCATTTTGATTGTCAAAGAAGTTCTGCAAAAGAGGAACAATTGTCGTTGAAGTCAGGTTTTATAGGGTGTAGGTGTCATTAAAAAGGAAAGTTTTGAGTTTGATTTTAAATTTATCTAAAAAGTTTTCTAATCGAAGGTCGGCAGGAAGGGCATTCCACAGGGTGGGAGCAGTAACAGAGAAGATGGATTTGCGGGTAGTGTAGTGGAAGAGTTCTCTTATCGAAGGGATGGTGAATAGATTTTGATTACTAGATTGAAGAGTCCTACAAGATACATACGGAATTAGAAGTTTATCAATGAAAACTGGTTGATGAGAGTGTTTTGTTTTGAAGGCAAGAAGTAGCATTTTATAGGTAAGGCGATGTGTGTTGGGCAATCAGTGTGCTTTGCAGAGGAGAGGAGTAATTTGATCAAATTTTTTTGCATGGTAGATTAGTTTCACTGCAGCGTTTTATATTAATTGGACACAACAAATTTCTTTTTGGGCTATGCCTTGGTAGAGAGCGTTACAGTAGTCTAGGGTCGAAATAACAAGGGAATGGATCAGTATATTGATTGAGGGAGAATTGAGAAGAGAAGAGATAGAGTGAAAGCATTTTTGTGTTACGGCACTGATGGAATGTAAGATCTTTATCGAGGATAACTCCAAGAAGTTTAACTTTGTTGTCCATTTGAATAGGAGAGGAATCAATTTTAATGGGCTCACAGAGATGTTCATCTGTAGAGGTGGAAAAGAGAACACCTGTAGTTTAAAAATGTTAATTGCCAGTTTATTTTGTTGGAGCCAGGAACTGATTTTGTCAAGTTTGAGGTTGATCTCATTTATTTCTTCAGTCAATACTGCTGACGGATGAATTCAAATACAAGTCTTCCCCTATTTTTTGTTTACCCACATAACATACATTTAGAAGAAGAGAACTAATATATATATGCACATACCATTAATAATTTATTAATCAACCTTACTTTTTTCATAAATATTATAAATATATTGAATGCACCACCCTCTGACTTATACAAAACGCCTATTTCAACAGACAACCCAGGCAAATGCCCTTGTTGCCCCGAAAACCTGGATAATCAGTTCCACATTGTCCAGTGTTTTATTTAGACAAATCACTGGAGGAATAAAAATATATTCTGTGATGACAATCTATAATGATTTCATTGATCACAGCTCTTATACAAAAATGCTGAATAATAAATAAATTTAAATTAAATGTGAAGTGCTCAGACCTTATAACCAGTGTTTTAAGTGTTATCACCAAAACGAGGTTAACAATGGGACCATCATTGCCTTCACTGTCCCTCGACCACCTGAAAAATATTATCCAAAATCTCAGTGTGAGTAAATTGTATTAAATGGTGTACTTATCTCTGGCAGATGGTAATCGGTGGTGTTAATCCTCGTTCAAACAAACATAACCAAAGTGATGTGCTTTTAAAAGGTTTTGTTCTCTATGTGTGCCTTTTACTTCATAGTCCCAGTCCCCCCGACCCAGGTTTCGTATCTTCGTCAGGGAGGGACATTGATGCTAGAGAAAATGAATTAAAACAATAAACAACTTTATTAACTCAACTAACGTTAATTGATCTGAAATAGAATCATAAAGATTACTAGTAATCTCACAATAAAGAATATTATGTAAGTGTTACAAAAATAGTATCAGTAAATCTACATACCAAATGTTGGCTCACTGTAACTAGACCAGACCGCAAAGGGGGGCAAACTAATCACCAGAGACCAACGTTCTGATTTTATAAGCTAAAGAACCGGAACTTGTTAAATTAAGCCCTGCCGGAAATGAGATCAAACAGAAAATGACAAGACACTCTCCGTTGTGTTATAATAGTAGCCAATCAATCTCTGAATTTAGTCCATCAGGGGTAAGGGTGTGCCAATTATAGATGAACCGCTGTTCCTTTTGAATAAGTAATTTAGAGATATCACCTTGAAAATGTTCAATGTGTAGTAACACCGTATATTGAAGATCCTCAAGTGTATGTGCTTCGCTCAGCCAATGGGGAACTAAAGGGGCGGTGATACGTTTGGTACGTATGCTGCTCAAATGCTCGATAATACGAGTCTTAATTTTACGGGTGGTCTGCCCTATGTATATTTTTAAACAAGGGCATTGTATATAATAAACGACTCCTTTGGAGTCACATGAAGTATCAGTGTTTAATATAAACCTACGACCACCTGAAAAAGGAATTGTTAATTGAGTAACATTCATAACGTGCTTACATATCTTACATTTACCACACGGTTTGTGAGATTTCTTCTGTGTAGTAGAAATGTCAAAATTCTTATGTTTTAATTTTTCACCCAAATTAGGTCCTCTTGAAAATGCGAATTTAGGTTTTTGAGTAAGCGAAGGATGACTTTGGAGTATTGACCAATGCTTTAAAACAATATGCTTAATCGCATTACTACTGCCAGTGTAAGGCATCACACATACCGTGTCTGTCTTTGACTTTTCTCTATTAGTTGGTAACATCAGCCAAGGACGGTGGCAGTTTTTTGCCCTCTTCCATGCTCTTCTTATTATTTTCCCAGGGTACCCACGTTGCTTAAATTTCTCATATAGCGCTGTCGCTTGTTTGTTGAAGTCATCTTCGTTTGAACAAATTCTTCTTAAGCGTAAGAATTGGCCCACGGGTATGCCATTTCTTAAAGCTCTTGGGTGGAAACTTCCATATTGTAACAAAGAATTTCTATCAGACGGCTTTTTGTATAGGGAGGTAAGAATTTGGCCATCTTGTTTATAAACCATGATATCCAAAAAAGATATCTGATGTTGATTATATTGGTATGTAAATGAAATATTCGGATCTTTGTGATTAATATCTTCTAAAAAACTTTTTAGTTCATCAGTATTACCTCCCCATACAAAAAACACGTCATCTACAAATCTTTTCCAACAGGAGACATGCTTGAAAAACGGAGATTTGTAAACAAATGTTTCCTCAAACTGTGTCATATATAAACAGGCTAACGTGGGAGCCACTGTAGCTCCCATGGCAACTCCTGTTGTTTGATGGTATATCAGATTTTCAAACTTGAAATAATTATTATCTATAACAGTGGTTGCTAATTTCTTCAACATAATTCTTTTCCCATCAGTTATGTCTAATTTGAGTAAAAATGATTCTGCTAGTTTAACAGCCGCCTGCTGTGGTATATTCGTGTATAAAGCCACAACATCGGCTGATGTTACCAACTAATAGAGAAAAGTCAAAGACAGACACGGTATGTGTGATGCCTTACACTGGCAGTAGTAATGCGATTAAGCATATTGTTTTAAAGCATTGGTCAATACTCCAAAGTCATCCTTCGCTTACTCAAAAACCTAAATTCGCATTTTCAAGAGGACCTAATTTGGGTGAAAAATTAAAACATAAGAATTTTGACATTTCTACTACACAGAAGAAATCTCACAAACCGTGTGGTAAATGTAAGATATGTAAGCACGTTATGAATGTTACTCAATTAACAATTCCTTTTTCAGGTGGTCGTAGGTTTATATTAAACACTGATACTTCATGTGACTCCAAAGGAGTCGTTTATTATATACAATGCCCTTGTTTAAAAATATACATAGGGCAGACCACCCGTAAAATTAAGACTCGTATTATCGAGCATTTGAGCAGCATACGTACCAAACGTATCACCGCCCCTTTAGTTCCCCATTGGCTGAGCGAAGCACATACACTTGAGGATCTTCAATATACGGTGTTACTACACATTGAACATTTTCAAGGTGATATCTCTAAATTACTTATTCAAAAGGAACAGCGGTTCATCTATAATTGGCACACCCTTACCCCTGATGGACTAAATTCAGAGATTGATTGGCTACTATTATAACACAACGGAGAGTGTCTTGTCATTTTCTGTTTGATCTCATTTCCGGCAGGGCTTAATTTAACAAGTTCCGGTTCTTTAGCTTATAAAATCAGAACGTTGGTCTCTGGTGATTAGTTTGCCCCCCTTTGCGGTCTGGTCTAGTTACAGTGAGCCAACATTTGGTATGTAGATTTACTGATACTATTTTTGTAACACTTACATAATATTCTTTATTGTGAGATTACTAGTAATCTTTATGATTCTATTTCAGATCAATTAACGTTAGTTGAGTTAATAAAGTTGTTTATTGTTTTAATTCATTTTCTCTAGCATCAATGTCCCTCCCTGACGAAGATACGAAACCTGGGTCGGGGGGACTGGGACTATGAAGTAAAAGGCACACATAGAGAACAAAACCTTTTAAAAGCACATCACTTTGGTTATGTTTGTTTGAACGAGGATTAACACCACCGATTACCATCTGCCAGAGATAAGTACACCATTTAATACAATTTACTCACACTGAGATTTTGGATAATATTTTTCAGGTGGTCGAGGGACAGTGAAGGCAATGATGGTCCCTTTGTTAACCTCGTTTTGGTGATAACACTTAAAACACTGGTTATAAGGTCTGAGCACTTCACATTTAATTTAAATTTATTTATTATTCAGCATTTTTGTATAAGAGCTGTGATCAATGAAATCACCAGTGTTTTATTTAAAATGTTTTTGCTTATCATGAAAGCAGGAGTTTAATCCATGAAGCACCAGTTTGGCAAGGACAGGTTTTCGGGGCAACAAGGGTGTTTGCCTGGGTTGTCTGTTGAAATAGGTGTTTGTTATAAGTCAGAGGGTGGTGCATTCAATATATTTATAATATTTATGAAAAAAGTAAGGTTGATTAATAAATTATTAATGGTATGTGCATATATGTATTAGTTCTTCTCTTCTTCTAAATTTATGTTATTTATTTCTTCAGGGGATGTAAAATTTAGCGGATGAAGTAATTGGATATCGTCAGCTTATGCAAATACTATAAAGCCTATGGATTGAGCTAGGATGAGGAGAAGGTATTGAGGAGAAGATGAGGATGAGGAGAAGATATTGAAAAGAAGGGGAGAAAGGATCGAGCCCTGGGGAACCCCATAGGTTTGGGCGATCATAGAGGAAATAGTGTTATTGAAACTGACTCTGTAGAGGCACTGTTAGCACTGCATGCAGGTTTTTTCCACCAATGATGTATATCAAGTTTTCTTCCCAAATGTAAACCACACGGGTTCAAAATCATGGATTAACATAATTTTCTTATAGCAAGAGGAACGCTACTTGCCCATATGTGATGCTAACAGTGCCTCTATTAAATTTTATGGGAAATTGTGACCCCCGTGGTGCAGGCAATCTTGCTGAACCCTGGCAGTGTTGGGTTCTTTCCACAGTAAAGACTTTGATGAGAAGCATTGCTTCCCTTGACCATTTCTGTTTGTTCTGCACTTGAGGTCAATCATATGAATAAAACAAACAAACAAAAATTCCATTTTTGTTTTATCAGCAAAACCTAGCTCCATATTAATTTTTCAGTAAACAACATACACTAACAGCATAGTAGAAAACATCCAGTGATCAAAATTTGACAAAAGAACAAAAGAAAATGTTGTATCATGCCTCAGCTACATTTCATCTGTCTGCCAGCATTTTTCTATTAGATAAAATCCTTCCCAGGTTTTTCAAGGCAGGGTAGAAATACATGTAGTTCAACAGTTAGACCCTCAAAAAATTGATGTATATTGAAAGGATGGCTAAACCTGATATGAGACAGAATGGAATGTCTACATTTAGGCAAAAATTTCTGAAAAGGGTTTGCTGGCATAGATCTCTTTCTCAAATACATGACTACATGCACAAACCTTTGGGGGATGTTCAGTGAGAGCGCCTATTTAGTCAAATAGAGGGAAATTCTACAAAGTTGCCTAAAGATAGGTACAAAATAGGCACCTAACTTAATTAGTATATTGGCTTCAATTATGAGCTTTAATAAGCTCATAATTGAAAAAAAAATAAAAATTGGATGATAGGCGCCTATCTTCTTAGGCACAATTCTACATAAGATAAGCACCTATCTTATGGCGTCTAACTCCAAAGTAGACATGTTTAGGGGTGGGAAGGACTTAAGCGCCATTAGGTGCAATTATCTAAAGTACCTATAATATATTCTTTTAAAACCCTGGCCTACATTGTAGATGCCTAATAGGTGCCTAAGTTTTAGTAAGGCATGATTCTGTAATGGGCACTTAAGTGCAACATGAAATAGGTGCTCAACTTTAGGCACCCAGTTACAGAATCTGTCCTATACTGCACATCCCTGATCACAAATTCCTCTCATCCTTGATCACCACCACTTTTCAAGTATCAAGTTTATTTAAAATTTGATGAATTGCTTAATCATAATACAAAGCGATGAACAAGTCTAAAAATAATACATCATACAAGACTTCAATACAAATAACATAGACACAACACTTAACAAACAGGGCTAAAAGGGAACAGGGGGATGAAATACAATATATGATAGTAAATGAGACGGGTAATGGATATAATAATAGGGAGGGATAAAATAAAAATTTAAAAAAATTAAGAAAAGATCAAAAGTTGGAGTTAAAAGGCGTGACCTAACTATAAAAAGCTAGAAATCAAAAGCTGTGAAAATTATGCTTCTAACCTCTAGTGGTAGTATCACAGTTCTACTACTGGAGTCCAGTGCTACCATTTTGATAGCCAGAGCCACACAGGGCATGACTGAAGGGAATTACTCATGTCCCAGGTCACTGCATCACAAATGAGGTCCAGAGTTGGCAACTAAGATTCAATCCTAAGAAATGCAAGGTCATGATTTTGGGCTGCAAAAACACAAGGGAATGATATAGATAGGGGGTGAAGAACTATTGTGCACAAAAGAGGAGTGCAACTTGAATGTGATTGTATATGATGATCTAAAGGTGGTATAAAAGACAACTGTGAAAGCTAGAAGGATACCTGGATGCATAAGGAGAGGAATGGCCAGTAGGAAAAAGTAGGTATTGATGTATATTTATTGTTATAGACTCCTGAAGCAGGCCGGTCTTGGCCGAAACATGTACATGTCGAGTCATTGAGTTTGAGCTATCAATTTGTTTAATGAATAAAAGGACTTTTATGAAATAAATTGAGTTCACCAGTCTGGTTAGGAAATTTCCACTTTTGACCTTGCGACTTTGCGTTTGTGGATTTGTTCTCCTGAGTTTATCTCTCAACAATGCAACAATCCCTACACTCCCCCCACCTCAGTGGCAGTGGAAGAGATGCCCACTCCATCCCACCGCCAAGCAACACTCTGACCCCCCCCCCCAGCACCAGGAGAGATGCCCACTTCCTCCCACTGCCAAGCAACACACCCAATGGCACCCTTCCCGGCAGCTGGAGAGATGCCCACTCCTTCCCCCCCATTGCCATCATGCTTATGATGACCCTCCCGTGCCTCCCTTACCTTGTTTACAAAGGTTGACTGGAGGGATGCCTACGCCCTCCGTCCAGGGGGCCCACCTCTTCAAAATGGCAGGCTTTCCCCTCCCCGGTGCATCCTGGGATGCGCTGGGGAAGGTCATAAGGCTCTGATTGGCCCAGGTTGCTTAAGGCTCCTCCTATGTGTTTCCCTTTGAGACAGGTCTCCACACACTTCTTGTTCTGTCCTCTCCTAGTGACCCCTTGCAAAAGTAAAGTATTTTATCATCTCTCTTGGTGATAAATGCATTACAAATTGCACAAAATGCTGCAGCCCAAATTATCGTACAGGCCTCTAAATATGAGCATATAACACCTATTTTGTGTAGTTTGCACAGGTTACCCATTGCCTCGCGTGTTGTGTTCAAGACACTTTGTTTGATCTTCAAAAAATTGAATGATTAGAGTCCGGTTGTTTTGAGCTCCCTGTTTGAGCTCCCTATCAGCCACAGAGAGCTCTGCGTTCTGAGAATCAGATGCAAATTGAATTTCCGCGTTGAATTTGGTGAGCTCATGAAGAATTTGTCAATCGATGGTATCAGTACAGGGGCCAATACTATGGAATATGTTAGTTACTGAAATTAAGAAGGCCTCTAGTGTGTTACAATTTAGGAAAAGTGTAAAAACAATGCTGCTTGAGAGAGAATATATGTAAGCTTTTTTGTCAAAATCAAGCAGGTTTTTAAAAATGTATTGTGTTTCTGTTAAAAAGGTATAGATATTAGTAATTGAGTGAGAATTTTATAGAAGTTTTATTATATGTTCTTTGTGATAATTGTTTGTTATAATTGTATGTGTGCTCTTATGTAACCCGAACAGAATTGTGGGATGCTGTGAGCTATAAATTTTTAAATAAATAAACAATCTAGATTCCACTTTCTTCCTCTCACTTTGTTGTTTGCTCTGCTGACAAACCGTCACAGACTTTCCGACCACAGTCAGTACCTTCAGGAATCTCCTCCAGTACTTTGGTAGAAGAATCAAGATGACCAAAAGCCTTGTCCTTATTTCTCACTTCCCTTTTATACTATTCCCCCTCCCCCCCACACACACTTAGCAAATGGGCTCCAGCAACTCTCACTGATTTCTGCTATCCTTTGGACGCCTAAGTGCCAATTATTGCTCGTTAAGGCTCTTAAACGGTTCATTACCCACTTAGTTTGGATGCCTACATCACGTTCATCATTAGGCGTGATTTAGACGCCCTTTATAGAATCAGGGCCAAAATGTTTCTGAATTCAAGAACGCTTAGGATAAGTATGTTGAAATGAAAGCTGGATCTCTAAGGGAGAGGAGAGGTTAGTAGAGGGCATGGGTCTTTATCTGCCTTCATTTTTCTCTGTTTCTCTGAAGCAGCAGTTGGTATGGCTATAAAATATTTGTCATCATTGAAGGCTATATCCTGAAAGCTAACTGGCCAATATTGAAAACAATTTAACTGGTTGGAAATGGCCGCTGACTGGTTAAATCGCTTGTTCACGGCTATGCAATCATTTTCAATGGCACGTAACTGATTATCTCCATTGATAGACTGGTTAGTAGCTAACTCATGGACATTTCTGGGGCGGAGTTAGGTCAAGTGCTGATATTCATCCTCTGACCACTTAGGAAAACTGGCTAAATTGGGTCCATAAATAGCAGTCCTATCTTTAACTGGTTTGCTTATGCTGTGAGGGGCAGAATATTGACTTACGGTAACTGGCTAAGTGTTAGATGATAAAAAGAAAAGGAAGTGTCGAAGCCCAGACAGGACTCAGCACTGAATATCCAGGAACAACACTGGCAGTGGAAGGCAAAGTGCTCACCGCTGGCAACTGAATATCATCAGGCAAGCCTTTTGTTGTTTGATTTTTTTTTGAACTAAGAGAGTTTAACCAATTGACTCTTTTCTGAGATATGGTTATGTGCTAATCTTTCCATTGCACCCGTTTTTCAAAAGAAAGGTTTTTGCTAGTGACTGGAAGCAATGATCATATTTTCTTTGTCAAATTATTCTGAGGCTTTTCTTTCTGTTTTTTCACTGTTAGTAAATTTAAAATCACTTTGTAAATTTGTAGATGTTGAATTAGTAGAGCTTTATTTTGGTGACTGGCATTTTCCTAGGCTACATTTTTATGTTTTTTGTTTACCAAAAATCCATCTGAATAGTAATTGCTGCAAAAAGAGTCCTAACTTGAGTCCAGAAAAAGGTAAAATTCCCCAATATTCAATAACATTGACTAGAAGATATCGTCATATTTCTTGCATTTATAGTTTTCTGACCACTAATTTACCCCCTCCCCTCTTTTTACAAAAGTGCAAAAGCGGTTGTTAGTGTAGGCCAGTGCACTGAAAGCTCTGCGCTACTACTGACACTCATAGAGTTCATATGAGTGTCGGGAGCAGCGTAGAGCATTCAGTGTACTGGCCTGCGCTAAAAACTGCTTTTGTGGATTTGTAAAAGGGGGGGGAGGGGGTAATGTTTTCCTAGCTTTTGTTTAGGACTCAGGTCAAAATCCAACCTCACTGGCAATAAAACATTAAAAAGGAGCTCTTTTTAGCGTGGCTCTAAAATGGGTGCAATTTTTTTTAAGTTCAAGAAATTTTATTGAGTTTAGTATATTAAGTACAATAAATGTTAACAAGGCAATGGAATGGTGCAATTTGACTTTCCCTATTAATTTCAAAATTAGCACAAGAGCATTAGCACATGAGTCCTTACCATCACCTATTTTGTAGGCGTTAAGGGCTTTTGTGTTAATCTTGTGCTAATTAGTCAGCACACACCAATGCCCAATGCTAACCGATTAGCGCAGGGCATGCCTAGTCTTCACCCCCAAACACATCCCCTAAACTAAAGAATATAATGTATGTGGGTGGCACATTCGGAGCTTGAAGTTGGCATATGGCTCCTGTGCACAGTCTGCTATCACTGTTTTTAGGCAGTGGTAAGCACTCGTTAGTGTTTACCACTGCTTACTGAAAGGGTCCTAAAGTGAGGTGAATAAGGTTGCAATAGGTAGCCATTTCATTATTGCACATTGAAAATCAAATAAAAGCATGTTTAGTTTCCTAGAAATTTCGGACTTTTGCTTGTTTTTATGCTTACAAAAGTTTTAGTTATACAATACTGTGTGTAGAATTCAAATTATTACCCTAGCCAATAGAATATTGGTTCATACACCTTTATAACCTAAACATACTAGCTCCCATCTGCTCTTTAAGGTGTAAACCAGTATTCTTCAACCTTTTTACATCTTTGGACCGGCGGAAATAAAATAATTATTTTGTGGACTGGCACCGGTCCGCAGACCAGCAGTTGAAGAACACTGGGCTAAGTCGTGGGCCAGACCCCACCCATCTCCACCCAATATCCACCCCAGACCCCGCCCTATAATAGTACTAATTGTAACACTATTTTTTTCCATTCATTTTTCATATATACACACACACACAACATAATCTTATTAACAACACATAATGGTTAACTACAAAATTAAACTACACAAAGCACACTGTATGCTTCTCAACATTCATTCCTACCAGAACACAGATAACCCCTATGCAAATAAGGGACCAAAAACTAAAAGTACTAATATATACAAACGAAACCCTAAGATTCAAGACTCTGCATGCAGTACAACTCCAGAGAAAAAGAAACAAGCGCATTCCTTCATGAACAGAGCAAAATATAGACAGCAGATGTAAATTCTCAAAATTGAAACAATTCAATCACTAAATTAAAAATAAAATCATTCCCCCTACCATGTTTTTTTTAACTAGATTTCTCTTTCTCTAATTAAAGACAAATAGTACATGACCAGCTATACTTCTACCTTCCCTATACACTTACCCCTCCCTATTCACGGTTTCGATGTTCGCGGTTTCGATTATCCACGGTTTTCTAGCCGTCCCCCTGAGAATCGCTTGTTGGCATCGAAAAAAAACCAGCCCCAGGACTTGGAGGAAGGCAATCAGAGGTGGAGGGGGGGCGATCGGAGGCAGAAGGAGGCGTTCAGAGGCGGCGGTGGGAGCGATCAGTAGTCTCGTGAGCCCTGGTAGTCTCGTGAACCCACAGGAACTCAGCAGCACGGCTCTGCACGGGGCAGGAGTGTAGGAAGATCACTCTTGCCCCGCATCACCACTAGACCACCAGGTAAGATCCAGGGATGGGTCAGAGCCGGCCAAAATTATTCATGATTTTTACCTATTCGCGGGCCGGCTCTGCCCCTAATCCCCACGAAAATGGAGGGAGAAGTGTAACCGTTTACAGGGAAAAGGAGGCAATTTTAACAAAAGCTCTATCAGACGCACTGAATCAGACAATTTTGCCTAACTCAGTTAATGCTTCATTTTGTGGATGAACATTATGTAACAATGCGATTAAAAATTAAATTAATGACTGTGATATATGATTTGTCCACAATGTATAAAAATCAGCCGGTTAGAAAATAGGGCAGTGGAAAGCTAGCCTAGAATACTATTTAAGCAGTGAGGCCTTAAAGAGCAGGGTTTTTTTTTTTTTCATTCTACACATGCTGTGTATGCTCTATGCCAGGGGTGCCCACACTTTTTGGGCTTGCGAGCTACTTTTAAAATGACCAAGTCAAAATGATCTACCAACAATAAAATTTAAAAAAAACACAACGCATACACCCCCGGAATAGGAATGATAATTAACAATTCTATGTAGAATTGTTAATTATCATTCCTATTCCGGGGGTTTTTCAAAGAGGTCAAAGCAGATGACTCTATGCACTGTCACCTCAGTAACAACCATACAAAAATAGACAAATATACCCCCTCCCTTTTTACTAAACCACGATAGCAGTTTTTAGAGCGCAGGGAGCTGCGCTGAATGCCTAGCGCTGCTCTCGATGCTCATAGGCTCCCTGTGCTAAAAAACACTATTGCGGTTTAGTAAAAGGGGACCTTAGTGTAAAATATAGACAGCAGATATAAATTCAGACACATTTTGATCACTAAATTTAAAATAAAATAATTTTTCCTACCTTGTCTGGTGATTTCATGAGTCTCTGGTTGCACTTTCTTCTTCTGACTGTGCATCCAATCTTTCTTCCTTTCTTTTAGCCTGTATGCTTCCTCTTCTCCAGAGCTCATTCCCTCCCCCAACTTTTCCTTCCTCTCTCCCTCCCTTCCTCTCTTCTTTCTCTCTGCCTCCCTTTCTTTTTTTTCTGTTTCTCTTCTTTCCTTCTGTCTCCCTGCCTGCCCTTTTTCTTTCTTTCTCCCTGCCCTCCCCCAAGCCACTGCCATCGGGGACCAGGACCCAAACCGCCACCAATAACAGGCCCGAAAGCCGACGCAGCCCCAAGCTCTCCCTGCTTCGGCCGACCAGCATTCCTCTCCCCGACATTAATTCTGCCGTCGGGGAGAAGAAGGCTGATTGGCCCAAGATCGCGATCGACCTATTGGGGGAAATGCTGCCGGGTCCTGCCTTCGCGGAAACAGAAAGTAGGCAGGACCCAGCAGGAAGAAGAACAAATTCTTCAATAACCTGTCTCCCGCATTAGCCCATTGCGAACGCTTGCTTCAGGGCTCTCAACATGTGCGTGCCGGCTTCCCTTCTCCCCCCCCCCCCCGGACATAACTTCCGGTTTCGGAGGGAAGAGAAGGGAAGCCGGCACGCATACTTTAGAGCCACGGAGCATAAGTTCGCTACAGGCTGAAATCTCCAAGTCGTTTTTTTTTAATGTTCAGCAGCAGCGGCAGCAGCAGATGACAGCTGGGCGGACCGCCCAGCTAAAAGGCCCAAGGGAGAACACTGGAGAGGAAGGCTGATCGGCCTGGTAGATTAGGACGGCAACACGAGTCTATCACGGAGCCCGGGATGGGCTCCGCGATCGACTCGCGTTGCCTTCCTGAGCTACTGGTCGATCGCGATCGACGTGTTGGGCACCCCTGCTCTATGCTGTGCCTTACCTTCTGGCCTGCTTCTGCCTGGCCATTTTATGCTGCCCCCTGATGTTATCTTTGGGCTGGCTCCTCTCTTCCTTACTGCCGCAGTGCACAAAGCCGCGGGCAGTGGCTCGTCGCGTATCCCGCACCTCATCTGGAAGCTTTCTCTCTGACGTTGCGACGTCAGAGAGGCGGCTTCTGGTTCAGGTGCAGGACGTGTGTAGAAGCCGCTGCCTATGGCTTTGTGCTCTGCGGCAGTAAGGAAGAGGGGAGCTGGCCTGAAGATAACACTACATTGATCACACCACGGACCGGCAGTTGAAGAACACTGTCTCGGGCCCGATGCGCATGCTGGCCCTGTGGACCAGCAGGAAATTTCTGCGGACCAACAATGGTCCACAGACCAGCAGTTGAAGAACACTGGTGTAAACCCATGTAAGCTGCAAGGGCATAATAAGAGGGGGGGGGGTAGGGGGTGGACTGCACCAGGTGCCATCTTCGCAGGGGGTGCTGCACCTCTCCTCCTCTCTGCCTCCTCACATACCTCCTTAAACATTTCCCGGCATGAGCGGCATCTTCCTCTTGCTGCTGGCCTTGGCTCCTTCTGATGTCACGTCCTGATTGTGGGACCAGGACGTGACGTCAGAAGGGAGCCATGGGAGCCATGGCTGGCGTGAGCAACAGGTGAAAGATGCTGTTTGCACCGGTGAGCATTTCAAAAGCTATGCCGGGGGCAGGGGGGCATTCATGCGGCGGAGAAGAGTGAGGGGTGCAGAAATGCAGGGTGCCACCGCCCCGGGCGTTAACCTCCCTTGCTACGCCACTGGTAAGGTGGAATAAAATTGTTTTGTACTGAAACCAATTCAAACAATTAGACAAAATATTTTTACAGTGAACATTTTTTTTACTCTATAGGACAGCTTAATACATAGATCAAAATATAGGCATATTAAATCTTAATATAATTTGAGTGCTTGACATTTTAGGCAGTAGAGACTATTACCGCTATAGCTGAGCTAAGGGGGAAAAAAAAGGCTTTTTAGATGATGCACCAAAAAAGGCTTTTATGAAATTAAATGTTGACATTTATGTTGATAATATGTTGAAGGAACATTAATATGTATGACTGATAAACACATATATAAAGGCAATGACATGTATCAATGCTTTATGTCAGACGTGTCAATAATAAATAATCACAAATGTGTCTCACTTTTGGCACATGGGTTATGATGACAGAGAAGTTGGCAAATGAAGCAGGATTGTCTTCTGGTGTAAACAGTCAATTCTGAAATAGTGGGATGTAAGCCTCATATTTATTTCAGCATAATTTCAACTAATGTATGGGTCTGTCAAAAATGATTTGAAAAACACGTAGTTCTATAAAATCACCACTTAACCCTCTCAAAAGCTCAGGGAATTTCCTTTTTTACTGCAGATGTAGGCACATATGCTGTTACACTGCATTCATATTTTTACCAGCACAGAGACTGCACAGTGATCTAAACTATTTGGTGTTTGCAGACAAGGGGCTCCTTATATCAAGCCGCGCTAGCGGGGTTAACGCGAGTGACCGTTTCATCAAGCGTTAACCCCCGCGCTGGCCGCCTGCTCAAGGGAGGTGGTAGCAGCTAGCACGGCCGGTGGTTTAACGCGTGCTATTATGTGTGTTAAACCGCTAGCGCGGCTTGATAAAAGAAGCCCAAGGTTTTCCCCTTTGGAAACATAGGACCTGATTCTATACATGATACCTAAGGTTAAGCACCTAGATCGGCATGCCTAGCCAATCTAGGCACCTAACTTACACTGGCTTTTACAAAGATGTGGAAGAGATTTCTACCGCGTGCCGGTGAGGTAAATGCTCTAATGCCCATAGAATTCTTATGAGCATCAAAGCATTTACCTCGTTGGCCCACAATAGAAACCGCTACCATGGCTTTGTAAAAGGAATCCTTAATTATTTAAAATGTTTAATTGGCACCAATGATCATAAGGTGATGAAACAGGTTGAAAAGTTGACGGCAAAAGCTAGAAGGATGTTAGGGTACATAGGAGAGGTATGGCCAGTAGGAAAAAGGAGGTATTGATGCCCCTGTATAGGGTTATATTTGTGATGACAAAAAGAGGACACATGACCCTGCCCACACTCCACCCATTTCCTTGCTCCCCTTCTCATCCTATGTACCCTTTTATTTCTTCTCTCTCTCTTTCTCTCTCGCTCTCTCCCTTCCTCCAGCCCTCCTCTTCCACTGGTACTTCTCTACCGGGAAAGATGGTAGAGGCGCAGATAAAGGACCGTATCATTGATCACCTTGACGGACACAGTCTGATGAGGACCAGCCAAGACTTCTTCGAGGGAGTAAACAGGCAGATAGACAAGGGTGACCCGGTCGACATTGTATATCTGGATTTTCAGAAGACGTTCGACAAGGTTCCACATGAACGACTACTTTACACCCAGATAAATTAGCATAGAGTGGAAAATTTGCTTGTAGTGAAGGTATTTTGTGGATGGCAGGTTCAGTTGGATTCTGTTAAGGATTCTTTTTGATGTTGACCAAACAGTAGAGAATAATTGGATGAGAGGGGCTGCTGAGTTTCTATATAGAATCTAGTGTAAGATACATGACGATTTGAAAATTATTTGGGATGATATTGGAAGCCAATGTAGTTGCCTGATGAAGATTGTGATTGAACCAAATTTCTTTAATTTGTAGATTAGTCTAATGGCTGTGTTCTGGATGAGTTGCAGTTTGTGGATAAGAGTAGTGTTGATGCCAAGTAAGCAGAGTTGCAATAATCTAGTTGAGGCAGGACCATCATCTGGACGATCAGAGCAAAGTGGTGTGGGTGGAAATATGATCTTGTGAGTCACAGTTGATGCATACTGTAGATGGTCTTTTTCTGAAGGCTAGATATTTGTGGTTCCATTGAGAGAGTGTCGTCTAAGATGCAGTCTAGTACCCTGGTGGATTTTTCCATTATGAGAGTGATGCCTGATGAAAGAGTGAGGTTAGATATGACATTCTGTTTTGCAGTGCAGAAACTAATGACTTTGGTCTTAGTGGCATTAAGTTTCAGCTTGTTGTTCATTGCCCAGGTTTGAATTTTATCTATATTGTTTGAGATTTTTTCGGCAATATTAGGATGGTTATTGGTTACGGGGATGAGGAGGCGGATGTTGTCAGCATAAGATAGAACAGTTTCACCTTCCATTTTGATGTGTCCCAGCGAGCTCATGAATAAATTAAATAGGATTGGGGATAGTGGGGAGTCTTGTGGGATGCCACAGAATGCCTTCCAAGGGTTGGAGTATGATTCTTGCCTTTTGACCAAGCATTTGCGATTTTGTAGGAAGTCAGCGAACTGATTCAGTACAGTCCCTGTTATTCCGATTTCTGAGAGTTTGGTTAGGAGTTATTGGTGATCCACTGAGTCGAGGTGCAGCGGGCAGGAGCGAGCTTTCCGGTTCCTGCTCCGTTGCTCACCCGGTTGATCGCGGCAATGAGCGGGAGCGTGCTTTGGCAATCCTGCTCGGCGCTCAGAGGCTTCTTTGACTGGCTCCCACAAATTCTTACAATTCACGAGAATTCGTGGGAGCCAGTCAAAGAAGCCGCTGAGCGCCAAGCAAGAGTGCCAAAGTGTGCTCCTGCTTATTGCAGCTCAGTGGCAGAAGAAACAAGCCGTGACCAGGCTAGAGGAGGTAGGATGACGGGGCAGGGTGCACATCGAGCGAGCAAGGAGGGAAGGAAGGGGTCTGGGTGCAATCTGACAGGTGGGGGTGTGTGGCTAGGAGCAGAGTCTGACAGGGGGTGGCTGGCTGGGTGCAGAATATGATAGGGGTGGCTGGGTACAGACTAGAGTCTGACAGGGGAGGGGGTGGCTGGGTGCAGGGGGTAGGGAGTTAGGAAGGCATAGGGAGTTGGGAAGGCAGGGAAGACAGATGCTCAGGTGGTTGGGAAAGACAGATACTGCACGTACTGGGAGAGGGTTGGGAAGAACAAATGCATGGGCTGGGGGACGGGGTTAGGAAAGGAGGAAAAGAGAGATGCTGCACAGGTAGAATAGTGGGAAGAGAGAGAAAGAAATGCTGCCAGTGGGGGAGAGAAAAGGAACAGAGAATTGTTGGACGTAGGAAAAGAGAGATGATGTATATGGGGAAAGAAAGAAAGAAAGAGGGAGAATTTTTGAACATGATAGTGTAAGAGAGGAGGGAGAGAGAAATGTTACACTGGGAGGGAGGAGAGATGACTCAAAGAAGGGAATGATGATAGACCACTGGAATGGGAAGGAGAGAGAGAGAGAGAGAGAGAGATGCCAGACCACAGAATGGAAGGGAAGGAGGGGAAAGAGAGATTCCAGACCACAGAAAGGAGAGGAGAGAGATGTTAGACCTCGGGAAGAGGGAGGGAAGGAGAGAGAGATGCCAGACCATGGGAGAGGAGAGAGATTCCAGGCTATGGGAAGGAGAGGAGAAAGATGTCAGACCATATGAAGGGGGGAGGGGTTAAGACAGAGATGTCTGACCATGGGAGAGGGATGAGATGGTGCATAGAGATGGAGGGGAAGACAGCGGGATGGAGAGAGACAGAGGGAGGAGATGGTACACATGGATAGATTGTAAGGGAAAGCATGGAAACTTAGATTTTGAGAAGAAAATAGAATGTTAAAAGTAATTCTAAAGATGGATGTTTGGCAGAAAGTGAAGGAGAGAAAAACAGCAAATGGATAAGGTGGCCCTGGATACACAATTAAGAGCACAGACAGAAGGAAGTGCAGTCAGAGACTGGGAAAAGAAGGTTTGAAAACCAAAATCACCAGACAACAAAGGTAGGGGAAATGATTTTATTTTCAATTTAGTGATTGAATTGTGTCAGTTTTTAGAAATTACATCTGCTGTCTATATTTTGCACTGTTCAGGAAGAAATGCATTTGGTTCTATTTCTCTGGGGGTTGTACTGCATGCAGAGTCTTGCATCTTAGGGTTTTATTTGTATATATTAGTACTTTAGTTTCTGGTCATGTATTTGCATAGGGCAGCGATCTCAAAGACACGGCCCCCCAGGGACTATTTTGCGGCCCGCAATCTGTCCTCTCCACTTCACAAGTTTTCCGATTGTGGAGAGGACAATTGCGTACAGACCGCGACTGCGGATTGCCTAAAGCAGGGGTCCCCAATCTGCTTCCCTTCCCATCTCACTGCCCTCCCCCAAGCCACCGCAATCGGGGAACAGGCCAGCGCCGAGGTCTTAGCTCTCCCTGTATCTTCCCCAGCTCGGAGCCGACCAATTCTCACCACCCGTCGTCAATTCTAACATTGGGGAGGAGGTTCCGGGCCAGCCAATCGCTGCCTGGCTGGCCCGGAACTTCCTCTTCGACGTTAGAATTGTCGTCGGGTGGTGAGAATTGGTCGGCTCCGAGCTCGGGAAGATAAGCAGGGAGAGCTAAGGCCTCAGCGCTGGCCTGTTCACTGATTGCGATTGTGGCGGCCTGTTCCCCAATGGTGGTGGCTTGGGGGAGGGCAGGGAGAAATAAAGAAAGAAAGGGGGGGGTGGAGACAGGGAGACAGAAAGAAAGAAGGGAGACGGGACACAGACAGAAAGGGGCATGGAGAGTGAAAGACAGAAAAAAAGGACGGGCATGGAGAAAGAAAGAAAGAAAGAGGGCATGGAGAGAGAGAGAAAGACAGACATATAGAAAGAAAGGGGGCATAGAGAGAGAGAGAAAGAAAGAAGGGGGCAGGGTGAAAGAAATAAAAAGTTGGGGGATGGAAGGAGAGAGATGCCACACCAAGGGAAAGGAAGGAAGAAGGGAGGGAGAGAAAGGAAAGAAAGAAATGTCAGCCAATGGAAATAGGGACGGAAGAAGAGAGAGATAGAAGGGAAGGTAAGACATGGAAATGTAGATTTTGAAAAGAAAGCAGAAAAATTGAATATTGAGTTATTGCCAAAGATGGATGCAAGGCAGAAAGTGAAGATGGAGAGAAAAACAGTCAAAGGACAAGAAGGCCCTGGAAACAGTTAAAAACACAGAAAAATAAAGTCACCAACCAACAAAGGTAGGGAATATGATTTTATTTTCAATATAGTGATTGAAATGTGTCAGTTTTGAGAAAGGAAAGATATTAAACTTGTGAGGGCTGCAGAAAAAATAGGGTACTTGGAGGGCCGCAGAAAAAATTGTTAATGACAATTTTGCATAAGGTAAAATTCTTTATATTTTATAAATCTTTCCTTTAACTGTTAAAGGAAATATTTATAAACTATAAAGAGTTTTACCTCATGCAAAGTTGTCATTTCTTTAATAAGACATTAACTAATTTTTCTGCGGCCCACCAAGTACCTACAAATCCAAAATGTGGTCCCACTAAGGGTTTGAGTTTGAGACCACTGGCATAGGGGTTATCTGTGTTCTGCATGTGTGACCAAGGCCAGGTGTCTGGTAGAAATGAATGTTGAGAAACATACAGTGTGCTTTGCGTAGTTTAATTTTGTGGTTAACCATTATGTATTGTTAATAAGATTACATTGTGTGTATATATGAAAAATGAATGAAAAAATGGTATTACAATTAGTACTATTATGGGGGCGCGGTCTGGGGTGCAGCTTGGGCGAGGTCTGGGGTGGAGCTTGTGTGCCCCCCCAAACAAAAAAGCGTTCCGCTGCCTGTGATCTGTAGTACCACAACCTGAGCCATGAAGCTGTAGTTAGAACTTCCAAAGGCAGGAACACAAATTCCCTGTTTCTAGGATTATTTACTGTCAAGATAGAAATACTACCTTAAAGTGTTTGCTATAAGTAATTATGAAAAGAGAAGGCAGGGAAAAGTAGTCAGCATCTCAGAGGTACAAGCGTTGGATTTTCACCCTCTGGTCCAATCTCTAATTAAACTTAACATTAGCTATTTTCCATAAATCAATTTTACACAAAAAGTCATCTGCAAAAATAATACATTTATTTTACAACAAAACAAAAGATCTCTAGAGTACACGCATTTAAGCCATGTCTTTCATAATATTTCAATTAAACATGTTAATGCATTTATAGATTGCTAAGGTTTAAAGGAATGTAAACTCTTTTTTATTTCTTTTTGCCCTCTGTGTAATCCTCTAGCTTCAGTTTATCTTTTCATGAAATTCAATTGTAATTAATAGTCAAAGCTAGGAAGTTGCTAGACCTCTTTTAAACTACAACTGCAGAAAGTTGGTTTCCTGAATGACCTCTGTACATTACTGACAATCTACAACATCATGGTAGTTCAATGTAGATTGTCCATGTAAATCCTAATGAGTTACTTTGGCACCAATGTAGCCTCAGTAAATTTCCTGCAGATTGACAGACAGTGCTATTCATGGAGTTCTAAGGTACGTTTTAGATCTGTGGGGCACCATCCTGAAGTAGGACTGAAACTCTGTATTAAGGTAGAGGCAGTGGCATAGTAAAGGGAGGGAGATCTGCCCTGGACGCCATCTTGATGGGGGCACCAGCACCTTCCCTCTCTGCCACCCACTCCTTCCCACTTCTACCCCCGCCGTGTGTGTGCCTTCACTTCTCCCCACTGTATCTCTAGCTCTTCGCCGATACGAGCAGCAATTCCAACCTGCTGCTCGTGCCAGCGTTGGCTCTCCCCCTAAAGTCACTTCCGGGTCCCGCACCTAGGAAGTGACATCAGGAGGAGAGCTGATGTGACACAGGCAGAAAGTTGGTGATACTGCTCATGCTGGTGAAATTAAAGAGGCATGGGAGAAATGAAGGGGGGCGCGCGGTAGAGGGGGTGGGAATAGAGGGGGCAGAGAAGAGGGCGGGGAAGGGACACCACAACCTGGGAGCATCTCACCCTCGCTACGTCACTGGGTAGAGACAGAATAAAATAAACTGAAGTACGTATCTTATCCATCATTTGTAAGTGATTTCATCCTCTTTGGCTAAACTCAAGCAATTTTCTTTTGGACTGTCAAGAAATTCTCTCACATTGCTTTATATCAATTGTCTCCAACATGGGGCTCCCCAAAGTCCTCCATTGCAATCCTCAGACAGTTGGTTGAAATGCTCTTCAAATCCTGCAAATGCATTAATTTCAATTTTGCCCACTTGATTTAGTAACTGCAAATAATTTCTTAAATGTATTACATACTCAGGTGTCTCATTTATAGAATTTGCTACTGCTGACAATCTGAAATAAGGTGAGTTTTTAAAATATATCCTTGAAACAGAGAAACATGATAGCAGATAAGGGCCAAATGGCCCATCCAGTCTACCCATCTGCAGTAACCATTATTTTTTCCTCTCTCTGAGAGATCCCACGTGCCTACCCTACGCTTTCTTGAATTCAGACATAGTCTCTGTCTCCACCACCTCTTCCAGGAGACTGTTCCATGCATCTACCTCCCTTTCTGTAAAAAAAGTATTTCCTTAGATTACTCCGGAGTCTATCACCTCTTAACTATGTTGGGAAATCAGATTGCAGGATAGGGAGGAACTCCAGAGTGACTTGTGTCAGTTAGAGAAATGGGCAGAGAAATGGAAGATTAAGTTTAATGTGGAAAAGTGCAAAGTAATGTATTTAGGCAGAAAGAACAAGGAACACGAGTATAGAATGTCAGGTGCAACTCTGGGTAAGAGCAAACAAGAAAAGGACCTGGGTGTATTGATAGATAGGACTCTGAAGCCATCGGCACAATGCGCGGCAGCGGCAAAGAAAGCAAATAGAATGTTAGACATGATAAAAAAAGGAATCACGAGTAGATCGGAGAAAATTATAATGCTGCTTTATAGAGCAATGGTTAGACCACACTTGGAATATTGTGTCCAACATTGGTCTCCCAACCTAAAGAAGGATATAAAACTGCTGGAGAGGGTGCAGAGACGAGCAATGAAGCTAATAAAAGGTATGGAGAACTTGGAATACGAGGAACGACTTAAGTTTTCTACTTGTTTGGAGGATTGGTCTTCGAGATGGAGGTTTATGTCTCCTAGGATTAGGTTGTATGTTGCCGTTAGTGAATTTTGGTAAATAAAATCTTCAAATTCTGGTCTTGCTATGTTCCAGGTCCCTGGGTGTTATGTAGCAGAGCATGAAGGTTATGGATCCTTTGAGTGTGGTGCCTGAGAGTTGGCAGGCTAGTAGGTCCATGTATGGGGTGGACGTTTTGTCTAGTATAATTAGATTTAGGTAGTTTTTGACTAAGATAGCTAGACCTCCTCCTCTTTTATGGATTCACACCCAATTTAATTGATAAAAGAGTCAATTAGTGCTAATTAGTATTAATAAAATTTGGGCACACATCTTTAGGTTCTAGGATCTGCGCATAAATTTTTGCATGGCTCCCCATAAGATAGGCATGGGCATATCAGTGACCCTTCTGGAATTTGCACATAGTTTTACTGAATAAGGGAGATCAACACCTAATTTAGGCATGGGAATTTACACCAGGTTTTAGTTGGTGTAAATCCTCACACCTAAAATTAGGCTCAGATCCTGGTTCCAACAGTACCCAACTCTAAGCACTGTTTATAGAATATGAACTTAGCACTATTTTTTATCAGCAGCCAAATTTGTGTGCTATATATAGAATTGAGTCTAAAATCATTCCTTCTACTTTATTTTCTTGTGATGGATGGTGTGGCACTTTGGTAAAATTCAAGTATAAGTGCAAATCTAATAATTAAAAAAACAAACAAACAAAACATATATGGTAAGTTTATTTGATTTATAACATTCGTACCTACTGAAAAGCTTTCCAGATATGTCTAATCAAGGTCAATGCTTCTGTTTTCAAATTACTTTATCAAAAAGAGAAAGAAGACTATGGGGCTCATAATAATAAAAAAACAACCTCTAAAAAGTGGCCTAAATGGGTACTTGGACGATCAAAAAGCCTGATCGTCCAAGTACCCATAATCAAAGCTGATTTTAGACATATCTAAAACCAGCTTAGGCCTTTCCCATGCTTCTAAACGCACAGAGAGAAAAGAGGTGTTTTTAGAGGTAGGGAAAGGGCGGGGGGTGGGCAGGAGGTGGGCCGACCTACACCTAGGCATACAACAGGTATAACCAAATGTTTTGACAGGTTGCCTAGTCATCACTTATATGTTTTGACTTAGACCAAGTCCTGGGATGGCTGGTCTGCCGGACGGGCGGGCTTGGCACCCGTCCTTCCGACCAATGATTTCAAGGTATGGGGGGGGGATTGGAGGTGGGGGGATCGAGGGGTTGGCGGGGGGGGGTCGATTGGGGGTTCAGGGGAGATGAGCATGTAAGAACGGGTGTTGAGGGCAGGAGGGCCTTGGAATCCCTCCTGCCTATATATTAGTTGGAGTGGGGTGTAGGGGTGTTCACCTGGGCAGGAGGAGTTGGGCTTCCTCCTGCCCGATCTTGTAGGGGGTGGGGGTCGCATGGCCAGAAGAGCTTGGGCTCCCACCTGGTCCAATTGAGTCGGGGGTGCCACCGGGGCAAGAGGGCTTAGGCTTCCTCTTGCCCCAGTCATGTCGGGGAATGTCAGGCTGTCACCGGGACAAGAGGGCTTGGGCTCCCTCTTGTCCCAGTCGTGTCGGGAAATGTCGGGCTGTTGCCAGGGCAAAAGAACTTGGGCTCCCTCTTGCCTGATCATTGTTGGCGAGGCCAGGATTCTGTAACCGGTGTTGTTTTTGATAGACACCGGTTACAGAAGCCAGCTTTTAGGTGAAGGACGAGCACTCACGACCCCCCTCCAACTCCGTCAAATACTGGCAGAAAGGAGCCCAACCCCTCCTGCCGAGGCAACCCTGCGACCCCCCCCACCACCACCCCAGGCAATACCGGCAGGAGGGAGTCCAATCCCTCCTGCTGGAAGGCGACACCACCTCCTAAAATACAGGCAGGAGGGATCCCAGGCCCTCCTGCCCATGTAGCATTTTTCTGATAACTGGCAGCTTAAAAAACAAAAACAAAAATGCATTTAGAAACACTAAAATATTCACATCACTCATATCTGTTTATGAGCCAGCCATGTCTTAACATATTTTACTTCATAGTATGGTGCACTATCCTATTGGAAATGGGTTATGTTGTGAAATAGCATACAGTTTTTTTGTCTCTCCTTCAAAACATTCAAATAAACAGTTTCTTACATAATCCACACCTTTGTTCAACGGTGTACCTAGCATATGTGATACCCAGGGCCTATCATTTTTTGACGACCCCTCCCATCTATATAAAAAATATGATTTTTAGTAACAATCCACATATTGCACAACAAGAGTGTATCTAGGAAAAGGCAGCATCTTAAAACACTGCAGTGAGCACTAGAACACCAACACATACATTGTAAAACTAAACAAGCCAGATCCCATACAGTCAATTGATCCTGCAGTCAATGCCAACTGAAAACTATGTTCTTTTCATACACACAGAACAGAGATATACCCTTGCCCAATATGGAATAATCACAAAATAGAAATATGTAGACAAAAGTTAAACTGAACCGCCAAGAAACCAGACTCTGCATACAATGCAACACCACAAAAACAGTAACACATGTCCTTTAATACTGTGCAAAATATAAAAACAGTAGATGTAAATTTGAAAAACTAATACATAACATCACCACTTTACAAATTAACAAATAAAAATAAAACAAATAATGAGAAATAAGAAAATACCATTTTATTGGACTAATCCCCGTAAGCTCGGTCCCCATGCCCGCAAACCACCTGATTCCATCCACACAAGCCTTGAATTGTTTTGTATTGAACTTATTACCGTATTTTCACGCATATAACGTGCATACGTGTATAACACGCATATGCATATAGTGCGCGGGAACAACGCATATATTCTGAGAATCTCGGAGAGAGCGAGACCAGAAGGCTTTGAGCATGCGCAAATGCTCAAAGCCCAGTCCAGCCCAGCACAGGGAAGAGGGAGGATCTCCCTCGCACCGCCCAGCCCAGCCCAGCCCAGCCCAGCCCAGCCCAGGCGAGGGAGGATCTTCGGGCACTGGCACTGGCACGTCCTGTGCATTGGTGCTGGTGCCGGTGCTCAATCGGGGTAAGCGATGTCTTTGCGGTGCTGGGGGGGATGTAGGATTGTGTGGGAGGGGGGGTGACGCGAGCTTGGGAGAGGATGCCGGTTCTCAGGGGGGATGCTGGATCGCAATGAAAAAAAAAATTGTATAACGCGCTCACACATATAACGCGCATGGTTATGCACGGTTTGTAAAATCGTGTATAACGCGCGCTTTATATGCGTGAAAATACGGTATATTAAAGTAGAAAAAGAAACAATATTCTGTACAATTGTCAATTTATAAATCAACGTCTTCTCCCCACTCTCTCTTCCCCATTTTCCTTCAGCATCCTCAGCCCACTCTCTCTCCACTTTTCTTCAGCGCACGCACATAAAAACAAGCAAGTAATTTTATATCATTTTCATTCTATTCATTCATAGAAATTAAAGTCTAAATAATGCTAGTCACATAACAAAACATGATTTTACAAAAATAATTCCCTGCACAGTCAAGCTTGCAATGATTACTAGATGTCTTTTAGCAGCTCTCCTCCCTCCCTCCCCCTTACCTTTGTGGCCAAGTCAAAATGATCTACCAACAATAAAATTTTAGAAACACAAAGCAGAGAAAATGTGAATTATCATTTATATTCCATGGGTTTTCAAAGAGGTCAAGGTAGATGACTTTATACAATGTCACCTCAGTAACAACTATACAAAAATAGACAAATATACCCCCTCCCTTTTTTACTAAACCGCGATAGTAGTTTTTAGCACAGGGAGCTGCGCTGAATGCCCCACGCTGCTCTCGACGCTCATAGGCTCCCTGCACTAAAAACCACTATTGCAGTTTAGTAAAAGGGGGCCATAGTGCAAATTATAGATAGCATATATAAATTCTCAAAACGGACACATTTTGATTACTAAATTGAAAATAAAATCATTTTTCCTACTTTTGTTTGGTTGCACTTTATTCTTCTGACTGTGCATCCAATATTTCTTCCCTTCTTTCAGCCTCCTGCATGCTTCTCTCCTCTACACCTCATTCCCTCCCTCAACTTTTTCTTTCTTTCACCCTGCCCCCTTCTTTCTTTCTCTCTCCATGCCCCTTTCTTTCTCTATGTCTGTCTTTCTCTCACTCTGTGCCCCATTTTTTTCTTTCTTTCTCCCTGCCCTCCCCCATGCCACCGCCATTGAGAAACATGCTGCTGCCACCGCCGCCGGGGAAAGGCTGCCACTCCCGCTATCGGGAACAGGCCGGCTCCGAGATCTCCCTCCCTGCTTTTCTTCCACGCGGGGCCGACCAACTCTCGCCGCCCGATGTCAATTCTAACGTCGGAGAGGACGTTCCGGGCCAGCCAGGCAGCTCTGTTTTGCACAAAACTGAAGTGATATTTGATTCATTAACATACTCTTGTTTTTAGTAATAAGAAAGTATATTAACAGAATTAAAACTTACAGTTTGGATGGATTCTAAATTATACCTTTTACATATTTTAAATGTGGACTTGGATATGATATACAAACAGATCGACAAACTAAAAAGTGACAAGTCCCCTGGACCAGATGGAATTCACCCGAGAGTCCTAAAAGAACTTAAGGTAGAAATAGGAGAGTTATTACAATCCCTTGCTAATTTTTCAATCAGAACAGGTCAAATACCAGATGACTGGAAGATAGCAAATGTCATCCCAATCTTCAAAAAAGGATCGAGAGGAGAACCAGGCAACTATAGACCTGTGAGTCTTACGTCGGTTCCTGGGAAGATGGTAGAAGCACTAATCAAAACATAGAAACATAGAAATAGATGGCAGATAAGGGACACGGCCCATCTAGTCTGCCCACCCCAATGACCCTCCCCTACCTTTCTCTGTGAATATATCCCACGTGTCTATCCCATTTGGCCTTAAAATCAGGCACGCTGCTGACCTCAATAACCTGAAGTGGAAGACTATTCCAGCGATCAACCACCCTTTCAGTGAAAAAGAATTTCCTGGTGTCCCCGTGCAGTTTCCCACCCCTGATTTTCCACGGATGCCCCCTTGTTGCTGCGGGACCCTTGAAAAAGAAGATATCTTCTTCCATCTCGATGCGGCCCGTGAGATACTTGAATGTCTCAATCATGTCACCCCTCTCTCTGCGTTCCTTGAGTGAGTACAGCTGCAACTTATCCAGCCGTTCCTCGTACGGGAGATCCTTGAGTCCCGAGACCATCTGGGTGGCCATTCTCTGGACCGACTCCAGTCCCAGCACATCCTTACGGTATTGCGGCCTCCAGAATTGCACACAGTATTCCAGGTGGAGCCTCACCATGGATCTATACAATGGCATAATGACTTCAGGCTTACTGCTAACGAAACTCCTGCGTATGCAACCTATGATTTGCCTTGCCTTGGATGAAGCTTGCTCCACTTGATTGGCAGTCTTCATGTTCTCACTAACGATCACCCCTAAATCTCGTTCTGCTTCAGTTCTTGGTAGGATCTCGCCATTAAGGGTGTAAGTCTTGCATGGATTTTGGCTGCCCAGGTGCATGACTTTGCATTTTTTGGCATTGAAGCTGAGTTGCCAGGACCTAGACCAGCGCTCCAGTAGGAGTAGGTCGTGCATCATGTTGTCAGACATTGAATTTATGTCTGTTGTGCTTTTGCCCACTACATTGCGTAGTTTGGCGTCATCGGCGAATAATGTTATTTTACCTCGCAGCCCTTCTGCCAAGTCTCTTCTAAAGATGTTGAATAGGATCGGGCCCAGGACTGAGCCCTGCGGCACTCCACTGATTACCTCCGTCATTTCAGAGGGGGTGCCCTTCACCACTACCCTCTGAAGCCTACCTCCAAGTCAGTTCCCAACCCATTTCGTCAATGTGTCGCCCAATCCTATAGAACTCATCTTGCTCAGCAACCTGCGGTGTGGTACGCTATCGAATGCTTTACTGAAGTCCAGGTATACGATGTCCAGGGACTCCCCAACATCCAGCTTCCTCGTCACCCAGTCAAAGAAGCTGATCAGGTTGGATTGGCAGGATCTCCCCTTAGTAAATCCATGTTGACGGAGATCCCGTAGATTCTCCTCATTCAGGATCGTATCCAATTGGCGTTTGATTAGAGTTTCCATTAATTTGCACACTATTGATGTGAGATTCACCGGTCTGTAGTTTGCTGTCTCCATCTTGGAGCCTTTCTTGTGGAGTGGAATGATGTTAGCCGTCTTCCAGTCCAACGGGACGTTACCCGTATTAAGGGAGAGACTGAAGAGCGTGGATAGCGGTTCCGCCAAGACATCACACAACTCCCTGAGCACTCTGGGGTGTAGGTTGTCAGGCCCCATTGCCTTGTTAACCTTAAGCTTTGACAGCTCGCAGTAGACACCGCTGGGTGTAAACTCGAAATTACTAAACGAGTCATCTGCGTCAACCTTTGTCTGTAGCTGAGGGCCGAGTCCTGGCGCCTCGCGGGTGAAAACTGAGCAGAAGTATTCATTTAACAATTGGGCTTTTTCCGAGTCCGCATCTACATAGTCTCCGTCTGGTTTCCTAAGACGTACTATCCCGCCTGAGTTCTTATTTCTGTCACTGATATACTTGAAGAAGGATTTATCTCCTTTCTGGTTGTTCTTCGCTAGAGACTCCTCCATGTGGAATTTGGCATCCCTAACTGCTGTTTTGACAGCTTTTGACTTGGCCAGATAGATTTCCCTAGAGTCCTGTTTTCCTGATTGTTTGTAAGAGATGAATGCTTTTTTCTCCTCCTTGATGAGGTCCGAAATCTCCACAGAGAACCACTGTGGCTTATTGTTCCTTCGCCGTTTACTTACTGATTTAACATAGTGGTTTGTTGCTTCTTGTATGGTGGCTTTCAAAGTCGACCACATTTCTTCCACGTTATCGGTTTCTGCTTGGCTTTGTAGCGCCTGGTGAACGAAGTCTTCCATTTCTTTGAAGTTTGAGTCCTTGAATTTGAGGACCTTGGTCTGTGTGGTAGATTTAGTGAAACCTTTCCTAGGATTGAACCATACCATGTTGTGGTCACTGGAGGCCAATGTGTCGCCCACCGAGACCTCTGTGACACTTTTTCCATTGGTAAGTATCAGGTCCAGTATTGCCTGATCTCTTGTTGGTTCCAACACCAGTTGCCTGAGTCTTGCTCCCTTCATAGAGTTTAATAGCCTCCTGCTGCTGCCGGAAGCAGAGGAAAGTGTGTCCCAATCCACATCAGGCATGTTGAAATCACCTAACAATACTGTGTCCCCACGCAAGGTGATATTCTCTATATCTCCGATTAATTCCATATCTAGGTCATCCTGTTGTCTTGGTGGTCTGTATATTATGCCAAGATATAGGCATTTGTCCTTCCCTCTGGCCAAATTTGCCCAAAGGGATTCCCCAGTGTAGTGGACATCTGTGATTCTGGTGACCTTAATGTCATCTTTAGTATATAATGCTACACCTCCTCCCATTTTGTCCTCCCTGTCCCTGCGAAGCCTGTAACCTGGTATGACCATGTGGGAGTCCGTGAGCCAGGTCTCAGATATCGCCACCACATCCAGGTCGGCATTCTTCATTTCTGTTTCTAATTCCAGGATCTTGTTTCCCAGACTGTGGGCGTTTACGTACATAGCCCTCCATGTTGTATGTTAGGATAGTATAGTGCAACATTTGGATAATCATGATCTGATGAGAGCCAGTCAACACGGCTTAAGGAAGGGGAAATCATGTCTGACGAACATGCTACAATTTTTTGAGAAGGTGAACAAACACATCGATAAAGGAGACCCGGTGGACATAATATACTTGGACTTTCAGAAAGCATTCGACAAGGTCCCACACGCAAGGCTTATGAGAAAACTAGAATGCCATGGAATAGAGGGGGGACATCCTAAGATGGATAGGTAGATGGCTGGAGAACAAATTGCAGAGGGTAAGCATAAATGGGAAGTTCTCGGACTGGGAAAAGGTGAGAAGCGGTGTGCCCCAGGGCTCGGTTCTTGGGCCCGTTTTGTTCAATATCTTCATAAATGACCTGGAAGAGGAAACAACAAGTAATATAATCAAATTTTCAGATGACACGAAAGTATGCTGGACAGTTGGGTCACTAATGGACATTGAAGAACTCCAAAGAGATTTGAACCAGCTAGAGAAATGGGCGGAAAAGTGGCAGATGAAGTTTAATATAGAGAAATGCAAAGTGATGCACCTGGGAAGGAAAAACAAGGAACATGAATATAAAATGTTAGGTGTGACATTGGGAAAGAGCGAACAGGAAAGGGATCTGGTGATACTGATTGACAGGACTCTGAAGCCATCGGCGCAGTGCGCATCGGCGACAAAGAAGGCAAACAGGATGTTGGGCATGATAAAGAAGGGAATCACGAGTAGATCGGCGGACGTCAAAATGCCGCTTTACAAAGCAATGGTCAGACCACACCTGGAGTACTGTGTCCAGCACTGGTCTCCCTACCTAAAGAAGGATGTGACCCTGCTGGAGAGGGTGCAGAGGCGAGCTACGAAGCTAGTAGAAGGTATGGAAAATTTGAGCTACAAAGAATGCCTCAGAAAACTGGGCTTATTCACCCTTGAGAAGAGAAGACTGCGATGGGATATGATAAAGACTTATAAAATATTAAAAGGATTCGACAAAATAGAGCGAGAAGCAACGTTATTCATGTTGTCAAATGTGAATCAGACAAGAGGTCATGGACTGAAGTTGAGAGGCGACAGGCTCAGGACAAATACCAGGAAGTTCTGTTTCATGCAGTGAGTGGTGGACGCTTGGAATGCTCTCCCGGAGGAGGTTGTGATGGAGACCACCATTCTGGGTTTCAAGGGCAAGTTGGATGCACACCTTCTTGCAAATCACATTGATGGATACGGGTAAACAGGTCTTCATCGGGGAACACCTGGCTTGGCCTCCGCATGTGCGGGTCACCGGACTGGATGGACCAAAAGGTCTGATTCAGTGAAGGCATTTCTTATGTTCTTATGTAAAAGATAACATGAGATGAATGAATGGTTGAATATGGAGGTTATATTGATTACATAATAAATTGTGGGAAGGAAGAATGAAATATTGTAATGCATTCTTTTTTTTTTTTTTTATTATATTTTTATTATTTTCAACTTAAATTTCAAGTATTACACTTGTACAGAAAGCAAGAATAGAATGGATATCAAATACAATAGTAATATAATTCCTAAGTTAACAATTATACTATTTATGCTCAAGTCCACAAATTAAGATCCAAGAATTAAAGAAACTTGGCGAAGAAAAAAAAAAAGAACAGTAATAATAACAGAAAACTGAGAGCTATAGCATTGAGATAGGGGTCACAATATCTAAATTATAGGGCTCAAAGATTGTTAACATTCAGACGAGACATAGCCATGAAGTTAGTCAGTTGTGATGGTTCAAAAAACACATATTTAAACGTACGATAATATACAATACACTTACACGGATGTCTCAAATAAAAAGTTGCCCCCAAAGATAAAACCCCAGGTTTCAAAAGAAGAAATTCACGCCGGCGCCTTTGCGTCTCCCGTGCCAGATCTGGGAACATTAATATTTTATAACCAAGAAAGCATTCTACTTTATTTTATAATTTATATTACTATATAGCTGTTTTACTAAAATAAATAAAATGAAAAGAAGGATTAGATAAAACTAATAGTATATGAAATATTTAATAGATTGAATGATTGTTTGCATGAATTTTTATAAATTAATGAAATAGAGTTCCTAGTTCAATGGGATTTAAAACACTATAATATTGTAATACATTTATGGTTTAAAACTAATTCAAGAATTATTAAAGAGATATGTAATTGGAAATTTTAATATGTTATTGAGTTTTAGATTAATATTAATAACATAGGATATTTTTAATGTATACTTTTATCTATGGAATTGAATGAATGTAGTTTATATGTAATGGGATAGGGAAATAATTAAATGAATAAGCAAAGGGGTTTTAAAATATATGAATGGATCAATTTTATATATATATATATATATATATAGTGAAGAGAAATAGTAAAAAGGATGTTTGGGGGAGGAGTGGGATAGCTGGTTTGATCTTATGTCTTTAAGTTATCTTATTTTAAAGAGGGGAGGGATATGGGAGGGGGAAGGGATTTTGTAATCTTATATATATAAATTTTAATGAAACAAGGGTAAGAGGGGATGTTTATTATTGTAATTTAAGGGAAAATAATTTTATACAGGAAAATTATAAAATATTCAAGCTTCTGTTGAAGTTCAAATGTCATAGGAATAAATATTTAAATGGAGCTTAAATTATTCTCATTAAATGTTAATGGTCTCAATCACCCAATAAAAAGGAAGAAAACATTATTGTTTTTAAAACAGCAAAACATAGATATATGTTTTATCCAAGAGACCCATTTATCAGATTTAGAGTCTAAAAATCTAGAACGGGATTGGATAAAACATTGTTTCTTTGCCTCTGCTGTGAAAAAAAAGCAGGTTTAGCAATATTAGTTCATAAAAAATGTAATGCTATATTTAAATTGATTGCTGCTGATCCTGCAGGGAGATGGATACATGTAGAAATGACTATGGGAAATACTACAATGGCGCTATTCAATGTATACGCACCTAATTTGAATCAGATTGAATTTTTAAAAATCTCTACATCCATTGTTGTTACCACTGGCTGCTTCTAATTTAGTTGTCACAAAAATGCTGAAGACCTCCCAAAACCCCAAGAGTATAAATAGGTAAGGGGGAGAGACAAAGACAAAGCACGATAACAACTAGCTTAAACAGGAAAATTTTTTGTGGAGACGGGAGAGCCCTCAGTCACACAGCCACCTACTGGGAAGTCCCAGAGGAAAGGCTGTCACTGGCTTACACCCAGATGGGTGTCAACTGTGAAACATCCCCGGGCTCTCTCCGTGTGAATATATAAATAAAGTGTACCCCAAAAGTGCAAGGTGTGAAAATATATATATAAATCAATCAAAAAACACACTCTCGTAACATGATTTGAATTTGTCTCTGCCCCTCACTACCTGTAAGTCCACGTGGGTAGTATACGTCATTACATGCCCTTGCTGTATGATATATGTGGGAAAGGGGACCAGTTACAAACAATGTAACAGGAGTGATAAAATGCAAGTGTTGAACTGAAGGAAAATCACTCCGTGGACCTGTTCAAAGTATTATATGGATGATATAACAGAGTTCACAGGCTTGCTCAGAATCATGGAGGGGAAAACTGGGGCGAACCCCAGAGGAAAAACCACCTCACAGCCCAATCATCGCATGGACAAGTAAACCAGAGGTTATATCAATTCATATATGTTTTTACGTTGTGAAAAAACTACGGTTTACTATAGCTTATAGTCAAAGAACTTAGGCAAACTTAGCTTGCAGCTTGCGAGTTCCGACATGCATGTTTTGGTCCTGCCTCAGGGAACACACAGGAAAAATCTTAAGAGAAACACTCATGCGATGGGAGATTCCGACAGAGGACTGTTGTCTCACATAGAGAAGCGCACAACGCGCAATTTTTACGTTTTATAAAGATTTGCATTCTTCTGAGCCTTATTTAGATAAAAAGGATGGATTGGAATTTTTAAAATTAATTAAGAGACCGAAAATTCTTAAGCATATAAAAGAAAGCTTAGAAAAGCCAATATCAATAAAAGAATTACAAGCAGCATTGAAGTCCCTTAAAGTTGGATCCACTCCAGGTGGGGATGGTTTTACAGTAGAGTTTTATAAATTATGTCAAAACACCCTATTACCATATTTGTTAAATTTATATCAGAATCAACTAACTAAAGGTTGTATTATAGGTACCATGGCAGAATTGTTAACTATAGTTTTGCCAAAGCCAAATAAAGATCCCACATTGGTTTCAAATTACAGGCCTATTTCTTTAATTAATGTGGATGGAAAACTTTTAGCTAAAACATTGGCTATATGTTTGGCTAAAGCTCTCTCTTTTATTATTGGAATGTACCAAACAGGATTCGTTGCTCAAAGACATTCTTCTAATAATACTAGGCTAACTTTACATATGTTAAATCTGTCAAAAGCCTTAAATGATCTGGCTTTCCCTAGATGCAGAGAAGGCCTTTGATCGAGTTGAATGGACCTTTATGTATCAAGCATTGGAGTGGTTTGGCATAGGTTCAGGATTTATACAAATGGTTCAAACATTGTATAGCTCCCCTGTTGCTAAACTGTATATTAATAATAATTTTTCAGAAAGTTTTAGGTTGCAAAGGGGGGTTAGACAAGGTTGTCCCTTATCTCCTCTGCTTTTTGATATTGTATTGGAACCCTTGTTATTAGCTATTCAGCAAACAGAGGAGATACAGGGTATTCCTCGTAGAGATCGGGAATATAAGGTCTCTGCTTATGCGGACGATATATTGCTCTATTTGAGAAATCCTGTGACAACCATTCCTTAGTTACTTGAACTAATTGAGAAATTTGGAAAATTTTAAGGTTACAAAATAAATTGGAGTAAATCCACTGTACAAAAGGTTTATTTGATTCATTTCCCTTTCTTTGGAGGGAAGATGGAATAAAGTATTTAGGTATTTGGATTAAAAATACGCTGGAAGAAACAATGAAAATAAATGAAAAATCTTTATTACAGAAGGTAACAGAAATGTGTGAGCAATGGAATCCTTTACATCTTTCATGGTGGGGGAGAGTCCAAACTATTAAGATGATGATCTTGCCTGTGGTTTATTTTCAGATGGGTATGTTGCCGGTTTATTTTCAAGGGTCCTTTTATAAAAAATTAAATAGCATTCTTATAAAATTTATTTGGCTGGGTAAAACTCCTAGAGTTGCTTTGGTATCTTTACAAAGGCCAATTTCAGAGGGAGGGGTAAATTTTCCCAATTTTTATAAGTATCATCAAGCCTATATATTGCGCCAGGGTATGTATAGGGTCCTCCCAGAGCTCATGGAAAAACTCCCAGATTGGTTGTGATTAGAATGGCAACTCATGTCTCCATTGCGCCTTTGCCATGTGCTCAGTATCAAAATGCCTAGTTACAGTAAAGATAATAGAATATTAGCTGATACATGGAAAACATTGCATTATGTAAGTAACTATTCCAATTTACAAATCTACAAATCAATCTATATGGCTGAACTCCAAGATTTAAATTGGCGGAGAAAGGATCATCTGGAAGCATTGGATGATTGCAGGTATACGTTTATTAAATGATGTTATCTCTAATGGTAAACTGATTTTAGTTTTCACAATTGCAATACAAATATGGCCTTAATAAATCAGAAAGTTTTAGATGATTGCAATTGAAGCAGTCCATTCAGGCTGGGTTCCCTGAATGGAAAAATCTTAGCGAGCAATATAGTATGGAGTTCTTATGCTTTCAGGCGGACTTCCTGGGTCATCAGGCTGCCCAATGGTATAAATTATTAACTGGACTTATTAAAAAGAAACCAAACACTGGTCTGAGAGACATTTGGGGCATAGAGATTAAACATCAAATTTCTGTGTCTAAATGGACACAAATTTGGACTTGGAGGTTGAGATGTACAATGTCAGCATCTATGAGACAAACATGGTTTTTTCTGTTACAAAGAGCATTATGGACCCCTGTTCGGTTACAAAAATTGGATAGCTCTAAGTCTAATAGATGTTGGCATTGTCATCTTGAAGCAAGGACTATAGAGCATTTATTGTTCTATTGTCCATTTATTATGACCTTTTGAAAATCAATTTGGGACCAAATTAATTGTTTATTAGACAATCCAGTGGCATTGTCATATGATACTGTGTTGTTTGGTATGGCAATGAGAGCAAAGAGTCAAATTTCTTCAAATAATAACAAATTATTACTTATAATGACTGGGGTTGCCATTCAACAAATTACGTACAATTGAAAAAACTGGAGTCTACTAAACTATAATTTTTGGTGGAATTCCCTATGTCATATATATAAAATGGAAAGATATATTGCAATACAGCGAGGGTGGGAGCCATTAACAAAATATTGCAATGATTAATGATTCTTTTCCCTTGATTTACAGGTTCAATTACGAGGGGGGAGGGGGATAATTTTATTATTTTATTAATGTATATTGTACATTGTATTTGATTATATAATAGGAAGTGTTGAGGAGGGTGGGGGTTAATAGCATTTTATGTGTACTCTTGATGACTATTAAGTGATATATTTATGATCTATTTGTTATATTATATTGATGCACTTATTGTATGTTTAAAAATGAATAAAGAATTTAAAAAAAAAAATAATAATAATAAATGTATTTATATACTGCAATACCTCATGGGTTAGTGTGGTTTACAATAAGATGTAGAATTGTAAAAATGCATCAAAGTTGCACCACAAAACAGCACATTATATACAAAATATAACATTAAGAAATTATTAACTTATCCAGATTATACATATTTATCAAACAGATAAATTTTTAACGATCTTCTAAAGGCCAAGTAAGAAGAAAAATTTAAGATCAAACCACTAAAACTTTTGTTCCAAAGTCCTGCCTGAAAGGATGGGGTTCTATTAAGAAATCTTTTGTATACACAACCTTTTACTGAGGGGAAAAAAATAAGGTTATGTTTCGTGAAGAACGTTTATTTTCTCCTAGTTCAAAATGATCTAAAACAGGGGTGTCCAACCTGTGGCCCGAGGGCCCCATGCGGCCCCATGAAGTATTTTGTGTGACCCCGATCGAGGGCAATGTAGTGTTTTCCTCTGCTGCCCCTGGGTGTTTACCGTCTTGCTGGCTCTCTCCTCTGTCTTGCTGCAGTGTTTGCGTGGCCCCAGAAACATTTTTTTGGGCCAATGCGGCCCAGGGAAGCCAAAAGGTTGGACACCCATGATCTAAAAGGTAACTTGGTATAAAACCATATAATGTTTTATAACAAATACAGTCTCTTGGGGAATGTTTGCTGCCTTTAGGATAGCATTGTGCATTCGTACATCCGTAGCTCTTGGTCAACATGAGAATGCCCGAAACTGAAAACTGTTCAGCTCATTTTGTCCAACCGTCACTCTGACAGTTGAATGAGCAACTTTCAGGTTCTTTGCAATTTCTCTTATTGCACCCTGTAAACAAAATAATGTCGATTCAGTTTGTTTCTTTTAACACAGTAGCTTTTTTACTCAACTCAGCATCAAATTTTAATGGATCTGATTCTTTGTCAGTCAGGTTAAACAACACTAATGCAGTGGGCTAAGAGATCATTAAGGGCCCCTTTTACAAAGCCGTGTTAGCAATGCTGCCACGATAAATGCTCCGAAACCCATTCAATTTCTATGGACTTTGGTGCATTTACTGCAGCAGCATTGCTACCCCAGATTTCTAAATGGGGACCTAAACCTGTATTATCACCAACCGCTATGACTACTATCTATTCTTATACTGACAAACAACAAAAGCTTGATTATACCAAAAATTATACAAATAGGAATATTATATGATGACACATACTTTCCCTGTAGGAATGCAAAATCCAACATGTAATTAGGAATAAACCATTAAATTCTTATCTTTTGTGTAAAAGTTATAAAAAAAGATGGCTGAATCTATTAAAAAATAAATATTTAGCCCCAAAACATAAAAAGACTATATAGCCCAAAGTATCCCTAAAAATATTAGTAATCAAGAACCCAGTATGGTACATTTGAAAACTGCTTGGTCACAAACTTTTGATCATGGCTATATCTCCACACATTCCTAGCTCTATGTTTTCTTTCCTGAACTGTGCTGCCTAGCTCTTTCTGCTTCTCCAACTTCGCTGCCAAATTTCTGGCTTTTTTCAATAGTTCTCACCAGCTTCCTTCTAGCTAACTTCAGCTACTCAGTTACCATCATGTATGTTTAGAGGCCTAGCTGCTTTCTTGCTACTTCTCCCAGACAGCCTATGTCCAATATGAGCTCACTTTTTGTTAGTTCAGGACTCCAAGGGACTATATTTCCCAGCATTCCATGAGCTCACTTTCCTTTTAGAGCACTTTGGGGCAGATTCTATAAAAGGGTTGTAGGCGGCGGTAGGCATCCTACCGCCATTTGGCAGTCAATCGGGACGCACTTTTAATCTTCTATATAAAGAATGACAGTGCCCAGTATGTCACAATGTACTGTATATGTGCATACATATGCATGTACTAACATATATGGGTATACTAAGAATATGTTTATGACTTCAGTGCAGTTAGAATGAGATATCTGCAATATTTATCACCCTTTTATTAACCTTCTCCTTAAAGTTTGTGCAGGTGAAAAAGTTCAGTTGCATTATTCCTGAATAGCTAATTATTAATGAATAAGATAAGATTCAATGCCTGTTGTTTTTTATTTCAATCTGAGCTTTTTCAATATTGCATGATTTATGTGATGTTTAGCACTGTATAATGATTAGATCATCACTGTTTCATCTTTTAATTTGACTTCATTTGATAAAAATTAATTTTCTGTGGTTTGCTTTCTCACATTTTTGCCAAGTGAAATTATGATAGGAATTTTGATTTAAATCTCCTTATTCAAAAGCGATGCCTATTATAAATTAAGATTCAAAATGTGTTAATTAAAATTAGGTTCTCATCATAGTGTATATATTATGATTATTCTAACATTTAGCTTTGCAGTGCATGGATTAAAAAAAGTTTTTTTGCAAAGACTAGAACTTAGGGGGAACCCTAGATTAGAATTAAAGGTACCATGTCCCAATTTTAAAAGTTCCTTTTTCAGATAAAAGGATGACACCAAAAAGCATGAGGCCACTTGAGTGGATGTACGGTAAATGGACACAGGAGAGCTCAGAAAGAATGTGTAGAATGAAGAAAATTGGATTTTTAAAGGAACAGTATCCGTAATATGGATTGAAGATCTGAGGGGTGATATGTAGTATGGTTAGAGATTTGGAGTGCATGAGTGTATGAGAGGACTTGAGTGGTTTTGAAGGACAACAATGTTTTAAACGGTTTTGTGGAGTGTAATGGTTTTCAGTATTTTGGAGTTCTTGGGAGCAGGAAAAGTAATTGACTCTTGATTGAATGATATTAGAATATTTTTGAAAGTTTTAAAGTACATGAATGTTTGGTGTAAGTGGAGCTCATAAAGAAGGTATAATTTAATGAAAATTCCTACTATAGTTTTACAATTTAAACTCACTTAACATTTCATAAACACAATTAAAACCCAAGCTTATGCTTGACATCTCATTGGTGGTTCCATGAAATGGAAATTTCTGCATGGAAATTTCCCATAACCACAGTGAGGAAGAAAAACATCAAACACTATAGCTTTATCCATTTGGTCTCTCCTACATGTTAGAAGATGTAATCTAGAGCAGTGGTCCCCAACCCTGTCCTGGAGGACCACCAGGCCAATTGGGTTTTCAGGCTAGTCCTAATGAATATGCATGAGAGAGATTTGCATATAATGGAGGTGGCAGGCATGCAAATCTGCTCCATGCATATTCATTAGGGCTAGCCTGAAAACCTGATTGGCCTGGTGGAACTCCAGGACATGGTTGGGGACCACTGATCTAGAGGGTAAAATAACTGGGAGCTGCTAGGGAAAGTGAATTGGAAAGCAGAACCTATGTGTGCAGCTCAGCTCTTTGTGGCACCAGATTAAGTGTTAGTCTGTGTTTCTTTTCTATACCAGTTTGGGCACAAATTTTGTTCATTGAGTATTTTGATCTTTTTTACTGAATTACAAGACCTTCTGACCCCTGATGCAGGCAGAGACGCCGAAACATGGCTCGTGTCGGGTCCTTCATTAAAGCAGGATTATCCAGAACTTGAAGGCCCTTTGTGCTTTTTTTTGTGTGTTCCTTTGTGGTTTGTATTTTGAATCCCTCTTTTCTACGGTTTGTAAGGAAAGTGAATAGCCATTCTATTTTATTATATAACAGACTAGCTGATGGCCCGGCTTTGCACGGGTATTTAATTATAGCAATAACACTGTAAATGGATTCAAATAAAGATACTTTATAGTGGTGAATGAAAATATTTTTTTACTTTATAAAAAGTACAATATTCAAATTATAATGTGAAATATTTGACAAAATGAATACAATACAACTAACACAAAACTTGATTATAAACAACATTTTTAGTTTCACCTCCAGGAGCAAGAACATATACATTATTGGGTGAACCCACCCTTCCCACGTGTGCAGGTGGGCCGCGAGACCCCCAGAACATATCACCCCAGGTAGTGAGGGATCTGCATACCAAGTTTCGTTCAAATCGGTCCCACAGCTTTTTACATTTTTTTCATTGACTTGAATGGGTGAAATCTGATTTTCTGTTTGTAGCTCCGCCCACATGTGCAGGTGGGCCGCGAGACCCCAAGAACATATCACCCCAGGTAGTGAGGGATCTGCATACCAAGTTTCGTTCAAATCGGTCCCACAGCTTATTACATTTTTTCCATTGACATGAATGGGTGAAATCCGATTTTCTGCTTGTAGCTCGGCCAACGTGTGCAGGTGGGCCGGAAGACCCCCAGAACATATCACCCCAGGTAGTGAGGGATCTGCATACCAAGTTTCGTTCAAATCGGTCAAGCCGTTTTTGAATTACTGTGAGAATGGCATCTTTTTACATTTTTTCCATTGACATGAATGGGTGAAATCTGATTTTCTGTTTGTAGCTCCGCCCACATGTGCAGGTGGGCCGCGAGACCCCCAGAACATAACAACCCTGGTAGTGAGGGATCTGCACACCAAGTTTCGTCCAAATTGGTCACAGTGAGAATGGCAGCTTTTTACATTTTTTCCATTGACATGAATGGGTGAAATCTGATGTTCTGTTTGTAGCTCCGCCCACATGTGCAGGTGGGCCGCGAGACCCCCAGAACATATCACCCCAGGTAGTTGGAATTACTGTGAGAATGACAGTTTTTTACATTTTTTCCATTGACATGAATGGGTGAAATCTGATTTTCTGTTTGTAGCTCCGCCCATGTGTGCAGGTGGGCCACGAGATCCCCAGAACATATCACCCCAGGTAGTGAGGGATCAGCATACCAAGTTTAGTTCAAATCGGTCCCACAGCTTTTTACATTTTTCCCATTGACTTGAATGGGTGAAATCTGAAGTTATGTTTGTAGCTCCGCCCACGTGTGCAGTTGGGCCGCGAGACCCCCAGAACATATCATCAGGGGTAGTGAGGGATCCGCATACCAAGTTTCGTTCAAATCGGGCAAGCCGGTTTTGCGGAGGCAGTTTTTACATTTTTTCCATTGACATGAATGGGTGAAATCTGATTTTCTGTTTGTAGCTCCGCCCAGGTGTGCAGGTTGGCCGCAATACCCCCAGAACATATCACCCCAGGTAGTGAGGGATCTGCATACCAAGTTTCGTTCAAATCGGGCAAGCCGTTTTTGCGTTGGTAGCTGTTTTACATTTTTTCCATTGACATGAATGGGTGAAATCTGATTTTATGTTTGTAGCTCCGCCCACATGTGCAGGTGGGCCGTGAGACCCCCAGAACATATCACCCCGGGTAGTGAGGGATCCGCATACCAAGTTTCGTTCAAATCGGGCAAGCCGGTTTTGCGGAGGCAGTTTTTACATTTTTTCCATTGACATGAATGGGTGAAATCTGATTTTCTGTTTGTAGCTCCGCCCAGGTGTGCAGGTTGGCCGCAATACCCCCAGAACATATCACCCCAGGTAGTGAGGGATCTGCATACCAAGTTTCGTTCAAATCGGGCAAGCCGTTTTTTGCGTTGGCAGCTGTTTTACATTTTTTCCATTGACATGAATGGGTGAAATCTGATTTTATGTTTGTAGCTCCGCCCACATGTGCAGGTGGGCCGTGAGACCCCCAGAACATATCACCCCAGGTAGTGAGGGATCGGCATACCAAGTTTCGTTCAAATCGGGCAAGCCGTTTTTGCGTTGGCAGCTCTTTACATTTTTTCCATTGACATGAATGGGTGAAATCCGATTATCTGTTTGTAGCTCCGCCCACGTGTGCAGGTGGGCCGCGAGACCCCCAGAACATATCATCCCGGGTAGTGAGGGATCTGCATACCAAGTTTCGTTCAAATCGGTCAAGCCGTTTTTGCGTGATCGCGGCACATACATACATACATCCGATTTTATATATATAGATAGTAAGGGCAGATGGGTGGCTCTGAGTTCAACTGTATTCCGCTTGTCACTGGTTTCCTACTGTGTTTCACATTTCAACATTCTCCTTTGCTCTGGAATACCATTCCTATTGAATTTCAATAGAACTATCATTTCAAAAGTTTAATATAATTCATAAGGCCTATTTTTTTCTTCAAGGCATTTCCAACCGAAATCCAAAAATATGCTGTATAAATCTTTCACTTTTGTGATTGCTGGCAGCATGGTTTCACTATATCTGCTTCTTTTCAGTGCCTCCCTCCTTCATGTACTCTATTTTAGAGTACATGTATACCTATATCTTCAGCTAATTTGTATTTAGAATAAATATATGTACTGTATATATATATATATATATATATATATATATGATTTACAATTGTAACCTAGGGCTCCTCATGGTCTTTCTTCCAACCATTTCTATTTTGCTTTTTTTGTGTGTATAAACTGCCTAGAATTTATTTTTTTAAATAATTTGTGGTATATTAAATGTGAAATGTGAAACCATTTCCAATATCCACAATAGGAGATCCAAAAGTTTTATAGTTCTCAACAGCTATTTGCCATACCCCCTCCCCAATTCCTCCCTTGTTGCAGGATGGATAGTGTGGTGCAGTGGTTAAAGCTACAGCCTCAGCACCCTGAGAGTGTATGTTCAAACCCACGCTGCTCCTTGTGACCCTGAGAAAATAACTTAGGGCTCCTTTTACTAAGGTGCACTAGTGGTTTTAGCGCGTGCTACAATGCCGCGCGCACTAAATGCTAACACCCCCATAGAGCTTGTGGTAGTATTTGTCATTTAGCGCATGGTTAGTGCATGCTAATCTTAAGCGCACGCTAAAAACGCTAGCACACCTTAGTAAAAGGAGCCCTTAATCTCCCCATTGTCTTAGGTACATTACATAGATTGTGGGTCCAACTGGACAGGCAGGGAAAAATGCTTGAGTACCTGAATAAATTCATGTAAACCGTTCTGAGCTACCCTGGGAGAACAGTCTAGAAATTTGAATAAACAAATAATAAGCAAACACTTGCCTCAAGCATTGTTGAAACAAAGAAGTTCTGCTGAAGTGCTTGAAAAGCCTGTTCTGATATTGCTCCAGTTTAATCATCAGGTCATCGACTGTTTTCAGTAATTGCTAAACAGTGGCAAATGATGAATGTTTGAAAATGCAGTTAAAATGCATTAGAAATACAAAAGGGAAGAGAGAGGAACATAGAGCTGAACTGCTGGCAGGGCTTTAGCAAGATAGAGACTGTCAGCCCAGCCGTACATTGCTAATGGTCAGCATTTTCTGTTGGCCTTACCAATATCAGCAAAGGCCTATGGTAGATCATATCAGTTATATCTGACCTTGGGGCTTGTCAGTGCAGACAGTTTCATAATGCCTAAACTACATCAGTGCTTAAAAGTAACAAAAGACCTTGGTACAGCCCTGAGGTGTTAATGTCTGTGCTTAAGATACACAGTAACCCCAGCTGCATGGTCAGGCACAGATAGTTATGGTTAATCAGAAACCATTGTCAGATTGATACTGGAAATTAACAGTAACTCCAGTCTGTGAGGGAAAGGAATCTCTCTCTTTTCTTCTCCAGTCTCTCTAAACCACACACCTTAGTCACCATTGTTTTCAAACAGTTTACAAAAGATAGGGGTACTTAACATCAATAGATTCTATTTTTAGAACAGGTCTCAAACCTATAAATATGAGGTAAAAATCCTTTTGCTCGCTCTCTCTTTTCCTCTGGACCCAGACCTACTCCTTCTCTTCTCACAGACACACATTAATGCAGGTAAACTGTCCTCTCTCTCCCTCACACACACAAGCAGTCTCCGAATCCACTCTGTAGTTGCAAAGCTTATTTCTATTTCTTGCTGTACATCTGTAACCCAGTATATGCTTAATGTATCTCTTCAAACATTGCCTTTCTGTAATATCAAGCCTATTTCTACACAATATACTCTTTATGCAATCACTCTTGGCTGTCCTTGTCATTGATTTCACTTCCTACTGAATCTTCTACAAGGGTATTGAATCCAGGACTTTGTGGATAGTAAGGCCACCACATTATATCATTGGAGCTTCTTTGCTTCAACATTACCCCTCCAAAACCTTACATTTTGGGTGGGGGCTCATCCTTATAGAGACATTTTCATTTCTCTCTGAACACAATAGGAGGGGTGAGCCAGTTAACACAGGGGACAAAGGGAACAGAGGCCTGGGCCAATGAAAAGAATGAGAATGTGCTAATAGAATGAGGCAGAAAGAGAAGGGATCACATGCAGGGGAGAAACCAATACAATCTAGAATTGTAACTAAATCCTTTATTCTGAAACTTTAAATCTAACAATGCAATGTACATCCAATGTGGAGGCAGAATACTCTCTGCCTGGTATCAGTAGAAACCATTGCTATAACTCTGTAATCCATGCTGGAGTCCAACCTCAACTGGTCTCTCAGATATCTTGAGAATCTTCATGTTCCTGAAGGTTATGAAATGAGAGAAGTACAACTATAACACTAGATTACATAAAAAAGTCTCTGAGTAATCTTCTGAGGTAGAAAATGGCCCACACAGTTCATGTGCTGGGTCTAAAGATGGATTTTGTTGTACCCTGGTTAAGTCTTATGAACACTTCCATCCATACTAAAAAAAAGTCTTGATGACAAGTCCCAAAAGCTAATCATTATGCTAAGTTTGGTTATTTTTAAGTAGGATGAGATCACCTTCACGGATGTTAGGTTTGCTAGACTACCACTTCTTTCTTTGCAAGCTGCAAATCAGTTTGCTGTATATAAAAATGTGAGAAAACTACAGAAGATCAAAAGAAGATGATCCATCAGGAGAAATCCTATAAAACATAGGAAATCTTAGAGATATTCAAATTCAAAATGGACTACTCCTTAGAGAAAGACTTTCTAGACAATACTGTTTCTAGCAACAATGGGTATACAGTATAGTACAAACATCTGTATTATATACAAAACACCTACAGATCAATGCAGTTTTCTCCACAACTCCAGGTTCCACCCCTCATACACAAAAATATCCATCATGCACAACCAAGCCAGTTGGAAAGCTCAGCGACTCAAGAACACAGAATACCCACTTCTTCCTCAGACCCTGAAGAGACCATCAACTCTCAACAAGCCTAGAAGGAAAAGATATTCCCCACCTCTACAAACTACTACAATAGTCACCACACTTAACACCACCATGATAACCACACCACCAAAATACCCACAAGCAATCTTACTGATAACCTGCTCCTAACCAACTGGAAGGCAACAGCAAACAACATCTCTCCAATACCAACTATAGCAAATTCCAAGGGAATTACCCAACCAACCTGGCGACTCACATTAGACAGAAACTCAAACTATCAGACATACACATACCAACCCACCTCAGAATCAACAAGAAGAAAACCGACAAACCCGTACAAGACCAAAACACAACCCCACCAAAGATCACTCATATACCCGAAAACAACTCACAACACACCAACAGACTACACCATCTCACATGTGCATATGTGAACATCAGAGCAATAGGCCCCAAAACAGAACACATAAAAAACTGGATAGAAGAAGAAAACCTGGACTGCCTTTTCCTCACAGAGACCTGGCTTACTTCTGACTCGGACCCCCAGAATAACTGAAGTCTGCTCAAAGAGCCACAAGATAACAATGGTCTGCAGAGAAAATAAAAGAGGAGGAGGAATTGCTATCATAGCCAGAAACACCATAAACCTAAAAATACAAGACAAAACAACCAACCCATATATGGATCTACTAGCCTGTCAACTTTCAAGCACTTCACTCAGAACACTAACATGCATGCTCTGCTATATAACCCCAAGTAACTGGAACACAGCAAAACCAATATTTGAAGAATTTATATATCGAAACTCACTAACAACAACCTTCAAGCTAATCCTAGGAGACCTCAACCTCCACCTTGAAAACCAATCCTGCAAACAAATAGAAACCTTATTATCATACCTCGAGACCTTAACATACAAAATTCTAGACCCTCAAGCCACACATGAAAAAGGACACCAACTTGACATCACAGCCTACATGTCCCAACAACCTACACAACCAGAGATCCAAACGTCAAATGGAAAATGGAACCGTTCCCTCTGGTCAGATCACTACACTTACTTCTTCAAAATCAACTGGACCAACAACAAAAGCACTCCAATTATTCAAAAAATAACTTACAACTCATGCAAACATATCAATCCCACCATATTCTGGACAAAAGTAGACACCATAATCCAAGACTACACTCCCAAAGACTTCATCTCACAATGGAGCCATCTAAGTTCAGTAATCTTGGATGAATTAGCCCCAGAACAACCCAAAACCAGAATCCACAGAAAATCAGACAAGTGGTTTGACAACGAACTACTCCTATTCAAAAAGCAATGCAAACAACTAGAAAGAAAATGGAGAAAAATCAGCTAGGAATCCACAAAAACAGCATGGAGAATAATGAACCAAAAATACAAACAAAAACTGAAAGAAAAATAGAAAGACATACTACACAAAGTAAATAGGAGAAGGACCCCAAGACACAAAAAAGCTATTCCAGCTACTAAAAGATCTCACAGACACCACACCCTACCTAGCCAACAGCAACTCCCCCCTCCCTCAGCCACCCTATAAGCCACATACTTCAAAAACAAGATCGCAAACATCAGAGCCACATTCAATGGAATTCCCACACACATAGAAGAGATCTCATATCCTCCCCACAGAGAAAGAATCAGTTGCAGCAGACAGAACCTGGTCCCACTTCTCACCCATACAATGGTCAGACTTCAACAAACTATATAATAAATACAGCCACGCAGCCTGTGACCTTAACCACTGCCCCCATACCTATTGAAAACCTCAAGTACACTATTCCGTTCCCTGCTCCTACAATGCATACAATCTTTACTCAAAGATAGACTTTTCCCAAAGACCTCAGCGAAATCATCATAACTCTGATACTAAAAGACCCCAAAGGAACAACGGACCAATCATCCAACTACAGACCCATAGCCTCAATCCCACTGTACATGAAGCTGATGGAAGGCCTTGTAGCTAAAACCCTAACCTCATACCTAGAAAACCACAACTTACTCCACCCTACAAAGTCTGGCTTCAGAGCCAACTACAGCACTGAGACCCTACTAAGAACACTCATGGACACAGCTAGACAACATCTCAGTACAGGTAAAAAAATCCTGATCATACAACTAGACCTCTCCACAGCCTTCGACCTGGTAGACCATGACATCCTCCTACAAACACTAGACTCCATAGAAATCTCAGGCAAGGTACTCTCGTGGTTTATAGACTTCCTACAATCCAGAACCTACAGGGTTAAAACAAAAAAAGAAAAATAAGAAGCATGGTCCAAACCCTGCAGAGTTCCCCAGGGATCACCTCTGTCTCCCACACTATTCAACCTATACATAGCTTCCCTCAGCTCATGCCTAGACAAACACGACATAACCTCAAGCAGCTATGCAGATGACATCACAATTCTCCTCCCCTTCGACCATCCAGAGCCCACCATGACAGGCACAATACAGAACACTCGAAACAGTAGCAACATGGATGACAGAACACAAACTAAAACTTAACTCTGACAAAACAAACTTCATCCTCCTAGAAAACAGCAAAACTCCAACCTTAACAAACCTAATAATAAACTCGATCTCATACCCATTCAACTCACGCTAAAACTTCTTGGAGTACTTATTGACAGAGGCTGTACCATGCAATCACAAATGAACAAAATAATAAAAGCATCATTCGCAACTATGAGAAACCTAAGACAAATTGGAAAATTCTTCAACAGGAAACAATTCCAACTTTTGGTACAATCTCTTATCCTTGGACTAATAGACTACTGCAACATAGTATACCTCCCCTGCCCAGCGGCCATGATAAAGCAATTATAAACAATACAAAATACAGCCCTAAGACTCATCTACTCATTGAAAAAATATGACCACATCACAGAGACATACCACGACTCACACTGGCTCCCAATACAAGCAAGAGTACACTTCAAATTCTATTGCCTACTATTCAAAGCTATTAACGGAGACAGCCCAACCTACTGGAACAACCGACTAATTCAATCCACCTCAACCAGACACAGGAGACCCCACTCACTATTCACACACCTGCCAACCAAAACTGTCAAACGAAGAAAACTATATGACAACCTAATGGCCACCAGAGCAGCAAAACTCGACAGACAAATCACCAATCTACTGTCTTCAACCACAGACTACAAAACCTTCAAAAAAGAAACTAAAACTCTACTCTTCAAAAAATATATAAAACCTATTTAACACTACCAGTTCCTTCCCAAGCTCCACCTACCATACTTTCTACTCCTTATCAAATCTAAAATGTTCAAATTACCCAACATGTATTAATTTCTCGACAATTCTTATCTTGTAACTTCATGACAATTCTTATGTAATCCACCTTGAACCGCAAGGTAATGGCGGAATAGAAATCACTAATGTAATGTAATAGGGACCACTGCCATCTATGGCTACAATACTGGATTGCAAAACCCCAAGGTAGGTCGGGGGGGGGGGTTGCAAAGTGGAGCAGAGTAGGCCTATAAAGAGGAAATATGTTGCTGTCACGAGAAGGGCTTCATATATTTTGAGGAGGATCAGGTTTTTCTAATGGTGTAGGGTGGAGGATCAGATCTTACAATGAAAGTCAGGAGAGGGATTGGTGTTCACTATTGTCTTCAGGAAGGGGATTGGATCTTAGTGTTGAGTGAAAGATTGGGTTTTACAATGGATGTTGAGAGAAAAATCAGGACATATTATTGGTGTTGCGTGTGGGATTAGGAAAGAGAACTTAATGTCAGATGGCGGGTTGCAGATGGAGAGGTGGGTGTACTGGCTGGCAGTTCTCTCTTTCTTTTCAGCATCCTATACCATATTACATGGAGTGCCTGAAAGTACAGGAGCTCTCACTCTAGCAGGCACTCCATGCAATGTGGTGATTGTGAGTTATTTCTTTGCCCTGTGAGGAAAATGCAGGGTAATTACTGGGCAAAACCCCTCCCCCCCCCCATTTACAGCACTTTAGTAAAAGGGCCTCTTTAATTTAAAAAAAAAAAAAAGTTTTATTGATGGATATAAAATAATGAATGTTAATGCCACTTTAATGGGATTTCAACCCATGTTGGTGCCTTTTCATAAATATGTCACTATATCTTTAAATGTAGAGTTCTGTGTAAAACTTTCAGTGCTAAGAATACTACTTTACATTCTTTGGTACATCATTTTGATTTGATGTACTATCTCCCAGAGACAGACATTTTAATACATTCATGATTCTTGATTTTCATAAAAACAATGGATTATCAATAGTATCTTAAATTTAATTGAAAGATGACCTCAGTCAGCAAGTGTGTTTGGAACCGCAAACCTTAGTTAGAATTGGTTACGTTATAAACCACAGCATTGTTTTTCTGATTAATCGAGCACATTCTGCAATGCAAGGTTTCGCAGAGCTCGCTTTCTGCAATCCTAAATCTTGTTAGTCAAGGAGGAATCCATATGCTGCTCTCTGATGCTATTTAAAGACATTTTGAATAGTAGCAGGAGGTAACTGCAACTGTGGTATTAAATGAGGACTGTGATGCTGAATCTGCTAACGCTGAGCTTCTAGGAACAGCTGGCAATCAACTGCAGCATGTGGGGCTTTCAAATGGTAGCACTTGGCAGGCATAGTTCCAGCTGGTCCAGGGACCACAACTTCTCTATGATCAGGTAAATAGCCCAGATGGTCTCTAATTTTGCTTCTGTTTGTAACTGGGATGATGAGCTGTGATCTCAGAAGTCCAATGTGCCCCATACTAGAGTGCATTGTTTCTCTTTTAATGACATAGAATTGCTCTGATCATAAAGAGCATGTCAGTCCTGCTACCTAAAAGTTATTAACAGGAACACTGTACCACTTGTATTCGGGTGATTTATGCATGTTGAAGAAATAATGAACCTGTCTGAAAGGCTTAAGGACATTTTAGTTTAATGATATTACTTCCTCATGTGTGTTCTCTGAGTCTAAAGCAAACAAGACGAATGTGATATCATAGACAATTTTTATAGACAAAATAGTAAATTCCAAACAGTGACAGATGCATTTGCTATGTTATATTTTTGTATATCACAGCATAAATAAAGCTGTGTATTTTGCAAGTAATATATGCATATAAATATGATCCTGTTTTAGTTATTAGAATGATTCTATAATATGTTCTTAATAAAAATGTTTTTATTCAAAAATGATTAAAAGACAGATAATGATAAAAAATATAAATGTGATTTTACATCATACATGGACTTAGGGGCTTTTTTTTAAACTAACTCATCCCATACATTTTAGTTACTGTTTCATAATGTGGCATTTTACAGCATGGTAGCTGCATCTTTTAATGCGGCACTTAGTGGAGACATTCCAACTGTTTTCTATTGCAGGTTGTGCGTTAACATTCAGATTAGCACATGGTACTTGCACCCAGTTAATGCAGAAGCATTTAGTACTTCCTATTTAGGGGGAAGCCATGTTAGACAGGTAGCGCATGGCAAAGTACAGTGCCCAATTCTATATATGTCGTCTAAAAAAATCAGCACTGACTAATGCAGTACAGCGTGATTCCATGAAAGTTATGTGCACCTTATAGAATCAAGCTTAATGCCACCTAGGTGCCACTATGTATCAAAACTATTAGGTGCACCTTTTTATATCAAGTTTTCCTTGGCCTAAATAATTGCACCTAAGTTGTGCACACATCAGTGTTTAAATCGAAAACATGTTTACTTTATCACACAATTTCCACATGCTCTAAAAGTGTAAATTTTCCTGGATCTCAGCGATACAACTCAGGGCTCAAATACTCTGCATAGCCCTACATAACATAACATAATATCGTACTTCTTAACCGCATAACTATAAGTTCAACGCGGTTTACAAAAGATTATAAACAATAAACAATTAAATGATGGCAATAAAAATTATTTGACCAAGTATTTAGAAAAAAGACTAGTTTTCAACTGAGTTCTAAAATGTTTATAAGAACAAGCTCCAAGCAATAGCTGTACATATCAAATCGTCACCGCTCCCCCACTAAATCTTAATGTTACCTTCTTATAGATATACAGTAAATATCACTTTCCAAATCTCTTTAACTAGTTTTCAATAGTTTTCAAAAAATTATTTGCAGAAAAGTACGTGCTTTTTAGACCGTTATATCGCTTGGTCAGGGGCGTTACAGTGCAACATGTTTTGCTAGTTGCTTTCTCAAGGATGCACCCCATGAACCATTATCACGAACAACTTCTTACTTCAGCTCTTCCTCTTCCCTTAAAAATCACCCACAATCCACTTCTAATCACACTTAAATATGCACACTGTACAGGATACTTAACACTTTGTGTTATGCGCCCACCAAGTTGTTTGTGTAACTCAATTAACTCCGTGTAACCTCAATTACACGTTAATTGCCAGTTATCAGTACCAATTAAGCCTACTGATCAATTAAGCTGTGTGTGTACATCGGCTACATGCATCGATGTACATGCATAATTTTAGGAACCAGATACAGAATTTGGGGCATTGTGCTTTAATTGCTAAATACCTTCCGTGACCACCCTCCATCCATGTCATACCCCCAAAAGACAAAAAACCCACTTGGGTCCTCTTTTACAAAGCCACGGTAGCAAGTCCCAGTGCGGCAAATGTGACACAGCCCATAGGAATTGATTGGGCTGTGTCACATTTGCCTGATTACAGGTGCCTCAAAGTTTGATCATATTGCTCTAATTTTGTGTGATCTTCACTGGTTGCCAGTTGCTTATCGTATTGAGTTTAAAGCAGAACATTTGATCTTTAAGCTGTTTATTGCAGAAGTACCATCCACCTTGAGCATTACGTTCTGAAAATAAGATTTGTTTGGTGGTCCTTTCTTTGAAATGTGTGAAATTAATGGGCAATCGTCAATCAATGCTAACAGTGCAGGGAGTAACTCTGTGGAACTCCTTGCTGGTGGAAATAAAAAGTGCATCCAGTTTACTTCAATTCAGGAAATTGGTTAAAACAATGTTATTTAAGAAATGTTTCTCTTATTTATGGATATTCGGAGCGAAATTCTATTTTCATATGCATATGATTCATATCTATGGTACATACATAGAGAGTTCCACCAAAACGTATAATTAAATAACGAAGATAGTTTCCAATTTTTTAAAATATGCACTTTTTCTCTTTATTTCCTTTCTCTTTTAATTTTTATTCTATTCTATCTCATTTTCTTTTCTCATACAATCTTCACAAATAACTTCATTACTCTGAGCTTTTCTTAATACCATGGTCCTTTATAGTTAATTGCATATTTATAGACCATATATATACAAAATGTTATATGTATTTGAATTGCTCCTTGTATTTTTCCAAAATACTCAATAAAAATTTATTGAACTAAAAAAAAAAAAAAAAAAGAAATGTTTCTCTTGTATGATAGAGTTGCTTTTATCTGGTTTTATGTTACAGTTTTTATTGTTTTTTTCATTGTGAACTTATTTTATTTTTGTATTCATTTGTTACAAATTATGTATATAACAAACTCAGGAAAATCCACAAGTATGATCATAAATGTGAACTTATTTTTATGATGTCTTGTTTTAGTGCTATTTGGTTATTATGTGTGTTTTTATTGTAACTCGCTCAGAATTGTAGGATGACTGTGAGTAATAAATTATTAAATAAATAAATAACCGTGCCGAGCTCTACGCTTGTGGAGATGGTGCGGTATGCAAACCTAAGGTTTAGTTTAGTTTTAGTTTAGTTTAATGTGTGTTTGCTAAGTGTTAACCATGAAAATACTGCAAAGCCCCTTAACATGGTGCAAGTCCTTGTGCCTAACTTAGGCATGGATCTCCCCTTATTCTATAACGTCGCACATAAATTGGAGGAATGCTTCTGATCAGCCCATGATGCTCCCATGGTCATGCTCTCTTTTTGGAACACTCGTAAAAATTTTTCCTTGGATCCCATGCCTAAAAATACATATGTATATTTTAATTAACTACAGTTAACTCCAATAATTACTTTTTAAAATTCTCAGTTATACCACACCATACCATACAGTTTCTTATACCCTGCAAAATTTCAACAAGGATTCAATGCAGTTTACGGTGTTGATTCCCCTAAAATTAGGGTCCACACATTAAGCAGTCAAGAAAGATTAATAGAAAAGAGATATGTCTTTAACATTTTCCTAAACTGATAATGCAACTCAATTTGATGCAAACTTAATAGTAAACTATTCCATACTTTGGGTCCTTGGTATTCAAAAGTTGATTCATGTAAATGTTTATGACAAACTTTTAAAGGAGAAGGAAAATTAAGTTTGAAATGCTGCATTGATCTTGAATTATTAAAAGATCTCATAATATTAATATCAGAAATTAACCCCCTGGAATTTCATCCATATATAGACTTATGGACCATACAAGTGATCTTACATTTAATTATTTTTTCAATAATGGCCCACGTAGCTCTTCTAAAAGTGGACTAGCCCTTTCAAATTGATTTAATTGAAAAATTAATCTGACTGCGATATTCTGGAGTAACTGTAATCTTCTATGTTCTTTCTATATTAAACCACAATAAGGGAAGTTATAGTAATCCAAGTATAGAAGCAAAACAGCCTGTACAACAATCCTAAAGCTAACCTGGCTTAAAGATGATCTTATTGTTCTTAATTGCCTTAATCTAATAAAAAAGATTTCTTAACCTGTGAATTAGTTTGATTAGCAAAAGTAGGATCACAGTCTATAATAACACATAGCATTTTTGATGTTCTCACAATCTTAAGTTTCTCTCCTGTCATCAATACAAATTCAGTACAAGGAAGTAGGCTATAATCACCAAACCAAAGCAAGCTAGTCTTTGAATTTTTAAGCTTTAAGAAATTCCTCTATGTCCACGAACTCAGACAAAGAAAAAAAAATCATCTGCATAAGAATATACATGAATCTGAGAAGAAGAAAATTTTATACCCTAAATTCCTAAATATATATATTAAAAAGAGAGGGGCATAATGGAGAGCTCTGTGGGATTCCACAAAAAGCACTCCAAACTTGAGACATAAAACTGCCCTTTCTCACTTCATATGTTCTATTCCCCCAAAACACTGCAAACCATTTCAATACCATACACTGTATACCCAATTCACTTAGCTTAAGATGAACCAGTGAGTGATCCACTGCATCACATGCAGCTGAAATATCAAACTGCTTAAAATAGACTGTTTCCCCTTGCTTAAGTAAGATTTCACTTTAGATGTCAATTCCAATAACAATGATTCTATACTCGGCATTGCTCTGAATCCATGTTGGGGTCATGGAAACCATCAACAAAAGACAAAAATTCTGATAGTTGTAAATTAACACAAGATTCTAATAATTTAGCAGACCAAAGAATTCCCACCACTGGTCTATAATTATCTACTTTAGCTAAATCCAATCCCAAAGCTTTAGGTAAAGGAGTCAATGCAATATAGATGATAAAGTTTTAGGATATATACCATTTCCTAAAGTTACATTAACAAGGTCGGTCAACCTCCAACATACTAGATGGACAGATATCCAAACAGCAGAATTTTTGAAAGCCTCTTCAACAAACCATAGACGATGGGGCTCAAAATAAAAAAACCCTAAATCATCCCCCAAAAATGCCTAAGTCAGCATTTGGCCGTCCTAATCACCTGGACATCCAAGTTCTGATAATTAAAACCCTTTTCCTGGATGTCTAGTGATGCTTTTCTCCTGCTGTGTATCCAGAGTTCCAGGGGGGTGTACTGGGAGCGTGTTTTGGGTGGGCTTAACTTGGATGTCTTGTGGCAATAATCAAACCTCTTCCAATACGTCCTGGATAGAACTTAGAGGTTTGGAGCTAGACCTGTTTTAGAAGCATCTAAGTGCCACAAAGGGACCCAAACTGGCCAGATGACCACTGGATATATTAAGGTATGACTCCCACACTCCCCCACTGCTCACTAACCCCTTCTACCCTCAAAAAATCTGAATGAAAGAGTATATACCTATCTCTAGAACAGTAACACTTGGTATGGGATAGCCTAGGAAAGCATTACACAAGTGTCTTAAGTAACCTAGTGTATGGGCTAGTGTACCATAGATAGGAGGACACCGGCCCATAAGCCACTATAACCACTTCATTTATAGTGGAAAATGTGAGCCTATTAAAACCTACCAAAGCCCTACTCTACTGCCATATAGGTGACAACAGTAGCCATGAAGGCTATTGGGGTGGTAGACAGGTGGCTATAGTAAGTTTTGGGAGAGTTTGGAAGGTTCAGCATACATTATAAGGAGAATATGGTGAGATGTACTTATGGCACTCTTTAAGTATTCACAACAGTGCCCTCTGAAGTGTCCCACTTCTCTGTCGGCATGTCTGTGTGGCCAATCCATCACAAGTCAAAATGGTATGGATTTGGACATTTTCAACTTGGACATTTCTTTGGTCAAAAACAGATATGAAATTAGGTGTCCTAAGGGTTGGATGTCCTGTTGGCCTAGACATCCAAGTAGAAGATTTTCAAAACATATATTTTTTTTTATGGACGTCTAGTGGCTCGGCTTTTGAAAATGGATGCTTGTGTACTTCTGATTTTGGACATTTAGCAAGAAACATCCAAATTGGACTGAGACATTCTTTTCAAAAATGGTCCTCCACATCTGGAGTAGCAATAGCAAATTTGCTCCATCGTCTATCTGCTGATATACCTTCAATTATATTTTCATTTAAAACATTTGTTTCAATACAATTCTCCATTGTATGTGTAAATGACTCATTAACTTAGGGCTCCTTTTACAAAGTTGCAGAAATCGCTCTGATGCCCATAGGGATTTAATGGTTATATAGAGAAAATAGATAACAATATGTTTAAAATTAATCTTTTAAGGCAAAATTTCAAAACGTTTCTTCTGAATGCTGAGACCAGCTAATACATTCTAAACAGATTTTCTAAAGCTGTTGAAGACCCCTTTTATTTCAATTATATGGAGTTTCCCATCAAAAACAAAACTTAGGGCTCCTTTTACTAAGGTGCGTTAGCGTTTTTAGCGAGTGCTAAAGATTAGCGCGCTAACTACACACTAAACGAAAAACACTAACGCAAGCTCTATATTGGCTTATTGTTCAACTAAATTCACTTCACAAATTGGGAGCAATGAGGAATAATTAAAGGGAAAAGATGGAGAAAAGACCTGTACAGGTGTACAGGTGAAGATCCTAAGACCTCCATGAAACTGGAGGTGAAGATAAATCCCTGTGAACCCTCAAACTGACAATGGCTTGATCCTGATACATTAAGCTTATTCATACTAAACAAGCTACTAGAAGATCATATATCTCTATATATCTTTCTCTCTGTCAGCATAAGCAGGTTTCATGAGAAGTTCAATTTTAATCCAGAAACTGGAAAACATCTGCTGACAATGACAAACATTTAGTTTGTGAAAAAGGAAATTAACACACTATAAGAAGGAAATTAACAAATAACTCCAAGTCAAGCTAACTTACCAGAAATTATATTAACCACAAGAATAAAAACTGATAACTGTGCAATCAAGCTCAGGAATAGGGAAGGCCCGTTCTCGGAAATTATTGACCTTGGTATTAAAAGGGCATATGTCAGGGAAATTAGGAAAGCCGGATTTGGCAATAGGACATCATGCTTCAAAATGACTCAGAAAGTATATGTGTTGACCAATTAATGAGAATGATAATTATGAATATCCAATAGAAATCAAGGATGTAGATTGTACTAACATGGTCCTAGGTTGTTAAGAATGTATAAAAGGTCATTGTTAACAATATATAGGCAGAACAGACACTAGGTATACGGAAGGCCGACATTCTGTATATATTCTGTTAACTCAATTGGCTGAGACTTATCCTTTGTAAGCTGACTATTATTGATCACTAATAAATATATACAATATACAGCAAATTGGGTTGTTGTGTGAGGTCATTTCCATGAAGGTTTACCAGTGGCCTTCAGTGTGCCCTAATTTGAAAGTGCAATTTTTAACACTTTTTACAGAATTAAGGGATACTGGCTGTATCACATGACGTATCTGGTTAGGGGCTGATATTCAGTGTCTAACCCGTCAAATAGAACTACATAAATAGCGATCCTAAAACGTTAACTGGTTAGTGCTAAATATCGGTATAGCAGGTTAACTTTTTAACAGCTAACCGCCCCACCCCGATTCAATGCTTGTTGCTGGATATGGCCCAGTATTGAATATTTGGATTCAACACTGATGGTAGACAGTAAAACACTGCCAATCTATTCCTTTATAGCATAGGCTTCTGTCAGGTGTCCAGTTATATAGTAGCCCTATTATCTGTTAGTGTTTTTTTTTAAATGTTATAACAGTAATGCATATGCATGTGCTGATGTAGATATTTAACTTAAATTAATGCATTAATGTGCTTTTAGTTCATAGTCCCATGTTTAAAAAACAAAAAACAAAACATTCTGCTAAAATCAAATGTGAGCAAAATCTAAGCACATGAATCTAAAATGAAAACTTAGTATTTGTCACATTTATGTGATTTGCATTTATATTGTATTTTATTCTTGAGCTTGGAAAGCTGGGTCTTATTATCATATCTGAAATGTTGATTGCATACATAATGCAAGTTATTTTTTGATTTTATATAATTTGCTTTTTCAGTCATTACAAGGAATCTTTGGATTAAATGTATAACTGAAATAGAAGCAAGGAAAGATAAACTATTAATTTGTAGAAAAATATCTAAGTCATTCTTTAGTACCCTAATACCTGCAAATCTGGAATTCTACAAATTTGGAATGCTACAAAAAGCCCTAAAGCTTACTGTAAAGCATGTTAAAGCATTTTGTGGTAAGTAACCTGTTATCACAGGCTAAGGGGGGGCATAATCAAAACTTTAAAATGCCCAAAAACCTGCCTACATCGGCACGTGGACGTCCTGATAGCAAGGATGTCTAAGTGCCGATAATCAAAGCCAACTTTCTGGATGTACAACAGCATTTCTAAGCTGCTGTGAGTCCAGAGCTCAAAGAGGTGTGTTGGGATGTGTGTTATGGGTGGGAATCAAGCGGACTTAAACCTGGACATATTGCAGCGATAATCAAAGCTTTCATAGAGGGAACTTAGATGCCAGCAGTTAAACCTGTTTTAGTTGCGTCTGAGTGCTTCGAAGCTGCCAAAACTGACCAGATGACCACTGGAGGGATTAAGGCATGATCCCCCCTTACCCTGGCCTATATTAGGGACACTTACATTGTAGGTGCAATTCTGTTAGAGACACTTCTAGATGCCTACATTGTAGATACCTACAAGCGTAGATGTCATTAACAGAATCTGGCTCTATGTACTTTCTCATGTTTTCTCAGTTTATGTGTAGTATTGCAAATAGCACACAATCTGAAAAGAAATACTGGAAATTATCCTATTTCCTAGGCACGCTAGAAGTGGGCTTAGTGCATGGGAAAGTGTAATGCTAGGAATATGCATTGGTTAGCAGCCATTAAGGGCCCCTTTTACAAAGCCTCAGTAGCGAGTCTTAGCATGGTAAATGTGATGCGGCCCGTAGGAACTGAATGGGACGAGTTGCATTTGCCACGTGGGAATCGCTATCGTGGCTTTGTAAAAGGGGTCCTAAATTAGTTAAGGCACCTTAAAAATTTTAATTCCACAAATCAGCGTTATGTGTTTTATTCTATTATTTATGGATTTGGATTTTTCGAAACTAGAGTTATTTTTCGAAACTAGAGTTATTTTTAAATTTGGCTGCATTTGTTATAAAGCACTCTTCGGACTACTACCATCATACTTATCCACCTAACTAAAATTATTCTCATCAAATAAGAACACAAGAAACTCGGGTATGTTTATGTACCCCGCTCTGAAAGCCTGTCGCTTTAAAAATTTCTTAGACAAAACTCTGGCTTTTGAAGTGGGGAAAATTAACTCTTGGCTGTGTCCTCTAATTGCCCAATCCCAATCTTACCTTGAGTTCAGAAAATCGATAAAAACCTATTTGTTTGGTAAATTTATGTGATGATTTTACATTTTATTACATTGTACTGCATCATATTGTATTTCACTGTATTGCATTCCACTGAATTCTATTGTATTTTGTGTCTTCGCTGATATGTCTCAGTTCTCTTGCTGTGAACCGCCCGGAACTTCCGGTTGAGCGGTATATAAGAAAATAAATTATTATTACATTATTATTAACTACCTTTATGAAGATTCACCCAAAGTGATTTAAAATAGGTGCATCTTGGCATGGACTACCCCTTGTAACTGGTGCACAAAACTTATCACACGCTGTTACTGTGGCAGACGATGCAGATCACTTAATTCCGCCTCGATAGGTAGTGTTAAATGCAATCACATTAACTGGAATCATTTTATGAGAGGAAAATGTTGTTGTTTTTTTCTGTGCAGTAATTGTATGGAAAGATACCGGGCACACTCCCAACAGCTACCACTCAGGCTTTTCAGTTACCACTTATTAATTTTTGTCACTAATGTAGATTAACTGCAAATGTTTTCCTCATTTTAATAAAAGGGCCCTATTCTTTTTCTTAGTTATAACTCATGTGTATGTAATGCTGCTAATAAAAGTGATATATGATGGTCATTATTGCTATTATTATTGCTATAAGAGTAACACAAAGAACAGTACTCAAAACATATGAAGAATGAATAATCTAGTTATTTAGACTTGAGTTACTAACGTGCAGTACTGTATGAGCTTGCACTAACACTGTTAACAAGTGTTATTAATAATTAGGTCTCTGCATAAAATGGGAACTGAGGTAAAATAACACACAAAAATAGCAGTAGAACATGTTAGCAACTGTTTGTCATTACTACTATATATTCTTTTTTTTATAATCTTTATTATTTTTCAAATATTAACAGTGCATTACAAAGAATTTAAACATAAACAAATCAGGAAAAGCACTTTAAATATACAAACATTTTGAAAACAATCATTTGCTCCCCCCCACACAGTGGCATACCTAGCATATGTGACACCCGGGGCCCATCACTTTTTTTACACACCCTCCCCCCCATCTTTATCAAAAATATGATTTTTAGGAACAATCCACATATCACACAACAAGAGTGTACCTAGGAAAAGACAGCATCTTAAATACTGCAGTGAGCACTAGAACACCAACACATACATTGTAAAACTAAACAAGCCAGTTCTTGCACAGTCAATTGATCCTGCAGTCAGTGCCAACTGAAAACTATGTTCTTTTCATACACACAGAACAGATACACCCTCACCCAATATGGAATAATCACAAACTATAAATAGAAATATGTAGACAAAAGTTAAACTGAACTGCCAAGAAATCAGACTCTGCATACAATGCAACACCACAACACCACAAAAACAGTAACACATGTCCTCTAATACTGTGCAAAATATAAAGACAGTAGATGTAAATTTGAAAAAACTGATACATAACAATCTCCACTTTACAAATTAACAAATAAAAATAAAACAAATAATGAGAAATAAGAAAATACCATTTTACATAAGAACATAAGAACTGCCATCTCCGGATCAGACCCTAGGTCCATCAAATCCGGTGATCTGCTCACGCGGAGGCCCAGCCAGGTGTAACCTGGCGAAAACTTAGTCACCCTTATCCTTCTATGCGTCTTTCGAGGAGATGTGCATCTAACTTGCCCTTAAATCCTAGAACGGTGGGTTCCGCAGCAATCTCCACCGGGAGAGCATTCCAGGTGTCCACCACTCGCTGTGTGAAGCAGAACTTCCTGGCATTTGTCCTGGGCTTGTCCCCCCTCACCTTCAGTCCATGGCCTCTTGTCCTAGTCATATTTGACATCGTAAATAACTTTTTATCCTGCTCTATTTTGTCGATTCCTTTTATTATTTTAAAAGTCTCAATCAGATCCCCTCACAGTCTCCTCTTCTCATGGGAGAACAGTCCCAGTTTTCTAACAGTCCTAGTTTTCTAACAGTCCCAGTATTCTTTGTAGTTCAAGTTCTCCATACCTTTTACCAGCTTCGTTGCTCTCCTCTGCGCCTTCTACAGCAGTTTTATATCCTTCTTTAGCTAGGGAGACCAGTGTTGGACACAGTATTCCAAGTGTGGTCTGACCATTGCTTTATAAAATGGCATTATGACCCTCTCCGATCTACTCGTGGTACCTTTCTTTATCATGCCAAACATTCTATTTGCTTTCTTTGCCGCCACCGCACATTGTGCTGACGGTTTCAGGGTCCTATCTATCAGTACCCCCAGGTCTTTTTTCTTGTAAGCTCAGTCCCCATCCCCTCAAACCACCTGATTCCAACCACACAAGCCTTGGAATTGTTTTATATTGAATTTATTATATTAAAGTATAAAAAGAAACAATATTTTGTATAATTGTCAATTTATAAATCAGCGTCTTCTCCCCACTCTCTCTTCCCCATTTCCCTTCAGCGTCCTCAGCCCACTCTCTCTCCACTTTCCTTCAGCGCACGCACATAAAAACAAGCAAGTAATTTTATATAATTTTCATTCTATTCATTCATAGAAATTAAAGTCTAAATAATGCCAGTCACATAACAAAACATGATTTTACAAAAATAATTCCCTGCACAGTCAAGCTTGCAAGGATTACTAGATGTCTTTCAGCAGCTCCCCTCCCTCCCTCCCCCTTACCTTCGTGGCCAAGTCAAAATGATCTACCAACAATAAAATTTTAAAAATACAAAGCACACTGTATGCAGAGAAAATGTTAATTATCATTTATATTCTGCGGGTTTTCAAAGAGGTCAAGGCAGATGACTTTATGTAATGTCACTTCAGTAACAACTATACAAAAATAGACAAATATACCCCCTCCCTTTTTACTAAACTGCGATAGTGGTTTTTAGCGCAGGGAGCTGCGCTGAATGCCCCACGCTGCTCTCAACACTCATAGGCTCCCTGCGCTAAAAAATGCTATTGCGGTTTAGTAAAAAGGGGCTATAGTGCAAAATATAGACAGAATATATAAATTCTCAAAACGGACACATTTTGATCACTAAATTGAAAATAAAATCATTTTTCCTACCTTTGTTTGGTAATTTCATCAGTCTCTGGTTGCACTTTATTCTTCTAACTGTGTATCCAATATTTCTTCCCTTCTTTCAGCCTCCTGTATGCTTCCTCTCCTCCAGTCCTCATTCCCTCCCCCAACTTTTTCTTTGTTTCATCCTGCCCCCTTCTTTTTTTCTCTCTCCATGCCCTCTTTCTTTCTGTATTTCTGTCTTTCTCTCTCTCTCTGTGCCCCATTTCTTTCTTTCTTTCTTTCACCCTGCCTCCCCCTTTCTTTCTCTATGTCTGTCTTTCTAATAATAATAACAGGACCGTGAAGTTCTATGAAGTTTACAAAAGATTAAAAGAAGGTACAAATTGATTGAACTTAAAAGAGGTGAAAGAAAGTGGTTAATAGGTCAGGGGAACCGTTATTGAGGAGAAGAGATGAACGGGTCAGCTGTCTAGATACTTCAGGAACAGATATGTTTTTAGGAGCTTCCTGAATTCCTCATAAGTAGTGGGCGAAAGCAAATGTTTTAGATCTTTACCCCATAATGCTGCCTGATGTGAGAGAAGGTGTTGATGGTGTTTTTTCACTTTACATCCTCTAACTGGGGGGGAAACGAAGTTCGAGTATGAGCTTCTCTTGTGTCTGTTGGCTGAGAAAGAGAAAAGGTCAGTTATGTATTTAGGGCTAGTCCGTATAGTACTTTAAAGCAGGGGCAGGCGAACTTAAACTTTACGCGTGCTTCCATGGGCAACCAGTGCAACTGATGGTAGTAAGGTGTCACGTGATCAAATTTCTTTAGCTCGAAGATTAGTCTGACTGCTGCATTTTGCATTAATTGTAAACATTGCATATTCTTTTGGGAAATTGCTAAATAGGCGATGTTACAGTATTCAAGTTGACTTAGTACGAGGGATTGTACCAGGATTCTGAATGCTGATGTATCAAAATATGATTTAATGGATCTAAGTTTCCAGAGAGTGAAAAAACCCTTTCTGATTAGTGAGTCCACCTGGTCTTTCATGGTTAGGCATTGATCCAGAGTTACACCCAGTATCTTCATGGTAGACTAAATAGGGTAACTATTGATGCATAGTGGTGTTTTGGTGTCAAGCGGATGTGGTGAAGCAACAAAAAATTTTGTTTTTTCTGAGTTAAGTTTGAGCTTGAAGTCAGTCATCCATTGCTCCATCAAATTTATAGCTTCTGATGCCTTGGGAGTAGTTTCCGAGATAGAGTTAGCAAATGGGATGATGATCGTAAAGTCATCTGCGTAACTAAATAATTTTATCCCCAGCTGGGTTAATTGCGCGCCCATTGAGGACATGTAGACATTGAAAAGCAATGGGAATAGCGGTGATCCTTGCGGCACACCGGATGGATTGCTCCAGGTATCAGAGAGATCATAATTGAAACGTACTTGATAGGTATGGAACATAAGGAAGCCACGAAACCAGTTCAACACCTCATCCCTGATGCCAATAGCGTCTAGGCATTGTAGCATTTTCCCATGGTCTAATAGATCGAAGGCAGAGCTCATATCAAATTGCATGATCAGGGCATTGAGGCCCTTGCTAAACAATAGACACAGATTATCTAAGATAGCCGCAATTACTGTCTCCGTACTGAATAAAGGTCTAAAACTGGACTGAGTTTCATGTAGAAGAGAGAACTGATTAAGATATTCCATCAATTGGGTATGTACCAATCCCTCCATGATTTTTACAATAAATGGAATGGATGCTATTGGTCTGTAGTTGGTTACTAGAGCTGATGATTCTTTACTATTTTTTAGGATTGGGGTTATTATTATGTGACCGTTATTAGTGAAGAACTTCCCATTTTTAGGTTATGGGCTAAGTAGTGCAGCAACGATAGTTTAAATTTTAATGGCGCCGCTTTCATAATTTCTGGGGGACATGAGTCCAGGGCGCAATATGATTTAGAGTATTTGTTATATAGTTTGGTATAATTATTCCAATCTAAGTCCTGAAAGGAAATCCAAATCATATCTGCTGGTATTTCATTACCTTGTATGATAGCTATTTGGTGATCACTAGGGTCATTTGTTGAACAGTTGTTTCTTAGGTTTTTAATTTTTGAATCGAAATGCAGTGCTAAATCATTCGCAGAGGGTAACTTAATGTTGTGTACGGGTAGAGTGTAGCGAGTGGTGTCAAATAAATTTGTGATCAAGTTGAACAGCTCTTTTGTACTGATTCCTTGTGCGATTGGCTGGCCCAGAATATCCTCTCCGACGTTAGAATTGACGTCGGGTGGCGAGAGTTGGTCGGCTCCCACGGGGAAGAGAAGCAGGGAGGGAGAACTCGGTGCTGGTTTGTTCCCGATGGCAGCAGTGGCAGCCTATTCCCCAGCGGCAGCCTATTCCCTGGTGGGTGGCCAGTTGTGTACCCCCTTGGGGCGTGTACCCGGGGCGGACCGCCCCCCCCCTGTGCCCCCCTTGGTACGCCACTTCCTTTCACCATTAAAAGTAGAAACACATATATAATTTCAATAAATAATAATGCTTTCCCACTTCCCTCCCACACTGGATGCATAAGGAAATCAACTAAAAAGAAAAGGTACATGACAGCTAATGTGATGCAATAAATGATATCAATGGTCTCCACACCATTTTAAATGCATTACTATATCCCAAAAATTCAGCGTTCATTCTCTCATACTTGTGACTGGAATATAAGTTCGTCCACCAGAAAGTATAATTAAGTCGATCATAACTCTTCCAATTGCGTGTTATCATCTGCATGGCTATTCCTGTCATTATTAAGAAAAGCCGGCTTTTATAACAATCCAAAGAAGGTTTAACATGTAGTAGAGTACCACAGATTATGGCTTCATAAGTCAACGGAATTGATGACCCATGTACAACATTAATTTGGCCCCATATCGACTTCCAAAAATTAAGTATCAATGGACAAAAGAACAACAGATTCATTCAGTCGTGTCTGACCCTTGGATACTGTGTAGGCCAGACCACGTAATACTTTCCTGTTTTCCATGGCTTCTTTCAATTGCTTGATATTCATTCCCATGCCATTCTTGATTGTATCCAGCCAATGGGCCTTTGGCCTCCCCTGCTTCCTTTTATCACTGACCATTCCAGGTAGCACCTCCTTTTCTAGTGAATTCACCCTCATCACATAACCAAAATAGGTTAAATTCTGTCCAGTAATCCTGGGGTTATATGGACAACTCTGGGTTTATATGATCAAGAGTATCTTTTCTGCTGATCATAGCTGTCCATGGGATTTGTAGAAATCTTCTCTAGCACCACAGCTCGAAGGTGTCAATGTTTCTTCTATCTGCTTTTGTGAGTGTCCATGTTTCGCAGCTATATGTTACAAATGGGAACACAGTGGAGGTGACCAGTCTTTATTTAATGGTGACTGAGACATCCTTGCACTTCTATTCCTTGCACACCCCAGTGGTAATTGATGCTTGATCTCTGCTGTCGAACCACCAGTGTGATCAATGAGGGACCTAAGGAAAATTAAGCTGTCAACCACTTCTGTTTCTTCATTGTTGATCTTTATGTGAACTTTCTTGTTGGTGGCAGTCATGATTTTGGTTTTCTTGATGTTCAGGTAAAGTCCCATCTTCTCTCTTTCTTCTTTCAGCTTTAGGATCACTCTGTGCCAGTAGGGCAGTATCATCTACGTATCTCAGATTGCTGATGGTTCTTCTGCCTATTTTTACCTCAACACTCAAATCATCTAAATCCAGTTTGTCTTTAGGGTATAATAAATGTAGAAATATCTCAGTTATCAGGGAATAGTTCACAGCAATAGCAACAGACAGAAGGATACTTGGGTGCTAAAGACAGGCATGAAGGAAATCATGGCGGAAGACACAGTCAAAGTCGAAGAGATCTTTAAAAAATCTTGATTAAAGTAGGTTAAAATACTGTCTGCCCGAGACAATCATGTTTCACCCTGCACAGGGGCTTAACTTTTACTGAGAAATTCAACAAAATACATCTCATAAGCAGGTCACAAACCTTAACACACAAACTATGTACATGCAAAGCAAAAAACAACAACAAAGGAACAAGTAATAGAGGCCTTAAATGACCAGTGTAGCATAAATGCTTAGGAGGTTTGCATCAGTTCAACGGAAGTTGGGAAATGAGGGGGCATAGGGTGAAGGTGAAAGGGAAAAGATTCACCTTCTAAGTAGCTGGAGCGTAAGGACAGTGCTGAGTGGACCTCTGTGGTCTATGCAGTGGCGTAGTAAGGGGGGAGAGAGTGGTCTATGCAGTGGTCTTTGGTCTATTCATTGGCGTAGTAAAGGGGGAGGGGGTGGTCTGCCCCAGATACGGTCTTCCTACGGGTGTGACACCCTTCCTCCTTCTTCACCACCACACTCCTCTCCTTGCCACACATGCACCCCTTGCCTTCCCCCAAACCTTTTTTACTTCCCCAGCATGAGGTTGCTGCCCGTGTCGGCATCAGCACTCTCTCTGACATCACTTCCGGGACCCGCACTTAGGAAGTGAAGTCAAAAGGCGAGCGGACACCGACGTGGGCATGTTGCTCACATCAGAAAAGTTAAAAATGTACAGAGTAAGGGAAGGCGGCACGCGCGTGGCAGGGGTGGGGTGGGGAAGAGGGCAGATGAGGTCTCAGAAATACTAAATAAAGGCCATTTAATCATGAATAAATAATAAGTGGGACTGTTGGACAGACTAGATGGACTTTCAGGTCTTTATCTGTTGTCATTTGCTGTGTTACTATGGGCCTCTTTTATAACTTATCACTATAGACAAAATTTACTCTCAATTAGCTATTAAAGTGAATAAGCTATTTAGAAAAATGTGTAGTATTTCATTATTATGAAAAGTGCTCAGTGTTCATGTCTCCTGCAACAGAGTCGCTGGGAGGGCATATTCGGGACCATCATAATGATACTTTTCTGTCCCTTAGTTGAATTACTTGTGCTTTATCAAATACCACAAATATGCGTATTAAATCAGCACTTATCTGATTCCAAAAAGGAAGATGAAATATGTCCAACTTCACTTTAAAGTGGCTCCACAGGGACAAATGTATTTGAAATAAAAAAATCTTAGTGCTTATCCTTATAAGATTGAGTGCTCCCCTACTCAGACCCGAGTTTCACCAACTAATGGCTTCCTCAGGGGGATTAACTAAAAACCAAAAAGGAAAAAAGAAAAAAACCTGAAATACCTGAAATGCACACATATATATATATATATATGTTTAAATCAATTAATTTACATTAACTCTCAATAAATAAGTGCATTCTATAATATGGCTACTAAGCCCAGAGGGAGGCACCAGGGCCCACAGTCCTAGCAAACCCTGCTGGAAAAGGGAAATGAGCAGGACAACCAATTATGCTATATTTGTAACTTTTCATAACTTATCTTTTATAAAGCCACATGGCAAATGGTTTGAAGCACATTCATTCCCTATGGGCTTTGGTGCCAGCTCATGGTAACTGACTTTGTAAAAGAGGCCCTGTGCTATTATTCAGGAGTAATCTAAGAAAATATTTCTTTACAGAAAGGGTGGTGGATGCATGTAATGGCTTTTCAGAAAATTTGAGGTCAGAAAATAGGATTTTAATTAAATTAACCCCACTCCCACCCCCCTTTTGCAAAACCACAAAAGCAGTTTTTAGCGCAGGCTGGCGCGCTGAATGCGCTCTGCTGCTCCCATTGCTCATAGGAACTCTATGAGTGTTGGGAGCATAACAGAACATTCAACATGCCGGCCTGCACTAAAAACACTTTTGCGGTTTTGTAAAAAGGGTGGTGGTGAGGGTTTAAGAGGCCAGAAATTAGACAGTTATGAAACACACAAATTTGGAGATGAAAACATTTTTCTGTTTCTTTTTCAGTCACAGTAGGAAAAATTAGTGGATGCTTTTTCAGTAATGATTTTATGGTACTGGAGGTGTTTTTGTCTTTTTCTCCACTATTTTTGAAATTGCATCAGCTATACAGTATAATATGGTGACTACCTTAGGAAGCCCCACCTTCTTAATTTGAACAGTATTTGTTATTGATTTTTTTTATTTCAATTACCCAAATATTAACTGGATAAATATCACATCAGGTGGCACAGTCCTCACTAATGTCAGCAAAAAAAGGAGGTTCTTCAATGACCTGGACCTAAATGCTAATCTGAATCTTGGTTTATGAGTTCTTTCTTTCTTTCTTTCCTTCCTCCCTCTCCCCTCCCCCATTTTACTGCATTTATGAAGGGCTGAGGATTTTGCAGCAATGGTGCCTCCTCATTATGTTTGGTGGATGCAAGCCGAATAAGGATTCAAGCTTTGACTGATGGAGAATATTAAACCTTTCTACCCAGAGCCATAAGAGGGGTTGCTGAAAATTTATCAGCCCTGCCAAGAAGAGAATGATGTGGAGACATGAAACTTACAAGTTATTCCATACTTTTCTTGACACTTTTTGTTTCATTTCATTTCATATTATAGCAAGAAAAGTGTGGAATATCTTGTTTCATGGCTCAACATCATCCTCTTCTTGGTTGGGCTGAGAAAGTTTCAGTGGCCCCCCCAGGGCAGGATTAAAGCATAGGCAAACTAGGCATGGGCCTAGGGTCCAAATATTTAGGAGGGGTCCTCTCAAATGTGTAAGTCAAGGCAGAGTTTTGCCCTGGTACATTAGCTGCTGCCACAGAGAAGAGAATCAAGAGGGCGCAGAGCCATTGTTCACCACAGAGGTCAGTCTATTCTGCCTCACTCCCTGTGTACCTGCTGTTTCTTCCTCTACCAGTTTTCCTCTGTAATCAGAATCATGCAAGGCTCCATTTGCGGGAGCTTTAAAATATATTTAAATTACAGTGAGGGGGCCCCAACATACCTGTTTGCCTAGGGCCCAAAAAAGAGTTAATCCTGTCCTGGTGGCCCCTCATAACTATGGCAAGGGACTGGAGAGATGAAGATAATTCTGCAGTAGCCAAATCAAAACTTATGTTTTTTTTTAAACCAAGGAATGACAGTGAAGGAAATGGAAATTACTGGATATCTACTGTTCCACCATTGATGAGACATGCTCTTTTAATTTCGAAATGCTCTAGGAAATTCTTTGTGCCATGAAAATGTTTCTATCTGTACAAATTGATGGCAATTTCTGATAAACTGGAAGAATCATTGCAAAGGAACAGAGCACAGGAAATAGAGATTTCTAATATTTAACAACATGTGGTTTTACTGGAGGATAAGCTTAAACAGATTTAAGCTAAAGAAGACAGTTTTGTTAAATACTTTATTGCTACATATAATAAATTGGAAAGTTGGAGGAAAATGATAAAGAAAGTTAAATTTACATTTGTTAAATGCTCACAGCCTCTGCAGTTGAAATATTTAAAAAATGTGATAACTGAACTTAAATCATTTGGCATATTAACTTCTTCATACAGTTAACTTTAGAATTATCTGGTGCAATCCTTTTTTCTCTCTATTTTTTTTTTTTTTTTTCCAAAATTCAGGGCCATTAGAAGAGGCAAGGCAAAATGTTATGCAGGTACAGAACACCCAGAATTTGTACCCGCATGGTCAGGATTATTTTTCCCCATCAGCAACAATGATTTGTCCACATTACCACCCTCCCCTCTTTTACAAAAGCAAAGTGTGAATTTTAGTGCCAGCCGCAGCAGTAACAGCTAGCGTAGGAGCTGTTACCGCTGCGACTGGCGCTAAAATCCATGCTACCATTTTGTAAAAGGGGTGTGTGTGCAAATTTTGTTTGCCATTTACATGCCCAGTTTTCTCATCTCACAAGATCCTCTTCTAGCTGTGACATCTGTGGTACACATAAAATATTTCTTCATCTTTATCAAAATGTCAAAAAGTGTACTTTGGTTTTATTAGTACATTATAGGCTTTAGCTTAATCTAGAATTTATCTTATTAATGTGTTATGATTGTAGGTTTTTAAGCAAAAGCTCTTTCAGTCTATTTTTCAACTCTTTCTTTTTTAAGGCATGGAGGGATATATTCAAAAAAACATCTAAGTCCCCTTTTGGCCTAAGGCCCTAAACGTTGAAAGTAGAAGCAGGGAAAATGTCCATTCTCAAAAAAAAAAAACATCCAAAAGGAGGTTTTTTATTTATAATGGCCTGCCTCTACGTTCAGCTGTTTAAACGCCCAGACCACCACTATGTCTACACTTAAGCCATATAATAAACCAAAAAAAGCGCCTAAATCCCAAATTCCCAAAGCCAGGCCTTTTAGGCAAAGGAGGAGCCAGTCCTTCGCCTAAAAGCTGGATTCTGTAACGGGTGTCTGTCAAAAACAACACCGGTTACAGAATCCACCGCCACCCCCTCCAGCAACAATCGCGGCAGGAGAGAAGGCTCATCTCCCCTGCTGCGATAGCGATACCACCAAGATCGGATCAGGCAGGAGGGAGTCCAAGCCCTCCTTCCTCAGCGATCCTCGTGATCGGATCAGGCAGGAGGGAACCCAAGCCCTCCTGCCCGCCGAAACCCCCTAATCCCCACCCCATTAAGATACAGGCAGGAGGGATCCCAGGCTATGACCCAACATTGTCATGGAATTTCTCACTTGACACATGCATTATTCATGGAGGACATCACACTATCCATTTAGCAATCCACCCTAAATGATGCTCTGCCTTTCCCTATTAGCAGTACCTAAAGTAAAGGAATTTTCTTGGATAAGAGAAGGGGTCTTCTTAGCCATATGTGGCATTTTTCAATACTCAGGCAGACCTTGTGAGCCCTGTAGAACAGGCTGACTGCATACTTCCCATCCGGTTGGCTCCTGTCTAAAATCACCACCCCTGTTTCTTCTATTGCATGGAAATCCTCGAAAGCTGAAGCTAGTCAGGTTTTCAGGATTTCCCCAATGAATAAAATAGTATATAGCCATGTTAATCCACTTTTAAAGGTAATACACATAAAGTTCATCAAATAATAAATAATATTATTATAATAAAAAAACCAAAATCTTCCTAGCGAGTCCCAACCACAAATTAACAAACACTTCCCTCAGATTGAATGGGCTAGATTACCCTATCTTACCCACCATAAAAATCCTTGGAGTCATCCTGGACCGCACCCTAACCTTCGATGACCATACCAGTGCCCAGGTGAAAAAATGTTTCTGTACCCTCTGGAAACTGCGCACCATCAAACGCTACTTCGACCACCAAGCCTTCCGTCTACTCGTCCAATCTCTGGTATTAAGCATATTAGACTACTGCAACATTATTTACCTGGGATCCTATAAAAATACCATCAAACGTCTTAGAACAGTCCAAAATGCGGCCGTCCGCCTCATCTATGATCTCAAAAAATACGACCATGTTAGCCCCTACTACACCAAACTCCATTGGCTCCCAGTAGAGGCAAGGATCATCTTTAAGTTCGCCTGCCTCTGTTTCAAAACTCTAACAGGATCTTCCCCAATCTACTTGTCTGAGCACCTTGAAATAGCAGGCCCCTCTCGCACACGAAACGCCCACCTATTCACCTTTCCCTCCCTAAAAGGCTGCCTCTACAAGAGATTCACTGATAGAACCCTAGCATTCCAAGCGGGCAAATGGAACAATTGCCTTACCTCCCTCATCTCCAACTCCCCGCCCTACCACCTGTTCAGGAAGTCACTAAAAACCTACCTCTTCGACAAATTCCGCTAACACTGCCTTCCCCCCTTCCCTGCACCCTCCTGACCTCGACATGCCTCCATTCCCTCTGACTACGCCCCCCTCCCAAGCCACTATGGCCTCTCTTTCTCAAGCTCTGTTTTATCTAATTGCCCTGCCTTTTCATTGCCTCACATTTAACATCACTGTAAATGTACCACCGCTTTAACATGGAACATTGCTGTATACGTACAGTCTCTTCTTTAGTATATGCCTTTTTATTACTGCTATTTATGTAACATCTTTGTAAATGTAATAACACTGTAATATGTATCATCGCTGTAAATGTACAGTCTCTTCTATTGTTAACCGCATTGAACTTCCATGGTATTGCGGGATACAAGAATAAAGTTATTATTATTATTATTATTAAAGATATCCTTATTTTCTTTATATTTTGTTTTATTTCTATATACTTTATTGCCCAATAAATAAGCATGTGATCTATTTCAGTGCACTGTCTCCATTGTATGTAAATAGATATCATGCATATTTATTGTGGAAATCCTTAAAACATGACTGGTGAAGGCTGAAGATGGACACTCCTGCTTTATTGGTATGTGGGCTGACTACTAGTATGATGAATTCCAGTACCCTGCCAACATGTCTGGGAGCCCCACCTTGCCAACCTTATATCCACACTCATCTTCTCCATCCAATGTCCCCCTGCCAATAACCAGTATTGCAATGGACCTGTCACTCTTCATTAATATCTAGTCTTAAATGGCTTGGAAGGCATCAATCTTCCTTGATGCCTTCCAATCCTCTTACCACATTTACTATACTATCCCAAACCACCAAGGCCTCCCTTTTGTCAGCTGGCTAAATCATTATACCTCTGGTCCAGAAAGGACTTGAAACCCCAGATTCAAAAGAACAACTCTGACTAGGTCTACATTTTGTCACATTTACCCAGTAAGTATTGTCTCCCAAATCAAGCCACTCTTTATTCAGTCCTGTCAAGATCTCCCTTGTTTAAAAGCCCACTTCTTTGAGAGTGCTTTTGACTCCTAAATCCTCTCACCTTGGGTTCTGCATCCCTAATCCTATATGTCATGTCTGGTCTGTCCAAGTTAGATAGTAAGCTTTTTTGGGCAGGGACCATCTATTAAATGTCAAAACGTACACTGCTGCATACGCCTTTCAGCACTGTATAAGTGATAAATAACAGCAGACTTGCTCAGAGTCACAAGGAATGCAGTGAGAATTGAACTCACAACTTCAAGGTGCTGAGGTAGCTACTACACCACTCTTCTACTCCTAAAGTTAGTGGCCTGGATCTACATCACACTGCATCTACATTTCAAGTGAGAAAAATCCCCCATCTAACATTATTATGTTTTTCATTGATGGGAGATAGGTTCAGAACAAATGCTAGGAAGTTCTTCTTCACACAGAGGGTGGTGGACACCTGGGAATGCGCTTCCAGAGGAGGTGGTAAAGCAGAGTACGACTTTGGAGTTCAAAAATGGATTGGACGAGTTCCTGAAGAAAAAGGGGATTCAGGGGTACAATTAGAGGGTTACTATACAATACAAAAGGCTGTAGAGTAAAAGAGTAGTAGAGTAATGGATCACTGCAGGTCATTGACCTGGGGGGCCGCCTCGGGAGCAGACTGCTGGACATGATGGACCTATGGTCTGACTCGTCAGAGGCAATGCTTATGTGCTTATGTGCTTATAGCGTGTTCTCTTGTCTTTAAGCTCCTCTAGTTCCATTTTACTGGGCCTTTTGCAGTTCCTTAATATTCTATTGATGTTTAACAGTAGTTCTCTTATTGTGTTTCTCTTGTTCTGAATAACATTAATTTGATATGTTATGATCCTTATGGTATCTTATCATAATTTTATTTCCTTCTTTTATATTACCAATACATATAAGAACATACGAACATGAGAATAGTCTATCTAATACCTTAACTATTCTCTGAGTGAAAAAAATATTTCATCCTATTGGTTTTAAAAGTATTCCACTTCTCCCACGGGGGTTAGGAGCAGAGCCAGCCCATGAATATTAAAAAAAACGTGAATAATATTCGGGCCGATTCTGCCCCTAACCCCCGCTTCCCTCCAGCTATTTTAAGCCCTGTAAGCCTCCCCCCCCCCCCAATTTAAGTCTTACCTGGTGGTCTAGCGGGTTTTGGGGGCAAGAGCGATCTTCCCATACTCCTGCCCCATGCAGATCGCTCATAGGAAATGGCTGTCTTGAGCTCTTGTCATAGTCTCGAGAGACTATGGGAGCTCCAGGCAGCCATTTCCTATGAGTGATTTGCATGGGGTAGGAACGTGGGAACATCGCTCCTGCCCTAAAACCCCGCTAAACCACTAAGTAAATAGCCAGAAAAATTAAAATAACTTTTTTGTTTTAAAATCGCGAATAACCGAATCTGCGGATGCTGAAACCATGGATTCAGAGGGGGAAGTGTACTCTGTAATGTCATTGAGTGTCCTCTAGTCTTTGTAAATCTTAATACAGGGAAAAAAAATCGATCCACTTGTACCTGTTCTACACCACTCAGGATTTTGATCATATCTCCTCTCAGCCGTCTCTTTTCCAAGCTGAAGAGCCCTAACCTCTTTAGTCTTTCCATCTCCATTACCATCTTGGCCGTTCTTCTTGGAATCTTTTCTAGTGCCGCTATATTATTCTTGAGATAAGGCGACCAGAACTGAATATAAGACTCAAGGAAAGGTCGTTGCCAGTAATGTGGTATAATATCCCCAAACTAGCTCTCTACATACAAAATGATAATATTTTACAAGCCTTAGACCAACATTTCTAGATTTACTTTCTAATCATATCTGATTGTGCTATTGCTGAGACATTTTAATAAGACATAATATATATTCATCCTATGAGGCTAAATAAAAACATATAGACAACTACATCTAAAATCTTTTTCCCTTCAACTCACCTAGTGATCTCATATCCAGTCTTAAAAGTATTATCTATATTTTTATGCTTCTTCTAGCTGTGACATCTGCAATACACATAAAATATTTCTCCATCTTTATCAATATATGTCAGAAAGTGTACTTTAGTTTTATTAGTACACTACCTGGGCTCTAGCTACTGCCTTAATCTGTCTCATCAATTTATTGTGATCGTAGGCAGTTTAGCAGAAGCTCTTTGCATTGATTTTTCATCTCTTTCTTTTTGAAAGAAGCTGCTGTATAAAATCAGGATGGATTTCATATCTATTATCTAATGGAATTCCTCCTCTCAGGACACATATGGATTTTCTGCCAGCCAGCCAAATGGGAGGTGGATCTTGGTAGCTTATACAGAGAAGAAGAAGTCATGAGAGTATGAATTAAAACAGAAAGAATGTGTGGAGGGAGTGGAGAGACCAGTTATTGCAACCTTTACAACAGCATGTATAAATTGGAAAGAAAACTGTCAATAGGGACAGGCTAGCCTTCTACTTGGTTTAATGCCTTGCATGTCTGAATAACATGTTTACTAACCGGAAAAGAAAGGGAATATAGGGAATAAACTGTAGGCTGTTGTAATGAAAACATGTATTTTTTCTCTTTTCACAGTGCAGTTTATTCATCAGTATTAATCTGTCTATTCAAAATTAAGAGGGCCGTTCACTAACCCCCTCTTATATTAACGCAAAGTGCGGGTTTTAGCACTGGCAGCGGCGGTAACTGCTCCGACGCTCATAGGAATTCTGTGAGCGTCAGAGCAGTTGCTGCCGCTGCTAAAACCCACGATATGCGTTAGTAAAAGAGGGGGTTAGTGAGGTAGGTTTTGCACTCACTGTATGCTATCAGCAAAACTTAACACGTGCTGTGTGCAGGGCTTTTGCGGTAAATGCTGGAAGCATGTCTAGCATCTACCCTGCAGACACTTAGGCCCAAATTCTCAATAGTGCGCTGTACTTTAGGCAGTGGTAGACATCCTACTGCAACCTAATTTAATTGGCTTAATTGGCATACTAATTGGTTGTGCTGATCAAAAAGCAAACTTTGATTTTTTTTAAAAATATCTTTATTAATTTAAAAAACAAACAGAAAGTGCAATAGAATATTCAAACAATTGGTACAATATACAGCACTTATATCTAACAAATAATAATATAATAACATATCCCCACTCCTCCTTCCCTCCCTCCCACCCTCCCTGGATGTGTGTGAAACTCATTCTGAAATTAAGGGCTTATACTACTGATCAGGTTTTACAAATTTCGTTAATGGACCCCAAGTCTTATTAAATTTTTATAGTGTCCCAATTGTTCCAAGTTCATTCTCTCATATCTATAAAATTGGCACAGGGTTTCCCACCAAAAGATATGATTTAGTCTGTCCCAGTTTTTCCAATTTTTTGTAATTAGCTGCATAGCAACTCCTGTCATAAAAAGAAGTAATCTATTCTTGCTTGCATTAATTGGACTCTTAGGTCTTAATAAAGTCCCAAATAACACTATATCATAGGACAATGGAATCAAAGCTTCCAATATCATGTTGATTTTACCTCATATAGACTTCCAGAAATTGAGTATCAAGGGACAATAGAACAACAGATGATCCAGTGTCCCTATTTCAAGATGACAGAGCCAGCATCTATTAGACTTTGAACTATCTAACTTTTGCAAATGAACAAGGGTCCAAAAAATTCTATACAACAGAAAAAAACAAGTTTGTCTCATAGATGCTAACGCTGTACATCTCATCCTCCAAGTCCAAATCCATGGCCATTGAGTAGCAGAAATTGCTGCTGTATCTCAATGCTCCAAATGTCTTTTAAACTTGTTTTTTGTTTCTTATTCAAATATTCAGATATTAATTTGTACCACTTGGCAGCCTGATGCCCTTGGAAATCTGTCTGGAAACATAGGCCCGTCAAGCTATACTGATTTTGTAAGTTGCGCCAATCAGGAAACCCTTTCTGAATGGCCTGTTTCAAATGCAACCATTTATAAGCTTGAGACTTTGATATGTTGAATGATTGTTGCAGTTGTAATAAATTTAGCAATTTCCCATTTGAGATCACGTCATCTAAAGTATGTATGCCTGCCAGCAGTCAATGTTTTCAGAGGATTATAGACTCACTGATTTGTATCTTGGAGTTTAACCATAGAGATTGATATGTGGATTGATGTATTGGAGTAGATGTTAAAGTATTAATAAATTGTAATGTATTCCAGGTGGACAGAAGAATACTATTGTCCTTATATATTCTGGGCAGCTTGATACTCAAGATATGGCTCAGACATAATGGGAACAGGAGATGACTCTAATTTAAGCCAGTCCGGAAGATGTTCCATGAGTTCGGCAAGGATCCAATACATACCCTGATGCAAAATGAAGGCTTGATGATACCTATAAAAATTGGGAAAATTTAGCCCCCCTTCCCGCCAATTGTGGTTTTTGTAGAGATACTAAGGCTATTCTAGCAATTTTACCCAGCCAAATAAATTTTGTAAGAATCCCATTTAATTTTTTATAAAATGAACTTTGAAAATAAATATACTCATTTGGTAACAAATCACAGGCAAAATCATCATTTTGATGGGTTTGGACTCTCCCCCCACCAAGAAAGATGTAGTGGGTTCCAATGTTCACACATTTCTTTAACTTTCAGCAATAAAGAATTTTCATTTACTGTCATTGTGTCTTCCAAAGTTCTTTGAATCATAATACTCAAATATTTTATTCCCTCTTCCTTCCAAAGGAATGGGAATGGATCATTTAAACCTTTTACACAATGCACATTTAATGGAAGAACCTCTGATTTACTCCAATTTATTTTGTAACCATAAAATTTGCCAAATCGATTTTTAAAAAATGGAGGCGCCTAACTGCGCCGCCTAAAAGGCCACTGATATCCCATCTACATAGACACTTTATAATGCCTAATACCATTGTAGGTGTGGTTTATGCCAGAAGTGGCATTAGGTGTTGTAAAGCATCTATGCAGATGCAGTTCTCATGGAAGATAGGCACTGGAAATGTAGGCCTTTAAAACCCTGGCCTACATTTCCTGTGATTCTGTAAATGGCACTGAATCAGAAGCCAAGGACAGGCACAGTATGTCAAAACACTACCAGTGTCGAGTCTTTGAGCTATTGTGACATAGTCTCCAATAAAGTGATATTTTGAACTTGGTTGAACTTCCGACATCTTGTCCTCATGACTTCTTATTCTGTAAATGGCAGCATTGCGTGCTTGACATGTGATTGGCAGCCATTCTTAAGGCAATCGCTGATAACAGCGCCGTTTACAGAATCCGGGCCTTACTGCATGGCAAACACTGATTTACATGTAATGGCAGACAGCACAATTGCTTCAGTGCTGTCTGTCACTACATGTAATGTGGTGTGGGCCCAGTAAAAAAAGTAACGGTATTGTAAGTGGTGTTCCACTCATTGCAGCTTTGTTCCTCTCTAATCTCTGCACATCTGATTTCTCTCCTGACAGTCACTATAAGAACATAAGAATAGCCTTACTGGGTCAGACCAATGGTCCATCCAGCCCTGTAGCCCATCCTCACAGTGGCCAATCCAGGTTCCTAGTATCTGGACAAAACCCAAGGAATACCAACATTCCATGCAACCAATCCAAGGCAAGCAGTGGCTTCCTCCATGCCTGTCTCAATAACAAACTATGGGCTTTTCCTCCATGCTAACCTATCTAGGAGTAAAAACCTGGAAAGGCCTCCCAGAAGCAGTCAGGAAGGAGGCAAATCATACCTCTTTCAAAAAAAAAAACCTCTGAAAACTCACCTCTTTGACAACTAATGCTCTCAGTCTTCACCCTCCTCACTCTCCTTCCTCTCTACCTTTCCCCTATCCCTCCCCTGCTTTTCTCCCCCTTACCTCTCTGTTTTCTCTATCAGTCGCCTAGAGCTTGTACAGGTTTGTGTGACTCACAAATAGAAGATTAGATTAGATTAGAAATTGTCTAAACCTTTCTTAAAACCAGCTATGCTATCTGCTCTTACCACAACCTCTGGCACCGTATCTGGAGACCGTGTCTGTCAAAGGACATAAGAAGATTTGAAGTAGTCCAGAGAAGGGCGACAAAATGATACGAGGTTTGAACCAGAAGACGTATGAGGAGAGACTGGAATCCCTGAATATGTATACTCTAGAAGAAAGGAGGGACAGGGGAGATATACTTCAGACGTTCAATTACTTGAAAGGTATTAAAATAGAACAAAATCTTTTCCAGAGAAATGAAAATGGTAAAACCAGACGACATAATTTGAGGTTGAGGGATGGCAGATTCAAGAGCAATGTTAGGAAATTCTACTTTACAGAGAGGGTGGTGGATGACTGGAATGCAACATCCCTTCGGCGCACATAAACGCCTTTGACCCTGTATGGGCAGGATTTTAGTGTGTTTTTGCTGGCTGGGGTAAGCACATGGAGGTGCATTATTGTGTTGCAGGCTCATGGTTCAATTGGGGACATGGGGAGTAGAGATAGTGGAGTAGCAGAAGGTAACTTTGCTGAACAGAGACCTTACTCAGGAAGTCTGGGTTCTTGCTTATTTATTTACCCTCATTCATAGACTGTGTTCCTTCCAGTATTTAGTAATGCCGCCACAGCGTAAGAAGCAAGACTCAAAGGTGGGAGCACAGGTGAAAATGACGGAGGGTAAGTGGCAGTGAGGGTTGGGAGCCACACGAACCGCATGTGCTGCAACTGCAAAGACTGCTCCCACCAGGTCCCGGGCCTCACACCAGAAGCTTTCCCAAATCTTGGCAGAGGTGCAAAGGCAAGTAGATCAACACGGAGTGCAAGCATTATGTCAGCGGCTCTTGGATAGCCAGGCAGCTCCAGCGGGAGAATCATCATCTGCATATCCAAACACTCCAAACAATCCAAAATACAGCTTTGAGACTCATCTACTCATTGAAAAAACATGACCACATTACGGATGCCTTCATCAACTCACATTGGCTTCCAATCCAAGAAAGAATCCAATTCAAATTCTACTGCATATTATTTAAAACCCTACACGGAGACAGCCCATCATACTTGAACAATCGCCTCATCCAAGCACCCACTACCAGACACAGAAAAACGCACTCCCCATTCATACCCCCCCCAATCAAGGAAGTAAAAAGAACAAGACTACACGACGGCCTACTAGCCACTCAAGCCGCAAGACTGGACAACCAAATCTCCAACCTTCTGATGACCACCCCAGACTATAGGACATTCAGAAAGGAAATAAAGACCACACTTTTCAAGAAATTCCTGAAGCAGCAATAACATCACGACCTCTTAGTAACACTAAAACTGACGCTCGATCTACCCATTACTGCACTAATAATAACAAAAGAACCTCCACTTTGACCACCTATCAACTCTACTACAAACCACCTCACCCTCAACAACCCGCTAAATGTCTATAAGATCTACAACCTACCTCTCTAGCTAATCATTGAAACTCTGTTTTTAAATTAACCTTTTGTAATCCGCCTTGAACCGCAAGGTAATGGCGGAATAGAAATCCCTAATGTAATATAATGTAATGTAATATCCAATCGCACCAGCTACTCCAGCAGCACCAATTATTCCAGCAACATATCCATGGGCACCAGGAGGGTCCGACCTCACGCCGCTGGCTGTTGATTCACAAGACTCACAAGAGCGGGGTAGCAGCCCCTTTTTCACGGGGAAGGCTGGGTATGGCAGTAGGCTGGATGTGGATAATATGGCTCTAGCACAGATTATACGTGATGCACTGTCTACATTTGAAAAAAGTAGGGCCGCCTCACACACGTGCGGGGCGACAATTGGGGAAGCAACACTAGAGAGCACAACAGAGCCTGTGATTGGGAAAGGGAAGGATGATGTTACTTGTGGTGTATCTACGCTAGCTGCTGCAGTACCAAGAACCTTAGGGAGGGAGCCAGATGAGGACCACTATATGGAAAATGACAGGATTCTCATTCAATTAGAGAGGGAGAGAAAACCAAAAATATATAAGTTATTAAGTAATTGGATATCTGCGTTTCATGTGTTCATGAGTGTGGTGGTAGAGAGAGCCCAATATGAGCCCATACCTGATCAGATATTCAGATACCATTATCAGGGCGCATAGGTGCTATGGAGGATGGGCGTGGTTAAACTACGATATAAAATTCAGGAAGCATGGCGGAAAATAGGTCCATTACCTGGAAACACAGGGTGGTGGACTTATGGTTAGATAAAATGTCAGCCCTCAGACCATTTCAGCCAGACAGATTTCTCAGCCAGCCTCCAGTTTTTGGTGAAAGACAGCCACAATTTCATCAGTTCCCTACTGGTGGGACAGGGAGCAATTTTAGACAGGCGGGCCAGCAGGCAGGGAGGCGTACATGCAGGCAATTTAATAACGGTACCTGTACCTGGCCCAATTGCAAATTTAGGCATGCCTGCCAAGCTTGCGGAGGAGCCCACACCGCCATGCAGTGCCGAAACTTTAGGAATAGACGTGCAGCGGCACAACCCCTTAGCAACACTGATGGAGTTGGCCCCAACTCCCATCAAGCCTGAGGCCCTTGGCCCATGGCTGAGGCGGTACCCCAACCAAGCAGATGCTATAGCCATAAGAATAGGTTTTCAAGATGTCTTTGTGATACCATACACTGGCCCTAAGGCACCTTCGCAGAAGCACCCTAGGAATGCAATATCTTTTGGTTTGCACAGGCAGGTGGTACAGGACAAGATAGCAAAGGAACTGCAGTTAGGTAGGCTAACCGGTCCATTTCCCAGGCCCCTGTTCCTTGACTTTGTAGTCTCTTTAATCAGTGTGGTACCAAAGAAGGAGCCGGGCAAGTTCCGGCTCATTCATAACTTTTCTTATCCAGCAGGTTCCGCTGTGAACGATTTCATAGACCCAACGCTATGCTCAGTTCAGTACACATGTTTAGACCAGGCAATAAAGTCCATCAAGCAGTTAGGTCCGCAGGCCAAACTGGCAAAGGTGGATATTGAATCCGCATTTCGACTTCTGCCAGTCCACCCAGACTCCTTCCCACTGATGAGTTTTTGCTGGGATGGTCAATTCTCTTTTGACAAATGTATGCCAATGGGGTGTTCTGTATTCTGTGTGTACTTTGAGCAATTCAGGACATTTGTCAACTGGGTTTTTGACCAATTAGCATCAAATGGCATGATGGTTCACTACTTGGATGATTTTTTATTCATTACTCCAGGGGAGCAGGAGTGTGAGCACTTATTGTTAACATTCAAACACCTTGCCGCCGACTTCGGGATTCCAATGGCTCAGGACAAAACGGTGAGAACATCAAGTGTTCTTATATTTTTGGGGATTGAGCTAGATGTACCTAACCAGGTCTCCCGCCTACCAGCAGATAAGATAGAGAAATTACATAACGCAGTGAGGAAGATGGGTGGGCGGACTAAGTTGATGTTGCAACAGTTTCAAGAGCTTCTGGGGTTGTAAGAGTTTGCCACTAGGGTCATTCCTATGGGCAGAGTATTTTCAAGGAGACTGGCCAGGGCAATGGCAGGGGTGGAGAAGCGATACCACCACATCCGAGTAACCAGAGCCATCAAGGATGATCTCAGAGTATGGGATTCATTCTTGAATAGGTTTAATGGCCTTGCATTCTGGCAGGAACTGACAGAGCTTGCTGACACACTGCAATTATATACGGATGCTGCAGGTAGTGAGGGTATGGGTATTTATTTTAGAGGGGCATGGTGTGCAGCTAGATGGCTGGCCACTTGGGCCAGCTCGGGTGTCACCAGGAATATAGTCTTCCTTGAGTTATTTCCCATTATGGTTGCGTTGCACGTATGGGGGGATAGGTTGTCGGTAAGATCCATTTTATTTAGGTCAGACAACTCAGCTGTAGTGGAAGCTATTAATAGGCTATCCGCAAGCTCCATACCTACCATCAACCTACTTAGGGAGATTGTTTTACTTTGCTTACAGGTCAGTATTTTGGAGAGGGCACAACATTTACCTGGGACCCAAAATTCTATAGCTGACTCTTTATCTCATTTTAAGATGTCCATCTTCCGGGCCTTGGTCCCATTGGCAGACCAGCACCCAATGCCAATTCCAGAAATAGTGTGGAAATTTGGCCCCCTGAAGTATGGGACATGATGCTACATTCCCTAGCGGATTCCACAAGGAGAAAATACCTGCAGTTATTCCATGAATACATTCGGAATTCCAGCAGGGAAGGCACAGTGGCAGATTGCACAGTACAGTCCATCGCACATTTCATACTTCTCGCTAAACAGTCAGGTATAAGGAGGATCAGAGTGGCTACCATGTTATCCAATATCAGCTTCTTCAGTAAAGCCCAGGGCTACCCGAACCCTACCAAGGCTTTTGTTATCAGGGGCATGATGAAGGGTTGGGAGTGGTTGCAGGCTGCCCCACCCGATCGCAGGCTCCCAATATTGTTGCATCATCCAGTTAGCATTCTCGAGGTACTATCAGCCGTATGCTATGATGAGTACGAAGTGAGTGCAGGTGGGGGAGCTAGTCCCGTCATCCATGAGGCTGGGTGCAAAGGGTGGCTTGATCCTGGCTAATGTATTGGTAAAATGGAATACTCTAGAAATTCTGATACCCAGATCTAAATCTGACCAGTTTGCCAGGGGCGCCTGGGTCATGCTGACCAGTTATGAGATCACAAGTGCCTACCCAGTCAACAATTTGTGGGATTACATGAGCCGCAGGCTCCCGGGTTCAGCTCCTTTGCTAGTGCATAAGAACGGCTGCCCGTTGACATGTTTTCAATTCACCAGGGTATTAAACCTGTCATTGGTCAGATTAGGGATGCAGGACATGTGCTTCTGAACACATTTCGGATAGGAGCAGCTACCACAGCAGCAGAGGAGGGCCTCTCTGAACAACAGATCAAAGCGTTAGGCAGATAGAGATCTATTGCATTTCGGAGGTACATCAGGCCCAATGTTCCAAGCTAACTTATTCACATGTATGCATTCCAGGTATCCACGCAGGACAGAATCATATCTGGATATGCGGGCACTCCTTCATTCACTGGGCGCAGAGAAGAACAGTGGTGAGACCTGTAGGAGAGAATCTAGGTCTACCTAGATCAGAGGTTATAGTGACTTGGCTAGGGGCGAGGGGAATGTAGTGGGAGCAGTTGTTACTATCCATCTTATTGGTACTACGGTCTTGCCCCCAGCCAAAGACCATCATTATACACTTAGGGGTTAACGACATTACATCTGTAAACAGTGTCCTATTAGTTTTAAAAAATGCAGCATGATTGTATGTACCTAGCTAGCATATTCCATGGCACTACATTGGTTTAGTTCCACATTGTGCCCAGATTAGTCTGGAGGGGGGCCAGATCACATCCGGCGGTGGAGAGAACCAGAAAGAAGATCAACAAATGGATGAGCAAGTTCATGGCTACAATTGGGGGGTTGTCTCTACCACATGAGCTGTTAGAGGATAGCTGTCCAGGCAATTATCGACCTGATGGGGGTCCACCTGTCCCACATCGGTCTCGATATCTTCATTAGTACACTTCAGAATGGCATGGAAGCTCTTTTATTACCAACAAGCCGCATCCATAATACTTAGTTGGGAACCCGTGATAAGCGAGGGGTCGCTATCGTGGGTAGTGGAGGGTACCAGATAAGAGTCACATGTACAGCATGTGATTAACAGAGAAAACACCATCTGTTGTAGCAAAAGGCAAGTCTCCCTGCTTGGGAGGCCAAGCCATGGCATTCACTCGAAAGTGCAGCATATGGAAGGGACCCATCCTTGAACAGGCTGGGTCAGGGTGAGAAGTGTGAGGTTTAGACGGCACCTACAAATGTGAGCTGACAGAGCTGGATATGCTGTGCAACTTGATAACATGTTAGTGGTATGGTTGTATGTAATAGGTGATATGCATACGAAGTGATATGTTCTGTTCCAATGTTCAGTATTCATGTTAAATTAATTGGTGTACACGAGTTGGATGTGTATTGGGCATTATGACTGCGGCCAATAATAAATTCCACATTTGTTGACAAATAACCAGAGTCATGTGATATTGTGTTCCATCAAGTTAAGCAGGGATGAGAGTAATGAGTTCCAAATGCCGAGTTTGATAAGAACAAAGAGGAAGCAATAGAATCAAGGAATAGGTAGGTTTCTTTTCTTCTTCTTTTGAAGAATCTAGCTGTTTTACAGCTTAACTGGAGTATGAACCTATTGTGGAAGCTATTGAATTCTCCAATGTGCTAGAAATGTTATTACATTTAAGAATGATCTCTGCAATGGACCTGCTTTTCTTCTATGTGTTTTAATAAAAGTTTATGATGGATAGATATTTATAAAAGTGAATGAATTGGCACATTAAAAACACCTTTTCAACATATAATAGGTATTATATCTGTGTGTACTTTTTCAGAGATAAATGTAAAAATGATTAAGTGAGATGATTAAGTCTGCTGAAAATTAGCCTGTACTAGGCTTGTTCAAGTTGCTATGCTTATTAAAAGTAAGGATATGGGAAGCAATGATATAATACATCAACTGACAGTTTATGTTGCATGAAGGAAAATGCCATTATTAAGGCCTCAATGTAACGTAATTGCTAATTTAACTGTGATCGCATTATCTGCTTTGTGCTCCAAAATGTTGCACTTTAAAAATGATTTCCTGGGTTCATTAATAAGTTCAGCTTGTTAAACACAATCATCGCTTATTGTGATTTTTTTTGTGTGTGTGAAATTTCTTTAGATTCCTCAAGCTTGTTATTAGACTGTGCTGAATTAAAGTATCTTTAAGACAATAATCTTGTTACTACTCAGAATTAAACCCAAGGATCCCAGCTGTGCTATAATGATATTGAACTGTGTTTAACTATTTAAGAGGGCTCAAGTGTGTTAACAGTTCAAAAGTTGTGAATCAACATGTAAAGATTATTTCAGGTCTAAAGAGAATGACAAGAGATGGCAATGGACACTAAACTTTGTAGTTATATTTAGGATTAGATTTAGGTTTTGCATATAAATAGAACAGTGGTCTCCAGCAATTTTTATGTTGGGGCCACTTTGGATCAAAATGAGCTAAAGAAGAACAGCCAAACATCTTCCTATGCAAAGCTGTGACCGCTGTTCTCTTTAAGCTGAGCGGGAATCCTACAATTGCATTACTGCCAGTAGGTGGCAGTGTTTCAATTGCTAGGGACAGGCAAGTTCCCTGCCTGCCTCTCATTATTGAAAATTTAATAATAAAACAACATCCCCCAACTGGCAAGATTTATGTGGATGACTCCCACTCAGAGGGAAAAGTGGCTGTCACACTGCAGACTAAAGTGTGTCAATTGCATCCATCCCAAACAGCCTCCTTCAAACTTTTCACCGAGGGTGTCTTCATGGATGTAAGAATTTCCAAATGCATTCTTTTTATCGTTAGTACTCCTCTCCTTGCATTCTTTCCTCCTCCTGTAATATCCTTCTCTCCCTATCTCCCTTCCCCTTTTGATCCACAGTCTTCTCTTCTAGTCTCACTTCTTCTCACCTGCCTCCAGTCTGCCATTAATTGTCCTCCCAGGCAGTGGCATAGCTAGGAAGGTTGGTGTTTGGGGAGGTGTCGCCCTACATCACTGTGCTTTGCACCCTCTGTTCTTCCCTGCCACCCACCACTTGAGCATCCTCCCCCCCCCCCTTCCCCACACACATACCTCTGGCTGGCATGAGCAGCATTTTCCACCTGCCTCAATTCCATTCCAACATCATGTCTTGGTCTTGTGACCAGGAAGTGACATCAGAAGGGATCCGAGGTCACCACAAGCAGCAGGTAGAAAATGCTGTTGTGACGGTGAACATTTCAAGAGGTACACGTGGGGGGGGGAGGGAGGCAGAGAGAAGAAGAGGCAATGGCTTCCCTGTGAAAACAGTGCCCGGGGCTGTCTGTCTCCCCTCGCCCCCCCCCCCCTTTACTACAGAAGAAACCGCAGCTTGGGTCCCTGCTGAGAGTGCATTGTTTGTTATTAGTTGTTTAATTTCTACTTATTACCTTTAAACTGCTTTGGACACTCAATTTTACCTGTCATTCTATCGGGTTTTGTTTAAATTAGGTGGTTGAGTTAATCTTTCAGTACCCTTGTGTAATCTGGTTCATTCTGTGACATAGCCCCTAGGCCAGAATGTGGGGATCTACTAGAAAGATTCTCAAAGACTATTAAACAAGCTCAAGAGCAAAATTAGAGAGGCATTATCAATTGGAATTTTAAGTCCGACTTTGGACATTTTGAAAAAAACAGCCACCAAAAAATTGGGTGGAGAAAATGTCAATTTTCGAACCTGCAAGATGTCTATCTTTTTATTTTTCAAAAATGGTCCAGCTAGACATTTTGTATAGCTAGACATCTTTTTTTTTTTTTTTTTAGTGGCCCAGCTACTAGTTTTGTCTAGCTAGACATCTAATTTTTTTTGGGAGGGGGCCATTATCGAAAAAGTCAAAATTAAAAAACATCCAAAACAAGCCATGTGCATGTAGAGGGGCCAGCATTTTTAATGGGCTATCCACACAAACATGACAGTACAGCAGTGGGGCACTACTGTGAACTTCACATCTCACCATAACCCCCATACATTATATGGTGAACCCTCCAAAATTTCCCACAAACCTACTGTACCCACTTATTTACCACCTCAATAGCCTATATACCTGCAGGTGTCAGAGTTCAGTGAGTTTTTGGTGGGCTCACACTTTCCACCAGAAGTGTACTAGTTTAAGGTGGCATATCAAGTTTCAAGTTTATTAAATTTTTGATTAATCGCTTTGTCATATTTTCAAAGCGATGAACATAAATACAAATTAATAGAAGTAGATACAAAATTACCTTATTAAAAAATAAAAAGTAAAAAATAAAATATAAAATAAAACATTAATTGTCCATAATCAGTAAACATATATGGGCCTGGGTCCACTGCACTGCCCACCAGGCTACTCCAGAGACCTGCTTTCAGCTCTACTAGAAATGGCCATAGTAACTGCAGCTGTCATAGACACAGATATGCACAGTTTCATGCTGTTATTTGGGGGGTGGGAAGGGGTCACTGACTTCTGGGTGAGTGTGTAAGAGCCATATTTTATCCCTCTAGTGATCATCTGTTCAGTTTGGGTAAGTTTTTGGCCCTTATTTGTTTAAAAACAGGTCTAATCCAGAATATCCAAGTTGTGCCCTGGATGTCTTATAAAATGTCTGATTATTGCTGTAAAACTTCCATATGCTAACTCCACCCAAAACATGCCCTCTTAAGATTTAGATGAACTGGAGACAAAATGACCAGAAAGACGACTAAAAAGTTAGTTTCAAAATGTCCACTTGAATGTTTTGACTAGTAAGATATCCAAGTGAATTATACCATCTTTTGAACGTCCTTTAGGATTGCTCATGGTAAGCTTTAATGTCACTGTACCTTCAGGAAGTGGACCCAAAATTAAAAATCAGATAAGGGATCTAATCTAATCTAATGCTTAGTTTTGTATACCGAGACTTCAATCCAGGAAAGCTCGACTCGGTTTACAATGATTAAGTTAGGCCAATAAGGGCATATAGAAAATTCTCAAGAAAGATTAGTTTCCAAAATGTTTAGTAAACAGAATGGTTTTCATAGACTTACAAAAAAAGGGAAGGGAAACAGAACTTCTTAAGCGGATATTGAATGCAAAGAAATCAACAAGAAGATAGAATACTGAGGCTTCGGGAAGCAAGGTAAAAACAGGAAATGCATGGCTGAACAAGTAAACAAGACTGAAGCAGCAAGGAAGAAGTTCAGAGGCATTGTAGAATTATCCAGGCTTTCACTGAACTGGTCTCCAAAGGACCAGCTTACCTGATCAAAGCAGCCAACCCAACAACCATAGGAAAAATAACCCAATTGCTTTCAGAAAGCGTTCAACAATGTTCCACATATAAGACTTCTCAGGAAACTCCCAGGCCATGGAATAGGGGTAGATGTACTAAGATGGATAGGCAAATGGCTGGAGAACAGAAAACAGAGAGTGGGCATAAATGGGAAGTTCTCAGAATGGGAAAAACTGACTAGCAGTGTACCCCAGGGCTTGGTGCTTGGATCCATCTTATTTAATATTTTCATAAATGACCTAGAAGAAGGGATATCCAGTGAAATCATCAAGTTCGCAGACGACACAAAGCTATGACGGGCAATCAGATCGCAGAGGGACAGCAAAGAACTCCAGAGCGACTTAAATCAATTGGAGAAGTGGGCAGACAAATGGGAGATGAAGTTTAATGTGGAAAAATGCAAAGTGATGCATCTGGGCAGAAAAAATAAAGATCACAAGTATAGTATGGAAAAGACCGAACAGGAAAGGGACCTGGGTGTACTGATAGATAGGACCCTGAAGCCATTGGCGCAATGTGTGGCAGCAGCGAAGAAAGCAAATAGAATGCTAGGCGTGATAAAGAAGGGTATCACGAGTAGATCAGAGAAAGTTATAGTACCGCTCTACAGAGCCATGGTCAGACCGCACCTGGAATATTGCATCCAGCATTGGTCCCCATACCTAAAGAAGGATATAAAACTGCTAGAGAGGTTGCAGAGACGAGCAACGAAACTAGTGAATGGTATGGAGAACCTGAGCTATGAGGAATGATTTAGGAGACTGGGATTGTTCTCCCTCGAGAAGAGGAGTCTGCAGGGGAATCTGATCGAGACTTTCAAAATACTGAAAGGATTCGACATAATAGAGCAGGGAAAGCAGCTATTTACAATGTCCAGTGTGACACGGATAAGAGGACACAGTCTGAAGCTGAGGAGGGACAGGTCCAGGACGAATATCAGGAAGTTCTGTTTCACACAGCGAATGGTGGACACCTGGAATGCTCTCCTGGAGGAAGTAATTGCAGAATCCACCATTCTAGGATTTAAACTAGATGCACATCTCCTTAGGAGTGGCATAGAGTGACACGGGTAAGGGTATATTAGGTGCACATCTTCATTGGGAAACATACAGTGACATGGGGACTTGATCCATGCCAGGGCACACCTGGTGGGGCCTCCGCATGTGTGGATCACTGGACTTGATGAACCCAAGGTCTGATCCGGAGATGGCAATTCTTATGCTCTTATGTAATGAAGAGCCATTTTGGACTATTATTGAGAAACACAAGTTTATTTTTCTTTTGGAACTGTGAAGGGAATTGAGGGTTGTGAAAGCAGAAGTTCCTATTTGATCCACCAACTCCAATCAGTACTGATAAACCGCTCGGTCTGCACCGTGTGCTCTGGGCTCTTTTGGTCACTCCCGCTTGGGCGTGGCCCGGCCTAGGTGATACACGGTGACAATATCAAACTGTCCATTGTAACTTCCTGGGCATCTAATCCAACCTCTTGTAATGTAATCTGACTTTGAACTGAATAGGTAAGGCAGAATAGAAAACCTAATTAACATAACAAACATAAAACAGAAACTAAGGGCTCCTTTTACGAAGGTACGCTAGCGTTTTTAGTGCATGCTACAATGCCACGCTACAATGCCCGTGCTACCTGGAAAATACTAACGCCAGCTCTATGGAGGCATTAGCATCTAGCGTGTGCGGCATTGTAGCACGCGCTAAGCGTGTGCTAAAACCACTAGCACACCTTCATAAAAAGAGCCCTAAGGCCATCTTCAATCAAACTGCAATAGCGGTTTTTAGCACGGGGAGTCGCGCTGAATGCCCGCACTGCTCCCGACGCTCAAAGGAATTCAATGAACGTCGGGAGCAGTGTAGGCCATTTAATGCGGCTCTCTGTGCTAACAACTGCTAGCACAGTTTTTGACAGAAGAGGCCCTAAGATTATTATACATCCAAGACACAGCTAGGAATGGGCTAAACCATAATCCCAAGAGGTAGAATATTTTCTCCTGGAAGACAGGTGTTCTTCAACTCTAAAAGTCTGTGGTTGAAGGTTGGCTTTTGCCTGGCAGCTATTTACAAAACTGGAAAAAAAAAAAAAAAAATGCAAGCAGAAATGTAACCTTGGATAGGAAACCTGACATTTTGATTCAGGTTAGAAACAATATGAAACAACATGGGGAATGCCATTCACATTTCCCATGAATATACATCCTTATTATATACTGGCTTCTGGCCTAAGGCAAAACATGAGACAAACTGAAATCAACAAACCAGCACACATTCATAAGCAGGAGAGACAGCACATCAAGCTGTTAACCATCACATATTGTCCTCTTAAAAAATTGTCTGTGTTGAATCCAGTTGCTCTTCCTTTTACATGCAGCAGCACTAAGAGTAAAACCAAGAATTCATAGGCAGTCGGTGACTCAGCTGTTTGGGGAGGCTAATGTGGAGTGGGATTAGGGTGAGGTATTGGGAGGGGCAGGGTAGAATAGAGCAAGTTGAAATCCTTGAGGTGAGGGAAAGCATTTATGTCAACAGTAAATGGATGGCATTCTAGAGATATAGTATATGCAGGTACATTAACTAGGGCTACCATATATGTGAGGGGGGAGGTATGGGATATCAGGTGATGTTGGGATGTGAGGAGGGATGTGGGGATGGGATGTAAGGGGAAGTACGGGATATCAGGTGTATGTCTGGGATGTCAGGGGCAGGGGTGTAGGGCTCCGTGGCTCAGCTGATCCTGGCAGGAGGAATCTCCATCTGCTGAGCCACCAGGAATCTGCCGAAACCGGCTCTGCTGATGGGGATTCCTTCTGCCGCAATCAGCTGATGGGAAGCCTACGTGGGAGTTTTTCCTACTCTTTGGGTGGTAGGAGTGGGTCGTGACCACTGGGGGAGTAAGGGGGAGGGTTATGCCTTAAATCCTTTCTTGTCAGTTTGGGCACCTTTGTGGAACTTAGACGCAACTCAAACAGGCCTAACTGCCAGCGTCTAAGTTCCCTTTAGGAAAGTTTTGATTATGACTGGGGTACGTCCAGATTGAAGCCTGCCTGATCCCCACCCATATTACACCTCCCAACACGCCCCTTTGCTCTCTGGATGCACAGCAGCTTAGAAGTGCTGCTGAACGTCCAGAAAATTGGTTTTGATTATCCCTGCTATTAGGTCGACCAAGTGCCAACTTAGACTGATTTTTGGACATTTTATATTTTTGATTATAAGCCCCGTAATATTTTCATTTTTTGTTGCTTTGCTATATGTAAGTGTAAGAGATGTTTTGTCTGCCTAAAATAGAACAATGGATGAGTGCAAGCACTTAGAAAAAAACAGATATTTTTGTCTGGTAAAAAAAATTCTGGTTCTTTACCTTGCTTCAAATTATATTACAAAAGAGTAAAGTTGTATGAATAATGTAACTCAGTTCACCAAAACTTGCTCAGAATCAAGGAGGGGAAAACTGGGGCGAGCCCCAGAAAAACCACTCAAAGCAGTTAACCTGCGCCACTTGCGCTTCTATATGGGAGACAATAGTCCATCTTGAATCTCTGTACCTATCGCATGAGTTTTTTCACCTATTCCTGTGTGTTCCCTGAGGCAGGATCGAAACGTGCACGTCGGAACCCGCAAGCTGCAAGTTAAGTTTGCTTAGTTCGTTGACTACAAAACAATCTAGTCATTATAGTGCTTAACGTCAACATTTTTTACAACATATAAAGCATACACGGAATGATATAACGTTTCTGTTTACCTTTCATGCGATGATTGGGCTGTGAGGTGGTTTTTCTGGGGCTCGCCCCAGTTTTCCCCTCCTTGATTCTGAGCAAGTTTTGGTGAACTGAGTTACATTATTCATACAACTTTACTCTTTGAACAGGTCTATAGAGTGATTTTTTCTTTTTCTAATATATGCACCTTTTCACTCTTGTTACATTGTTTGTAACTTGTTCCCCTAATTTTCATATCTGAAATTATATTACGGCACATCATGATGATATCCAAATATGTCTTCTCAGGTTACAAATGGAACATGTAATTAAGAAGACTAAATGATGAGATGAGAAGAAAAGTAAGAAAACTCGTGCTAAATACTAATTTTCATGCTTGCCAATAATTTAAATGGAAATACCTAATGTGATTTTTTTAATATATTTGCTATTTACAACCTACTTATAAGGATAAAAAATACATCATTAAAGATTCCATTGGGCAATTAGACCTGATGACCCTATGGGCTCCTTTTACGAAGCCGCGTTAGCGGTTTAATGCATGTAATAGCATGCGCTAATTTGCCGGCCGCACTAGCCGCTACCACCTCCTCTTGAGCAGGCACTAAAAAGGTGCGTGCGATAAAGCCGCTAACACGGCTTCGTAAAAGGAGCCCTATATTTGAATAGGAATCTCTTTGCCTTCCTCTCCTTCTGTAGTTCTTGTCTTTTGGTCCAGTCTGACAATGTCCAACGCTCCCAATGTTCTCTCTTTGATCTTTTATAAAGGCTAACTCGATCACAGAAATCTTGCATTTACAAAGAATGTGTTTTCCACTGACACAAGCAGAATTGCATCCCACATCAGTACAACTCTTTATTTCACACTTGCGGGTAAGCATGTCCATCAGTCAAGCTTCTCGATAAATCTGTCTTTCTTCTCCAGTTTTGCTCTGCCCACAGAAACGTTGCTAGCTTGTTCCCTCATGGATTTTAACTTTGCTTTAATCCAAAAATGAATGTTTATGTTTAAATATATTTTATTGAGCTCAACAAGAAAGTCAAACAAATACACAGGATGAACCACAAACAAGCTCAAATTTTTGTTATACAAACCCCCACACACAACTCCCCCCCCAAGTCCCTCCCTACCCCCCCCCCAAGGTCCTCCTTCCAATTACATCACAAATATAGGCAATGATATGATACAAAACGATACAGGCTGGCCAACAAAAAAACTTAAGGATGCAAATAAGTATGAAATCAACAGTTAAGCATTCGACTACGAGCCAAGGGAGTTAGGGTAGACCAAAATGGTTCCCAGGTGCGTTGAAAAATGCGCCCTCTGAGAGAGGAAAACCCCGTCACATCCCTTCGTTCCGGACCACTACATTTTGGATTTGCTTTGTACCACTGAGCAAATAGCCCAGTCCTTAGGTCATTGATGAGTTCATCACTGATGTTTCTCAAATACAACCCATATTTAAAGTAATCCCTGACAGGTGGTTGTTCGGCTACAGGTTGTTCTCTGCCTTATCCCACCAAATTATGTAAATGAGTCTAAACTTGCAGTCTTGTTTTTCTTTTGGACATTTTCAATATTAGATTATCACTATGACAATGCTATGTTGGAAACCTGTGAATGAGAAAACAAAACTATTGTGTTGTCAATATAGGTAAATAAGTAAGATACATTGATAACTGAAACATAAAAGGCATTAATATGCAATGCACACAAATACAAGAAGGGTGCAGAAAAGTTATCAGCCTAACCATGAAGAGAATGACATGGATATGGTTCAATTAATGAACTGAAACAATGTCAAAACAGAGAATTTCATTTCTGCAAATTAGCACTTAATGAAATAAGATACTCCTTTCAGCTACAATGGCAAAATAATGCTCAGAATTTAGAAAGTGGGCTGGTTGGGCTGAGAACTTTTCAGCACCCCTTCATAAAAACTATTATCAGAGCACTTAAATATATTTTAGTAATTTGTATATTTTTGCATAATTTCCTAGAAATTTCAGGTGCAAAATGACATATTATTCAAAATTTAAAGCTAGCTGTTGATTTTCAAAATGCAATTATACAATTTTTTTTACTAGTGGTTTTTTTAAAAAAAATTATGAATATCCAAAACTGACACACCCTACTGTCCACCAATCCAAGCCCTAAAGATCTTGTGGCAGTATCGCTGATATCAGACACTGCCACTCAGTAATTTGGTTCCTGCACAACACAGTCAACATTCCAGGATGATCCTGGAAATGGTCTGGCAGTTGTTTTTCATTCCTTATCATTATCTTATGTAATATACAGTAGATTGTGATAAATTCTTTTATCTTGTCTTACTGAAGGAATGTCTGAATACACTATAAATCTTTCAAAATACTGAGGAAAAGTTCTCATGGTTCTATTTTTGGTAACTAATTATGAATGTAGGATTACCTTACAAAAATCTTGAAACATGGCTATGAAGAGTAAAATTTAATATTTTGATGATGATATTTAAGTGTCTCCAGAGGATGGAATCTAGCTATTTAAATGAGATTCTAGTTCAATACGAGAGGCCACTGAAAAGTTCTCAGCCCAACCAAGAAGAGAATGATGTGGAGCCATGAAACTTACAAGTTATTCCACACTTTTCATTTCAATGAGACAAATGCATCTAGTAAATGGGCACAAGTATAGGAAAACTAAGCCATTATGACATCACCAATGGAGCTAGCTCTTAGGTATTGGTAGAATGAGAGGTATTATGACATCACAATACAATGCTGAAAAGTTCTCAGCCCATCCAAAAAAAGAATGATGTGGAGCTATGAAATGTACAAGTTATTCCACACTTTTCTTAACACTTTTCGTTTCATTTCATATCATTGAAATGAAAAGTGTCTTGGTTGGACTGAGAATGTTTCAGCGGCCATTTGTATACACTGAGTAGAACTCTCTACTCTTCTCAGTGGCCTTTACTTTCCACTTGCCACTAGTGGTGACTAAATTGTCTTTCAGTTGGAGAATTATCTTTGGCTTACACAGGTTCAGTTTCTGTGGAATTCACTACCTCTTGCTATTTATATTGAGCCATGTTAAAAATGGGCTTTCGACTGTCTTTTCCATTATGTCAGAGGAACAAAGTATACAGTACATATTTCAGGGCTTTAGATTCATTAAAACAAAACTTTAATGGAAGGAGAAATCAAGAAATTAATTTGACTTAGAACTGTGGCTTGAGAATGAGATGAGTGGTAACTATTAGGTATTGACTGGGGTTTGGATGGATGGTAGTTGGTGTGGATATTATTTTAGTTATGTATACTTCTTTTACATATCTGATAATTTTGTATATTATATAACTACTGCTTGGCATTATGTGTGACAGTGGACATCAAATGAAATAAATAGTTCATTAGGGCAACTAAATGTATACACAGTAACACAGACATTAACACAAAAAAATGAAACTAAACCTCCGGTATGGTAGTTAAGCCTTATTAACATACAAACTGTTATATATTTTCCTATCTGCATTAACAGGTGTCTTGTTTGAAGTGAAGGAATAGACTAATGGTTAGGGCGCTGGGCTAAGAACCAGAAATGCCAGCGTTCAAATTCCACTGATGTTTCTTGTGAATGATCTTGGATAAGCTACCTTGGGCCCAATTCTATAAACGAGCACCTCATTTTAGGTACCAAGATGCTGCACGCTAGGAATCTATTTTATTCATATAATAGCATCTCAGTACCCAGATTCCATTATAGAATACTAGCAGAAGCCATTATGGTGACATTATAGAAGACAGGGTATCGGGATGTTGCGGAGCAAAACAAAAGGGGCAAATTTCTACCATGTTCATAGCTATGAATGTTTTAAATGGCGCTTTTGCAATTGTATGGAAGAATTTACCATTCTGCCTTTTATTCAAAGGGGACTTGTTCTTGAGAAAGCCTTCGGGCGAAACATGTTGAACCCAGAGGTCCTAACCGATGTTCGAGCATTTAGCCAACAAAAGCACGGCTAAAGCTAAGTACTAAACTTTTTAATTTAGAAAAAATTATAAAATTATAAATATTTTTTGAATTGTTTTTCACGATGAAATATACACATGAACAGCACAGAGCACTTTAGAAAATTACAATTTACTGTCTGATGATGAGATATAAGCCAATGAGAGAAATAAGCCTAAGAATAAATTGGCTGGTGGTTGGCACGATCTGAAGACTTTAAATTAATTATTTAAAGAGTATCTTTATGATAAGGTTAAATGAATTTTTAATGCCGTTTTGAATTTTGGATTACATTGAGGTAGCCATAGTTCTACCAATCATTAACAAATGCCCAAATATGGCAAGAGTGTATGTAACTTACCGTATTTGGTAAATTGCCCCTTCCATACACTGCCTATTTCAACGCTTCCCTTGCATTTATGCCCTCTGCCTTACAGAACAGTGCTTAGGTGTTATGCTATCACTTACACACATAAGTGTGCACTTATCCATGAAAGTGACAGTATCCTGTAGATGTATGTATTCAAGAAACACCTAGCTATAAATGCCCTCTTATAGAAGTATCCTTCAAAGCCTCTATTTCTTTAGGTACAAAATGGATTCTATGCTTTCAAAAGACAGGAAAATGATCACTGTACATGAACTCACCCTGAGCTACTACTGATAAAGGTAGGAATTAAAAACAAAATTCTATATCAATAGCCTCTTAATATGCATTAAATATTATATTAAGGCAGGTTAACAGTCAGTATTAATAGAATTTAGTATATCATCACATTGGCATATGGTAGAACACTTCAGCATATTCAGCCCTCTTAGTCTGATAAATAACTGACTATGCCTTGTGTTATAGCACTTTAACAGTGCTGTTCACTTTCTAGATCTCAAACCAGCATCAATCACATATTTAATATTTCCCATGGCAATGATGTTTACTGAAAGTTGCAAGGGATCTATCTCAGAATTTTCTGGATAACATTAACCAGAATATCTATCGAAACACTAATGGAGGAGCTGCCTTTTCTCCTTCTCAATTATTTCCAAATGTTCAAAAAGGCAAGAGATTTCAAGGTGATTTGGGCAGCCAGCGCTCTACAGCTTCTCCGTTTGGTAGTCATTATTCATGTTAAACATCAAACGTTTGCAGATAAATCAAACCAGCGAGGAAATGATATTGTGAGCTCAACTACAGATTGTTCATGTTTGAAACTGGTCATTTTTCTTTGCCCATACAGTTCTTATTTGACTGGCTACATAATAAATGAGCTATTGGATTGATTTTATACATAACTAAAATATAAATTATTCAAGCACAATTTCACCTCTGGCTTAAAGGTAAAACTGCTATAAATGAAAATCTGGGTTCCGTAACAATAATGGGTGTTTTGTTCACTGGACTGGTAGATTTATGTATCTGGCCAAGATGCTACACTTCATCTTCAGATTGCAGTAAGTGATAAATGGTAATAATTTTTATTACAGAACCACCCATGCCAGTCATTTCATATGGTAGATCACCAGTGAGGAAGCCATTAACTCACATTACCAGTCAGCAGTAAAGGTAGAATCATGTGACTCTAACCTTCTGTATTAGGTTATAGAGATACCATCACAAAGGACCTTTATCCTCCACAGTTTATTGAAACAATAAATTCCTAAATAATAATAGACAGCAATATTCCAGATCATCAAAGTCCTTGTTTTTATTACTGCTGTAATCTGCTACCAATTGTCCTAATTAAATGCTTTCCAACTGTATTTTCTTATTGGTTTTCTTTTTACATTTGTTACTATTTTTCTCCTTAACTTTGTACTAATGTGTATGTATTACTTGTTTCAGTATATTTTTACAGTTACATATTGCCAAAGTGACTGCATTATTCCTCTCTTTACTAGTCAGAAAAGGTGACCAGGTTACCCATTCCAGAAGGGAGACTTTTTGGCCAGTCCTGGATTTCTGCCTTCCTCATCCTGGTGCATTATAGGACCTGCAGCACTCACTTCAATGGATAGAATCATGGACTACAAATTCTATACGGCTCTGGGATGTAATTTTAAAACCAGGATTGGTCAAAAAGTCTCCCTTCTGGAATGGGTAACCTGGTCACCCTTTAGTCAGGTATTTATTAGTTTAGTATTAACAGTGAATCATCCTGTACTAATGCTAGTCAGAGCCTAGGTTAAATCAACTCATATTTTGTTTAACCTCATTAAAAGTGATTTTAATCCAAAAATGATATTTATAGTTAACTAAATTCGAAGTTAAATTGGGGACTATTGACTCTGTGCATAATGTTATCTATGGACCCTCTATCAGGATCTCTCAGGACAGTGTTACAAGTCTGGTGTCACAACAAGCTACTAAGTAATAGATATAAACAAATTGGAGAGAATAATTAGACTCTGGAATTTGTTGCCAGAGAATGTGATGAAAGTAGTTGGCTTAGCAGGATTTAAAAAAAGATTTGGATAATTTCCTAAAGAAAAGTCCTTAAGCCATTATTAAGTTGAACTTGGGAAAATCCACTGCTTGTTTCTAGGATATGAAGCATAAAATCTGCTTTACTCTTTTGGGATCTTGCAAGATACCTATGACCCGGATTGGGCATTGTTGGAAACAGGATACTTGACTTGATGGATCTTCAGTCTGTTCCAGTATGGCCACTCCTCATATGTTCCTAACATAGACATACAACCTTGGATTCAATAAATTCATCCAAATGTGGGTGGCAGATCCCAGATCCATGTGTAATCTAATTAGTTAATGAATCATTGCCAATCAATAATTTATGTTAACTGCCATTAATTAGGACTTGTGTGGATTCATCTAATGCACTGTTCTATATAATGCACCAGAAAAAAGAAAATCTCTACGTCACCAAAACATGTTCCATTTACAGATCAAGTGAACAGTTTTTCAATGTATTACACTGTTCAAACAATCAAACCCTTAGATATATTAGGAAGGAAAAGCCTCACAAACTACAGAAGACAGTATATTGTGTAAACTAAAGCTAACAATCTTGGCATGAAAACTTTCTCAATCATCCCAATATTTAGGGCTCCTTTTACTAAGCCGCACGCCCTAGCTGAAAAACTACCACATGCTCAAGAGGAGACGGTAGCGGCTAGCACGCATGGCATTTTAGTGCACGCTAGTCCACGCGTTAAGGCCCTAACGCGCCTTTGTAAAAGGAGCCCATAGACAAGCATGGTTTAATGGGACAGAGTAAGTATAGGTTCAGCCAAAGGAGGTCTTGCCTCAATTTGCTGCATTTCTTTAAAGGTGTGATAAACATGTATATAAAGGTGAGCCAGTTGATAGTGTATCTGGATTTTCAGAAAGCTTTTGACAAAGTTCCTCATGATAGGCTCCTGAGAAAATTAAAGAGTCATGGAATAGGAGGCATGTTTTGTTGTGAATTAGGAATTGGTTATTGGACAGAAAACAGAGTCTAGGGTTAAATGGCCATTTTTCTCAATGAAGGAGGGTAAATAGTGGAGTGCCACAGAGATCTGTTCTAGGAGCAATACTATTTAACTTATTTATAAATGATCTGGAAATTGGAATGACAAGTGAGGTGATTAAATTTGCAGATGACACTAAACTGTTCAAAGTTGTTAAAATACATGCAGACTATGAAAATCGCAGGCAGATCTTAGGAAGTTGGAAGACTGGGCACCCAAGTGGCAGTTGAAATTTAATGTGGACAAATGCAAAGTAATGTACATTGGGAAGAATAACCCAAATCATAGTTACCAGATATTAGGGACCACCTTAGGGGTCAGCACCCAAGAAAAAGATCTAGGTTTCATTGTAGACAATACTGTTTGCTGAAATGTTCTGCTCAATGTGCTGTGGCAGCCAAAAATCAAAACAAGATGCTAGAAATTATTAGAAAATGAATGGTAAATAAGTCTAAAAGGATCATTTTTTTATAAAGATAGATGTCCAAAAGAAAGCACAAACTGGCACTTGGACGTCTAACTAGTTAAACGTCCAAGTCGGCATTTTCAAAACTGACTTTTCAGATGTCTTTCTGGTTGTTTTGACTCTAGTGCATCTAAATCTTAAGGAGCAATGTTACAGGTGCGTTTTGGGTGGGCTTAGGACTTGGACGCTCTGCAGAGATAATCCAACCTTTAACAAAAATAGTACTAGGACTTTTTTTTTTTTTTAGACATTTGGAGCTAGACCTGTTTAAAAAAAGAATAAGGGTCAAAAAAGTACCCAAACTAACCTGATGACCACTGGAGATATTAAAGCATAACCCCCCTTCCCTTACTCTCCAGTGGTCATCGACCCCTTCCCACCACTCAAAGATGTGAAAAAAACTGTATTACAAGGGGTGCTAAAATATTCTCAGCCACACTTGTATTACAAGGGAGGTGATGAAAAGTCTTCAGCCCAACCAATCAACTTCCTAAATTCTGAGTGTTATTTTGCCACTGTATCTGAAAAGAGTGTTATCTTGTTTTGTTAAGTGCCAATTTGCAGAAGCAAAATTCAGTGTTTTGACATTGTTTCAGATCATTGATTGAACCATATCCAGTCATTCTCTTCTTGGTTGGCCTGAGAATTTTTCGGTACCGCCTCTTACAGCTTCAGATGGCTGCACCAGCATCTGGGCCCAGCAGAGCAGAGGGGCACTCTAGGGGATACTGCAGTGAATGTCACATTTAAAAGCCCCAGGGACACGTGTCACTATAACCTGCCTATATTGTATAGTGAGACCTCCAAAACCCTCCCAAAACCTACTGTACCTACATAAAGATGACACCTACAAGCATAAAGACTATTGTTGTGGTGTACAGGGTACAGTAAGTTTTATTTATTCCATTTTTTATACCGTTCTCCCTGGGGAGCTCAGAACGGTTTACATTAATTTATTCAGGTGCTCAAGCATTTTTCCTTGTCTGTCCTGACAAGGTTCACAATTTATCTAATGGGTCACAAGGAGCAGCATAAGTTTGAACCCACAACCTCAGGGTGCAGCGGTTCTACTTTTAACCACTGCACCGCACATCACATAGGCAGAGAAGATAAGGGACTCCAGCCCTCTTACCAGTTTTGTTGCTCTCCTTTGGACTCTCTCAAACACTGCCATGTCCTTCTTGAGGTACGGCGACCAATATTGAACGCAGTATTCCAGATGTGGACGCACCATAGCTCTATAGTCATCATGCCATTGTATAGAGCTATGGTGCGTCCACATCTGGAATACTGCGTTCAATATTGGTCGCCGTACCTCAAGAAGGACATGGCAGTGCTTGAGAGAGTCCAAAGGAGAGCAACGAAACTGGTAAGAGGGCTGGAACACTGCCCATATGCCGAGAGGTTGGATAGGCTGGGGCTCTTCTCTCTGGAAAAAAGGAGGCTCAGGGGAGATATGATAGAGACCTTCAAGATCATGAGGGGCATAGAGAGGGTGGATAGGGACAGATTCTTCAGGCTGAAGGGGTCAACAGGCACGAGGGGGCATTCGGAGAAACTGAGGGAGATAGGTTCAGAACAAATGCAAGGAAGTTTTTCTTCACCCAAAGGGTCGTGGACACTTGGAATGCGCTACCGGAGGAAGTGATCAGGCAGAGTACGGTACAGGGATTCAAACAGGGATTGGACGGATTCCTGAGGGATAGGGGGATCGTGGGATACTGAGAGAGGTGCTGGGATGTAACACAGGTATAGAAAGCAAACCAAGTAATAAGTATAGAAATCCGACCAGGTCGTGCATGTGCAAGACCGGAGGGTTAGGACTTCGATGGGAAGATAAAAACTCAATGGGAAACCAAGGTGGCAAGGGGGCCCCTTCTGGTGTCTCAGACAGGCCGTGACCTGTTCGGGGCCGCCGCGGGAGCGGACTGCTGGGCAGGATGGACCTGAGGTCTGACCCAGCGGAGGCACTGCTTATGTTCTTATGTTCTTAAGCATATAACATTAGAAATTACTATAAGATATGCACGCCCCTACTGCTGATCTGTAGCTGGTATAACTACGTGTACACATGTAAATATTAAGCACCGTGTTCAGCATTGAAACCATGTTACACTAATATTTATAATGGAACTTGGGCTCCCAGGTGTCGTCACAGAATAAGCTCCTATCACGTATCCTTGGAGCATCTAAGTGCAGGCGCCCAGTTGTAGAATTCCACCCCTCCATGCACACACACAAGAACCTGATAAATACCCTTTCAGCCTCTTCCTGGAATTTTAGGTGAACTGAACCTGTGGCAGCTCTGTGAAGCAGTGTCTAGGGGAAAATAAATCTGTTGGAGGTTTTTTTCCCGTTTGTTGTATGATACTGTACCCTATGTTCTCTTTCCTCCTGGGGATCAAGCATAGCAAATAGCTTTTAAGAGTTATATTCCATTTCAGTTACTGAAATTTAAAAACCAGCTGGTCAGCAAAGGACCCTGACAAAAATAAAATATAAATCCATCCACAGTGCACTAGTTTTGTTCTCTTGGTAAACTTTTGGGTTGTGACTCAAAAATCTAGAGCAATTAAAAACATAAAATGAGCATTCATTAACATACATGCTGTTTCGTAAATGAATTGCAACTTAAAATCTTGGCCATCATGAAGTGTCTGATATTTTCAGTCCACCATCTTTGACAAACAGCAAATGTATCAGTAATAATAGAAAAAAAAAAAAAAGATTCCGTTAAGCATATTACATATTGTAGTGAATAAAACTTTAGTTTTACATTATTCAGGTATGACTGTGCAGAGTAAGAAACAATGAAAGTACAGCAAGTATTCTCCAAGTTTTAAGGACACCATTATCAGGCTTAGAAAATTGAATTCAGACAATAAGTGATGCATCCTCATTAGGCATAAAACTTGAAATAAAAACAGGATAAATGTCCTTGTGGTGGCACAGGCCAGGCTACAAGAGAAAAAAAAATAAGTGAAGATGCTCTTTTTCAAAAGTTTTTAGATTTATTTTGAATTTGCACAGCTCGAAGTAAAGTCAAAATTCAGTCAATTAGGGATGGCCTGCAGCTATCTTTGGTATTTTACAATGTTGTTTTGACCTTAATAAAATATTGGCTGTTCACAGTAAAAGCACAGAAGAGCATCCGTTTCTAACATTTTTTTCTGTGTTCAGTGCTAGTAAAGTATCTCTATAGAAACACAGTCCAGAAAGGCAGCTGATCTAGAGGGGCATTTTCAATATGATGTCTATATCCAAGTTTAGATGGTCTGTGGAACAAACTGCAAAACGTCTTATCGTTTTGAAAATGGATGTGTTTGTGCTCAGTATGTCCATCTTTTTGAACCATTAAGAAAAAACACATCCAAAGATGCGCCAAACAAGCCATTGGGATATAGGAGAGGCCAGCATCCTTAGACTGGCCACACAGATATCCCAGCAGAGCAGTGGGGCACCCTAGGGCAGTGTTTTTCAAACCGCTGTTCCGCGGCACACTAGTGTGCCGCGAGATGTTGCCTGGTGTGCCGGCAGGGCCGCCGGGCCCGGAGCTGACAGGGGGCTCGAGGCAGGGGCGCCAGTAGCTCGCCAAGGCAAAGTGAGTCGATCACCCAGGACTCACTTTGTCTTGGCGATCTAATCTATCGAGCCGATAAGTCTTCTTCTCCCCGATGTCAATTCTGCAGTCGGAGAGGAAGTTCGGGCCAGCCAATCGCTGCCTGGCTGGGCGGAACTTCCTCTCCGATTGCAGAATTGACGTCAGGGAGAGCATGCGTCGGCGTCGGCTTTGGGGCCTGTTATCCATTGGTGGGTCCTGTTCCCCGATGGCAGCGGCTTGGGGAACGGCAGGGAGAAAGAAAGAAAGGGGGCAGGCAGGGAAACAGAAGGAAAGAAGAGAAACAGAAAAAAAGAAAGAAAGGTCAGGGAGAGAGGAAGAAAAAGTTGGGGGAGGGAATGAGGTGTGGAGGAGAGAAAGCATACAGGCTGATAGAAGGGAAGAAAGATTGGATGCACAGTCAGAAGAAGAAAGTGCAACCAGAAATCACCAGACAAGGTAGGAAAAATGATTTTATTTTAAATTTAGCAAAGTGGAGGCAGTATTACCACAGTTTTCAAAGGAATTTGCCCAAATAACTTAACAGTTAACTGGGTAAATTCCCAGAGATGAAAACTTCCCTTCACTTACTATGCACAGTTCTGAATTTATATCTGCTGTCTATATTTTACAATATGGTCACCTTTTACTAAACCGCAATAGTGGTTTTTAGCGCAGGGAGCCTATGAGCGTCAAGAGCAGCGCTGGGCATTCAGCGCAGCTCCCTGCGCTAAAAACTGCTATTGTGGTTTAATAAAAAGGATGGAGGGTATATTTGTCTATTTTGTATGCTATAAAAACCAAATACAGAGAGAGACTGAGAGCTGTTGACGAAGAGCTACGTGTGTGTCTTTCTTCGATTCCAGCCAGAATATCAGCTTTGTGTTCAGCCAAACAGGCCCAGGTTTCGCACTGAATAAAGTATTTTATAATTTTTCACTATTCTGTTTACTTAATATTTCATAATAAAATAATTATAAAATACTTTCTTTGTGTTTATTTGATTCCTATTCAAGAGAATTACTTTATATATAGTCAATATAGGCAGAGAGTTAAATTTTTTAACATTTTCTAATGGTGGTGTGCCTCGTGATTTTTTTCATGAAACAAGTGTGCCTTTGCCCAAAAAAGGTTGAAAAACACTGCCCTAGGGGGAACTGCAGTGAACCTCACAAAAAAACACCCAAGAAGTCTTCGAGTCTTCGCAGTGCTACTACTAATAAAGTGAACTTTGAACTTTACACCCGTGGCTGAATTATTGACATCTCATCCTCACGACTTCTCCGTTGTGCCAGGAAAACCTCTCAACATAACTAGGGTTACCAAATGGGTCCAGAAAAAGGAGACCAGATAGAGAGATTTGGATTTTACCTATTTATTTGTTCTATACTGCTCTCCCCAGATGGCTCAGAACAGTTTTACATGAATTTATTCAGGTACTCAAGCATTTTTGGAATCTTTTACCACAATACATCAGAGAACTAAAAGATTTAACACTGTTTAAAAAAACATTAAAAACTTTTCTTTTTAAAGACGCGTATGGATCTCAGGACTGCTAAAAACTTAATGATTTTTTAACTACAATTTTAAATTTCACAAATAGCGAAGATTAACCCTTTTTTTTTGTGCTTACCCTTTATGTTCTTTCTTCTCTTCTATCAAAATTGTAACTATTCCCCATGTTAACCTCACATGTCGTATAAGTTACCCACAAGTTTACTGTAAAGTCTTGTCTACACTAGTCTGTTTAGTTTGTTAAATTTTAACTAACCACAAATTTTTGTTTGGTTTGTAACACTAACATTTATCTGTTTTATTTTTATTAATTAATGTTATTATTATTGTACATCGCCTAGTAATCTAAATAGGCGATTTATCAAGAACGATTAAACTTGAAACTTGAAACTTGATTTTTCCCTGTCTGTCCTGGTGGGCTCACAATCTATCTAATATATCTGAGGCAATGGGGAGATTAAAGTGACTTGCCCAGGGTCACAAGGAGCAGTGTGGATTTGAACCCACAATCTTAGGGTGCTGAGGATGTAGCTTTAAACCACTGCACCACGCACTACCCTTTCAATGGAAGCAAAACGCAAATGTCTCAATTTGTCCTCCTTTTTCTGAGCCCATATAATAACCTTAACCCCTTATATTGTATGGTGAACCCTCCAAAACCCACTGTACCCAACTGTACGCCACACCAATAGCCCTTATGCTTGCAGGTGGCATGTGGATGGAAAGCTCATAAATTCCACCATAAGTGTAGTGGTTAGAGTGGAGTAAGGCCCTAGAGTATGACTCTAATACGACTGGCCATAACATCTGAAGCTGTCATACAGGCAGGTATTTATTGTTTCATTTACATCTTTGGGGGGTGAGAAGGGGTCAGTGTCCACTGGGGGAGTGTGTTTAGGGGAGGTCATGCTTACATCCTTATAGTGGTCATCTGGTCAGTTAGGGCACCTTTTTGACATTTATTCATTGTTAAAACAGGTCTAGCCCCGGACGACCAAATTGTGCCCTGGACGAATTCTAAAATGTTTGATTATATCGCAGAAAAATATCCAAGTTCAGTTCAGTTTATTTGATATACCGCAAATATAAAACAATGTTAACTCTAAGTGGTTTAAAAAGTGAAATGGGGGGGGGGGACACACTTACAAACACATTAAATAACATAAACAACATCACAGGACTTACAGAAATAAAAGGAAAAGAGGGGCAGGAGAGGTTAGAAATAAGGGAAGGAAAATAACAAAAGGGAGGTGCATCCAGAATATTCACATAATTTTCTTAATTTACTTTTGAACCTACCAGCCTTCACCTCAATCCTCATTCTTAAGCCTCCTTTGTGCTGAAAGAAAGCTGCCTCCTATGGATTTATATTTCTAGGTATTTAAATGTCCTTTGTTATTTATTACCATTCTCATCTTCTTCTGCTTAGACTTTATTCGTAGGCCGCTGTGGTCAAGCTCCGAAGCTACATGGAATTCCTGTGCGCGTTGAGCTTTTTTTTTTTTTTCTAAATCTTTATTAATGTTAAAGTATAAATAGTGCAATACAATGAATTTAAACATAAACAAATCAAGAAACACACTTTAAATATGCAAATAATTCAAAAAACACTCATTTTCTCCCCCTCCCCCATAACTAATAAAAGTAGCTATACATTTATAATTTCCATACAATAAATAAAATAGGAATAACAAACAATAATACATTTCCCACCACCCTCCCTCCTACCCTGGATGTGTAAAGGAGGTCAGACAAAACGAAAAGGTACATGACATTATTGTGACTCAATAAATGATGCCAATGGGCTCCACACCTTGTTAAATACTTACTATAACCTAAAATTTCAGCATTCATTCTTTCATATCTATAACTAGAACACAAGTTTGCCCACCAGAAAGTATAATTAAGTCGATCATAACATTTCCAATTGTGTGTTATCATTTGAAATGGCTACTCCCATCATTATTAAGAAAAATCGGCTTTTATAACGATCCAAAGGTTTAACATGTAATAAAGTACCACAAATTATAGCTTCATAAGTTAGTGGTATCGATGACCCAAGTACAACATTAATTTGTCCCCATATCGACTTCCAAAAATTAAGTATCAATGGACAATAATACAACAAATGATCCAAAGTCCCTATATCAATATGACAGTGCCAGCATCTATTAGATTTAGAACTGTCGAACTTTTGCAAACTTTGCGCGTTGAAGCTTTTATCACAGTGACTTGTGATTTTTAAAAACCCTAGTGTAGCTTAATAAAAGGGGGCATAAGGTAGTAGCCACATTATGAACTGACTCATTTGGTTTATATCTATTTAAAAATGAAAAGGGTCGATATTCAAAGTGTTTTTAAAGGCCAGAAATGGCTCCTGGCCTTTCAGCTGCACTTAAATGGTTAGCGCTTATGCTGATATTCAGCTGCACTTAAATGGTTAGCGCTTATGCTAAAACTGGTTAACTTGTGGGAGGTCTTGGGGTGGAGTCAACACTGAGGTGGTTAAGTGTCAATATTCAGTGCTTAAAACACATAAGGTAACGTCATAAATAGTTATTTGGGGTAACGTCATAAATAGGGCTATGAAATCTTTATGCACTTCACTTTAGCTATTAAGGGTCAGAATTTCAAAAATATGTTGAAAAGTTAGTCACCAGCAGATGCCTAGATTGTGCTAATCAGCAACTAACTTAAGGGTTTTAATTGGTTCTAAAATGGCGCGATAATTGGTCGTGCCATTAAAAAACCAAACAAAGCCTCATCAAAACAATAGATTAGGTGATGCTAGGCAGCCTCTGGACTGGTGCCTAGCATTACCTAGTGATGTCGAAGTCTGAAAGTGAGCATGTTTAGGGGTGGAACCAGTCTTCCGTGCCATTAGTTGATGCTAGCCATGATTCTGCAAGGGCCCTAGGTGCCGAGAATGTAGGCCTAAGGTCCCTGCTAGGTGCTGGTATGCCAGATTCTGAAAGTGGCACCTGGCCGTGCCGGTTGGGGGAGGAGGGGGAATGAGTGCCGTGCTGCATGCAGATTTTTTTTTAATGCTGATGGCAGGAGGGAGTTGGCATCCCTCCTGCTTTTTTCTTCAGGGGGGGAGCTCTTGTGTGTGTGTGGCACATTTTTTTGACAGGCCTATCTTTCTTTTATTTATTTTTTTTATGGGACAGATATTTTGCGTGTGTAACACACGCAAAATATCTGTGCCATGGAAAACAAATGAATAAAAATGACAAATGAATAAAAATGACCTGCAGACCTGTCGGTAACGCAGTTACCGACAGGTCTACAGCAGTCCTGGTTTGCCAATAGTAAAAACCAATTCAAAATAGGTAAGCAATTGTTAGTGAATCAATCGCTTGGCTATTTTGCACAGGGTTTTACTAATTTGCATGGGAGGATCGGGATCGGATCGCTATAGGTGTTAGTGAATGGGGTTGGAGGGAAAATTTGGTCGCAAAGGGCTTGCAAACTGATCGGTTTTGCTTAGTGAATCTAGCCCTATGTTTGGAGATAGTGAATAGGTGTGAACATAAGAACATAAGAATTGCCGCTGCTGGGTCAGACCAGCAGTTCATCATGCCCAGCAGTCCGCTCATGCGGCGTCCCTCTGGTCAAACACCAGTGCCCTAACTGAGACTAGCCCTATCAGCGCACGTTCTTGTTCAGCAGGAACTTGTCTAACTTTGTCTTTAATCCCTGGAGGGTGTTTTCCCCTATGACAGTCTCCGGAAGAGCGTTCCAGTTTTCCACCACTCTCTGGGTGAAGAAGAACTTCCTTATGTTCGTACGGAATCTATCCCCTTTCAACTTTAAAGAGTGCCCTCTCATTCTCCCTACCTTGGATAGGGTGAACAACCTGTCCTTATCTATTAAGTCTATCCCCTTTAGTACCTTGAATGTTTTGATCATGTTCCCTCTCATTCTCCTCTGTTTGAGGGAGAAGAGGCCCAGTTTCTCTAATCTTTCACTGTACGGCAGCTCCTCCAACCCCTTAACCATCTTAGTCACTCTTCTCTGGACCCTTTTGAGTAGTACCGTGTCCTTCTTCATGTACGGCAACCAGTGCTGTATGCAGTACTCCAGATGAGGGCGCACCATGGCCCAGTACAGCGGCATGATAACCTTCTCCGATCTGTTCATAATACCCTTCTTTATCATTCCTAGCATTCTTTTCTCCCTTTTCGCCGCCACTACACTACACTACGGCTTCATCGACTTGTCAATCAGAACTCCCAAGTCCCTTTGCTCTGTGCTAATTGGTTAGCAGGGGGGCATTGGCATGTGCTGACCAGGATTAATGTGGGAGACCTTGCCACCTACAAAATATGTGTAGGTAAGGACTCACATTAATGAAATTAGTGCACGGCCATAAACGGAAATGACTAAATTGCAGACATTTTAGAGCCAGGCTAAAAAGTGGTCTCAGCGTCCAGGAAACTCATACTCTTAAAATAGCACAACCTAGTTTTAGCATGGCTTTGCAAAAGGACCCTAAGGATTATTAAAATTATTTTTTATTTTTACAAAAGATTTTTGTTAACATACCAGTGATATCAATGGTACGATTGGTATGCTGTTACAATACACAGCAAAAGAAAATAATATACCAGTAGTTCATTAGTATTACTGACATTTAATCAGACATTGATTATCATACTGTCTGTCCATGCCTTTCATAGAATTTACTAGACTTTAGACCTGATAATATATGTAAAGCACTCTTGTCTGAATTAATGAAAACATTAAATGACAGTTATGTTCAAAATTATCGCTATGTTTTGTGTTTTTCTATGGTGCTTTAACATGCCATGTATAAAACAGCATATTTCTTTAATCATTGTATTAACAATTTTTTTTCAGGACAGCCTTAATGAAGTGCATCTCAAGTTTTCCTTTTCATGGTTAATGAGGAGACAACAAAAATTTGACTAATACTAGTACAATTATTGGAGCAGTGAAGCATGCATCTGTGATGAGATGTGATCATTTACAAGGCTGGGCTCTTCACATTAAGTTCACATACAGTATAAAAACCGTTTCCTTCATGTATTCAACTAATCTCTCTTTAATGATTTCAGGATTAACAAAAGTGGGAGAAAAAAATCTTGAAAATATTACCAGACATTCAGGGGTTCTTTTACTAAGCTGCAAGAAAGACTAATATGTGTTTACCACAGCTTAATAGGACTTAACCTGAGCTCAGGCATCCTGCAGTAATTCCAAAATCTGCATGCATTACCTGTGCACTAAAAATTATTATTTTTTTAATTTTTGGGTTGAGGGGGCATATATGAGGTCAGAGAGTAGGCATTTCTGTGATCATCAATTAGCGCATCTACATTAGCCAGTGCTAACTGATTAGTGTGGGATTACCACATAAGCCTTTACTATTTACAAAATGTGTGGTGGTAAGTGCTCATACAGTAATATATATATATATATATATATATATATTTTTTTTTTTTTTTAAATCAGTAAAAATATTTATTTATTTATTTATTTAAAATTCTTTATTCATTTTCAAACTTACATTAAATGTAGTAATATGTCCAAACAAATTAACAATAAATATATCACTTAATAATCATCAATGGTACAAATAATATTCTCTTATCTCCCACCCTTCCTACCCTTTCCTATCATATAATCAATACCTTATACAATATGTAACAATAAAATTACCCTCCTCCCTCCCCTCACAATTGAACTTGTAAATTTAAGGGAAAAAAATTCATCTAATCAGTACAATATTTTGTTAATGGCTCCCACACATCTTGAAATTTCCTGAAACATCCCCGCTGTATTGCGATAAATCTTTCCATTTTATAGACATGACATAAGGAATTCCACCAGAAATTATAATTTAATCTATTCCAATTTTTCCAATTATATGTAATTTGTTGAATGGCAACCCCAGTCATAATAAGTAGTAATTTGTTATTATTTGTAGAGATTTGACTTTTTGCTCTCATTGCCATACCAAACAGTACTCAGTAATATTTTTTAATGGCTTTGTGCTAATGTTAAAGTTGGGCGTGCCCTAGGACATTGCAGGAAAGTTAACTCCCTAGACTCCACCAAAAATATATAAACCTCAAATCTTTAAAGCACTTTAAAGCATACAGGAGTACCCAGATGATGGTATGTGGCTGGCGATGAGTGGTAATCTCTGCTCAGTGTTTGCTGGCTTTGCTATTCTAAGCACCAGAGCTGCTCTTGAGTCACTCTTTAAAGCTTTTAAACTCACGCTGAGGGTGCTCCTTATCTTAAAAATTTAGATTTGAGGTTTATATATTTTTGGTGGAGTCTAGGGAGTTAACTTTCCTGCAATGTCCTAGGGCACACCCATATATTTTGGCGTCTTTTAAGGATATTTTGTCTTGGGGTTTTTGCTATAGTATTTTTGTGCTAATGGTAACATCAAAGGGAAAAAAACAAAGGAGGTGTTTCCAAGTGCTAATGGTAACATCAAAGGGAAAAAGACAAAGGAGGTGTTTCCAAGTGCTAACATTATCAAAAACCTTGTTTGTAAAAATTCTCCTGCATTAGCATATGGCCATTAATATAAAAAATAGAAAATCAGTCATTTTATGGCTACGGTAAAACTAGCTTTAATGCAAGGGATAAGACCTGTGTAAGGGCACACGAAGGTCACGTTTTACTTCAGTTTAGTAAAAGGACCCCTCAGTTTGTTGGACTTTTTTAAAAAAAAATAAAGTATTTGATGCTTTCTTGCAGGTTCCAGTGGTTCCAAGTTTAAAGGGTCCTTCACAGTCCTGCTAGTTACTATAATTAATTTTTGATATGGCTAATAGACATTTGAGAATGTGCGTTTCAAAGAATTTCCTAGCCTGATTTTTTATATTTTTACGTATCCCCACACAGTAGTGTAGCCAGTTTTGCAATTTAAGGGGGGGGGGGGGCAAGCAGTGGCATAGTAAGGTTGAGCGGCGCCTTGGGGGGCAGTGGTGCCCCTCCCCACCTTCTTGCTGCACATGCACCCCCTTCCCTTTCCATGTACCTTTTTAACTTCTCCAGTATGAGCAGCATACCCACGTCGGTGTTGGCACACCCTTTGATACCCTGTGACAGCAACATAGCATGCTTCAATCTTAATGTTCTATCAGAACAATACACATTAAAAAAAACAAGGTGCAAGGCTATACAAAGCTTGATAAACTATAGATCACCTTATAATGTACCCTGTACAGCACCAGCAACCAATGAACTTGGTGTAAGACTGGAGTTATACTATGAGCAGTTCTCGACACACCTTCTACCAGTCTGCTAGGGTTGGTAGAATATCCATAGTAGCTTCTCTACCTGTGTTGCAAATATCAGTTTTTCTACACATTCATTACAGCCCATTATAAAGGTTTCCTTTTTACCAAATAGCTCCCAAACATATATGTTTAGGATGGTTACTGAGAGCATTGCAAGTCGAGCAGAATGCGGCAGCTAGAGTGATTGAAGGTCTTTCCCGTAGCGAACATGTAACGTCTTTGCTGGCCAAGTTGCATTGGATTCAGTAGCTTGGAGAATTCAGTTCAAGGTACAGTATTTAAAGCTATGCGGGCAGAAATTGTCAAAAGTTGTGGGTACCTTGAGTGCCCCGTATGGCCTTCTCGCTTGTTGAGATCTGGATCTCAGCACTTGGTAGAAGTGCCTTCTTTATGAGATATTGCAATGATTACAATCAGTGTTCCCTCTAAAGCGGGCGGGTGTTGTGAGCAAACTTTTTCACCGTGAGCCAAAAATATCGGGCGCCAGCAAGTATGAGCCAACTCGCCCGATTCTCCTCTCGCCGCCCTGCCATCTGCCGTACGCCTCTTCCGATCGTGCGCTGTGACGAGAAACGTGTGCGCTGCGATGTAATATTTTGTGCGCCAGCGCACGCCAGCCACAGCTTAGCGGGAACACTGGTTCAAATGGTTTTATATTATTTCCCCAAATTTATTTTTGTTATACGCATTGAAAATATTTGATATTGCGTTTAAATCAAAATCTCAATAAACTGAAACGAGTGCCCGTGAGATTGTGGGAGGGTTAAATACTCAAAACTTAGAAGTTTTTGCTACGCCAGCTTTCTGGTATCTTTACATACAGTGGCGTACCTAGCATATGTAACATCCGGGGCCCATCATTTTTTGGCACCCCCCCCCATCTGTAAGAAAAACATAGATTTTTAGTAACAAACCACACGTCACACATGAGTACCTAGGAAAAGGCAGCATCTTACATATTGCAGTGAGCAGTACATCAATACACCCATGTAAAACTAAACAAGCCAGACCAGCACAGATCAATCCTACACCGTCAATCCTAACAGAAAACCATGTCTTTCGAACACACAGAACACAGAAAACACCTTCGCCTAGTAAGGAATATGTAATCACAAACTAACCCCTCCCTCTTTTACAAAACTGTAGTGTGGATTTTAGCTACGGAGGTAACAGCTCTGATGCTCATAAAATTCTGAGCATCAGAGCTGCTACCACCAAGGCTGGTGCTAAAAAACGCTTCACAGTTTTGTAAAAGGGGGGATAAAATAAAAATACATAGACAAAGGTTAAATTGAACCAGCAAGAAGCTGGACTCTGCATACAATGCTTCACAGAAACAGTGACACATGTCTCCTAAAGCAATAAATAAATAGAAATTTTTTTCTACCTTTGTCTTCTGTGGTTTCTCCTTTCCTCATCTTCTTGTAACTCCCTTCCATCCACTGTCTGCCGTCTCTCTTCCCCTATATGGCATCTTCTCTCCTTCTATGCCCCTTCCAGAAACTGTATGCCTCCCCCTTCCATCTCTCCTTTCACCCCATTGGTCTGGCATCTCTCTCCTCGCCTTCCCTCTCCCACACCTCTCCTCATAGTCTGGTATCTCCCCTTCCCTGATTCTCTGGCATCTCTCTCCTTTCCTTTTCTTCCATCTTTCGCTCCCCCTCCATGCTCTCACATCTCCCCCTTCCTTTTCCCTTAGACTGGCATACCTTCCTCCTACGCTCCAAGCCCTGGCATCTCCTTTAATTCCCTCCCTCATCTTCCTTCTCCCTCCAGCTGGGTACCGCAACACTCTTCCCTGCAGCTCTGCACTTCCCCACAATTGCCATGCTTCGGTTCCTCTTCTTCCTTCCTTCCTCCCCCCCCCCCCCGCGGACCCTGCGGCACCATCAACTCTTACTCCCTCTAATGTCGGCCCTGCAGCTCCAGACTTCCTCGCACCTTCTCCCCTCCCCCTTTGGATCGCTATTATTTTAAATGTTATAGCCGCGGAGCTGTATCCATCAGTGGAGATGTCTAACCTCGGCCTGCCCCGGAACTCTTACTGCAGCAGCCGCCCGTCTAGGCAGGAACAGGAAGTCACTGTTGCAGTAAGAGTTCCGGGGCAGGCCGAGGTTAGACATCTCCACTGATGGATACAGCTCCGCGGCTATAACATTTAAAATAATAGCGATCCAAAGGGGGAGGGGAGAAGGTGCGAGGAAGTCTGGAGCTGCAGGGCCGACATTAGAGGGAGTAAGAGTTGATGGTGCCGCAGGGTCCCGCGGGGGGGGGGGGGAGGAAGGAAGGAAGAAGAGGAACCGAAGCATGGCAATTGTGGGAAGTGCAATCCCCCCAATGCGTCCCCTTACCTTACCGACGCGTGTGTGCGCTGTGAAGAGAAACTTTGCGCTGCGATGTAATATTTTGTGCGCGAGCGCAGGCCAACGCAGCTTAGCGGGAACACTGATTTTTTACAATCCATGCACAAGTGATAGTGGAATGCACTTCCTGAGCAGATTTGTCAGATTTTTTATCCTTTTGTAAGTGTTTGAAGGCTTATTATTTTCAGGAAGCCTTTGACAGTGTATAGGGGAGATATTACAGGTTTTTTTTTTTTTTTTAGTTATTACTCTTTTTAGGAGATTTATAATAGAATGTTTAGGAATGTCTTTGGTTAAATGTGCATATGTTTGGCTGACTATTTATACTTATGTATGTTGGTTGTAACCCACACAGATTTTGGGATTTCTGGAATATAAATGTTTTAATTAAAAAAAAAAATCCTATATGATAAATATGAGATCTCACCTTAAGTGCTATAGCTTCTAGCATCTTGCTTTAACATATTTTATTTTTCCTTGTTTTTGTTATTTATTCGCTGCTTCTAAAACTTGGATCTAGAGAGGGTTCTTGAGCATAAATAGTTAAATAATGTTTTCTTTATTAGATGTATAATTAATTATATGTTACTATTATTGCTTTCCATACATGTGTTATGCTTGAATTTAAAATTGATAATCAATAAAGATTTAATTACAAAAAAAAATTTTAAAAATAAAAAAAATCCAGTGGATTTTTTCTCTCTAGAGGTAATAAAAGAATTAGAGCAAAATTAAAACTGGAAGAGCAAATATCAAGTTATAAAGGTTTCAAGAACCTGAGGTTCGATTACTGCTATCAATATATTTGCTGGAACAAGTTTATAGCCCTCGATGGAGACTTCCTCAATTTTGTTGGTTGGGCTGAGAACTTTTCAGCGGCCCCTCGTATGAGTTAAGCAACAGCTACAAATGCAAATACATATGAGGTCCTTTTACTAAGGTGCGCTAGCCGTTTTAGCACACACTTCCATAGACTATAATGGACACGCTAGACGGTTAGCGCGCCATAGTAAAAGGATCCCTATGTTCATTAGGGTAATTTTCGAAGCAGAAGCAGATGCATACTGACTAATCATAGAACATGTATAAAGTCAGTGGCGTAGTAAGGGGAGCAGGGGGGAGGGGGTCCGTCCCAGGCACTGTTTGGTGGGGGCGCCGGCACTCATCCTCCTCTCTGCCTCCCTGCTCCTTCCTGACCCCCGATCCCCTGCCACATGCATGCGCCTCTTCCCTCATACCACTTTAATTTTATGAGCGTGTGCAGTATCACAAACTTGCTGCCTGCGTCGCTGTCAGCTCTCTCTGATGTCACTTCTGGGGCCCACACCTAGGAAGTGATGTCAGAGGGAGAGCCGACATGGCCTGGACAGCAAGTTGTAATGCTGCTCGTGTTGGGAAAATTAAAGAGGTACGGGGAAAAGGAAGGGTGGGGGTGGGGAAGGAGGGCGGGGGAGGAGTGCCATTGCCCTCGCTATGCCACTGTATAAGGTAACGTATGTGTGCAACATTGACACATATGCTTTAGTTATAAAATTATCTCTAAAGCTTCTATTTCTATTCCCATTGCCATAAACTGTTTTAGAAACATAGAAATAATGACGGCAGATAAAGGCCAAATGGCCCATCCAGTCTGCCCATCCGCAGTAACCATTATCTCTTCTCTCTCTGAAAGATCCCATGTGCCTATCCCGGGCCCTCTTGAATTCAGACACAGTCTCTGTTTTCACCACCTCTTCCGGGAAGACTATCCATGCATCTACCACCCTTTCTGTAAAAAAGTATTATCCTCAGATTCGAGCGAATCATCTCTTTTAAAGCGACCCGTTCTTGGTTTTGTAAAAACAGAACAGTATGTTATCTCTGCTGGTGTATAGAAAAGGCAGTTTTGGGCTTCCATAAACCATCCATATCTGGTTAATACTTGCATGGTAACCAGTTAGAAAATCTTTCATAGATATGAAATTATACTAAAACACCTTTACTACTCAATCTCAGAATAAAATAAAAAAAACAAAAAAAAATCTTCCTGGGCTCTTAGTATTTTGGCTGCTTCTAACCTGTCATATAAGCTTCCAGCTAGGAAGTAGCACAAACATTTTTTAAAATAAACTGACTAATATTTCCTTCATTATAGAAAGATGAATATTTCTTCATTCAAATGTTCACTGCTGTCAGATGAGTCTCCTGGTGGCCTGTAATAACTCAAGAGATTGGCAAAGTTGCTAAGCTTTTCATCTTCTAGTTACAGTGAACTGAACCTATTTATCATCTTAAACTGTCTGGAGATCTACAGTTATATGAAATGATTAGGTGATATCGGTGGAGTTCACGGTGAACCAGTGTCTGCAGTATTAAAAACCACCATCATGGGCACACCATGGCACTCCTTGGAAATATGTCTGACAACATCACCAGAGAGGCCAAGGATATGTTGGCCAAAAGCCCTTAAACCAAATACTAACTTCTCCATATATTCTGTAATAACTTAAAATCTTCATTAGCACCTCAAGATAAGAACATAAGAACAAAGATAGTCGCCTCCGCCGGGGCAGACCAGAGGTCCATCCCGCCCAGCGGTCCGCTCACAGCGGCGGCCCATCAGGCATATTTATACCAGACTAATTTTATACCTACCTCTACACTTATCTCTAAACCTTCCACTGCTCTTAATCTGTACCCCTCAATCCCTTTTTCCTCCAGGAACCTATCCAGGTCGTCCTTGAAACCCTGTACATGTGCTATTTCCTATCACGGCCTCCGGAAGGGTGTATCCATGTGTCCACCACCCTCTGTGTGAAAAAGAATTTCCTTGCGTTTGTTCTAAACCTGTCCCCCTTCAATTTCATCGAGTGACCCCTATGTACTTGTGGTTATCTTTCAAATTGAAAAATCTGTCCTTGTTAACCTTTTCGATGCCCCTCAGGATCTTGAAGGGTCTCTATCATATCTCCTCTGAGTCTCCGCATTTCCAGGAGAACAGCCCCAGCTTCTTCAGTCTGTCAGTGTATGTAAGGTTTTCCATACCCTTAATGCAGTATTAGTTGCTCTTCTCTGGACTCCCTCAAGCATGTGCCAATGTCCTTTTTAGAGGTACGGTGACCAGTACTGTACGCAGTATTCCAGATGCGGGCGCACCATAGCCCGGTACAGTGGCAGGATGACTTCCATTCGTTCTGGTCGAGATACCCTTCTTAATGATTACCTAACATTTGGTTGCTTTCCTCGAGCTGTGCGCACTTTGCCGACGCCTTCATTGTCGTGTCTACCATCACTCTCCCAGGTCTCTTTCCAGCTTACTGACCCCTAGCATTGATCCCCCCCATTTTGTAAGTGAACATACGTGTTCCTTCTCCCTATATGCATGACCTTGCATTTCCCTACGTTGAAGCTCATTTGCCACTTTGTCGCCCATTCTTCCAGTGTCGTAAGATCCCTTTGGAGATCCACGCAATCTACCGTGGTTTCAACCTTGCTGAATAGTTTGGTGTCATCTGCGAATTTGATGACCTCACATTTTGTTCCCGCCTCCAGGTCGTCAATGAATATGTTAAACAGGAACAGTCCCAGCACTGACCCTTGAGGAACCCCGCTCGTGACCCCTTGCCAGTCCGAGTAGTGGCTCTTTACACCAACCCTCTGCTTCCTGTCTGCCAGCCAGTTTTTGATCCATTTCTGAAACTGGATTGTAAAAATGAAGGATATTATGTTTTCTAAATATGAATTAAGCAGTCATTGTTCCCCTCTAGAATGTTTTTACTACGAAAGGTAGGATGCAACAGGTCTGTAGTTACATTGCTCAATTTGTGTTGAATTTTTTGAGGATAGATGTAAGAAATAATTTTACCTATCTCACCCCCCCTTTACATAACTGTGAAAGCAGTTTTTAGGCACAGTCCAGTACACTGAATGCTCTGCCGCTGCTCCCGACACTCATAGAATTCCTATGAGCATCGGGAGCAACGAAAAGTATTCAGCACAACTGGTCTGTGCTAAAAATTGCTTTTGCATTTGTTGCAAAAGTGGTGTGTGTGTGTGTGTGGGGGGGCTATTAAAGTGGTAATAAAGTAGTAGAAAAATGTGTTTAAAAACTTGCAGAGTAATTCATCAAATAAGTTGGGAAGTTGTCTAGTTGATAATGAAAAAATTCTAAACAATATATTTTTGTAAAAAAAAAGAAATATGTTTCAATAGAAGGGGATATTGTTCGTTCAGGGAATTCACATAGATTATGTGTATTTCTATATATTTTCAATATGTCTTCATTTCTAATGAAAGCCATATAATCATATATTAACATAAGGCTTATTGATTTGTTGTTGACCAGTAGAACATTAACCTGAAGGAGATGTATTGATCTCTTATGGCTCTTGAGGAAATATGCTTGCTTGTTCCAGTTGTTTAAACAGCGTGGAGTTAAAAGTGATTAAGCGGTCAGCTGGAGCACATAAAGGGAGCTGGCATAAATCTTGGAGTCAGACTGAAATTTTATGACTTCAGCCAAATTCAAATTTATAAAACATCTAATCAGGAAACGGAGCTAGATGCTTGTGCCAAATCATTGCACTCAGTGAAAACAAGTGATAAAGAATGATTTATACTAATAAGCAGACTGCTACCACCTTCTGAAGTGCACTCAGGTAGTGCTGGGCCTGTTTTAGATTGTGAAACATATTTTGAATGTATTTGTTCACAAAATTGCAAATATTGCTGCAGAATTTTGTATTTCTAAATTGTTTAGAAGCTACAAAAATGATGGACCTCTCTTGGCATCTAGGGAAATGTTTCCAGATGTTCTCTAAATCTTCGCTCATAACATTTGATTAAAGAATATGGCGAGAGCCTGATTATTGAAATCTTTCTGGGGTGGGGAGGAATATGCAATTAAAGAAGATATTGCACAATATTTAAAAAGGAGTCATCTTTGAATTAAATTTGCCATGGAATTTCAGATCAGTATTTGATTTTTCCTTTTCTAAGCAAGATGTTTAAAATAAACCATTTTTCTCTAACTTAGAAATCATACCCATTGCGCCAGAGGAATAGCTCATTAGATGGTTGAGACACATCCTCATCTCAGGTGGAGGTGCCCACCTACACCCATTATGGCTCTCAGCATCCTTGGTTCTCTAGACCTCAAGGACCCTTTCCTGAACAATGCACAGCACATACAGTATATTTGTTACTTAGGGGGTCCTTTTACTAAGGTGCACTAGCCGTTTTAGCACATGCTAAAATGGCTGGCACGCCTTAGTAAAAGGACCCCTTAGTTTAGGGCCACATTTACATAAATAACATAAGAACTGCCGCTGCTGGGTCAGGCTAGTGGTCCATCGTGCCCAGCAGCCCTAACTGAATCTAGCCTTACCTGTGTACATTCTGGTCTAGCAGAAACTTGTCTAACTTGTCTTGAATCCTTGGAGAGTGTTTCCCCTATGACAGCTTCCGGAAGAGCGTTCCAGTTTATCCACCACTGTCTGGGTGAAAAAGAACTTTTTTATGTTTGTAACGAAATCTATCCCCTTTTAACTGGAGAGAGTGCCCTCTCGTTCTCCCTACTTTGGAGAGGGTGAACAACCTGTCTTTATCTACTAAGTCTATTCCCGTTCAGTATCTTGAATGTTTCAATCATGTCCCCTCTCAGTCTCCTCTTTCAAGAGAGAAGAGGCCCAGTTTCTCTAATATATTGCTGTAACGACAACTCCTCCAGCCCCTTAACCATTTTAGGTCGCTCTTCTCTGGACCCTGTCGAGCAGTACTGTGTCCTTTTTCAAGTACGGTGACCAGTGCTGGACGCAGTAATTCCAGGTTGGGTCTCACCATTGCCCGGAAAGCGGTATGATAAACCTTCTCCGATCTGTTCGTGATCCCCTTCTTAATCATTCCAAGCATTCTGTTCACCCTTTTCACCGCTGCCGGTGTGGACGGCTTCATCGACTTCTCGACCAGTACTCCCAAGTCTCTTTCCTGGGGGGGGGGGGGGTGTCCTCTTTGAGTACTGCACCAGACATCCTGTATTCGTGTACAAGTTTTTTGGTACCGACATGCATCACCTTACACTTATCCACGTTGAACTTCATTTGCCAGATGCAGTTAATCACAGAGATCCTTCAAATAGCAATGTTAAATGAACTTAGAGCTGTGATGGATTCAGGGCTAACTGCTGTATTGGTGACTCTTGAGCCCTCTCCACAGCATTCAGCTTGGTTGATCAAGCCTTTCTTACCCACTGTATGAGATTTCAAACAGGAGATCTATTTAAAAACGGTTTCATATGATGGCAAATCAAAAAGTAAAGGCAAAATACATTTAACGGCTTTAATAGAAATAACCGTGAGCCAATGGACATATCACTTTTCCACATAGTCCCCATGCAAGACACGCATTTGTTATATTGTTCAACTATTTCTGCATGCGTGCAGAGAAGAAGTTTTTCGACTAGCTCCTGAAGGCCAGGTGAGCACCGCTTCCTTTACTTTGTCATGTTTTGTCTTTTGCTCTCCAAGTTGCAGTGCTTCACCCATGTCTCGTCTCTTCAAACTGTCTCAGGAACATGGGTCGCAGCGCTGTTGCTTGTGCAAATCAGTATTGGGAACCCATCGAGAGCAGACTTGTCTGTATCCCAAATCGTCTTGCATTAGGGCAAATATAGATCCATAGCTGATATTCAAATTTGCAACCAACTGAAACACTGTTATCCATCAGTCTTCTCCAATCAAGGCTTCCGCCCTGTCCAATATGTTCTTGTGTAGCACGATGTTGATGGGCAACTAGAAATGACCTTCATTGGTTACACATGTTCTTCCCACTCAGAAACCTTTCATTGATTCATGGTGCCATGTCCATACTGAGTCAATATCTGAAGCTGAATTTCCACAGGTTTCACTCCCTCTGCCCAAAGAAAGCACAGCAATGCACGCTGTTCTGCGATAGTGCAATCTTGCACTGGTCGCCGTACATGAAGAAGGACACGGTACTACTCGAAAAGGTCCAGAGAAGAGCGACTAAGATGGTTAAGGGATTGGAGGAGCTACCGTACAGCGAAAGATTAGAGAAACTGGGCCACTTCTCCCTCGAACAGAGGAGATTGAGAGGGGACATGATTGAAACATTCAAGGTACTGAAGGGGATAGACTTAGTAGATAAGGACAGGTTGTTCACCCTCTCCAAGGTAGGGAGAATGAGAGGGCACTCTCTAAAGTTGAAAGGGGATAGATTCCATACAAACGTAAGAAAGTTCTTCTTCACCCAGAGAGTGGTAGAAAACTAGATACGCTCTCCGGAATCTGTCATAGGGGAAAACACCCTCCAGGGATTCAAGGACAAAGTTAGACAAGTTCCTGCTGAACAAGGAGGTACGGTGATAGGGGCTAGTCTCAGTTAGGGCGTGACTGCTGGGCATGATGGACCATCTGGTCTGACCCAGCAGCGGCAATTCTTATGTTCTTATGTTCTAACCTTGTGGCTGCCCCACGACTAAAGTCTGAGCGCTGCACTATGCATGACTCCCTGAAAAAATCTCACACCCTATACTCTATTTTCAAGGGGGTTACACTTATAATTTTGAGTCAATGCCTTAATATGGTGACAGAACATCCAGTTACCTATTTATTTTGTTTTAGCCAATGTTTTCAGTTAATGAAAGAACAGCTGCTTGTACAGTACCTGTGGAGTTTTTTGTACCAATTAGCAGGATTAATTGCTGATATTTTCCAGTGGTATACAGGAAGAAGTGGGTGCTAACTTCTTTCATACTTATTATGAAATTAATTTATTCAGTTGAGGATAGGTACCAAATTTACAGCAGTGAAGGTAAAGAACTAAATGTGTTAAAAAGAAATGTATCTGCTGTCAATGAATATTTCCTAATTTATTTTCATAATTAAGGATATAGAGGGGTTCATTTTCAAAAGAGAAAAAATGCCATGAAGTAGCATAAAATCAGCAGATGAATGTTTTGGTCAACAAAATGTCCAAACTGCTAATTTTGAAGCCCATATTTTAGATAGTTGTCTATGCTAATTTACCTGCAGTGACCCCCCCCCACCCTCAAAGATGTGAAAGAAACAGTACATACTAGCCTGTATGACAGCCTCAGATGTTTCAGCCAGTCCTATAAGACAGAAAGCAGGTCCCTGAGTAGCTAGTGCTCTGGCCAATCAGGGACTTAGGCTACTCCCTAAGGGAAGTCCCTGATTGGCTCAGATGCCTCAGGCCCCTCCCAAGGGAGGATCTCGAGGCTCCTGAGCCAATCAGGGCCATAGGCCCCTCCCTATACATCACATGATGCACCGGGGCAGGGCCCAAGGGCCCAGTCGTGTCCAGGGGGGTCTACGGAGCAGGAGAGACTCCTCCCAACTTTTTGAACAGTGAATCAATTGCTGTTTCAAAATCAGCCAGTAATTGGCCAACAGTGATTGAATTGCTACCTTTAGCAATCTGGGCCTAAGAGTGTTATAATGCCTCTGTTTTGCTCCAAGGTGCAACCTCATCTGGAATATTGCATTCAATTCTGGTCTCCTTATCTCAAGAAAGATATACTGGCACTAGAAAAGGTTCAAAGAAGAGCGACCTAGATGATAAAGAGGATTGAACTCCTCTCATATGAAAAAAAGACTAAAAAGGTTACGGCTCTTCAACTTGGAAAAGAGATGGCTGAGGGGATATATGATTGAAGTCTACAAAATCCTAAGTGGAGTAGAATGGGTAACAAGTGGATCAATTTTTCACATCCATCAAAAATTACAAAGACTAGGGACACTCAGTGAAGTTATAGGGAAATACTTTTAAAACCAATAGGAGAAAAATATTTTTTTCACTCAGAGAATAGTTAAGCTCTGGAATGCATTGCCAGAAGTTGTGGTAAGAGTGGATTGCATAGCTGATTTTAAGAAGGGTTTGGACAATTTCCTGGAGGAAAAGTCCATAGTCTGTTATTGAGAAAAGACATGGGGTAAACCACTGCTTGCTCTAGATCGGTTGCATGGAATGTTGCTACTCTTTGGGTTTGGCCTGGTCCTAGTGGCCTGGATTGGCCACCATGAGAATGGGCTACTAGGCTTGATGGACCATTGGTCTGACCCAGTAAGGCTATGCTTATATTCTTATTGCAATGTCCAAATTATGAATGGGGCAAAACATTCTTTGTGGTAGCATTGGAACATCCATGATATAAAGTAGCCAAATAGACCTCCAAACAGAATAGAATAGTAGCCTAATAGTTAGACCAGTGGGCTGAGATCATGGGAACCTGATTCAAATTCCATTTCAGCTACTAATGTTTTTGTGTGTGTATGTGCGCATGTGTGTGTGTGTGTGTGAGAGAGAGAGAGAGAGAGTCCTCTAGGGACAGAAAAATATCTGCTGTTCCTGAATGTACATCATATCAGTACCCTTCAGATACAGTAGACTGTAGGAAGAATCTTACCAAAATCCTAAGTTGCATCCTGAACTCCACACTTGCCATGGAACCACAATTCTCCAGTCATCTGAAAGAAATCCTTATAACTTGAGACAACTAAGGCTAATCAGACCATACTTTCATCAACACCTACTTTGCCTTAGTTGTACAACTGATGATACTACCAGAACTGGACTACTGCAGACACCACTCAACATGGGAATCAACACCACACTGATTCACAAAATGCAACTCATCCAAAACACCGCATGTCAGACTAATCTTCAACCTGAGAAAATATGACTCGATTATAAGACTTCATCAGGCAACTGCACTGGCTACCTATCCAATCACGACTAACCTACAAAACTGCATGCATCATTCACTGTATACTTACGTGAAACTCCGCAGCTCCTCTCATCCAATTCTTCTTCAAGGCATGGTCTACTATCCCGCAGAACCCTCAACAGAATACTTCTAAATCTCCATTCCACAAAAAATCTGCAATATAAAACATGTTATTCTACTCCATGTTCACCTTTCTAGGCGTAAAAAACTTGGAATGACCTTACTGAAATGACCAGGACGGAACCTAACTACACCATATTCTGGAAGAAACTGAAAAACTCATCTATTTGACACTTAATCACCTGCATCCTCATCCTCCCCCCTCCACTCCTCTCCCTCCCCCCTCCTACCCTCCTCTTCTCTTCTCCCACCCCTCCTCCCCCTTCTCCTTCCTCACCCCCCTCTTTAAGTCACCTTGAGCCCATCTAGGTAATGAGCGACAAAAAAAAAAATAGATTAGATTGTGAAGGTCTCATAATTAAAAAACAAAAAAACCCCCATAAAGAACTGAAATGGGATTTGAACCTGGGTTCTTTGGTTCTCAGCCTTTGGCAGTAATAATTATGTGACTCCTCAACTCTGCATGTAAGTCTTTTAAGAAGTTAATTAAAAAAGAAAAGAAAATTAGTACCATACACTGTTATCATCACTTTCAGATCCTTGGACACTGTCATCCCAAAGTCCCTCTTAGTGTTTATGCATAGCAGCCTCTCACCTCCTAGCACATACCTCTGTTATATGTGAAGATAGCTGGAATGGTAACAGCCATTAGATTTGGGTAGAGATATGGGCCTGGATTCTGTATAGGAATGTCCATGTTACAGACGCCGGTTACAGAATTGGGTTTAGAGTAGACACGGCAAGGAGTCTCCCTACCACGATAGGTATAGCGGCTGCAGCCGCCTGTCCCCCCCCCCCCCCCCACAATGATTGCCGGCAGGACGGTAACCCAACCCCTCCTGCCAGAGGATGCCCCCTGACACCCCCCGATCCCCTTAGGCTTAATCGGTCTGCCCATCCCCACCTTAGGCTTAGCAGGGATGGGCTGGAAAAAGACGGGGCCTGCCTCATTTGACAAGGTGGACCTGCCGGTCGGCCGGTAGTAAGACCCGCCAGCCAAACGATTAGCGGTTAGTGGGGGGGAGGTTAGGGGGAGTATGCGGGGGGGGGAGAGGCATAGCACGGGGGGGGTTTGGAGGGGGGTGTCCTCCGACAGGAGGGGTTGGGCACCTCCTCCTGCCGGCGATCGTGGGGGAGGGAACAGGCAGCCGCAGCTGCTATACTTATCGTGGCAGGGAGATCCCTTGCTGCGATAAGTATAGCGGCTGTGTCTACTTACAATGTAGGCCAGCATTTTGCTGCCTAGATTTGCTGCCTAGACGTGTAGAGCTGCCTAGATTCTCCTAAAAGCCCTTAGGTGAGCTTAGGTGGTCTTGCGGGCCTTCCTAGGCTTCCGGAGGCACCTTCAATATAGGCGGCCTGCCTGGGGAGCATTTTTTTAAAAAAACATGCATCCCAATTGGCTGATTAAACAGCTGTAGGACACCTACAGCTGCCTAAAAATCGGGACACACTTTGCAGAATCCAGGCCTCGCTGTCTAATTTTTTTTCTGATACTTGATTTCTGTCTTTACCACAAATGTTCAGAAAGGTTATGGGGTCCTTTTACTAAGGCATGCTAACAGATTTAGCATAATGCTACTGATTAGCATGTGCTAAATGTTTTCAGTAAAATTACCCTTATAATTTTGAGTTTACAATATAGAAGAAGAAATTTCATTTATGGGTCCTCAGATTTGAATTATTCTGGATATTTAAAAAAATGCATGCAATTTCTGTTACTTGGACCTAAAGTCCATCAAGTGCATGTTTCCTTTTAAAACTTTCCTTGCAGATGTACCCTGTGGTGTTGGCACTCTGATAAGCGCTGTTTTTGCCTCAGCGATCGTCAAAGGCACCAAAATTTAACATCCATCCTTAGGACTGCTGAAGAAGAAGATAGAGTTGAAACACAGCCTGTATTGGGTCCGTACTCTTTCAAACTCTTCAAACTATGTGGATATCAAATAATGTATGATACAGAGAACAACAAATTGTTGTGTGATTCAATAAATCTAGCATCACGAACATCTACTCCACAGCACTTACTCTCTTTGGTTTCCTGCTTGAAATCATTCTGCTGCGGACTGGTTGGTTGGCTGTTTTTGTTTGTTGATTTGGTACATTTAGCAGAATTTTCAGATACTACTTATATTCGAATATAAGTCGAATATAATATGAGACCCCTATTTTTTCCCCCAAAAAGGAGGAAAAAATGGTTGACTCGAATATGTCAGGTGGCTTAATATTCAAAAGCCCTGCCCTGCCAGGATCTGTACCCAGCGCCCCCTCCCTCCCCTGTCAGGCTCTGCACCCAGCCCCCTCCCTGCCAAGCACTGCACACAGCCCCCTTCCCTCCCTCCCAGGCTCTCCACCCTGTCCCCCCTCCCTGCCCTATCCATCGTTACCTCCTCTGCTGCATGGAATCCCTGGTGGTCCAGAGGTGTAGTGGGCAGAAGCGAGCTTTCCACACTCATGCCCCACTGCTAACCCGGTGGGTCACTGCCACGAGTTCCGGCTTCAGCCGCTGAGTGATACTGATCAGGAGCGTGCTTTGGTTCTGCTGCTCGTGCTAAGCAGATTCCTGAATGGCTCCTGTGAATTCTGTTGAGGATCAAGAAAGTAAATTTTTCAAGGTACTCAGTCAGTTGAGCAGTAACTAACTTTTCAACAATTTTCAAAACAAATGTTAGATTGAGATGGGCTTAAAATTTTCAATTAAAGCACAATCCGGCTTAGAATCCTTAGGTAAAGGATACACAGTAGCTCACTTCCAAACATCAAGGAACTACATATGGTTAGGTTTAAAGATACCACAGAGTGGGGGAAAAAAAGGTAATAATGGTTTGAGGAAGTTGAATAGAAGCAGTATTTACCCTCCAACATTTGGTTAACTGCTATCACTGAATTTTAGGGTATGGATTCACAGTCAATGCGACAGCCGGCATTTAAAATCTGACACTGATCAAAGTGTTTAAATACTGTGGTGGTGGTGATGGAGGTGGTATGTGTATTGAGGGGGAGGTAGTATTTATGGGCTTCCCCTGTCATTTGGGGTTACTTTCCATTACCTTGAAACAGTTTTGTTCAGCTTTTTTTTTTTTTTTTTTCCTGCACTTCACTTATCAACTGCAGCTATATTCTGATTGCTCAGCACATTTTCACAGACTGGTTGATGGCCACATAAGAAAAAATGCTTAAGATTCTTGTAGATTGCATAGCCTTGGAGCCAGCAAAAGTGTATATCATATATTATGAAAACAAAAAGAAATATTCACTGAACGTGCTCAGTTTCCTATTGCACTATGCATGCTGCAGTAGTATCCCTGGGAAATCAGTTCTCTTGATTCTAATATGACAACCTTTCTTTCTTCGATATGAAATAGGCAGCTATGGCATGACAATTCCATTATCTGATCTGTAATATGTTAGTATGGTGAATATAAAAACAGAGTACATTGAGGCATTGTTAGCAAGATTTGCAGTTGCTTACACATCTCTCATGAGGACTGGGCCCATAGGGTGTCAAGCTTTTGGTGGGTAGCAACACTGCGCTGACACAACTAGCCTAGGCATCCTTGGAAAGTCATTATCAGAGGAAGGCCTTATGAGCTTCTGAGTAGAGAATGACACGGGGACAAATATCTCTCCGTTCCCGAAGGAACTCAGTTTCCCCCGTCCCGTACCCACGAGTTTTGTCGCTGTCCCTGCCCCATTCCTGTAAGCTCTGCCTTAACCACACAAGCCTCAAACGCTTATGATTTTAAAGTGTCTGAGGCTTGTGCAGATGAGGACAGAGCTTGCAGGAATGGGGCAGGGACAGGAAAAGAACTCACCAGGATGGGACAGGAAAATGAGTTCCAACAGGGACAGAGAAAAATTTGTCCCTTGTCAATCTCTACTTCTGAGTCCACTTAAGTCTTGCTGCAAGGGGCTGGGACACAGCAGTCCTTAAGCACATGCCTGATGCTGAAAAGCCTGCTGTCGTAGGTTAGGCTTTCAGCCTGGCATGGGTGGTGGCAGCAGCAACAACAGCATAAATTATGGGAATGAAAGAAAGGGGAGATGGTGGGCATCTTGGGGAGGAAGTTGGAAAGAGAGAAGAGAGATGCTGGATAACTGAGAATGTGGAAAGCAGAGAGATGCTGGAAGTGGATAGAGAAAAGAAGATGCTTAAGATCTGGAGGGATGGAATGGTTTAAAAAGGGAAGGGGAGGTGCAGGACTATAAGCAGAGTAGGGGCACAGGTGCCAGAATCTGTGGGTCCTAGAGCACCCCAATATTTTTATAAATTTGGGGCTGAAATCTCCATGCTACAAAGCAGCAAAGGAAGGCAGGAAGGATTTCTGTATCCCAGTTACTGCTCCTGCTTCCCTCTTTGCTATTGGTTAGAGTATCTGACCAATGGACTACAAGAAGAAGAAAGAGCTAAATAATAATAATAATAATTTATTTTCTTGTATACCGCCCCACCAGCAGTTCTAGGCGGTTCACAACAGAGAAACTGAGACATCCCGAAGCTGTGCGTGGAACAACGGGACAGGGGATCTAAAAAACGGGTTGTTCCCATTCAAAAATGGAACGTATGGTCACATTAGCTATCATGGGAAAAGGAGCTGAAAGAAGGAGACATGATTTGGTAGAGAGGACAAGATGCAGAGGAGCCAAAAGATATAGGAGTAATACAGTGGTATAGCAAGGGTGGAGCGGCACCCAGGGGTGGTGCCCCTCCCCATGCCCCCTGTCATAGTTTCATAATTATTTAAAATTTGATATTCTAGGCAGAGAATACAGTAGTATAAAATAGGGGATACCAATTTAAACAGATGCAAATACAGACTGACTACATAGACCATAACAGACCAGGACTGATTACACGATGGAAAAGGGAGAAACTACAAATAAGTATGAGAAAAGAAAGCAATAATGGAAAGTACAAATAGGAATGGGGAGACAAATATTATGCGTCTTGCAACGTGTGCCCCTTTTTAACTTCAAGTGCAAGCAGCCACCGACTTACTGTCTGCGTCGGCTTCGGTGCTCTCTCTGTCATCACTTCCTAAACACGAGTCTCGTAAGTGATGTCAGAGAGAGTGCTGAAGATGATGTGGGCAGCAAGTTGGTGGCTGCTCACACTGAAGTTAAAAAGGTACGGGGGAAGGGAAGGGGCGCACGCTTGGCAGGGGGAGAAGTGAGAAGGGGGGCGGAGAGGAGAAGTGCTGGTGCCTCAGGATAGGACTGCCCCCTTTGATCCCTCCCCCCTCTTTACTATGCCACTGGGAGTGCATCTTTGTGGAATTGGGAAAAGAGGGGCTAAGAGAAAGGTGAGAGGAAAGAGAGGTCATGATGGAGGGAAGAGACCTGAAGGTCAGTCGTGGCATGAGGGGCTGACACTAGAAGGAAGTGAGATGAAGGCAGGTAGAGAGCCAGGCTACGGAGAGTCATGGAGTCCAGATCAATGAAGGAAATGAGAAGGAGGCTGGAAAAGAATGCATAAAAGCACAAAGAAACATGAAGGCAGAGAGGAAGTGTAAGACAAGAGCAAGAAAAATCAGAGACAGAGATAAAAGACAAACTAGATACAAAAGTAACATTTTCTGTCTTGCTAGGCTGGGTCAAGAGCAGGGAATAACTGGTATTTTGCCATCTTCTCCATCCCTATGGCCTCCTGGATATTCAAGTTATTTTCCTGACGTGACAAGAGGAAGCAGAGGGAGTTTTGGGCAATATATGATGCCATGAATCTGAAAAAGTTTTATAATGGAGAGGACCTGGAAGAGAAGTGGAAAGGGAACATCATGTTTCCTTTTCAGAAAAATAAAGCAATCATCCTGCCTGAAAGTGGGTGGAATCAATATGCCAGAATTTACTGGGAAGGATATGACTGTGGTCTGCATAGATAGACTGCGGGTGGGAGGGAGGAGAAAATGGGACAGAGTAAATTGGTGGGATGAAATAAGGTTGGGAAGGAAGAGAGACTGGTGGCACATTCAGTGCTTCCCTAGCTCTTCTTTTAGCCATGAGTCCTTCCAGTGTGTTTACTATCTGCTGTGCTCTACGTCTAAGTATGGCTGATTGTGCCCATGACCCCTGCCCTATTTTGTTTTCCTTTTTGAAAAGTTGGCTTCTATGGGTGGGGGTTCATGGCTGATGGTTCATTTAGGGGCAGTAGATACTCTTGGACCAGCCCTGTCTATGATATAACTGCATTTTATTGGCTTGCAGTATAAGTGAACAAGTTTCTTTTAAGCTTACTGGCAGCATGTTAAAAATGGCTGTGTGCTTAAGCTTTTAAAACAAGGTTGGGCAACATGGTATGGTAGAATAAGCTGTGGCTTTTTACTGCAGTTTGTTCTTAGTAAAATCATGTATATTGTCACAAGTTGATTAAATAACATTTTTTTTTATAATTTTTTATTGAATTATTTAATTATAGTACAAAACAAACAAAGCAAAGAAAGAACAAATAAGAGGTGCCTACATTATAGTAGAACAATAATCTCAATAAAGAAATAAATGATTATGAACAGATCATAGCTTCAATAGAGCTAACTAGAAATTTGTTATGAGTGAGAGTGGTATGAATCCAGAATACTTCAATATTCCTATAAGCACAAGGAGTATTCTACCATTCATTATAAGAAACATTTAAATTATTTTTCCAGTGTAAGATAATGATGCGTAATCTTGTGTGATAGGGTTTTAAGATTATATTAGGAGCTGATGATCTTAATGTAAGTAACATATGGTACCATTAATTTGTGCAGAATGGAAAGACATGAAGAAAAGAAAGGCTATATGAGAAGGGAGCAGGAAAATAAAGCAGCTAAAGTTTCCTACCAAATAAAAATCCCTAGAATGTTATCCGAGTAAAGGTCTGAGGTGTTATCAACGAAAAGTGATAACCCTATCGAGTAACAATGTACTCTTTATTTACAATAACAAAGAACATACAACTAATTTCAAGGAGATGTTCAAATAATTTGAAAACTCAGAGAAAATGAGCCATCTGAAAGCTGAGGGCCAGATTCAGTTGGCACTAAACTAAACTAAACCTTAAGTTTGTATACCGCATCATCTCCACAGAAGTAGAGCTCGGCACGGTTTACAGGAATTACTAAAGAAAGGAACTCCAATGGGAAGAAGAAGGGCTTGGTAAAAAGGAAAGAAAGAGGGGACTAAGTAAAGAGGAGAGGGAGGGAGTGGTTACATTTTAGAGAAAAGGCAAGTTTTTCAAATGTTTTCTGAAGCGTTGGAGGGAGGTCGCACTCCGAAGAGGGGCAGATAAGCTGTTCCACAGCTCGGTGATCTTGAAGAGGAGGGATGTTCCAAGTTTTCCTGTATGGGATATGCCTTTTAAAGAGGGGAATGATAGTATGAATTTTTGGGTGGATCTGGTGGAGTTAGGGATTCGAGGAGAGCCAAGATAGTGGAAACAGGGGAGGAAGGATGCCGTGTAGAGACTTGAAGGTTAGGCAGGCGCATTTGTAGTGAACTCTAAGGAGAACTGGGAGCCAGTGAAGCTTAGACAGAAGCGGGGAGACTGTGGTCGAATTTGCTTTTTGCGAAAATTAATTTGGCGGTATTCTGAATCCGCTGGAGTCTGAGAAGACTTTTCTTTGTTAGGCTTAAGTAGATGGAGTTGCAGTAATCCAGTCTAGATAGAATAATGGATTGAACGAGGACGGCGAAGTGTTGTTGGTGGAAACAGGATCTGACTTTCCTTAGCATGTGAAGGTTGAAAAAGCATTTTTTTTACTAAGGAGTTGAGGTGATCGTTGAAGGACAGAGTATAGTCAATGATGATTCCCAGAACTTTGCTTGAGTGCTCAAGCTGCAGTTTGGTGCCAGAGGATAGTGGGATGAGGGTGGGCAGCTGATCTAATTTTGGGCCTAGCCAAAGTAGTTTTGTTTTGGTCTCATTAAGTTTCATTTGGACGGTGAGAGCCCAGGATTGGAGATTCGTTATACAAGAAGAGATGTTATCAAAGAGATTGGTGAGGTTGGAGTCGGTCTCGAGGAGGACAAGAATGTCATCGGCGTAGGTGTAAAGTGTCTCAAAGGGGGAAAGTTGGAGGAGTTTCAGGGAGGACATATAAACATTGAAAAGAATCGGGGATAGAGGTGAACCTGAGGGACTCCGCAAGTCGGTTTCCAGGGGAGGATGAGGTACCGTTCATGTTAATGAAAAATAGGTACCAGGAAAAATCGGTGCTATTCGATAAAGTGTGCTCTGGGATGAATGCTCTGTATAGAACTGTGCAGAATGCCAATTCTTGCAGTCAACATTTGTTGCCTGGTCTTATGCCAGCTGAAACCTGGTGTAAATCCAAATGCAGAAGATGAGCCTGCTTCCAACAAATTCTATAACCACACACTTAACTTTCCAAAACTCTCCTGACCTGCCCTTGCCCTTCCCATGGCCATGCCCTCTTTTGGGATGCACACTATAGGATTTGCACGACTTCTGTTAAGAATAGCATGCAGTGAATTGCATGCACAAATAATTACTACTACTACTACTAATTATTTCTATAGCGCTACCAATTGATGCCAGTTAAGGCTAATTGTTAGCATCCAATTATTGACTGTTAATTACTTGTTAACCAATTGAGTTATGTGCGTACTCAGGATTGTGCCCAATTTTTTGGTGCACATCTTTCAGTGAACTTTATAAAATCCAGGGGTAAATGTTAAATTTTGGGACATCAAAAAAAGTTGCAAGAAAGAATAGATGAAGAGGAATAGAGTAAAATACCAATGAGAGTTTCTCATACAATCATATTTATATTTATTCATTCTTTCCACTTGGATATTCTAATATTTTTCACTATTCTAAAACATGCTCAACTTGTGAAAATTCAGCATCAATAATCTGATTCTGAGATCAAACTCGCAACCTCAGGGTGCTGAGACAGCAGCTCTAGCCACTGGACTTCTCCTCCACAAAATCATGAGCAGGGTAGTTTTTTTATTCTTTCAAAAATTACATAGTCTAGGGGACACTTGATGAAGTTACATGGAAATACCTTTAAAAAAAAAATAGGAGGAAATATTTTTTCACTCAAAGAATAGTTAAGCTATGGAACTTGATGCCAAAAGATGTGATAACAGCATTTAGCACAGCTGGGTTTAAAAAGGGTTAGGACAAGGTAATGGAGGAAAAGTCTATAGTCTGCTTTTGAGACAGACATCGGGGAAACAATGCTTGCTTTGGGATTGGTAGCATGGAATTTTGCCACTACTTGGGTTTCTGCCAGGTATTTGTGACCTGGATTGGCCACTGTGACAACAGGATACTGAGCTAAATGGATCGTTGGTTTAACCCAGTATGATTTTTCTTATGTTCTTATATAATATAACTTACTGAAATGTTAAAAAGAACAGGCTCTAGAATTGAATCTTATGGCATACCACTGGACACAACCCTTTCCTCAGAGTGATCTCCATTTACGGAGAGAGTGATTGAGCATTGGAACAAGCTTCCAATGCAGGTGATAGAGGCACACAGCGTCCCAGACTTCAAGAATAAATGGGATACCTATGTAGGATCCCTACGAGGGTCAGCCAAAGGATAGGATCACTAGGGTATAGACTTGAAAGAGCGGGTCAGTAGAATGGCATTATTACAATTCTACTTAAAGGGGACATTAGACTTAAAAGGGAGGGTCGATGGTGTGGGCAGACTTGATGGGCTGTAGCTCTTATCTGCCGTCATCTTTCTATGTTTCTATTTATCCTCTGTCGCCTTCCACTCAACTAGTTATTGACCCAGTCCATCACTTTGGGGCCTATACTAAGGGGACTCAGGTTATTTATTAGATGCCTTTGTGGAACTGTGTCAAAGGCTTTGCTAAAACCTAAATACACCACATCTAGTGTTCTCCCTCTATCCAACTCTCTAGCCATACTGGACTTAGTGCTTACAAATGGAGAAAGTGTTTTCTGAAAGTTATAGTGGGTGATCATTTAACATCCAGTGATCAACACATGAGGAGCTGATCTCGGTCCTCCTGCCCACTAATTCCCAGCTACGCAATTGACCCCATATGAAGTTCGCCAATGATTTATTATTAGGTATTATCACTTTTTTTTCTACAGTACTACTCATCATGCACCCTAATAATTTTTTGTTTGTTCTGGGCTGCACTGTTTGCCACCTTAAGATCATAAAATGCAATTACTCTGAGATGATCCTTCTGTATGATACAAACCAATAATACACAGTTCCTTTAGATCCTACTCCCCAAATCAGGGGTAGGGAACTCCAGTCCTCGAGAGCCGTATTCCAGTCAGGTTTTCCTCCATGAATATGCATGAGATCTATTTGCATGCACTGCTTTCAATGCATATTCATGGGGGAAAATCCTGAAAACCCGACTGGATTACGGCTCTCGAGGACCGGAGTTCCCTACCACTGCCCCAAATGAAAAACTGTCAGCCATTACTATCCTAAGATATTAGAGATTGGATTGATGGAAAATTTTCTTTATAGTGATATACAAAACATTAACAAATACTGTTCATTTCATTTATTTATTGTCTAAGTCAGGGGTGTCAAAGTCCCTCCTCGAGGGCCGGAATCCAGTCGGGTTTTCAGGATTTCCCCAATGAATATGCATTGAAAGCAGTGCATGCAAATAGATCTCATGCAGATTCATTGGGGAAATCCTGAAAACCCGACTGGATTCTGGCCCTCGAGGACCGACTTTGACACCTGTGGTCTAAGTGGTTTACATTCAGGTACTCAATCATTTATCCCTATCTGTCCCGATGGGCTCATAATCAGTGTTCCCTCTAAGCGGGCGGGTGTTGTGAGCAAACTTTTTTCACCGTGAGCCAAAAATATCGGGCGCCAGCAAGTTATGAGCCAACTCGCCCGATTCTCCTCTCGCCGCCCTGCCATCTGCCGTACGCCTCTTCCGATCGTGCGCTGTGACGAGAAACGTGTGCGCTGCGATGTAATATTTTGTGCGCCAGCGCACGCCAGCGCAGCTTAGCGGGAACACTGGTTCAAATGGTTTTATTTATTTCCCCAAATTTATTTTTGTATACGCATTGAAAATATTTGATATTGCGTTTAAATCAAAATCTCAATAAACTTGAAACGAGTGCCCGTGAGATGGGGAGGGTTAAATACTCAAAACTTAGAAGTTTTTGCTACGCCAGCTTTCTGGTATCTTTACATACAGTGGCGTACCTAGCATATGTAACATCCGGGGCCCATCATTTTTTGGCACCCCCCCCCATCTGTAAGAAAAACATGATTTTTAGTAACAAACCACACGTCACACATGAGTACCTAGGAAAAGGCAGCATCTTACATATTGCAGTGAGCAGTACATCAATACACCCATTGTAAAACTAAAACAAGCCAGACCAGCACAGATCAATCCTACAACCGTCAATCCTAACAGAAAACCATGTCTTTCGAACACACAGAACACAGAAAACACCTTCGCCTAGTAAGGAATATGTAATCACAAACTAACCCCTCCCTCTTTACAAAACTGTAGTGTGGATTTTAGCTACGGAGGTAACAGCTCTGATGCTCATAAAATTCTGAGCATCAGAGCTGCTACCACCAAGGCTGGTGCTAAAAACGCTTCACAGTTTTGTAAAAGGGGGGATAAAATAAAAAATACATAGACAAAGGTTAAATTGAACCAGCAAGAAGCTGGACTCTGCATACAATGCTTCACAGAAACAGTGACACATGTCTCCTAAAGCAATAAATAAATAGAAATTTTTTTCTACCTTTGTCTTCTGTGGTTTCTCCTTTCCTCATCTTCTTGTAACTCTCTTCCTTCCATCCACTGTCTGCCGTCTCTCTTCCCCTATATGGCATCTTCTCTCCTTCTATGCCCCTTCCAGAAACTGTATGCCTCCCCCTTCCATCTCTCCTTTCACCCCATTGGTCTGGCATCTCTCTCCTCGCCTTCCCTCTCCCACACCTCTCCTCATAGTCCTGGTATCTCCCCTTCCCTGATTCTCTGGCATCTCTCTCCTTTCCTTTTTCTTCCATCTTTCGCTCCCCCTCCATGCTCTCACATCCCCCCTTCCTTTTCCCTTAGACTGGCATAACCTTCCTCCTACGCTCCAAGCCCTGGCATCTCCTTTAATTCCCTCCCTCATCTTCCTTCTCCCTCCAGCTGGGTACCGCAACACTCTTCCCTGCAGCTCTGCACTTCCCCACAATTGCCATGCTTCGGTTCCTCTTCTTCCTTCCTTCCTCCCCCCCCCCCGCGGGATCCTGCGGCACCATCAACTCTTACTCCTCTAATGTCGGCCCTGCAGCTCCAGACTTCCTCGCACCTTCTCCCCTCCCCCTTTGGATCGCTATTATTTTAAATGTTATACCCGCGGAGCTGTATCCATGAGTGGAGATGTCTCACCTCGGCCTGCCCCGGAACTCTTACTGCAGCAGACGCCCGTCTAGGCAGGAACAGGAAGTCACTGTTGCAGTAAGAGTTCCGGGGCAGGCCGAGGTTAGACATCTCCACTGATGGATACAGCTCCGCGGCTATAACATTTAAAATAATAGCGATCCAAAGGGGAGGGGAGAAGGTGCCAGGGAAGTCTGGAGCTGCAGGGCCGACATTAGAGGGAGTAAGAGTTGATGGTGCCGCAGGGTCCCGCGGGGGGGGGGGGGGGGAGGAAGGAAGGAAGAAGAGGAACCGAAGCATGGCAATTGTGGGGAAGTGCAATCCCCCCAATGCGTCCCCTTACCTTACCGACGCGTGTGTGCGCTGTGAAGAGAAACTTTGCGCTGCGATGTAATATTTTGTGCGCGAGCGCAGGCCAACGCAGCTTAGCGGGAACACTGCTCATAATCTATCTAATGTACCTGGGGCAATGGAAGATTGATTGACTTGCCCAGGTTCACAAGGAGGGGTGCGGGGCTTGAACCCACAACCTCAGGGTGCTGAGGCTGTAGCTCTAACCAGTATGCCACTCCTGTTCAGTATTATTTTATATATATATATATATCATCTTTATTGTACAGAATAACTTCTGACAAAAATGTACAGCAACAGGCAAGGCAATAACAAAGGGCTCCTTTTACAAAGGTACACTAGCGGGGTTAACGCGCACGACTTTTCATCACGCGCTAACCCCCACGCTGTCCAAAAACTACCGCCTGCTCAAGAGGAGGCGGTAGCGGCTAGCGCATCCAGCGGTTTAGCGTGCACTATTACATGCGCTAAACCGCTAGCGCGCCTTTGTAAAAGGAGCCCAAAGTTCCAGAGTCTGTAAAACAAAAAGGAACTATTTCTCAATTTTCTCTCCCCCCCACCAACCCGCCCTCCCCTTCCCCCCCACTCTAACCAAACCATAGGTGTGGCCCAGATATCCTGTTCAGTATTATTTTCAAATATTAAGATACTATTCTCAAATAGAATGCCCCCCCCAATCCTTAAAATGTAAACAATAGTGCAATAAAGATGGGTAACTCACAAAAGATAATTTTTGGTGATAAAATTATGGAATACTTCTATGTTAAAAAAAAAAATCAAAATGTCAAAATAAACTGCTAAGAATATTTATAAGAAATGGTATATACATTAAAAAAAAACTGCTGAAGATTTTTTTTTTAAAATAAGATACATTACTTGCATTACTTAATTTCTTCAATTTGATGTTTGAAATGAAAACAAACAGTAATAGTTCAACACAACATTCTCCATGCAATACTGGGAAAATGTGGGCTCCTACAGCTTGCCAGACACATGTAAAAGGCCCACATTGGCATCTCTTACGTAGACGCAGATGTCAGATATCTTGTGAAGGGAATCAATGTGCAGTAAAATGATTTACTTGGCAAGATAAGGCAGCGAAAGAAAAAGAAAAATTTGGCTGGCTTCATGGCAGATTGTTGATCTGAATGTATTTTGAAGCTAAATGGTACCGGCAAGTCTGAATAAATTATTGACTTCATTTTTCGCCAGCAATGCAAACTTATTCAGCTTTGCAGGTTATATGAATGGAATTTAACCATTCCAAAATGGACTGGTTATTGTTTTGAACACAGGAAGCTGCTTGTGTATTAAAGCTTGGCTTTTAGTAGTTTAATGGTTTCCTGATATTATATAATTATGATTTATGTATGGTCTGCCTTGTAGATTATGAGACTCATTTTCAAAAAAGAAAAAATAAATTGTATTGCACTTTTTGTTGGCATTAAAAACTAAATAAAGTTAAAAAAAGAAAAAAGTCTAAAATGTGGCATAAAGTGGCAGATGGATTTCTATGGTGGCAGTCTTCAGTGCATCTAAATCTGAAGTGGGCATGTTGGAAGTGTGGTTTGATCAGACCTCAGGTGGGTTTATGATTTGGGCATTTTTCTTTAATAATCAAACATTTTAGATAATGTCCAGGGCACAATTTTGACTGCTGAGGCCAGACCTCTTTTAACAACGAATAAGTGCCAATAAAGTGCCCAAACTGAACAGATGACCATTTGAAGGATGAAGGCATGACCCCTCCAAACCCAGTCATTAGCATAGTAAGGCAGGACAATGGGGTGCAACTGTTCCAAGCGCTGTCCTTGGTAGAGGTACCAGTGCCTCTCCTCTTCTCCATGCCCCCCATCCCGTGTACCTCTTGAAATGTTCGTGCCAGCCTCAGTTCCCTTCTGAAGTCAATTCCTGGTCACAAAACCAAGATGTGACATCAGAAGGGAGCCGAGGCCAGCACAAACAGGAATTAGAAGATTCTGCTTGCACCAATGAGCATTTCAAGAGGTACGCAGGGAGCAGCACGCAGTGGTGAAAAGTAGGTGAGGGGCACATGGCACAGCTACCTGTGAAAAAGGAATTATTGGTATTGGGGGTATGGCTAGATTCCGCATTGACGATGGGGTGTCAAATCTTGAAGACTATTCAATCTGGTTATGCACAATTACACATGCTGTATAGATTGAAGCCAATGCTGCTGCTGTATGATTTTTGTTCTGTGGTGCAGTTAGACTACTGCAATGCACTTTATCTTGAAGTGGTAAAAACAAAGCAAACGGCATTGCAAATGTTGATGAATTCTGCGGCTAGATTAATTGTTGGAGCTTCGTGGCGGGTCCACATTATGCCAATTTTTGAAGCAGCTGCATTGGCTTCCCATACAGCAGCGTGTTGAATTCAAGGTCTTGAGCATTGTGCACCAGGTCTTATATCATAAGGCCTCCTGATTGCTTTTTGGACATGCTGAAGTTATACTCTCCAACAAGAGAGTTGTGATTGGAACATGCTATGATACTAGTCCTGGATAGGGCATGTACCATCTCTTGTGCAAGACTTAGGATTTCAATGTTCTCTGTTGCTAGTGTGAAATTCTGGAATGCCTTGAATGGGCAATTACATCTATGTAAGCCTAGAGATATTTTAAAGAAATTATTGAAAACATATTTGTTTATGTCAGCATTTATGTGAATCATGCGGTTGTTTTATTTATAGGATCTGTTTGTAATAAGTGATGTGTTAGATGCTTCTACTTTGTATGTTGCTTGTACACTGCTTTGGTTTAAAGCTTCTTGTAAAAGGACCCCTGAAAATAAACTGGCGGTGTACATTTCTCTTGCACTCAAATGTCGGTGCGGGTTTGTCAGTGTGCTGTTGTCCTCCGTGCTTCTGATGGTGTACCATCTGATCTCATGTGGATTAAATTTTTGTTTTAAAATAGTTAGCTAGTTCTGAAGCTGTTGGGATAGAGGGCTTGTTCCCATTTGTGATCTTGCCCTGTAGGTGTGATTAGTTGCTATAATTGTGTCTGAACGGGCACTGCGGGTTATGTCAGCATTGGGGGATGAAATAATTCTCCTACGCCAGGCCCTACTTTCTCCACTCCTCTGATGTTTTTTGGATCACTGCAGTTATTTGGTGGTTTCAACTGGCAGCTCTCAGTGGATGAAGGGCTACCCCATTGTCCTGCCTGATTCCTGCTACTTTGGAAGATGGTCGTCACGGGCTCTGCGATATCAGTATCAGAGATAGTGATTCTCCCATGTCAGTCCCAACTTGATCTGCTCTTCAAATACTTTTTGGGCTGCTGCAGTCATTTGAGGCATCAACAGGCAACTCCTGGTGGGTGTGAAGATGCCCTGATATCCTGCTGGCTTCCCGGTGCCCTGAAAGGTAATCACTACAGGTACCACAAGTGATGTCAGCATCAGGGGGGGTAGATTAATTTTCCCATACTGGTCCCAACTATATCCACCCACAAGAGGGCATCCGCTCAAACTCAGAGGAGGGAAATTTAGGGGTGACATTAGGAAGTATTTCTTCACGGAAAGAGTGATAGGGCACTGGAATAAGCTTCCGGAGCAGGTGGCCAAGGCCAACAGCGTGCTTGACTTTAAGAATAAATGGGACATCTACGTGGGATCCCTACAGAGGCCTAGCAAGACACTCAGACTTGATAGGGCGGGTCAGTAGAGTGGGCAGACTTGGTGGGCTATAGCCCTTTTCTGCCGTCACCTTTCTATGTTTCTATGTTTCTATGTTTCTATGATGCTTTCTGGGCCACTGCAGTCATTTGTGGGCTTCCACGGGTAGCTTTAGGTGGGTGAGGGGCTGCTCTGATATCCTGCCTGCTTCCAGGTGGGAGGTGGGAGGGGTAGTTCCACTGACTCTCTCCAAATGTGCTTGGAGGAAGGTTAAAAATACTTTTATTTCCAACTTCTCTGATTGCTTTGGGCCAAGGCAGGCAAAGCTGGTGAAAGGCACTTAACAAAACAATAGAGCTTAACGACCCTCTGGAATATGATCAGAAGGAAATGCTTTCCACAGGATTAGAAATGCTGATTTTTGAAAGTTTCACAAACTTTAGTTTTCTTGGTAAACGTGTTGAAATAGTTTCTTGAAACAAGATAAGATAGTTTTTAAAGTCCAGCATTTAATATCTAAACAAGGTACTTCTGTTCACTGGAGATTAAATCAAATGACTGAACAGTATATTCACTTCTGTGAAATTATTTGGAAGTTTTAATGCAGAGGGAGATTCAGCAGAATATCAAAAATTTATAGATATAGATAATTTAAGTTAAAGATAGGAACTTCAATTCACAGATTGTAGTTAAGGTTTCCTCGTTTTGCAGTTTTTATGATCCCATGTCATTTGAAGATCTGGTTGATGCAGACAGAAAAGGCTTGCTTGAAAAGTGCAGGGAGGCAAAAGGTTGCCTTTAAAAAAAAAAAAAAAGATGTAAATAACTAACTCACTCTTTTACGGACACATACCGAGGGTTTTAGCGCTGACAGCGGCAGTAACTGCTCCGATGCTCATAGGAATTCTACGAGTGTTGGAGCAGTTACTGCCGCTGCTAGCGCTAAAACCCGTGCTATGCATTTGTAAAAGATGGGGTAAGTGAAGGAAAACAAACTCAAAATAAAACTCAGGACTAGCATCCCAGCATAGACTGAGCAGAAGTATGTAAAAATTTGACCAGTATAAAAACAAATATTATATTATTTAACCTGAATCTTAGAAGTCTGATGTAAACACAGCCTCTTCCTCTGCCTGAAGGCATAAGGGCTATTGGTGTGGTGTACAGTTGGGTGCAGTTTGGATTGGTGGATTTTGGAGAGCTCACCATACAATGCAATAGTGGAGAGATTAAATGGATTATTTGCCTCGGTCTTCAAGTTTTTCAAGTTTTTATTAGGATTTTATATACCGCCTATCAAGGTTATCTAAAGATGTGAGGGAGATACCAATGCCAGAAATTGTATTCAATTCTGATGAATCAGAGAAACTCATATAAATCTCTGTAACGCTGGATGATGTAATTGGTCAATTTGATGAACAGTAGCAAATCACCTGGACCGAATGGTATACATCCCAGAGTGCTGATAGAATTGAAAAATGAACTTGCAGAGCTATTGCTAGTAATTTATAATTTTCTTTAAAAATCAGCATAGTACTGGAAGAATGGAGGGTGGCCAACGTGACGTTAATTTTAAAAAAAAATTCCAGAGGTGATTCAGGAAATTATAGACCAGTGATTCTGATGTTGGTGCCAGGCAAAATGGTAGACTATTATAAAGAACAAAATGTCAAAAACATATAAGTAAGCATGGTTTTAGTCAAGGGAAATCTTGCCTCACCAATCTACTGCATTTCTTTGAAGGGATGAATGAACATGTGGACAAAGGTGAACCGGCTGATATTGCATATTTGGATTTTCAAAAGGCATGAAAGACTTCTAAGGAAATTAGAAAATCATGGGACAGGAGGTAATGTCCTTTTATGGTCTGAGAATTGGTTGAAAGACAGAAAACAGAGAGTGGGTTAAATGGTCCATTATTATCAGTGGAGAAGGGTAAATAGTGGGGTTCACCAAAAATATATACCGGCAAAACGAAAGCTAGCTTGACGTCAGCGAAAAGACTGGCGGGGATGCAGAAACATTCAACATTCAGTGACTAATAACATTCTACCCTGTCCTACATTTTAAGCTGTTTTTTTTTATTTTCTTGTTTTTGATTTTTGTGAACTGGAAAACACCCATTTTGGTAGGGCAGGAGGGGGAATAAGAGCCAGTGAGGTTAATTCCCTTTCCAGTGCGGTTGTTAAAGTTTTGCAACTTACAAGGATCTGAGGCTCTCCTCTTATAAGACAATTAATGCAGTTTAAATTATTGTTGCTGCAGATCAAGTGATTCTGTTAAAACCTTAAAATATTTTTGAGAAAGGTATTGTTGGAAGGTTGGTAAATAGTGGGGTTCCCCAGAGTTCTGTGCTGGGACTGCTGATTTTTATAAATGATCTAGAGATAGGAATAACTAGTGAGATAATCAAATTTGCTGATGACACAAAGTTGTTTAAAATTGCAAGAGGATTGTGAAAACTTGCAAGAGGACCTTGTGAGACTGGAAGACTGGGCATCAAAATGGCAGATGATGTTTAATGTGAGCAAGTGCAAAATGATGCATGTGGGAAAGAGAAACCCGAACTATAGCTACATGATGTTGGGTTCTATGTTAGGAGTCACTGCCCAGGACAAGGATCTAGGTGTCATTACTGAGGATATTGAGTTGAAACTCTCAACTCAATGTGTGATGGCAGCTAAGAAAGCAAATAGAATGTTAGGAATTATCAGGAAAGTAATGGAAAACAAAGATGAAGATGTTATAATACCCTTGTATCGCTCTATGGTACGACCACTTGAATACTGTGTGCAATTCTGGTCGCCGTATCTGAGAAAAGATATAGCAGATTTAGAAAAGGTACAGAAAAGGGTGCCAAAAATGATAAAAGTGGTGGATCGACTTCCCTATGAGGAAAAGCTAAAGTGGCTAGGACTCTTCAGCTTGGAGAAGAGACAGCTCAGGGGTGATATGATAGAGGTCTATAAAATAATGAGTTGAGTGGAAAGGGTAGATGTGAATCACTTGTTCACTCTTTCCAAAAATACTAGGACTAGTGGACATGCGATGAGGCTACTAAATTATAGATTTAAAACAAACTGGAGAAAATGTCTACACATGTAATTTAGCTCTGGAATTTGTTGCCGGAGAATGTGGTGAAATCAGCTTAGTGAGGTTTAAAATGATTTGGATAATTTCCTAAAAGAGAAGTTCATAGGCCATTATTGAGATGACTTGGAGAAATCCACTGTTTATTCCTAGGATAAGCAGCATAAAATCTGTTTTACTACTTGGGATCTAGCTAGGTATTTGGGACCTGGGTTGGTCACTGTTGGAAACAGGATACTGGGCTTGATGGACCTTCGGTCTGTCCCAGTATGGTAATTCTTATGTTCTAACATAAATGGATTATAGTGAGATGTGTACTTGGGTCTTGTTATGTGATGTTCATTGCAGTGCCGCTAAGGTCCCCACTGCTCTACTGGGATATCTGTGTTGCCAGTCTATTAAAATGCTGGCCCCTCCTACCTTCCAATGGCTTGTTTTGTGCATTTTTCTTTTTGAAGTACAGTGGTACCTCGGTTTATGAGTACACCGGTTTACGAGTGTTTTGCAAGACGAGCAAAACATTCGCAAAATCGGCACCTCGGAAACCGAGTGCGCCTCGATTTGCGAGCGCTCCCCCCGCTAACCAGAACCCCCCCCCCGCCGCCCCCCCCCACCGCAATCCGGCACCCCCCTCCCGCCGCCATCGGGCACCCCCCGCTGCGACCTGAGGTCCCCCAACTCACCCGAACCCTCTTCTTAGTTCAGTGTAGCCTCCACACTGGCACCGGCACCAGCATGTCCTGCCGGTGCCCGAAAATCTGCCTCTTGTGCTGGGCCTTGAGCATGCACACATGCTCAAGGCCCAGCACAGGAAGCAGATCTTCGGGCACTGGCAGGACATGCTGGTGCCGGTGCGGAGGCTACACTGAAGTAAGAAGAGGGTTCGGGTGAGTTGGGGGACCTCAGGTCGCGGCGGGGGGTGCCCGATGGCGGCGGGAGCGTGCAGGATTGCGGGGGGGGGGGAGGGGAGGGTGCCGGTTCGCAGGGGAGCAATGCCGGTTCTCGTGGGGAGGAGCAGCGCTGCTGGCCTCGGGGGTGGGGGGGTGGGAACCTATCAAAGCGAGTTTCCTGGAACGGATTGTGCTCGTAATCCAAGGTACCACAATAGTTTTTTGTTTTTTTAAAGGTTCAAAAAGATGGTTGCACTGTGGACAATGGCCATTATTGAAACAAAAATACTTTTTTCTCTTTTGGAAATGGTCATGTTCGCTACTGAATTTATGTGCATATTCTGCAAAACAGCCAAACTCAGATTTGGATGTCATATTGAAAATGCCCCCCACATGATATTATTTCTTACAATTTTTGCTCACTACTCACAACCAGTAGCAATAGCGGTATACAAAGTATATAATGTATGTGGAAGGTAATTCTATAACATAAACTCTTTCCATTAGTCTGCACTTTGTGGTATATTCTGTAAAATAAAACCCATTTGTTAGATACTCATATGTAGTCATTCTGCTAAAAAGCAAGTCACCAAGTAGTATAACAGTAAACATCACACATTTTTATAATAAGAAAATGAGGTATCCGAAATATGTGTTAAAATTAAATAATAAATCTTTGGTTATGCAAGAGATTTGGCAACATTGCATTTTCCTAATTATGATGATAGCATCTGGCCCACTGTAATCTTTAAGATTGTAAACTGCTGCATGTCACTCCTTTCAAAAATGAATCTTGCAGTCAGCTGATTATAATTTATCTGATGGATACAAATTTTAAAACTCAAATGCAGATTATAATTTTACTGCAGGGCAGTTGCTATTCATTTCATATGTACTATACACGTGTAAGCTCTGGACTAAAAAAATATCAAAACTGATTATTTTCTAGCATATTTTGCCTAGCATTAAGGATTTAGCAGAATACAATTATTCTGTACTGATTTTTTTTTTCATTCCATACATTATTGTATTGTGAGGCTTACACAGGAAAATTCCAGAATCTTCTAAAACAGGTTTGTTGAAGTTCATTCCTGGAGAGCTGCATACAGACCATATTTTCAGGATATCTGTAATGACTATGCAGGAGAGTTTTGCATACAGTGGAGATAGCAGATATCAAATTTCTCTCATGCATGTTCTTTGGGAATATCCTGAAAATTTAGCTTAACTGGATCTCTCAAAGCCCAAACTTGGACAAGCCTGAAGTAGAAGACTGGCAGTGTCATGAGAATTATTCAAAAATGGTAAAATATATTGTGTGACAGCTACAGATGAAGAGAAATAAATGCAATGATAATACTGAAATCAAAAAAGAAAATCTAAAAAAAATAATCTTTGAAGAGTTTCTGACAGGAATTTGTTCTTGGAACTAAATGAAACTGAGAATTAGTGACTGGATTCCAGTTATTCATGTCCTTTCTTACTCCTGAGATGTCTTTTCAGATTAATTTTCAAATAAATAATCTCTGTAAATAGTAAGAAAAAAAAAAAGAAACAAAATATATTTCTGCCTAGATGTAGGTGAAATGGCATATTTTATAACGAGGGCATGTCAAGATTCAAAGGCACATGAAAGGGTATTGTCCAAAATGAATAGCAAAAACCACTGCTTATATCTGAGGCCTTTCTTAGGTGGGGGCATACAAAAAAAGAGCTATCTACTTTCACAGCATTTTGGCAAATTCCAGTAAATCAAGCTGAAAGACTGTATTGTGGTCATATGGTAAAAGAGATCAAAGAACATCCATTTGTCTAACTTCTCCATCTAGCTCCATTTGATCCAAACAGAGGATTATTATCTTTTGACTACTAGACAGAGTTTTCCAACTTATATGGACAGATTTGTCACTAAAACTAGAAAGAATATGACAAAGTAAGTCCCCAAAAAGGATAAAGATGTAGCAAGGCCAGGAAAGCCAAGATGTGTGATCAGCCCTTTCTCTCATAGAATCACCAATTACAGATTGCTAATCTGAAACATCTCTTAGCAGAAACTGCTCACAGTATTGTCAGATTAGAGCAGTGGGTTTCAACAGTAGAGGACCATTCTCAAACTATGCACTGAGACCTGGAAGTACTCCAAGTGCTCACATGCTGAAAAACTGGAAGACTTGGAAAATTGTTCCAGACAAGGGAATCTTTATTGTCTCGGCATTTCTAAAACTGTACCAGAATGGTTGATCACAATCATGGAACAATGGTTGGCAGAGTTTCCCTTGTAAAATGGAGCATGCCCCTTACATCTGGAAAGATGCATTGGGCAAAAGAAGGATGGAGTGCAACACTCAAGAGTGGTAATAGTGAAGTTTCACAATTGCATTCATGCTTGAAATACTGATGCTCTCTACAAGATCAAAGGAGACACTTTAAATTATGAAAGAGTCTCAAACTGTATCTTCCAGGATTATACCTATGATGGAAAGACAAAGAATGTTTACCCTAGTATGCAGTAAGTTATTTGAAAAGAAAATATGCTTCATATTTCTTTATTCTGCCTTATTGAAAGTATTTGATAGTGTATGATTCTTTTTGCAAGGTGCAGGGCTTTGTAAACCTAATGAAAAAATATTCAACCTCAAATACATGACTGCAAGTGCTTGTATGAATATTTTTTTTCCTCTAGCTAGTTCGCATTGTGCATTTTCCTTTACTACAAATTGGACAATTGGAGAAAAAAGGAACAGAACCCTGGTTTGGTGCTTTGTTAAGTTCCTAAATTTCAGAACAGAATTTTAACAGGTTTGCTCTGTTTGGCTGGTATAGACACTCCCCCACCCCCCCATACTCATTACTCCTGTATACAGTATACAAATCTGTGTATGAATCTTTTGTCCTTATTATCCTGCTTGATTTGTTTTACCATCTTCTTGAGGAACTGAAAGATTCAGTATAGTGTGTGTCTATGTAAAAGTGTTGCATGGGCAAACCGAGAAAGGGGAAGTGAGGTAGGGTAGGGCAGGGAGGGTGGGTGGTAAGGCAGGGGAAGAGGAGGGTATAAGCTAAAAATATATTGGATTGGAAGTAGAAATGTAAAATTCTGATAGTTTGGTTGACCAAAGACATTACACACTGCAGATAAGATATCTCTGTTTGTTGATGGGGGATTTCTTTCGATACATCCAAGTGGAAACTTGGCACTTGGGTGTATGTCAAAAGACTTTTAAGCATTGTCCCTACATTCTTTCTGGGCTACAAGTAATTCCCAAAGTAGGCTGATTTCCTGAAATGTTGTTGGGATCACATCCCCAATCAAGGGCCCCTTTTATAAAGCCGAGATAGTGATGCTGCCATAGTATAAGCACCGAAGCCCATAGGAATTGAATGGGCTTCAGGGCATTTACCCCAACAGCATCACTAACGTAGTCATAACGGCCCAGATTCTATAAATTATGCCTAAATCAACGCGCCAAACTTAATTATCTTAATTGGTTTAATTGCTGATAACTGAAAGCACTATTAAAAATAATTTTAAAAATGATTTAAAACAATTAATTAGCTGGTTGGCAACTAACTCAATAGGCACCCACCACTTCAAGCTAGGCTTCTACACTGAGGCGAATATTAAACAAGTAGGTGTGATTAGGGACGGATTTGGGGTGGATTCAGAGTAGATTTTGGATGTGGTTTGACTTAGCCACACTCATTTAGGCCAAGAAAACCCTAGCCTAAATGGCAGTGTGCCTAAGGATTCAGGGCCAGCTTCTATAAATGGCACTCTAGTTAAGCGCTGTTAGGTGCCCTAATTGCAGACGCCTAGCAACACCTAACTAAAATCCGCATGCAATCTAAATTGTTTCAATTAGCTTAAATGGTGTGGTATATTGAAGATGGTGCAATGATAGACTATTGAAAACACTTACAGGGGTGTGTCCTGATTTGTGATTTTCTTACCATCTTATGGTTCTGAGCACCTTCTCGGTTCTAAGAATTTATACTTCCTATAGTTCCTCTTTTTTGGTTTGTTGATTGGTTCAGAACTTTGGGGACATTTGTTGCCAAACCTTTACCCAGTAGTGTGATTGGGAATCCATGATAAATCAAAGACATGCCCCACTGCCAACCATGTGGAACACCTCCCACAAAACCCATTTAACCCACAAAATAAGAACAAGCAAAAGAACAAAAACAAAAATTGAATTGGAGAAAAACCTCAGCTGATCTTCGTAGGTAAAAAAGAAAAAAACAAACTCCACGTTTTCATAGTTATTTTGTCTTATATTGTATATCTCACATGACTCCACAATTATATCAGTTCTCAAGGGTAATCACACTTATCTAAGCGAGTATTGTTTCCACATATAGAATTGCAAAAACACACTTTGAAATCTCACTCTGTTGGAAAAAAATCAAAATGGTCACTTAGCTGTGTTCCATACAAATCTCTAGCTGCCAGTCAATCCAGACACATCCAACACGATATCAGGAACACAGAAGTTTACTTTTACCTGACAGAGAGTCCCTGTTTCACCCAAAGCTGCGTCAGGGGTTCACTTTCACCATGTACAATCCAGACCCATACTTCACAGTATGACAGTGCCATTTTTGTGAAGTATGGATTTGGATTGTACTGGCAACAACAAACAAAGAATCCAACAGAACTGCAGTGAAATATTGAGTCAAAAGACAAAGGCAAAAACTGCAATAGTGATGTACAAGATACCAAGTCTTTAATGAACTAGCTTGAAAAGTTTAATATAATCATACAACAGTTTGTATCCAAAAGGATTGATGAACCGGACCCAACATGGTCCGTGTTTCGAAGAAACACTCCTTCCTCAGGGGTCCTAAATGGTATCATATGCAGGAAACCTGATGGATAACAACTGGAATCAGAAAATATTAAAGCTGGAGACCCCAATACTCCTGTCTGTCTCGCTGCCCTGCACAGCCCCGATCTGCCCTGTTCAGCCCCAACCTATCTGCCCTTCCCCGCAGTGTGAACCCGTGGCTCGCGAAGTAGAAAAAACAGTCAGAGTTTTAAAAATGTAGAAAAAACAGTAGTAAAAAAAAAAAGTAAAAAAGCTCTGCCGGGCATGAAGGGCCAGCACATGTGTAGAACATCTACAGTCAAGGAAGATGGTCTGTGCATGCTCAAGGATCGCTCTCCAGCGATCTGTGCGATTGGTGGGGGGGGGGGGGGGGGGGGCGTGCCAATGATCATCCCCATTTGCATGCAGGCCTTTAGTGAATTTGTTGGCCTGCATGCAATCGCCCACAGATCAGGCACAGAGAGGCAGGTTAGTGAATCTAGCCCTAAGTGATAACAATTTAACAGATTTCCCATTATTACATTACATTACATTAGGGATTTCTATTCCGCCATTACCTTGCGGTTCAAGGCGGATTACAAAAGGTTAATTTAAAAAATACAGAGTTACAATGATTAGCTAGAGAGGTAAGTTGTAGATTTTATAAACATTAACGGGTTGTTGAGGGTGAGGTGGTTTGTAAGAGAATTAATAGTTGGTCATAGTGGAGGTTCTTTTGTTGTTGTTAGTGCAGTAATGGGTAGATCAGATGTCGGTTTTAGAGTTACTAAGAGGTCGTAATGTTATTGCTGCTTCAGGAATTTCTTGAAAAGTGTGGTTTTTATTTCTTTTCTGAACGTCCTATAGTCTGGGGTGGTCATCAGAAGGTTGGAGATCTGGTTGTCCAGCCTTGCGGCTTGAGTGGCTAGGAGGCCGTCGTGTAGTTTTGTTCTTTTTACTTCCTTGATTGGGGGGGTATGAATGGGGAGTGTGTTTTTCTGTGTCTGGTAGTGGGTGCTTGGATGAGGCGATTGTTCAAGTATGATGGGCTGTCTCCGTGTAGGGTTTTAAATAGTATGCAGTAGAATTTGAATTGGATTCTTTCTTGGATTGGAAGCCAATGTGAGTTGATGAAGGCTTCAGTGATGTGGTCATGTTTTCTCAATGAGTAGATGAGTCTCAAAGCTGTATTTTGGATTGTATTTTGGATTGTATTTTGGATTATTGTATATCAACCTCTTTCCCTCCCACTTTCCTTCCTCCCTCCTGTGCACTGTCCAGCTTCTCTCTCTCTCTCTCTCTCTCTCTCACCTCCACCCAGATCCATTCTCTTTTTCTCATTTTTCCTTCTTTCCCATCTGCCCCGGGGTCCAACATATCTCTTTCTTCCCCTTCTCCCTCCTTCTTCCCCAGATCCATTATCTCTCTCTCTCTTTGCTCCCACCTTCCCTTCCCTCTGTCTGAGTCCAATGTTTATTTTTTTCTTTCTTCCCTACCTCCCTTCAAGGGACCCTCGGCCACAAGAGGGCACCCGCTCAAACTCAGGGGCGGAAAATTTCATGGCGACACCAGAAAGTATTTCTTCACAGAGTGGTTGATCATTGTAACAAGCTTCCTGTGCAGGTGATCGAGGCAGACAGTGTGCCTGACTTTAAGAATAAATGGGATACCCATGTGGGATCCCTACGAGGGTCAAGATAAGGAAATTGGGTCATTAGGGCATAGACAGGGGGTGGGTAAGCAGAGTGGGCAGACTTGATGGGCTGTAGCCCTTTTCTGCCGTCATCTTCTATGTTTCTTTACCTCTGAGTGCTTCTCTCTCTCTCTTTCCTTTCTCCTTCCCTTCTGTCCCCTCCACCTCCAGGTCCATTATCTCTCTCTTTATTTTCACCATCCCTCCCTCCCCTCTGCCCTCTACCCCAGATCCATTATTTTTTCTCTTTATTCTCCCTTCCCCTTTCTATCTTTCCACTCCTGCAAATTTAAGATCTTTCCGTATCTCTTCCCATCATCCCACTGTGCAGCATCTCTCTCTCTTCTTTCTATCCCAAGTCCATTATCTCTCACTTAGTAACATACATAGTAAAATAGTAAATGACGTCAGATTAAGACCTGAACGGTCCATCCAGTCTGCTCATTAGTTGTTCTCATTAAAAATACATGATTAACTTGTCTCTTCTTTGATATTTCTGGGCTATAGACTAAAGTCCACTGGTATTGTCCTAGGTTCCAACTGCTGAAGTTGCTATCTAAGTTCTCTCCAGCCTGTCCAACCATCCCATTGTTTGAAGGATATCTGCCAAAAAGTCTGGCCAGTAACATCCTCATGTTCCAAGTTAGTAGAGTTCCTACTGATGCCCTCCCCAGCCCATCCTACACCGAATCACCATATATAGGACACAAACCGTACAAATCTGTCCAATACCAGCCATAGTTCCAGTGGCGTACCTAGCATATGTGACACTGGGGCCCATCATTTTTTGGCACCCCCCATCTGTACGCAAAATATGATTTTTAGTAACAAGCCACACGTCATATATGAGTACCTAGGAAAAGGAAGCATCTTACAAATTGCAGTGAGCAGTACATCAATACACATTGTAAAACTAAACAAGCCAGACTAGTACAGAACAATCCTACACTATCAATCCTAACAGAAAACCATGTCTTTCGAACACACAGAACACAGAAAACACCTTTGTCTAGTATGGAATATGTCATCACAAACTAACCCCTCCCCCTTTTACAAAACTGTAGTGTGGATTTTAGCCACGGTGTTAACAGCTCTGATGCTCATAGAATTCTGAGCATCAGAAATGCTACCACCACGGCTGGCGCTAAAAAACACTCCACAGTTTTGTAAAAGGGGAGATAAAATAGAAATACATAGATAAAAAAACACAAAAACCTATCCAACACTCTCTATACTCTTAGTACTCTCCAATATTCTTCTATTTACCAAACGTTATCTAAAACCCCATAATTCACCCTATTCTTATCTCCTAAAGACTTTTACTTCCCGTTGGTAATTCTTTACCCAACGTTTATATTACCTTAAAAATTTTATGTCATTGCTTATTCTATTCCTTCAAATTTTGAATGTAATTCTTGTTTTAGTTTGGATGTAATCCGCCTTGAACCGCAAGGTAATGGCGGAATAGAAATCACTAATGTAATGTAATGTAATGTAATATTTAGCTTATTCCTTCCTTATAAATCAAAGTTCTGGCTGCTGAACTGGAGAAAGAGATGTTCAGCTGGAAGGGCTATGTTTATAAATTTTTATCAACACAACTAATATACTACTTTATTCTGAAGCAAAAAAAAAAAATAGAATTTTTTTTCTACCTTTGTTGCCTGGTTTCTGCTTTCCTCATGTTCTCATTCAATTCCTTCCATCTACTATCTCTCTTCTCTTTGCGTCTTCCATTTGCTCTGTTACTGTGCCTCTCCTTTTCTCCCCCCTTCCAAATTGGTCTGGCACCCATCTTCTTCCCTCCGCTCCCCCCATAGTCTGGCATCTCTGTCTTCTTCCCTGCTAGCGTCTTCCCCCCACTCTCTCTTCCCCATTTCCCTTCAGCATCTTCTACCTACTCTCTCTTCCCCATTTCCCTTCAGCGTCTTCTCCCCACTCTCTCTTCCCCATTTCCCTTCAGCATTTTCTCCCCACTCTCTCTTCTCCATTTCCTTTCAGCATCCTTCTCCCCCGTCTTCCCCATGTCCTGTCAGCGTCCTTCTCCCCATCTGTCTTCCCCATGTCCTGTCAGCGTCCTTCTCCTCCTCTGTATTCCCCATGTGCTTTCAGCATCCTTCTCCCCCCTCTGTCTTCCCCATATCCTTTCAGCGTCCTTCACCCCCTCCCCATCTTCCCCATGTCCTTTCAGCGTCCTTCTCCCCACCTATCTTCCCCATTTCCCTTCAGCATCTTCTCCCCACTCTCTCCTCCATTTCCTTTCAGTGTCCTTCTCCCCCCATCTTCCCCATGTGTTTTCAGCGTCCTTCTCCCCCCGTCTTCCCCATGTGCTTTCAGCGTCCTTCTCCCCCCTCTGTCTTCCCCATGTGCTTTCAGCATCCTTCTCCCCCCTCTGTTTTCCTCATGTCCTGTCAGCGTCCTTCTCCTCCTCTGTATTCCCCATGTGCTTTCAGCATCCTTCTCCCCCCCCTCTGTCTTCCCCATGTCCTTTCAGCGTCCTTCTCCCCACCTATCTTCCCCATTTCCCTTCAGCATCTTCTCCCCACTCTCTCTTCTCCATTTCCTTTCAGCATCCTTCTCCCCCCCATCTTCCCCATGTCCTGTCAACGTCCTTCTCCCCCTCTGTCTTCCCCATGTGCTTTCAGCGTCTTTCTCCCCCCTCTTTTACCCATTTCCCTTAAGCGCCTTTTCCTCTCCACTCCACCTTTTTTCCCTTTCACCCTCCATGCCCCTTACCTTTGTGGCCCTTCCTCCCCCCCCCCCTCCCACCCACCCGACAACAGGCCCGGTCCGACAAACCTCCCTGTCCTGTGGCCGCAAGTCTAAATTACCTTCTTACAGCAGCCCAAGGGGCTATATTGCCATGCATGCTACACACTAACACCTCCATAGAGCTAACGTTTGTATTTTTTGTGTAGCATGGGTTAGTGCATGCTAATCTTTAGCGTGCACTAAAAACGCTAGCGCACCTTAGTAAAAGGAGCCTTTAGGCTGTTCAATTATGGGGACACATGATGGCCGGACATAATCTAAATAGAGACACAACATAATCTAAATAGAGAAACCATCAAACTTCTAATTCTTTCTGTGTGCATGGGAAGCATTTTAGCCTCCTCTTTTTCAAACATATGTTCTACCTGATATTAAAGAAGGGACTGCCTTAAGAGAACTTATCTTTATGCATCCAGATCTAGTCCTATCTTTGGTGCAAATACAGTGGTACCTTGGAATCCGAATTTAATCCGTTCCAGAACCCCGTTTGATTTCCAAAACGTTCGAGTCCCAAGACAAGTTTTCCCAGTTTTCCAAGTTTGTAGTTGCATATGGCTGCCGTAAAGGTCGTCTCTGATGCAACTTCTGGTGCTCCAGCTGCTGTAAGAAGGTAATTTAGTCTCGCGGCCGCAGGGCAGGGAGGTTTGTCGGATCGGGCTTGTTGTTGGTCGGGCGGGCGGGCGGGGAAAGCACCAAGAAGGTAAGGAGACCTGGCCGGCTGTGCACCCCCCCTAAGGCTGCACCCGGGTGGACCTCCCCCCTCCTGCTCCCATGCTTTGGTACGCCACTGCATAGTTCTTTAATTTATACCATTTGTTTTCTAATTATAGATCCTCTGTGTTTATCCCACGCTTTTCTGAATTCTATCACCGTTTTCCTTTCTACCACCTCCCTCAGGAGGGCATTCCAGGCATCCACCACCCTTTCTGTGAAAAATAATTTTCTAACATAACTCCTGTCTTCCTCCCCGCAACCTCAAGTTACACCCCTCTAGTTTCACCATTTTCCTTTGCATTAGTGTTATTCAGTTCCATGCACCAGAAGCAAGCCTGTCATTGACTGAATGGTTGTAGATTTGCAAAAGAAAGATATTTTCAAAAGATGTTCTGGTGTTTATTTTTAACACTGTAGAACCATGAACCCTAACATAATGAAAGCTCATATTCCTAGAAATATAATATGCAATTATGAGCCCAAAATATGAACCTAAGTTTATAAATGACTGAGCCATATATTCAACTGCATTCCCCAAGTTTGGGGCTATTTAGTTAGATAGGAATCTCACATTTATAAGGGAACTCTATATTGTGCATAAATAGAGGGATCCTGTCACAATGTATTGCTAATCTCAGATACATCTTATGCACAAATATTCAGAAAAACAATGATAACACTGGGACTGTTTTGTGTTGTCAGTACATAATTACTGAAGCTGAATTTTAGATGAGCATTTTGACAAAATAGAATGTTGGAGAAAATCGTTATCAAACATTCATGTGTAGCGTGAGGGGCGAAAACTGAAATACATAATTCATACAGCAGTGTGTATTACCATGTGTGAATAAGAGGCTGCATTTAAATGAGAAGGTTGGAACAATATTTTCTGCAAGGCATCTGCTTTAATCATTTTCATTATCCACTAGATTTTCCACAGCAGTAAAACTTAAATATATATATATTTGTAACCGGGTAGGTTTATATATCTGGCTAACCATAAATTATGATAGACATGATAGCTATAAATATAAATTATTGTGTATATATACACTTGTAGAAACATATATGTGTATATATACATTTGTAGAAACATATAAACAGAACATGAATGTCATGATTGCTATTTGGCCTGGCTGTTTACTTCTGCTCCTTTGGATTTATACCTAATACAGAACTGAATCGGATTTAAAACAAGAAAGGGGTTGGGGGGAGAAGATATCAGCATGGGCTTCTGCATAAAATTGGTCCTGTGCTAAAATAGCATGTCTTAACAATAGCCCAGGTTGATAACTATGCCTCTTAGTACAGTGGTACCTCGGAATCTGAACGCCCCAGAACTCGAATGATTGGAATCTGAACTTTTTTTTTCTTCATTTTTGCCCAGAATCCGGAACGCTGCTTTGGAATCCAAACTACAAGCAGTGCTCAGCCCAAAGCTTCCCCTCTGATGCAGCTTCCTGTTTCCGCCTGGGAGGGAAGCTTTGGGCTGAACACCACTTGCAGATGCCGTTGCCGATCTTGCTATCTTGCCGTTGGGGATCCTGATCTTGCTGCCTCTGCCGCTGGGGGTCCCGATCTTGCTGTTTCTGCCAGGTAGGCCCGATCTTGCAGAGTTTGTGGGACCAAGGAACGGATTAATCCAGTTTCTATTCTTTTCAATGGGAAAACTTGTCTTGGAACTCGAACGGGGTTCTGGAACGGATTAAGTTCAGATTCCAAGGTACTACTGTATTTGCATCAAAGATAGGACTAGATCTGGATGCATAAAGATAAGTTCTCTTAAGGCAGTCCCTTCTTTAATATCAGGTAGAACATATGTTTGAAAAAGAGGAGGCTAAAATGCTTCCCATGTACACAGAAAGAATTAGAAGTTTGATGGTTTCTCTATTTAGATTATGTTGTTTCTCTATTTAGATTATGTCCGGCCATTATGTGTCCCCATAATTGAACAGCCTAAAGGCTCCTTTTACTAAGGTGCGCTAGCGTTTTTAGTGCACGCTAAAGATTAGCGTGCGCTAACCCATGCTACACAAAAAATACAAACGTTAGCTCTATGGAGGTGTTAGCGTGTAGCACGCGTGGCAATATAGCGCATGCTAAGCATGCGCTAAAACCGCTAGCGCACCTTAGTAAAAGGAGCCCTAAGTGTGTCAGGATTTAATATTCATATAAGTAAAAGAAGTCCTTACAAAGACTGCACTAGAGGTCTGCACGGGAATGGGGATCGCGGTAATCCCACAGGTCCCGTGGGGGTCCTACGGGAATCCCCCACCTAACCCACAGGACTCCCACGGGAACCCTCCTCTGGCCAACGGGATTCCAATGGGGATTGAAGGCTTTGGAAGCAGGGTTCGTTCATATAATATAATGGACACGTCCGCCTTAGTAAAAGAGGGGGTTTATAAGTTAATTACCTGAACAGAAAACAAAAAAAGGATTCCACCAAAGAGATTCCACAAGGAAAACAGCAGCGCAAACACAAAAGAAACTGGAATTGATGATCCTGTCAGAAGTAATTGCTGCTTTTTATGGGGATGGCCGGGGATGGAAGTAATTCCTGGCGGGGATGGGTGGGGACAGAGAGGATCCTGACGGGGACGGGTGAGGATGGAGAGGATCCTGGCGGGGATGGGTGGGGATGGAGAGGATCCTGGCGGGGACGGGTGAGGACGGAGAGGATCCTGGCGGGGATGGGTGGGGACGGGGAGGATCCTGGTGGGGACGGGCGGGGATGGGTGGGATTTCTGCCCCCGCGCAACTCTCTAGACTGCACATCTTATAAAATGTGGCTGCTTGAATACTAACAGGCAGAAGTTATTGCGAAAGGGAAGTACTACTAATTGCCTTCCATTAGCACTTTGTGTGCAATTCAAGATTGTGTTCCCTTATGTTCTGAACCTTGCCTGATCAAGTTATCTGGAAGAAAGTGCCTACAAGATCTGTACAGTTTGATCAACAACAGTGTTTTTGGATACTCTGAGATGATACACAAAGTTCAACCAGAGATCAATACAAATGCCTTCATCAGGAGTAAATATTAAAAACATCCAGGTCTAGTGGAGTCACACTGATTGTAGCACCATAACATGTAGGAATATCAGCACTTAACCTCTGCAGCAGGAGACACCCTGAAAAATCCCCTGGAAGAGGGAAGTCCACTCCCTCCTACTGGAACCACTGACATCCCCCCATTAAGTCCCCCAACAGGAAAGATGCCCACTCCCTCCTACCGGAACCATCGACCCCCCATGAAGTCCCTTGGCAGGAGGGATGCCCACTCCCCCTGCCGGAACCCCCACTGGAACTTCCAACCAGCGATACCCATACCCCATAGCCCCCCTGACACTCCCCAAGCCTGTAGACCCCCAAGCCTACATCCCAAGGCCCCCTGACACTTCCTATACTTTTATAGATGAAAATCCGACTGCAGGGATTCATACTCCCTCTGGCTGGCAGGCACACCTCTTCAAAATGGTGGACCTTCTCCTTTCCGGTTCATCCTGGGATGTACCAGGGAGGGGCCTAAGGCACTGATTGGCTCAGATGCCTAAGGCCCTTCCTATGAGCCAATCAGGACCTTAAGCCCCTCCCTGGTACATCCCAGGATGAACCGGAAAGGAGAAGGTCCACCATTTTGAATAGGTGTGCCTGCCAGCCAGAGGGAGTATGAATCCCTCCAGTCGGACTGATGCAGCCAGCTTTCTGAATGAGAGTCACATGTTCAGTTTTGGAGGGAATGGGTACTGGTATGAATGCTGATGTTAAGTGCTTATTACATTCTAGTAAAGAGCCCCTTAGATATTTGCACATTTTATTTTCCCTAAGCAAAATGATTTATCGTTTATTTGATGCTATTATTGTGATTCTAATTTCCCCCTCCTTTACAAAGCCATACTTGCATTTTTACTGCTGGCCAAGACAGTAACAGCTTGGATGCTCATAGGAATTCTGTGAGTATTGAAGCTGTTATCTTTGCAGCTGGTGCTAAAAACGCTAGTGCGGCTTTGTAAAGGAGGGGGTTTATTTGTAAATTATTATGTTATGTAATTTTAAATTGCATACTGCTTTAATACTATTATGCTATAAATAAGTTAATAAATTACCGTATTTTTTGCTCCATAAGACGCACTTTTTCTACTCCAAAAAAGGGGATGAAAATAAAGGTGCATCTTAAGGAGCAAATATATATTTTTTTAAAATCCGTACCTTTTTTTCCCATCCCAGCGGTCCAGCATGCTTTCTGCGCTCCTGCCTCAGTTTCTGCCAATCTATTTCTCTCTCCTCCGACTCTCTAACATCGAGGAAGTTGATTAGTTGGCTTTTCGCTCTCCCTCCGGCCCACCAATTAGTCCGTTTCTCCCCTCGCTTCCCCGTGTCTGTAGTGACCTAGCAATGGTGCTGTAGCCGGCGGGGAGGCAGGAAAGGGAGCCGGGGTTGGGGTGGAATTTGCAGTAGTAGCAACACCTGGCCTGCCATGGGAGCTGCATGCAGAAGCCCCTCCACAGGTCCAGCAAACGGAGCACCATGTCGATGCTCTCCATTAACCTGGGTGGGAAGATGCTCTACATCCAGGATCAGTGGCTCCGAGTCCAGAACATCCCTGCTGATAAGGCCAAGAAAGGTGATAGGGAAGGGGCCTTTTATTGATCTCACGCGCCTCTGGGTTACAGGGCGCATGCTGATATTACACGAGCACAGACTCTGGTTCTTCTGTTTAAAAGCCTTGCGGGGGGTTTCTTTTCATTTCAAATATTTATTAAATGTTAAGTATTTGCATTACCAAAAGATTCATAAACAGAGAGAGAGAGAGAGAGAGATAATGGCGCATAGGAGCCAGCGCTATGGGTGAACAAATTCTTTGACTGTTGAGTTTGGCTTAGGGCTGGCTGGCTACCTTGGGGCTGGCTTGGGACTGGCTGGCTGGGGACTGGCTGACTGCCACTACATATGCCTACCATTAGACATGCCCACCACTAGACGTGACCTGTACCATGTCCCAGCCTACCACTAGACCACCAGAGGGGGAACAGGGTACAGGGCACACCATTTGGTTCAGAATTTTTTTTTCCTTGGTTTTTCCTCTTCTACAGGTGGGTGCGTCTTATGGTCAGGTGCGTCTTATGAAGCGAAAAATACAGTAAATTAAAAATTAAATTAAATCCATGTGCTCTTTTAGTCAAGCATGAGAGAACAATTTTTAGTCAATACATTTCACTAGGAAAATTATTTCAAATATTGTTCTATTAATGGCTGATTTAAGATCACATTAAATCAATGATTCATTTATTTTGTGGCTGAAATGTCTGTCATCTTCCAATTTTTGCACTTCAAAAATGCACATACCATTAAGTACTTGTACCAATTTCTTTTTTTATTCTGTTTCATATCTCAGTCTTTAATACGAACTGAATTTAACCTCTTTCAATAAAAGTAAAAGAAGAGTTTGGAAAATGTATGTTATTACTAGCCTGGCATTGCCTCAGGCAAATATTTGCATGTGTAATATGAATCCTTTTGTCACCCATGTATTTTTTTTTTTGTTTCACCATTTTGTCATGCTTAAAAATTATTTAGTTTTGCACTCAGAAGAGCAAGAATATGTTCACTTTCTCATTCATAACAGAGTCAACTGTGGCAGCTGAATTTTCTGGATTTCTTTAAAACATTCAATTTAGGCTTAGCTGAAGGGTCCATAAAGGAGGATAGAGAATATTGCCACAGGGGAAGATAGCATTATTCCAAGTTTAAATAAGACTAAAATTGAAACATCTCACAAGTTTTATCGACTGGGAATGTGCATGCCATAAAAATTTTATTTAGCTCAAAATCAATTTCATTCATATTAAACTATGATTTAGAGGGGAATTTATCAAAGTGTGCTGCAGTTAAGACAGAATATTTCACCACAAGTTCTATTATTTCATCATAGGGTCTCATTGCATAAAATGGGCCCCTCTGCAAAAATAGCACAACTTGTGGCAAAATATCCCGTCTTAACTGTAGCACAGATTGATAAATTCCTCTCTTAGGGCTCCTTTTTCAAAGGTGTGCTAGCGTTTTTAGCACACGTACTAGATTAGTACGCACTATAGCGTGCGCTAGCCAAAAAACTACTGCCTGCTCAAGAGGAGGCGGTAGCGGCTAGTGCACGCAGCATTTTAGTGTGCGCTATTCCGTGCGTTAAGGCCCTAACGCACCTTTGTAAAAGGAACCCTTAATGTATGTACAATTGGCTTCCATACACTAAAATGTTACAATGCATATTTAAAAAATGTATTATAATAAATAAGCCCAAAAAAGCATGTAAAATCTGAAAATGAACAAAAAATGTTTTGCTTATACACATCCCTAATGTACACGCTGGGATTCTAGAATTCTGTTCTCTCCTGGTTTTCTTCCAATCTTTCCCAATGTACTTTCAGTGTATGTTACGGTGGATCCTCCGCTGCTATCCCACTGTCTATCGATGTACCTCAGGGCTCCATCCTGGGCCCTCTCCTCTTCTCCACATATACCCGCTCTCTCTCCGTACACTGATCTTCTCCCATGGTTTTCAATATCACTTCTATGCCGCTGACCCCCAGATCTACTTCTCCGCACCAGATATCTCTACGGGAATTCAGGCCTGAATCTCAGTCTGCCTGTCTGGTATTGCCGCTTGGATATCTCACCACCATCTCAAACTGAATATGGCTAAAACTCACCTAAACTCAGCTCCCCCCTCTTTCCATTCTCTATTTATGTGAATAACACTCTCCTCCTTCCTGTCAGCTTGCAACCTCAGGGTGATCTTTGACTCCTCTCTCTCGTTCTCTGTTCAGATCCAACAAACTGCTAAAACCTGTTGCTTCCTCTTCTATAATATTACCAAAATCCAATCTTTACTCTCGGAACACAGTACCAAAACTCTTATTCCCACTCTCATCACCTCACATGTAGACTACTGCAGCATACTTCTCGCAGGTCTCCTGCTCATCTGTCTCTCACCCCTTCAATCCATTCAAAATGCTGCTTCAGGACTCATTCCATGAAAGCTCACATTACTATTCCATGACAGCTCACATTACTTCTCAAGTCACTTCATTGGTTCTCCATCCATTTCTGAATACAGTTCAAACTCTTCTTACTGACTTAGAGATGCATTCACTTTATTCACACTCAATATCTCTCCTCCTTTATCTCCCCCGTGAATTCCGTTCATCAGGTAAGTCACTCTCCTCCACCACCAACTTCATATTCTGTCCCTTCTTTCTTGCCGTACCATATGTCTGGAACAGACTGCCTGAATCAATATGTCATGCACCGTCTTTAGCAGTATTCTAATCCAAGCTAAAAGCCCACTTTTTTGAAACTGCTTTCAACTCTTAACTCCCACTCACTGTCAGATACCCATACCCACTGCATCACTCCATCTACCAGAATCTCCCCAACCCTGAGATGTCCTGTCTGTCTGTCCAAATTAGATTGTAAGCTCTTCTAAGCAGGAACCATCTATTGAATGTTAAATGTACAGCGCTGTGTACGCCTTTCAGTGCTATAGAAATGATAAATAGTAGTACAGTGGAACCTTGGTTTACGAGCATAATTCGTTCCAGAAGTATACTCGTAAACCAAATTGCTCATATATCAAAGCGAGTTTCCCCATAGGAATGAATGGAAACTTGCTTTGATTCGTTCCACCAACCCCCCCCCCACCCAAGGCTACCGGCGCTGCTCCAATCCCCCCCTTGAGGCCACCGGCGCTGCTCCATACCCCCCCCCCACGATCCGGCATCCCCCCAGCGATCCAGCAACCCCCCCTGCTCGAGTCGTCCCCCCCCCCCGCGATCTTACATGCTCCCCCGAGCACCAAAACGATATCCTTTACCCCGATTGGGCACCAGCACCAGCACCAACGCACAGGACATGCCGGTGCTATTGCCCGAAGATCCTTCCTCTTCTGTGCTGGGCTGGGTGGTGCATCGGCGATCCTTCCTCTTGCATGTGCTGGGCTGGACTGGGCCTTGAGCATTTGTGCATGCTCAAGGCCTTCTGGTCTTGCTCTCTCCGAGATTCGTTAAGGATTGTAGCGTGTGCTATTCCGCGCATTAATGCCCTAACGCAGCTTAGTAAAAGGAGCCCATACTGTGTACAGTATACAGTGTCATCTAGCATATTGCTAGGTGGGATTGTACACCATGGTGGCAAGATCACTTCAAATCCCTTCCACCACCATACTAAGGCGCGCCATCTTTTTTAGCGCATGCTAAATGCTAATGCATCCATAGAATATAATAGACGTGTTAACGTTTAGCACTCGCTAAAATGGCTAGCGTGCCTAGGGAAAATGCTTGAGTACCTGAATAAATTCATGTAAACCGTTCTGAGCGCCTCTGGGAGAATGGTATAGAAAATTGAATGAATGAATAAATAAATAAATAATAGTAAAAGGACCCCTAAGTTTGTAATCCACTAGATGCAGTGTTCTTGTTATATTTGCTGAGATGCCACCCTGTGACAGCATACCGTATATTTTGATGTGACAGGCCTTGGTGGCCAAAACACGTACGTGTCAAGACATTGAAGCTAATAAAGAGCACTTGTTTTTGGACATCTCCACTGTTTCTTTGTACGTCCCATGCTAAAATAGCATGATTTGTGATGAAATAACCCTTCTTAACAGTAGCACATGTTGATGAATTCCCCCCTTAATGCAACACCCAGTGATCAGTGTTATAAGAATAAACATGTTCCTTACAAGCCATCAGTTGGCTGGGAGAGAGGGTGTTTATTTTTCAGTAAAACACTAATTCATCAATATAATATGCCAGAAGTTGAAGGACAAAATATAAAAAAAATATGTTACAATAATTACTTCATAGAGTGAATCAACTGCCAGTAAATGCCATGTGCACTCAAACATATTGCTTAATTTTCCATATAAAATTAACATAACTAGTTTATTTTTTTCTGTATGTGAACTAATCAGTAGTCATTTGTGTTAACATATTCTGCTACTGTAAGACATTGTGTAAATGAAGGAAAATACAGTTATATATTAGGCACTGGGAACTCATTTCAAACCTTTGGCTTATTCACTAACATAGATATAACTGAAACATAAAGCCAGGTGAACCTTTCATGTAACTGGCTCTGTCTTGACTCATCATCCTCAAAGAGTATACATGGCTAGCAAAATAACATCATGAGTTTTGTAGTTCCTTTCCTCTGTATTGATTTAATTGTACATTACTCTGCTTGTTGTCTCAGAATAGTGTGTATCAAATTTAATTAAGCATAGACAAAATACTGCCTTTCATTGAAAGGAAGCTTTGGAATGAGGGGACATAGGATGAAGGTGAAGTAACTTGAGAAAATATGTGAAACCCACTCTAGATAAATATGAGTCGTCTATTTATGATCCTAACAGGTATAGCCATTCAATTGATTACAAGTAATTGGAAAAACCATGATAGAATTAATTATACATTTTGGTGGGTGAATGTGTATACTACATACAGATACGAACAAATTAATGCAGAATGTAGGGGTTTTAGTGAGGTATTTAATAAAATTTGGAGCCCATTGACTAAATTTGTAAAAACATAATAATGTGTTTTCATCATATCTCTTCTTTTCTTTGGTTTATTTATCTTTACACATCCAGGGGGGTGGGGGGTTGGAGGGAGGGGAATAAATATTGATAGTGATATTTGGGTAACTTTATTCTTTATTTGTATTGTATATTAGGATATATTATGATATTATTATATGCAGGAAAATGAAATTATTGAATGATATTTATGTTACCTGTATACAGTGGCGTACCTAGGGTATGTGGCACCCGGGGCCCATCATTTTTTGACACCCCCCCCCATGTAAAATTTTTTTTTTTTTTTGCAATAACCATGAAATGGAATAAATGGTCAGAATAGAAACAGGCAGTGAAAATTTTCTTTTATTGAACCTCATTTATGTAACCATTATTCCAAACATAACATAACATAAATTATGTCTAAATTGTCATGACATCAGAAGTACATATGGAGTAGTTGCAGGTGATGCTTGGGACAGTTCTGATTATGTTAGTTTGGTTTTATGTGTTTTTTGAATAGAAGGGTTTTTATTTCTTTTTTTAAGGTTTTGTAGTTTGTGGTCGAGGTCAATAGGTTGTAGAGTTGGGGGTCAAGTGTTGCAGCTCGAATGGCTAGGAGGTTGTCGAACAGTTTTTTTCTTTTGACGTTTTTGGTTGGAGGGTGTGTGAATGGTGCGTGAGTTCTCCTATGTCTGTTTGAAGTGGATTGAATTATTTAGCTGAAGAAATTAGTTACCCCCCCATTCCACACACATTAATTCTCTTCCATTTTTGTTCCCATTATAAAAAAACACTGATAAGTTCCCAGGAAAAAAATACATTAAAATAAGAAGTGAAAACAAAGGCCCCTACAGATGAGAACATAACATAAGAATAGCCTAACTGGGTCACACCAATGGTCCATCATGCCCAGTAGCCCATTCTCATGGTAGCCAATAGTGCTGCCCGATTCAGAGAAAAATATTTCATTCGATTCGATTCACCCTGTTGAATCGATTTTTCGATTAGATTCACTGTTAATGACACCGCTTTTTAAGTTTAAACAAAGTATAACAATAAATTTCACAACAACAATAAATTTCACAAAGTACTTAAAAAAAAAAAATCACATTTTTCCATTAAAGCAGTTCTGGAGACATTTGCTTGAACAGTCTTTTTTCCCAGTCCATAAGCAAGCAATATGAAAAAGATTTCCTTAATTATCTACTCAAACATTTTTGCTATTTACTTTCATTGTACCTAGACTATTATTCAGTAGAAAAAATTTAGTTTGTTCAATCAAGCAGAACATTCACTCATAGAAGTCCAATGTCCACACAGGATTTGATTGAACAAACCAAATTTTTTCTACTGAATAATAGTTTAGGTATACTGAATAGCAAAAATGTTAAAGCCACACAGAAAAGCAGTAAAAGTCAATAGGTTCTCCAAGTGGGAACAACCTGATGTCTCAGCACTTGAGGAAAAGACCACGTAATAATGTTTATAAGATAAATCATATAAATGATTATACTGAAGCAGGGTGTCCTCAGCGTGAGAGGTAAGCGAGAGGAAAGAATTCTCCAGTGCTTTACACAATAAGGCTCCTCTGCCTGCAGTGCACACCATCATAGGACACCTCAGGTGTGCTCAAATTAATCAATGTGATAAATTAAACAGTGATAAACAATTGGTCAATCACAAGAGTGCAAGATCAAACAGGTTGTTCCCACTCAGAGAACCTATTGACTTTACTGCTTTTCTGTGTGAGTAGATAATTAAGCAAATTTCTGATAGCCTACAGAACTGATTCTCACCTTCCATCCCCAGCCCCCAAGACTTACCAGACCCCCCCTGCCGATGCATTTACTTACTGCCTGAACTGGATATTAAATCGTGGGGAAGAGAGGAGAAATGCGGGGAAAGAGCCAGCCAAAACTAGTATTTGTTGCTGCTGAGTGCACCAATCCAGGGCAAGCAGACGCTTCCCCCATGTCTTAATAACAGACAATGGACTTTTCCTCCAGGAATTTGTCCAAACCTTTCTTAAAACCAGCTACGCTATCTACTTTTAACATAACTTCTGGCCACTTCATTTTTAAGCTTAGATCTTTCCTTCCAAACAGAGACCTTGCTAGATGTCAAATACAGCACAAGGTAACTTCACATGGACTTAACTGTGCAGGAAATGAATCTCCTCATACACCCACCATATAGTGCAAAAATGTGCAAAGGTCTGTTTTTTTCTTTCGATCACTACATAGCCTAATGCCACACAAGCAGCGCTGTTACAAACATATTCTGAAGGTCAATGCTAAGGTTGACAAAGTTTCCTTGGAGATACTGACAAACCATTGGAAGAGATTCTAAAACAACTACCCAGAAATAACACCCAAAGACCCACTCAGTGTGTGAACCAGTTGAGTGGAGTGGACTAACTGGGGGTGGAAATGGGCCCAGAGTTTGCTCAGCAGAATTTCCCAGACTACCTCTTCCTCTCAACACACTGACATGCTACCACCACCACCAACACTAGGAACACCTCACCGAGTATGCCAGCAATGCTTATAAACTTTATAAAACACATTATTATATTTTCTTATAAAGCATATATTTTAACTGAACTCAGCCTTGCCATTCACAAAAATAGAAAAGTTCCCATTTCAAGCTGTCTCATGTACACTTTTCAAATCTAACATATTGTAATCACAAAACAGAAAATAAAATTATTTTTTCTACCTTTTGTTCTCTGATCAATATTCAAATCTTGTTGGTCCCAGGCTCTTGTTGTCTTGCTTGCCAGGGTCTCCTTTCTCCGTGCTAACCATCCGTCTGCCATCTCTGTTCTCCCCTTCCGTTTCCCTTCCCTCTCCCGGAGATCTGGCATCTTTCCTTTTTTTTGTCTCCATCCACAGATTCACCTTTTCTCAACTCCCCACCACCCCAGGATCCACCATCTCTCCCTTTCTGTTCCCAACTATCCTCCTATCCAGTATCTCTATCCCCCCTCCACACCATCCCCTGTTTCCAAGTTCTCTCCCTTTCTGTTCCTTCCCTCCCTAAATCCCATTATGCACCATCTCTCTCCCACTCCTCTGTTTTTAGACCCATTATTTCTAACCCCCAAAGTCTGGCATATGCACGTATCTTTGAACCCCCCCTTCCCTCTCTCCCTCTGTGTACTTTTACACCAGGACCCCCCTCCCCCGAAGGTCTGTCCCCCCTCTGAAGGCCTAAACCCCACCCCTGAAGGCCTGTACCCTCCCCGAAGGATTGTACCCCCCACCCGAAGGTCTGTCCCCCCCTGAAGGCCTGCACCCCCTTGAAGGTCTGCACCCCCTTGAAGGTCTGCACCCCCCCCGAAGACCTGCACCCCCCCTTGAAGGCCTGCCTGCCTGCCTGTCACCCCCCTCCCCCTTGAAAGTCTGCCTACCCGCCCGCCCGCCCCACCCTGAAGGCCTGATGCCCCGACCCACCCCGAATGACCATTCGCCCCCCTGGCCTCCCCGCACTACCTATGAAGCAGCCGCAGCAGGATCGCGACGTCAGCTATCTTTGCGCTGCTTAGGAGCTGCTTCCTGCGCCGCGGTCCCGCCCCCTCCTCTGACGTCAGAGGAGGGACGGGACTGCGGCGCAGGAAGCAGCGCCCAAGCAGCTGAGGGATTGCTGACGTCGCGATCCTGCTGCGGGCTGCTTCATAGGTGTGCTGGAAGGTCAGTGGGGCGAGCGGTCCTTCGGGCGTGGGGGGGGACTGAGCGGCAAGGCCGGGAACACCCCCTCAGGGCTGGTACCCGGGGCGGCCCGCCCCCCCCCCCCCCCCCCCTAGGTACGCCACTGCCTGTATAGATAATAGTGTAATATGTGGAATATCTTTTGTTCTTTCATTTGTATGACACTGTTTTTGATTAAAAATCAATAAAGAATTAAAAAAAAAGAATATAAGAACTATCATACTTGGACAAACCAAAGGTTTATCAAGCCCAGTATCCTGTTTCTAACAGCAGCCAACCCTAGTCACAAGTACATGGCAAGATCCCAAGGAGTAAAACAGATTTTATGCTGCTTATCCTAGGAATAAGTGGTAGATTTCTCCATGCCATCTCAATAATGGACTTTTGTTTTAGGAAATTATCCAAACCTTTTTTAAATCCTGTTAAGCAAATTGATTTCAACATATTCACTGGCAACAAATTACAGAGTTGAATTACACATCATAGAAAGGGTGGTGAATTTGTGGAATGGCTTCAGTGCAGGTAGTGGAGATGAAAACTGTATCTGAATTCAAGAAAGTTTAGGACAAATATATAGAATTTTTAGTGGAAAGGAAGGAATGTCATATGGCATGGAGGGGCAGACTGGGTAGGTCATAAGGTCTTCATCTGCTTTTATTTTTCTATATTTCTATAAAAATTAGTGCATGCCAAAAATTTTATCGCTCATTAAATCATACTTTAAAATGTCAAAAACTTAGGGGAAATGTCTAAATAGATTGAAAATGATTTGCAAAATTGTGCCCTCTTCATATCTCTAATATTTTATAAAATACATGTGTACATCACAACTCTGCCTCTGTTCCATCCAAACTCTGCCTCAAAAATTACCTATATGCAGATTATGTAAATGTAGATCCATGTTTTTGTACATATATATTTTACACATGCATGCAGCTGACTATTAACTGTCGCTAAAACACCTCTGCAAGTGTATGGTTTTTCTTGGGTAGACACTTGAAACGTGAAAATATCCTTCTTTAGGTCTCAGTGCATACCATGGATTCTCTGAAGTTGTGGGGTGTCTACTCTGAGATCTAGATCTTTTAAATCCTTGGCATGATCCTTTGCAGGAAATGCTGCTATTACTTCTGGACTGTTAGAAACAATTTTGTGAAGTCTGAGATTGGCCTCTGCTTACATTGTTTGTGCTCTTTTTAGCAGATCAATTGCTTCTCCAGCTTTAGGAAAGGATTTCTATATAAAAGTCTTTTCAATGTTCCAAATTTTTTAAATTAAAATTTTTATAACAATAAATATCCAGACAAGAGAATAAAGATTCTTAAAAATTGTTTACAACTTTGTTGATATAAGCATAGAGGGGCATAATCGAAAGGAATGTCTAAGTCCATTTTCATCCAAAGTAAAAAATAGCTTAGGACACATTTTCGAAAAATACGTCCATATATTTTTTCATTACAATAACTATATGTCTAACTATATGTCCTGCCAATCTGATCGTCCAAGCTGCTAAATCATCTATCTTTATACCACATTTTCGTCCAAGTCAAAAACGCCTAGAACAAGTCATGGTGGACGTGGGAGGGGTCTGCAAAGTGATGGACTGAACACCCAGACATGGCGCCTAAATAGTGGGGTACCTTACAGGGCATTGCTGTGAACTTCACAAAAAGGGTGCCATGTCATCATCTCACTACAGCTCCCATATAGGTCACGGTGAGCCCCCAAACCACCTCCAGAATCCCCTAGACCCACTTATCTACCACCCTAATAGCCCTTATGGCTGCAGGAGCCACTTATATGCCAGTACAAAAGGGTTTTGGGGGTGTATAAGGGATGGCACATGTTTCAGTATCAATGCAGTGATTACAGAGGCTTATGGGCATGGGGCCTCCTCTCTATGGGTCCCTAACCCACCCCCAAGATGACTTTAGCTGCCTCTGTGCAGGACGACTAGCCTTTCCTATGCTAGGCTGCCAGGTGATGTTGGTCTGGAGACTGAATTTTAAAGGTGTGATTAATATTTTTATGGGGTTGGGGGGGGGGTTGGTGATCACTGGGGTAGTGTGTGGGGTCTGTATTATGTGTTTCCAGTCATGTGGTGACTTTAGGTGGGTTTTTGTGACTCAGACCATGTTTTTAATGGTCTAAGTCACAATGTCCAAGTTCCATCTAGGCTCTGTTGTAAAACGTTCGGTTATACATGCTGTATGACTAAGTCTAAACATGCCCACATTCCACCCAAATCCCACCCTCGACACTCCTCCTGAAATGCCCCATTTAGCTATGGTCGTTCAGCAGCATTTGAAGGCCTAGGTCGTTTAGAAATACATCCAAAACCCGTTTTGATTATCAGTGCTTGGATGTCTTTCGTTTATGATTGTCCAAGTGCCGACTTAGGCCGGTTTTTGGACATTTTTCTCTTTCAATTATGAGCCCCATAGGATATTTGTGAACTACAAACATCACCCACCCCTCCCTTCCCTATATACAGAGAGTGCAGCATCCATCCATCCATACCTATACCCACACATTCTACCTCAACATTCAATCTTTATTTCTATTCACATATTTTTGGATGGGCAATCATACTCTATCAAACTTTGCCTTTTTACTCCTCTTTTCCATTATAGTTGCCTCATATTTTCCAATCAAACAGACAGTTCCACCAAAACTAGAAAAGATAGTAAAGACGCCTCTTTCCATGTTTTCAAAATAGTTTGAATTGTCACAGCTGTCAATATTGCTATTAATCTCTTCTTATCATTAATTACCGTATTTTCGCGGATATAACGCGCGCGTTATACGTGATTTTACGTACCGCGCATACCCCTCGCGCGTTATATGCCTGAGCGCGGTATACAAAAGTTTTTTAACATAGTTCCCACCCCGCCCGACGCCCGATTCACCCCCCCAGCAGGACCGCTCGCACCCCCACCCCGAACGACCGCTCGCACGCGCTCCCACCCGCACCCGCATCCACGATCGGAGCAAGAGGGAGCCCAAGCCCTCTTGCCCGGCCGACTCCCCGACGTCCGATACATCCCCCCCCCCCCGAAGGACCGCCGACTTCCCGACAATATCGGGCCAGGAGGGAGCCCAAACCCTCCTGGCCACGGCGACCCCCTAACCCCACCCCGCACTACATTACGGGCAGGAGGGATCCCAGGCCCTCCTGCCCTCGACGCCAACCCCCCCCCCCCAACGACCGCCCCCCCCCCCCAAGAACCTCCGCCCGTCCCCCAGCCGACCCGCGACCCCCCTGGCCGACCCCCACGACACCCCCACCCGCCTTCCCCGTACTTTGTGTAGTTGGGCCAGAAGGGAGCCCAAACCCTCCTGGCCACGGCGCCCCCCTAACCCCACCCCGCACTACATTACGGGCAGGAGGGATCCCAGGCCCTCCTGCCCTCGACGCAAACCCCCCTCCCTCCAACGACCGCCCCCCCCCAAGAACCTCCGACCGACCCGCGACCCCTCTGGCCGACCCCCCCACCCCCCTTCCCCGTACCTTTGGAAGTTGGCCGGACAGACGGGAGCCAAACCCGCCTGTCCGGCAGGCAGCCAACGAAGGAATGAGGCCGGATTGGCCCATCCGTCCTAAAGCTCCGCCTACTGGTGGGGCCTAAGGCGCGTGGGCCAATCAGAATAGGCCCTGGAGCCTTAGGTCCCACCTGGGGGCGCGGCCTGAGGCACATGGGCCAAACCCGACCATGTGTCTCAGGCCGCGCCCCCAGGTGGGACCTAAGGCTCCAGGGCCTATTCTGATTGGCCCACGCGCCTTAGGCCCCACCAGTAGGCGGAGCTTTAGGACGGATGGGCCAATCCGGCCTCATTCCTTCGTTGGCTGCCTGCCGGACAGGCGGGTTTGGCTCCCGTCTGTCCGGCCAACTTCCAAAGGTACGGGGAAGGGGGGTGGGGGGGTCGGCCAGGGGGGTCGCGGGTCGGTCGGAGGTTCTTGGGGGGGGGGCGGTCGTTGGAGGGAGGGGGGTTTGCGTCGAGGGCAGGAGGGCCTGGGATCCCTCCTGCCCGTAATGTAGTGCGGGGTGGGGTTAGGGGGTCGCCGTGGCCAGGAGGGTTTGGGCTCCCTTCTGGCCCAACTACACAAAGTACGGGGAAGGCGGGTGGGGGTGTCGTGGGGGTCGGCCAGGGGGGTCGCGGGTCGGCTGGGGGACGGGCGGAGGTTCTTGGGGGGGGGGCGGTCGTTGGGGGGAGGGGGTTTGCGTCGAGGGCAGGAGGGCCTGGGATCCCTCCTGCCCGTAATGTAGTGCGGGGTGGGGTTAGGGGGTCGCCGTGGCCAGGAGGATTTGGGCTCCCTCCTGGCCCAATATTGTCGGGGAGTCGGCGGTCCTTCGGGGTGGGGGTGCGAGTGGTCCTGCCGAGGGGGGAGAAGAATCGGACGTCGAGGGGGGGCATCAGGCTTTCAGGATGGGGACAGGACTTCAAGGGGGGACAGGCAGATCTTCAAGGGGGACAGGCAGACCTTCAAGGGTGACAGGACTTCAAGGGGGACAGGCACGGAGAGTCGGGGCAGTGCACCGAAAGTCAGGGTGAGTCGGGGCAACCAGAGGAGAGTCGGGGCAGTGCACCGAAAGTCAGGGTGAGTCGGGGCAACCAGATGAGAGTCGGGGAGGGCGAAAGGAGAGTCGGGGTGGCCAGAGGAGAGTCGGGGAGAGCGAAAGGAGAGTCGGGGTGGCCAGAGGAGAGTCGGGCAGCATGCGCGTTATATGCCTGAGCGCGGTATAGAAAAGTTTTTGTACATATCATCGTGATTTCTGCGCGCTATACCCCTGTGCGCGTTTTACAACGGTGCGCGTTATATCCGCGAAAATACGGTATATTAACAAAAGCATCAAAAAGATTAAAAATTGTTCCCGCATATGTCAAGGAAACATTCATATATAACAATATTTGAACATGACTCCATACTTGCTGCCAAAAGACCAGGGGACAATAAAATAGCATGTGATCTAATGTACCCTTTTCACTCCCACAAGACCAACATAAAGAGGAGTTATCAGCATTGATCTTATTTCATTTAACAGGAGTCCATATAACTCGTCTTATAAAATATAAGGATTGTTTCATAGAAACAGACTGGCAGCATCTAAGGCGCTTAAGAAGAATTAATTTCCATTGATCATCTGATATTGAAACAGTCAATGCCATACTCTTTTTTAATCTCCTTCTTGGTCCATCCTTCTAAGCTCATATGTTGCCACTGCAGGTGATGGAATTACTGTCAAAGACATGAACTTTCATTTTGCATTCCACAGCATGGTTACAATACCACAGTAATCTCAAGTAGTTTCTGTAGTCTGGATGTACTATAAAGTAGTAGAACATTTTCTGGATGTCTGCTGTTATGGCAATAGGTTCTTTCCTGAAGCAAATTATGACTCCTAGCAAGCGGTTGATCATGACAGGCCCAGAAAGCAGCACATTGTTGAGGGAGACTCCTTGAAATTGAAAACTGGACTCGAACACAATTCTGATTTGGCCTGTCTTTTTTGGTACATGCCAATGATAGGTAAGTACCAGCATTTTTCATTATCTTTCAGTGGTGGAGCTGGTTCTTCATGGTCATTATCCAGCATGTTCTGCATAAATGTTATGAAGTACTGTTTTGTCTCTGGTTTCTTTCACAGGCTCTTATGCAGTAAAACAAGTCAAGATACAGCTTGCTTCCAGATGTTGGGAAGTCATGTTCTGGGTGTCCAAAAGGGTAAAGGAGCCACACAACTATTAGACTCATCTCTGTTAATGTCAAAAAAGGGGGGTAAAGCCGGAACATATTGTTCAAACATTAAATACAAATCCCAGGTAGAAAGTCCAGAGAAGTCAGATAGACATAGCTCCTTGCATTGTACCAATTAGAAGTAGGCAACCACCTGAGGCTGGTCATAAGTATCCCAGCAGTACAAACCAAAAAGGAGAAATTGGAGGAGGAATCACAGCCAGAACAGCAGTTCCCAGCAGAGGTTTGCAGGTGAAGCAGCCACTGCCCAAGCCATGCTGAGCTCAGGTCAGAAAGGAGGACAAAGGGATTCCACAACCCAGGTACTTAAATGAACTCGAGATTACTTACCCAGAGACAGTAAGTCAGAATGAACTTGAGCAAGCTGAAATGATATGGTTTCTGAGAATGAGTTTATGGACTGCACTGACAATGGTATAATGAATGATTCCATGGAAATTTAAGAGGGCTGAGGAATTGAAGGGTACTCGACTAAAATACTGTTTAAGAATGTGAATTTAGTTGCTATGCTGCACTACAGTTAAATAGCAGTTTAAACCCTGGATTGAGGGGAATGGGCTGCAATTGTAGAAACTGCTGGAAGTTGGAAGTTTGGCTTAAAAGTGAAATTTGAAGGCTGGATGGCACTACCTCCTAAAGATAAAAGTTTTTCTTTCTCTTTTGGAAGCAGCTTATGGAAAACTAGCTGGACCCTGTCTGAAAGTTATGATGAAGATGGGTGATATGACCAGAAGGTTCAGCTGAGTAATCTGATGTAACCAATTAAAAGATTCTAGTTTGTAACCTGAAGGGTTTTTGGGCAGGTATAGTTACATCAGAATAATTCTGGGAGGCAGAACCTGCTCCTTTGAGCAGGGCAGAGAAAGCTCAAAGGTAGTATTAGTCAGATTTATTTCTTGGTAATGAAATGATGGTGGAAGATTATATAGAATGCAGTTTTCACCATCCATTTAAATTCTAAAGGCCTGTGGGCCTGTGTTAGGCTACTGCCTAACTTAAAAGACTTTGGAGAATTGAAGCCTGTTTCAAGAGCAGAAAGGCAGAAGGATACATAACTATGCATTCCTGCTCAAACAAACATATGAATTAGTTTTGTGAGCCTCTGTTTTTGATGGAGCTAATCTTTATTTATTTATTTTTTTCTTTTCTACTGGATTGTTGTGAACAAGAGCCTAAATGGATTAAAAGCTTTGAACTTGAAACCAGAGGCATAAAGACAAGCAGAGGGGCACTGTGATTGAAAACCCTCTGAGGAAGATAAGAAGTTCCACAGTGAGAAACAACTGTTGAATTTTTCCCTGAAAGCATATTGATTAACAGTTACAATAAATATAACTCATTAAGATATGCAGAAGTGCGTTGGACTCTTTTTTAAAATTTTATCTGTACATTCTAAATACTCTCCGCTAACCTCTAAGACTAACCGCTCAGTCATATTTACCTGTGGTGAAGCTCTAGGCTGGGCTGCTGCTCTGCCTACGCCCAGCCACTCTCTATCTGTCTATCTATCTATATATGTATCTGTATCAGACTTTAATTTTTATTGTGTAAACAAATAAAACTAGGGAGGCGTGGTTTTTGTTGCACATATGTAGGTGACCCTGATGCACATGCTTGAATTTTTTCCTGCCTACAGAAGCTGTCAGTCGCCGGCAGACCGCCAATGAGTTAGGAAGTGTAAGTGAGCGACGTTGGATTTTCATTTTTGACAAAATGACAGAAAAAGTTGAACAACACTACTGCATTAAATTTTGTGTAAAGCTTGACGATTACCAAGTGGAAACAATCCACAAGATTCAACAGGCCTTCAGGGATGAAGCAATGGGCACCACACAGATAAAAAAGTGGTACAATCGCTTCAGAGATGGCCGCACATCAGTGGAGAGTGAAGCACATTCTGGTAGGCCCTCAATATCCAGAAATGAGATCATCATTGACCAAGTGAGGACCCTGGTGATGCAGGATCGTTGAATCACGATCAGAGAATTTGCAGACGAGTCGAGCATCAGTGTTGGATCTGTTCATTCCATTTTGCCTGAGGATTTGGGCTTCAGGATAATTTCAGCAAAGTTCATGCCAAAGCTGCTAACGATTGAGCAGAAGCAAATCCATTTGGAGATTGCACAGGACATGCTGGAGACTGTGAACAGTGATCCCAACTTCCTCAGCACAGTAATCACTGGCGATGAGTCCTGGGTTTATGGGTAAGACCCAGAAACCAAGTTGATATCATCACAATAGAAGCATTCAGCATCCCCGAGGCCAAAAAAAGCACAATGGAGGGCAGCAATGATTCATCTTCTTCAGATGTAACGGCAGCAAGTTGACGATAAAGATCTCCTTCAGGGGAAAAAACTACAATGTACATGGGAACCCTTTTGTTTCTCCTTAACACCTATTACATGTAGTCATTTGTTGAACTTATACTTTTGTTGACTTCTTTGTAGATAGTGTTATGTCAATCAAGGGTTAGTTTCATATTGGTTAAGGTTTATGTTGGGTGGTGAAGAGTAGTGGGGTAAAATGGAAAATCTAAGAATGTTTTGGTACCCTTGTGCTTCGACTGTTAGCTTCATTTGTGTTTTTGGATACAATTGTATTTTATATTTATCATTAACAAACATTTTTTAAAAATTGAACTGTTCATTACACCAAGAGGTTATTTCTAGGCTCCTGTGATAATGAACAGCAAACTATCATGATGTTTTCCATAAATCTGTGACTCAGTTACACAAATATTTAAACTCTCCATCCTTTGTACTGTTGATTAAGCCTGGAAAGACTACAGAAGAATTTCAGCTCCTCTACTAAGAAAGAAAAAATAATAAAAAAATAAACCAGCACAGTTTGTACCAAAAGAGATCACTTGGAGGCTATGCAAAAGGTTACTGCATTTATGAATAAAGCAAGGCATTATCATTTTTAATAGGAATGATACAGCTAGAGGGAGAAGCAGAGCAATTCTGTGATCAGTGCAAAAGAAAACAATCTAATTTTAATTAACTGTATTTTAATAGCTTTAATTATAATTGAATAATTTAAGTACCAAGGGAAACAGCTAAATCTCCTAAAAGCCTTTTTATTTTCAGTTTAAGTAGTTTTCATAGGAAAAGAATGTCAGTTTATGGACTAGAATGTATTTATTTTTATAACAATCACACCATTAGGACATATTGAAGAAATTCTACATGACTAACATGCACCATCCTAGGAATACATATAAGAATTAATTGGATGCATGCTGGGGCATCACTAGGATAGGGCAATAATGAGTCATATCTAATATTCTACAGGGCCTTCTTAAAACTAATCATCAGAGGGTTAAAAAAGAGAATAAGTTAATGCATAAAAAAGGAAGAATGAAGAGAAAATTGGAGACATAAAATTTGGGAGTAAAGTAAAGCAAAAGAAAGACGAAACTTTAAATATTAATGACAAACATAAACAACTGAGACGGTTTCATCGTAGTTTCTCTGATTTCTCATTTTCTTTTAATCATACCCAATTATACAGTAAAATTGGAACTAGAACAGAGGTGTCTAACCTGCGGCTCGAGGGGTGCATGTGGCCCCGTGAATTATTTTGTGCGGCCCCGGTCAAGGACGATGCAGTGCTTTCCTCTGCTGCCCCTGGGTGTTTACCGTCTTTCCGGCTCCCTCCTCTGTCTTGCTGCAGAGTTTGCACGTTTGTGCAGTCTCAGAAACATTTTTTTTCGACCAATGCGGCCCAGTGAAGCCAAAAGGTTGGACACCCCTGAATTAGAAAATGTTTAACATGAACTCACAAAAAATTTAGACTTGCATCCCTGTGCATTTAGATATCCCTATAATATCTCCCCTCTCCTGTCTTTCTACTATGCATATTGAGATCTTTAAGTCTGTCCCCAGTTTAGTAGTTACACTCTGGACTGACTCCATCTTGTTTATATCTTCTTGAAAGTGTGGTCTCCAGAACTGTACACAGAACTCTAAATGTGGTCTCACCTATTGGCCGTTCTCTCTCTATATACCCAAGCATCCTTCTAGCTTTTGCTTTCACCTTTTCTACCTATTTGGTCAGATTAAGAATATCACATTTGATCACCTCCAAGACCTACTTCTCTTTCGTGCACAGAAGTACTCCATGCCTTAAACTGTATAGCTCTCTCAAGTTTTTGTAGCCCAAAAGCATGACTGCATTTTTTAGCATTGAATCTTAGCTGCCAAATTTCAGACCATTACTCAAGCTTCACTGGGTCCCTCCTTATGATATCCACATCATCAGAGGTATCTACAACTGGTAGCATCCCTTTCCTCAGAGCGAGCTTCATTTACCAGTGGCATACTGAGGGCGGGTGATGGGAGCAATCCACCCCAGGTGCAACCAAAAAGAGGGTACAGGAAGATACTGCAGAGCCATGGTTTGGTATGTGTAGCTGTCATCTCTGCCACCAACCCTTCCAAAATCAACTTCCTGTTCTGGGGCATTTGACTGGCAGAGTCGACAGCCATAGCCATCAGACTACAGCTTGGAGGGGGGGATACTCCACTCTGGGTGGCAACCAATGCAGGTATGCCACTATCATTTTCCACCAGTCTCTGTTGCTTTCCACTCAACTAGTTCCTTCTATGAGATGCCTGATTCACTAACCTTCTGCCCGATCAATCTCCCACCCGATCCATTCTGCCCATGCAAATGAGGGGAAATGGCATGCATCGAGTCACTAAGCAGAAGAAGAAACACCGATTGGGTTTGCTGATCTGAAATGAAGCGACTGTTGACGCCAAGTCGCTTACTGTCCTTGCCTTCTCTCCTGCTTTCTGCCACCCTGAAATCCCAGTATTGAGGTTACAAAATAATCATCAAAATAACAAATAAAACTGTACATACTCCCTTTTTATATATTCTGCAAAAAGCACAGTGCGAGCCCGTGGTTTTAACCCGCAGTTCTAACTCACAGGTTTAAAGCGTGTTCTGTTCCATAATCTGGCTGCACAAAGCATGTTCTGTTCCATAATCTGGCTGCACAAATTGAAATGATACCTTTTAAAATGCCCACTCGTAGGGCCAGCAAGTAAACTGCAGCCACCCCTCTCCCTTTATTTTGATCTCGCTTGCGCGAAGAGCAAGCGAATGCGCAAATTGCATTTACAACCAACAAGGATAATCTGTGCATGCATCTCAATTGCTCTACAGCGATCCGTGGGATTGCTGTAGGGCGTGCGTCCAATCAGATCATTTGCATGAAGAATCTGTAGTGAATCGGTTGCCCAGCAAAACTCGGCCAACAAACGTTGAACAATGATCGAGATCGGTGAGTTTAGTGAAACTAGGTCTTTGTTATGAGGCATACATAAGGAACCACCTCAGGGATTCAAACATCTGCAGTTTCTTTTGTAACAATTCAACATCAACTATTTTATAGCAAAGAAGGCACAAGTGCTTTGTTCCAGTTTCTGCTCTCTGATGTAGTCATAGGGATGAGGAGCTAAAGTCAATACGGGAAGTATGAGACAGTGAGATTCTTATGTTTGAACACTTTAGTCAGACTATTTACAGTGATATAGCGTTTGATAACCATCAGAAATACTTTTTATAGACAATTTTAACCCCAAAAATCGTAGAACGTAGTTCAACAATGTACTAAACTGTTTCATAAGTTCATTTACAAATGAATTTAACATGGGGTAGAACAAGGCAAACTACACAAAACAGTATCTCCTCAACCCCCCATCCCTAATAAATTATATTAACAAAAAAAAACCCTCAAAAAGGAAATACTCCTTCCCCCTCCTTCAGCAAAAACCAAATTCTAAAGAGATCTTTGTTCCAATTAAAATACAAAAAAAACATTTTGATTAGTTCCCACTGAGACAAAAGGATCTCTCATTAAAAAAAATTCTATGATCCAGGACAAGTTTTCTACAAAGCCTCAGAATCTTTCCAGTGAATATTCAAAGTGTTTAACCCCTCTAGGCTCCCAACAAAGGTTCAAAGCTGTATTCACAACTGATCAAAGAGAGGGGATCATAGAACTTATTCTGAAGACTCCAATTTTGGTAGATATCTGTCAGAACCCTGAAGGTATACTTGCAAAGAGCCAAAGTAATTGTTAGGGAGATGCTTTTTGTTTATCTCCCATGCGTGCAGATGGTTATAGAAGGAACTCTCAGGACTTCTGAATTAGTAGATATGTTTAAAATCCCTCAAGATATGTTGGCAATTGACTGGAATGAATCTCAAAAAGCTAGTTTTAACTGATCTCTTGCTAATAGCTGCCTCAGGGGAAATATTTAAAGTATAAGTAGCTCTCGTCTGCATTTTAAGATGCAGCACACCATGCCATTTAAGCAAGACCAAAAGGTTCAGACAGAAGAGTCCATTTTTTAATCATTTCTATAACTAGACAAAACTAGTTTAACATGCACATTTCTATAAAGGAAAGTAGGTGCCTACTTTATTTCACAGAATGCTAGTATAATAGGCAAAAAAAGAGATGATAGATGGCATGGATGGGTAGACTAGATAGTCCATATGGAGGGGCATAATCAAGAGGAATGTCTAAGTCCGTTTTTGTCTAAGTTGCAAGTCATCTAAAGTAAAAAACAGCTTAGGACATATTTTCAAAAAATACGTCCAAATCTTTTTTTGTTTCGAAAATCATCTAAATATACGTCCTGCCGATCTGATTGTCCAAGTCGCTAAATCGTCCATCTTTATACCACATTTTCGTCCAAGTCAAAAATGCCTAGAACAAGCCCTGTTGGACGTGGGAGGGGTCTGCAAAGTGATGGACTGAACACCCAGACATGGTGCCTAAATAGTGGGGTACCTTACAGGGCACTGCTGTGAACTTCAGAAAAAGGGTGCCATATCATCATCTCACTACAGCTCCCATATAGGTCACAGTGAGCCCCCCAAACCACCTCCAGAATCCCCTAGACTCACTTATCTACCACCCTAATTGCCCTTATGGCTGCAGCAGCCACTTATATGCCAGTACAAAAGGGTTTTGGGGGTATATAGGGGAGTGCAAATGTTTCAGTATCAATGCAATGATTACAGGGGCTTATGGGCATGAGGCCTCCTCTCTATGGGTCCCTAACCCACCCACAAGACGACTTAAGCTACCTCTGTGCAGGACGACTAGGCTTTCCTATGCCAGGTTGCCAGGTGATGATGTTCTGGAGGCTGAATTTTACAGGTGTGATTACGATTTTTATGGGGTTGGGGGGGGGGGGGCGGCGATCACTGGGGTAGTGTGTGTGGGTCTGTATTATGTATTTGCAGTGCTTATCTGGTGACTTTAGGTGGGTTTTTGTGACCTAGACCATGTTTTAAATGGTCTAAGTCACAACATCCAAGTTCCGTCTAGCCTCTGTTGTAAAACCTTCAGTTATACATGCTCTACGACTATGTATAAGCCTGCCCATGTCCCGCCCAAATCTTGCCATCGACACTCCTCCTGAAATGCCCCGTTTAGCTATGGTCATTCAGCAGCACTATGAAGGCCTAAGTCATTTAGAAATACGTCCAAAACCCGGTTTGATTATCGGCACTTGGACGTCTTTCATTTATGATCATCTCAGTGCCGACTTAGGCCGGTTTTTGGATATTTTTCTCTTTCGATTATGAGCCCCTTAGTCTTTATCTGTTTTTATTTTTCTCAGTTTCTATGAACTTTAGGCATGACCACATACACTAGCTATAGAGCTGGTGTACTGTATGAGGGGCCATTACAAAGTTCTCAGCTCAACCAAGAAGAGAATGATGTGGAGCCATGAAACGTAAAAGTTATTTTCCACACTTGTCTTGACACTCTTTGTTTCAATGATATGAAATGAAGCTAAAAGTGTCAAGACAATTGTAGAATAACATGTAAGTTTCATGGCTCCACATCATTCTCTTCATGGTTATGCTGAGAACTTTTCAGCGGCCCCTTGTAAATACCCACATCTAGAGGGGTCATACACATGTGCAAATTATGGTATTCCATAATTTACATCTTTAATTGTGTACCCCATCCACACTCTGTCATCTTCAGGCTGTGTGTCACTGCATTAGGTCATAATTTAGAGAATAGCATATTGCTGGAATATTGCTATTTATGCTTATATGAGGGGCCACTGAAAAGTTCTCAGCCTAACCAACAAAGCTGGGGCAATCTTCATCGAGGGCTATATACTTAGGAGTCCTTTTACAAAGGCGCGCTAAGGGGTCCTTTCACAAAGGTGCGGTAGCGGTTTAACGCGCGGAATGGCGCACATTAAACCGCTTGCCGCACTAGTACCTAACGCCTCCATTGGCGAGGCGTTAGGATTTTAGGCTGCCGCTGGGGTTAGCACGTGATGAAATGTCCTTGATAAAGGGAGCCCTAAGTGTTTTAGTGCGTATTTAGTGTGCGCTAAAACAATGCACGTGCTAAATGCTAACACGTCCATAGGATAACATGCATTTAGCGTGTGGTTAGTGCGCACTAATATTTAGCACGTGCTAAAAACCATAACGCACTTTTGTAAAAGGACCCCTTAGTCCAGCGATTTTCTACTTTTTTCATTCCGTATTTTCCTGCCCCTAGCCCCACCCCCACAAAACCTTGTCTTTATTTTCTGACTTCCGGGCTGCATTTGAAGGGTGACATCATCTGCACATGCGCAGAGTTCCTCTAGATGCGGACAAACTATAGGACTTTGGAAAGTCTGTCCGGGCACCCAAACAGTCAAAGTGGACATGTCTGTTTTTTCCCAGACGTCTTGTAACTCTGTGTGCATATCCATCTATGTAGATAAATTTGAGTGTGAGAGACTCTACAGAGTTCCTCTTGAATGTTTCAGAATGGCAGGAAGATAGTGTAGTTGCAGGCTGAGGGAAGAGGGGTGAGAACCAGAGTGGTTCACCACAAGTGTAGAGTTCAGGAAACACATTTAAGGAGTATTTGAACTGACTTTTCTTTAAGAACTTTTACCAATTTCTGTACTCACAAGGCCTAGTTGTAAATAGTTTGGAACAGCTATCAAGCTATCAAGTAAAGTTCAAGTTATCAATTGCACTTCAGTCTCAGCTTGAATTATTCTCTTTAATTGAAGGACTGAATGGAATGATTGAACTCCGTGAAAAATAGTCCTTCAGTCTACAGTATTAAATCTGGCCCTGGCCTATGCCCAGCTTAAAAAAACAAAACTTTTCTCTTTGTATACCTTGGTCCCGGTGCCTGACCTAAAGAGCTAGCTGGTACCCCGAGACTGTGTGAGTGAGACCAGGGTTGCAAAAATGATGCCTAGAACATGGGGTGAAAGGATAATTTTTTTCTGGAGCGAGACAAAATTGGTGCCCAGCGCACATATGGATTACAATTTGCTGACCTGTGCTCAGGAGACAAACAGAGTAGAAAGATTCCTGCCAAAAACGATGAGTACTAATGGGAATAATATCGGGCAGGGAGATACTGGGTTAAAAAAGGTGCCCATTCCTGCTAGCGAGAAACTCTGGGGGAAGAGAAGGAAGTGGTCACCTAGATTGAGACACCTGATGCAGGGACACGATGACATCAGAGGCACACAGTTTTCCAGTAGGAGAGAGGAGAGGGTAGACCAGAAACACACTCGAGCTAGGAGATCGCATGTGGCTGGAGAAGAGAGAGGAAGCTGGTGTCAGAGTGTGAGCGGATCAATTATTACAAGAAGCCCAATCATGGCACTCCACATGTTAACCCAAATTAAATCTCTGGTGAAGGATGAAAGCCCCATGGGATGGAACATCTGTGATAGGGGTGATGCCCAGGGAGTCAGCATGCCCCTACAATTGAACTGCTATACTGTGACAGCAAGTTTTTCGAACGAGAGAAGACTCTCGAGTCATCCAGTACTCCCTATCTGGGAGAGGATACATCTGGACTAGAGACCGGGAGGGAGGGGTGGGGGCAGATCAGCACTGGGAACTTTGAACCCAGACTAACTTCTGCATCAACTGAAGGGAGTCTGGTTCAGGGGATAAAAAGCCTGGTTGTGGCCCCTTCAGGATTGGACAGCTGGAATGGTGGCAAACTGAAAACAAAACTGCCCCTAGGATATGGTGGGGAAGAGAAAAGCCTATGCAGATGATGGAGACCACCCCCTCCTGGGGAACAATTGGGCGAAGAAGGGCCGGAGAGGATAAACTACTTAAACTCAGTAGGGCAGAGTGCTATCTCTGTCGACTGGTGTGGGACTTCTGGAGACTGTGGTAACCTTATGTCCTGCTCCAGATCATATGCAGAGTGGAAGCCCAGAGGGAAGCATGGGTTTGAAAGGAAATTTTCGGCTGCATGCACCCAGATCTAACATGCAGGTCCTACAGCCATGAGAATGCCAGCTACAGGGGCATGGTCCAGCAGCAATGGTTGGACTGGCCAATTGGATACTCTATTTGAAAGCACTTTGTTAAAGTGGTAGACAAGCATTACTCCAAAAAGCAATACACTATGACTCGTGCCTTACCTGGGAGCGAACTGGTCAAGAAGTGTGATCCATTATGGCATGAGTGAGATAATAAAAAGAAATTGAACTGAAAAATTGGTTCTGAAATCTATTGGAAGTTAGGCTGAATAAAAGAAGAATGTTAACTCCCCCCCCCCCCCTGCATTTAGATGAAAGGGGAGATAAGAAAGCCGATTACCCAGAAGGGGTAGGTGGGATGATAAGCTGAATAGAAAAAACCATGTTAGAAATGTTGCATTTCTATTAAGAGAAACTGAGTTGTAGTTATGAAGCAGCAGACCTATGTTAATAAATGCTGGTAAAGATTTAAAAAACACACAGCTGGAAAAATTGTGATGATAAGGTGATTATGGAAAAAATAATAGTAAAGTTTTTTGAAATGTTGTAATGCATAAAGAGATTATTGTGCTAGTAAGTATGATCCTTTTAGGACTTTTAAAGTAAAAAATACCCCCTTCTTTTACAAGGCCAAGCTACTGGCTGCCACTGTGGAAACTGCCCTGGAGCCCATAGAGATTTAAAGGGCTTCAGAGATTTTGCTGTGCAGCTTTGTAAAAGAGGGGGATAAATATACTGTATGTGTGAAAGTATTTAAAATACACAGGCATGAAAGTAGCTTCGGATTTATAATTTTTATTGATTTTATATAATAACTTATACAAAGTGCAAGAAAATATCATAATAAAATCAAACAAACAGCACTTACATACTACATCAAATTCTTAAAACAACCCAAACTTCCTCCCACCCAACCCCCCTTACCCCTCCTGGATGTGTATAAAGAATATGAATAATACAATAAATAATCAGGCATGACAGTAGCATCAAAGCTATACACAACCTCATCCTTTGAGACACTATTGAGTTCTCTTCTCATAAGAACATAAAAATAGCCATATTGGGTCAGACCAATAGTCTGTCTAGCCCAGTAGCTGGTTTCCAACAATGGCCAATCCAGGTCACAAGTACCCAAATAGTAGCAACATTATATGCTATCAATCCCAGAGCAAACAGTGGCTCTTCCTATGTCTATCTTAATAGCAGACAATTGATCTTTCCTCCAGGAACTTGTCCAAACATTTTTTAAAGCCAGCTATGCTAACCACTGTTATCACATTCTCTGGCAAAGACCTCTAGTCTAAAGCTTAACTATTCATTGAGTAAAAAAATATTTCCTCCTATTGGTTTTAAAAAGTGTTTCCATGTAACTTCGAGTGTCTCCTAGTCTTTGTAATTTTTGATACAGTGAAAAATTGATTTACTGTTACCTGTTCTACAGCACTTGGGATTTTATAGACTACAATCATATCTCCCCTCAGCTGTCTTTTTTCCAAGCTTAAGAGCCCTTACGTCTTTAGTCTTTCCTCATTTGAAATGAGTTCCATCCCCTTTGTCATCTTGGTCGCTCTTCCTTGAACCTTTTCTAATTCTGCTATTTTTTATTTGAGATAAGGTGACCAGAATTGAATATAATGCTCAAGGTGAGAGTGCACCATGGAATGATACAGGTTTCAGGTTTTCAGGTTTATTAAAAATTTGATATACCACCTTATCAAATATCAAGGCAATTTTACATAGTATAAAAAAGAAACTATAGAAAAATACATTAAAAACAGATTTCAAAACAACAACAATCAGATGCACTGACAAACACTGACTTTATGATATGAGGGGTAACTGGGCAGAACTACAATATTTTGATAGAAAAGAATGGGAAGAGGGTAAAACAGATGGAAGGGGAAACATGCAAATTATCTGAAAATACAAGACTAATGGAAGGGAACAGGACTATCAGACATCGTATGCATCTTTAAAAAGAAAGGCCATTAAACTGCTTTTAAATTTATTGAGGGATGTAATTTCTGTTATGTGATTTGGTGCTGAATTTCAGAGGTATTACAGTATTCTTGGTCTTATTTACCATCCCTTTACTAATAATTCCTAACATTCTGTTTGCTTTTTTGGCTACCATCGCACACTGGGCAGAAGATTTCAGCATAGTGTCTGCAATGATACAAAGATCCTTTTCTTGGATGCTAACTCATAAGGTGGACTCTAGCATCAGGTAACTATAATTCTGATTATTTTTCCCAATGTGCATCAGTTTGCATTGCTCTACAGTAAATTTAATCTGTCATTTGGATGCCCATTCTTCCAATTTCCTAAAGTCTACCTGAAATTTTTCACAGTCCACATACTCGTATGTTTTAACAACTTAAGTTTTGTGTCATCTGAAAATTTAATCATCTTATTTGTTGTTCTGATTTCCAGGTAATTTATAAATATGTTAAATAACACTGGTCCTAAGCCATATCCCTGTGGCACTCCACTATTCATCCTCCTCCATTGAGAACAATGGCCATTTAACTCTACCCTCTGTTTTCTGCCCCAAAACCAGTTCCTAATCAACAGCAGAATACTGCCTTCTATCCCATGAGTTTTTAATTTTCTCAGGAGTCTCTCATGAGGAACTTTGTCAAAAGCTTTCTGAAAAATCTAGCTAAACTATATCAACTGTCTCACCTTTATCCACATGTTTATCCATGTCTTCAAAGAAATGAAGCAAATTGGTGAGGCAGGACATCTCTTGGCTGAATTCATGCTGACTTTGTCCCATTTAATCATGTCTGCCTTTTATGTGTTCCATAATTTGTCCATTAATTTTGAAGTGGAGTCTTTTTTATTACTAATAATTAATGATTTTCAGCCACTGAGCACTGATAGCTGTAGTTTGAGAACTTTTCATTGAAGTCTTTTTTTTTCTCCATATTTTAAATATTTATTTACATAACAAAATAATTCCACCAAACTTTTTATCAGTAATTTTTAAACTTGAGAATCACTAGTATACTAACCAGATTTGAGTGGTTTGCAAAATTTTCTATAAATTATACTCATCTCCTGTGATATAGTTGTCAATTTTAAAACAGCCCATTTCTGTGAATATAGTATTACTTTATCTGCTGAACTAGCTTCATACTCAGAGGATTAATTTTATTAAGGTCATCTGCATTTAGATGGCAAGAAAGTGCCTACTTGTAGCCTATTTTAGGTCCCCTTTTATGAAGCCACATTAGGGTTTTTTATCGCTGGTTGCAGCGATATTTGCTTTGATTCTCTTAGGAAGTCTATAAGCTTCTGAACTTTTACTACTACGGCTTCATAAAAGAGGGGGGTTAATTAAGACATGTGGAGGGCCATTTTCAAAAAGGATATCTGACTTGAATGTTTCCCACTAAATGTCCAAAATCAAAAACACAGAAATGTCCATTTTCGAAAGTCAAACCACTAGATATCCAAAAATATATATTTTTTTGAAAATCGCCTAGTCGGATATCTTTGCCGACAGGATGTCCAACTCTTAGGATGCCTAACTTTATACCTCATTTTCAACCACAGAAATTTCCAAGTTGAAAACTTCCAAATTTAGACCATTTGGATGTGGAAGTGGCCATTATTGTCATGGACTGGCAACATAGACATGCCAAATGAGCAGTGAGACACCTTAGAGGGTACTGCTGTGAACTACACATATAGGATGCAACATGAACATCTCACCATAACCCTCTTATAATTTATGGTGAGAACCCCCCCCCCCCAAAAAAATCCTACTATACCCACCTGTCTACCACCCTAATAGCTCTTATTGCTACAGGTGGTACCTATATGGCAGTAGTGTAGGTGTTTGATGGGTTTGGTGAGCTCATACATTCTACTATAAATGTAGGGGGTAGAGTGGCTTATGGGTCTGGCTCCTCCTCTCTATGGTTCATTAGCCCACCCACATGGGTAATGCTCTACTAGGCTTTCCCATACCAAGTGCTGCTGTTTTAGAGACTGTTTAATTCAGATCTCTGTGGGGTGGTAGAGGTCAGTGACCAATGGGGGAATGTGTGTGTGTGTGGATCATTACTTAATTCCTCAAATTTTCATCAGATGTGTTTGGTTATCTTTTTGGCACTTAGCTCTAGCTCAAAATGTCTAAGATCCATCTAGGACATCATGGAAAATGTTTGATTATCACTGCAAGACGTCCAAGTCTAGCCCACCCAAACCAAGGCCATAACACACCTCCCAACATGCCCTATGGAACTCTGGATGCACAGTAGTCAAAATACCTTGCTTCCAACATTGGCACTTGGATGTCCCAATGATTAAGATGTCAAAGTGCTGACTTAAGACATTTTTTGGACATTGTAATTTTTTGAACATGAGCCCCTTAGTGCATATGGGTCTTCATAAAACACCTGCATCCTGCAGAAATCACACCTACAATGAAGCTGTGAACTTGTGAGCTTGCACAGAAGAAGGTGTAAATGCTTGCACAATATTAAGCAAAAAACCACATGAGCAAATTCTAACTCCTCCCACAATGCAACCAAACTGCCTCAGAGCATACCTACAGTAAAGTTGTGCACAAGTATAAACATTCTTGTCATTATATGTACTTGAAGTTGAGGAATTATTTTATGCAACACATTTTACATGTGTACATTAGCATATACCTGTGAAAATACCTTCATAAAATTACCCTCTCCATGTATTACATATTTTACTGGTGGATACTTGGCTTATGGGGTCAATTTTTTAGAAAGGGACATTTGCCATCTTCTAAAATGAATCTTGGGACATATTTTCTGTAAGAGAATGGTACTGGGCATCAAACAATACTTGTCCAAGATCTGGCAGGATTTCTAATAACACATCTGGTAGGTGTGGAGGGCATTCATTAGGATATGCTTTCCAACAAATGATATGCAGAAATCTTGACAAAATAAATGCTTATGCTTGCCATGCAGCCTCCATTCCCTGCCAGCTGAAATGTAATCATCCAAGAAATGGCTTCCATCCACTATGACATCTGAATTATAGTGGCTTGTGGTGCCAGATTTTGGGTATAAAAGTGACAAGGCGCATGTAAAGAGCTCACTGAAAGGAACAGTACGCATAAAGTTGTAATGTTAGCATAGAAATATGGAATGCTGCCACTGACCACAGTGGATAAAAATATTTGCCAGAACACATATTGAAACCACATTATGAATGCAAATTTTAAAAAGTAGTAACAGAATTTGAATCCATATAAGATTCTAAGGAGGTGCCTGATAGGAGCCAATTCTAAAGAGGAATGAAGATGCCTACTTTCTTTCATGTAATACTAGCATAATAGTAAAAATGCACACATGCAATCATGTTTCTATGTAAACCCTTATGCCAGCCATACAACTGATATGTATGTGCCTAAATGCTAGCTATACATGTGGAACTTATATTATTCTATATTATTCTTTTATGATAGGGTTAGACACCTGTCATGTAAGCAAGTGGCCACAGAAGGGAGCTCCAGTGGCGTGCCTAGCATATGTGACACCCGGAGCCCATCATTTTTTGGCACCCCCCATCTGTACGAAAAACATGATTTTTAGTAACAAGCCACATGTCACACATGCGTACCTAGGAAAAGGCAGCATCTTACATATTGCAGTGAGCAGTACAACATCAATACACCCATTGTAAAACTTAACAAGCCAGACTAGTACAGATCAATCCTACACCGTCAATCCTAACAGAAAACCATGTCTTTCGAATACACAGAACACCTTCGCCTAGTATGGAATATGTCATCACAAACTAACTCCTCCTCCTTTTACAAAACTGTAGAATTCTGAGCATCAGAGCTGCTACCACCACGGCTGGCACTAAAAAATGCTCCACAGTTTTGTAAAAGGGGGGATAAAATAGAAATACATAGACAAAGATTAAATTGAACCAGCAAGAAGCTGGACTCTGCATAAAATGCAACACCACAGAAATAGTGACACATTTCTCCTAAAGCAATAAATAAATAGAAAATTTTGTTCTACCTTTCTCTTCTCTGGTTTCTGCTTTCCTCATCTTCTTGTTACTGTCTTCCTTCCATCCACTGTCTGCCATCTCTCTGCCATTCCCTATATGGCATCTTCTCTCCTTCTATGCCCCTTCCAGAAACTGTATGCCTCCCCCTTCCATCTCTCCTTTCACCCCCATTGGTCTGGCATCTCTGTCCTCTCCTTCCCTCTCCCACACCTCTCTTCTGCAATCCATTTCTTCCCTCATTTTCCTTTTTTACTGTCTACCTACAGCTCATCACCTCTTTCCCTCACCCTCTCCAGTATTTCCCTAACTCAATCCTTTACCCCCATCATCTGCCCTCTTCTCTATCCCCATTTCCATCATCTGCCCCTTCTCCCTACTTCCATCATCTGCTCTCTTCTCTCTCCCCTTTCTCCCCACTTCCATCATCTGCCCCCTTCTCTCAAACTCTCCATCCACCACAGGCCCATCTTTCTCCCTTCCTCACCTTTCCGATTTTGGCAACAAGATCTGCAAACCCCCCCTCCCTACGATGACATTTAAGATCGGCAACGGGCCTCCTTCTATCCCTGGCATCAACAGAACTTCAGATCGGCAACACGGTGCTCAGTCAAAAGCAGAAACAGGAAGCTGAGTCAGAGGGAAGATTTTGGTGTGAGCACTAGAGAATGACATGGGGAAAAAATCTGTCCCCGTCACTGCACCATACCCTTCACCGCCCCGTCACCGCCATCCCATTCACCGTCCCATCACCGTCCCCGCAGCATCCATACAAGCCTCAGTACTGCAATATTTAGCTTATTCCTTCCTTATAAATCAAAGTTCTGGCTGCTGAACTGGAGAAAGAGATGTCCAGCTGGCAGGGCTTTGTTTATAAATTTTTATCAACACAACTAATATACTTTATCCTGAAGAAAAAAAAAAAAGAAATATAATTTTTTTTCTACCTTTGTTGCCTGGTTTCTGCTTTCCTCATGTTCTCATTCAATTCCTTCCATCCACTGACTCTCTTCTCTCTGTGTCTTCCATTTGCTCTGTTACTGTGCCTCTCCCTTTCTCCCCCCTTCCAAATTGGTCTGACACCCATCTTCTTCCCTCTGCTCCCCCCATAGTCTGGCATCTCTGTCTTCTTCCCTGCCAGCGTCTTCTCCCCACTCTCTTTTCCCCATTTCCCTTCAGCATCTTCTCCCCACTCTCTCTTCCCCATTTCCTTTCAGCGTCCTTCTCCCCCCTCCCGTCTTCCCCATGTCCTTTCAGCGTCCTTCTCCCCCCTGTCTTCCCCAAGTCTTGTCAGTGTCTTTCTCTCCCCTCTGTCTTCCCCATGTCCTTTCAGCATCCTTCTCCCCCTTGTCTTCCCCATGTCCTGTCAGCGTCCTTCTCCCCCCTCTGTCTTCCCCATGTGCTTTCAGCGTCCTTCTACCCTCTCTGTCTTCCCCATGTCCTTTCAACGTCCTTCTCCACCCCTCTGTCTTCCCCATGTGCTTTCAGTATCCTTCTCCCCCTTTGTCTTCCCCATGTGCTTTCAGCGTCCTTCTCCCCCCTCTGTTTTACCCATTTCCCTTAAGCGTCTTTTCCTCTCCACTCCACCTTTCCTCCCTTTCTCCCTCCGTGCCCCTTACCTTCGTGGCGCTTTCTACCCCCCCCCCCCACCTGCCCGACAACAGGCCTGGTCTGACAAACCTCTCTGCCCTATGGCCTTGAGTCTAAATTACCTTCTTACAGCAGCCGAACGTTGTAGTTGCATATGGCTGCCATAAAGGCCGTCTCTGATGCAACTTTCGGTTGCGTCAGAGATGATCTTTACAGCAGCCACATGCAGCTTCAATGCTCCAGCTGCTGTAAGAAGCTTCTTTCTTAAAGACAAGGATGTTCTTAGAAAGTAACAAAGCAGGGGCATCTGGGAGCTGCCTGAGGAAGAGCAGCTGAGTTGAACCTAGCTTAAAGGGGCTTAAAGATTCTCTTCCCCTTAAGGCTGGTGTATGATCCAAGATAGGATTTGTGGTGTTGCATTCTCACACCTTGTGATACTTTATATTATATGCTTAAGTGCAAGTTCTTCCCTCGCTTAGGTGGCTTCTGAGACCGGGCGTCCTATATAGAATCTGGGCCTGAATGTCTACTATTAAATCTCTGTCCACTTCTTCCATCTGTAAAGGATGACTGTAGATGCCTGTATATCACACCAATATAAATATAGTTACCATTCCCTTTTTCTAAATTGATCCACAGTGCCTCTTCCTTGTCCTGCAGATCCTGCAATTGTGTGGCTTTAATATGATCTTTAACATATAACACTATTTTCCCTCCTTTTCTTCCTACCCTGTCTTTCCTGAACAGATTATAGCCCGGTATAACTACATCCATGAACCATGTCTCTGTGATTGCCACTATATCCAACTCATCTTCTTCCATCACTACTTCTAGATCCAGAATCTTGTTTCTCATACTTTGAGCATTAGTATATACTTCTTTCCAGACATTGCCCCCTTTTCCCACCCATTTATAGTTATTCAGTGATTTACTTACCTGAGGGCTTATACTCAACCGGTGGATTTGATCATCTTGACCCATCACTTCTACTTTAAAGCCCTCTTCAGTAGATTAGCCAGCCTGCCACCGAAGACACTTCTTCCCCTTGAGGGGATGTCTGAGAGAGAGAGAGAGAGAGCACATGGGAGGGGGGGGGGTCTGAGAGAGAGAAGAGCAGAGTGGCTGAGGGCAGGTGGGATGTTTGAATGAGAACTTGCCCACAGTAAACAATCAGATTTCATGTTTTATTTTCCCAGAGAAAAGATGAAACTGTATTGGTCATTAATGGCAACTTTTGTTGAGGTCTTGTGTTCTTATAAATAGGCCCTGTCTAAGTGTCAGTCTTCATTTTCACTCAGTTTGTAAGAAAGATACACCTTTCAAGGGGCCAGTTTAAATGAGAATGAAATATAACAGATCATTCCAAGTATGCCTTGGTCTGTATGCTAGTTTCCGTGACTTGTATTTGTCATGTACGTATAATGCCTAGTTATTTTTCTATAGTATTTAAGAATAAAATGTCCATTTCAAAATCTCTGCTGCTCAGGGGTACTCGGTTGAAATTGTTAGGTCTAGGGGATATTTGGCTTGAAGAAGTTGAGAAACACTGGTCTTTATCACAAGGTGTACAGGGACAGATTCAACGATCTCAATATATATACTTTGTAGAAAAGGCGGGAGAGGAGAGATATGATAAAGATGTTTAAATATCTACGTGGCATAAATATGCATGAGGCCAATCTCTTTCAATTGAAAGGACAATTCCAGAGTGAAAGAGCATGGGATAAAATGAAGAGGTGATAGGCTCAGGCGTAACCTAAGGAAATACTTTTTTACAGAAAGGGTAGTAAGTGCGTAGAATAGTCTCTCGGTAGAGGTAGTGGAGACAAAATCTATGTCTGAATTCAAGAAAGCATGAGATCTTTTAGGGAGAAGAGAAGATAGTGGATGCTATGGATGGGCCACTTGGCCTTTATCTGCCATCATGTTTCTATGATTCTGAGAAGGAGAAGTGCCTAAGTGTGATTGACAAGACATAGGCAATTATATTATAGGCACCTATCTTTTTAGACGCCATTTACAGAATTTCCCCCTTATAGCATACAGTTATGAAATTGTCTATTAATTGTTAGAATGAAAACGTGAAATCGTATGCCATAGATGTACAGCTCCTATCATCAGTTATTTTTCTGTCTGTCTGAGGAAAGGTCTGTAATAATCTTTCCGCTATTTGCTACAACTGATATTTCTAGGCCCTAGGCAGCCATTTATATAGGTTTCAGTGAATAATGCTGAAGGCGCTCTACATTTGCAAAGCACCCATGAGTTGAGGGACACTGAATAACATGAAGCAATCTGTACCTTTCAACAGCCCTGTGTCATTAATCTTTCCAGCTCTGCAATCATTCAGAAAGGCACATACTTAAAACTGCTCATTCATTACAGCACTAACAACAATATCATGCATTAACCACCTGATTTCAATATAGCCAGCTGGTATTGTGACAATAAACGCTATATCTTTTTAAATACTTTTACACAGCAGTAAATAAAAATGATCACAGTTTATCTGTTCATTAAAGCTATATTTGCTGTTCTGCTTCACAGGCCTTTGTTTGCATTTCCATTCAGACTGTTACCTATACCAATACTGGACTGTGTGTTACAGCTTAGGAATTTGGCTGTCTTTTCACTAAATACACATTGTTAACTTCGGGGGTAAAAAATAGCCTCAGATCATTAATTTAAGTTTTCTGCCTGTGAATATCATCCATAAAAGAGACAAGTTCTAAGAAAACAAATGTTTCATAATGAGAGGTAGTACAGAATTTTACTAATTTCATGAAAACGTGATCAGTTAATTTTTAGTTAAACCGTTGAATGTCTAACTATATGTGTCGCAATCTAAATAAAGGTACCTAGTGCGCGCTTACTTGAAAAACTAGGCAGCAATGTCAGTTGGGTTCTATTTTTCAGTTACAACAATTTATATCTCTGGCAAATGAAATGATAGAAAGATGTGATTTGTTGCATTTGAATCAGCATTTTCTTGACTACTTAGCCAGCTGAATAACTCAATTTCTAAAACTTTTTCTTGGATTATGACACATATACCCCTTTTTCTAAAAAGCCGCGTGGCAACAGCCCCCAAACCCTTTAAATTTCTATGGGCTTCGGAGCCGCTAACATGGCTTTCTAGAAGAGGAGGATAATTTCTCCACCGAATGTCAATTGAGAACATAAGCCGTGCCTCTGCTGGGTCAGACCAGAGGTTCATCATGCCTAGCAGTCTGCTCACACGGTGGCCCATCAGGTCACAAGAACTACATTAAGGGCAATTCTATAACTGGGTGAGTACATTTAGATGTCACTTTGTACATAAATTTACAGAATACTAGCACAAGTGCATGTATGTTCTAGCAGTGTTCCTAGGTGTTATTGTGTAAAGAGCCACGTAAGTGACATGCAGGGAGATTTATGATATGACATCTAAATCCTAGTTTAAACTTTTTGTGGAACTCGTACAGAAATCCAGTACCAAACATGGCCATTTTTAAAACTACAAAACATCTACCTTGGGTTGTTTGGGGGTTGGGGTTTCCCCCCCAGAATGGATGAGTTTATGCTCTGTACATCTCTCTTTTTGAACCATTTTAGGGAGAAAAAAACCCCCAAAAAAACACATCCAAAAGAAAAATGCACAAAACAAGCCTCTGGGATGTAGGAGGGGGCCAGCATTCTTAGTAGACTGTCCACATAGACATCCCAACAGAATAGTGGGGCACCATAGGAGGCACTGCGGTGAATCTTGCATAAAATGTCTCAGGTGCACAAAACCCACCCAAAACCTATTCTACCCAGCTGTATACAACGCCAATAGCCCTTTTGCCTGCAGGACTCACCTATATTTAGGTACAGTGGGATTAGGGTGGATTTTGGAAGGCTCGCATATTCCACCATTTATGTAGTAGTTAGAGTGGGATATGGGCCTGCCTTCGTCTTTATGGCTGATTATATCATCCACTTGGCAACTCCAGAGACTTGTTTATCTTCTAGAACTGGCCATAACATCTGAAGCTATCATACAGACAGTATCATTTCATTCACATCTTTGGTGGCAGAAGGGGCTCAGTGACCAATTCGTGGGGCCAATTCGTTATTAAAAGATCTAGCCCCAGATGTTCAAATTGTGCTGTGGACGTTTATGGTAGAAAAACATCCAAGTTATTAGCCTACCCTAGTCCCACCCACTCCATGCCTCTAACATGCCCCTTGAGATATGGACAAACTACTGATCCACAACATAGATAATTGTCTAGAATATAGATTTCAAAAATTGCTAGTTGGAAGGGTTTGGCAAGAAAAATGTTCATCTGCCTCTTTATGTCACTTTTTAGACATTTTATTTTTTGAAAATGAACCCCATAGTGCATTAATGCAAGAAGGGGATTAATACATAGGTAGGGGATTAATTGAGTCATTGTATGGATTTACAGAACTTTGGATGAATAAAGGCATTTGGATCTATCAGATGAATTGAAAGACACTTTTTTTTGAGCACTATTCTGATTGGGACAATTCCACTTTGTCTTTGTGCTTTTGAATTTTTTGGTTTTGTTTCCCCTGTTCTTTTGTGTGTTTTCAATAATCACACCATTTTAGCCAATCAGTGGCGTAGTGAGGGTGAGCAGCGCCTGGGGCAGTGGTGCCCCTCCCCCCTGCTGCATACGTGCGCCCTTTCCCCGTACCTTTTTTAACTTCAGTGTGAGCAGCCACCAACTTACCACCTGCGTTGGCTTTGGCACTCTGTCTGATGTCACTTCCTAGGCGTGGGTCCTAGAAGTGACGCCAGAGGGCGCATGAGCAGCAAGTTGGTGGCTGCTCGATCCAAAGTTAAAAAGGTACGGGGGAAAGAAAAGGGTGCATGTGTGCAGCAGGGGGAGGAGGGGAAGGGGGTGGAGAAGAGGAGTGGTGGCAACACCCCAAGCAAGATGATGCCCGAGGCAGACTGCCCCCCTCACCCCCTCCCTTTTACTACAATTTAAAAAATTTAGGTTTTGCACAGAAATCGGCTAGTCACCTAACCTAGGCACCATTTATAGAATCAGGGCTAAAATGCATATTTTCTCTCCAGTCTTTCAGAATCAGGATTTAGGAGATTCACATTACCAGAGATTACACGATAGCTACTGATAGTTTTCCAATAACTCTAGCCATAACGCTTTAAGTTTGCTTTTTAAATTCCGATGTGTGCCAATGTTTGCAAGGCAAATAAACAAGATGGTCAAAAATCTTACATGGATTGAAGCAATAAACAAAATCCTAGGGACAGAAGAAAAGTACCTGAAAGTAAAATTAAAAAACAAACAACAAAAATACAAAAGATTAATAGAAAAAAACTGTATCTGGGGCTGTGCTTTGGAAGAGAAAGAGATTATAGTTCCATCCAAAATAGTTACTCTGTTAATAGGCTTGTGAAGATCAAAACGGAGACTTCCAGGTTGGGACATGCCCAATTCAGACAGTATTTTACAAAAGGCTCTATCTTTTGTTAAGGGTGAGTATGAGCTATATCAGAAGCAAGATGGGGAGGTAGAAACTATTATAAAGAGCAAAATTACTCAGCACCTGGTTCTACAAAGGGGCAAAATTAGAATCAATTCTACAATGGTGCTAGGCTAGGGCATGCCTAACCCATTATGGAATGCTATTGCAAATCCAATTTGGAATACTAAAATTAATGCATGACCAATTATGCCAGGTTGCTGACTGGCATAATATGGTATACCAATATGAACATTGTAATGCACTCAATTGATAGTATTCTATAAGGAGTGCAGATTTCTAGGTGGAATGCCCAAGATATGCCCATGCTATACTCATAGGTATGGGGTCATTCCATATCAAGTGGTCTAGGCCTCCCCAATTGGCCATCTCAGAAAATGATTAAATTTATACTGGAAGTACAATAGGACATGCAATGAATATGTGCAAAGTCTTAGAGCAGGATCTCAACTTCTTTCAAAGTTATAGGCCTCGTTATTGGAGCCACATTTTTCATTCTATGGAAGATAGTGAAAAAATGTCAACTTTTGGTTCATGTTCAACAAAGCTAAGAGTCATATTTCTAGTACAACTGTTTGTGCTGAATCCAAATATACCACTCAGATCATTGGTGCATGCTTTGGTGTATCACTGGGCCATCAAAGTTGATAAAGTTTGTTGTGGAATGCACAAGCAAATATTTGACACAACATAACTCCTGAACAGAAAGCACAATAGGGCATGGATTTTAGGAACTGGAAGAGATTACGGCCAGTTACTGGCCTACAAACTTTTAGGCACACTGCACTTTTTTGAGATAAATCTTTACTAAGATTGTTGGAAAACATTTTATGTAAATTTTTACCTATATTTAATGCCATATATCACAACTGTACATCCTTCAATCTCTTTCTTTCTTACACCATTTGAAAGAGCAATTTTTTGGCTACAAAATTCACTGAGCCACGTTTTTACCCATTATTTCTAATAACTTAAAAAAGGTCTGAAAGTACAGCAAGGTTTCAACCAGTGTTTAATGTTAAAATAGGTTGGAGATGTAGACAGGCACTGGAATAATGAGAGAAACTTTGAATTGGAAATGTGTGGCTTCCTAATAACTGTACATTTTTATTAGGACAAAAAAATTAAGTGATCAAAGAACAGTATGGTGAGAAAAGAGTAACAATTTTAAAGACGAATCACGCTTCACAACTACTTAAAATGCTGCCCATCATGCAGCTAGCCTGAGTACAATGTCTTGAATTTGTTGTGAATAGCTGTTGTGCCTTCCTGTTGAGGTTGTCATTGAAGATTCAAGAACCATATGTTCCTCTGAAACCCACACAGTATCTTTTTTAATGGGTCAGTGAAAGGATCGAGCAGGGATTTGTGGATGTTAATTTTGAATCATAAGATTATTTTAACTATATTAACTTGTAAACCAAAGCATATTGGTGTATAATAAGTTGGCCAGTTAGGTTTTGGGTCTTGGGCTACTATGTCACTAAATTTTATTAAAATTGGAGATGTGCAGCTAGGAACCTTTATTGAACTTGTAATGAATCACCAACAACTATTTTGACGGGCCATTTGCAAGATTACGTGGATGTAATGTGGATGTAATAACCTGAGTTAGCATGGCAAGCCCAACAAGCTTAGCTGTACCATGCAATTTCACACCTCTAGCTTATTTGCATATTATACAATAGGATGCTAAAGATATCCTTTTTTACCACTGCATATATATGCATGTGAATAATGCATGCATTTGAGACCTAACTTTCTAGACCTAACTCCCGGACGTTGGCTCAGCAGCAAAAAAGCTAAGTACATTAGTATATTAAAGGAGTAAATATTCATTTGAAAGAAAAAAATTTTTGAAAGTAAAACAAAATGTATTAAAACAGTAGTATAAGCAGCCAATGATGAGTTCTCATGTAATTCTTCCCGCAATGGTAAAATAACGTAGCGGTGGAGTGGTGGGGCTGAGGCTACTTTTCAAAGACTGTGGTGTTCCGCAAGGGTCAGTGCTGGGACCATTGCTGTTCAATATATTTATTAATGATCTAGAAATGGGGACAAAGTGCGAAGTTATCAAGTTCGCGGATGACACAAAACTCTCCAGCAGGGCCAGAACTGTTGAGGAATGCAAAGAATTGCAAAGTGACCTGAACAAACTGAGTGAGTGGGCAAAAAAATGGCAGATGAGCTTCAATGTGGAGAAATGTAAGGTCTTGCACATAGGGAAGGGGAACTCCATGTACAGCTATACGATGGGAGGGAGGGTACTCGGGAAAGGCAGCCAGGAAAAAGATCTGGGGGTATTGGTAGATAACACAATGAAGCCGGCGGCACAATGTGCAGCGGCCTCAAAAAAAGCAAACAGAATGTTGGGCATTATCAAAAAAGGTATCACTACCAGAACAAAAGAAGTTATCCTGCCACTGTATCGAGCAATGGTGCACCCACATCTGGAATACTGCGTCCAATACTGGTCGCCATACCTCAAGAAGGACATGGCAATACTCGAAAGGGTCCAGAGGAGGGCAACGAGGATGATAAAGGGTATGGAGAACCTTTCATATGCCGAACGGTTAGACAGGCTGGGGCTCTTTACCCTGGAGAAGCGGAGACTGAGAGGGGACATGATAGAAACTTATAAAATCATGAAAGGCATAGAGAAGGTGGAGAGGGACAGATTCTTTAGACTAGCAGGGACAACTAAAACAAGAGGTCATTCAGAAAAACTGAGAGGAGACAGATTCATAACGAATGCAAGGAGGTTCTTCTTCACTCAGAGGGTGGTGGACACCTGGAACGCGCTTCCCGGAGAGGTAATAAGACAGAGTACAATTCTGGGGTTCAAAAAGGGACTGGATGACTTCCTGGAAGCGAAGGGGATAACAGGGTACAGAGAGAGGTATACCGTACAGGACATTGAGCGAATAGGGTATGGATATTTCAGGTTAGGTAGGGAACACTTTCAGGTCATGGACCTGGGGGGCCGCCGCGGGAGCGGACTGCCGGGCACGATGGACCCCTGGTCTGACCCGGCAGAGGCAACGCTTATGTTCTTATGAAAAAAACAGCTTGTGGACACTATAGCTTAGGTCCTTGATTTTTATACAAAATTTATATAAAGCACTAATATCATTTCTTTGTGTCATTATCTTTGCTTCCAATTCACTGCAAAGACTCTTAATGAAAATCCTATGTGCTTATCATGTGCCATGACTGCTGATACAGTTATGACTTGAATCGAAACACAGGTCAGGCACAATGAGGAGTCAAAGTAGGCATTAAATTTCTTGTATAACATTTTTTTGTCTACTTTGCTGGCTCATAAAAGGGGAGGTAAGCTAATGTTACATTCCAAATTTGATTGTATTAATTCACAAAATTTCAGTTCTCTTGGAGGCTTTGTTGGGCTGTAGTGGCTTGACAAAGTTGCCATTTTGTGTTACACAGAGGATAGTACTCCGAGAGTGACCTACATTTGACAGCTTCTAAGTCTCAAACTAATGGAGATCCAACTGAAATATGTTTACATGATTTCAGTTGAGGCTATAGGGAACATCCACACAAAATTGTATTCAGTTTGGAGGAGGTCTAGTGGGGATGATTTTCAATATTGAACCACTTGACATGGAATGACCCGTGGCCCACTTGCAATTATGTACTAAAGGATTCTTTTGCTAAGATGAATTAGACACTAATGCACGTCTAATGTAGGAAAATATGTGATAACCATAAAAATTATTCTGTTATATGCCAATCATAGACTATTAAACTCTTCAATGTATGGAAACTCTGGTGTTTGTGTTTATTTAATAATTCAAAATTAATAATCGAAATTAGTATTAGTAGCCCATGGGAAAAAAAAACTTTAAAAAAAAACCCCTTTGTTTTGTTTTACATGTGGTTTTTTTAAATTACTTTCACATCTTTTTTGATACTTTTATTTTCTTAGTCAATTTTTCACTTCCACATGCCACTTATTGGCTATTACTGTATATAACAGTGACTGAGAACTTTATTTCTATTTCTCCATGGAGCGTTTTGAAACGCCAACCCACCATTCGCTCCACGCTACGCACAGGACGAGTTCTACTTATTCTATAGTTACAGGGACCTACTGGGAAGATTTATTCCTGATGAAGCTCCTAGTGAAGTGAAACAGGGACTCTCCGTAGAGAAATAGAAATAAAATTCCCAGTTGTCTGCTCATTAGCTCCCAGCTAAAGCTAAGTAACTGTTATATAGTAGCCAATAAGAGGTACATGGAAGTAGAAAATTGACAGATAAAATAAAAGTATCAAACAAGATGTGAGAGTAATTGTAAAAAGCCACCGGACAAGATTTATCTAATGTCTGGAAATCATGAGCACTTGAAGTTTTTTTATCCCCTGGGCTACTAATACTAATTTTGATTATTAATTATGTGATAACCACGCACAAAAACATGTTAAATCATCTGTGTAAATAGCAAATTGTTTTCCTTCATCCACAAAAATTAACAGCTTTCTTGGCTGGGAAGCAAATCACCCCAAATAATTCTCTGTGCCCGATCCTGGCAGGTCTGATCAATTCAGAAACCAAAAATATGCACATGGGGGCGATCGGAGGAACACCCCCATCTGCCTGCATGGATTGCGCATGCGCAGACCATAGGAGCAGCGATCTTTTTTTTTTTTTTTACTTTTTTGTACTTGTGGCAGGACTTCGGGGAGAATGAGCCAAATGCCGCCACCGCTACTGACCCCCCATCCAGTGTGTCTCCCAGAAAGCTGGTCCCGCTCTTGCCAGCTGCCTCACTAATAATAAAAAGATAAATGGAGCCTGTGGCTATGGCAGCCATTTTGAGATCAGAACTAGCAAGGGCACTGGGGGGTCACTCCTGCCCTGACAACACCCCTTTGCATTCTGTTTTTGTGTAATGTAATTATAAGTAATGCAGTTATGATTTTGCATAGTGGTTTATATGCTAAAGATAGGTTTGAGGGGGGCATCTACAGGTGGATCAGAAGGAGATGCTACTCCTATTCAGAGTGGAAAGGAGAAAGGGAGAACAACAGGACAAATCACACATTTTTGACTTCCACCAAAAATATTCAGCCAAAACCATGGTCATAGACTTTCAGCTGAAACCAAAACTGGGCTGAAAAAAGATTTGGAGCCAGTTTCAACACTGTAATAGAAACATTGTGGCATATAAAGGCCAGATGGCCCATCCAATCTGCCCACCTGCAGCATCAACTCACACCTATTCTTTCTAAGAGATCCAATGTGCCTGTCCCATGCTTTCTTGAATTCAGACACAGTCTTTGTCTCTATCTAGGGTTACCATATTTGTTTAAGCAAAAAAGAGGACACAAGGCCATTCCACACCCCAGGCCTGCCCTGCTCCTACATAAACCTTGTCTTCTCTCCTTCCCTGAGCTCGAGGCCACACCTGGGGGGCCTCCAATCATGTGATGACTTGACGCAATGATGCCACACACTTATGTGCATGAATGTGACATCATTGCAACACATCCACGCATGCTCAGAGGCCCTCCAGACATAGCCCCGAGCTCTGGCAGAACTGGGGCCTTCCGAAACCTGGACAAACTGCTGGGTTTTCAAAATCTGTCCAGACATCCAGACATGTCCTCTAAAAAGAGGAATCTGGACATATGGTACCCTATCTCCATACTTCTACTACCCTATTCCACACATCTACGACCCTTTTTGTAAAAAATATTTCTTTAGCTTACACCTGAGCCTATCACCTCTTAACTTCATCCTATACCCTCTCACTCTGGTTTCCTTTCAATTCAAAGAGACTTGCCTTATGCGTATTTATGCCATATAGATATTTAAATGTTTCTACCATACTGTAGCTCTCCTCTTCCACCTATCCTCCAAAGTTTATATAATGAGATCTTTAAATCTGTCCCCATATTCCTTATGACATAGATCACTGACCATTTTAATAGCCTTCCTCTGGACCGACTCCATCTTGTTTATATTTTTTTTTAGAAAAATGGTCTCCAAAAATGTACACAATATTCTAAATGAGGTCTCACCAGAGACTTATACCTCCTTTTTCCTATTGGCCATTCCTCTCCCTATTCACCTTAACATTCTTACTAGCTTTCATTGTCGTCTTTTCAAACTGCTTGGCCACCTTAAGGTCATCACATACAATCACACCCAAGTCCCACTGCTCTTTCATGCACAAAAGTTCTTCACTTCTTAAACTGTATTGTTCCTTCTGTTTTTTGCAGCCCAAATGCTTAACACTGCATTTCTTAGCATTAAATCTTAGCTGCCAAATTTCAGACCATTTCTCAAGCTTCACTAGGTCCTTTCTCATGTTATCCACACCATCAGGGATGTCTACTCTATTGCAGATTTTGGTATCATCCACAAAGAGGCAAATCGTACCAGACAGCCCTTCAGCAATATTGCTTTAAAAATGTTAAAAAGAACAGACCCAAGAACAGAACATTAAAGCACACCACTGGTAACATCCCTTTTCTCAAACCAATCTCCATTGACCACTACCCTCTATCACCTTCCACTCAACCAGTTCCTGCCCCAGTCCATCATTTTGGGACCCATAATGAGGGCGTTCAGTTTATTTATTAGCCAACTGTGTGGAACACTGTCAAAGGCTTTGCTAAAATCTAAATACACCACATCTAGTGCTCTCCCTTTATTCAGTTCTCTGGTCAGCCAGTCATAGGAATTAGTCATATTTGTCTGACAAAACCTTCCCCTTGTGAATCCATGTTGTCTCTGGTCCTGTTATTCACTGGATTTCAGAAACTTCACTATTCTCTGTTTTAAAAGTGTTTCCATTAATTTACGTACCACAGAAGTTAGAACTATAGGTCTGTAGTTCCCTACTTCTTCTTTACTTCCACATCTGCCCTTCTCAGTACCACTCCTGATGCTAGAGAACTATTAAAAAAGTCATCCAGAGGAGCCGCCAGAAGTTCCCTAAGTTCCTTCAGTACCCGTGGATATACACCATCCAGCCCCATCTCTTTGTCCACCTTTAGTTTAGCTAGCTCTTCACAAACACAATCCTCTGACAATCGATCAGGGTCTACAATTACCACCATCCCTATTTACTTTTGTCTTCTGCGGTCCCACTCCCGGCGCTTCAGCTTTGAGCACAGAATATAAATATTTGTTAAGCAATTCACCCGTATCTATATCAACTTCACCTTTGAGTCTCTCAAGGCCAGTTTTACATTTCTTCCTATCACTAATATACAGTATCTAAAAAATGTCTTGTCACCTTATTTTACTGTATCAACTATTTTTTCTTCCTTTTGTATCTTTGCTTTTCTGACTACTCAACCAACCTCTCTTAACTTTTCCAGATATTTTGGCCTGTCATCTTCTTTCTGCAATCTTTTGTAGTTTATGAAAGTTAACCTCTTTTTTTCTTACCTTCTCAGCTACTACTTTTGAGAACCAAAGCAGCCTTCTTTTGCTCTTACTTTTACTTACTTTCCTTACAAAATGGTTTGTTGCCCTTACAATAGATCCTTTCAGTTTTTCCCATTGCTTCCTACTTCTTCCAGATGGTCCTAATCCAGACAACAGTTCCTTGATGTAATCCCCCATCTGAACAAAATTAGATTTTTTAAAAGTCTAGAACCTTAATTTTGAAATGAACCCTCTCTATACCTGTCTTAATATTAAACCACACCAATCCCTTCTCTTTCTAACATCATTCCCAACAATCTTTATTATTTCCCTACTAGGGAATTTTTATCCCAGTTGCTGCAGGTCTCACTTTTTGCTCCCCATTCTGATGCTTTCTAAAACACAGGCACATAGATTTCTCAATATTAAATAGCAACCCACTCCTTCCTAACCAATCCTTCACTTTAGTGAGACACTGATTTAATTGTAGATACCAGGTAGACAGTAATAATAGACTCTTATCAGCACTGAAGGACCAGGGTAACTGGGTTTGATTCCTACTGGAGCTTTTTGTGATTTTGAGCAAGTCACTAAGAGCAGTAAATGCACCAAAATCCATTGGTAGCATCGCTACCATGGCTTTGTAAAAGGAGCTCTTAATGCTCTATTGCCCCAGGTACAAAATAAGTATGTAAACTGCTACTATTTTGGTTTTTGCTAGGTAATAGTGACCTGGATTGGCCACAGTAAAAACAGGCTACGGGGCTAGATGCACCATTGGTCTGACCTAGTAAAGCTATTCTAATGTTGATTTAACCACAAAAAGTGTGGATATATCAAATCCTCTTCCCTTTTCCATATACTTAGGGGTCATTTTATCAAGCCGCGCTAGCGGGGTTAGCGTGTCGGACATTTCATCACGCGCTAACCCCTGCAGCCGGCTAAAAAACTAATGCCTGCTCAATGCAGGCGTTAGTGACTAGCACGACAGGCGGTTTAACGCGCGGTATTACGCGCGTTAAACCCTTATCGCAGCTTGATAAAAGGACCCCTTAATGATACTCTAAATACAGTACAATGCCAATTATCCAGATATCCAGTTATTCAGAATGATGTGGGGGAGGGGGGTTCAGTTTATATTTGAGTTTTCCCCAAAGTATCATTCCTATCACTCTCCCTCCCATTAGTGTTCCTTCTCTGCTTCTCAAAAAACCAAAACAAAACTGCAGGGAAATGTACAGGGTACAGGAATTCATTCAGTAAAACCAATAAAATCACCCAAAATCATAAAAACATATATCACATATATAAAATGAGTACATGAACTACAATATATTTATATCCAAAAACTGGTCCTAATATTCGTGTGGGCTGGACCCGGCACAGTCCATGTTTTGAAGAAACACTTCTTCCTCAGGGGTCCCGAATATTGGTACGTAGAGTACCTGAAACCAGATTGGGTGGAAAACAAAATCGAAATTGACAAGGGCATTAAAAAAATCTCCTGTCTAAGGTGCTGCCATCAGCCCAGCCCTCCCCCCGAACCAAGAAACATTCCCCTACCGTCAGCACGCCCCCTACAAGAAAATAGAGCATTCCCCCTCCCTTCTCGAACAGATACCATCACCCCCCCCCCCTCCTGACCCAGAGGAAGAACCCCAGGACTACCTTGTTTCCCTGGTAGTCTAGTGGCGTACGGGGGCAGCAATCCTACTCGCACCTGCACATGCTCTTTCAGCACTGAAACTAGCTGCTGAGACTTCCAGTCTCACGAGGTGTTTGTCCTGGAAGAGAGGGGGATTACTGACTTTTCTTGTTGGGGGGGGGGGTGCTGATGGTATTTTTTTTTAAACAATTATTAAAAACTGTCCAATCATCTGGATTTTTGATTATCTAGACTACCCTCTGCTGAGGTTAGTCCGGATAATTGGCGTTCCACTGTATATATTAAATAACAGAATCCCTTCAGGAACTCCATATTTCCAAAATGCACCCCTCGGAATACCTATATACAGATCATATAAAATAAGCATTACCTTTTGTCACACTTACTTTTTATGTACACTGCAGAATTTCACCATTAAAATATGCTTTACACAAGGAAAATGTGTTATAAAATCATGCTATTTATAAAGTAGGAGGTAGTTATTTTTAAATTAAATTAAAATAAAATAAAAATATGACATGATGGTTAGTTTGTTGCTGATGCAGAAAATCATAGGACCAATGTTATCCATCATAGTCTGCCAGTTAACTTTTCATTTTTCCTCTGTGCACTGCCTACAAAATAACTAATCACTTAGCAGAACACAAGCATCCTTTCTGAATGCCATCCATCCAATACAGTCTTTTAGAGGCCACCAACAAAACTCTGACCTCTTCCACGCACACATAATACAGGCAGTCACTCATGCATTAACAACCATAAACCCACAAAGGTTGTTTCTATGACAACCAAGGGGTCCTTAATGACCCTGACAGTTCAATGATTTTGTTTTATTTGAGAGTGAAGGAATAATAAGTCTTTTTTTTTCCTCTGCTGCACTGATATGCTGTTCATTATCTGATCTTAGGATCAGCCCTGGAGACAGAACGGCAGCCAGTTCTGAAAGGCAAGAGCCTCAACGCAGACAAAGACTAGCAAAGGAGCTGAGCGTGCTCAGAATACTGCAACAGCGGTGGCCACACAGCCACAGCAGCAGCCTTATTAATGCTATCACTAACCCAATGAGTTTAAGCAAGTGTCAGGGGTATTACAATAGTTTGTAGCAACATGGTGCATTAGTGAGCCCCATTAGTGAGCAGTTATTTAAAAAGTACATCTTGCACGCCACTAACAGGATTGTTTTATTACTGTAGTGTACCAGGAACAAGGTAAGACACTTAGACATATATAATAGCAAGGCTGTACAATTTTAATGAAGCAATGAAGAGGCCAATTAATGTACTTAAGTTTATTTCCCATATGTATCATAGTTAACTTCAAAAGTCTAAAGAGATTCTTGGGTCACTAGTGTGTAATGCTGATCCATTAAATATGGAGTCGTTGTGTTTTTGGTTTTTTTTTTAACACTACAGCATTACTAATCTTCAGAAATTTACCTGGCAGGCATTTGGGGATAATACACAAAGGAAAATGTATTAAAAATGCAGTTGGTAGCCATTTTTAACCAGTTGAAAAGAGCGTACAATGAGAATTCTATAATTGGTGCCTCCATTTAGGTACCCCAAGGACATAAAATAGTAGCCTAGTTTATAACAGCGCTTGGTTGCCCAAGTTCTATTATAGAATGCCAACATAACCTAATATCGATTTACCTAACATTTACATTCTCACAATTACACCAGCCATAGAGCTGGCATAAGCACAGACAACTAAATGCAGCAGAAATGTCTGTAACTCACAGGATTCCCTAGGTTACACATGTAACTGGGAGGTCTGCTTATATCCTAAGCTCCACCCATGTGTGTGCCCTGCTGACATTTTCATGGATAAATGTACAGGTACACTTATGAACATAAATGCTTGTTTTTTAGCCATTAATGTGCTCTAGGGGTGTGCAAATGCAAGTGCCTAGATCATTACTACTGCTATTTATAATTTCTACAGCGCTAGCAGACTCACAGCGCTGTACATTAAACACTCAAGAGACGGTCCCTTCTTGAAAGAACTTACAAACTAATTATGGCAGCCAAACAGGACAAAACAGAACAAAAAAAGGGTGAATCTATACACATGGCCCCAGTAGCCCTTCATTGCATCCCTAAATGTCCCCCTGCCACAACTACCACCATTGCATTGCTGTAGTTTTGTAGTGCCGGCACCACTGCCACTGCTGTGGACTGCCCAGGACTCCCAGCTTTTCAGAATCTGTGCTGCTGTAATTAACAGCCGCTGATGCTGGACTGCTCAGGCCTTCAACCCTCCTTCTCCTACCGATTAAGGAAGTGGCTAAACAGAAAAAAAAGGCTGTCCTAACTTTAGCCACTTAGATTACCAGGCACTAGTCTGAATATTGGTCAGTGTCTGGTTAACCTAGTAGTGGCAGAATACCTTTGGCTGCCCCCTTCCAACCCCCCTCTCACCCAGCTCCAAAGAAACATAAAAGCATATCTGAGCCCTACACCACCCCCACGTCTAGTCTATTTGGGGGTAAACAGGCAGAAACATACCTACTTGTTCCTTTATGATGCAGCAATCTGTTCAAAATGGCTACTATGACCTCTAGTGACAACCTCATGGTTCTTCGATGGGTGAAAAGAGCTCAGGTCTTCCTTTAAGTTTCTTTATGTGCAAAGGAGATTGGAAAAAGGGTGCTGTTCTGGAGAGGGGGAGGTAGAAGGAGAGGGAATTGGATGGGGGGAGCCCAGATCTTGGTAGAAACCCTGAAACAGATCCTGAACAATATTCAATTGAGACCCACATATGCTCTTGTAGTCAGCTTGTTCACAGGGCAGGATTAACCAATAGGCCAAGTAGGCACGTGCCTAGGGCCCTAAATGGTCAGGGGGGCCTAATGAAGGAAGGCATCAACATTGTTTTTTCCAAATGGCGATGGGCCCCTCCAGCATCGATCGGCAACCCCCCCCCCCCCAATTGATTGAAAGTAAGACAAGCAAGCAAAGCGGGTAAGAAAGGCAACAGGAACTATAATTGTGCAAGCAGTGCTGCTTGCCCAAAGCTTCCCTCTGACGCAGCTTCCTGTTTCTGCCTGGGCACATGGTGGGGTGGAGCGGGGCAGGGGGGCCCAGTGTACTTGTGTGCCTAGGGGCCCTTGACAAATTAATCCTGCCCTGCTTGTTCAGAATTAGTCTCAGATGTGTCAGTGCCCGGACATGGCTCAGTACCAAATATCTAGGGCTCATCCTGCCCAGGGTGGTCACTATTAAAAAAAAAAAAAAGGCTGACTACTATGGACTGAATATTGACCCATATATACTTTATTTTCTGATAGTGCCTAAAGCATATCCACAGAAATGCCTCCCCTAAATGCAGTTGAAGTTATATGAATTGCCGCTGGAAGACAGGACACTAATAGCAAATCTATAGACAAAGTCCCTTTTTCTGTATGTATGAATTTCGAAATATATCATTTTTCTCAAATCACATTTATTTCCATCTTGGAAATGTCTGTCTTTGTGAAATTTGTTATTCCTTATTTTTCAATATTTTCCCTCCAAAAATCAAAAAGGATTCCATAGCTGATAGTCCATCAAAGTTTATCTTCTGGTAGAACATTTTGACTTCAATTGCTTTTGCTCTGCCTGGTAAATCAATTGAAGATACAAAAAAAAAAAATAAAAGCACTGTGTACCTGCAACCAATTATGCATCAGTTAAAAAATCTGTCTATACTCCAAATATGACAATTGGCTCAATATCTTTGCATTATCACTCTTTCTGCAATACAGCTTTTACATCATAACAACCAATATCTTTTATTTAAAACTTACTTTTTGAATTGATTTATATTACCAGTCAAACATATTCCTTTTTTTTAAGAATGGTGAAATTTAACCCTTGGTCTTATATAATGATCCCTTATTTATTTTGGTGACTCCTAGGATCTCACAAAAGCAGTGTCATCTTTGCCCGAATGAAGGCAACTTCTGCTAGAACTTCCACAGCAACAAAAGCAGCAGCCACTAGACCCAGATGACGAGTCATTTATGAGAAAATATGTTGAAAGCCTTGCTAAAATCTACAGAATAGATAGTCAGTAGGATTTAACCAAATAAGAAGAATCCTACTTGGTTAAATCCCTCTGGCAAGATCTTCTGCCATGAAATATCAGCACAGATGTTGAAGAACTGTCCAGTTAGTATTGAAGTGGAGTGGACCTGGGAATACCCAGTTAGTGGTGATTTTCAGTCTGGTAACTGGGTAAGTGCATGGACAAAGTTTTGTACAGCAAAATGTGGATAACAAAGTTTTGGCAGTTCTCAGAGCATTGGTCTGAATATTGGCCAGCAAGTGGATAACTTCTGTCAGCCGCCCATGAGCCAGAGATTCAACACTGTTGCCCAGACTTGGCCCACCATTTAATAACATTCAGTTCATAGTGGTTAACACCTTTAAATTTACTGACTACTCTGGGCTGAATATCAGGGAGTAATATTTCACCTCTAGAACTCTGCCCCAATCTACTTCTCTGGTCACCCATCAAAGAAATTGATCTAATTAGCCTGACAAGACTTACCTCTGATACAACTATACTGACTCTGATCCTCTAATCCACTGGATTCCAAAAACTCTACTTTTTCCTGTTTTAACAGCAACTACATTAATTTATTCACCGTTGAGGTCAGACTGACTAGTTTCCCTGTTTCTACGTTTATGAAAAGAAGCCACATTCATCTATTTCCAATCCTGTGGGACCAATTTTGATCAAAGTCGCAGTGAAAGGGCAGACTGTGGGACCACCACAGCTTCCCTTCTGATCTCGTCACTTTTGTCTACATTTAGTTTTGTTAGCTCCTTATGAGCAAAATGAAAATCATTTGAAGTCTACCTAACTTCCATTCTGATATGTGTCTGTCTTCTCTGGTCCTATTTCTGGCCCTTATTCAGTAAACAGGGAACAGAAATATTTGTTAAGCAATTCCACTTTATGTCACCAGCCTCTAGATATCTTCCCCCTCACCCATGTGATTGAGTTTTACAGTGCCATTTTTGCTTACCCTCCTGTCACTGACACATCTTAAAAAATATATATATATATCTTTAATATTAAATCCCCATTGGACCGGTATAAATGCCAGCTTTTCATTATCATGACCAGGATTGCCATGCAAATGGTTACCTACAATTGGAAAAATTGGGATCGGCTTAGTTTTACTTTTTGGTGGGCAAATTTATGCTTGTTATAAGTATGAGAAAATGAACGCTGACATGTATAATTTATTCAGATTAGTTTGGGGTCCATGAATGACTTTTGTTACTTCGGCATAGTTGTCTTTTACCTTTAATTTCCTTTAGATTTATACACACATCCAGGGAAGGGTGGGAGAGTGGGAGGGGGGTATCTCCTTTGCTTTATTCCTTGATTGAATGTACTGGAAGGGAGGGGGGAGGGTAATTCATTTTGTATTGTTACTGATGGATTGTAAGTGCTTATTTTGATTATTAATGTTTGTATAATTTTATGCACTTTGTATTAGCCTTGAAAATTTAATAAAGATTTTAAAAAAAACCAAAACCTTCACCCTGAATTTCACTGTATTAACTATATTTTAATTGCATCTTCACTTTTCTGACTCCTTTCCCAGCTTCTTATTTTTATCAGATATTTGTAGTTTACAAATGCTCACTGTTTCCCCCTAATTTGACTTACATATCTCCTTTCAGTTTTGCCTACTGCTTTTTCACTTTCCATAGGTGGAAGAAGTGGCTCACTGGTAGAGCTGCTGCCTCCGTACCCTGAGGTTGTAAGATCAAATCCCAGTGCTGCTCCTTGTGACCCTGGGCAAGTCACCCAATCCTCCAGTGCCCACCACCTTGAATGCCAGCTCTGAAATGCCAAAGGCAGTATACAAGTCCCCATTCCCCCATTTTCATTCAGGTAATGAGTTCTTAAATTACTCCCCTTAACTATTACACAGAATCACAGGTGTAAATGTTTTTAAATTCTCACATAGGTGTCAATCCCACACTGTCTACTCTCTGCTCACAGAAATGCCTACACATATATAGGACGTATAGAAGTGGAAGATAACATTTTCCTTCTCAGAGGCCCCTCAACCACAAGGGGGCACCCGCTCAAACTCAAGGGCGGAAAATTTCACGGCGACACCAGGAAGTATTTCTTCACGGAGCGAGTGATTGATCAATGGAACAAGCTTCCAGTACAGGTAATCGAGGCCAGCAGCGTGCCAGATTTTAAGAATAAATGGGACGCCCATGTGGGATCCCTAAGTGGATCAGGGTAGAACATTGGCTAATATTAAGGGGAGGGTCTATAGAGTGGGCAGACTTGATGGGCCTTGGCCCTTTTCTGCCGTCATCTTTCTATGTTTCTATGTTTCTATATTGCACAAAATTATATGCTATTTGTCAATAACAGATATATTTATGCATGCATACTGTCAAAGTAATTTTACAAGAGCCTATTTATGCATGTAGACAGTTATTCTACATGCAGAAGCCCTATATAAAATTGCCATCATAAATTCTTTATTAAGTCAACTTGCTAGCAGGTTATTGTTTCCTCAGAATTTGAATCAAAGTGTTCAAGCTTTATCCTTGTGGAACAACCTCTGAACTGAAGATTTGGGTGATGATCATAACCATTATCACCAAGGGAACGAAGTTTATTTCATCTAACTTTACAAGGCTTGGGAGCACGAGCATCAATTCAGTATCCATTTTTGGTGGCTTTTATGTGAAATACAATTAAACCAGACTATTAGGTGCATTATACTGACAAGCACTACTGAACAAAGCACATTTATGCTTACTTTTCAAATCATTCATAAGTTTGCATACGTTATTTGCAATCCTAGCTCAAAGATATGCATTATTTAGTTTGCATATTTATTTAGGTTCCAAAACTCTTCTTTTTTCAATTCCTATTCTTAAACTTTCATGGAAGGAGAGGGGGAGTGGCTTAACGAAGATGGCCGCGAGTAGCTGGAGTTAAGCACGCACGGAGACACCGGAGCCGTTAATTCTCATCTTTATGATGGTAAAACACAAATCTAAACCCGGGTTCTCCCAGAAGAATCTTTGGTAACAGTTGCGGGCCCAATGGATGTTTTTTTCCAGCTTGGGGCTGGAACGAGTGAACCGGAGCTTTCTTTGGCTAGGAGAGACACACTCAGTGCTCTCCCTCAAAGCAACTTCGCTATCTCTGGAGGAACGGAGTCCTCCGAGTCGCCCTGGGGCATTAGAGCAGCACATGGAGGACGGAGCAGTCCGGGGTGTTCCCTCTTCAGACCAACCAAGTTTGGGAGTCGTCTCGGCAGGAGGAGTTGAGAAGCCAAGTCAGTCATCAGAGCACCCTCAGGACTTCCTATCATTGAATTCATCTCCAGCTGAGGTTTCAGGTACTTTAACTGCATCAGAGTGTCTGGGTTCTGAACTAATACCTATGCAGAGGCCCAAGATTTTCAATATGGAAACTCTTTGGGAAACAATATTCACTTTACAAATCTCTTTGGGGACTCAAATGCAGCAACTTACTATACGTTATATTATTGTTGTATCTGAAAATTTGAAATTGAAAAATAGACTATCTAGCGTGGAAATTAAAGTGGATGGTCATGAGACCAGAATAAAAGTGAAGTGTGTCACAGCTGTGTTCCCTATGCGAAACAAATCGCTACAGAGGTCTTGAAGAAGAAAATCTAATTTTGAAATAGTTGAGCACTGGGATGATCTATGCCATTCTGTTTAAAGTGAGCTGGTACGTTTACCTTAATAAGTAGGCAGATAGTGATGAATAGATCTTTAACAGGAAATAAGGAAGAATAAACAGAGAAAGGTTACTTTAGGAGACAGGATACTGTAGAGCACAGGTGACAAGCAGAGATATGGAGAAGGGTATAGGAAGGAATGGAATGACAAATGTTGGGTACTTTAAGAAAAGTGCCAGACCAGTATTCAAAGCTGAGCTATAAGTATACCAGCTGATTATTGCCACTATCCCCCTAATCCTAGAAAGTTGCACGCACAACTTTACAAGTAGTGTGCAAATTTGTACATATAAGTTGTAGAATAAAGTCAGTTGGATGTGTAACTTAATAATGAGCTGATAATTGGTATTAATTAGCAATGATAGGTTATAATTAGCCTTAATTAAGATGCTTTCAATTCCAAACTCCAACCCACCTTCTGATTTAAAATTTTTATTGATTTTATATAACTTATACAAAGTGCAAGAAAATATCATAATAAAATCAAACAAACAGCACTTTCATACTTAAATTTTAAAACAACCCAAACTTCCTCCTACCCAACCCACTTACCCCTCCTGGATGTGTATAAAGAATTTGAATAATACAATAAATAATCTGAATAAAATAAAATAAACCATCATATACCGCCATGGTCTTTAACAAACATATCCAATGTCATTAAATGCCTGGAACTGACCATTTTGCTCCGCTAACATTTGTTCATACTGATAATACAAACACAGTGACTCCCACCAGAATGTGAAGTTTAGACGATCCCAATTTTTCCAGTTTCTTGTGATTAACTTCAACCCAACTCCAGACATTACCAAAAGAAGCTTATCTTTATGAATATCAAGCGGACTCTCAGGAATAATTGAAGTTCCAAATAAAATGGTACCATATGATAATGGAATAGGAACACCAAGAATTGAAGTAATTTTGCCCCATATGGGTTTCCAAAAGGCCTTAACTAACGGGCAATGAAATAACAAAAGATCTAATGTGCCTGGCTCAAGCTGACAATGCCAGCATTTATTAGAGCGATTTTTATTTGCTTTTTGTAACCTCACTAGAGTCCAGAACACTCTGTATAGCAAAAATTACAGTCTGTCTCATTGCAGCAGAGGCTGTGCATTTCACTCTACGATTCTATTTTCTGGACCACTGAGACACCAGGATGACATATTGAATTTTCATACTCTAAATATCACAGAGACTTGTTTTAGATTTTTTGGGGGCATATACTCAGATAATAACTTGTACCATTTAGCTGTCTGATGTCCATGATTATCTTAAAGCAAAAAAGAAAAGAAAAGTAAAGATTGTGGCTATTAAAGATGAAAAAGGTACAATTCATACTCAAATTGGAGATGTTTTAAGACAATTTTTTGATTATTATAAAGCTTTATATTCTTCTGTGCTTTATTCAAATAAAGAAATTGAAGGAAAATAATTTTTAAAATTAATTAATGGGCCCAAAATTCCCGAGTATGTGAAAGAAAAACTTGAGGCACCTATATCAAGTACATAATTCCAGTCAGCATTGAAGTCTCTTAGAGCTGGATCTGCTCTGGTGAGTGACAGTTTCACAATGGAGTTTTTAAAATCTTTTCAAAATTTACTATTGCCTCATCTTTTAAATTTATGTCAGTCACAACTGACTAAGGGTTGTATATCGGGTACTATGGCGGAATCGTTAACCATTGTTTTGCCGAAGCCAAACCGAGTTCCCATGTTGTTTTCAAACTACAGGCCTATTTCTTTAATTTATGTGGATGGGAAAATCCTGGCTAAATTATTGTTGCTCAAAGACATTCTTCAAATAATACCAGATTGGCATTTCATATGCTAAATTTAGCAAAAACAATAGATGATCCAGCTTTAAAAAATGTTTTGAGAAAGGTATTGTTGTGAGATTTGATTGTTTTTTCTCATTCCTGTATATATTTTTGGTGGACTAAGAGACTTGCCCAGGGTCACAAAGAGCAGTGTGGGTTTGAACCCACAACCCCAGGGTGCTGAGGCTGTAGCTTTAACTACTGCGCCACACACTCCCACCTTAAGTTACTTTATCTAATATGTCAGTGTAACCTTTCAAGCACAACATGTAGAGTTTTGGGAGGTGGTGTTTCAGGGCCGCTAAACAGGTGTGCTAAACAGTGAGGGGGAAATTCTATAAAAAGTGCCCAAAGTTAGGCACCTAAATAAATAGGCATGCAAAGTTAGGCACCTAACTTATCCACCCCCCCCCCCCCCTTTATGAAGCCACATTAGGGATTTTTATCACTAGCTGTGGCTCTAAAAGCTCCAAATTCCAATAAGCGTCAGAGCTTTTACCGCTTCATAAAAGGAGGGTTAATTAGTAAATTGACTTCAATAATGAGCTTTAACAAGCTAATAATTGAGAAAAATAAAATTTAATTGGAAGATAGGTGCCTCTCTTCTTAGGCACAAATCTACAAAAGATAGGTGAATATCGCATGACGCCTATTGGCAGCTAACTCCAAAGTAGGCTTGTTTAGAGATGGAGAAAAGCATAGGCATCGCTAGGCATGATTCTCTAAAGGACTTAGGTGCCTATAATGCAGGCCTTTAAAACTCTGACCTACATTACAGGTGACTAAATTTTAAGTTAGATGCCGCTAAGCGCAATTTTGTAATGGGCACCTAATTGTGATTGGCACGTAGTAGACGCCTATCTTTTTAAGCAGCAATTATAGAATCTTTCCCTGAGTGTATCGACATTACCATGCACTGACTGGACAGTGCACAGATATTGCATGAGTCCCTAACACCTACAGAAGTACTCACAAGGTAATTTCTAAAAATTGCTGTATGCTAATAGCAACATTAGCACACAGACATTAATATGAGAAATAGAAAATAGGCCATTTTACAGCCACAGTAAAAATGGCCTTAGAATGCAGAAAAGATCTGTATTAGTGCGAACACTTTTGTAAAACAATCCCCGTAAGTTCAGGCTAATAACCTAAAAAAAAGGAAGTGTTCCAAATGTTTAAAGTATAATAAGGTACAGTTAAATGGCTCACCCAAGGTGACAAAGAAAGGTAAGGACAGAAAGTGCTAGAATTTAGAAAATATTGCCTCCCTCCACTGTAAACCAAGCAGTAGATCACACCTTCACCTTGACCTTGCAATTCACTTTCATTAAGTCAAGACACATTTACCATCCAACACAGAAATAAAAACATGATCATCAAACATTTTTAGGTTCCAAAAAAAAAAAAAAGTAAGAACGGAAATGAGTAAACAATAAGAATGCCTGTGCATAAGATATGGATCATAAATATGTCCAAGTATAAAGCCTGTTTGACAATAAATTTTAAAACAAGGTAAGATCTAAACTGTTATGAATGAAAACAAGGTTTATAAGGTAATTTGCTTTCTGCAAGTCAGGTCCTTGCATAAATTTGCTGGACAAATACACTGAGTAGATGCTTTTTATTAAGCATGGAAACTGTGGCTGAATATAAGAGGATTTGTGCACCTGTAGCTAGCAATATGTATACCTTAGACAAATTACAAGTCAGTGTTTGCATTACAGTGAAGGATGAAAGTGCATTGAGAAAGGCAAACAACTGGTGCATTACAACAACCACTTAATGACAAACACATTTATTAACACGAGTCACAATATGCATTGCCTCTCCTTGCTGCAACAAGATATACATGTCAGATTCTTAAAAAAAATAAAATGGAACACTGCAGTGAAGAAAAGCAACTTAAATAGCCATGTTCTTGGCAGTAAAACTAGCTTCTAAACCTGTGTTGTTGACGAACAAAAGCCACACTAGCAGACAATGAACAACTTGATTTGTAGGAACTCCAGGGAGGAATGTGAAGAAGCTGGACTCTGTTACAATTGAAAAGGAGGTGGAGGAGGTCAAGGAAAGTAGCAGCAGCAGCAGACAAGCTCTATACAGCATCTAAAGTGCTTTCCTAGACTATCAAAAAGAAGTCCTTTGGGAGAAACAGAATACTGTAGTTAAAATAAAATAGTTTACCTCCGTGTATCACAAACTGTATGCCGCGGCACACCGGTGTGCGTCCTGAGATTTCAGGTGTGCCGTGACACACTGGTGAGGAGGAGAGTCGTCCATGCTGGCTGACTGCCTACAGGACATGCCTCTCGTGGCAAGAATCATGTCCTGTAGGAAGTCAGCCAGTGCAGATGACTCTCCTCCTGGCCGGCGTCTGTCCTCTTCTCCCCGTACCTCCCGGATCCTTCCACCAAAGCGGGTCGCAGCCAAAAGGGTCTCCACACATGAGCGGACATCCGCGCACTTCTGGGTGCATTCAGGCCAGGACACTGGATTTAGTGTGCTGCCAGCCGGAAAGTTTGTGAGACACTGGATTACCTGTTAACAGTTCAGGCTAGCAAGAGGGTATAATATTCTATGAAATTGTATTCCCAATGAAGGTAAATGTATGTGTATTGCAGAACTTTACATTTAGAGGAATTCCCAGAGGTGGGGTTGGAAGAGATTTGCATATTTGTGTATACTCTTGAAAATATACTTGCATGAACATAAACTGAGGTATTGAGAAGAGTTGAATGAAAGACACCATCCAGTGCAGTATGTCACGTTTAGTCAAATAAGCCAGATGCGACCACATTTTGGCTTACATCTGCATCAGAGGCATAAACAATGATCCTATAGCCTTATTCAATCTCCAAGTAATAAAATTATATCTAGAAAACAACAGGGCAGGTGGTCTGCAAAGTCCAAAATGGTGGTCAATGAAAAGCAGCGCAGCCAAAAAGATGTGTAAAAAGCAAGTTCAATTTTATTGTGCAGACATCAGATAAAACCCGACACAGGCTGTGTTTCACCCACATTAAGGGCTGCATCAGGGGTTATAAAACTAAAAAAAAAACAAAATAGAAATTCATCACCATAATAAAACAGATCTTATGTACAATCATCAACATAAAAGATACATGTTTATAAAGAACATAGGGACTACAAGAAAAACCTATATGTAAAAAATATGCATAAATGCAGGTGATTGCTATGCCATATAAAGAGAGGCTATAATTGAAAAATGATCCAGAGTATAAATAGTGGAATGCTGGCAAAGGTAAAAGAATCCTCCAATTGCAAAACGATACTGTGGGGTGGTCTATGTCACCAGGACGGTCCTACCAGCCACAGGAATGGACCTAGGTACCACAAAGATCGGGTAGTACTGAAAACAAAACGTGGAGCCAGGTCCTGGACTTCCAAGAGTATAAAATATAAAGTTTATTGGTACAAGCAACAATTGGCTCCGGGATTGACAGCGCCGGTGGAGCCAATTGTTATTCGATTGGCAGTGTTAATGACATCCCCTTCACAAACTCCTGAGGAAGGCTTTAAAAAGCCGAAACATGGCCCTTATAGAGTCTGGTCATTTTCCATGCAGCGTGCTTACGTTGTATGAGTTTAACTTTTAGCACATTGTGATATTTTTGAATTGCTGCTTGTACCAATAAACTTTATATTTTATACTCTTGGAAGTCCAGGACCTGGCTCCATATTTTGTTTTCAGTATTTTGGCAAAGGTAAAAGTCCATATCAAAGGGGTCAAGCATGACAGTGCATAAAACAATTTAAAAGCCAAACCAGCTATTGAAAAAATGATTACAAAGCAAAGCCATCTTTTTAAAAAATGAGAGTACATACCTAGATGGTGTATAAAAAGTGAAACACCATCAGCTAAAAGCTATAAAGGAATAAACAAGACGTCTAAAATAAAAAGAGAGCAAAATGAAAGTCATTCATACCAACAAACAAAAAGTGTGTCTCTGTAGAGACTAGCAGCATTAAATAACAGCACTCAAGTGTGTCTCTGACAACTAGCAGCATAAGTGCCTGCTAACATCTACAGGTACTTTTAAAGTGAGTCACAGAGGCCAAATGCTGACAAAGGTAAACTCCATATTATAGGGAGCAAACATGACAGCACATAAACAAATATAAAGCCAAACCAGCTAATTAAAAAATTGGCAAAGCCAAACCAGCCATAAAAATATGAGGGTGCATACCTAGGTGGTGTATGGAAACTGAATCACCCACAGGTGAAAACTAGAAAAAAAATAATTAAAAAAGAATTGTACAACTAAGAGTAGAGGCTAAAACACCAGTAAATCCTCTAAAACAAAAAGAAAACAGAATAAAAGTAATCCTTAACAGCAAAGTTTTTATATTGATGATTGTACATATTATCTGTTTTATTAAGATAGTGATTTTTTGGTTTGTTAAAGGGCTCCTTTTATGAAGGTGTGCTGGGGTTTTTAGTGCACGCACCGGATTAGCGCACGCTAGCCAAAAAACTACCGCCTGCTCAAGAGGAGGCGGTAGCAGCTAGCACGTGTGGCATTTTAGCGCGTGCTATTCCACACGTTAAAGCCCTAATGCGCCTTCGTAAAAAAAGCCCATAGTTTTTTTAGTTTTACTAACCCCTGATGCAGGCCTTAATGTGGGCAAAACACGGCTTATTTGTAGTTCTTTTATATATTGTTAATAGTATGTAATTTGTTTTTTGACGTTTTGTGCTCTTATTTGTATGTTATTTGTTTTTACTTTATTATGTATGTTATATTGCGGATATGCGGATATGTGGGTGGATATGCGAATTATAAATTTTTCATTAAATTAATAAAATAAATGTCTTCACAATAAAACTGAACTTGCTTTTTCCACATTTTTTGGGCTGTGCTGCTTTTTGTAAAATTACAGTATATCTGACAAATGTAGCCCAATAATAATCCATTTATGATGACTGTAAGAAGTGGGGGGTCTTAAAAATTGTGTTGCTGTATGTACACATGTAAAAAGTAGGTACATGGAAATAATATGCCAGTGTCTACATTCATATTCTTGGGGATGTAGTTTGGATAGATCAGGAGTGGACCCTAGCATCCGGTAACTGTGATTTGGGTTATTCTTCCCAATATGCATCACTTTGCATTTGTCCACATTAAATTTCATCTGCCACTTGGACACCCAGTCTTCCAATTTCCTAAGGTCTGCTTGCAATGTTTCACAATCCGCATGCGTTTTAACAACTTTGAACACGTGATGTTCTCTTGAAGTAAGGAGTTCCTAAAGTAACTGGTAACAGAACCCATGCAAGAGGGAGGGTTTTTTTTTAAACATTTAATTATTTATATTCCGCATACCCTTCAATTCCATGTGGATTACAAATTATTTCAGGTACTCAAGCATTTTTCCATATCTGCCCTGGCAGGCTCACACTCTATCTAATGTACCTGGGGTAATAGGGGGATTAAGTTATTTGCCCAGGGTCACAAGGTACAGTGCGGGATTTGAACCCACAACCCCAGGGTGTTGGGGTGGTAGCTCTAACCACACACTCCCCATGCTGTTATCTGATATTTATGAATGGTGAGAGTGTCTCTGGTGTTATACTGGTGATCATCTCATCTCCAGTGGCAGAGTGAGAGGTGCCCAGGGTGGTGGAGACCACTTCTCCACTCCCCCGCTTCTTCTCTGCTCTCCACTGCTGCACGCACCCCTTCCCTACCCCCCCTACCTCTTTTAACTTCCCCAGCATGAACAGCAGTACCAATTTGCTACCCACATTGGTGTCGGCTCTCCCTCTGATGCCACTTCCTAGGCACGGGACCCGGAAGTGATTTCAGAGGGAGAGCCAACGTTGGCCTGGAGTCGCTGCTCATGTCAGCGAATAGATATATGGGGGGAGGGAAGTGAAGGTGCGCATGCATGGCAAGAGGAGGAGTGGGAATAAGCAGAGGAGGAGGGTTGTCGACGCCCTCACCAAGATGGCATCTGAGGCGGACCGCCCTTCCTCCCTTGCTATGCCACTGGGTGTGGCTCAGTATTAGGACATGGGTGGAGAAGGTTCATTGAAAAGTGAGGATTCTGAACTTTGGGAAAACTTACCTTTGTCAAAATGGGGGAATATCCCTAGGAATTGTTAGCTAGATGGGAACATATTGAGAAAGTAGTGGACAAAGTGGAAAGATGACATTTTAAGAGCAACAAACTTTTTTCTTAGGCAAGTAAATAATGCCACTATGGTTCTCAAAAGAAGTAGCTGAAAGAAACATGGGGTCCGCTAGATACATAAGTTAATTTTCTTTAAACATACTTGCATAAAATGTACCCTTTTGGGCTTGGTTTCAGTTCAAGATCTTTTTATACACATAGAGGAGGTGGGTGGGAGTGGGCTTATTTTGGGGGGTTGGTCTTAATTTATTTATGTATAGTTTCTTGGTGTTTTCTGAACATACTGCTAATTTATGTAAATTTTCTTACACTGTGTATCAGCTATGTTTTGCTATATAAAATTAATAAACAATTTTTAAAATTAAAAAAAAAAAATAGAAGTAGCTGAAAGTGTAAGACCAAAGATTGGCATTCATAAAATACCTCAGGCTGCAGAAAGAGGAAGAAAGTAATAATTGCTGGAAAAACTAAGAGCCAGCTGCTGTAGCCAGTAATGGCATGGCAAATGCGATGCAGTCCATAGGAATGGAATGGGCTGCATTGTATTTACTGCACAGGAATCACTGTTGCAGCTTTGTAAAAGGGGCCCTTAGAGAAACAGATAAAGTGGTCAGGAAAGGAAAGGTGCAAATGCAAGACAAAAATAGCCATTGCAGTAAAACGGGTGGGGGTAAGATATTTTCAGATGTGTTAATGACAGTAGAAAGAGCAAAAATGATTAGACTCAAGTGTGAAGGGGAGGAAAAAGTAGGCTGTTAATGAGGATTACATAATGAATATTTCTCTTCTATGTTTTCAGAAAAGAAGGGCTGTGAAAATGACCACAGCAAACAGGTTCATAGACAAAACCGCGGAAGACAAAGGCGCGCGCCGACAACTGAGCACAAGACGGAGGCGTGCGCCGAAGAAAATGACAGTTTTTAGGGGCTCCGATGGGGGGTTTTGTTGGGGAGCCCCCCCCCCACTTTACTTAATACAGATCGTTGTGGGTGGTTTGGGGGGTTGTAACCCCCCCTCATTATACTGTAAACTTAACTTTTTCCCTGTTTTTAGGGAAAAAGTAAAGTTTTCATTAAAATGTGGGGGGTTACAACCCCCCAAACCCCCTACAATGCCCCCACAACGCGGCGCGATCTGTATAAAGTAAAGTGGAGGGTTCCCCCCACACACCCCCATCGGAGCCCCTAAAAACAATTATTTTCTTCAGCGCGCGCCTCCGTGCTGCGCTCAGTTGTCGGCGCGCACCTTTGTCTTCCGCGGTTTTAACCTGACACCCAGCAAACAAGCACAAATAGGAAGGGAAGTGGTATTGAATTGACCTCAAACGGTTGCTAGGACTCTGTTTATGTGGAGTTAACTAAACTAGATGTGGACAAAGTGAAGGGTGTGGATGAAATTACATCCAAGGATATTGAAGAACTTAGGGAACTTATCACAACTCCATCGTCTGACCTGACAAAACTAAATTCTTCCTAGCTACCTCCAACGACAAAATCAAAGATACCACAATACAAGTGAAGCGATCGATTTTCCCCCTCGAGCAAACCTTAAAAGTACTGGGAGTCACGCTAGACAAACACCTATCCCTCGAGAAACACACCGACCTAACAGTCAGAAAAAGCATCTCGGTGCTCTGGAAACTCCGCACCATAAAAAAATACTTTGATGACACCTCTTTCCGCCTGGTGGTACAATCCTCCATCCTCAGCATCCTGGACTACTGAAACATCATTTACCTGGGCTCCATGAAAAAAAACACCCGGAGACTAAAACTGATTCAGAACACCGCCGTCCGCCTTATATTTGGCCTGAACAAATGGGAACACATCACCCCCTTCTACCACAAACTACATTGGTTACCATTTGAATCCAGAGTCCTATTCAAATTCGCTTGCTTCTGCTACAAAACAGTTTTTGGTATATCTCCAAACTACCTCAACCCTCACTTCTATTTAAATTGCAACAATAAGAACTCCCGCAGAATTCATCTGTTCGCCTTCACCTCCCTAAAACTATGTCATTGCAAAAGGTTCTTCAGCAAAACCTTCGCCTTCCAGGCAGCCAAGCTGAACCCATGGCTAGCCTCAATTGTACTCGATACCCCCACCTACCTCCACTTTAGAAAACAACTCAAAACCCACCTATTTCCTTAACAGAACCCTTAATACCCTTCTCCTACCTCCCTCACCCCATCCACCATTGATCTAAACTCCATCCTCTCCTTCTTATTGTACATTCCTAACCTGTTAACTTAAATGACCTGTACATTCCTTTCCTGATAATTCCAATGACTTCACTATTTGTAACTTTGATTAATTGATGTGAACCGCCTAGAACTCCCTGGGTATGGTGGTATACAAAATAAAGTTATTATTATTTTCAATGCTTCTTTAGAGTCACAAATGGTTCCAAAGGGCTGGTGAAGGGTGGATGTAGTTCCTTTCCACAAAAGTTGAAATAAAAAGGAGGTTGGGATCTATAGGCTAGTCAATATAACCTTTGTGGTGAACAAATTAATGGTCATGCTGATGAAACAGAATATTACAATTTCCGGAATCCAATGGATTGCAGGATCCAAGACAGTACGAGGGGCCAATGAAAAGTTCTCAGCTCAACCAAGAAGAGAATGATATGGAGCCATGAAACTTACAAGTTATTCTACACTTTTCTTGACACTTTTCATTTCAATTATATGAAATAAAATGAAAAATGTCTAGAAAAAGTATGAAATAACTTGTAAGTTTCATGATTCCACATCATTTTCCTCTTGGTTGGGCTGAGAACTTTTCAGCATCCCCTCGTATTGTGATGTCATAATGCTTCATTCCACCAATACCTAAGAGCCAACCTCATTGGTAATGTCACAATGGCTTAGTTTCCCTATACTTGTGTCCATTTGCTAGATGCATTTGCCTCATTGAAACGAAAAATGTGGAATAACTTGTAAGTTTCATGGTTCCACATCATTCTCTTCTTGGTTGGGCTGAGAACATTTCAGCAGCTCATCATATATATTGTATATGGTTTTAGTAAAGGTAGGTTTTATCAGATGAATCTGATTAATTTCTTTGACTAGGTGACCAGAGAACTTAAACAAAGGAGAGTGCCAGTAATGAACATCACTCTTTCATTAACCTCTTTTTCCTATTTTCCACACTGCTGTGTCAGTGCACTTTTACGAAGAGATTGCTTTCTTCTAGTAATGAGGATCCAATTCTGTTTCCATGTCATTTCCTCCTCTTTACTGAGAATATCAAGTAAATGCAAACTTGCATTCAAAGTGTAATTATGATTGTAGTTTTAATTTACTCCTAGATGAACCAAAGCCCCCGGCCCATTTTAAAAACAGTAGAACTTCAAACTTGTATATGCCCATATGCAAATTGCATGACAATGCAAGTGGTTTAGAGGCAAGTTTAAGTGAGGCTCATGAGATTTTTTTTCCTGCTGGTGATAATAATAATTTGATTTCATTGTGGAATGCCAATATATCTTTCAATAATCGCTGCTCAACAATATAATACAATACGGTAATTTACCTATGACAGCCAGAAAATGGTTCATTGTGGTTTACAATAAGATCAAAACACAAAAAAAATGATTCAAAATTCCACTGTCCAAAATAGCAAAATTCAAAACTAAAAATTGAATTCAACTCAGGTTAACTATAACTCATTAAGACAAAAGTTCTTCAGAGAATCAGAACAACGGTTTGGACCAGATTCTATCCTCATCTGTAATATGATTTTGGTAATGAGTAAGTGATAAGGCAGCAATATGAACATAAGAAAATGTGAATGGGGTTATAATATGTTCTATGAAGATATTATTTTTGAAATATGTGTACTGTTATCTTTAGGTTAAGAACGTTGTTCTGATTCTCTGAAGAAGTTTTGACAAAATGGGCTCGTCAGAATCAGTTCCTGTGACCACTAAGATACATTCATTACAACATTTTTGATATTCAAACAATTAGATTATAGATGAGTTGCTGAATGTTTGCTGAATGTTGCACATGCATTGGAGTTGATGGAGGAGGACCGCTGATTAAAAAACCACAATTTGTATTGGCTGGACGGCCATTGGTCGGTATGAGAAACAACAACAATGAGATACAACAACATGGTCTGAGGTCCTGCCTCCTTTCTACAGATGACCTATTTATTTATTTGTCTTAATGAGTTATACTTAACCTGAGTTGAATTCCATTTCTTGTTTTGAATTTTGCTATTCTCACAATAAGATCAGCCAGGTAAACTCTGGGAAAATACAGGACAATAGTAGCGCAAAATTAAAAATCAAAGTAGTTTATAACCAGATTAGTTATCAAGAAATTGATTAAACAGATATGTTTTTAATTGCTTAAGTATTCTGGGATTGATCTGAGAGCTACAGGTAAAGTATTCCAGATTTTAGCTTGAAAGGAAAGTAAAATCATTTATTTTTAGTGTTTAGTACAGAAGGAAAACACAAAAAGTTAACCCCCTCTTTTGTCAAGTTGGGCAGCCAAGCAGTGCGAGTTAAACACTACAATAAGTATGCCAATTCCTACTGCAGACTGGATACCTGTCCCCCTAATGTCATGAAATCGGCCCCAGTCATTTTTAAGGCCAAAATGCTGACTTGGATCAACTCCCTACTAACCTCTGCGAAGTTCCCAGTAGAACAAGGGCACATTATGATTTCACCAATTAAGAAAAATACTAAAGAGCCATCTAATAATGCTTCCAACTTTAGACCAATCGCCAATATCCCCCTGGTCACCAAAATAGCAGAAGGGATAGTAAACACCAAACTCACCACATACTTAGAAAAACACAATATCTTACATGACAATCAATCCGGTTTCCGGTCAGGTCACAGTACTGAAACAATTTTAGCTTCTCTGCTTGATTACCTTCATCAACTATTCAGCCAAGGTTCAAGCGCTCTAATATTGCAACTCGATATGAGTAGCGCATTTGACTTGGTTGACCACGCCACTCTACTAGACTGTCTAACATCTATTGGAATCTCAGGTCATGTTCTCAATTGGTTCCACGAATTCCTGACAACAAGAACCTACAAGGTGTTCAAGGACGACACTACCTCTTACAGCTGGGACAACTCTTGTGGGGTCCCACAAGGCTCCCCCTTGTCCCCCACCCTATTTAACATCTACCTTGCCTCCCTAGGAAACCTCCTGCAGAGTTTGAAACTCAAATTCTTCATTTACGCAGACGACATCACCATAATCATTCCGCTCTCCTACCTTACCTCAGAGCTTCTAAACTCGCTATCTCTCACCCTAAATCAGATCGAACTTTGGATGACAGCGTTTAGGCTAAAGCTAAACCCAGAAAAAACCAAATTCTTCTTAGTATCCCCAAACGACAAAATCAAGGAAACTGCGATACGTATCAATGGCCTAGACTACTGTATTGAACAATCCTTAAAAATACTAGGAGTCACCTTAGATAAACATCTCACACTAGAGAAACACACTGACCTAGTGTTTAAGAAAAGTATCTCGATACTCTGGAAACTCCGCACCATTAAAAAATACTTTGACGACACCTCCTTTCGTCTGCTGGTCCAAGCTTCTATTCTTAGTGTCCTGGACTACTGTAACATCATTTATCTAGGCGCCTTCAAGAAAGTAACCAAGAAGCTGAGATTGGTCCAAAACACCGCCATCCGCCTTATCTTTGGCCTGAAGAAATGGGAACACATATCCCCCTTCTACCACAAGTTGCACTGGCTGCCATTCGAATCCAGAGTCCTATTTAAGTTCTCTTGCATCTGCTACAAAACCGTATCGGGTATGTCACCAAACTATCTTTACCCCCACTTCAACCTGAACTATAATAATAAGAACTCCCGCAGAATAACTATGTTCGCTTTCCCCTCACTGAAATCATGTCATCTTAAAAGATTCCTCAAACGAACCTTCTCTTTTCAAGTGGCCAAACTAAACTCATGGCTCGCCCAAATTATACTTGACGCCTCTTCATACCTCCACTTTAGAAAAAAGCTCAAAACTCTACTTTTCAATGGACCAAATCCTTAATACTCCCCTCTTCCGCCTTAACGCTCCCCCCTCTCCACATTAGAAAACAGATCGAACACTCTTCTTTGCATCAGATCAAATCCTTAACTCTCCCCTCCCCCCCTCAACACTGCCCACCTTGCTTTACTTTTTCCCCCTCCTCCCCCTTCCAAGATCCCTGCCCCCTACCTGTCATATAATATGCTCTGTTCCCCCTCTCATAAATTCAATTGTACTCTCTCACAGTACATACCGTATTAGCCCTCCTTCACTTAAATTGTCAATGTAAACTAGTTTGACCCTTCGATTGCCTTGTTATTTTCTTCTTTTTTCAATTGCACTGTATGTAACTCATCTATTAGCCCTCCTTCACTTAAATTGTCAATGTAAACTAGTTTGACCCTTCGATTGCCTTGTTATGTTCTTCTTTTTTCAATTGCACTGTATGTAACTCATCTATTAGCCCTCCTTCACTTAAATTGTCAATGTAAACTAGTTTGACCCTTCGATTGCCTTGTTATGTTCTTCTTTTTTCAATTGTACTGTATGTAACTCATCTATTTGTTGTGAACCGCCTAGAACTCCCTGGGTATGGCGGTATACAAAAATAAATTATTATTATAAATGGTGAGCCACCCATTCAATTCCCATGGGCAGCTAGGCATTTAGCTTGTGCTGTTCAGCTGTGCAGCTTGATAAAGGGGGGAATGTTAAGTGATTAATAGTGTGATGGGTCCTAACTGGTAGTGACAAAAAGAATAATGATGTTAGAAAAGAAAGAGCCATACCATGAAAAATCCTGAAAACCAGTGAGCACAATAGTGAATGAGCTTGTATTGGCAACCAATATAAGGATTTCAGGAGGAGATAGCTGAATCAAATTTGTGTGCGTTACAGGTCAGTCTTGCTGAAACATTCTGCATGGTCTGTGGCTGTTTCCTTATTTTCTCAGAACATCTTACATAGATTGCATTGCAGTAATCTAATTGGGAAATATGGCATACTACTAATTTTGTAAACCATCTTGACCTGCTTCTTCAGACTGGGTATTAAACATTAATATTAATATTGATTCTACGACATTTTGAGGATTTATTTTAGAAACTCACTTTATTTTGGCTTGGCAACAGTAGCAAATTCCATGCCTTATGCCAGGGGTAGGCAGTTCCGGTCCTCGAGAGCCAGAGCCAGGTTTTCAGGACATCCACAATAAATATGCATGAGATAGATTTGCATCTCAAGGAGGCAGTGCATGCAAATCCATCTCATATATATTCATTGTGGATATCCTGAAAACCTGACCTGGCTCCGGCTCTCGAGGACCGGAATTGCCTACCCCTGCCTTATGCTAACTTACATACATACTCGGCCTACAGCAATCCTTTTATATGACATTTAGGAGGGAATTCATCAAAGGGCATTATACTCTTATGGGTATCTTAGCCTTTAGCACATGTTAAATCGGTTAGTGCCCCTTGATGACTTCCCCCCTTAATGCACTATTCGAGTCGGCAAGATTAAAGTTAATCAATCTGCAGGAGCTGAAGAGCATTTCAGCCATCTTTTTGAGGGCCCCAACAGAGGACTATGGCAGCTGCATGCGGTTCTGGGGCCAACGTTGGAGATTGCTGTTTTACAACTATAGTTCTTGAACATGCACATATTAAATCTCATTTAAGCACAGATGAAAGCATGTGTCTCTTTAGTAATACTTATATTCTTAGCTTATCTTCATGTGTACTTAAGGCCACTTACAGTATGAAGTTTTAACATGAGCTGATTGATTTATTCTCAGCAGGAGATTGTAGGGATCTCAAGTGTTATTAGAAACAGAGTGTAAGCCATAACCATTTCTTTTTGTTCATTTGGCTCTCCTTGCTCCACTAATCTCATCTCCTGATTCTTGCTTATATTGATCTCTTTTGTTATGAGGTTTGTGTTCACTGCTTTGTACAGTGCAACTAATTATTCCAGCTTCCACTTGTGTGTCACTATTATTTCTTTTAATAATACTCGTACGGTGGAATGACTTCTGAGTCCCAATGTTCAGGCATTGCTGTGACTTTTGGAAGCCAACTTTTAGGCACCCATGAATTATAGGTGCCACTGTTTTATGGTGGTAACATCCACAAAAGTCCTTCTTTGCTAGAAAAATCCAAGGAAGGCTGCTTTTAATGAAGCAAACAGTACACAAATTGACGTCAGAGTGAGAACTCTAAGCAAATTGATGTCAGAGGGAGAGCCGAGACCGGCACGAGCAGCAGGTAGGAGATGCTGCTCGATGCCGGCAAATATTTGAAGAGGTATGGGGGGGGGGAGGTGTGCAATAGAGAAGGAGTATGGTGCAGGTCAGCAGGGAAGAATGCAGAAGGGTGCATGGCAAGGCGATGCCAGATGCCACTGATCTGGCATCTCCTTCCCTCGCCATGCCACTGCCTCCAAGGTGCCCAAAAGTTTGGCCCCAATCTTGCCCTTGCTATCTTTTACATTTGGCATGGCTCCAGCTCCCCCCACAGAGTGCTCAAAAGACCAGAGCCAATGCTTATAGCACCCAGTTGGCAGTGCCCCCAAGCCCTGCTTTGTATTTGCTTTAATAATATGAAGCATTTTTCAGAGATTCTTGTTTTGAGTCAAATTTGTTCAAGCTCAAACTATGCATTTTTCCTGTATCAAGTTTCAAGTTTATTATTGATTTGATATACCCACCTTAACATTTATTTCAAGGTGGTTGTACAATTTAAAATAGGGTAAAAACAAGTAATACAATTAACATAACTTAACAAAAGATAAAGTACACGACTGGACAAACAGGTACGAATGGAAAGAGGGGAAGAGCTACAATGGTTAAAGGAAAGTGAGGTACAAAGGGAAAAACAAAAGGACGGGGTCAATAGCAAATAAGTCCAAGATAAATGGACCAGTGAAAGATAAAAGCTTTTAAAACCTTAAAAGGACACTCAAACTTGAAAAGCATCTTTAAAAAGGAATGCCTTAAGAAAAGATTTAAATTTCTCGAGGTTAGTTATCACTCTGAATGCATTCGGCGCCGAGTTCCAGAGGGATGAGGCAACTACTGAGAAAATAGTATTTCTTCTAGTGTTTATATGATTCAGGGTTGGGATTGCTAATAGGGTTTGGTCCGAGGAACGAAGAAGATGCGATGAAGCGTACGGTATCAAGAGTTTATTAATAAATTCCGGTTGTCCAATTTTTCTTGTTTTAAAAGTTAATAATAGTGTTTTATAAGTGACACGGTGTTGAATGGGAAGCCAATGGGCTTTTAACAGGAAGGGAGTTACATGGTCGAATTTTTTGGCTTTGTAGATAACTTTTACTGCGGTGTTCTGGACTATTTGTAGATGTCTTAATTCTTTTTTGGTACTTCCGTGGTATAAGGCATTACTGTAATCCAGACAAGCTATAACCAGTGAGTGAATTAAAGTATTTAGAACAGATATGTCGAGAAGCACAAAAAGATAGAAAAAAATTCCAATCCAAACCCTAAGTACATTAGATCCATAGAATGAAATATGTCTTCATTTTAATCATAACATGCATGGAATATTTATTTCCAGATGCATTTCCAAAATGTATTTTAATAAGAGATTGTGGGGCCCTTTTACAAAGCTGCAATAAATGCTAACATGTGCTTACCACAGCAAAAAATGGCTTACTGTAGGGTGCACCGAGGCATTTCATGGTAATTTTGGGATGTTCACATGCTGCCCATACATTTTTTTAAAAACTATTTTTTTTAGCAAAGGTATTGGTGCACACTAACTGATTAGTGCAGTTTTAGCATGTGATTCTGTACTGCCTTCTAAATAGGTGACAATAGTGACTCATGCACTAATGGTCACGCACTAAAGAGGAAATTAAAGTGGCTATCAATATGGAAAATAGAAAAATCGACCATTTTATCCCAGTGGTAAAAATGGATTTAATGTGCAGGATGACCCATGCAAGGGTTTTTCCCACACACTAAGACCATTCTTACTGCAGCCATAAAAATGACTTTTTTGTAATTATTTTGTATTTAATGTCCATGCACTAATGTTTCAAAAGAATATTAGTACAATAATATTCATATAAATAGTCAACTGAGGTAAAAATAAACCAAATAATAAGAACTAAAAATAAATTATATGCTAGACAGTGTATAGTGTGCTCAGTGCTCCAACTCACGGTCATGTTGGATGGACCAGTGAAACGAGGAACCATCACCACAAACACTAACCCCCTCCTTTACAAAGCCACGCTAGTGGCGGTAAGAACTCCAACACTCATATGAGTGTCAGAGTTCTTACCGCCACGGATGGCGCTATAAACACGAAAATAGCTTAATAAAGGAGAACCTAAGTTCCCCCTTTTGTCATGACAATGCAATTTTCAAAAAGACTTAACTGTTGATAAATAAATAAAAATGACCACCACAAAACAATTATGGGATAGAATAAATCTCTGTAGCATAAAACACAATGCCTTGTCCTGATATGCTATGTTTTTCTACAAGGAGCTTCATGTATCCAAAGTAAAGTAAAAACTATTCCTGCTATGAAATTAATGCCAATCAGTTATGCACTATAAATACAGGAAGATAAATTTTGGCATAGTTTATGACCATAAAACAACACAGCATATATTTTCAAAAGGTCATTAGGGTCAGATGAAGAGGGTCATGTATTTGTGTTTTATTTATATGTTTTCCATACAATTTCTTTTTTTAATTTTTTTTAAATAAATCTTTATTAATTTTCAAAACTAATACAAAGTGCCAGGAATTATATAGACATTAATAATCAACGTAAACACTTAAATTCCATCAATAACAATGCAGAAGAAAAATATCCCTCCCCTCCCATCCAACAATTTAATCAAGAAATACACCAAAAAGATATCCCCCCCCACACACACACACCCCTCCTGGATATGTATAAAAATAAATAAAAATAAAATAAAAGACAACTATGTTCAAGTAACAAAAGATGTCAACAGGCCCCAAACCAAATTTTAAAAAATGCCATGCCCCAACATATCAGCATTCATCTTTTCATATTTGTAACCTAAACATAAACTGGCCCACCAAAAAGGAACGTTGAGGTGGTCACAATTTTTCCAATTGCGGGTTATCATTTGCATATATATCCCTGTCATAATTAGGAGAAACATGCATTTGTAGCGATCCATGGGAGGCTTAATATGCAGCAATGTTCCACATATAATTGCCTCATATGTAAAAGGGATTGTTGATTCCAGTATGAGGTTAATCTGTCCCCATATTGACTTCCAGAAGTTGAGTATCAAAGGACAATAGAACAACAAATGATCCAGTGTCCCAATGTCTAAATGACAGTGCCAGCATGTATTAGATTTAGAAATGCCTAACTTGTGTAATCTAACAGGGGTCCAAAAAGATCTATGTAACAGAAAAAAAACATATTTCTCTCATAGATACTGACGCTGTACATTTCATCCTCCAAGTCCAAATTCGTGGCCATCGAGATGCAGAAATATACTGCTTTATCTCAATGCTACAAATGTCTCTAAGACCATTTTTTTGGCTTCTTATTCAAGAATTCATGAATTAATTTATACCACCGGGCGGCCTGATGCCCTAGCAAATCTGTCTGGGAGCATAGGACCTGCAAGCAATAATGATTTTTGAAATTCTGCCAATCAGGGAACCGACTCTGAATGGCCTATTTCAACTGCAACCACCTATAATTATGAGATTTTGAAATACCGAATGATTGTTGCAGTCGTGAAAAATCAAACAGTTTCCCATTAGATATAGCATCATCTAATGTACGAATGCCTGCCTGGAATACTTCCAGAAGAACCCAGACCCGCCTATCTGAATCTTGGCGTTTAGTCATAGGGATTGATAAGTAGATTTCTCTATTGGAATATCTGTTAATTTATTAATAAATTTCAAAGTTTTCCAAGTATCAGATAAAATACTATTGTCCTTAACATATCTAGGTAACTTGATACTCAACACATGAAATAATCTTAACGGGGACATAATTTGCCACTGTAAGTACAGCCAATCCAGAAGATTTTCCATAAGCTTGGGGAGGATCTAATACATACCCTGATGCAGTATATAGGCCTGATGATACCTATAAAAATTGGGAAAATTTACCCCTCCCTCCGCATTTTGCTTTTATAAAGATACTAAAGCAATTCAAGCTGCTTTACCCAGCCAAATAAATTTGGTAAGTATACTATTAATTTTTTTATAAAAGGACCCCTGAAAAAACACTGGCAACATACCCATTTGGTAACAAACCACAGGCAAAATCATCATCTTAACCGTTTGAACTCTCCACCACCAAGACAAATATAATGGGTTCCATTGCTCACACATTTCTGAGACCTTTAGCAATAATGATTTTTCATTTACTTTCATTGACTCTTCCAATGTTTTTTGTATCCAAATACCTAAATATCTTATACCTTCTTCCTTCCAAAGAAAAGGGAATGAATCAAACAATCCTTTTGGACAATGTACATTTAGTGGAAGAACTTCTAATTTACTATAAGTCTATAAGTTACACATGTAAGCTAAGCATATAACTTGTACGTGTAAGCTATACATGTAACATACATGTAACTTATAGACTTATAGACATACATGTGTAACTTATAGACATATTACACGTGTAACTTGCATGTGCAACTTACATGTTTTACAGTCCAAAATCTAGGGCTACACTCTTATATTCATCTTATATAAAAAGTAAGAATAAATAAATAAATATTCAGTCTTATAATAGCATTCCAGTGCAACTTCATTCAACTTCAAGTGTTTTCATGGTTTGAAGTAATTTACCATATTTTCATATAATGACCTCAGTGGCTACACTCAAACCATCTCTTTCATGTAATGCTTGAGTATATGCAGCCAGCCTCCTCATTGGTCATATTAATTTCATTATGTTTATTTTATTTTTATTTTTCCTCTAACTCTACTTTTCACTTCTCTATTACCCTCCAGGTACTTTAGTTAGATTGTGAGCCTTCGGGACAGTAAGGGAATTTTTCAAGTACCTTTCTTATTTCTAATCTTAATGTATATTTTCTGTAAACCGCTTAGAACCTAACGGATGTAGCGGTATATAAGAAATAAATTACATTACATTACATTATTATAAATATCTCAATGATTTTATAATAATGTCTTTAAAGAACTTATCTTAGGCAGCAGGGAAGGACTCTGACGTGAATTTGCATTTCGCTATCAGCCTTATCAAGGAAAGTCCCCTATAACATAAAGAACACTATTAGAAGAACGCAGATCCCTCTTAATAAATATTATTTATATTACACTTTGTCTATCAAAAGTAGTCTCACCATAACAATCAAATCACCACATACTCCGTGCTGAACAGATATGGCGGCCGCATTTATTCTTGTCCTTAAATAATGATGTAACAATCACAGAACTCCCATGTATTTAGCCCGGCACATTCAAACCAGAGTCATTCACTCTAATTCTGCATTCATACCTGAAGGAAAAACAGCTTTTAGTTCAAAAATCCATTTCTGCTCATAGTAATTCAAAAACCAGTCACGATCACCACCCTCCCATCCCATCAATTATATGCCATCTGAGCTCAGAAATATCATGACCCTTCTCTAGCCAGTGAGATACTACTGGAGCTGATTCAATCTTAGTAACAATCCTAGATTTGTGCTCATTAAGACGAAGCTTAACCTGCCTACTGCTTCTCCCAACATAGTTCATAGGGCAGGGACAAACCAAGACATTAATCACATAGCTACTATTGCAGTCTGTCATGGTTTTAGATATAATTCTGCTGCCCGTAGTGGGATCAAACCAATCAGATCCCTGAATACTCCGGTAGCACCACTGACAGGACCCACAGCATCCATGTATTCCTTGAGTTCTTACTATATCTACTCGATCACCTGAAGACTTTACCTGACGTAACAACTCCCCTAAATTTTTAGATCGCTTATATGCAAAAATAGGGGGTTCACTAAACACAGGATGGAGCCAGACGACATGCCAGTGAGATGTAATAATAGATACAAAATTTTTTGAAAGGGTGGACAATGGAGTGACAAAAACCAATCTGTCACTTTCTTCACCACTCTGATGGTGCAATAAAAGGTGTCTCTGAACAAAGTGAGCCCTAAGATAGGCTTTCCTCACTGCCCCCTTGGGATAGCCACGAGATAGAAATCTACTTCCAAAATCTTGATTGGGTCTCAAAATCCTGAATAGAGGTGCATAATCGCCTAAGCCTTAAAAATTGACTAACAGGAAGACTATATTTTAAATGATATGGGTGAAAACTATGGAAGCATAGAAGAGTATTTCTTTCAATCGATTTACGATATAGAATGGTATATAACTTGTGTTGTTGCTTAAAGATCATAAGATCTAAAAATTCAATAGAGTGAGAATGACTCTTCATTTCAAATTTCAAATTAACATCTTGAACATTGAACCACTGATGAAAACTCGCTAATTTCTCTATAGTACCCACCCAAAGAAAAAATATATCATCCAGATAGCACTTCCAACATTGCATCTTACAGAACAAATGAGAGGGATACACAGTTAATCTTTTAAACTTGGCCATATAGAGAGACGCCACAGACGGGGCGAGAGTCGCCCCCATCGCAACACCATGAATCTGCTCATAAAATTGCCCATTAAACCAAAAATAATTTTTCATAATTACCAGTTCTGCCATTTGTAATAGAAGTTCAGAGGAGATGTGTTGGCTTGCATCATCCCAAGCTTGCAAAACTTCATCAATAACAAACAGAGCTTCCTGCTGCGGTATATTGGTATAAAGCGGAGCCACGTCCATCGTGACCAGATAAAGGCTATCTTCCACACTATCGATAACCTCCAAACAATTAATCATATGAGAACTATCCTGTACAAATGAAGGTATCAATTTTACTGCTGGCTGAAGGAACTTATCTACCAGTTGGGATAAAGGTTCAAGAATAGAGCCTCTAGTGGACACAATGGGGTGACCAGGGGCCTGTCAACATTCTTGTGTATTTTTGGAAGAAAATAAATATATGGAGTATTAGCACATTTATTTATCAAAAATCAAGCCTCCTTCTGCATAAGCATTCCACTACAATTTATATTTAATTAAATCCGTAATAATAGATAGGAGGTCAGCTTTAGAATCATTATGCAACAATCTATAGTATAGATTATCATTTAGTTGACGCATAACTTCTATTTCGTATTGAGAACGAGATTGGATCACCATAAAGCCTCCTTTGTCAGCACGCAAAATCATAATATTAGATTTTCTTAGTTCTTTCAAAGCAAGTTCTTGTTGCTTGAACAGATTATAATTAATTTTTCTAACAGAGGAATCATTTTCCATATTTTCTAAATCTTTGAGAACTAGATCTCTAAATGTAGCCAAACGAGCATCTAATATACCCGGCGGACACCATCTTGATATAGGCTTAACCAAGGAGATATCAACAGTGGCAGGGTTTTCTGCAAAAAATATCTTCAATTGACCCGGTCTTGCCAACTGTTTCTCTGTCTACATTTACTTCCTGTTCATTTAAGCCCCTGTCTATCTTCTATTCTTCTGGCTATTTCAATATTGCTCTTATTTATCATTGCCACTCCCTCAGTTACCTCCACTGATGAAATCTCTGTATTTATCTCAAAATTCTGCACTTTCCTCTATCCCCTTCTGCTTCTTGGTGGCTTTAACCTATCTCCCTCAGATGCTGCTGCTTCTTTCTTTTCCCTTGCTGCCAGCATTGGTCTCTCCCAGCACATCACTTTCCCTATTCATTCTACTGGTAATACATCACATTTTCTTCTTCTCTCTCTGGCTTTTCTCCCCTTTTCAATTTTTTCATTTTCTCTTCTCAAATCACTTTCTTCTTGCATTCTCCCTTCCCCTTGTCTTTCCTCAGCTTCCTCCTACCCCTTCATGCTTTATCTCCTGCTCTATCACCGTTTCTTCTCTTGGAATCTATCAATACTTTTTTGTCACTATCTGTCTCTTCATCTCCTGTTTCTTTGCCTGCCCAGGTAATTGAGCTTAATAAGGTCCTTTCTCACATTCTAGACCATGCTGCACCCAGTGTTTCTCATTCTACTGCCTCCCAATGTCCTTCCCCTTGGTTCTCCTCAAAGCACAGCCTCCTTAAATCCCATCTTCATTGTGCTGAAAGAAAGAGCTGTATGATTATAGCCCCCACTCTTCTATAGATCTTTAATATCCATTTCTGTGAATTTGAAATTGCTCTACAGGTTGCCAAATGGGATTACTTCTGTAACCATGTCTTCTCTACCCTTAACTGTCACCAGGCTCCCTTCCATATCTTCAACAAACTCTCACCTTCCTTGACTATTTCTCTTTCCTAGGAACTTTACTTTCTAATCCCCCTTTTGACTGTGCTTGCTGACACCTGGCTAGCCAAAATTGCATCTGTGCACCAATCTCTTTCCTCTGCAGTATCTAGCAATGTACCTCTCACCATTCCTGCCCTCACCCCATGACTTCCCTGGACACTTTGGCCCAGATTCTATAAACAGTGTCCCGATTGTAAGCAGCGATAGGCATCCTAGTCCTACCACTGTCTAACCAGCCAATTGGGATGCACTTTAAAAAAAAAAAAAAAAAGCTCCTGAGGCAGGCCGCCTACATTGGAGGCACCTCCGGGAGCCTTGGGAGGTGCACCAGCCTAACTAGCTCACCTAAGGCTAGGCGCGGGTGTGGTTTGGTCCAGAAGTAGCCTTATGCGGACCTAGGCAGCCATCCATGACTCCCTAAGCCAGCAGGAGATGCATACAATGTAGGCCAGCAAAATGCTGGCCTATATTGTTAGTAGACGCAGCCACTGAGCTTATCATGGCAAGGGATCTCCCTGCTGCGATAAGTTTAGCGGCCGCAGTTGCGGCTGCCCATCCTCTCCCCCTCCCCCCCCCCGAATGAACATGGCAGGAGGGATGCCCAGTCCCTCCTGCCTGGAACATCCGCCCCTGAACAAAAGTGGCAGGAAGGATGGCCCATGGGAGGGGCCTTAGGCATCATGGCCAACCAAAATCTAGGTTGGCCCATGTGCCTAAGGCCCCTCCCATGGTCTTCCCTGCTTTCTTTTACCACTGCCATATAAGGTTACCATGTATTTAAGCTAGTAAAAAAATAACCCATAATAGGGTTCTGTGTCAGGGTAGGAGAATGACCAAATCCCTTTCCTATTAAAGCAATTTGGATTTTGTTTATGAGTTGTGAATTAATAGAAAGCAGATACTTTTTACAATATGTTTTAGACAGTGAGTTCAAAAGAGATAAAGTACCTGCATATGCCCCCGGATTCTATATGTATATTGTATATATATGTACTTATAATCAGTCTTGATATTGATTGTTTACACTGTAGGTCAGAACTTTTGGGTTTGTATTATTTTGATCCATCTAGAATGCTAAGATAATGCAGAAATAGAAATATTTTAATTAAATAAATTAATAAATATATGGTGACTAAAGTTGTGCATGCAAATGGGGCCATGGCCAAATTGCGAGTGCAACTTAATTGTTTAATGAGCCAGTCAGTGCCAATAATTGGCCACTAACAAACAATTATCAGCACTGATTGGTGCAACTTTCTAAGCATATTCTATAAAGTTGTGCACATAAATTCTAATGCATGGATATGAAAAGGGGGCACGCCATGAAAGGCGCATGGGTGGGCCATTGTCATTCTTATAAATGACATGCCTTCTTAAAGAACAAGCCCTATCTGCGGAGAATTTAGGCATGGACATTTACTCCAGGTTTTAGTTGGCATGCATGGTCATGACTAAATTTTAGTGGTGGGACTGGCTGCTTTGCGTATTCTATAAACTGAACATAACTTTTTTGCGCACCAATTTTTCTGGTACTGCACATAGAATCTGACCTACTGTATAATGTGTATAGTGCTGCCTATATCTAGTAGCGCTATAGAGATAAGTAATTAGAAGTAATAGATGCTATGGGGCTCATAATCAAAAAATATAAACGTCTAAAAAGCGTCCTAAAGCGGCATTTGGACAACCTAATCACTAGGACATCCATATGCCGATAATCAAAACCGCCTTTCTGGACATCTAGCAAGGTGTACCAGCCTCTGTGCGTCCAGAGCTTGAGATGGGCATGGTGGAGGCGTGTTATGAGCAGGCTGTGGGCATGCATAAGGGCTGGTTAGACTTGGACGTCTTGCAGTGATAATCAAACATTTTGCAAGATGTCCTGGACAGAACTTAGAAGTTCAGAGCTAGACCTATTTTAGAAGCGTCTAAGCTCAACAAAGGTGCTCAAACTGACCAGATGAACACTACATACATCAAGGTAAGACACCCTCACACTCCCCCAGTGCTCACTGACCCCCCCCTTCCACCATACAAAAATGAGAACATAAAGGTACATACCTGGCTCTAAAACAGCAGCATCTGGTATGGAGAAGCCTAGCAGAGCAGCATACAGGTGTCTTAAGTAGCCTTATGGATGGGCTAGTGAACCATAGCGAGGAGGACCCAGGCCCATAAGGTATTCTAACCACAATATACAGTATATGGTATTAAGCATGAGCCCATCAAAACTCACCCAAACCTTACTACATTGTCATGTAGGTGCCACTTGCAACCATAAGGGCTATTGGGGTGGTACATTTTGGGTATTGTAGGTTTTGGGGGAGTTTTGGAGGGCTCACCATAAATTATAAGGAGTTTATGGTGAGATATACATCTGACATCCTCTAAGATGCTCCACTGCTCTATTGGGATGTCTATTTGACCAATCCATTGCTATGCTGGCCCATCCCACATCCAAATGGCCTGGATTAGGACATTTTGAATATGGATGTTTTGATGTTCAAAAATGGCCACAAAAGTTAGACATCCTTAGGCACCAAGACATTCAAATAGGTCATTTTTTAAATATATATATATATATCTTTATTGACTTTTCAAACTTCAATTGTGCAACAAGTAATTCATATACATATAATATTACAAGAGAAGCACAATAAACTTTCAGACATTAATGTACAATTATATTTTCCCCCATTCTCTCATCTAATATTCAAATAAAATAAAAACCTTCAAGAAACTATCCATAAATTCCCTGAATCAAATTCCAGTGCAATTCCCTTCCCCCTTCCCCCCCCCACCCCCACCCTGGATGTGTATGTTTACAGGTCAATGAAATAAAATCAGTAATCATTCCTTACAAAATTTAGCCAATGGCTCCCAAACATCCACAAAATTCCTGTAACGTCCCTGCTGTATGGCCAAGAAACGTTCCATTTTAAAAATATAACAGAGGGATTCCCACCAGAATGTGTAATTTAACCTATCTCAGTTCTTCCAATTTTTAAAATAAGCTGCATGGCAACCCCTGTCATTATAAGGAGAAGTTTATTATTCCGAGCAGATATTTGACTTTTTAGCTCTCATGAACGTACCAAATAAGATGTTTTTGAAAATGGATGTTTCCCTGCCCCAACTGTTAGACATCTTGCAGGATATGTCAAAGTCGGACTTAGATGCACTATTGAAAATGCCCCACCATGTAACCATGTATTCATATGCTGTGGCCATCATATATGTATATATTGAAAAATGCATTTCTTCTCGAGAATGTTTCTGTTCTTGTGGCAAATTAGGGTGAGGGAGAGGGGGGTGATGTCAGGGATGACAAACATGTTGCCTACCCACATTGAGAAAACTTCAGGGGTATATCTGAGCTGAAATTCTCATTACTGGTACACACTTTCCTGTACATATTCTAGGAAAAAAAAAATACAATTAAGCAAAACAGTTCCCAGGTGTTTATTCTGTCAGTTGTTGCAGTCCTTGGAGGTGTAGAAATTGATGTTTTGGTCATTCACCCAAAGTATGTTTAGTGAAAGCCACCAAAAAAATTCTCAGAACATGTCTATGAGTGTATGTAAAGTTTGCGGATAAATTTGTGAAATATAACTTGAAAGCATCAGAAAGCAGGCTGTTATTTTCTGTTCTGCTTGAAAAAAAATGAGTTAGTCACACTTTATTTGACTACAATGGTTTATTATGATTAGATAATTATTCACTATTCTGCTTCAGTTTCATGTTTAACATCCTTTTCTTTTAAATTGGACTCATGTGCAGGAAAAATGTGTTGCAATTGGTTTTAAGACCTTACTCTTTCTTGAGAGAAATAATTAAGCTGAAGTAGGAAAATTCAGGTGCTATAGTACACAGCTGAGTTGAGCATGATTGCAGGAATTACACTTCCAGGCTGTTTTAATGTAATGATCAGTATAATTCTTCAGGCTGCAAAAGCAAATAATCCACAGCTAATTTACACAAAGTGGAAGTTTTACATAGATTTATTGTACACTGCCCTAATTATTGAATCGCATGAAAGGCAAGAGGTAGGGAACACTTCTTAGCTGTTTAAGCCATTCTAGATTTTAGAATCTATTTAACTAGGCTCACCTTGCTTTTATTTATCTTGCCATATGGTATTCCCCTAAGTTTAACTCTAATGCCTAAAAGTAACACTAAGAGATTTCATCAAGCAGCATTACAGTTTAACACACTTTAAACACTATGGGCCAGATTCTCGAAATGGCGCCGTTTGTGGTGGCTGCTTAGAAAAGCGGCACCGATTGCATGTCAATTACATGAGAGCGGCATTTAGAGAATTGTGGCCTACATTTCTGGTGCCTACTTTCAACGAGAATCACATTCATAGAGGTGCCTATCGGTATCTAGTGTACACCACACCTACTTTAGATGTAGGCGCCTCTATGGATGGGTGCTGGACACCGTCATTTGTAGGCATTTGCAAGCACCTACATTTAAAAAAAAAATAGATTTTAATTGGTTTTCAATGACGTAGTCAATTATTGTGCCATTTATCACCAATTAAAACAATTAAGTTAGACGGTGGTAGGTGTTTATGTTTATTAAAATGTGATATTCCACTAAGGGCCTCTTCTATCAAACTGTACTAGCAGTTTTTAGAGGAGAGAGCCACACTGAATAGCCCGCGCTGCTCCCAATGCTCATAGGAACTCTATGAGCATCGGGAGCAGCGAGGGCTATTCAGCACAGCTCATTGTGCTACAAACTGCTTGTGCAGTTTGATAGAAGAGGCCCTAAATCTTTCACAAGTTCTCAGTGGATAACATAAATACATGTTAAAATAAAATAAATTGCATCTAAATGAAAATAAAAAGGAACTCCATTGTGGATAGAAAAAAACCTAAACTCATTCACATCCAAGATATATTCATATCCAATCTCAAAGAACCAAAATGGGTCAATTGCCTGTTCATCCTTCAAATTAATTAATATTTTCATCTGGAGTAGCATCCACACTAAATTTCTCTTGCAAAAAATATATTTTCAGTAATTTTTTTAATGTCTTATGATTCATTTCAGTACGAATGTCTTGTAGAAGTTTTGTGCCCTACTGCCACCTAATTTACTGTGCACTATAGAGACTTTGGGCCTATGGGCTTAATATTCAGCTCTATTTATCCAGTTGGAAGATTGCCGGCTATCTCTTGCTGAATTTCTCATTTGACTTTTAGCTGGTCACTGCTAATATTCAGTGACTGGCCAGCTACAGTACATTCAGCAGCCAGATAGACCCACCTCAAAAGCAGGTCTATCTTTGTCTGCTAGTGAGGTTGTGGTAAGAGTGGATAGCGCAGCTGGTTTTAAGAAAGATTTGGACAATTTCCCAGAGGTAAAGTCCATAGTCAGTTATTGAGAAAGACATGGGGGAAGCCACTGCTTGCCCTGGATTGGTAGAATGGAAGATTACAGAATGCTAGCACTTATTTGTGTGAGTGTAACATTCATATGCACAAGTATAAGGTGGTCACTCAGTGGTATTCTATAATGTGAGCACACATGTTACAGAAGAGCAGATTCAATAAATGGCACCTAAAGATAGGCATCGAGATACAGGGCACTAAGGACCGGATTCTACAAACTGCATCGGTATTGGGGACCGACTACAAAACAGCTACTGATCACGCCAATCAAACATAGGTGCTACCTTAACCAGGGTTTTCGAGGTCTACATTTCTGGTGCCTGTCTTTGGCATGAATCGTGTCTACGGAGGCACCTAAGGATACCTAAGATTGTTTCCGGAATTAGCCATGCCTACTTTGATCTTAGGCGCTCTAAGGCACTCCTGTAAATGCAATCTAAGTGCCAGTTTTGTAGGTGCTTCTAGGCACCTACATTTTTGTTTTTAAATGACTTTTAAATGATTCTAAAGGGCTTTGCCACTTAAGTTGGACATTGGTAGGGCAACTACCAGTGCCTAACTTAAAGTGCCATTTATAGAATTTGGGCTTAAGTGTCGATTCCATAACTGCAGTTATGTGCAGAACTGTCATTAGAGAATACTAGCTTAAGTCTACATTCTCATCCTTAACTTTAGACATGAGCATTTATGTCAGCCAAAATCTGGTGTAAATGGATTGCGCCAAACTACTGTTAATTAGGTGTTTCAATGCAGATATTCTACAAAACCATGCCTAAACATTTTTTGATTGTTTTACAAAAACATTTTCATCTTATGCATAGGCAGAAACATACTGGACAGCGTTGCTGAATATTATGTAGATATTAATGGATGCCGATAACACTTTCTTTTTAATAGAATCTGTACTTTTTTAGAGCTATGTAATGAAAATCAAAATTTTTATTTAAAACTTCAATTGTCTTAGGGTCTCTTTTATGAAGCCATTTAGCACAGGCCGCTATGGTAACTGCCCCATAGTCCATAGGAATTTAAATGGTTTTGGGGCCGTTGCCTTGCGGTTTTGTAAAAGGGGGGAGGGGGGCTAGTCTGAGCATACTAAAATTTCTGAATACTTTTAATATTAATATAAGAAATGACTGCATAGAAAGACATATAGACACATCTTATCTGCCCAGTTATTTTGGTTGTTTTCCAGGTTTAGTCTATTCCATCTCGATGAAATTACAGGGAAATACTTTTAAAACCAATAGGAGGAAATCTTTTTTTCACTTAGAGAATAGTTAAGCTCTGGACTATATTGCCAGAAGTTGTGGTAAGAGCAGATAGCATAGCTGGTTTTAAGAAAGGCTTGGATAATTTCCTAGAGGAAAAGTCCATAGTCTGTTTTTGAGAAAGACATGGGGGAAGCCACTGCTTGCCCTGGATCGGTAACATGGAATGTTACTACTTCTTGGGTTTTGTCCAGGTACTGAGGACATGGATTGGCGACCATGGGAGTGGGATACTGGGCTTGTAGAAAGATTTACGGTCTACTAATCAGTTACATAAACAAATGCGTGCCTGTTAGTTTTTTCTAGGGAAGACGATAATCTCATCCAGGTTCAGCTTTCTTGCCTATTTAAACGACCCAAGACCCAGGCTAATGAGAAATACTTTTATTATGAAAATAGAAAAATATAATGCACAAGCCAGTAGCAATATCTAAATATTGCTCACAAAATATCTGATACATGTATGAAACTCAGTACATAATTATCACAACACACTTCTAGATAACTAAGTAAAATTACTTCTTACACACACTACACAATTCCTTATAATAATAATCCCTGATTAGCAGCAATTGATTACAGAATATCACCGAAAGTAGCTTTACAAACCTTATCCTATATCACAATCGGATGCACTTATCTAACCCCAGCTGATAAGATAATAAATTCCGTATCCTCACCATCCAGTTAGGCCTCAGCACAAAATTAGGTGAAATGGAAAACGTCTCTCCTCAGCTTAGCAGATGTAGAAAATCCTTTGGTTACAGGAACAAGTGTTCGTCAGCCACTGGTGCAGCTATAATTTATTGTTAGCAAAAGTTTCCTTGAAGTGATGGAATTCAGATCTGTTTAAGGTACGATTCACACTCTCTCAGGCAGAGAATCACACGAGGTAACTGTTCAGGTCTTAATTATTAAGAAAGAGATGTGTGGAGAATACCTGTGGTAAGATGTGAGTTCCCTTGCATCCCGACACAGATTAAATTATAATTAGCAATGTTTCACTTGGATCACGTCAGATGACTTCTTTGGACCAATCCAGAAACAGATCTTAGATGAATAGCATTTCTGTGTAGAGTCTCATACAGGCTGGGAGACACAGGCGCCGTTCGAAAGATAAGCACAGCATAGGAGTAAAACTCCCCCAAGAATCACATAGTGTAAGCATGAAGACATAGATGGATGTCCTTGACTAGAATACCATTCTAGTACATACCCAGAATGCATCAGGCAGAAACAGCAAAGATGTGTTCGTTCTCTCTCTTCTTGCAAGGTTCATGCTGGAAAGATTTCTTGCAGACAATAGTTCAGACTTGATGATGTCAGAGAGGCCTAACTTTCAGGTGCAAATAAGGAAACACCCCTACAGGCTTGATAGACCATTGGTCTGGCCCAGTATGGCTATTCTTATGCTCTTATGTGAGCCAAGTATAGGAAAATTAAGCCATTGTAACATCACTGATGAGGTTGGCTCTGAGGCACTGTGGAATGAGGCATTATGACATCACAATCTCAGCTCTGGAATATTGCTTTCATTGGGGTTCCGGAATCTTGCTAGTCTTTAAGATGCTGGAATGTTGCTACTCCTTGGGTTTTGGTCAGGTACTAGGGACCTGGATTGGCCACCGTGAGAACGGGCAACTGGGCTTGATGGACCATTGGTCTGACCCAGTAAGGCTATGTATTGTTAGGCCAATAAAAAAGTTATCACCTATTTTCCTTTATGTTTTGTTTTATTTCTTTATATTGCCTTTAAAAGTAGAGTAACATGGCCACCAACCATTTTACATTATTCTATGACATCTTGAATCAAATTATTATGAAAATAGATTATAGCCCTGAGCTGTATGTACCACTGCAGAACTAACATATTTGAGAGTTTTAGCAAATATTGTAGCTAAAAATCTAATTGTTTGGGCGTATTATTTAGATCCCTCACTTTTTGGAAAAAGTGAAACAGCTTGTTTTAACAATGGAAATACTTCTGAAATGTATTCTCTAGGAATTTGAAAATTTGTTGATACCATGTTATTCGTAAAAAGCTCTATTGTAAGGGCTCTCAACCCTGTTCTCTTAACATATCAAGCCAGTCTAGCTGTCAAGATATCCATTATGAATATGCATGAGGTAAATGTTCATGCACTGCCTCCACTGTATACCAATCTCTCTCATGCATATTCATTGTAGGTGTCCTGAAAACCTAACTGTCTAGGTGTGTCCTGAGATTGGGTTGAGAATCCCTGCTCTATTACATAAAAATGAATCTGAGGTAATGTACATTAATGTGCATTACCATATGACAACACAGTAGCACCTTTTAATAAAGCTAGTTTCATGTGGCTAAATTTAACTGGATATTCAGCCATAACTTTAGCAGGTTAACTGTGGCTCAGTATCTGAGATAACTAGTTAAAATAAAGCATTAAACTTCACAGCTCCTTTCTGCTTTGAATATTTTTCCCTTGGGATTTCACTGTTTTCCAAAACTTCCAATATAATTCAGAAGACAGCCTATCAGTACCTGACAATTCATTAGTCGACATCTGCAGAACAGCTTCAGAAAACTCTTTACAGCTTTATCTTTATTATACGTGTCAACATCTTCTAAGAACTGATTACTGAAACACCACAGGGAAGTCTCTTGCCTCTGTAGCTGAAAGTTTATTAATATATTAACTTTGCTGGGATCAAAAATATTGCCTAACCAGATGGTGTAAGATAAATTATATCAAATCTAGCTATAAAATAGGAGGCCTATTTACTAAAGCAAGCTGCTAATGCGTGCTGTTATAACACTTGTATTTAATAGAGGGTGTTCAGCTTTTAGAGGGCAGTTCTATAAATTGGCTTCTCAGGTTAGGCATCACCTGGCCGATAATCATGTACAAGTTAGCCAGCTGGGTATGGCCGCCAACCAGTTAATTCCTGTCTCAGTGGCTAACTGGGCATTTTCAGCTGCATTTAGGGAAGAATTCATCAAGGGGTGGTAACGTGTGCTAACAATTAGCACACACTAAATGCTAAGATGCCTATAGGCATATAATAGGCTGTGGCATAGCGGGGGTGAGCAGCACCTCTCCCACCCACCCCTATTGCGTGTATGTGCGCCCCTTCCCTGTACCTTTTTTTTTTATCTTTGGCACGAGCAGCCACAAACTTGCTGCTCGAGTCAGCTTCGGCGAGCTCTCTGATGTTACTTCCTAGGCCCAAGTCACGGAAGTGACGTCAGAAAGCGCTAAAGCTGACGTGAGCGGCAGGTTCGTGGCAGCTCGCACGAAGTTAAAAAGGTACTGGGAGGAAGGGAAGGGGTGCCTGTGTGACAGGGGGGAGGAGTAGGAAGGGGGAAAGAGAGCAGGAGGGGTGCCAGCGCCCTGAGGAAGACTGCACCCAGGGTGCCCCCCTCCCCCACCCCCGCATCTCCTTACTATGCCACTGATAATATGTATCTTAGCATTTTGCACATGCTCATCATTAGCATGCTTTAAATCCATTAGTGCGCTCTAAATCCCTTAGCACCCCTTGATGAATTAATTCCCCCCTTAACTGGTTATCGTTGCGGAAAAATAAGTCAGTGATGACGGGAACGGTGATGAATTCTGTCATTGTGTCGTTCTCTACCATTTACTGTATTTATTTAATTCGTTTTCTATCCCTTTGTCCTCAAAGAGCTCAGAACGGGCTACCATGGTGATCTTCTATGCGTAGCTGGAGGGGATTTTAACATCCACCACCACCTGACCTATTACATGCTAGAGTTCCCTCCTGTAAACAGGGCCAGCATTAGGGTGGTAAAGGCTTTGGAGGGCCAAGGCTCTGGTGGGCCCCCGTGGGCCAGCATGTCTTCCCCCTTCTCTCTGCGCTGGTCCAATGTCGCTCTTATCTTCTATCTCACTGAAAAATCCACTGGCCTTGACAGCAATTCAGAAACATTGCCCGCAGCTCCCCTTCCTGTTTTCCGTCTGCTGTGGTCCACCTGGGCTGAAGCAGGAAGTTGTGTCATTGGGGAACAGACCGCAGCAGACAGAAAGCAGGGAGGAGAGCCATGGATAACGTTTCTGAATTGTTGCCGAGGCCGGCGGATTTTTCAGCAAGACAGAAGGTGAGGGCGACATCGGACCAGTGCGGAGAGAAAAGGGAGAACATAATGTGCTGAGGAAGCCCCCTGGACTAACTTTTTTTTATTTAAATACAAAGGGGGAGAATATGATGTTCCTAGTTGGAAGGTTAGGAATCATACAGCAAAGGATTTTATATATTTCTTGGGTTCATATCAGTTTTAGATTAATCTTTTCCATGCTTATGCCTTAGGTGACAGAGTCTACAATTCTCCCCATTTTAATTTCAGATCATGCAGAAATCACATTGATTCTGTCTCAGCTTCTTTTAGGCATAAATACAATTTTTTGATAGATTAATAGAAGAATCCTCAAAAGTCAGGAATTCAGGGAAAGATTACAGATTGTTCAGTCGTCTGGAAAAAGTAACAAAAATCAAATTAAATAAACCACAGAAGGATGGAAATGGATAAAAGTCAGCCAATACAATGAATAAACTAGAGTTGCTAATGACTCATTTTTTGAAAGCCAACTGAAAAAAGGGTTTTTTAATTTTCATCAGCAAATCTGGCACAAATATGAAGAAAGAGAATTACATAATGCTGGTCCCACAATGGAGAATCCCTAAGCAAACATTTTAAAAATATATGAGTATATACTTTAAATAAAGGGACTTAGATAAGGTGATTCCTTAAAAAAGAATAGGGGATACTTCTATAAGTGGGCATCTCCATTTAGGCTCATTTATTTAGCCCATCCTCCCAAAGGAGCCCAGAACGGGTCACAAAAGTACATTCACATATAAGCAGGACAAACTTTGGTGGGAGAAACAGAGTTAGTGGACACAGGGTGTTTTAAAATTTGCAGCATTATCCGAACAGACATAGGGTGGTTTAAATTGCATCATTTTCCGTATGGACATTGCCTAACTTAAAGGTAAAATAGCTTTTGCTTTGCAGGTGTGTGTATCATTGAAGTATGGTAGATTTTTGATCCGATGGGTGTCACTGATAAGTTTTACTGGAAATGAGGTTGGATTCTAGAATATAGTACAATTCAATCTTGTTTGGAGTGATTTATAAGTCTGATCAAGTTATACTTGCGGTGGCCACAGGTTTTGGTGAGAGTCCATTTGGTGTGATTAGGCCAGTGTTTTTCAACCTTTTTTGGGCAAAGGCACACTTGTTTCATGAAAAAAATCACGAGGCACACCACCATTAGAAAATGTTAAAAAATTTAACTCTGTGCCTATATTGACTATATATAAAGTAATTCTCTTGAATAGGAATCAAATAAACACAAAGAAAGTATTTTATAATGCTGCCACCGCCAACAACACCGTTGGCGGCGGTGGCACTCAAGTGGCTAAAGAGCCGCAGTTTGCCGGCCTAGGGACAACACTGGAGGGTGGCCAGCTGTGCACCCCCTTGGGACGTAAACCCGGGGTGGGGCAGACCGCCCCCCCCCATCCTGGTATGCCACTATCTATACCTCACTCCCTCCCTATGACCAAAAATTCTCCTTTCTTCTATTCCCCGTGTACACAACCATCTCTTTCCCTCCCTTCCTCTCTCCAAAGTCCATGCCTTCTGTGTCCAAACACTCATTCCATCCCTTCCTCTCTCCCAAGTCCATTTCTTCTGTGTCCAAAAACGCATTCCCTCCCCCACCTCAGCATCTCTTTCCCTCCCTTCCTCTCTCCCAAGTCCATTTCTTCTGTGTCCAAAAATGCATTCCCTCCCCCACCTCAGCATCTCTTTCCCTCCCTTCCTCTCTCCCAAGTCCATTTCTTCTGTGTTCCGTGTTTGCCTCCCAGCCCATCTTTGCAACTTTCTCAGCAAAACGAAGCTCAAGCCGCAAGGCTTGTCTTCTGCTTCCTGCCTGCCCTGCCGCGCACAAATAGCCGAACGGAAGTATTCTCCGACGTCAGCGCTGACGTCGGAGGGCAGGCTTTGCTTAAGCCCTCCCTCCGACGTCAGCGCTGACATCGGGGAACGCTTGCGATCGGCTATATGTTAGCTGCAGGGCAGGCAGGAACAGAAGACGAGCCTCGCGGCTCGAGATGTATTGAACTCCGCGGGTCCCCCGTCCAGCTCTCTCCTGTCCACGTGGGGCGGACCGCCCCTCTCCCTAGACTGGTGGTACTACCCTGATGGCGGCCCTGACCGTACGGCACACCAGGCAACATCTCGCGGCACACTAGTGTGCCGCGGAACAGCGGTTGAAAAACACTGGATTAGGCAATGCTTATTGACAACCTAGATGCACAGGTTCTGTTATAGAATACTAGCATAACCGAGTTTTGGCACAAAGACATTTAAGCACTCACACATCAGCTAAAGAGTTGGTATAAATGTGAGCAGCAAAATGCAGCAGAGAACATAAGAACATAAGAAATGCCGCTGCTGGGTCAGACCAGTGGTCCATCCTGCCCAGCAGTCCGCTCACGCGGCGGCCCTTTGGACAAAGACCAGTGCTCTAAATGAGTCCAGCCTCACCTGCGTACGTTCCAGTTTAGCAGGAACTTGTCCAACTTTGACTTGAAACCCTGGAGGGTGTTTTCCCCTATAACAGACTCCGGAAGAGCATTCCAGCTTTCCACCACTCTCTGGGTGAAGAAGAATTTCCTTACATTTGTACGGAATCTATCTCCTTTCAACTTTAGAGAGTGCCCTCTCGTTCTCCCTACCTTGCACCTGTGAGTGGGATCTCCACCTATGCCCTATGTTCCTCCCCTGTGCACATAACCACCTTACAAATAACTGCTTTGTACTGTAATATAAGGGGGTATTTCAGAATATAGTGTAGGGCAGTTATTGACACTATATACATGCATGTGAAAATCAGTATTCTGTATATTGACTTGCTTAACATGCTCACAAATGTAAGCACCCACTATACATCACCAACATTCACCTCTTCCATTGAACTGTCTCTCCCCCCTGCAATCAGTGCAAAACTCAACTGCACAAATTATCTACAGCCAACCTCGCTACACTCATCTTACCCCTTTCCTCAAATCACTTCACAGGCTCCCTATCTTCCTTCACATACAGTTCAAACTCCTATCACTAACGTACAAGTGTGTTCATTCTGCAGCCCCTCAGTATCTCTCCTCTCTTATCTCTCCTTATACACCTCCCCAAAAACTCCGTTCCTCAGATAAACTGCTTTAATCTGTACCCTTCTCCTCCACTGCCAATTCTAGACTTCGTTCCTTTCATCTACCTGCCCCCTATGCCTGGAATAAACTACCTGAATTTGACCATCATACTCCTTCCCTTGTTTAAAAAGTAGACTGAATCTCCACCTTTTTGATATATCCTTCAATTCATAACCCTACTCCCCACTGCCCATTGCTCTTCACCCTAGCCAGCAGATTTACCATCCCCCACCCTGGCATTTCTTCTCAAAAGAGCTTACAATCTCCTTCATGACTCTGTACAACGCAACATACATCTGGTAGTGCTCTAAAAAAATTCCCAACACTCTAGACCAGACATAAGCAATTCCGGTCCTTGAGAGCCACAGGCAGATCAGGTTTTCAGGATATCCACAATGAATATATATGAGATGGATTTGTATGCACTGCCTCCTTGAGATGAAATTCCTATCTCATGCATATTTATTGTGGATATCCTGAAAACCTGACCTGGCCTGTGGCTCTCAAGGACCGGAGTTACCCCTGCTCTAGAAAAAGACTCAATTGGTAGAACATCACTGGAATTAAGGGTAATTGAACTAGGAAGGTTTATGATTTCTGGACCAAACCAAAGTAATTTTGATTTTATTGTGCCGAGTGTGATTGTAATGGATGCTTAAGTTTTATAACATTGGTGCTGATATCAGCGCCTAACTTTAGGGCAGGGGTGTCAAAGTCCCTCCTCGAGGGCCGCAATCTAGTCGGGTTTTCAGGATTTCCCCAATAAATATGCATGAGATCTATTTGCATGCACTGCTTCCATTGTATGCTAATAGATCTCATGCATATTTATTGGGGAAATCCTGAAAACCTGATTGCAGCCCTCGAGGAGGGACTTTGAAACCCCTGCTTTAGGGGGAATCTGGGCCCAAGTGCCTAAAATAATACTTTTTGAATAAAAAGTAAAAGTTTATTCAAGAATTGCCACCAGAATCAGCTTCATCTCCATTTTAAAGTGACCCAACTCATCTAACCATTTCAAACACAGTAAAACTCCACTGTTCTTGAACAGCAAAATTTAAGATGAAATGATCCGCTGTTTGCATGACGAGGTTTGCTGTTTTGCTGTTTCAATTGGTTTACTGAGGAATTGTCATTTACATCTCCCTTCCACTTTTACTTTTCCCTGTAAGCATCAAATGTAATTAGGTAAAAGTAGTAAATATTGGCAAAATTGTTACTTTACTAAAAGTAACAAATGTTATTCTCTACTTCTTTACAAATAAAAGCATCAAAACATTTGCTTAAGCACAATATAATTTGTTATATTTACTTAGTTACTATACATTACTGCCAAACTGTATACTTCCTCAATAGCCCTTATGTCAGTACAGTAGGTTTTTGTTGGATTTGGTGGGTAACACTTTCCACCTCAAGTGTATCAGTTTAGAGTGGGATATGGACTTGGGCCCCTTTCTCTGCAGTTCACTGCACTGACCACCAGGCTACAACAGAGACCTGCTTGCTGTTCTAATATCTAATGTCTTCATATACTCTGATCATTCACATTTTTGGGGGTGGGAGGGGTCCGTAACCACTGGGAGACTAAGGGGCCATACCTTTATACCACCAGTGGTCATCTGGTCAGTTTGGATACCTTTGTTTCACTTATTCGTTATTGAAACAGGTTTAGCCTCAAATGTCTAAGTTTTGCCCTGGACATTTTCTACAATGTTCCATTATTGCAGAAAAACATCCAAATCATAAGTCATAGAAACATAGAAGATGATGGCAGATAAGGGCCATAGCCCTTCAGATCTGCCCACTCTACTGACCCACCCCCAAGTCTGCTATCCTAGGGATCCCACTCCTGGTGACAGGTTCCCTTGGCTTAACCATTTGCTCTTAAATTCTTGCACGCTGTTTGCCTCGATCACCTGCCCTACTCTTGCCCACAACACATCCCCAACATGTCCCCTTGAGATTTAGATGCACTGCAGACAAACAGCATAGAACACCGTCTAAAAAAATGTATTCTGAAAATGGCAATTTGGATGTTTTAGCAAACAAAACATCCAAATACCATTTTATGCCATTTTTCACTGTTCCTCTCAAATATCCGTTCTTCACTAGTATAGACACCCTTACTTTCCTCTTAGATACTGCTCTGCTTCAAGTCCATAACCACATACAGTAAACCCCTACAAATTCGCAGTTCGCAAATTGTAGACTCAGTAATTCACGGTATTTTCCGACCGCCTCTTCCTGGTACTAAAGTCATGGTTACACCAATCAGGAGCTGCTTTGACACACTATCTAGCATATCAAAGCAGCTCCTGATTGGTGTAATCATGACTTTAGTACCAGGAAGATGCAGTCAGAAAATGTGCCCGGCTTCGTAAGTACAATTTAACCACCCGCCAGCGCCCCAGCTGCCCTCTCCTGAAAAACTGTATTTGCGTTTTTTTTTAAAATTCATGGGTGTTCCTAGAACGGAACCCCATGAATTTCATGGGAGTACTGTATCTTCTTTTCTCTCATCACATGTCAAACTCTTGTATCTCTTTCTATTCTCCTTTCCAACCATTGGGAGGAGGAAGGGAGACAAACTCTGCCCATGGAGAAAACTTCATGTGTACTGTATTCTTTACATATGTGCACAGATTAAAAATTACTCTTTTGGAGCTGGAGAAGTTAGCTCCCAGCTCAGGAAACTGCCGGTGGTAACCTTGGAGAGCAGATGTGAAGCTCTCCAGAAGCTAAGCAACATAGTCGCCAAATCTTCAAATGATATTGCTCTACTTGTAAGTGCTATGGAAGCTTTAAGTAAAAAACTGGATGGTACTAAAGAAGAACGAGTTATAAAGTGGTTTTTTTTTACTAACACAAATGTATGAAATAAACCATAAAAATATGATAATTATAAAAATAATAGGTGTTTTATGTATATTTCTAAGATGAATGTGCTTTTCTTGATATATTATATGTTGTTATATTTGTATTTTGCACTGTTAATATGTGGAAAATCAATAAAGAATTAAAATAAAAATAAAAATAATTTTAAAATGATTCAAAAATAAACCAACATTTTTTTCCCATGTAGTTCCCTAGCTTCTCTGCACTGCAGCAACATCTTGGATGGATTTCACCTTACTTCCTCCCATACTTTCTGGCATTCCATATGTTGAGCTGGTCAGTTAACAGGTGGAGGTTACATTGTGAAAGTCAAACCACCCATTGAAGGTTTGTTTTCTGTCTGATTTATATGTCTTCTTTTCCTGGCATTTCTCTCAGTCCCTTGTAACATTTTTCAGGTAAAACAGCTTCTTCCTGATTGTCAGTTTCAGCTCCTGGAGAGGTTGCTCAGCAACATAATCAGTATTTTCCTCAGTATCTTTAGTGCTGGGACCCGGCTGTTTTTCTTCATTTTCTTCTGCATAGCCTTTTTGACAGTTAACTGCCACATTTCCTTGTCCTTCCATCATAGCAGACTCGCCACTAATATGATATTCTTAGTTGCTTGGTTGAGGGGTTCTTTTTATTCATTTTCAGTAGCTCTTGAGTCAGAAACAATCTAATTAAGAATAGGGGCAGCTTGCTGCTTATCAGCCACTTCTGTTTATTTCTCAGTAATGCAAGTACAGCCTTTTTTTCTCTTATGACCCAGATCCCACAAGATACACATATCATTCCAGTAGCAGAGATCAAGATCATATACTTGATATAATCCAGCTTCATAAACACACTCAATCCCCGTGTTATTATTTTAAAACATACATACTTTTCTCTGGAAAGCATGAATCTAAAGACATATATGGCTTCTTTTTTTAAGTTTTAACCAACCATAAATATCTATAAAACACTCATGATGTGAAAATAAAATGGTCTTTATTGGATGAACACTAGGAAAAAACCCCCACTACTTTCTTTAGTATTCTGTCACCTCTACTCTGACTTGTTACGTATACATAGGGTTACCAGATGTCCGGGAAAACCCAGACGTCCCTATTTTTAGAGGCTCCTGGGCAGACTTTCCCAAAACCCAGCATTTGCCCATGATTTGGAAAGCCCTGATGAGCTCCGGCTGTATCTGGAGGACCTCTGAGCATGCACGGATGATGTCACACACATCTGCACATGCTTCAGGCACTTCAGACGCAGCTGGAGTTCATCTGGAAGAATAGAGAAGGCTTTGTGGGTTGGGGATTGGGGTGGAATTGGGTGGAGCTAGAGGCAGGACTGGGCGAGGCTGGGGCAAAACAGGTTGGGGTTGGAGGTGTGGGGGGGGCGGAATCATGTGTCCGGGGTTTCCTGGAGAAAAAATGGTAACCCTATTGTCAGCATGAAATGTTCAGGGCCTAACCTGAAAGTTAGCCTAACTGATGCTTCAAAGCCTACCCAGAGTGTTAGGCAAAGGCCTTTGGGAGGTACTACAGGTCTGATCCTTGGTGATGTCAGTGTAGGTAGAATGGATGTCTCCTACCTTCTGGTCTTAGTTTACATCTAGTTTGATGTAGAAATGACATTTTCAAAGCAGATTAATTTCTCAACTGCAAGTGGAACATCTTGCATGGGAAAATCAGCAAGTTCACAAATATTGATTCCATGCTTACTAATTAGCCCTCTATGGAACTCAGCAAAAATAGTTCCCTAGTTAATTGTGTTCTTAGGTGCATTTCGTTTAAGCAACTACACCTATTTAAAAGGCTTCATCTGTAGGTCAGCCTGTCTGAACGCATAGGCACAAAGACAAACACACATAAGCAAAGACTCACAAACTTACATACAGAAACAAAGACATGCGCACACACATTAGCTGCCACAAGTGGCTGCTTTTGTGTCCACATGAGTCCTGAGATCAACCAGCGTGTCCTCTCCTGGTGAATGGTGGAATGACCACAAATTCCCCTTTGGCCTATTGCCTTTCCTCCTATGTCTCTTCCAGCATAGATCAGAGACAAAGGCAGCAACTATTTTATGGTGTCATAAGAACATAAGAATTGCCATCTCCAGATCAGACCCTGGGTCCATCAAGTCTGATGATCCGCACACGCGGAGGCCCGCCAGGTGTACCCTGGCATAGTTTTAGTCCCCATATCACTGTATGCTTCTCAAGGGAGATGTGCAACTAATTTACCCTTATTCATATCACTCTATGCACTCTTAAGGAGATGTGCATCTAGTTTATCCTTAAATCCTAAAATGGTGGATTCTGCAATTACTTCCTCTGGGAGAGCATTCTAGGTGTTCACCACTCGCTGCGTGAAACAGAACTTCCTGATATTCGTCCTGGATCTGTCCCCCCTCAGCTTCAGTCTATGTTCTCTTGTCCGTGTCACATTGGACATAGTAAATAACTGCTTTCCCTGCTCCATTTTGTCGAATCCTTTCAGTATTTTGAAAGCCTCGATCAGATCCCCTCTCAGTCTTCTCTTCTCAAGGGAGAACAACCCCAGTCTCCTAAGTCGTTCCTCGTAGTCCAGGTTTCTCCATACCTTTCACTAGCTTCATTGCTCGTCTCTGCACCCTCTCTAGCAGTTTTATATCCTTCTTTAGGTAAGGAGACTAATGCTGGACGTAGTATTCCAGGTGTGGTCTGACCATGGCTCTGTAGAGTGGTATTATAACCTTTCTTTGATCTACTTGTAATTCCGTTCTTTATCATGCCTAGCATTCTATTTTGCTTTTCTTCATCACCGCCGCACATTGCGCCGATGGTCAAAACTAATTTTTTATTAACAAGAGTACATATGCATACTGGTAACTGTATATACCCCCCGATCACCTTCCCTAAACAACGGGGATCTTCACTTACATAACCTTTAGACTAACCCTTCTCAGAGACTACAGGGACAATTAGTACAGTTACAGAGGTTTATACCACTCTTTATTAGTGCTAGGGCTGCTAGCCTTACTGTGATTTCTTTGCAAAGTGCCTTTTTAGAGTAGGGCGCTGTTTCTTATATACTACAATGTTTATTCCCTCTTCTGCTTGTTCTAACTGTTGCAGTAAGTAAAAGGGTAAACACCCCCTAGCTAATGCTTCTATCCCATCTGAAACTTCTCAGGTCTTTTCCTACCTTTGCTGCTTATTCTGGGAACAGCCTCTGGGCTTCTGATCTTTAGACTAACATTTTCTCCCTTTTCAAAAGTTCTCAGGGGTTCGGGAACTTGACAGCGGACAGGATGGCTGTGTGAGTTAACTGTTCCTCCCTCACTGGTACCAATCTGCTTATCTGACAGCACAGCTGGACTTCTTATCACTCTCAAAGTGAATAATTTACTGGACTTTATCATCTACATAAGAATGTCTTCAAGCAGACAGACTAAATTAGAAGCATCTTTTGCAGCTGAGGGCTCAGCAAAGAGACAGAAGGCAGATCCTCCTACTCCATCCAAAGTGCCCCCTTCCCAGAGACTCTTCTGAATTTGAAGAGCTGATGGAGGAATTAAAATCCATTAGAGGAGTGCTTAATATACATACTGGAAAGTTGGACACCATGCAGGAGGATCTACACTCCTTGACACAGAAGATGATAGATTGTGAGCTCAGGACTGATCAGTTAGAATACCATTTAACTGAAGTAGAAGGCCGCTTGAATAAGGTTCAAACAGTTCCTAATGATCTTGCACGTATGGCAAGAGAGCTAGAGGAAGCGGAGAATAGGAGCCGTAGGTGTAATATTCAGATTATAGGAGTACCAGAAGAGATTGAAGGGGGAAATACTATCTCCTTTGTGGAAAATATGCTGCCAAAACTGCTCTCCTTGAACTTGCAGTTCCCACTTGAAAAGGAGAGAGCACATAGGATTCCTATGAAATTTCAAACAGGCATACCAGCCGAGGCCTATAATCTGTAGAATACTTCGGTTCAGGCAGGTCAATTGAAATTTTAAATGCAGCAGAACAAGCCAGCTCTTTAAAATGGAGGACGTGCAAAGGCCAAGATCTGCTGGAGAAACACCTGACACTACAGGAGCGGCTATGACGATATTGGATCGTTATGCCCAGGACATGGGTGACAATTGCATCACGCATCTTGGGTGGACACTAAAGGGCAAATGGATCACAGAACAGGCTAAAGCCGGTCTGTTATAGTGCAGTCTACATGGCTGAATAGATAGCGGCAGGATTCTGGTCTCGCTTCTGAACTTTTTCTCATTTTTAGGATTCTAGTTTGTTTTATAGTAGTTCCAAGCACAATGAAATATTATTTCTGTCAATGGTTAATTGTATCCAGTGGGCATATCAGATCTTCCCTGGTACTTTTCACTAACTATTTATTCAGTTCAGGTCTGAAGGGCTTTCAGCTTTGTTCACTTTACAGTACCTTCATCATGTTGAACTGCTGCTAGTTTAAGGAGAGACTTGATCTGTGCGAAGTCTCTGAATGATGTGTGATAATTTTTCTTGTGTCTGATTATTAACATCCTCCTTTGGTTTAAACTATTGTGGATGTAAGTTGCTAATTTTGTATCACTTGGGAGATTGATGGGATGATGATAGGGTAGACTTTTATTCTGCAGAAGAAAGGAACTGGTTTCTCTGGTCTTGTGATAATTTGTTGTTAAGAGTTCTGCTTTATATTTTCAATTAACCTTAATATTACTTAATATGTTAAATGGTACACCTATCCTCTTTATATGTTATTTGATCTGATATCAATTATTATTGAGGTCATATGTGTTATAAGGGGATAAATTGGGAAGCTTGCTTATTAGGGTGATATTATTTAGTGATATAGAGTCAAATTATTTATATTAGGTTAAATATTGGTTCAGATTTAATAAGTTTGGGCACTTTCAATTGTTTAGAGGCAACACTGAGGATTTTTATGAACTTTTATATGGTTGATTGATCTGATTGTCAATTAATGAGTTGAATATTTCATTCAAGTTGCTTATTAATGAGTTATTTTTCTCTTGTGATTTTCAGGTAGTTTTCTCTAAGTTTTTTATTCTATATGCTAATTGTTATACTGATTAAACATGATAATGATAAATTAGAATTGAAATGGTACTAGATATTGGGGGATGGTTGTAGTTTATGAAAAGGTTTTCTGCAATTTGAATTTCATTATTCCTTACAGTGGGTATATGATGGGTTAGTTTAGAAATGTAGAGAGGGTGCTGGGGGGAGGTTAGTAGACACTGGCCTTCATGTTTGCTTACAAGTTTTTGGGTGATATTGAGGGGTGGGTTTGGAGATGGTATGGGGGTTTGGGTTCTGGATACTGGGAGGGGTTAGGGAATCAGGAAATATTTGATAGCATGGTATAATCATTTAAAATGGCTTTAAATTATTTTCTTTGAATGTCAATGGACTTAACCATCCTATAAAAAGAAAAAAAAAATCCTTAACTTTCTAAAACAGCAGGAAGCTGACATATATTTTATTCAACAAACACATTTATCTGCTAGTGAATCGACCAAGTTGAAAGGGGGATGGGTCAAGCATAGAATTTTTCATCTCCTGCAGTGGGAAAGAAGGCTGGGGTGGCTATTCTAATAAATAAAAATGTTCAGCTGAATTTAGAATAATAATCAGCAGATCCCAATGCGGAGTTGCCATACAACTTATTTTGAAAATTTGGAAAAATTGGGGACAGATTAAACTATAGTTTTTGGTGGGAATCCTTGTGACAAACAATTGGGATATTATAAGAAATTCAAGGAGGTTTGGGGCCCATTGACAATAATTCTGTAAAGATTGATTATTGGATTTTAGGCTTTTTGATTATACACATCCAGGAGGGGAGGGGTGAGGTGGGATATGCCTATTAATTTGTTATTTGATTGTAATTTGTTGGTCTTGATTAGTTTGTATTATTCTTGATTGTCTTTATGCTATATGAAAGGTGGCGTGGGTGGGAAGGGATATGTTTTTATTATTTCATTATATCATTTGATGAAATTAAGTGTTGTCTATTTGTACATTGCTTGATAATATGTTGCTCTTGATGGCTTTTAAATGAATAGAGATATAAAAAAAAAGTTTCTCATTTTGATAGGGCTACCATATGACTCCAGAGAAAGGAGGATAGATTGAGGACATCCAGGTTTTACTTCCATTGCTTTCAATGGAAGTAAAACCTGGACATCTCAATCCTTCCTCTTTTTACTGGAGCCATATGGTAACCCTATAGAGCGTATATAAGAACATAAGAACATAAGAATTGCCATCTCCGGATCAGACCCATGGTCCATCGAGTCCGGCGATCCGCACTCGCGGAGGCCCAGTCAGGTATACACCTGATTGTTCTAATCACCCATATCCCTCTTATGCCTCTCATAAGGAGATGTGCATCTAATTTGCCTTTGAATTCCTAGCACAGTGGATTCCTTAATAACCTCCTGTGAAGATGCATTCCATGCGTCCACCACTCGCTGCGTTAAAGCAGAACTTCCTGACATTTGTCCTGGACTTGTCACCCCTTAGCTTCAAACCATGTCCTCTTGTCCGTGTCACATTGGACAATGTAAATAATTTGTTTTTCTGCTCTATTTTATCGATGTCTTTCAGTATTTTGAAACGTCTCTATCATGTCCCCTCGCAGCCTCCTCTTCTCAAGGGAGAACAATCCTAGTTTCTTGAGTCGTTCCTCATATTCCCATTTCTCCATACCATCTTATTAGTTTCGTTGCTCGTCTCTGCACCCTCTCCAGCAGTTTTATATCCTTCTTTAGGTTGGAGACCAATGTTGTACACAGTATTCCAAGTGTGGTCTGACCATTGCTCTATAAAGCGGGCATTATGACTTTCTCTCCGATCTACTTGTGATGCCTTTCTTTATCATGCCCAACATTCTGTTTGCTTTCTTTGCCGCTGCCGCACATTGTGCCGACGGCTTCAGGGTCCTATCTATCAGTACAACCCAGGTCCTTTTCTTGTTCGCTCTTTACACCAGAGTTGCTCCTGACATTCTATACTCGTGTTCCTTATTCTTACTACCTAAATGCATTACTTTGCATTTCTCCACGTTGATACTTCATCTGCCATTGCTCTGCCCATTTCTCTAGCTGATACAAGTCGCTCTGGAGTTCCTCGCTATCTTCCTGCGATCTGATTTCCGGCATAGCTTTGTGTCGTCTGCAAACTTAATGATCTCACTGGATATTCCGCCTTCCAGGTCATTGATATATATATTAAATAGAATCGGCCCAAGTACCGAGCCCTGGGGCACACCCTAGTCACTTTCTCCCAGTCTGAGAACTTCCCATTTATGCCCACTCTCTGCTTCCTGTTTTCCAGCCATTTGCCTATCCACCTTTGTATATCTCCCTCTATTCCTTGGCTTTGTAGTTTCCTGAGAAGTCTTTCATGCGGAACTTTGTCGAATTGCTTTCTGGAAGTCCAAATAATTATGTCCACCGGCATTCCACCTATCAATTTGCTTGTTCACGGTCTCAAAAAATTGAAGCAAATTCGTTAAACATGATTTCCCTTTCCTGAACCCATGTTGACTGGGTTTCAGCAAGTCGTGTGTATCTAATGTGCCGGACTATGCTATCCTTGAATCAGTGCTTCAACCATCTTTCCAGGGACAGACGTAAGGCTCACTGGTCTGTAGTTGCCCGGTTCTCCTCTCGATCCTTTCTTGAAAATTGGCGTGACATTCGCTATCTTCCAGTCATCTGGTATCTGTCCAGTTCTGATTGTCAGATTGGTGAGTTTTTGCAATAACTCTCCGATTTCAATCTTCAATTCTTTTAAGACTCTCGGATGAATTCCATCCGGTCCAGGGGATTTGTCACTTTTAAGTTTGTCGATCTGGTAGTATATCTGGTCCAACTCCCTTCAACTGTGGTGAGGCTGGTCTTCTATTACTCCATTAAACACTTTCATTGCCTCGGTACTTTTTGCAGTATCCTCCTCCGTAAGACAGACGCAAAGAAGGAATTTAGTTTGTCCGCAATTTGTTTATCTTCCTTAATGTACCCTTTTCTTCCTGGTCGTCCAGGGGTCCCACACGCCTCTTTTGCGGGTTTTTTTCCCTTTCACGTATCTAAAGAGGGCTTGAAGTTCTTGGCCTCTTGCGCTATTTTTTCATTCATAGTCCTTTTTGGCATCCCCTCACCCGCCTTGTGACATTTCTTCTGTTCGTCTTTATGTTTTTTCCATGCTTCCGGTCGTTTTGATGTGTTTCCATTTTTTGAAAGAGTCCTGCTTTTCTTTTATGGCTTCCCTTCACCTGTCTGGTAAGCCATGCCGGTTCTCCCTTACCTTTTGTTCTCCCTTCCTTGGAGATCCACGGAATGTGTAGGTTTTGTGCTTTCTGTGATAGTACTTTTCAGTAGGGACCATGCCTGGTCTACTGTTTCAATTTTATTCCACCTTTTTCCTTGAGTCGTTGTTTCACCATGGCTCTCATGCGATCGTATTTGCCCTTTTTAAAGTTAAAGGTTTTGGTTAAGGTTTTGGCACTTTTTCTATTCCCGATGTCAAGCTTAAAGATGATCACATTGTGATCGCTCGTCCCCAGCGGTACCGTAACTTCTACTTCTTTTGTCGGTCCCGTGAGGCCATTTAGCACCAAGTCCAGGGTGACGTTGCCTCTTGTCGGCTCTTTCACCCATTTGTTCCAGGAAGCAATCCCCTAGCGCCTCCAGGAACTTGGCCTCCTTGCCGCAGTTGGAGGTTCCTAGTTTCCAGTCTATCCTCGGGAAATTGAAGTCTCCCAATATTATTACATTGCCCGTCTTGCATTCTCGTTTGATTTCCTCTATCATTTCTAAGTCAGTTTCATCCGCCTGTCCCGGGGGACGATAAAAAAGGCCAATTTTTCGTGGCTGCACTGTTTTGTCCAGGAATCTTGACCCAGAGGGACTCTAGCTTCTCTTTCGTTTCCATCGTAAGCCACTTCAACAGATTCTATTCCTTCCTGCACATATAGGGCAATACCTCCACCTTTCTGCCCTACTCGATCTCTTCTATATAGTTTGTATCCCTGAAGTACTGTGTCCCATTTGTTTTTCTTCATTCCACCATGTTTCTGTTATGCCAATGATTTCCTAACTTATCATTTCTTGCTATTGTCTCTAGTTCCCCCCATTTTGTTTCCTAGACTTCTAGCATTCGTATACATACATTTGAGTTCTCTTCGAGTTACTTTTATGGACTTTCTACTCTTTGCTGTCCTTACTGTTACTTTCACGGTATCCTTACCGCTCCAGTGTTGTTTCCCTTGTTTGTTGTGCGGTCTTCCTCTCCTATGTCTGAGTTGTCCCTTTCTGCCTTGTCTTCCTTATTTGCTGTGAGATCGTCCTCTCCTGTGTATGAGTAGTAGCCCATTGTTCCTACATCGGGGCATCCTGTCGTCCGTGCCATCGACTGGTGGTCGACTGTCGGCTTTCCCCTATTTATTAGTTTAAAGCCTTCTCGATGGCCCTCTTCAAGTTGCCTGCCAATACTCTCGCTCCTTCCTTGTTGAGGTGTAGTCCGTCCTTTCTATAGTACTTGCTTTTCCCCCAGAACGCCGTCCAGTTGCCGCACGAATGTCGAAGCCTTCTTCTTCACACCATCGTCTCATCCAGGCGTTAATAGCTTGCAATTCCCCTTGTCATCTTTCCATCCGCTCTTGGTACTGGGAGGATCTCGGTGAGAAGGCCACCTTCACCTCCCTGATCTTCAGCTGTCTTCCAAGTGAGCGGAGCTGGCCCTTCATCTCTTCCTGTCATACTTCCGTCCGCGTACATCATTTGTTCCCACGTGGATGAGCACAGCAGTATCCTCTCCCCCTGCACTGTCTATGATCCTGGAGATCCTGTTCGGCCACATCCTTCACTCTTGCTCCAGGCAGACAGGTGACGATTCTGTCCTCTCTTCCTCCTGCGGTGTGGCTGTCTACGTGACGTATAATGGAGTCTCCTACGATGATCCCCATCTTCTTTATTCGGGGGTTTCTTGGGGGTCGTAAGTCCACGTCTTCGGTATAGGGCCAGTCTTCTTCTTCCAGTGCTACTCTTGAAATTGTTTTCGTCTCTTCAGATGGGGGGACGTCTTCCTGTGATCTCTCTCTTCCTTCTGGTGTGCGGATATCTCCTACCTCATCTTTGGTTTTTTTCTGTGTTAGCTTGTGTGTCTTCTCTCCTCTCTTCCAGTCCATCTTTCTGGGTATCCTGGGTACAGCTTTCCAGGTCCTGGATCTCTACATGTTGCTGGTGGGCTTCCTCGATGAATCTTTCTAATTCCACGATCCCTTCGCTGGTTTCGGGCTCCCCTAGCAACTTCTCCTGCATGCAGTTTTCCTCCTTCCTGGCAAGGAGTTCTTCGAGTTCCATCACAGTTCCCTCCAGCAGCCGAACTTGCAGTTTCAGGCTGTCCAGCTCCTCACATCGGCTGCAAATGTATGCCCTAGTCCCCCGAGGGGAGGTAGTCTACATATTGCAGCCGGTGCAGAAGACTGGAAATTTCATCTTCTGGCTTCCGTGGGCGCTCATGTCTTATTCTCCTTCTCAGTTGTGTGTGTCCTGTCCTCTTGATAGCAGTCCTTTTGTTGATCGCTGGTTTTGGTTGTGCTGGTGCTGTTGAGCTGTTTGGGAGTGCTTGTCTCGCGGTGTGCTGTGTGGCTAGGTAATAATAACAAAAAAACAAAGAACAATAGACAATAACTGGATGTTACTTACGTATTGGGGCTCCCTGTTAGTCGGCCCTGCTTCCTGGCTCCTTCTGCAGGCTCCTTTGCAAAGGCGCTCTTGCTAAGGCGAGCGCCTTTGCCGCGCGCCTTCGCCGTGCGCCGAACGGCTGGGCGCCGTTGGCTCCCTTCCTCTCAAAGGGAGCCCGGGCCGATGTGACCTGTGACGCGCGGGGGTGGGCGGAGCTAACTCTCCGCCGCGACCCTGATCTGCCTGCCTGCTATGTCCTCCTCCCCTCTGTGTCTCTTGCTTCCTCCCTCTCCTCCGACTAACCTGCAAGGAAAAGCAGAGAAACTTTAAAAAGAAAAGACGCCGCCGCAGTTCACCTCGTGCCCCGGCTCTCCTTCTCTCAAAGGGAGCCCGGGCCGATGTGACCTGTGACGCGCGGGGGTGGGCGGAGCTAACTCTCGCCGCGACCCTGATCTGCCTGCCTGCTATGTCCTCCTCCCCTCTGTGTCTCTTGCTTCCTCCCTCTCCCTCCGACTAACCTGCAAGGAAAAAGCAGAGAAACTTTAAAAGAAAAGACGCCGCCGCAGTTTCACCTCGTGCCCCGGCTCTCCTTCTCTCAAAGGGAGCCCGGGCCGAGTTGTGAATGATTTATTATGATGATCAAATAAAGAAGGGAGTGCTGTTCTACTCACTGATAGATTTATCAACTGCTAAGGTATACTCCAGGACTGACTTGAAAAACACTCTTCTAAGCCTCACACCAATCATAGCCAATAAAAACAAAGAAAAGAGCATTTATTTAGTACACATTTCACTGTGGATCAAACCCATGCTGTTTTAAGGGTAATAGCTAAAGATTTGTTGTTGAAGTCACAGGAGCTACCAGGCAATATAGAACCAGTTAGGGTTACCATATAGCTCCAGAAAAAGGAAGATGGATTGAGACATCCATTGCTTTCAATGAAAGTAAAACTCAGATGTCTCAATCCATCCTCTTTTTCTGGAGCCATATGGTAACCCTACATTGAGCCAGCATTTGATCCGAAGGGTTATCATATGACTCCAGAAAAAGGAGGACAGATTGAGACATCTGGGTTTTACTTCCATTGAAAGCAATGGAAGTACAAACCTGGATGTTTCAATCTGTCATTCTTTTTCTAGAGCCATATAGTAACCCTACTTATGCAGCCTCTGTCACTCTAACAGGGCACACCTTATTACAGTGATTTTCACTCATTTTTAAGTCTAGACCACTTTGAATGAGAACTAAAGGAGAGACATGAAATACCTTTTCATGCAAGGCCTCAACACTGCTAATTAGTATGTGACAATGACATCTATACTGCCTGCATGACTTCAAACTTTTCATTGAGTGCATCTTCCAGAAAGTGGGCATTTCCAAATACATTCTCTTCCTCTATTGAGAAATGCCTTATCCTTCATGCACTCAAGTTTTTGTCTCCATCTACTTCCTCCTTTCTGCTATGAGTTTAGGTATAGAGGTAGAAAATAGCAGAAAAAAAGCCAGAATGATGATGAGGGCCACCCCAGAGGTCTCCAGGGACCACCATTGGCCCTCAGACCATGTATTTAAGAACACTGCCTTTTCATGTCTTTTCAGATCCAATACCCAAAGAGATATTTATTCTTCCTGTCAGTGGTGTCAGTGGGTAGTGAGTTGTTGGGGGCAGGCACACCATCCTGGGCACTGTCTTCTTTGGATTGGGCGCCGGTGCCATCTCCTCCTCTCTGCCCCATCCCACTGCTCAAGCTGGCAAACTTTTCAAGAAGCACATGGGAGCAGGGGGCGCTCAAATGGTGGGGAAGAATGGGGGGAGGTGTGCAGAATGGTGGAGAAGAGTGGGGGGGGGGCACACAGCTTGGCGAGGCCGGGCACCACTGCTCCAAGCACCAACTTCCCACACTACTCCACTGCCTTCAATCAATAGGTAACTTATTCCAGGCATTCAGACCTGCAGTGGAAAAATGTATATCATAACTGTGCCCTCAGGAAATGCCTATGTGTGGCACACTATATTTATATCTGTGCCCTTTTGTTGGCAATGCATACTTATATCTGTATTGTTAGCCATATGATTTTATAAGAACTGTTTTCCACATGTTAAACATGTTCTAACATAGGAAATGTTTTATAGCATTACCCCAAATATCGTTAAATACTTACTGTTACCTGCTTTATTCTGATTTTATAAGAAATCATTTTCAGTCATAAATCTGTTTATGTACCTAAATGCCTTTAAAATTACCTCCATATCAATGCTGTATAAGTATAAACATAATTGTAAAACATTTTATACAGGCTACAAAAGAACAGAGACCTTCTAAAAATATAGCTCCGCAAACTGCTGCAATAAACAGACTCAACTAAAGAGTTGTTGTTTTGTTTTTTGGTTTTAGGGAAAACTAAACATTTTTTCCAAATAGAGATGTAACTTTGAAAGCATTTTGTATCTATGGGAGTTCCCTTCTATGTGACCCCTTTTTCAGCAAAAAAGTTCCAAAGAGTTGACAATGTTTTCTATCTAGCCTAGAAGCCTCAGTTGAAAGCACATAAGGCCCCTTGTTACTAAACCACAGTAGAAGTTTCTACCGCAACCCAGAGCACTAAATGCTCTAATGCTGCTCTGATGCTCATATGAATTCTATGAGTAACAGAGCAGCGTCGGAACATTTAGTGCTCCAGGCCGTGATAGTAATCTCTATCACTGCTCAGTAAGGGTGGGGTGGGGGAGAAGGTAAATAAACTATAATTTTCTGCATGTAAGCTGTGGCCTGGGTTATACATGTATTATACTACTTTATTTGAAAGATATTGAGGGCCCAGTATGATACAATACTAAGGGCTCCATTTATCAAGCGCGCTACGGGGGTTAGCACGTCGGACATTTCATCAAGTGATAACCCCCGCGGCAGCCTAAAATCCTAACGCCTCGTCAATGGAGGCGTTAGGTACTAGTGCAGCAGGCGGTTTAACGTGCGGTATTCCACGTGTTAAACCGCTACCGCGCCTTTGTAAAAGGACCCCTAAGGGTCTAATACTAATATACATAATACACAGTTTACATGTTACAGTTTGACATAATTATCTATACAGTGCAAGTTTTCCAATTCAAATTTTATCTTAACCTGACACACAGACGGTTTACCGGTTAAATTTGCCCTAGTTACAGTACAAGATTTTTCAATATGAGATTTTCCTAATATCACACGGGATCTGGTACAAATATACATTTCTTTGTAATCTATTGGTCGTGGGCAGGGGAGTTAGATGAAGTGGTATGCTTCCCTAAAGTTGAGGAGTCCTTCAAGGGATCTGATCTGCGGGAGTAATTGATTCCAGTGGCTCGGTATGAAGTGGGTAAAGTTGCAATGCAGTAATAATACATTTAGTCCACAAGAAGGCAGCACAAGCTAGTGTGCAACATAACATAACATTAGTGACTTTTATTCCGCCATTACCTTGCGGTTCAAAGCGGATTAAATAAGAGGTTATCTGGACATTTCCAGAAGTGTTACAGAGTTGAGCGGGTTACTTCTGGGGATTGAAATGCTTCCTACAGTGTTAGTTTGTCTTGATGGATTTCTTGAATAGCAGGGTTTTTATTTCTTTTCTGAAAGGGCGACAAAAATGATAGGAGGCTTGCGCCAGAAGACGTATGAGGAGAGACTGGAAGCCCTGAATATGTATACCCTAGAGGAAAGGAGAGACAGGGGAGATATGATTCAGACGTTCAAATACTTAAAGGGTATTAACGTAGAACAAAATATTTTCCAGAGAAAGGAAAATGGTAAAACCAGAGGACATAATTTGAGGTTGAGGGGTGGTAGATTCAGGGGCAATGTTAGGAAATTCTACTTTACGGAGAGGGTGGTGGATGCCTGGAATGCGCTCCCGAGAGAGGTGGTGGAGAGTAAAACTGTGACTGAGTTCAAAGAAGCGTGGGATGAACACAGAAGATTTAGAATCAGAAAATAATATTAAAGATTGAACTAGGCCAGTTACTGGGCAGACTTGTACGGTCTGTGTCTGTGCATGGCCGTTGGAGGAGGATGGGCAGGGGAGGGCTTCAATGGCTGGGAGGGTGTAGATGGGCTGGAGTAAGTCTTAACAGAGATTTCGGCAGTTGGAACCCAAGCACAGTACCGGGTAAAGCTTTGGATTCTCGCCCAGAAATAGCTAAGAAGAAAAAAAAAAAAAAATTTAAATTGAATCAGGTTGGGCAGACTGGATGGACCATTCGGGTCTTTATCTGCCGTCATCTACTATGTTACCATGTCTGGTGTTATGATCAGTTGATTGGATAGTGTAGCAGTCATAAAGGCGTTAAGGGGGAAATTCTAAAAGGGGCACCTACAGTTAGGTGCCTAAATAAATAGGTACCCAACATACCTCCCCTTTAACTAAGCCGCGACAGAGGTCTCTTCTGTGCCAAAAGAGGGAGACCACACCAGAGTACCCCCCAAAAAAAACCCCAGGGAGAAAAAAGCCTGAAACTCAAACCTTGACAACAGCAGTCACATACCCTGAGATAAGCTGCTGACATTAACATCATAGGCATGAAAACAAACTTCGCAGTTCAAATGCCACCATAACTCAAAATGGGAGAACCCACTATTGTGCACAACAGGAAAACAAAAAGAGAAAATCCAAGAAACTTAACTGATGCTGGTGACATTCAACAAGTTTCAGATTTACCACTGATTTCTCAGACTCAGTTCCATGCTGACTTCTCAAAAAACTAGCCATGTGTAAATCCTTGGCAGAGACTCATACAATATCCCATATCTTCATCCTTTGTCAAATATCACCAAATGAAGTATCTATCCCGATAAGGAACCTTGTTTCGCTAGCTGTCTTGGCTGCATCAGGGGAAATCACAAATCCATCGGTGCATAGGATAGCTGTTGAAACAAAGTTTCTTGTCGGCTCTGGGACTTCAGTTAGTGATATTCAACAGTAGGAAGACGTGGGATGTTGTACCGAATAGTTTGCGTACCCTTTACGAGCAAATTTCCCTCCGGCCTGATTCACTTACCTCTCCTGCAATCCGCTTCGAATCCGTGCATGCAAATGAGGTGAAATGCATGCAAAGTGGGCAGGGACGCAATTCACAACACAATCAATCCGATCTGACTAGGCTGGCCGATCAACTGAAGAAGCGACTGCTGGGGACCAGTTGAAAATGTTTTTCTGACTGGAAGCCCTGCAATCTGACCTGCCTGCTCTGCACTGAAGCACACTTAACTATAAAGAAAACTCGACATACGGCAGTGTCTACCTGGAGTCTTTTTCCTGGCCCGCCTCCTAATCACCTGAGCTGCTTGGAGATTTCCAATGAACTTGTGGGGATGCGGAACCTCTTTCACTCTGAGCTGAATGCCGTCCTGCTCTGCCCCGATCTTCCCCGAATCTCTCTTGCCCTTCCCAGGTCTGCGAGCCCCTGGTTTTAACCCTTGGGTTTAAAGTGGGTTAAAACCACGGGCTCGCAGGGCTAAAAACAATAAAAAAGTTATTTCTTTATTGTGCTTCCTTGGCATGGTGGCTCATAGTAAGTATGCCCTAGTTCAGACCATCTACAGATGGTCTGTGCATGTGCGCGGATCGCACAACAATGATCTGTGCAGGCAGATGGGGGCATTCCTCCAATCGCCGCCATCTGTATATTTGTCTTTCCTGAATTTGTTGGACCTGTTATACTGCTATACCTTCACAAACCTGGTGATTAAGTTGTTGCATTGTGCTTGCCATAGAGTCTTTGGTATATTTCTCTGCATTGGTGCTGAATTACCATTTCTTATAATAAGCTTTGTGCCGGTCTAATGTGAGGTTTTGTGCAGGGTTTAAAATTCTGTAGCGTGTGCCCAGAAACATGTGTGCAGACATCTCTTTAACCGTGCATATTCCCCTCCACGTATCTAAATGAGTGATTACAGTTGTGCAGATGGAAGCAAAAAGAGGAAAATTGTCTGCTAATGGAAAATAAATGCAGGTTATGAATATCTTTATTCGAGTCATGGTTAATTATTTTGTGTTAGGTTGAAAATATATTAAACAGTGGCTAAGCATTCATAAAAATATATCTGACTGCTATTTACCTCGTAAAGGTCTGATGTGGGTTAATCGCCTCCATAATTGATAAACAAGGTATATTTTGTTGTTGTTCTGATCTATTCAAGGAGTGGAATTGATTAGGTGAGAAAAGGAAGGTTTTTATTGTGAAAACCAGTCCTGTTAAGTTGAGGTTTCTCCCTAAGGAGTTAATTACATGATATCTTGAGAGTGTATGTTCTTTATGAGCCAATAACTGTAACATGGACTAAATAAACCTCTTGACCTTTGGCCTCAGTGATTGTTACCACTCGGAATACGGTGATTGTGGATGTTCTAGCAGCATCTTTATGTTGCTGTAATTACATTGAATTTGAAACACCCTTAAAATGTGAAGAATAAAATATAAACAAAAAAGAGCGAGTTTAAAAAATGGCAAAAGTGGTATTGGTGAAGATAAAATTGCTATCTGCGTAGTTGAATATGAAGTTGCAGGTTGCAATGCTGAATTTCCCCCTGTTGTATATAATTAGAATTATGAGCTAGTGTGCATACGATACTTATCCAATCAAAGCTCAGGGATTTTCAAATTGCATATCTAGTTAAAAATGGCAGATTCAATTAAGGCTGTTCAAGGAAATTCAGAGGTATGCAATCAGTTATGTGTAGGAGTAAATCTCCATGGATTTGAGGTGAATTTTTCCAGTCAGCTGGAATATCTTTAAGCTACATGCTGTGAGATTGATCCCTGCAAATATACGTAGATCCTTTTATACCACTTAAAAATTTTGCAGAACTGAGGATTTACAAACTGTTAGATTTAGTATAAGAAGGGTAAATTTCAAGATAATTTCCCTGCCTAATAAAGCAATTATCTGGATAGATTTTCCATGCTGTAAAATATCCTATCCTAAGGAATCAAAAATATATACCATGTGCAGCAAAAAAAAAAAAAAAAGCAGAGCTGGAAAAGGAGGAAGGTCAGAGGAATGTGGGTGTGCTGAAAACTTTTCAGCCCAACCAGCTTCCTGAATTCTGAGCATTATTTTGTCACTGTAGCTAAAAAGAGTGTTATTTTATATTGCAAAGTGCCAATTTGCAGAATCATAATGCTATGTTTTGATATTCTTTCAGATCATTGATTGAACCATGTCAACAAAAAGTGTGGAACTTTCAAGAGTTGAACTCTGAGCCATCATGAAGTTCCTATTCCTGCTCAAGAAAACTCCAAAGAAAATCCATGAATGTATGATGCAGTACTTGAGTGACAAATGACCTTCATACTCCACAGTAAAGAAATGGTGTGCAAACTTTCAGCATGGAGATTTTGGGGCCAAATATGAAGCAAGGTCTGAGAGGCATCAAATTGTTGACTATGTTATGTTGAATTTCACTGCGACTGGGTCTACCTGCTCAGGGGTAGCCTGTGGTTTTTTTAGTTGCGGCGGCTCGGGAGCAGGGGCACATGGCTCGTGCATTTGACGCCGCCGTTGTTCTAGTTCCTTCCTCTTTCTGTCAAAATCTTCTTGGGTTGACCAGTTTGCTGTACACTTTTCCCTTTCTAATTCTTCCCATACAATTTGGGCTTTCCCTATCTGACTCCGCTGTTCCACGCTCTTTGCCTGTTGTTGATATTGTTTCCGCTGCTGTCACGTATTATATTCTACCTAATCAAACTGGAATTCTATCTGAGATGAAGTGTCCTGCACTTGGGGGGGGGCGGTGTAATGGAGCAGAGGGCTCAGGGCAAAGCTGAAAGGTATCAGATTTCGGACGTTTCCTGTCTCTGAGATAATCATTAGGCAATCACTATCACAGGGGTCAATTGCATTGGGATATTTACCAGAATCGTATGGGTCAACAACTCCGCTGATTTTATAAGCAGAAGTTTGGTTCAGGGGCAGCAGAGGATTGGGAACGGAGTGTTGTGTCATAGGAGTAGTGAGATTAAAATGTGCAGAGTCGTAATCTCCAGCTGGAGACTGTAACAACTGGTACAGGCCTGTGGCCTGGTCAGTCAAAAGTGGAGAAACATGAAAATAAGGGGGTGGATTCAAATTATCTGAAGCTGGGCAGTCCACAGTCCGCTGCATCAGAGTATCTAAGCTGTCAGGGGTTCCTGACTCATTTGTTTTACTAGGATCTTGATCAGATGCCATGGTCTCATTTGAGGCAACATCATATTTGGAGGAATCCTGGCAACGTTCTTGCCAGAGTTTCCACATGCTTAAGTGCTTTTATTTGGATTTATCTTTTTTATCATTGAGTATAGTGGTACGGAGGGTCACAAGATCACTCCAATAAAGCGAACCAGCTGCTGGCCATTCTCAATCGGAGGAATTATTTTTATTTTTTTTTTTAATAGATATTCTTATCCCACTTATCATGGAAGTGTTGTATGATTTTAGTCAGACTAGGGTGATTAGCAAGTTTTATAATTTCTAAAGCCAACATTGTAAAAGCACCCTATATGACTATGCTCCTACAACTTACAAAAATGAGAGCTTAAACACAAAAATATTGTGAAACCATTCCTAGGCTTGGTTCCCTAAATAACTAATTAGTAAAATTGAGATAAATACTTACAGTTGCAGCTGGTCTCATACCAGCCTGTAGCCGGCTAGCTGCACTCACCAGTCAGATTGTTCCGCTGGCTACACTCACCAGTCCAATTATTCTGCTGGCTATACTCACCAATCAAATCAAGGCACGTATACCCCAGTTGGCCCCACTGAGCTGATCAGGGCAAAAATCTGCAAAAATAAAGGATATTAAAAATCTCAAGCGCAAGAGCAATGGTCCCAAGCCCCTTTACACGGTCAGGGTCACAAATGGAAGACAGGCTGGTTGTCTTCCACTGTGATCACTCAACCACAACCCAATTCCTGCATAATATATATGTTTAATAGTAATCAAGAATCAGCTTACATACTATATCAACCAATAGGATAGAGTAACAGCAGTTGAGCCAAACGGAGGGGAAAACCAGAGTGCTGGCATGTCTGTGCTTGTCAGTGTGTCCTAAACTCATCATCAATGAGTTTATACCCAACCCTAGGAGCCTGGGGTATGGAGTACTGCATAGCTACTAATTACATAATTAGTTTTGATTGGTTTTCCATACTTTTTCATAACGATTGAGTCATAACGAAGCTTGGTGTCAAATATGATTTCTCTAGTCCCCATGATAGTGCGTAGTCAGTACTAAGGTCAATGATCCCTTGATCATGGGCCCCGCCCTCCTCCATTGATCTGTCCTTTTGTTTCAGCTTGATTGTAGATGTCAACAGTTCCAGGGTGCTATATGCTCCAATGTCCTGCAGTACATGTCATGTTGACCTGTTATTGTGGCTTTATCTTGTGACCCATGTACTTCATGGAAATTCCCTTAATAGAATAACTATTAAATGTTAACTTCAGCAGATAATTGTCAGCTTCTAGGGCAAAGATGAAGTCCTCCTGTAGAAGTGTTATTTGTGTAGAAAATACTTGCATGCTCTGCACAATTCATAGGTCTCATTGTAGGTCTTGTCACGTTAGCACAATGTCTCTTATGAGGGGTCTTCTCTCCTCACTTTCCATGACCTGATTTTGGCAGCTCATCGAATATCAATTGCTGAGACACTACAGATAACTAGGGAACATGCAGCTAGATATGCAGAAGCTGTCAGCTAAATGGGTGCCCAAATGCTTGAATGCTGAAGAGAAATGACATCGAGCGGACATTTTCATGTTGATTTTGCAGGATTTTCAGTGAGCTGGTGCCAACTTTTTGGAATGACTAGTCACTGTTGATGAGACAAAACAACAGTCCATTCAATGACAGCACTCAGGTTCTCCAAGGCCAAGGAAATTCAAGACCCAAAAGTTAGCAGGAAAGGTCATGGCCACAGTATTTTGGGATCAGGAAGGTATTTTAATGACTGACTGACTATCTTCCAAGGGGACAAACAGTTAATGCAGAATACTAATGCAACTTGTTCTGCCAATTAAATGAAGCTGAAGCACTGAAAGAAAAGTGGAGAGGAAAGCTGCAGAAAGGAGTTCTTTTTGCAAGACAATGCACCTGCTCACAAGGCTGGCAAAATGGTGGATATTTTGACAAGGTTGGGGTTTCAGTGCATAGGCCATCCACCCTACTCACCAAATCTTGCTCCTTCTGACTACTTTCTGTTTCCAAACCTTAAAAAGAGTTTGAAAGGGCAACAATTTTCAAGTGATTCGAACGTGATTGCAGCAGCGGAGCAGTATTTCAGTGACCAGACATCAGAGTATTTATTGAAAGGGCTACAGAAACTTCAGATACAATGTGCCAAGTGTGTTGAACTAGGGGTGAATATGTGTAATAACTTGCAAGTTTCATGGCTCCATGGTTGGGCTGAGAACCTTTCAGCACCCCCTCGTAAGTCATAGGGTTTCATTTTGCAATTATTGCATGCATTTATGTGTACTTACAAAATCTACAGATATTTCTGTATCCATGGTTCCCACTAGTTCATAATTTTCAAAAGAAAACTCAACTAGGAGTCAAACTATACACTTTTTAAAGAGACAAGTCAATCCTTCTAGGTCTATTAGAAGTGTGAGAGATGGGAACTAGGTCCCAAGGGACCACAATAATCCTTTGGCTTCCACTCAGATCAAGGGGAACCTTGTCACCACCATTGATATTTCTGTCATTAGAGAGGTGGCAGAGAATCCATCACTTGCATAGCTACCTCTGGTAGACCCAAAAGGGGACTGTCAGAAGCTTAATAATAACTTGTATATAATCAATATACAACTTGTAATATAATCACTTGTAATATAATAACTTGTAAATAATCCAAATAAATTTGTAACTGGGCACCTATGTAGGATATGCAGGTACACAACGAATCTAGTGTCTATTTTATTTAAAAAAAAAAAAAATACCAAACCATATGTGGTATAAAAATACAATTGCGAGAGAAAACAAACAAAAATCACACTAAACACTTTCCTTTTTGAAGTCCATCAGAATCCTCAAATTAAACATTGTTGAACAATTGAAAAATCAGATAACACGGAACACATTGAAATTACATAGAAAATGTTTATTTCAAGTGTTGCAGAGAAAGCAGAGTCTCAGTAGCAAGCAAAACCAATAATTTCTAAGTAATGCAATGAAAGCAGGGACTCAGCAGCAAAGCCAAACAAAGCTAGGTTTTGCCCTTGCACTGAATCAGGTGCCAGGAGAGTGAGAAAAAAAAAAGTCATAATGATGTCATAGAGGGTCTGTTGGATATGTCAGATGGTTGGATTAACGAAGGTCAGATAATCGAGACTCTACTGTATACAGTATATAAAATAATGTTCCTTCTAAATATGAAAAGCACTTTTAAAGTGCAGTGTGCAACAATATTTCTTAATGCTTTAGAAAAGCATTCTCTGGCCTCCTGTGCTCAAGGTTGATTGCAGCTATGTCAGTCTTTTCTGGTCCTGATGACCTGATTCCTTGCTAAGCATTTCATGTCAGTGCACTTACATAATGTCTTTAATTTACTGCCATAGATGGTTGCATACTGTCTCAGTTTATTTATTCTTATAGCATAGAAAGCAGACTGTCTGTACAAAGAAAAATGTCTTTTTAAAATGCCAGACATTGCTATGATTGTTACAAAGCACTCTGAAGACATGTTATTTCTCAATGCTTCAATGGACCTCTAGGGATGTAATTATTTGATGATAATCCAGCCCCATTGTTCCTTACTGTTAGTCATTAATGCTTTTTGTAGAACAATTTTTGTCAAAAGTATAGCACGGTGTTTAACAAGGGACACATGCACAAAACAAAAGACCAGAGTCCTTTCTAAGTTAGTTACGTAGGCAGTTTTTACAGAGGGAATTTCAGCAGGCTAGAACTGAATAAACCATGTTGGTATCAAACTACAATACTGGGATTAGCATCTTCAATTTGGTTAATGTGTCACAATATGTAGTGAGACATTTGAATAGCTTGAATTATTTGAAAAATACACATGTGTGTTTTGCTTGCATATATTGTAGCCAATTCTTAAAGGAAACCAGCAGTAAACTACCTTTAGAAAATTAGCAGAGGCAAAGTACAAACACTAAGACGCATGTTTACTAAAGTATGGTATATTTTTGCACTTAAGATAGAGTGGGAATAATAATTGGCACTCAAAAGGGGCGATGTTCAAATGGTTGAATAAGCACTTTATTGTAGAGATATATAACAAGCTGTGCTACAGCTAAATGCCTTCATCAGGAGTTGACCAGATATCTATCAAAGAAGAACTTATATAAATCAAATAAAAATATTTATAAAAACAAATTAAAAATCACCAATAAATCTCAAAATATAAAAATCTTACCAGTATATCCTTAGAACTGTGTATAAAATAGGAACTAAGGGCTCCTTTTACGAAGGTGCACTAGGTTGTAGCATGCACTTAGCACATGCTACATTGCCGTGCGCGCTACGCGCTAACACTTCTATAGAGCTTGTGTTAGTATTTTTCATGTAGCGTGGGGTTAGCACACGCTAATCTTCAGTGCACGCTAAAAACACTAGCGCACCTTCGTAAAAGGAGCCCTAAGTCCCAAGACTGCATTTAAAGCCAAATTACTCTAATTATGTATAAATACAATTTCACACACACACATAAAACACAGTAGAAACCACCATCCCAAGATAAAAGCACAAACAAGAAGTAGTAAAAGCAACCAATAGTGATGAATACTTGAATCCATCAATTGATAGACTCTGCAAATCAAAGATCACGCCCAATCAAAATATAAATATAAGAAATGATATAAATGTAAGAAAAATATAAAAAATGCAATCAAATATCATACACAATCAAATCATGAGAACAACAAATAATGCAAATATAATTATATATATATATATAATTTTCATACATCTTTTTAATTAATTAATCATTTTAAATTATAGAAGTACTACATAATTCTGTTTTACACATTTTATATTTATGTAATCGATATTTAAAAATTTTAGGGCCTCTTCAATTAAACTGCATTATTTTGTTGTTCTCATGATTTGATTACGTAATATTTGCATTTTTTTATATTAAAAAAAAATATATGGCCCCCTTTTATCATGCTGTGTTAGAGCTTTTACTGGAGCAGCCTGTGATAAAAAAAAAAACCTCTAACACTCAGAATTCCTATGAGCGTCAGAACTTTTACCACAGCAACGCATAATAAAAACAAATAAACCCTAATGCAGCTTGATAAAAGGGGGCCTATATTTTATCTTATTTATATCAATGTAATATATGCTTTGATTGGGTATGATATTTGATTTATAGACTCATGATGCAGGCCTTAGGACTTAAACACATACATACCAAGTCTTTAAATATTCAACACTAGTGGTCACCTCTACTACTTGTTTAAACACAATTGCAAGCACCATATATGAAAAACATATACTATATACTGTATATAGAAACATAGATGGTAAAAATGCTAATAGAGAACATCTTACCAAAATGTCCATAGAGCATAGTTTAATCTCAGGACTCATAACCTCTAGTTCTACCACTTCCCCATTGATGAATATGTTGTCTAGTCTGTTTGAAAAATCAACCTCACGGTAACTCAGTTGGTCTATATCCTATGTCCGGTTATTCTGGTCAATACAATCAAAATAAGAAGGATCTCACAAAAATACAAAAGCAAGATCACAAAGAGTGAGATCAAGAACCACCATGCATAAAAATGGAAGAAAAAAGCCTCAGACAGTGTGCAGTTACTTATTTCAATGCTACTGCTATCATATAACAGGACTGGCTATCGTTCACTGGCAAATATAACCTCCATCTACCTCACCAATTTATTGTGTGTGTTTGTAAAAGTACTAATGGTAAACCTACCGGACAAAACCTACTATTCGTACCCTCCCTAAAGGTCATCTACACCCGTCACACAACCATTTTTTCCGGTAACGACTCCTCTTATATGGAATTCTTTACCCGTCCACTTAAGGTTAGGGAAAAAACCTAGACAAATTCAAAGAGGCATCGAAAAGTTTTCTTTTTAAAGAAGCTTTCAAGGCTTTTTTCAGCCTCTCCAGTTTTCCAGCTCTTATTTATTCATGATTAAAGGCTGAAACCTCCTGCCCCTTCCTATTGTTTTTTTACCTTTTATGTCTGCTTTTCTGGAAATATTGTAGTTCTACCTCATCCCACTTTGTTTAGAGTTATGTCTGTTAAAGTCCATGACAATTAATGTTAGGTTTTATTGTTAACTGCGAGCGCTTGAGATCCTAATACATCAAATATATTCAATTTAATTAGGTGTATCAACGCTTAGATCCAACATTAGCCTATTGTTTGAAGGGAATAGTGTGTTCCCCAAGTTTTTTGTTTTGAGGTTTTATTGTTGATTACATGTATCCCTCTTTTTTTTTTTTTACTGTACATCGCCTAGAAATCGCGATAGGTGATTAATCATAAATTTTAATAATCTTGAAACTTAGCAAACACTTATCTGTATAATCCCTATTGGCGGAACTGGTTATGGCACATGACATAGCCAATCACCAGCCAATCTGCTAAGCCAGATATTCAGTGGGAAAGGGATTGTAAAGATAAGTGCTTGCTAAGATTTGCCATTACTAGTTCTACACACATGCTCTAAATTGAACTGTTTTGTATATTTTTGAGTGAAGTGGATGGAGGGTTTATTTTTGCCGATGAACGAGAGCCAGCCTGTTATGTGAGAGCAGAAGCATTGAAATAAGTAACTGCACACTGTTGGATGGCTGAGGCTTTTTACCTCCATTTTTATGCATGGAGGCTCATGATCTTGCTCTTTGTGATTCAACTATTCTGGTCCACATTACAAAAGTTATATTGGCAATGCCCAGCCAGAGTCTTGAATGCTTACCCAAGTCAGCATTCGAGTTCCTGTTTGCATCTCCAACAGCTCACATAGGTTTCTGCAGCTAATTCATTATTCATCATCCCCCTTCCCCTCACATTTCGCTATCAAAATTTGAAACAATCACATTATGCACCCTTTCCTCTCCCCCAACTGGTTTGAAGGGAAAGAGAAGGTCAGAGGAAGTTTACTGTTAATTGCAATGAATTGCAATGTGAAAATACAGAAAAAAAATGTTCACAGTGTTCTTCCGTGTCATAGGAGCCATCAGCATGCAGGTGTGCAGGGAGGATGTGTGATAAGAGCCCTGCTGTGGATCCTGAGTATCAGACTAGAGATCCCATAGTGCAGGAAATGCTAATTTGCTGATTAATTCCTGATCTTTATTGCTGCATTATAATCCAAAGACACTTCACAGACAAACAATAACAAAATCATATGGCTCAAAACACTGATAGAAAGAGGAATATATGTTATGAAAACTGAGGCAAGGCATTAAAAAATTTTTTTATGAAAAAAGGAAATTTTCACCCTGATCATAATTGTGTGGTTTACATTCTAGGCAGCTGCTTTACAGAGCAAAAAGGAAATAAAAGGGCATTTTCTCTCTCTCTGTCTCTCTTTATCTCTGTCTCTCTCATTCTTCCTGGTTTGCTATTGGCTTTGTGGCTGGCAGAGGAGGAGTTTCAAATGAAGAACCCTTCCCTATAAGGAAAGGGACAATTCATTGCGGCCGTTTCATCACAACTGCAATGAAATGGCCATGCTGAAATGTCCCCTTCCGTCGCCTTGAGCATAGGAACCTCTAGTTTTCAACTGTTTCCTCCACACAACCCCTTTTGACAGTTCTGAGCACAGTGAATGAGGTGGAAATCCCACTTTGTGCATCCCCAACTAACTAGTAAGTGCTTGAGGGAGAGGTGTTAGATCATGGACAGGGAGGAGAGAGGGAGGGAAGAATTTGAGGGAGGGTGTTTGCAGGGGCTCATTGGACAGACCTGAGTTTGAAGGAGGAGATGGAAATCCTATTGAGCATGCCCCCGGACAGATTATGAACAGGGAGGAGGGGGAAGGGAAGAATTTGTGGGGAATATCAGGGGGCATCACCACCCCCTCCACAATTCTGTCAACCTAATTTCCGTGGCCATTTCATCAAGGGATGACAATTCAGTGATGAAATGGCTGCAATGAAACAGCTGCAATTAATCATTCTAGATCCTTCCTATACAGGGGTAGTTGAGTAAAAAGATGTAGGCCATTCAGCATTCTAATCACCATACATGGGAAGCTTTCTCTGTCTTGGAGGAATTAGAAAAGCTTTGGAGGTGTGGCAGAGTTTTTGTCCAGTACCACTGGAGTAAAGAAGAAATTTGGTCCTTAGATATGGCCACAGCAGTTGGACAGAAGCAAAGCAAGGATGGCTGTGGATCCAATGACAAAAAAGAGGTGATCATGGACAAGTGGAAAATAAAAAATGGAGTTTTGGGTCCTCAGGAGTTGCATGGACCTGGAAACAGAGCATATATAGAGCCTTGGTATCCCTAGGAGAAGACTCAATAATCTCAGTGGGAAAAATTGATAGCCAGCCATTAAAAATATGCCCAGATGTATGAAAAACAATGTGTGAAAAACATTAGGTAAAAATGCCTAAAGCCAGTGACAACCTCTGGGATATAGCACTAGCCAGAATTCATAAAAAAGAAAATTTGGAAAGCAAGGAAGATGCGGATGGACTGGAAATTTGGGAGCGATCAGTGTTCTTCATTGGCATTAAAAATGGGGGAAAGATGACAATTATTCTGAGGTGCTTAGACAGAGATGAACTTCTAAAACCAACATTAGCTCTAGAGTACACCTTTGGAAGAAGAGCAAAAGGCCATAACATGCCTAAAGTCATTGCTCATTTCTGGGAACTGGGTGGAGGAACATCTTTATTGGACTTGATTTGTATACCCATAACTCTTGACAGCATAAGATCATTCTCTATAGTTCTTGTTTTGGATCTGTCAAAACCCAATGATCTTTGAACAACAATGGAAAATCTCCTACAAGTCACCAGAAGCCATGTAAATAAACTAATAAGTGAACTGGGAAAGAAACATTCAAAAATTGCTAATGAAATTAAACAGAAGATGTGGAAGCCTGTGTAGAAGGACCATCCAGATCGAGAATTAATTGACACATTTCCAATTCCTTTGGTGATAGTTGGAAGCAAATATGATATTTTTCAGGATTTTGACTCTGAGAAGAGGAAAGCGATCTGTAAGACACTTCAATTTCTTGCACATTATTAAGGAGCATCATTAATATTTACAAGCAAATCAGAAGCACTGATGCTAAAAACACGTGGTCTTATTAATCATTTGGCATTTGGACTAGAGAAAAGTAACAAAATTGTTTTCATACAGATTTTGTAACATATTACCACTTGACCACTTAGTCACTCGATCACATTTGTGCATGGTACAAACACATCATTAAATTATTATTAGGTTACACCATTTTTATCCGTCATGTAGTAATTTTAAGTATCAATTATATTATCTCAGGCTTAATATTTATATTCATTAGGACCCCTGAGGAAGGCATGTTGTCCGAAACATGGACCGTGTCGGGTCCCTTGGTTGGTAATAAGGTTGTATATTCACTGCATTTTATTAACAGTATAATAAACAATGCCTGCATCCTGTACATAGTCTGCAGTTTTTGTCTTGTTTTTTTGCTAGAGAAAAGTAAAACATTATCTGCTGTTATCAACAAGCCACTGTTTATCCCAGCTGGATTGGATTCCTTAAGTCAGATAGGTTCTACTTCAACCTTGGACAGAGATATCGGACAGTTACACGCACGGACACCCATGGAGTTGTGGAAAAAGGTGTATGAAAGGACCTTTCCACCAAAGAACAGCAGTGATTTGAAAGAAGTGAAGGACCCAGCCAAAGATCCCTAGTATACTGAAAATGAGGTAGATATGAGGCGAGCTCAGAAGGATCAGGAACTTGAACAATATACCAGAAATGCTTCTAAATCATGGAAGGGAATGGAACTTGATGGTTCAATGAGATAAGTTAGCTTTATCACAAATTGAAGTTACATTCTTCACAGATTGTTTGCTGTCACTTAAAACATACTAAGCTTCTGGAAACCCTTAAGGACTCTGTGACCAATACTGTCCGTACCTAATTGTCTAACAAAAATTGGTCCACAATCAACATTTATTCAAAACTGGAAAAAAGATGGAAAAGGACAGAATACTGATAATGGAATATAACTGTATTTCCCAACCCTTGGGTAAGATAGTGCTATCAAATTAGTTGAGAATTTGTATGTGTTTGTGTTTTTTAACTGTAGTTTTTTATTAGTATATATATATTAATCATTTTATATTGTTTATTTTTTATTTTATGTTTGTCTAATGGACATCAGTATGAGCCATGTAAAAGGTGCCCGGTATAAGGCTCAGGCAGTAACCTTGCGATGACTGGCATCATCCAGATAATATCTGGATAAAGATTGCTGCCTCATACATCATCTTTGTCCATAGCCAAAAAACAACAAATTCACTAAGATAGAAAAGTAGATCACCCAACTGTCCCTTACAATCTTAAATCCCCGAGATATGGCATATAACCTCCTAAGGGTGAGTTAAATAAGGTGTCTGTGGCAAAAATTGCAGTAACTAGAATAAAAAAATTGATAGGTATAAGTAACTGGAAAAGTGATAATTACAAAAATTATTTGAAATATACAAAACTTGAATAATGAAAAGAGTAAACACGCCCAAAGAAAAAACAAAAAGAAAAAATGAAAAAAGTGACGAAAGGTCCAAGTATTCAAAATAGCATGCTTAAAAGAAGGGACTAAAAGTTCATGCAGTAAGATAAAAAATGACTGGCAGTCAATCCGTTAAGTCTGAGTGAAAAACGCTGAACAATTCCAAATCAATATGTATCAAAGTCCAACTGTTCATATGACAAATTCAGAGAGAACATACATTCTATAGGTCATCACTTGAATACACATATGTCCCGAATTTGAAAAAATAATAAATACTTAGCTTCCATTCACTAAATGTAGAAAAGCGAGTGTTTCTGAAATCAATCTCCACACGCAGGAAATCTCCACTCAACAGAGCTCCGTTTCGTACACCTTCGTCAGGAGCGAAGATCCTTGGTAATCAGAATCAAACGGCAAGCCTGCAGTAAGGCTGTCGGAAGGGCGATGGACAAACAATCAAAACCATCAACCTCTTATGCTGGAGCGGTCTCAAGTAAAGCCACCACCTCACAAAGTGAAATCAAAAAATGGCGCCTCAGGAGAATAAGACGCCGCGGGAGCCCAAACTAGGCCACGCCCCCTAAGATTTCTGAGTGACGTCAGAAAATTTTAAAGGGAAATGCAACGAATCACAAAAGTAATAAAGATGATACTGGAGAAACTCAGAGAATTACGTGATGAAACATCTGTCCACATTTTCATTGAGTCCCATAGGTGGAAAAGACTTCAGATGGAAAATCCAATAATTCTCCCGTTGGAGCAGATACTGGCTTCGATCCCCATTATAGTTGGAATGAATCTGTTCCAAGATACCCCACCGAAGTTGGGAAAAGTCATGATGGTAAGTATCATTGTGTAGAACCATGGGAGCTGTCAGCTTTTTGGTGTTAAGACAACTGCGGTGTTCAATTAAACGCGTTCTAATACTGCGAGTAGTGCATCCTACATAGATCAAGCCATATGGGCAGGAGATAACATACACCACAAACTGAGAATTACAAGAGGTGATGGATTTCAAGCATGGCAACGCACCCTATGTTTTACCAGTGACCACATATCAGAGTTGGCCACTAAATCTTCTCTTTTACAAGACGAACCACTAGAAGTAGCAACTTCTCTCAATTCACAGAAAGAGCAATGGATCAATTCTCAAAAAACATTGATCAGAATGGAACTACATAGTTTGACTCTTATTGAATACATTAAGAAATCCATGATACCCAGAGGGTTACGGATTCAAAAGCAGCCTGGGATCTTCAAGGATAATAAAATCTTCCTAGAACAGTGGGCAGCCATTCTCAACAAATGCTCACTGGATCTCATGGTTTTAATGGTAGATACCATTAATGAATCCAGTAGAGAAGTCACCAGACAGGCTGATGAACAGTTTCAATCCTTAAACACAGGCCCAGATTCTTCTAAATTTCAAGAGCTTCTTTCAGACTTGCAGGGTACACTGGAAGATTTCCGTAAAAAACAGAGACAAGGCAAACTCAAAAAATTACATAGGGACACTCAGGATTATATACAGGGATCAGTTTATCCTTGGCTTTTGCAAACAGACCATCAAGCTTCAAATGGGTCGATATCATCTAATAAGGCCCAATCTGTTAATTTTCAGGGGTTCATGGACGATAACCAGACTTCGTCCAGTGGTAGTGATTCCCAGTCCCACTCCAGAGGCAGATATTTTTTAGGTCAACAAAATCGACAGGGTCAGGGGACCCGACGGCGCAGGGGACGAGGACGAGCACAATACATGACACAGAACCGCCCTCAAACGCGGTCCAGCAGCCCTCAGACTTATTAATCACCAACATCTCAGGGTTTCCTTTGACTGAGATTCAATCGAAAGTTTTGGATAAGGGGCTTTCTTTTGTTCCAACTGTCATGCATGATCCCTTTAAATCCAGATGCGATCTCTCACGTATTATACGTAATTTACAGGTTAAATTACATTTTTCTCACATCAACAGTGACCCAGATAGTTCTTTGTTTCGTTCAAAGTCCACCTGGACACCCCCGGGCCCCATTGATTCTCATATAGCCACTTTCAGAGATCTGGTCTTAAAAGATCTGAAGCGTATTGAAACTGTTCCATGTAAAGCTAGGAAACAATTTATCAATATGACTTCGACTGAGTCCCAGGCTCTTCAGACCCTCCGTCAAGACCAACGCCTTATTATAAAACCGGCGGATAAAGGGGGCTCTATAGTCATTCAAAACAGACTACAGTATGAAACTGAAGCCCTTCGACAGCTGGGGGATTCTCACAATTACACTTTGCTTTCTACAGATCCCACCAAATCTCTTCAATCGGAAATAACCAAACTAGTTCACGAGGCCCTACACACTGGCATATTGACCAAAGCAGAAAGTCGCTTTCTGCAAATTTCCCATCCTAGGACTCCTGTATTTTACACAGTTCCCAAAATACATAAATCTTTGGAGGAACCCCCGGGAAGGCCCATTGTTTCTTTAAAAAACACCGTTCTAGAACCGTTGTCTCAATTCCTGGACTTTTTTCTCCAACCTTTTGTTGGCAAAGCCAGGTCCTACATCAAAGACACTACAGATTTTCTAGGTAAACTCCAAGTCCTTCAATTACCTCACACAGACATACAATTGGTTACCCTGGACGTTGTAGCTCTCTACACCAGTATTCCTCAGGAGCTAGCCCTGGACATTGTAGCTAAGACTCTTGCTTTGAGAGATCCCCTTGGCAGGATCCCTACTGAATTTCTCATGCAGCTAGCTCATTTAGTTTTAACTAGGAATTATTTCAGATTTGATGATAAATTTTACCAGCAATTGCAGGGAGTCGCTATGGGTACTACAGCGGCTCCCAGCATAGCCAATCTGTTTATGTCCCATTTTGAAGAGGATCTTATATACATCAATACTCGTTTTCAACAGGTGATAGGATGGATGCGGTTTATTGATGACATTTTTTTCATCTGGACGGGTTCTGTTGAACAGCTTCACTCTTTTGTCTTCTGGTTAAATTCTCTTACTGCTTATTTGAAATTTACCATGACTTATCACAAACAATTCATTACTTTTTTGGACACCAACGTTATCTTAGAAGATGGTCAATTATCTACCAAGGTTCACCACAAAGCCACAGAAAGAAACAACTTTTTGTCTTTTTCAAGCTGTCATCCTAAACGGCTTAAGGCTGCCATACCCATTGGGCAGTTCCTAAGGGCAAGGCGGATATGCACCACTGATCAAGATTTCAAAAGGGAAGCACAGATTTTACACAGTAAATTTATAGCTAGGGGGTATCCCAAGAATGTGCTCCGGAAAGCTTTTCTAAGGGCATGGCATGCCAACCGGGACTTAATGTTGGCTGGTAACAGAAGGGAGACCCCCTCGAATCACATTTGCGTGTTATCTCATTCCATTCAATCTTCCCAAATAGCAGCAAGCATTAGGGCTCACTGGCACATTTTACAGCTTCATCCAGCGTTTCATGAGTATCCCTGCATTGCTTTTACTTGGGGAAAAAATCTGTCCGAGCACCTGACTTCCTCGGATTTCAAAATCAAACCTTCAGGATCTCGGGGCAAAGGGCATCATTCCCCTTGTGGGAAGTGTTCAGTATGTAGTACGTCTATTACAGGCGACAAATGGGTTCATCCCTCAACGCATCAATCCTATTTTTTGAAATCCATCACCTCTTGTAATTCTCAGTTTGTGGTGTATGTTATCTCCTGCCCATGTGGCTTGATCTATGTAGGATGCACTACTCGCAGTATTAGAACGCGTTTAATTGAACACCGCAGTTGTCTTAACACCAAAAAGCTGACAGCTCCCATGGTTCTACACAATGATACTTACCATCATGACTTTTCCCAACTTCGGTGGGGTATCTTGGAACAGATTCATTCCAACTATAATGGGGATCGAAGCCAGTATCTGCTCCAACGGGAGAATTATTGGATTTTCCATCTGAAGTCTTTTCCACCTATGGGACTCAATGAAAATGTGGACAGATGTTTCATCACGTAATTCTCTGAGTTTCTCCAGTATCATCTTTATTACTTTTGTGATTCGTTGCATTTCCCTTTAAAATTTTCTGACGTCACTCAGAAATCTTAGGGGGCGTGGCCTAGTTTGGGCTCCCGCGGCGTCTTATTCTCCTGAGGCGCCATTTTTTGATTTCACTTTGTGAGGTGGTGGCTTTACTTGAGACCGCTCCAGCATAAGAGGTTGATGGTTTTGATTGTTTGTCCATCGCCCTTCCGACAGCCTTACTGCAGGCTTGCCGTTTGATTCTGATTACCAAGGATCTTCGCTCCTGACGAAGGTGTACGAAACGGAGCTCTGTTGAGTGGAGATTTCCTGCGTGTGGAGATTGATTTCAGAAACACTCGCTTTTCTACATTTAGTGAATGGAAGCTAAGTATTTATTATTTTTTCAAATTCGGGACATATGTGTATTCAAGTGATGACCTATAGAATGTATGTTCTCTCTGAATTTGTCATATGAACAGTTGGACTTTGATACATATTGATTTGGAATTGTTCAGCGTTTTTCACTCAGACTTAACGGATTGACTGCCAGTCATTTTTTATCTTACTGCATGAACTTTTAGTCCCTTCTTTTAAGCATGCTATTTTGAATACTTGGACCTTTCGTCACTTTTTTCATTTTTTCTTTTTGTTTTTTCTTTGGGCGTGTTTACTCTTTTCATTATTCAAGTTTTGTATATTTCAAATAATTTTTGTAATTATCACTTTTCCAGTTACTTATACCTATCAATTTTTTTATTCTAGTTACTGCAATTTTTGCCACAGACACCTTATTTAACTCACCCTTAGGAGGTTATATGCCATATCTCGGGGATTTAAGATTGTAAGGGACAGTTGGGTGATCTACTTTTCTATCTTAGTGAATTTGTTGTTTTTTGGCTATGGACAAAGATGATGTATGAGGCAGCAATCTTTATCCAGATATTATCTGGATGATGCCAGTCATCGCAAGGTTACTGCCTGAGCCTTATACCGGGCACCTTTTACATGGCTCATACTGATGTCCATTAGACAAACATAAAATAAAAAATAAACAATATAAAATGATTAATATATATATACTAATAAAAAACTACAGTTAAAAAACACAAACACATACAAATTCTCAACTAATTTGAAAGCACTATCTTACCCAAGGGTTGGGAAATACAGTTATATTCCATTATCAGTATTCTGTCCTTTTCCATCTTTTTTCCAGTTTTGAATAAATGTTGATTGTGGACCAATTTTTGTTAGACTTAAAACATACAACATATTTTAGAATTACGGTTGTTGGAAATAAAATCTATGAACGTTGGTATATAAAAAAAAGCCCAGATATTTCTTTATCCAGCATTCATAAGCCACTGTCCAGTTGCTTTCCTACATACTAGTAAGACTTTGGAAAATACCATATCAGGAGAGTGAGGAGGTTCTTTCTTTTCTCTGAACAGTCCAAGAGGAGGGGAAGATTTAGCACATGATTACACAGTTGTGGAAATTAAGTGTTTGTCCATTAGACCCTTAGGCCCGGATTCTGTATAGGACGCCCATCCCGGGCATCCTATACAGAATTGGGCCTGCACCCGCACAAACTAAAACCGATTCTATAACCGACGTCCATGTTGCAGACGCTGGTTGCAGAATTGGGTTTGTTTAGATGCAGTCACTATACTTTTGCCGAGATTAGTATAGCGGCCGCAGCTACAGCTGCCAGTCTCCCTTCTCCCCTCCCCCCCGATGATCGTGGCAGGAGGGTGCCCTTTCCCTCCTGCCCACAGAACCCATGATCGCCAGCAGGAAGGTGCTCAACCCTTCCTGCCAATAGACTACCTACCCAACCTTCACGATTGCAGTAGGAGGGTGGCCAACCCCTCCTGCCCACAGAACACACGATCGCCAGTAGTAAGGTGCTCAACCCTTCCTACTGGTAGGCCCTGCCCCCTGAAGATCGCCGGCAGGAGGATACCCATCCCCTCCTACTGGACCCCTCAACAACCCCCCCAACAAAACGCTCCAATCCCCCTCCACGGATCCCCACCCCAGAACCCCTCCCCCTTGGGCTTACCAGCACGTTGGCCGGATGGGTCCTAATACCGTCCAGCCAGCAGGCCCTCCTCCATCCAAATGAGGCCATCCAAATGGTGGGAAGGGCCTTAGGCGCCTGGGCCAATCCATCCCTAGGATCTTGTGGGTTGGGCAGGGGAAGGGCAGGCCCACCTTATTTGGATGTTAGGACCCATCTGGCCAACTTGCGGGTAAGCCCGAGGGAGGGTTACGGGGTGGGGGGTTTCATTGGGGGGAGTCTGGCAGGAGGGGTTGGGGTGGGGTTGGGGTGGGGGGTCTACCGGCAAGAAGGGTCGAGCACCTTCCTGCCAGCGATCATGGGTTCTGTGGGCAGGATGGGTTGGGCACCCTCCTGCCATGATTGTTGGTGGGGGGAGAGGGGAGTCTGGCGGCCGTAGCTGTGGCCGCTATACTAATCGCAACAGGGAGATCCCTTGCCGCGATTAAGTATAGCAGCCATGTCTGCTTACCATATAGGCCAGTATTTTGCTGGCCTACATTGTAAGCATCTCCTGCTCTACTAGTGAGACGCATAGGGCCGCCTAGGTTCGCCTAAGGCTACCGCCTAGCCTTAGGTGAGCTTAGGTGGGCTTGCGGGAGGCGCGTTCAATATAGGCGGTCTACCTGGGGAGCTTTTTTAAAAAAAAACGTGCCTCACAATTGGCTGGTTAGACAGCTGTAGGATGCCTACAGCTGCCTATGGTCAGGACGCACTTTACAGAATTGGGGCCTTAATCTTCATCAAAGCTGTCTTCCCCTTTAATCCTCCCTTTCTTTTCCCCATCTACAAATAATAGAGCAGAGTCTCATGGTCCATGCTCCATAAAGCTCTAAAGGTGCTCCAAAGATGTGTGCCCCTTTGGACAAGCCCCTTCGAGCATGCATCCAAGGGGCATGTGCCCATGGCTGTGTTCTGCGGAGCATACACCTAGTTATCCCAGGCTGCTAGGACCCTTCTCCATTATGGTACAGTGCCTGGGGCATCCAAATAGGTGTCTGCTGTACTGTAGCTCTCATTCCAAATTCTCAAAGTCATGGGGTTGCGAATGCCCAGTTAGCCTGGGCTACTTGGTCCCCTCTCTGGTGTGGCATGGTGAGTGGGGCATCCAAACAAGTACCTGCTGTACTGTAGCTCTCCTTCCAAACTCCCAATGTCAGGGTGAGTGGATGTCCAATTATCCCATGCTGCTAGGACCCCTCTCCGGAGTGACATAGTGAGTGGAATATCCAAAGGGGTGCCTGCTGTACTGTAGCTCTCCTTCCAATTTCCCAGTCTATGTAGCCTACTAACATTTTAGTTATAGTTTAATTGTGACAGTCCAAAGCCACTCTACCAATACCATTGGTAGCATCACATCTATCAAAATACTTGGAGGATCACACCTTACTTCACATCTTCCAATCTGGATTCAGAATAAACAAACAAAGACATTACTGGGAACATTATTAGACATAGCAAGACAACAACTAAGTGAAGGTGGGAAGATGTTAATCATTCAATTTGATATATTCTCAGTCTTTGACTTGGTAGATCACCCCAAATTGATACAGATACTAGAAACAGTAGGCATAACTGGAATGGTCTACACATGGCTTCAGGGATTCCTTCAATCCATGAAATATCAGGTTAAAACTATGGAAGGAGTATCAGAAGCCTGGTCAAACCCCTGTAGCATTCTACAGGGCTTACTATTATTGCCAATACTATTTAACCTATACTTATATCTGAAAATGAACTTGTCTATTAATGTTTTCCTGCTTTAATAGTGTTGAAATTTGATCTGCTAATGTCTGTTTATGCTTTCCTGGAATTTTGTGATATAGTGTGGGGAGGATGAAATTTAAGAATATGTTAAAAATGTGTCTCACTATTTTGCCTTCATGTGTTAAATTTGTTGTCTCTTTATGGATCATAGAGAGCTCAAGATAATGTGTATGTAATTTGTAAACCGCATAGCCATTATGCGGTATATAAATTTTTAATAAATAAAAATTGTGCCTCCCTCAGTTGCATCTTAGCAAAATAGGCATAGCTTCATATAGTTATGCTGATGATATCACTCTCTTTCTACCAGTTGAAAACTCACTCACTAAAATAACCCAAAAAATACAAGATATCTTTAGGAGATTAGAAACCTAGATAAAGGACCACAGACAAACTAAACACAGAAAAATTGTGGTTCCTATTAATAGAGAATGATAAACAACCTACAACAACCAACATAAAAATTAACACCCTACTTCCGCACTAAAACCCGCCCTAAAAGTATTAGGGGGTTACTATAAATAGATGAGACTCTCGTTAATTATAGATCAACAATGTTGTCCAAAAATCCTTCATAACGATGCGCAACCTAAGACACATAAGCAAGTTTCTTGAAGAGCCACAATTTCATCTCCTAGTCCAATCCTTAATCTTAGGAATGCTGGTTTATTGCAACATCTTGTACCTAGCATGTCAAGCATCAAAGATAAAACAGTTGCAAACTATACAAAAAATAGCACTAAGATTAATCTTTTCCATGAACAAATATGACCACATAACATCAGCCTACCTAGAAACACAAAGGCTCCCAGTGAAAGGCCAAATCTTATTCAAATTCTATTGTCTAGTTGTTGTTTTTTTTGGTAGGGAGGGGGGGTTAAGGACTACAGGGCTTGCACCAATTTACCTGAACAATAGACTTGCACTGAAAGAAGCAAAAAGGCTTTAGAGAACCCCCCCCCCAAAAAAAAAAAAAAGTTAGACGATCTACTTTATTCCTTCTTGCCCGATTTTCAAAATCTATCATCCGTTTTTCCATTTTTTGAAGAACCTTGTGATCTTTTTCACGTTGCAGCTGCTCCACTTTCTCCATTTGCGTTTCTATCTGATTCATTCTGGTATGCACCATTTCCATTTTCTATCCCAATGTTACCAATTCTTCCTTCACCGCTGCCAGTTGATCTGTGTTGTCTTTCAACACTAATCTAATGTTTCTCAGCTCCTCAATTAGCTCTATCATGTCCAAAGCATCCACAGGTAGGGGAGTCTTGGAAGGAATGGGTGGATCTTCCTTTAATCTTTTTGCTTTCCCACCTGTTTTTGAAACTGTTTCAGGCTTGGATTGATTGCTTATTAGAAGCCATTGTTTGATAAAATTTCAGACTTTCTGCTTCTAATGAAATACATTTTAAAGCTGAAAATCACCAAAAGAATGCCTGGGAATGGGAGCTTCACAGCTACACAGCCATTTCTGCTGCCTCCAAGTTCCGGAATCGATCTACTTTATTCCAAGCAGCAAAACTAGATAAAGATGTTGTCAGAATCATAGGAGTCATATCAGATTATAGAATATTCTACAAAGAAATCAAAATGGTGTTATTTAGGAAATATGTCTTACAATACTAATCCATTATCTGTCTAATAATAAGCTTTGAAATGTAATTTCCTGGAAATGTCCAGATACCTCTTATTGTAATCCTCCTAGAACTGAAAGGTTAAGGCAGAATAGAAGTCAATAAATGTGAATGTAATTTGACTACTGACTTGCGTATTCTACTTTTTAGCTTTTTTAATTCCATATATTTGAACAAACATGCAAATTTGGTTCTTCATTTCTTCTACCTGTCATCCTCACCCATATTGTCTCCTATCGGTCTTTGTCACTGTTCTCTAGATATGTCATAAGTATGTTTACATTTTGTTCATGTTTTGGGTGATGTAATCTCTGCTGATTTGTTTTTCTCAAAGAACACCACTATCTTGGCAAAATGTGTTTCTCATGTTTCCTTTGTACACTCACAAAACAAGACTGCGGAAGTGATGTTCGTGATGCCAGCATTTATTCAGTTAATCAAACGATGTAGAATCACAAAACAACATTAGAATCCACATGTGCTTTGAAAGTTGAGGACCCAACACGGTCTGTGTTTAGACTTGAAACGTCTCCTCATGTGTCCAGAAACATCTGAATTCAAAGAAAGATGCCAATGTGGATACACAAAAGACAGAGAAATTCTGGTCCTGTGAATACGAGAATATTCAGACTTTTGATGCCGCCTTGGCGAGAGAGAAACACTCAGAGAAACTTTCTATAAATCCTGACCTTGATTTTCTTTCTTATCATCTCTCTCAAGCCCCCTTTCCTCCAGTGAGTAAATTTGAGTATCTGAAACATTCCATGTTAAGGTTTGTTGAAGGATGGAAATCTACTTTCTCAATTGCATTATATTACTTTACAGCTCCATTTATATTCTGCATTTACTAATAAGGATCAATGGGGATCACAATAAGATAATTCAGCTCAAGTTAGATACTGGGAACATACATAGCCACAAGTATACATAACCACTTATAGTTAAAGATTTTATCATTCAAACACCGCTTAAATAGAAAAGTTTTTAAGTGTTTCTTAAATATTTCACTGTTTGTTTTCAGCCTAATTTCTATTTGCAAAACATTCCAAATCTGTGTACATTGGTAAGGGACTGTTAGAGAATGGACACACTTATATCTAATACCATCAACAGAAGCTTTAACTGATCATTTGAACAAAAACTTTTCCCGGAGGAAGAAAACGACAAAATCAATATGAATGGCGAAGGCACAGAACCATGAAAAATATGGACTATTAACATAAATAATTTAATATGAAGCCAATGCAGTTGTCTCTACAATGGAGTTGCTCTTTCCCATTTTTTTTTTTTTTTTTTGCCTGGTAGATCAATTCAGCTGCTCTATTCTACAGTGTCTGCAGTCTCCTACATAATATCCTTGAGCAACTAACAAAGTAAATTACAATAATCCAATTTGCTAATTACATGGGCATGGACTATTAAACTGAACTGGGTAAAAATAAATATTATTTGTATTTTACTCGCACGCAGTTGCTTCAGTTTCCAGAAAATCTGCTTGATCAACTGAGTAACATGATGCTCAAAGTTCAACACAGGATCAAAGCCAAGTACCTTCATAGTTATTTAATTTTTCAAGCACATGTTCTTTAAAGGGAAAGCTTTATCTATAAGTAGGGTCTCCAAATTTTAGGCCTGTAACATCCAGACCTGTGGCCCTGCCCCCAGGCCCACCCTGTTCCACCCAGTCTGCCCCAGCCCCGCCCTACCCTGCCCTACCTCACCCAAACCTCTTCTTGAGCTCAGAGCCAAGTTTAGAGGGCCTCCAAATATACACAGGAGTGATACAATGCCATCACACACATGCACGCATATGTGTGATGCCACCACATTGCAACCTCACATGTGCAGATGCCCCCCCTGAGTGGGCATGCTAAAATGTCTATAACTTCACCATGTTTAAAGATAATCAGCCATACACATAGATAGCAACAACAAAATTGTAAAATTTCACATTGATATCCTAAACTGTTCAGAAAACAGCAAAACACTTTAGGACAGTGGTTCTTAAATCTATCCTGGGTGACCCCTAGCCATCGGATTTTTAAGATACTGTATCCCTAATGAATATGCATGAGGCAGATTTGCATATAATAGAGGTAGCAAGCAAATCTACCTCATGCGTATTCATTAGGGATATCTTGAAAATACGACTGGCTGGGGTTCCCCAGGACGGGTTTAAGAACAACTGCTCTAGGAGGTTACTTTTTTATGCCTTTACTTGTCAAGGAGGAACTATCACGTATAACTCCCAGCCTCAGATACACTAGCCCTCTCTGCTGTACTGGAAACAGAGACTGATGTCCAGGGTTGTTTATCTTAGCTCACAAATAATATTAACACACAGGCTCATAACACTAATATCTATATCTTAGATAAACACGAAAGAGGAAAAATGAAAAGACAAATATTCTCTAACAAGGCTATTATACCAGTTTTGCTCAGCTCACACAAGAGAAATAATATATATTTCATTTATACTCCAAATAGTAGAAGACTTATAAATGCCTTACAACCATGTTCAATAAGAGGTTTCTGCTAGAGAAAGTCTGGTTCCAGATGGAGCTACAGTCCCTAATAATACAATGTTATTCTTTCATCTCAAGCCTACCAGAGATGATGAGCAAATTGCAGAAATAGGGGGTGAGGCAGCAAGGTTAAGAGCCACAAAATGAGTTTCTCCAGAAAGCTTTTCTAGACAGCAAGTCCCTCTAACAAAGTTAGTTTAAAGAGAGAGACAAATCTTATTCTTCCATGCCTGTTCAGTCATTAGTAAAATTCAGTTTTATGGCTGTTTCTAGAACTTCTGTAACCAACTCTTTCGATTGGTGGCTTGTAATTCGCTCAATAGTGATACAGCCAACAGGGCAAGTCCTTTTTACATGGGTCACCAAGGAACGGTGTCTCCAGTGCCCTCATGACAAATTCCATCCTGGGATATCATGTTTTGGCTTGGTTAACAGTTCTGTTCAGATAACAGCTTTCTAAAAGTACCAAGTCTCAAAGTGGATTGAACCATTGCATAGCAAGGACTAAACACAGAAGCACATTGTCTCTATTCACCTCTGGCACACAAGTCTACAGCACTAAATACACACAGACAGAAAATCATCATGGCTGCTTGAGTTTGGATCTCTCCCACTAGAACTTAGGACAAGATATGCCTCACAAGTCATGTTGACTCCTTTGTTCTATCCTCATGCCATGCTCTAAACACACTTCTTTTCTAAAAATGAGTATCTTGATGTGATTAGTGCATCTGTGTGTAGATCGTGGTTGTTCTAAAGTTGCAATTTCCATGTGGAAGATAGTTAAACATGTAAATGCCGGCATTATCACTCAGAAATCACACATAGGGCTTCTAAAATAATGGCCTAAGAGTTTATAATTGCCACGATCTACCCACGAATGCGCTAACCATAGCAAGATTCTCATGTTTAGAAAAGAAGCATGTTTAGGGCATGGCATGGACAGCATTGAGCTCTATACATGTATAATGTATTCTGTAAAACTTATGCATGTTTTCCCTGACTCTATAAGTGGTGTCTAGGTTAGGTAGCTGATTATCCACACAGAACATAATTTTTTCATGAAAAATTCACCAAAGCGATTTACAATACATTGAATAGTAATCAGGTACTTTTAGGTATTTTCCCTTTCTGTCCCGGCAAGTTCACAATCTAACTTGGGCAATGGTGAGTTAAATGACTTGCTCAAAGTCACAAGGGGCAATCTGGAATTGAACTCGCAACCTCAGGGTGTTGAGGCAGCACTTAAATCACCTAGGCCAACTAAAAGCCAATGGAAAAAAATTAAGCCATACACTAAAAGTCTGTGTGGAAATCAGCACAGCGTCTACCGATGCCTAAAATGAGGCACCTACCTGAAAAGTGGGCATGGTTGGGGTGGAGTTTGGGTGTGGAATGACTTAGGCATCTGTGTTAGGCACCAGGAAAATCCTGGACTAAGCAGTGCTTAACATTAGGCCATCTACTGATGCCTAAGTTGAGTTAGGTGCCGCTAGGTGCAATTCTACAAATAGCGACTTCATTTGATTGCTACGCGATATGTGCTCTTTTCAACGACGCCTACTAATTTAGGCACTGTCTATAGAATCAGGACCGTTGAGTGCAAAAAGCTGAAATTGCCAACCTCATTTGCCTTTTGGCCCAGGTGCTTGTATTAATGATTAATGAAGGAGATTTGAGAATTCAATTACTTGAGTGTCATCTGTGTCCAGGTAAGTGTGTTCTTGGTTTAATTTCCCTGCTCTGTTTTTAGCCCTCCTCGTCACCTTTGCAGCCCCTTCAAACTCCTTGCGTCTCCCCCTTCTCCCGTCTCCATTTTCGCCAGGCTTCCTTTCAATCAGGTCTATTTATGGCTGTCTATGGTGAGCAAGTGACTGAAGCAGTGTATGAGTGTGACTGCCTATGTGTATCATAGCTAGTGCCTCTGAGTATAACAATATTAGACATTTATTGCACTTGCCACCAACCATATGGAAACTTGGTAAAAACAGATGTCTATTTCAACTAAAGTGGACTTTAATTGAAAGATTTTCTCAAGAGTTTAATAGAGACAAAGATGAATACAAAAGTATTCCCTGGTATGGATTTTGTGAAACTATAATCCCTTCTGTATGAAAAGGTGGAGAAAGACCATATGTAGAATTAACTCTCCATAATATCACAAGCACTCTGCTTAAGCCATTTGGAAGATACAGTATCTGGTTAAGTATTAACAGAAGGCCCATCACAGATATTTTACCCAAAATATCACTGTTTATTGCTCCCAAGGGATGTGTGAAAATCAGCCCATTATTCAAATGGCTTTAAAAAAACCCCGATGTCTCTGGCTAAAATATGCTTGAATGTAACATGAAAGAGACCCAGTTTAACCTTAACATTAAATTATGAAAAATACATTAAAGGTAGAGCCAGACAGAAAAAATATTTTAACCTTGGCAGACACTACACCAGGGGTGTCCAATGTCGGTCCTCGAGGGCCGCAATCCAGTCGGGTTTTCAGGATTTCCCCATTGAATATGTATGAGATCTATTAGCATACAATGAAAGCAGTGCATGCAAATAGATCTCATGCATATTCATTGGGGAAATCCTGAAAACCCGACTGGATTGCGGCCCTCGAGGACCGACATTGGACACCCCTGCACTACACAAACTCAGGAGTTGCTGTGGCCTGTGATCTTTAGGCTCAGTACAAGATACCAGACTTCTATTTGTTGAGAAATATCCTGGCCTAAGACTAGCCTCTGCTAACCTAAGAGAAAAAAAAACATAAATTTTATATAGTAATTCAAACAAACACTATATAAAAATCCTACAATTTCAAGGATAAAACAATTTCTTCCTCCCCACCCACCCCCTCTCCCTTGTCCACATATGGATAAATAATAGCAAAAAATCATTTTTGCATTCAGAAAAAGGAAATAAATAAAATGAACAACAGATGAAAAACCAAAAAGGATAAGGGGGGGGGGGGGGGGGAGGGATTGGCCTGGACATGTCTATATTTAATACCTGCAAGAACCTATTGTTGATTTGCTAAGTTGAGAATGAAACTTATCAAGGGCAAGCTAAAACAATTCTCTTTCTTCCTGGTTCCCTCTTCTGGCTCATGGACTTGTAAGAACCAGTACAATAGGAACTAGCTCTGAGGATGCCAATAGGTGCTTAGCAGTCTTAATATTGATCAAACTCCTTCACTGTGTCCAAGAAGGGGTAATTTGTATTGTGTTTAGCGTCCCCAATTGTGAAATGATGGCGTCTTCTTTTGGTACAATCCTTGGACTAATAGACTACTGCAACATACTATACCTCCCATGCCCAGCGACCATGATAAAACAATTACAAACAATACAGAATACAGCCCTCAGACTCGTCTACTCACTGAAAAAATATGACCATATCACAGAGGCATACCATAACTCACACTGGCTTCCAATACAAGCAAGAGTACACTTCAAATTCTACTGCCTACTTTTCAAGGCTATTAACGGAGAAAGTCCAACCTACTGGAATAACGGGCTAACTCAATCCTCTTCAACCAGGCACAGAAGAACCTACTCTATATTCACACACCCATCATCCAAAAATGAAAAAAACTATATGACAACCTAATAGCCTCCAAAGCAGCTAAACTGGACAGACAAATCACCACTCTGTTATCTTCGACCACAAGCTACAAAACCTTCAAGAAAGATATTAAAACCATACTCTTCAAAAAACACATAAAACCTATCTAGCATGACCAATCCCTACCCAACCCCCCAACGCTCTCTATACCCTTAGTACTCTCTAATGGTCTTCTATCTACCCAACGTAGTCTAAAATGCTTCTAATTCACCCAATTCTTATCTCCTTAAGACCTCGACCTCCCTCTGGTAACTCTTTACCCAACATTCATTACCTTAAGAAATATTATGACATCGCTTATGCTGTTCTTGCAAACTTTTAATGTAATTCTTGTTAATTTTGATGTAATCCGCCTTGAACCGCAAGGCATTGGCGGAATAGAAATCACTAATGTAATGTAATGTCTATTATCAGTACTAAGCAGCCCTTTCAGTAAAGAGTGTCATGTTTTGGGCTTAACTTGCTAGAATGCATCAAACCCTAACATCAAACATCAGACCCAAATGTGCAACAGGAAGGAGCATTCCCAGCATTTTTACATTTAGGCCATCTATTAATGTTGCCCTTAATGTGTGGGTCCAACGTGCTGTTAATGCAGAAGCACTTGCATCGTCCTATTTAGGAGGTAATAAGGGCCATATTCTGTAAACGGCACCTAGGTTAAGCATCACTGGGCACCCTGATTACAGAAGCCTAGCGACACCTATCTAAAATTCGCACACAACCCAAATTATCCCCCCTTTTACAAAACCACACAAGAGGTTTTTAGCGCTGGCTGGTGCGCTGAATGCTCTGTGCTGCTCCGATGGTCATAGAGTTCCTATGAGTGTTGGAGCAGTGCAGAGCATTTAGCGTGCCGGCTGGCGCTAAAAACCTCTTACGCAGTTTTGTAAAACTGGGGTTATATTAATTAGCTTAAATGGCATGTTAATTGACTGTGCCATTAAAATTAATTGAAAACAATTTTGAAAAATTAACTAAAAGTTCATGTGGAACTCGGAACGGCGCCTAGTAATAACTAAGTTGAAGCTCCCTCCACTGTCTAATGATACCTACCTAAAAAGTACACATGGCTAGGGGTGGGGAATAGGTATGGTAAACTTAAGCAATGTTAGGCTCAAAGGTACCTAGCGACACCTAAGTCCCGCGAGAACTGACGTTAGCCATTCAGGGAGCAGCGTGGGGACAGGCAGGAATGCAAAAAGCTCGCGCCTGCCTTGTGCGCCGCTCTGCTGCGAGAGACGAGGACTCGGAGGCAGCTGTCCAGCGAGGAAGGGGCAGGAGCGCGGAAAGCTCCTGCCAAAACAGCACTGGACTGCCAGAATTAAAAAAGGTATTTGGAGGGGGGTATTTGCTCCATAAGATGCACCTACATTTCTACCCACTTTTTTTAGTGGGGGGGGGGGAAGTATGTCTTATGGAGCAAAAAATACGGTAATTCTGTATGTAACACCATTACTAAGCTCTTTTGTCATAACTCCAGCAGTGCAGTTTTACTCCTTGTCTATAGTTCATATATTGTAACTCATGTACTGTACCATCATTAGTGAAGTTAATGTTCATATGTCCATCAAAGCTGCTCACGTAAACTATTCTAAATTGACTTCATAATCATTACTTAGTAGTATAAAAGCATTAAATAAATAAACAATAAATAAACTGTGCAGGATCAATCTGTATTAATATGGCAGTGTTTAAGATGCTGCCTTTTCCTAGGTGCATCCTTGTTGAATGATTCCTGGATTATTACTTACAATATTTTTTTTCTATAGAAGATGGGCTGTTAAAAAATGGTCGGTCCTAGGTGTCAAATATACTAGGTATGTCACTGAAACCAACTGGCAGTTTGTACCACTCATAAGGACCAGCTACTGAAAAAGTATCAGTTCGTGTCGTATTTATTCTCTAGCAATACTATTTATTAGGCCCCCGTTTACAGAATTAGGGCCTAAGTGCCTGATGCAGCTTAGTAAAAGGGCTCCTATATTCTGTGGCTTATGATCGAGCCACTTTTTACAGTTTGCAAAGTTTAATAGACCTTCACAGGATTCCTAATGTGCAAGAACACTCATCCAGGAAGCATCTGGAGCCACTAAGCATTTTTTCAGACACATGAAATGAGATACTTTTTTTTATATATCAGTCCCCTGAACTTTAATATAGAAAATGGTTCAAATTGTGTGTCTGTCTTGCAAAATGAAATAGATTAAATAGTAAGAGTCTTCAGAGCAGTTTTGAGTATGAAAAATATTCTATAAACAATTTCTCTTTCAGCTAATTTCTTATTACACGAAAAATCATCATATACAGTTAATCAGGAAAGTGCTTTACAAAGGAAAGTCCCATGCAAGCAGTATGAGTAAAATGAGAACAAGGAGATGCATTTTGGATAAAGAAAGCAGCAATGTATTTGCCATGTAGAACAGCAGAGACATGAGTTACTGAGCAGAGTAACATGTTCTGCTCTAACCCAAAAGCACATTGTCCTGTGCCATAGGTTAAAGAATTTCCTGTATAACCTCTTTGTTTGCCTAGATGCTGGCAAGGGGCACACAAAATACGAGTAGTTTTTATTTAGGACCAACTTTCAAGCTGGATTCCTGAAGCAAGCAAGCACCAGCCAATCCACTCTCACCTTTCTCTCCAAAATGATGGGAGACCACTCCAGATCTGTGATTCCCCCAAAGTCAACTTTATTCTTCTCAAGGTGAAAGAGGCACTCTCTTGAACAGTGAAAGGTGTCTTTAGCAACAGACCAAACTATATACAATATCTCCTAGTTGTAAAGATTTTCAGATGTTATTGAATCCTCCTTGTTGGTTGGATTCAGATTAGAGAATGACATGGTGACAAAATTCATCACCTTTCCCGTCCCCGCATATAACCACGGGAAATAATCCCATGTCATTTTCTAATGTCTATTTCAACCTCAGTCCTTCTACACCAGCATTCTTCAACGCAAAGCTTGAGGGTCAGTGGTTGTGGCCATTCATACTCTGATTCTTCCCTCTCTCTTTAAAGAATGACATGACAATGGTTTCCCGCGGTTATCCGCGGGGATGGGAACGGTGATGAATTTTGTCACCGTGTCATTCTCTAATTCAGATCCATTAATCCATATGCACTAGTCAGTTGGTGGGAGATGGACCAAATTTGCCGCCCAAGAAAAGGTCTTAAATCTCCTCTGGTGTGAGGACATTTTTCTAAGACCATCCTCAAGGGAGTCCAAGAGCTGTCTTGGTCTCTTACAGTGTTGAGCTTCCAGAAACTCCTCCTCCCCCCCCACTTTGAATAGGGAGCCTGGAAGTTTCACAGGAGCCAGCATGTTAACACACATTAATCTTGGCAACCTCTCCCTTCCAGGTGCCAACAATTCAAATCCAAACTGCCACACATTCAGAAGTCCTAATACTTGGTTTTGCAAACAGCAGTGATGATTTTATACTCCTAATACATTGACTAGCAGAATAAGAAATACATGCACCATACCCCTTACTCCCATGGTGCATGATATTTCTATCCTGTTATACCTTCTTAACAGTTTAATGTTCCTGGTATGGCTTTTGTTTACTGTGGTCAATCCACATCATTACTATATATTTTTTTAAACTGATCATATTAGAGACTTTTACAATGGTAACTGCAATTAGTATTCTTTATTGTTGCTTGGAAGAAAAAATCATGAAAGTTAATTAGACCAACTTTTGGTTATTTGGGGGAAAACGTATATTTAAAAGAGTCCTGACCAGGATATCTTATTTCTTTCCTATCTCCATATCCCTATAGCAAGTGAGCAAGCAAGCAGGACTACACATAGAGAATCAGAGTGTGAAGGGTAAGATCTTGCAAGAAAGAGGTTAGTCAATTGTACTTGGAGGAAGTTGACAAAATAATGGAAACTTTAGTAGATTTTTTTAAGGATACTAGAGCTCTGAATAGCAGAAAGATGACTGAGGAACATTGTCATCAAAACTGACAAAAATTTTGCAATTTGTGCTTTTCTCCATAGTAACATAGTAACATAGTAGATGGCGGCAGATAAAGACCCGAATGGTCCATCCAGTCTGCCCAACCCGATTCAATTTAAATTTTTTTTTTTTTTTTTTAATTTTTACTTCTTAGCTATTTCTGGGCAAGAATCCAAAGCTTTACCCGGTACTGTGCTTGGGTTCCAACTGCCAAAATCTCTGTTAAGACTTACTCCAGCCCATCTACACCCTCCCAGCCATTGAAGCCCTCCCCAGCCCATCCTCCACCAAACGGCCATACACAGATACAGACCGTGCAAGTCTGCCCAGTACTGGCCTTAGTTCAATATTTAATATTATTTTCTGATTCTAAATCTTCTGTGTTCATCCCACGCTTCTTTGAACTCAGTCACAGTTTTACTCTCCACCACCTCTCTCGGGAGCGCATTCCAGGCATCCACTACCCTCTCCGTAAAGTAGAATTTCCTAACATTGCCCCTGAATCTACCACCCCTCAACTTCAAATTATGTCCTCTGGCTTTACCATTTTCCTTTCTCTGGAAAAGATTTTGTTCTACGTTAATACCCTTCAAGTATTTGAATGTCTGAATCATATCTCCCCTGTCTCTCCTTTCCTTTAGGGTATACATATTCAGGGCTTCCAGTCTCTCCTCATACGTCTTCTGGCGCAAGCCTCCTATCATTTTCGTCGCCCTCCTCTGGACCGCCTCAAGTCTTCTTACGTCTTTCGCCAGATACGGTCTCCAAAACTGAACACAATACTCCAAGTGGGGCCTCACCAATGACCTGTACAGGGGCATCAACACCTTCTTCCTTCTACTGACTACGCCTCTCTTTATACAGCCCAGCATCCTTCTGGCAGCAGCCACTGCCTTGTCACACTGTTTTTTCGCCTTTAGATCTTCGGACACTATCACCCCAAGGTCCCTCTCCCCGTCCGTGCATATCAGCTTCTCTACTCCCAGCATATATGGTTCCTTCCTATTATTAATCCCCAAATACATTACTCTGCATTTCTTTGCATTGAATTTTAGTTGCCAGGCATTAGACCATTCCTCTAACTTTTGCAGATCCTTTTTCATGTTTTCCACTCCCTCTTCGGTGTCTACTCTGTTACAAATCTTGGTATCATCTGCAAAAGGGCACACTTTTCCTTCTAACCCTTCAGCAATGTCACTCACATACATATTGAACAGGATTGGCCCCAGCACTGAACCCTGAGGGACTCCACTAGTCACCTTTCCTTCCTTCGAGCGACTTCCATTAACCACCACCCTCTGGCGTCTGTCCGACAGCCAGTTTCTGACCCAGTTCTCCACTTTGGGTCCTAACTTCAGCCCTTCAAGTTTGTTCAACAGCCTCCTATGAGGAACTGTATCAAAGGCTTTGCTGAAATCCAAGTAAATTACATCTAGCATATGTCCTCGATCCAGCTCTCTGGTCACCTAATCAAAAAATTCAATCAGGTTCGTTTGGCACGATTTACCTTTTGTAAAGCCATGTTGCCTCGGATCCTGTAACCCATTAGATTCAGGAAGTACACTATCCTTTCTTTTAGCAACACTTCCATTATTTTTCCAACAACTGAAGTGAGGCTCACCGGCCTGTAGTTTCCTGCTTCATCCCTGTGACCACTTTTATGAATAGGGACCACATCCGCTCTCCTCCAATCTCCAGGAATCACTCCCGTCTCCAGAGATTTGTTGAACAAGTCTTTAATAGGACTCGCCAGAACCTCTCTGAGCTCCCTTAGTATCCTGGGATGGATCCCGTCTGGTCCCATCGCTTTGTCCACCTTCAGTTTTTCAAGTTGCTCATAAACACCCTCCTCCGTGAACGGCGCAGAATCTACTCCATTTTCTCGTGTAACTTTGCCAGACAATCTCGGTCCTTCTCCAGGATTTTCTTCTGTGAACACAGAACAGAAGTATTTGTTTAGCACATTTGCTTTCTCCTCATCACTCTCCACATATTTGTTCCCAGCATCTTTTAGCCTAGCAATTCCATTTTTTATCTTCCTCCTTTCACTAATATATCTGAAAAAATTTTGATCTCCCTTTTTTACATTTTTAGCCATTTGTTCTTCTGCTTGTGCCTTCGTCAAACGTATCTCTCTCTTGGCTTCTTTCAGTTTCACCCTGTAGTCCTTTCTGCTCTCCTCTTCTTGGGTTTTTTTATATTTCATGAACGCCAACTCTTTCGCCTTTATTTTCTCAGCCACTAGGTTGGAGAACCATATCGGCTTCTTTTTTCTCTTGTTTTTATTGATTTTCTTCACATAAAGGTCCGTAGCCATTTTTATCGCTCCTTTCAGCTTAGACCACTGTCTTTCCACTTCTCTTATGTCCTCCCATCCTAACAGCTCTTTCTTCAGGTACTTTCCCATTGCATTAAAGTCCGTACGTTTGAAATCTAGGACTTTAAGTATCGTGCGGCCGCTCTCCACTTTAGCCGTTATATCAAACCAAACCGTTTGATGATCGCTACTACCCAGGTGAGCACCCACTCGAACATTAGAGATACTCTCTCCATTTGTGAGGACCAGATCCAATATCACTTTTTCCCTTGTGGGTTCCGTCACCATTTGTCTGAGCAGAGCCTCTTGAAAGGCATCCACAATCTCCCTACTTCTTTCCGATTCCGCAGCCGGAACATTCCAGTCCGCATCCGGCAGGTTGAAATCTCCCAACAGCAGAACCTCCTCTTTCCTTCCAAACTTTTGGATATCCACAATCAGATCCTTATCAATTTGCTGCGATTGAGTCGGAGGTCTGTAGACTACACCCACGTAGATTGAAGTTCCATCTTCTCTTTTCAGAGCAATCCATATCGCTTCTTCCTCTCCCCAGGTCCCTTGCATTTCGGTCGCTTGGATATTGATCTTTACATAGAGAGCTACTCCTCCACCTTTATGACCATCTCTGTCCTTCCTAAAAAGATTATATCCCGGTATGTTTGCATCCCATCCGTATGATTCACTGAACCATGTCTCTGTGATAGCAACAATATCTAGATCTGCCTCTAATATCAGGGCTTGCAGATCATGAACTTTGTTGCTTAGACTGCGAGCATTTGTGGTCATCGCTTTCCAGCTATTTTTCAGCGATAATCTCCTTTTTCGTATGGATTTTTGTGTCGTTTCACTTTCCGTTGCAATACTAAGAAATGAGTTGCTGATATTGCTTATGTTGCAGCCTTTACTACTATCACATCTTTTCTTTTGCCGGGGGTGGTCTCTATAATTGTCCTTCGTACAAACACTACCCCCACCTTCTAGTTTAAATGCCTAGAAAAATATTGTCTAAATTTCTCTGCAAGGTTTCTTTTTCCTGCTGTAGTAATATGTAGCCCATCAGTGCAATATAGCTTCTTGTCCTTCCATGTATTTCCCCATCCTCCTATGTACCTGAAGCCTTCTTGATGACACCAGGCTCTAAGCCATCTATTGAAGTCCTCTGTGATTTTCACTCTTTGCTCTCCCTTTCCATATGCAGGCAGTATTTCAGAAAAAGCTAAAGTCTTTACAAAAGGTTTCAAGCCCTCACCAAGCTCCCGAAAAGCTTTCTGTGCTGCAAGTGTGGAGTTGTTGGCCAGGTCATTTGTTCCCAGATGGATAACAACATCAGTGTTAAAATCCTTAGTTTCTTCCTTAATTATAGTCAGTATTTGCCTTGAACTCATGGTAGCTGAGGATCCTGGAAGACATTTCACTATTTTGGTCTCCTCTCCCTGTGTTCCAAGGTTAATGCCTCTGATGATGGAATCCCCCAACAGTAATAGTTTTCTGTTTTTGGCTTTTTTATTTGTACTTAGGGTGTGCTTGTTCTCTTGAGTTACCTTCATTGGTTCCAGTCCCACCTCCCTTCTGTTTTCCTGAGTATCGCAGTGCACTAGTGGAGTGAAGGAATTCTGTAGAGGTAATATTAGTGAAGGTGGATGTTTCTGTGTTACATGTCTTCCTGAGCCTACTGTGACCCATTTATTCCTGGGCTGTTTTATTCTTTGAGGTAGAGGTGGTAAGTTGGTATGGTTTTGTGGAGTGATGGAAGCTGCTTTAATTGTATTCAATTTCTGTTTAAGTTTGCCGAGCTCCTCCTTAATACTGGCAAGTTGAAGACAGATGGGGCAAGCCTTAAGCCTCCAAATAGTATGTCTTGGAATTAAAGCACCACAGTGATTGCATAGAATAAAGGTCATCTTGTCCGATCACATAACCCCTTCCTACCGACTCCTACACTGGCTACCGATGGAGACGCGCACGAAGTTCAAGCTAGGATGTCTCTGCTTCAAGGTACTAAATGGTCTAGCCCCAAAATACATTACAGACCTCTTCTCATTCCCAACCAACAGACATGAAAGAAAAACACACATGAAATTTATCTCCCCACCGGCTAGAGGGTGCAAATATAAGAGACACCATCAACAACTGCTATCATATCAAGCTGCCATATGGGGTAAAGACCTAGAAAAACTAATTGCGCACACAAACAACTATGAAGAATTCAGAAAACACCTAAAAACTTACCTATTCTTGAAATACCTAGGTAACGAACCGGAACATCAACCCCCCTCGTAACATCACCACACACCTGAATTTGCAACTGTTAACCCCAAACCCCTAATCACTAAACATGAATACTATATGAACTTACGGAATATTTCTACTTCTGTGTAAACAACTTGGCGCTTCCTGGCCTTGCAACACACAAACTGACGTTAACATTACTAATGTTATCAGATGTACAATGCTATACTCTTTAAGTAGTTGTACGAGATATACACTGCTATAGTCTCTAATTCGCTGTATGAAAAACTTCTCTTGATTGTATTTACAGTTTCTTTTATTGTAAACCGCTATACTCTCTAATTCGCTGTATGTAAAACTTCTCTTGATTGTATTTACAGTTTAGTTTATTGTAAACCGCCTAGAAGTCGCAAGATTACAGGCGGGATATAAGAATAAAGTTATTATTATTATTATTATTATTATATTATCTTGATTGGTTGTGAAGTCCTGATTATATGGGTCTCTATATATGAATAGTGGTCCCTGGGGTTGGTGGGACTATAAGTCTTACCCTTATTCCTATGAAGGGAAAGTGAAAGAGGAAATAAGATTTAACAGAGGAAAGAAAAGGGTTTATTTTTTTGTGTTTTTTTATTTTTAGTAAGAAACGGAGGAGAAGAGAAATTAAGCAGATATAATGCTGAAAACCAGTTAAAAGAGCAGAATATGAAATGCTGAGTAACTTAGCTTTTAGAAGTTCACAGGGCAGCCTTGTTTCAGCAATGTCCCAAAGATAATGCAATTAACCTTAGAAGTAAAACAGAGCCCCTCCCTTCTCCACCTAATCAGCAGAAAACAATGGCTGAACACTAGTAAGACAGAAATATAGGCTCTATACCACCTAAAACACAGTATTTTAAACAAAAATGCAGGTTCTATCAGTGCTACCCTAAAACACAGGATTTATAACAGGATTTTCCCTACTTTAGTCACCCTGAGCCACAGCCTCCAGACATATACTGAATGATTCTGTGGTGCCGGTTCAATGTGAAAGATGCCTGCAAGTTGATTCCCCCAGGAAACAGATGGCAGAACTGAATGAGGAAGTGCTGAGGCTGGGAAACATCTGTGACAATGGGAACTATAGTACATAGATGAAATGCTTTTTGAGGTGCTAATCTCCACCTGAGGGGAAGATAAATTTGAACCAAGAAATGACAGCTGCCATAGATCAAAGCCAAAAAAAGCCCCAATACCCTAACTCCACTCTCACTTGAATATAGGAACCAGTATACAGTCCTCAAAGTTTAAGAAATAAAACCATCTGAGAATGAGGACAAACTGAAATATATAAATCCCAGGAAGTACCTAAGAAGTGATTATGAAGTAATGAAACATATAATGGACTGTGTATGAATAACTGTAACCCGCCTAGGTGTTAGGTAGGCAAGAAATTTTAAAGCAAATAAATAAATGTATATCCTTAAACTGTTGAGTTATCAATTTCTGTGCCAATGAAGCAAAGATAGTGGTGGTTAGTGACCTCATTTAGAGACATCTATCTGCTGACCAGATAGGTGCCAAGGTATGAAACATTTTAGAAAGATTATAGAAACTCATGAAACCTGCCGTTCATCCATATTGGCACAAATGTGCCCAATCTGCATCACTTTGCATGTGTGAACAATAAATATCATCTGCCATTTGGATACCCAGACTTCCAATTTTCTAAGGTCTGCCTATAATTTTTCACAATCTGCATGTGTTTTAAAAACTTTGAACAGTTTAGTGTCTTCTGCAAATTTAATCACCTACTCATCATTCCAATATCAAGATCATTCATAAATAAGTTGAATAGCACCGGTCCCAGTACAGATCACTGTGGCACACCACTATTTACCCTCCTCCATTGAGAAAAATGGTCATTTAACCCTATCCTCTATATTCAATCTGATAACCAATTCTTAAACCACAACTAAACATTGACTCTTATCCCAAGACTCTTTAATTTTCTTAGGAGCTTCTCATGGGAGCTTTGTCAAAAGATTTCTGAAAATCTACATACACTACATTAACTCTCTCATCTTTTTTTTAAATTGAAAACATTTCAACAATGTTTCACACAAAGGAAATGGAAATCCAGAAATAAATAAATAAAAATTTCCAGTTTAACAAGAAATTCCATCTAACCCACAATTTCTGAAAGAGAAGAGCTAATTATAAAAAGAAATATTTAAAGAATCCCATTCTCCCAGAAGCTCAGAACGGGTTAGAAGTAGACATTCACAATCGTTTGAAAACAGACTAGTCATGACAACAAATAGGTTACAATAGACAATAAGAGAGCTAATTCTAGAGACCAGACTGGTCATAGCAAAGAGTACTAGGAGAAGTATATTGAGGAGGCAGTTTTTAATGGCCTGATTGGCGGAAGAGGAAGGTCTTTACTGCTCTGCGGAAGGTCATTAGTGAGTCTAGTGACCTGATCTGTGTGGGTAGCTGGTTCCATAGCTGAGGTAGGAAATGGCTGTAGAATCTTTTATACGACGTACTCATTCGGAGGGATCTCCCTGCGGGAATGCTGAGTCTTTGTTCTGCTTTGGAGCGGAGGGGTCAGTTAACGGTGTATAGGTGTAGCTTGGATGCTATGTAGGCTGGTTTTTTTTTGGGTAGAATCTCTTATGTGTCATGTCTAGGGCTTTGAAGATGCATCGCTTTTTGACTGGTAACCAGTAAGCTGCATAGAGCGCTGGAGTAATGAGGTCATGGTAGCTGAGGTTGTATAGGAGCCGAATTGCTGAGTTCTGTACTTTTTGGAGGCGTTTTAGATCTTTTGCAGCGATGCCATTGAATAGGGAGTTGCAGTAGTCTAGTCTAGAGAGTATGTAGGCATATAGCAGTTGGGCTAAGTCTGTTTCTGGGAGGTAGAGTTTGATCCTTCGCAGTTGGCATAATAAATTACTTCAGGCAGCATTTGTTGATTAACTCATGGACTCATGAATGGTTAAGGAGAGGTGAATTGAAAACTAAGGATGAGTGATTGATAGTTGCAATCTAGGACAGTGGATTGGAGATGAGATTATTTATAGCAAGCATAGAAAAAAACTAGTTCCACAGACATTTGTAGATTCTGTAAGAAAGAGCCCGAAACAATCACTCATCTAGTAATTGGCTCTGAGCTCTGATGATAGAAAATAATAATAATAACAGTTTATATGCAGCAGGACCGTGAAGTTCTAAGCGGTTTACAATGATTAGAAATGTTACAGATTGAATGGAATAAACATAGTACAGACTTAGTGATTGATAGTTCTTGCGATCGTTTGTTGAGGACTAAGATTGTATAGGTTGGTTTCCTAAGTATTTCAGGAACAGATGTGTTTTTAGGCGTTTCCTGAATTCCCCATAGGTAGTAGGCATGAGCAATTGTTCTAGGTCTGTACCCCATAATGCTGCTTGATGTGCGAAAAGATGTTGGTGATGACTTTTAAATTTACAACCTCTAACCGGTGGAGAAACAAAGTTTGAGTGTGAGCTTCGCTTGTGTCTGTTGGTTGTGAAAGAGAAAAGATCTGTTATGTATTATAGAAAGGCACAACAAGGTAGCATGCCTCATCCACTGGAAATTTTGTAAATACTACATCATCACTGGCCTGGAAAAGCACTGGGATCATGACCCTATTGTGATCACCTGGGACATCCACATTCTGACAGATAAAAAATTTGATGCCAGGAAACCAGACATAGTAGTGAAAGAGAAAAATACAAGAACGGCATTGATCATAGAGGTTTCAATCCCAAGTGTCTACTTGGTGAATAATGTCGAGAGAAAAAAGATCTTCAAGTACAAACAGCAGTGTAATAAGGTGTGGGGGGGGGGGGCAGGGACCGCCCATCCCAGGTGCTGTCTTGGTGAGGGCACCGGTACCTCTCCTTATCTCCACCCCCTGTACCTCTTTGGCTCTTCGTTGGTGCAAGCAGCATCTCCAACCTGCTGCTAGTGTCAGCCTCGGCTCTCTCTTTGAAGTCACTTCCTGGTTGTGGGACCAGGAAGTGACATCAGAGAGAGAGCAGAGGCTAGTGTAGACAGCACATTAGAGATGCTGCTTATGCCAGCAATGAGCTAAAAAGGTACAGGGGGAAGGAAAAGCACATGCATGGGGGGGGGCGAGAAATGGGGGTGCCACTACCTCAGGTACTTCCTTATGTTCTCTATGCCACTGAGTACAAACAAATGCAGTCTGAAACCAAGAAAATGTGACAGAAGGCTAAAGAAATATTTCCCATTGTTTTGGATGCCAAAGGCCTCATTAAGAATTTCAAAGTGAATCTGGATAAATTGCCTATGCATGTAACATCTTATAAACTCTAAAAGGAAGGTCTCATGGTGTGTGTTAGCAGTAAATTTAAGAAACTAAGATCATGATCCATATAGTCTAACTTAGGAGTGAGGTAGAGAATTACACAGAGACAAATTTTTCCCTGTCCCTACAGGAATCCAATTTCCATGTCCTGTCCCCATGACTTTTGTCGCTGTCCCTGCCCCATTCCTGTAAGCTCTGCCTTAGCCACACAAACCTTGGACACTTAAGATTTTAAAGTGTTTGAGGCTTGTGCAGATGAGGACAGAACTTGCAAGAATGGGGCAGGATCAGGTAAAGAACTTGCCGGTACGGGATGGGAAAATGAGTTCCCGCGTGGACAGGGAAAAATTTGTCCCCATGTCATTCTCTAGAGTGAGGTTCATTAATTTCATGGTATTTACAAAAATAATCCATTTGGAGACATTGTCCCCAAGATATCACACATAAACCACCAGACACTATACAAATACCACATACAGCCTGCCCCCCTACTCCCCCCCTTCCGCACACACAAATTCTGCCCTAGTGAGACATATTTTATTATGTTTCTTTCCACTGGGTCTCCTTAAAGGCATATTTGAGCTTGAAATGAAGGGAGGGGAAACATCATGGGGTCACATTGCAAGGGTGCACTTTATAGTTTGTTTTCAGCCAAATATTTACAGTATTCTTTTATTTTGTGGAAAAGGTTTGGTGTCTTCAGTTACATTGTGAATTGTTCCACAATAACAGTAGGATTGTCCAGCTATGGAGAAATCCTGAGTAGACCAGTACTATGCTTATGGGTCCTTCAAGTAGGTTTCTAAGAACAGGCTAGCTGTGGAACTCTTCTAGGGCTTTGCAGGTTAGATGAGAATGATGGTGTTTGCATTCAAACTTCTAAGAGTTGTAAAGTAAAGAAAGGTGACATGGATCAATGTGTTTGCTAACAAGCACCACCATACCCTGCTGTAATCACATCCTGCAATGTATTTGTATATTCTGGAATATCATCTTTAGCTCAATAGTTACAGACTTAATGACTGGAGCATAGATCTTTATGGCAAGCCACAAATGTATTAATTTAGTGCAATAAAATGAGTGTTATCTACAACATACTTATTATTCCCCTTCAAGGAGCTAGTAACTGCAGGAGTGATCTCTTTATCTTTAGAGTACAGAGAGCTCTTAGGCCTTGTACCCACTGATTACTGCTTCTACACAAATAGAAACTCAGCTATTTTCTATTTATGTGAATCTTGCATGAGTTCTTCACTGACTAATCTCTTAGCAATATTGTAAAGCAGGGAATATTGATGTTATAAGGTTGTGCCTCTGGCAAGAACAGTAATCTTCAATGTGTGTAGTACTTTTATGCTTAGAAGTTCTCTTTGTTAATTTATATTAAACTACTTTTTTGGGGAGGAGGCGCTAGTGAGCCCAAACAGAATGGCTGCTTAGTCTCCAAATTGTGTTTAACAATGGGATTTTGAATTTATTTTTGTTTCAAATATTGTACTTATTTAGTTGGGGTGATGTCTACTGGAAAAGGGGGAAAGCATTTGAAATTGGATTTAATATCCCCATCAAAAATTTTTGGCTCAAATGGTGAAGGAACTCAGTTTCAGATCCTAAACAACGAAATTAGGGAAGTTACAGAGGTGGTTATGAATACCAAAGAAGACATTGAAGGTATTAAGGAAGATATAAATACTATGAAAGCTGATATCTCTAATTTTAATCGGCGCATTGAAGTGCTTGAAAACAAGCAGACTGCAACAGATGAGTCACTGAAAGAGATGCGTCATCATCCTAACAAGGTCACTTTACTGGAAAAAGAACTTGAAGAAGTCCATAATCACGCTAGAAAAAACAATTTTAGAATAATACGTCTACAAGAGGGAAGAGAGGGACACGATCTTACAAAGTTTATCATAAAAATGAAACCATCGTTACTTGATCTTAACTTCAAGCAGGTTTTTGAAATTGAGTCAGCAAACCGTGTTCCATCCCAATGGCTGCCGGGGGAGGGGGGGGGGCGCCTGTAAATGTAAGATTATTGAGATTTAACCAGCTTACTACCATAATGCAGAAGGCGAAGATTAAAGCACCTCTTAAACACGAGGGGAATAATATATATTTTGCTCGATTTGGCATTATATATCCAGCCAGGATGAGAGAGACTATTAACAACCACACAAAGGTTTTAAATGGGAGATCCTCTATGGACAACTCAAGGCTTTTTCTTGAAGTAATAAAATCTGCTGAGAATACAGACAAAAATTATATCGCATTGGCCTTAGATGCTAAAAAGGCCTTCAGTAGGATAGAGTGGTCCTTTCTTTCTCAGGTCTCACAATGGTTTAGATTCTCACAATTACCATAAATATGATTAAAGTCTTATACTCTAGGCCTAGAACAAGGATATCTATCAATAACAAAGTATCTGCATCTTTCTATCCAACTAGAGGAACAAGGCAAGGATGCCTTTATTGCCTCTACTTTATAATGTTGCCTTAGAACCTTGGGGGGTTCTCTGAAGAAGCCAACGGCGAAACGCGTAAGAGCCTGCTGGAGTGAGACTACTTCCTAAACACCCTTGCAAGTTAAGTTTAACCTTCTCAAGTATTTAAGAGTTGAAGATATCACCAATTATAGTTTTTGTATCACAGTCAACATAGTTTTACAAGTTCTTTCCAACAAATCTTTCTACTGGTAAAGATGGTGCAATGATAGAGCATTGAAACACCTACAGGGGGTTGTCCCCGGTTTGTGATTTCATCACCTATTCAAGGTTCTGTTGAAAGTTTCTTCTAACATTTGTAGTCTTTTCCTTTTTTGTTAGTTGTAGTATACTAAAAATTATACACCGTCCCTTAGGAGCCAATCTACTCTGCCATAATAGCACCAACTTCTAAACTTAACAAACAAAGGAGCCTATTCAGAAAAGATAGCACCATAAATATTGCAATGGACTACAGAACTTCAATACACCTGTAAGATTATTAAACATTTCTCCCCCCTATTCCCAGCATTCTTGTCTTTCTATCATTTCCCTGTAACTTCCAGTACTTCTCTGTCTCTCCATATTCTACTCTGTGTCCAACATCTCCACTCTCATATTATCACTTCTCTGTATCCATCTTCCCCTCTTTCTCAGCCTTATCCCTTCCATGCCCAGCATACCCTTCTCTCTCTAATCCCCTCCATGTGACTAAACTAAACTAAACTAAGCCTTAAGTTTATATACCGCATCATCTCCACGGAAGCGGAGCTCGACACGGTTTACAAAGCTTAAAAATACAAGAAGAGGGGAGAGAGAGTTTACAAGGGCATATGAAAAGGGGGAAGTAGGAAGGAGATGTTATATATTAGAGAAAAGCCAGGTTTTCAGTTGTTTCCGGAACAGCTGGAGGGAGCCCAGGTTTCGCAGCGGGATAGTGAGATCGTTCCAAAGGCCCGTGATTTTGGAGAGGAGGGATCTTCCCAGTTTGCCTGCGTGGGGGATGCCACGTAGAGAGGGGAAGGATAGTTTATGTCTGTGGGCGGATCTGGTGGTAGCAGGCGTTTGGGCGAGGAAGGATAGAGGGATTAGTGGCGGAAGGATGCCATGAATTATCTTGAAAGCTAGACAGGAGCATTTGAAGTGAATTCTGGAAAGTACAGGGAGCCAGTGAAGCTTGGTAAGTAAGGGGGAGACATGATCAAATTTGCGTTTAGCAAAAATCAATTTGGCCGCAGTATTCTGGATGAGCTGGAGTCTGTGAAGACTTTTTTTTGTTAGGCACAGGTAAGTGGCATTACAGTAATCGAGTTTGGATAAGATGATGGATTGTACCAGGACGGTAAAGTGTTTTTGGTGGAAATAGGATCTAACTTTCCTAAGCATGTGGAGGCTGAAAAAACATGATTTTGCCAAGGAGTTCAGGTGATCGTTTAGGGAGAGGGAAGAATCGATAATGATGCCGAGGACCTTGCTTGAGAACTCAAGGCGAAGAGCGGGACCTGTGGGTAGAGTGAAGAGGGTGGGCAGGTGTGCTAACTTTGGGCCGAGCCATCCTGTATCCAGGATCTTCCCCCATCTCTCTATTCCTGTCAAGTTTATCATCTCTGTCTCCCAATTCCTACCTCCCGTACCCAGCATCTATATTCTCTGTCACTATGTCTCTCCTTGTCCACCATCTCTCATTCATTTCGTATATCCCCTGTGTACAATATTTCCCCTATATTTCTGTTTCCATCCATGTCCAACATCTCCTTTCTATTTTCTATATTCCTTTCTTCCTTTGTTCCAGTCTCCAAAATCTCCCCTTCTTCTTCCTATATCCTTCTGTCTTCTTTGTCTCGTGTTCAACATCTCCCAATGTCCCTTCTTGCAAATCCATCTCCTTATACCTCCATCTTTGTATACATAATTTATTGGAGTGTATTCAGTATGGAGTAGGATGGATAAAAGTGGATATATTTTTCACTAGTAGACACTCAATGAAGTTACAGGGAAATACTTTTAAAACCAATAGGAGAAAATATTTTTTTCACTTATAGAATAGTTAAGCTCTGGAATGCATTGCCAAGAGTAAGAGTGGATAGCATAGCTGGTTTTAAGAAAGGTATGGACAATTTCCTGGAGGAAAAGTCCATAGTCTGTTATTGAGAAAGATATGGGGGAAGCCACTCCTTGCCCTGGATCGGTAGCATGGAATGTTGCTACTCTTTGTGTTTTGGCCAGGTACTAATGACCTGGATTGCCTACCGTGAAGACAGGCCACTGGGCATGATGGACCATTGGTTGACCCAATAAGGCTATTCTTATGTTCTTATGTAGTATGCATAATACTATGAGTCATGGAAGTTCAAGTGTAAGGCAGCTGGTGCACTAGAGACATGGTGAATGGCTCCTTCTCTGCTAAGGTCAAAGTGCTCCTACTATCCCTTTACTACTGACATAGATTCCACCCTCCCCTTCCCCTTACATAAGCTTACCCCACCTTAATCCCACACAACCCTAAGCTCACCCCACCTTAATCCCACCCAAATTAGCCTTTCCAAACATTTGAGTCACTGACTTCCTATGTTTCTTGCTGTAGTTGACGGAGATCCCCAATAGTCCTGTATGCTGGTGAAGGAAGTCTTTAGCTGGTTGGGTATGGGGAAATAGGTTGGAGAACAAGGACAGAGTAGGGACAGAGAGAGCATTTTGTACCAACCAGGTCTACCCAAATTAACCATCTGACTACACCATTGGCTCTAAGCCAGTGTTTCACCTGGCTCCAGAGATATAACTAAGGGGCTACAAAGGGAATGGCAACTCTCCCAAATGGATTTCCAATGAAAATGATGCATATGTGTCATCATGTGACCGGGCCAAGCAGTTTTACCCATCACATATCTACACTGCCAGGAAATCTTTTGTCTTCCAATCTCCAGGTTTTCTATCAACAGAAAAATAATAGGGTTAAACAGTTATTCCCACAGATTTTCCACACATCTGACCAGGGTCTTCCTGACACCTCCTGGTCATCCTGAGGTCTTCCCTGGACTCCTCATTCATCATTGGCCCTCACTGGCCCTCTGGATCTTCATCTGGGTCCTCCCTGACCCTCATTGGCCCTGCAGTCTTCAGGCAGCTCCTGGTGTCATTACCGATCTCTCCAATTGTCACCACCATATCAATTGGTCCCTTTATTGGTTGCTCCGAGACCTTTAGCCAATGGTCTTCAGGTCTATCAGGCTGCTTCATCTGGGTATCTCTGACAGCTCCTGATGCCATTACCGGTCCTGCCACTGATCAGCTGCCGACCCACTCACCTTGAACTCTACCAGCTCTTCCAGCTGCCTCTTCTGGGGCCACTGGTAGTCCCTCACTCCCTGGACTCTCGGATCCCCATCACCTGGATCCTTCTTCACTGGTCCCACTTCTGTTTATCAAGCCTGAACCACTTCCTTTACTCCAGGCTCTAACTTGCCCTCCAGCTACAACTAAGCTCTTTCTTTCTGGTGTATAGGTCCCCACAGACCCTCCTACCATTGGGCTTCAGGGCCAGATCCCTCTCCACTGGTGTATATGTCCCTGCAGAATCTCCCACCAACAAACTTTCTACTGCTGCACTAATCCCCCCCCCCCCCATCAGAATTGGTCAGCCTGGCTTCTCTACTCCACTGTACTGGGCCCTCTGCCAGTGCTGGTCTGAAGTGGCCATCAGGGTCTAGTAGGAGTAAAACCATTATTATTATTCATCCTCTTTTCATCATCTCAATCCATTCAGGGTGAATGGACAGCTCCCATCAGCACTTGCTGCTCTTATGTAAATAAGCTACACTTCTCAGGCTATCTCCATGAGTTCCGCTGCTCGGACTCCATCTACTGGCTGACCAGTGACAGGGAACTTCACCCTGTCACAATATGCAGTTTTATAGATCTATTCATGCTGATGATTATTTTTTTATACTGTCTATTTTCCCCAACACCATAACCTGGCTACACTTCTGCCTGGCATATGCCTTAAGCTGTTCTTATTGTTAGCATGCACAGTAACAGCAATCATTTTACAAATACACATGTGGAAAAATATAAGCAGTACAAATCCAGCAGCTTCTACATGGAAATGTTGACACTTTATTTAGATTTTGTATCCCGTCCTCCCAACAGCTCAGAAAGGGTTCCAAAAGGACATTCAGAGCGTAGAGAGAGGACATGAAGCTAAAGACAGGGACTACAGAGGACAAAAGAACTAAAAAAGGAAGAGGATACCGATAGAAGCATACAAGGGGATAGTTTCCTAACTATAAAGGGACGAGAGATTAAAGAATGTAGCTTTTGAAGGGGTCAGTTTACAAGGAATCATTTCATTCAATATTTTTGGTTATTTTACAACTTCCAAAGGTGACAGGACAAAAGCGTGCGAGGACAAAGGCGCGCCGACAAATGAGCGCTGACAGTTGAGCGCAAGAGTTCATCGTGCTGCAGGAAAACCTTCTTTTAAAGGGCTCCGACGGGGGTGTGTGGGGTGGAACCCCCCACTCTACTTAATAGGGATCACGCTGCCTCACGCTGCCATCTGGGGGGGATGCACATTATAGTGAAAATTTAACTTTTTCCCTAAAAAATAAGGAAAAAATTCAGTTTTCAGTATAATGTGGGGTTACAAGCCCCCAACCCCCCCCCCAATGCCAGCACAATCACTATTAAGTAAAGTGGGGGGGTTCCCCACCAACACCCCTCATCGGAGCCCTTTAAAAAGAAGGTTTTCCTGCGGTGCGATGAACTCTTGCGCTCAATTGTCGGCGCTCGTCTGTCGGCGTGCCTTTGTCCCGCGCGCTTAAGATTATGAACCCTTCCATGTGTAGGTAGCATCACTTTCATGTATAGCTGTTCCATTTTACAAATCTAGACATGTAAGAGTTGTCAATTGAATTGCCAGGCTATTGTTTCTTCATCGTAGCAGTAGAAATAAATAAAGGAGAATTAAGTAGAATTGTTCCCTTATGGCCTATTTTACAAAGCCGCGCTAGCGGCTGCGCTGCACTAACGGCCCCGAAGCCCATAGAGATTTAAAGGGCTTCAGGGTTGTTGCCGCGCGGCTTTGTAAAAGAGGCCGTTAATCTTTTGAGGAAAGCCCTTGAGCAAGTTTTTTTTTTTAAAATCTGTCCATGTCTTTAAGCAAGTATAAAACCTGACGGAGAATTTCGTTTTTGGCACTTACCGAAATAAGATAACACTCTTTTCAACTACCGTGGCAAAATAATGCTCAGAATTCAGGAAGTTGATTGGATGGGCTGAGAACGTTTCAGCACTCAGTTGTATAACATTGGACTTAATTTCTGGGAACACCCTTGACATGCTCCTCCCATGGACACAACCCCTTTTGCTATGCACACCACAAAATTTAGGTGCACATTATAGACTAGGGCACAGGGCAGATGTACATGTAACATGAAATTGCTGCCAATTAAGTGTCAATTCATTCCAATGAATTCCAATAGGGAAATGGATTGGGATTTGATATACCGCTTGGACAAGGTGTATTAAGCGGTTTTTCCCTATCTGTCCCAGAAGGCTTATAGTCTGTCTAATGTATCTGGGGCAGTGGAGGATTAAGTGACTTGCCCAGGATTACAAGGAGAAGCATGGGGTTTGAACCCCCAACCTCAGGGTGCTGAGCCTGTAGCTCTAACCACTATCTCAATTAATTAGTTTACACATGCATGTGAGATCTGTGGCCTATATAAACTGTGGAGTAAATGTGTCCTGTTCCAATCCTAGGGAGCCACACCTGTCACCAAGGATCTATTTAACAGATCCAGGAGCAGATTCACCAAAATCCCTTTGAATTCCTTTAGTATCCCAGGACAGAGGGGTCCAAGCCTGTCCTGGGGGGAGCTATTTGTTAAACTTTATCATTTTAATGATCTTCTTTTCTAGTTCTGCTATATGTTTATTGATGTGGGGTGACTAGAACTGCACATAATACTTAGTGTGGTTACACCATGGATTGATATAAAGACATTAAGTTGTTTACTCATTTCCTAATAATTCTTGTCAATATTCAGCCAGCACCAATCAGTGTTTTTATAAACACTGACTGCCCTTAGCAGAATTAGCCTTGGCATCAGCACTGAATATCCAGGCAAGTAGAAGGAAGACTCTGGTGCTCAATGACTTTTGTTGATATGTCATGACTTGACACGATCGTGTTTCGGCCCAACAGGGCCTACCTCAGGAGTCTATTATTAGAATGATGTAATATCTAATATCTTCCTGGAAATGGCATAAAACTTTCTTAAAATGCAGAAAATGGCTCTGCAAGCCGACATACCAATTTGTATTGGAAAACATTGGCCCCGAATCTGAAACCGCACTTTTCCTCCACAGGAGCAAAAAAATGAAGGCAGCCAGAACTTAAGTGGATATACAGCCAGGACCTGCATAAGACACTTATTGGTGGCTGGAATCCACATAAATGATGCGATTGCCTTCAACCCATCCAATTCCTCCCTCCTCCTTGAAGACAAATTGAGCTAGAGTTACCAGATGTCTTTTTAGAGGACTGTCTGGGTGCCTGGAGGGATTTACATAACCTAGGAATTTGTCCAAGTTTTGGAAGGCCCAGAGTTCAGGGCCGCATCTGGAGGGCCTCTGTGCATGCACAGATGTTGATGTGATAATGTCACACACATGCGCGCATGTGAGTTATGTCATCATGTTGATGTCTGCGCATATGTAGAGGTCCTCCAGACTGTGACATTTCCGCTCCCAGAGACGATCATGTCAGAGTGAAATCCAATAGTAAATCCTTTGACCGAGACAAGAGACTGACTGAGAATGATCAGACAGGACATCCTGAAAGCAGAGCTGCCTATCTTGAGCCATCTGAGCCTGAACAGGAGCTAGAATACAGATTAGCTCCACGTCCTAGTAAAAAACTCAGCTCCCTTAGATTTAATCAGGCTCCAAGTTGCATTCTTCCCAGCAACCTGGGGGGGGGAGCCAAAGAGCACGAAAGTTAGGAACACAGACACCTAGAACAGGGAGTGGCACAAACACTCTTAAACAGCTCTCCAAGTCAGTAAGGCAGGCTGTGCATGAGGACCTGGCAGAGAAGGTTCTCCGGGCCAGGCAAAGGTCAGACCTCACTCCGGAACCTATGGAGTGTGAGGATTCTGTACCTCAAGAGTCAGCAGAGCAGTTGGGTGCTCTAGAAAGCATGGACACGTCTGAATGGAATATGCCTGAATCTGAAAACGTGGAAGACATGGATGTGAGCTTGGCAGTCTCTCACTAAGGACTGGAGGTACTGGTCTCTATAAGGAGATAGTTGTTGGGACTGTTTTCTGGAAAACTATTTTGTTTTGGTGTGTAAAAGTTTTGGTTCTACTGAAAAACCAAGCTGAGAGCATTGCTGCAGCAGCATTCAGCATTAATTACGTAGCTGCATTCCAGCTGTGCAAAAGCCAGGAGAAACTGAAGGAAGTTTTCTTTTGGGCTTGTGGAGCAGTTTCCCTGTTTCCTGTTATACTCCAAGGGGCTTACAGAATTGGGGTAGGATCCCCGAAGAGCTAAGGGTTGGGATTCTGCGAGAGCTTGTTAAAGCCATTTAAGAAAGGGGAACCAGCAATTCTGTTACCCAACAGTGGAAAAGACTGGAGAGGTGCCATTGCTGGAAATAGCAAAAGTCTGCAGTACTGCATTTTTCTTTCTTTTCATTTTTGAAGTTTACTTTGTAATGCAGTATATAAATGCCTGGTGAAGAAACAGGACTGTATGCTTGAAAGTCCAGGACTCAAGGATAGTCTTGAGGAGTTTTCCTTTTTGGGACTAGCTTTTGTTTTTTTCTTGTTGAACGTATGCTTCAGAGCTGGGTGAAGCTAATAGAACCTTATTGTGGACTCCTATGAACTGACCTGATACAGAAACTTCTGTTCTTCCATTGAACTGTTTTGGGAGGATAGAAACCTTTTTCCTTTAGAGCGAAAGGAAGATAGTGTTAATGCTTCCTGGTATTATTTTGGTTTTCTATTTTTGTCTTTTTGGTAACAAATTAAACCTTGCACATTTTGATTTGACTTGGCTCTCGCTGTTGTTTATTGTAGCAAAGCCCAAAGTATTGGGACATCAGTAAGGTCTTCCTCATTGGGAGCCACGCCAGGGTCGTGCTGTGCCTATCGGTGGTCCTCCCCAAGTTCCCCGAGACCCCTGCAGGTGACAAGACATGGCCCTAAATTCGGGGAAAGAGACACGAGGTTCGTGTGGGTGTGGGGCTGGGTGAGAATGGGCAGGGCTGGGGTAGAATCGGTGGGGCCAGGTGTCCTCTTTTTTAAGAGGAAATCTGGTCACTCTAAGTTGAGTGATAAAGTCACACACGTGCGCGCATGTGTGTAATATTATCGTGTTGATGTCTGCGCATGCGTAGAGGTCCTCTAGATACGGCCCCAAACTCAGGGAAGGAGACACAAGGTTCGTGTGGGGGCGGGGCTAGGTGAGACAGGGCTGGGGGGGAGAGGCAGGGCAGGGCTGGGGCAGAATGGGGCGAGAAAATATGGTAACCCTAAGTTGAGCCCCATCCAAACAACCCCACAGACCACCTCTCATAGGGCTTCCAGGACGATCTGTGATATTTCTGGTGGTTTATGGAAGGGTCCTATGGGTAGAAGGACTGATAACATCATACACTACAAAAGGAAAGTGATTCAAAATGTTCTCGGACTACAACGAGAGAAATGCAACCTTTTTGCAATATAATTCAAATGTTAATACACGAGTCTGAGACTTCTGCTTCCTAACTGCTTCATAGCCAGAACTGACAGGCCTTAAGGACATTTGGCTAAGAGAAGTACATTTGTGTTTTTAAGTTGCTTGTTTTCTTTTGCAAAGTGCTTTAAAGCTGCAGGCATGCTTTATTCATTGTATTTATTTATTTGTCAGCTCAGTCGTTTGATCCTCTCTCTTTTAAAAGAGATGTCACAGACAACTAATAAAATATCTGAGCAACTGAATATTATTATTTTTCAAAAAGATGACATGCAGTTCGTAATATAAATTTACATCCCCCCCCAAAAAACCAGAAAAAGTCATCATGTCAAAATGTTCCCTTCACTGTTAGAAAAACTATCATATTCATCTGGCACAAGTTCCACTGAATACACAAAGACACAAAGCTCAAGGGAAGAGCAGCGACCATATTATACCTTCTGTTCAATGGATCCTTTGAACTTCTGCTGAACTCTACACTGAATCTTTCATCTGTGGAATACTAACAGCATTTGTGCTGGTTCTCCTTGCAGCCCTGCACTTCAGAGTAATAGATTGTGCATCTTGACAAAGGGACGAGAAAGCATGTTTTCCTTTTACCTTCAGTAAATAAGAAATGCTTCTCTCTATGCTATGTTAATGCGCTGCAGAAAGAATTGAACAAAAACTTTTAAGTCTGTCATAACCTTAAGAATATATGCGCATTAAGATGCGTTAAACCCTAACACTGCTTGATGAATTCCTCCTTTATCTGTAATAATCAAGAGCGAAGATCAATTACACAGATATTTCTGTCTCAGCCCTCAGAATCCTGATATGATCATGTTTCGAACAAATCTACTCTGCCTGAGGGATGTTTTCATTCAATCGGTCAGCAGGCAAGTTATCGCTCATTAATCCGAGGGGGTGCTGAAAAGTTCTCAGCCCAACCAAGAAGAGAATGACGTGGATGTAGTTCAATCAGTGATCTGAAACAAAGTTAAAACATAGAATTTTGTTTCTGCATATTGGCACTTAACGAAATAAGATAACACTCTTTTCAGTTGCAGTGGCAAAATAACGTACAGAGTTTAGTAGTTGGTTGCGTGGGTTTAGAATTTTTGCAGCACCCCTTCCTAGTTCTTCAAGAAAACATTGCTTCTATACGGGGATGGGATAATTGTGTGCCAGACACCAGCGCACCAACAATCTAGCACTGATAATTCAGCGCAAGAAAGAAGCGCGCCACCGAAAAACTCATTTTTAAAGAGCTCTGACAAGGGGTGTGATGCATAGTGTTCGTGCCGCCGTTGGGGTGGGGGTAAGTGGGTGCAACCCCCCACATTATAGAGAAAACAGAACTTTTCCTAAAAAAATTTCGAAAAAGTTCCATTTTCTCTATAATGGAGGGTTCCAACCTCCCAACCCCCTCCCCAACAGCAGCGCAAACACTATGCATTAAAGGTTCCCCCCGTCGGAGCTCTTTAAAAATAAGTTTTTCAGCGGCGCACTTCTTTCTTGCGCTGAATTGTCAGCGCTGGATTGTCGGCGCGCTGGTGTCTTGTGTGCCACTGACTATGAACCCTTCCATACCATAGCTTAAGTCTCAAGAGTTCTAAAATATATATATATATATATATATTTATATATACTGTATATCACAAGATGTGATTAGACCCATAAATTTCCCACACAGTCAATGAAATTCAAATCAGCCAGTCCAAAAAATGACATGGAAGTGACCCACCCATACCAACTGTAGAGCTAAAATGAATGAGTACAGACATAACAAAGATGACCATTCAAACTCTAAAATTCAAGCTTATTGCTCATTAACCCAGTTATCAGCTCTTTATTAAATTAAATAATGTGCACAATAGACCATATTCTATAACTTGTTACACACAAATTTGCACACTAGTGACAAATTTGGGCACACAGCTTTCCAGAATTAATAATAATAATAACTTTATTCTTCTATACCGCCATAATCTTGCGACTTCTAGACGGATCACATCAAAGAGAGCTGGACAATCAGCGAATTACAATATGTAGATAGTTAGTGAAATTATAGTAAGTAGAATCTAAAAAAATGCAACGAATTACAATGTACAGATTGTTAAGAATTTCAGTGGGGACATTGAAGAGGGCACATTGAAGAGAGCTGGGGGCAAATGTCTTTCAGAGATATCTGTACTGGAATAATACTTTCTAAAGAAGCTGCTAGGGTTAGGAAATGGAAAAGCAGGAATAGAAGAGCTTCCAAGATATCTGGGGGAGAAACTGTAACTTGAATATTGTGCGGGGGGGGGGGGGGGGGTGAGGGGGGGAGGGTGCTGAAAGGTTCTCAGCCCAACCAACTTCCTAAATTCTGAGTGTTATTTTGCCACTGTAGCTGTAAAGAGTGTTATTTTATTTTGCAAAGTGCCAATTTGCAGAATTATAATGCTAAGTTTTGACATTGTTTCAGCAAGATGAAGCATGCAAATTAACACAGTGAAGATTACCAAGGGTGCTACAATCTTTATTGTCCCAAAAGAGACCCAACACATACATGTTTTGGCCAACAGACCTGCACCAAGGGTCTTGATGAAGCAATACAATGTTGAGAAAAGTTGGTATACTTACTTGGTTTACCCACTAAAACTGTACAAGTACTCCAAACAAAGTGTCACAATCTTTGTAATGTGTAGATAGTTTGCAAATATTGGGAAGAAGCATCAGGGGAATGTTGGCAATACTCTCTAGAAAGAAGGATGACTGCTGTTTGGATTGAGATTGAGGTTATGATTTCTGTGGTCTCTGTTGCTTTGCGTGGGATCATTGAGCAACAGATCTAGAAAAGGAGGAAGAAGACCGATTGTAATGGTGTTTAGTGATGTAATAATATGACCATCTGGATGATGAAGAAGATTGAGAGGTTTGTGGTTTAAGTTTCAAGTTTTTCAAGTTTTATTAAAATTTGATAAAATCGCTTATCAGGATTTTTAAACGAGTTACAATAAAAAGACACTGGAGTTAAAAATACCATAAATTTAACAATACAGATAACAGAACTAAACATAGACATTTGATTAACGGGAATCACAGGGTTACAGGGGACGAAATACAATTGTAAAAGAAAAGGAAAACATTTAAGGTAAGGACTAGAGCAGTGGTTCCCAACCCTGTCCTGGAGGACCACCAGGCCAATCGGGTTTTCAGGCTAGCCCTAATGAATATGCATGGAGCAGATTTGCATGCCTATCACTTCCATTCTATGCAAATCTCTCTCATGCATATTCATTAGGGCTAGCCTGAAAACCCGATTGGCCTAGTGGTCCTCCAGGACAGGGTTGGGAACCACTGGACTAGAGGACCGGAGCAATAGTGTTTCCATGATAGATAATGGACAGAGTCTAGAATTGAAGGTCATCATAGTGTGAATGCTTTAAAACAGTCAAGAATTTTTTCAGTTCTCAGATTGGTGGGAAGCGAATTCCAATATTGAAGAGCGACAACAGAAAAGATGTCCTGGAGTTTGATACTAATTATTCTTAATGATGGAACAGTTAATAATTCAAGATCCGTTGATCTAAGGGCTCCTTTTATCAAGCCGCGCTAGCAGGGTTAACGCGCGTGACGTTTTATCACGTGTTAACCCCCGTGCTGGCCTAAAAACGGGGTAGCGGCTAGCGCAGCCAGCGGTTTAGCGCATGGTATTACACGTGTTAAACCGCTAGTGCGGTTTCATAAAAGGAGCCCTAAGTGTTCGGCGGTTCATAGGGAATGAGAAGTTTATCAATGAATTGGGGGGTTATTAATGTTTTAAATGTTAGTAGAAAAATTTTATAAGAAATCCTATATTTTATTGGAAGTCAGTGAGCCTTTTCCAACAGAGTGGTAACATGGACATTTTTTTTTTTAATTTATGATAATTTTAATGGCTGCATTATCTGAAGGTGCCTGATTTCTGTTTGAATAATTCCAATAAGTAAGCTGTTGCAATAATCTAATTTAGAGATCACCAATGAATGAATCAAAATATTTAGGGCTCCTTTTATGAAAGTGCGCTAGGGCCTTAACAAGCAGAATAGCCGCCTCCTTTTGAGCAGGAGGTAGATTTTTGGCTAGCGCACGTTATAGCGCATGCTATAGCGTGTGTTAATCTGGTGCGTGTGCTAAAACCGCTAGCGCACCTTCGTAAAAAGAGCCCTTAGTGATTTAGGTTCCAAGAATTTTTAAATTGAACGGATCATTCGAAGTTTGAAGAAACAAGACTTGACCACACAACTAATATGTTCATGAAATGAAAGGGGTTTTTTTTGTCAAAGGTAACCCCTAAGATTTTTATGGTTGTAACCAATTGAAGTGGATTGTCTTTGAGTGTTATTGGGGTGCATAATGGGATCCCTTCTTTCCAGGGGAAAATCATTGTTTTGGTTTTAGTGATATTTAAAACTAATTTGTTATCATTCAGCAGTTTAGAAAAAGTGGTCAGATAAAGTGGTCATAAAGTGGAACATCGCTGGACTAAGGGTTCCTTTTATCAAGCCGCGCTAGCAAGGTTAGCGCGTCAGACATTTCATCATGCCCTAACCCCTGCGGCTGGCTATAAAACTAACGCCTGCTCAATGCAGGCGTTAGTGGCTAGCGCGGCAGGCGGTTTAACGCGCAGTATTACACGTGTTAAACCCCTACCGCAGCTTGATAAAAGGACCCCTAAGTATATAGCCCACAATGCAAACAGGTGGAGAGTTTGAGAGATAGATAGATCATGGATGAAGATAAACTTGTTGGAGACAGAGTGGGCATTTCACATGGCACATGAGAAAGGCAAAAAGGAGGGGAAGGGTGAAGAACAGAAATAAGATTGTTGACATTGCAGTGTGAACTGCACGAGTAGGGTGAGAGTTGTTTGGGACCGGGATTGGGATTGATGTCCCCTGCAGAGAGCAATGGATGGAGCAAGAGAATATGGATGAGTGTGGGAAAGGCATGGGGGCTTACCACGTTCGTGATGCACATAGGAAGAGTGGGAATGGCTTAATGTGAGGAAGAAAATGTTGACGTTTTAGGGCTGAGAAGAGAGTGGAAGACAAAAGGGAGGCTGAGATGGTGAATTCAAAATGTGAGTGGTATGGTGTGGGGGTTCAGTAGTTTGGGGTGAAGAGAGAGATTGGGAAAAGTCAGTATTAAGAGAAGGAAAGGGAAGAAATAGGTATCAGGTGCTTCCTTAGTAAAAAAAGATTTATCCTGGATATGGGAGGCTTGTGCAACAATGGTGGCATGGGAGCATGTATCATAGAATGAAGGTGAGAGGTAGCTTAATAAAATCGATTTACTCATTCAAACAATGTCAACTAGAATATAATATATTTATGAATATAATAAATTTAGTGTGCCGTCTCTGCTTAGATTAAATGATTTTAATTCTAGCTCTGAGCAATTATGTGGTTGGTTTTATTATTTTTCAGGGGAGGTAAGCTTTTCGGCTCAGATTCCTTTTCTAATCTGCTTCACAATGTTTGTTTTTCACTGGGCATGTTTTGATGACATCCAAACTGTTTTGATTACATCAGAGAACAAGATAAAGTGGTTGCTGTCCCCAAAGAAATAAATATTCAGATGCCACAGTATATTAAGCTATTTATATTAGAAGCTTCAAATGCTTGCTGTAGGGATGCTCAAACACATTGCCTCTTTTGATCAGAATCTTTCTGACAGGGCTCAGATTTGAAACTGCCAAGTAAAAAAAAAAAAATCATTTTCAATGATAAAATCTGTAAAGTTGTGTGAATTGCTAGAACATCTTTATAGACGCGAAAACTCATAAGCTATACCATCACTTTTTCAGGAGTTTCACTTGAATATGCCCAGTTGTCTTTTTAGGAAAAATCATTTTCAAGACTTTATGATACTGGGGTTCATTTTCTTTTCTTTTTTTTTTATTGATTTATAATACTTCTCAAGTGGTACACTTGTTTCAGAAATACAGAACACAAAATGTAAAGAAGGAAAAGAAAAACATCATTAGTGGTATACAGCTTATTGTCTTTCTTAGACCACAAATTACCAGGAAGATCCATTAGATTCATGGAGAAAATAAAAGAAAACTGATTAGCGGAAAGCTATGCTTAACAACCCCATAATTCTTAAATCCAGCTGATCACATCTAATCTCCAGAGATCTTTTTAAGGACCAAGAAGGCTCTCAATTGTGATGGTAAAAAGAAAGTGTACTTAGTCCCAAGGTAATGGACCAAACATTTGCAGGGGTATGCTAACAAATAAGATGCCCCCAGTTCCTTTGTTTCTTTATTCATAGAAAGAAATTCTTTTCTGCGATCCTGTGTTATCTTGGATACATCCGGATAAATCCAGATTTTTTGTCCAGAAAAATCTTGGTACAAATTCCGAAAGTAAAGTTTCATTATATGATTTAAATCTTGTTCAAACACAAAGGATACTAGAAGGGTCTCCCTTTCCTTTACATTGGAAAGGGATTCCTCCAAAATTGCAGTCAAATCTTTTTGTACCATCAAGTTCCCTTCTTCATCAACCTTAGTCAGATTAGTAGGAATATAATATATTTTGTTAAAAGGAGGAATAGCTTGTTGAGGAATTTTAAGAATCTCCAATAAGTATTTTTTGAAATAGTCATAGGCATTTAAAGCTGGTGATTTGGGGAAATTAAGTACCCGTAAGTTTAGTCTCCTATTAAAATTCTCAAATTGTTCCAGTTTGGAATGAACATGAATTTTATCTCTGACCAGGGTTGTTGTTATATCTTTTAAATCTTTTAAATCAACTTTAACAGATGTTAATTGTTCAGCAGAGTCATGTTTGGTCAGTTCTATGGTTTTTGACACATTGTCTACTTTACTTGAAAGGCTAAGTACCTCTTGTGTCGATTCAGTTAACTTGCCATCAAGCCTCTGTAGAACCTGCCAAATGGTCTCCAGAGTTACCACCGAAGGGGACAAAGGCAGCGGTACATTCGCTGGAGGTCCCAAATCTGTTGGCTCAATAGTCTTCTCTGCGGGTGCTCCTCCTTCCAGGCTCAGCTCCAGATCAGCGACTTCCGCTCCTAGAGCCCCTGCCAGGGCAACCCGTGCTGACATCGGACACGGTGGTGTGCTAGAATGCGGAGGGGACAGCGATATCTCATGCCCCATGAGGTTGGATGCTCCATTGTCCGAACCTACAGCAGGGCCCTCTTCTCCGCGGGGCGAGGTTGAAATCTGACTCCGAAACCTCTTGAGGGCTTGTTGTTGCACCGGCGCGGTGGGGTTCATTTTCAAGACAGAAAAACGTCCAAAAATGGCATAAAGATGTTTCTTAAAACATCCAAATTTCTATTTTCAAAACACACTTTTTGATCGTTTTCTATGCTGTTTGTCTACAGTGCATCTAAATCCCAAGAGGGCATGTTGTGGGTGTGTTTTGGGCAGGATTAGGGCAGACTTATGATTAAGATGTTTTTCTGCAATAATAAAACACTATAGAAAACACCCAGGGCACAATTTGGATGTTTGAGGGCAGACCTGTTTCCATAACAAATAAGTGCCAAAAGATGGTCAGACTGACCAGATGACCACTGGAGGCATGACCACGACCACCCTTATTCCCCTAATGGTCAATGACCCCCTTCCCACGGGTATGAATGAAAGAGTACATACTGGCTTATATGACTGCTTCAGATGTTATGACCAGTCCTATTAGAGTAGTAAGCAAGTCTCTGGAATAGCCTAGTAGTTGATGCAGTGGAATGCAGAGAAGGGGGCCCATATTACACTCTAACTGGTACAGTTGTGGTAGAAAGTGTGAACCTTCCAAAACCCACCAAAAACTTACTGTGCTGATAAATGGGTGACATCTGCAAGCATAAGGGCTAATAGGATGGTGTACATTTGGGCACAGTAGGTTTTGGGTGAGTTTTGGAGGACCCCCCATACAATGTAAGGATGTTATGGTGAGATGTGAACCTGGGACCTTGTATGTGAAGTTCACTGCAATGCCCCCTAGGGTGCCCCACTGCTTTACTGGGATGTATTTGTAATCAGTCTATTAACGGCATAGAGAATGCCTCTTAAACCCAGTTTTCAGCCCAGAGCCTCCGCTTGTAGCCAGTTCCCAGCCCACAACTTCTTCTGCAGTGTCATTGGAGGACAGTCCACCTCTCTTTGCTCTGCCATCTCAGAGAGGGCTGGCGGAGCTACAGCATTTGGTTCTAGCCTTTCAGGAGCAGGGAAATTGAAGTAGAGGAGTCGCTTTTGTGGTACCGGCCCGGGCTGGCCTTTCTCGATTGGGGACATGGAATTAGAAGCTGATTGAGAGTGAGGATAACGGGTTTATTTTTATTTTATTTTTCATTTTCGTTTTGCTTTATTTTTGTTGGGCTGGTTTAATTTTGCTATTTTTTTCCAGCTTTTAGTTTTAGGATTTTTCTTTGGGGTTCTTTGGTATTAAAGTTTCCCCTTCTGTTGTGCCTTTTACATACCTATAGTATTAAATTTTTTGTATTATGTTTTCCCACTTCCTTCTCTTTTATAGGTAAATGTAAGTAATTATTTCTTTCATAGGTACTATAGTTAGATTGTGAGCCTGTTGGGACAGAGAGGGAAATTCAAAGTACCTGATTAGATTTTTGGCCATTACATAAGTCAATTTAATTGTTTTGTAAACTGCCTCAAATTCTTTGGGAGATTTAGCGGTATATAAGACACCACATTAAATAAAATAAAAACAAAGAATGCTGGCCCCTCCTATGTCCCAATGGCTGGTTTTTGTGCGTTTTTCACATGGATGTTTAGGGGTAAATTCTCTATTACTGCGTTTAACTTAGGCGTGCTTTGGACGTCCGATGTAAGTGAATAATTACGGAGTTAAGGGTCTTAATTAATGTTAATTGGGAGATAAACGACACATAGACGTCCCTAAGAGGTAGTTGACGGACTGACGTCTACAGAAAGCATAGTCCCGTCTCCAGCTCTGGACGTGGGCGTTCCGTGGGCGTTCCGTGGGCGTGCCAAATGGGGACGCTAGATAGGCGCTACCTGAGCGAACGCCTGCGTCTAAATATCGTGAATTATGTAGACGTAAGAAACCCTGGTCTAACTTGGATTTCAATGCCGTTTCAACTTTCGTAATTGCGGCTCTTTGTTAGACGCGAGGCAGACGTTCGCTGTGTTTTTTCATCAATAATTCCAATAGTGAGTTTGAATAGGTAATTTTCATCTTTTCTCTGTCCTAATAAATATAATGTCAATGGAACACATGGATAACAAACCACATTTCTGCCCGAACAATAATATAATTTACACATGGCTTTTACAACCCCCTTTTTTTTCTCAACAAACAGCACTGCAATCGGCTCTCTTTTGAAAGCAAAGAAAAAACAGCACACATTATCAGCACTTAAAAAGAGAATAAACAGATACACACCTTAACATTCAAGCTTCCCTCATTGCAAAATGGAGGTCTTCAGTTGCACAAAACTGACCTCATTGTGACCTCATCAATCTGCACCTTCAAAGTAGTATGCCACAATTAAAAGATGTGCTGGGTGTAGAACTCACAACCTCTGGATGTTAGGAGCACAGGCTGGCTCCTAACACATAGAGCTACAGTTGCTTCTACTTAGGTCCATCTCATCACCCTTTCATATCATACTTGACTGAGCTGTCTATGCTCATTAGCTATCATATCAGGATGAACTCAAATAAGTTTAAGCAAAGGAATGCCTAAAGATTTGGAAGGTTTTCAAGTAGAAAACAAATATCAAATATGTATTAAAGAATTGCAGCACAAATGACGCTGATCGGTAAGGGCAAAAAAACACCACTTTCCGGGTATGACGCCTAAACGGAACAGATTACTTTCAGTCATATATCCATTAGTACAGTGCTTAGAATGAAGATTAGCGTGTGAGAAAAATGGAGCTCCACCTCACATGCATTCAAGCACACTTGGGAATACGGGTTTGGGGCTCAGTGAAACGAGCGCTTTTAACCATTGAGCTACCACTCTTTTGTCTCAGCCTCCTTTTCCCTTAGCACTTCACTAAAATATGATATGACAAGGGAGCCAGAGACATTGGAGCAAAAGGTGCTGTAGGTCAGTGAGGAAAGGCACTCTCTACCAATCTTCCGGGCTTTGAGGGTTCAAATCCCAGCCTGTATTTTACTTGTGGCATATCTACCTTCCAGGTGCACTTTGATGATGCTTTCCACTTCTTATAGGAGCTGAATATAACATTACTGTACAACTTTGCTGTGTAGCAGAAAAATAAACTTTTCCCCCTTCCATGCTAAGAAAGTTTAAACAATTTTTTTATTCAAATATAAAACTTTTTTTAAAATTTAAACTTTAGAACAAAATAACTATTTACATAACACATAACGCAGGGAAAGAGGATGGGTGCCCCCCAAGAGCAGCTTGAGCTACCTCAGGCGAGGGGGGCGGAAGAGGTGCAGTCATTGAGAGGGTGTATGGCTGCTGGCACCATGCCCTCTTTTGGCTACCAGCCGCAAGAGGGCATGTTCCAGCCTCTCCACACACCCTCTCAATACCTGCACCTCCTCCAAGATGGCAGAGTAGGCCTCCATCTCCCTGCCCGCCCCCTCCTGAGGCTGGTCGGGCTGCTCCTGGGAGGGAACAGAAAGGAAAGGGGGTGGGATGGGATCAGGAACAGGAAGGGCAGGAGAGTGATGGGAAGGGCTATGGGTGGGGGAAGGGGAAGGTCCAACAGGGGATGGTGGTGGGGGTCCAGGGGGCAGTGGTGGGGCAGGCAGTCCAGGGGGCAGTGGTGGGGCAGGCGGTGGTGGTCCAGGGGGCAGTGGTTGGGCAGGCGGTGTGGGTGGTCGTGAGGACTCCCAGGGAGAATAATCCCCCTCCTCCTCCTCCCCTTCTTCCCTCTCCTCCTCTTCCTCCTCCTCTGCCGAGGACCAGGGTGGGGCTCCCTCCATCACCTGCGGTGCCTCCTGAGGGGGTGCCTGCGCTGCTGCTTGACAAGAGGGAATCAGGATCCAGTCAGATATGTCCACAACACTTTTGAACATGACATTCTTTACTACGTTATTTTCTTCAAATGCTAATAACAGGATGCAAAGCACCTACTCCACTGTTAACATCAAAATGTAGCATAAGTAAGTGAGGCAAGTAGAACACCATAAAGCCATTGTGACATGATATCACAATAGCAGCTTTACTGCAGATTTTATGATTAAGAAAGGTTTACAGCTACTCAAGCATTTTCATCTATTTATTCTGGTAGGCTGATCACAAAGAAACACACGCTGGACTCATTACTCACCGGCTTCAGCGCACAATTCCTCCCTTACCCCCTCAAGGAAGGCCCACTCTTGGCGCCTCAGCAGCCGACCCTGTTTCCTGAGATCCTCAACCTGGATAATAGAGAGAGAGAGAGAAAGAACGGAGAGGGAGGGATATGATGAGTGCCATCTAGCACTGTGGCATAACATGTTTACTTAAGTATTGACCTCTATAAGCACATAAAAATGGAGTATGCTGCCCTCCAAGAGCCCCTATCCGCTTTGCTGCCTGCCTCCATCCCCTTCTGCCACATGTTTTATATGAATGTATTCACGTACTCCAGCATTTTCCCCTTTCTGTGCTGGAGGCATCGCTATCTCTCTACTGTACCTGGGACAGTTGGGGGGGGGGAGGGGGGTTTGAGGTGACATGGCCAGCATCACAAGGAGGAGTGTGGGATTGAACTCACAACCCCAGGGTGCTGAGGCTGTAGCCTATCAGCACTTCCCCACATTACAGCATGTCCTGGTGAGTTTACAATCATGCAGCAGGGGCAATAAAATAGTTTGGTCAAAAGGAGCAGCGTGGCTTGAAACCCCTGACGTCAGGGTACTGACGCTGTCACTTTAAACGTCATGCCACTATCTCCCTAGACCAGCAGATTGATACAGGAAAGTTGTAGGTACTTGAAATGACATAGCAGCACTTTAATATATTTGTTTTCCTTTGGCAAAGTTGATTTCAAGATGTTTCTATTACAAATGCGATGCTCGTGACACAAAAATTAGTTGTGTGCATGTTGTGAATGGAATAGATGCCTTGTAGGAGCTGAATTTGTCTTTGAAATCCTACTACTGCTCCTTTGGGATGTGCTTTAATTTTAGTATTCAATGTAAAAGATTTATTATGCACAATTGTAGTTTTAAAAAGGAATCACAAAAAACATGACCAATTTGATCGAGACAGGTTTCCATCATAATTACTTTTTACATGATTAATTGTGAGGGCCTGACTTGGAATACTTACTTCCATGGGACAGGAGGCTCTACGATTGTACCGCCGGGTCAGGCGGGTCCATGAGTCCCTGAATTGCAGGTATGACCTGCAATGGCCAGGCACTACAAAATAGTGGTGCTCCCAGGAGAGAAACAGCCTGGCCAGCAGCCTGGAGTCCTGGGTGGAAAAGTTTGGCTGTCTCCTGGCAGCCATTTTAGGAGAAATAACTGCGTATGAAGAACGGGTGATTCTATGACATCACAACGCAAAAAATCACGATGACGTTTTTGTGCCGCTTGGGCGTGCTTGCAGCGGCCGCTCCGCACTACATCAATACTGTTGATTACATCCTAAAGCACGCCGATATCGCTGTTATACAAAAAAGTATAGCAGAACGCTTAGAAGCTTACCATGTAAACCTAATGAAACTTCACCTCCCCCAAACACAATGACAAGTTATAAATTAAATAATGAAGATTGGGAAGTGAGGTTCACATATTTTAGCTTAGCTATGCATGTTTGGGTGGGTGGGAAAAAAAAAGAATATTATGTCTTTGGTAACCTTAGTCAGGACTTGAACCCCTGACCTTTGGAAGATGCATGCAGTGCTTTTAAGCACTGAGCTATGTTGGGGACTTGGGAATGGGAGTCTCCAGAAATGGCTTTAGGTACAAGCTTTGACAAGGGGTAAATCATTGCAAGTATCTACAGGTGTATTTGATCTGAGAACACCCAATGAACGTCCAAAACGATTTCAAAATTCTAACGGCTTCTATGACGTCAGATGCTACTTTATGGTTAGGGTTAGGGCTACAGTTAAGTAGCTCGGTAGCTCAGTGAGTAAACGCGCTGTACCAATCATCCATAGGTTGTGAGTTCAACTCCCGGCTTGTCTTTTACTTGATTATAACATGAGGGGTTTATGCTGCAGGAGTGTGTTGTTGGGGTGTTGCAGGGGTGTCTAGGATGACAGAGAATAGTCACTTGCATTTTCAACAATGCATTTGAATTTCTTAAGGTGAAACCTTAGTGAGCCGGGGGAGGAAGGTCACCGCAGCCTCGCGCCTCAGAAGAAAAGGTTAATTTTTTAGGGACTGTGTAAGCTGATCTTGGACAGTCTTCAGCGACTCGGAGCCTTCCTCCCGGCTGGGCAGAAGGAGGAGGCTTTGGCGGTGGTGGTTTTGGTGGTGAGTGAGGGTGGGAGGGGGGAGTCGCCTGGCTGCTGCATCTGCACTCCTGCTGGCCACAGACCTACTGATCACAGAGCAGAGATCACAGAAGCACGCAGGAATGTGCGCATGCGCGGCTAGGGTTTTATTATATAGGATATACACCTATCGCATCTCATTTTCATCACAAACACATTAGCGAGACTATACACAATACATTACAAAGTTGAGCTTGGGTTTGATAAAATAAACAGCATAATTTTGACTCTGTATTGCATTTATTGAACCATACTTAAGAATATGGATGTTGCATCCGTGACAACGGTGCTTTACACCATTGAGCTACCAGTCTTTTGCCTCAACTGACTGTGATATGATAGCTAAGTAGAGTATACTTTAGCACATCACTAAGGTATGCTATGACAGGGGAACCAGAGATACAGGTGTAGGTCAGTGAGTAAAAGCACTATATCGATCATCTGTAGGTTGTGAGTTCAACTCCCGGCTTGTCTTTTACTTGTGGCATATCTACCTTCCAGGTGCACCTTGATGATGTCACAATGAGGTCAGCATTGTGCTGCTGGCTACTTCCTCTTCCTGTGAACTAGAAGCCACATTCAGGTCTAATCTGTGTTTTGATTCTGTTTCTAAGTTGGGCCAGTGTAAGTTATGGGATTTACCTTTGTTCTGAAGAATGAGCTGATTGTTGCAATGTTTTAAGACCAGGAGAGTGTTCTTTCGAGCAAGATATCACTTCTAAACTATCCTCTCTGAAATAATGTCTCTGGGAAATCCAGAGAAAGCTTATTGGATGACTTAGGGTGCCTTTCCTGCCAGTCTTTTTGGAACTTAAACGAAGTTTATAAGAAGTCTATATGGTGTTCAAAGTCCTATCCTTTCCACTTCTAATAGGAGGTGAGTATGACATTTCTGTACAGCTTTCTGTGTAGCATACATCTACCGGTTCCCACCTTCCATACTGATAATGTAAGTTCAACACCCACTCGGTACGTTTCATCTTCTAGTTCTCCTTTGAAACATAACATATTTTTTTCCCTTGTATTAATGGTAAACTGTACAATTCTGATATCCTAGAGGAAAAAGATACAACACAGCAGTGTTCTCTGTCTGCCATTCCCTACCTCACTGATATTGCTAGATCAACTAATATATAGTTTACAAAATGGTATACTGTGTTTTGGTTATCTTTTTCATCATCCTATACTTACAATGCTGAATGAGTGATAATAAAGAGTATAAAAAAAGTATAATCTTAAAAAAAAAAAAAAAAAATTGTACCCACGTCTATCACGGGCCCATTGGAGACGTCTTAATGATGTTTCAAAAACCTGCGTCTATCTTGCGCGAAGAGGTTGTAGGGACGTCTACCGCACGCCTAAGTACCGTTTGATTGACACTTGCGTTTGCCGGACGTCTAAAGCACGCCTATGTTAGACGTACTAATAGAGAATTTACCCCTTAGTTTTTGAAAATGGTTCAAAAAGATAGTCACACTGAGGACAAACACATCTAGGAAATGGTCATTTTCAAAACTAAGGGCTTCTTTTATGAAGTCACGGTAGCGGTTTAATGCGCATCATAGCGCGCGCTAAACTACCGGCCGCGCTAACCGCTACTGCCTCCTCTTGAGCAGGTGGTAGTTTTTTCGACTAGGGCGTGGGTTAGCGCGTGATTAAAAGTCGCGCGCGTTAAAGCCGCTACCGCGGCTTCGTAAAAGGAGCCCTAAAAGACAGATGTTTTCCTGTTTTGAAAATGGTTATTTTTCCTACTAGAATTTTGGATGTTTTCTGCAAAATGCCTAAACTTGGATTCAATGTCATATGGAAAATGCCTCTCCACATATGCTAGACAGGCAGAAACAGTCTAAACTACACTAGATCAGGGTTTAACTCATTGTAATTCAGGAGTTTACAGTGCTCTAAGCCCAGATTAAACATGTCACCTTTTGAGGGCATTCTCTACATTTTTTTATTGCAGGTATGCATTAAGTTGCCATTAGTGTGCAGTACCTGCAAATAGTTAACAGAGGAGCACTTACTGCCTCCTATTTAGGGACACTAAGAGCCAGATTCTGTATAGGGCATCTATATTAGGAACTACTAGGTGCCCTAATTGAGAATGCCTAGTGAACCTAACTTCAGAATCCACACTCAGCTTGTATTTTTAATTGTCTTAATTGGCGTGGTAATTGACCATGCCGGTTTTCAGCCAATCAAATAAATAAATAAATAAATAAAATAAGCAATTAAGGGTTTGGTGCCGAGCTCAGGACACCTAGCGATGTCTAAGTGGAGGTGCCCTCTGGTGCCTAATGACACCTACCTGAAAAGTGGGTGTGGTTAGGGATAAATTATGAAATAGCTTTGAGCCTTATACAAAAGTCTAAGAGCCTACATTTCTTCTTTAATAGTAATTTTCTCACCCTGAGGGTAAAGAGGCTCTAGAGGAAGGGCCTTTGGCCTATTGCAATTAGTGATCTCTTAGAGTTTGGGCTTGTGTAGGTGATTCTTCACAGTAAGAATGTTGGTGAGAGTCTTCTGTAAACCAGAGGTGATTGTAAGGATGAGTAGTTTGGTTGTTAGTACAAGGGAGTAAGTCAATAAGGCACATTGGAGTGATGAGAAAAAACAATCTAGATCACCATAACATAGCAAACGGTTTCTATAACTTCCTGAGATAATCATTGTCTAATCTTTTTTAACAAATAAAATAGATAATGCTAGTTTCTTAAACTAATTCAAATCATTTGATTGTCAGAGATACCCTGGAAGCTTGTTCCATTCTATTGATCCTGCATGTGAAAATGTGCTTTTCCTTACACTGCCGGATGGAGGGGGACCTTTGTTGGAAGGTGGGGGGGGGGGGGGCTTTTTAAAAAATTGGCCAGGAATCGGTCAACAGCGATTGAATCACTTTAGTGAATCTGGGCCTTACTGTGGGACCCATTCAGGCATCCTGTGGTAAGTTTGAGATTTTGGGTACAAACTACACACTAAAAACTAATTATTTTCCATGGAAGGGGCTTATTCGGGGGCAGAGAACAGGTATTTCTGCACTGATCACATAGTACAGTTACAATAATGTGTGCGAACTGATTAGAGCAGGTTCAGTACATGAACCCTTACAGCTTACAGCATTGTTTTCCAACTTCTTCAAGCCAGGTATCCCCTAAGTCAAGCAAAATTCAACTGAGTACCCCTGAGCTCCATTCAGTACAAATTTAAAAATGAAGAAGTCTAACATTACCTCTGGCACAGGTACATTCCAAAAACTGACATATTCTAATCACAAAATAGAAAATACAATTACTTTTCTACTTATGGTCATTTTATTTTTCTATTCACATTTGTTCCAGTATACGGTGTATGTGCTCCCCTGTCTTCTCTTAACACTCTTGCCAGGGTGCTTTATCCATTTTTACATTTCTTCTCTCTCCATGTTCATCAACATAAGAACATAACAACATAAGAATAGCCTTACTGGGTCAGACCAATGGTCCATCTAGCCCAGTATCCCATCTTCACGGTGGCCAATCCAGGTCACGAGTACCTGGCAGGAACACAAAGAAAAGCAAAACTGCAGAATCTCAAAGAGTAAGCAAGATTCCGGAACCCCACAGAGTAACAACATTCCACGCAGAATCCCCAAAGCGTTAGCCACTGTTGGAAACAGGACACCGGGCATGATGGACCCTTGGTAGATCCCAGCATGGCAATTCTCATGTTCTTATGACCCTAAGGCATTCATCTTCCCTCTCTGTTTGTCTTTTCCCCAAGCCATGCAGCATTTCCCCATCCAACATTGCAGTGGATGACATAATTTGTCACTGTTCCCATCCCCTGTGGATAACTGCGGGAAACCTACTACCTCAGTATTTTTCAATGCATGGTTTGAGTAGGGTTACCTTATGGCTCCAGAAAAAGGAGGACTGATTGAGATGTAAAGCCCAGATGTCTCTATCTGTCCTCCTTACTTCCATTGCTTTCATTAGAAGTAAAACCTAGATGTCTCAATCCGTCCTCCTTTTTTTGGATTCATATGGTAACCCTAGGCCAGGGCTGCCCAAGTCCAGTCCTCGAGATCTACTGGCAGGTCAGGTTTTCAGGATATCCACAATGAACATGCATGAAAGATATTTGCATACCAAGAAGGTAGTGAAGGCAAATCTTTCTCATGCATATTCATTGTGGATATTGTGAAAACCTGGCCTCCCAGTAGATCTCGAGGACCAGATTTGGGCATCCCTGCCCTAGGCTATATCAACACACATGAAGGTACATAAAATGTTGGTGTTTTCCAGAGAGCACCAGCTCTTATACCAGTGAGGTCACTAGAAGAAATCAGCTTCTCTCCTTCCATTTGCTGGTAGGAAGAATGTACAACCTACTTCAGCTGCACACTAAGAAAATTTGCATTATTTTTTAACAATGCAGTAATAAACTAAAGGAGTAAAACTTGGCTCTCTATAAAGGCGTAAGCTTAAACATTATTATATTACAGGTAATGATTTCATAAAAAGAGCCCAAATGTTAATAGCATAAATTAGTTCTGACAAAAAAGCTGAGTTCTGGGTCCAATTACTGACTGTTACTGACTTAGAATAAAAGCAGTAATAGAAAGCTGCAAGCAAGAAAAAAAATGTCTTATTCAGTAATATATCAGATTTAATCAGACAAATTTATCATTTCTGGGCACTTTTGCCTGACCTAAGTTCTCCTTTGGGAGCCCTACATCCAGTTCCAAATACTGTTTCTACAATGTAATTTCAGGTGTGATGAAGTCAATTTAAAGACAAGCACAGGAGCTATTTCACATGCTGTTGCTTGCACTCCTTGGAAAAGCTTAGATTTGGCAGGCCTTGTGATCCCCTTCACATCGGAGTGCAGAAAACAATTCAAAGGCCATTTTCTTCTTGTGGCTCATGGTTTATGGTCTGCTATTAAAATAAGCTACATAATAATTGTTGTTGCATTATGAGATGTTATTAAGTTTGTAACTTATTATATATAATGAGCTGTTTTTAGAATTGTACTGTAAACCTCTATAGCACTTCAGTTTATTAAGTATTAAAATCAAATCAAATCAAATTGAACTTTCAGTCTATTTAAAAATAGTTTAATAAGATAAAGAGGCATATGATTAGATAGTAAGTACTGCTGTACAGATATTTTAAATAATGTAAATATTTAATGCTTTAAATTTCCTTCTCCACGGTTTAATGCTTCTGGAGCAGCGTCATGCTCGCCTCTCTTTCAAACAGAAGAAGGTCTTCCTGTTGACTTGGAATGCCTACATTCAGTCATTATCCCCTCGGGTTCGGAGCTTGGTGCTGAACTCCTTCTAAGCAGCCTTGATTTTCTTTCTTTCTCTATTTATTCCTTTATTTATTTTTTAAATCTTTATTAAGTTTTCAAAAACTAATACAAAGTGGAAGAAATTATACAAGCATTAATAATCAAAATAAGCACTTATATTCAATCAATAACAATGCAAAGAAAAAAAATATCCTCCCCCCTCCCTTCCAACACATTCAATCCAAGAATAAACCAAAGAGATAGCCCCCCCCCCTGTCCTGGATGTGTATGGAAATTAACAAATATTAAAGACAAAAGACAACTATAATGAAGTAATAAAAGATGTCAACAGGCCCCAAACCAATTTAAATAAATTGCTATGCCCCAACATATCAGCATTCATCTTCTCATAACTATAGCTTAAGCATAAACTCACTCACCAAAAAGGAAAGTTAAGGCGATTGTAATTTTTCCAATCGTGAGTTACCATTTGCATGGCTATCCCTGTCATAATTAGGAAAAGTCGGCATTTATAGCAGTCCATGGGGGGCTTAATATGCAGTAATGTTCCACATATGACATTACATTACATATGACTACCTCATATGTCAATGGAATTGTTGATTCCAATATATTAATCTGTCTCCATATTGACTTCCAAAAGTTGAGTATCAAAGGACAATAGAACAATAGATGATCCAGTGTCCCAATGTCTAAATGACAGTGCCAGCATGTATTAGACTTAGAGCTGTCTAACTTGTATAACCTAACAGGGGTCCAAAAAGATCTATGTAACAGAAAAAAACATGTTTGTCTCATAGATGCTGATGCTGTATATCTCATCCTCCAAGTCCAAATTCGTGGCCATCGAGACGCAGAAATATACTGCTTTATCTCAATGCTCCAAATGACTCTAAGACTATGTTTTGTTTTTTTATTCAAGAATTCAGAAATTAATTTATACCACCGGGTGGCCTGATGTCCTAATAAACCTGTCTGGAAGCTTAGGACCTGCAAGCTATAATGATTTTTTAGATTTCGCAAATCAGGGAACTCACTCTGAATGACCTGCTTTAACTACAACCTATAATTTTGAGACTTTGAAATGCCAAATGATTATTGCAGTTGTGAAAAATCAAGCATTTTCCCATTTGATATAACATCATCTAGTGCATCCAGTGCTTCCAAAAGATCCCAGACTTGCCAATTTGAATCTTGGAGTTTAGCCACAAGGATTGATAAATAGATTTCTCTATTGGAATATCTGTTAATTTATTAATAAATTTCAAGGTTTTCCAAGTGTCAAATAAATAACATTAGCATTCGCATTCCCGTCATCTGCAACTGAAAGCTAATCACCATCAATCAATAATCACACAACTCAGTTTTATTGGAATAAATATTTGGCCGCAGCTTTATTATCTTTCTGAATATTATCTTCACTTACAATACAATCTGTGTCCAAAAATCAACAAACCCCCAATGCATATTTCACACATCCCCAGGGAGCTATTCGGTGTCGAAACTAGCTCCCGTTAAGTCTTTAAATTTATAACATTCCCCCAAACATGGCCCACGGTGACGCAGGGCCATGCTTCCCCTCCCCTCCCCTCCCCCCAAACATGACCCACGGTGACGCAAGGCCATGCTTCCCCTCCTCCCAAACATGACCCACGGTGACGCAAGGTCATGCTTCCCCTCCCCCCAAACATGATCCACGGTGACGCAAGGCCATGCTTCCCCTCGCAGCAGTATCGCATACGAGAGTTACATTTATTTATTTATTAACTGCTCATCTCCCAGATCCAACTGGGCCAAACCCCATTTTCTGCCCCACCCAAAGCTGCGACCACCTCCCCCCAACCCCATAAGCTCCACCAAATCCACCCAAGTCGACATATAACATGTACACCCCCCCCACCCCACCCCACAACACTAACATAAAACATAACACCAGCACAAATGGGAGGGAGGGAGGGATAATCTTTTCCTGAACATACTACTCTACTGTTCCCCTTTCCTCACAGAGTTCACTCCAGCCTGCCACAACATCGAACTAATCACATGACTGCTCCACCCCATCACCTTAGAAACCTCCCTAATCATTTTTTCTTTCTTACAAGCTCTGTCTATTAACCCTTTCTTACTTCCTCTTATAAAATTGTCAATCCTTATTCTACAGACCCTTGATAACACCTCATATATTCCCCTTACCCTCTGTCCCCCCTCCCCCCATCATTCAATAAATATTACCAGCCGGTGACATCAGCTCAGCTAATGTTATATCACACCAGATGAATCTGGTGTTCTTCTATACTACTGTCCTTAACATATCTGGGTAACTTGATACTCAACACATGAAACAATTGTAATGGGGACATAATTTGCCACTCTAAGTACAGCCAATCTGGAAGATGTTCCATGAGCTCAGGAAGGATCCAATACATACCCTGACGCCTGATGATACCTATAAAAATTTAGGAAATTGACCCCACCTGCCGCAATTGGTTTTTGTAATGATACTAAAGCAATTCGAGCTGCGTTACCCAGCCAAATAAATTTGGTAAGTATACTATTTATTTTTTTGTAAAAGGACCCTGAAAAAACACTGGCAACATACCCATTTGGTAGCAAACCACAGGCAAAATCATCATCTTAACTGTTTGAACTCTCCCCCACCAAGACAGATGTAAAGGGTTCCATTGCTCACACAATTCTGTGACTTTCAGCAATAAAGATTTCTCATTTACCTTCATTGTCTCTTCCAACGTTTTTTGTATCCAAATACCTAAATATTTTATACCCTTTTCTTTCCACAGAAAAGGGAATGTATCAAATAATCCTTTCTGACAGTGTACATTGAGCGGAAGAACCTCCGATTTACTCCAATTTATTTTATATCCAGAAAAATTCCCAAATCTTTCAAATAGTATTACTAAATCGTCATTAGTGAAATGGATAAATGTATATCATATAACAAAATGAATTTCTCCACTAAATTAGCTAAGAGTAATGTCTTTACATGGAAGAAAAAGCCTCAGGTTTGTCTAGGCAGAGCATACATGCTCAAGCCTCCTCCACCCACATCATTGGCTGTAAAAAACTTCCATGAAGACTTTACACTTGCCGCTAAGCTAGTTTTCAACTTGGGACAAAAAGCGTCTCATTAGCAATACTGCCAAAATAAATTCAGAGATTTTCATATTGAGCCAATGAAATAATTTTTTCTAGCATAGGAGGGGAAGCATGGAAAGGGTGTAATTAATTTGCGGGGCTAAAGTCATTTTAATGGAGGCTATTCTACCCCACCATGACAAATAAAGTGGGGACCAACGAGTTGTAGTATTTGAAACTAAATTTTTGATTTTGGATATGTTCAAATCCTGGGCGTGTACTGGATCTTTATGAGTTAGGACTCCTAGATATTTCACAGCTCCATGTGACCATGAAAAAGGAAATTGAGCCAGATCTGAGGAGGAGATATGGTCATTGAGAGGAAAGATCTCTGATTTCTCCCAATTAACAGAGTATCCAGAGAGTTGGGAGTATTGAGAAACAGTGTTAATAAGATGGGGAAAGGAGACAAGAGGATCTCTGAGAAAGAGAAGGACATCGTCAGCATAGGCTGCTAATTTAATGTCTCGACTGGACTCTGAATTTATTTGGAACAAGAAAAAACCCCGTATTGCTCTCGCCAAGCTGAAAGCCTCTAAGATTAATGGCGGATTAAATTTACCAGATTTTTATTATTATTATATCGCATCTTTAGCCAAATATGGAGCTTATTGGATCGTTAATTCTAATCCTCAGGATCAACCAGCATGGTTTGAAATGGAACGCTTTTTATGTGCACCACTGTGCGTTTCCTGCTTCCTTACGGTGTCAGTACCTAGACACTTGAGAAAGTATTCCTTGTTGAGTGCAACGCAGCATGCTTTTCATCTTCTAGATGCAACAGCTGAGATCTCTGTTAGTGAAAGCCCACTCATGTCCCTTTGGAATAACCCTAAAATTCAAAATAAAGGTAGATCCCTCTCATGGAAAAAATGGCAACGGGCGGGAGTCGAGTTTGCTCATCAATTGATCTCCTCCACCTTAATCGTTCCTTTTGATATTTTTTGTTCTGCATATTCACTTCCATCCTCTATACATTCCCAATGGCTCATGCTTACTGGAATACTGTCTAAGGTACATATGCGCCATGACTTTATGACCTCTATCCACACTGTTCACCACTGGTCTACTCTGGCCTTAATGAAGGGTAGAGCGATATCTCTTTTTTATAGTATTCTAAGGGATCACTCTTTCACCTTTTCACCTCAATCAATGAACCAATGGGACTTGATTCTGCAGACTACGCTTTCTGATATAGATTGGGAACTTTTCTGGTCCTCCACAAACCGTCCTCTCCTATCTTCCAGAGTCTCGCAATCAATGTTCTTCGTTATGTGGAATGCAGTATGGACCCCATATCGCATGTGGAAAGCGAAGCTAAAACAAGACTCCACCTGCTGGAACTGTTTGAAAGAGTCTGGAACTCTTGATCACATGCTTTTTCATTGCACTATAGTCCACTCCTTCTGGATTCGTATTTGGGACACTATAAAATCTATTACTAAGTGTTCAGAAGAGATTTCCATGGACATTGTAATTCTTCGTTCTCAACACCCTTGTTTCACACAAACAAACTGCCCACCTAAACTCATTGATGCCATGTTTGTAACAGCTCTTATGCATATTCTGAAAAATTGGAAATCATCCTCGCTACTTGACTATACCTTTTGGTGGAACTCTCTGAGCATGTATCACAAATTTGAATCTTATGCATATGAGAAAAACATGATTTCTCGACTCTCCACAACATGGTGCAAAATAAATCACCTTGGTCATTCTTAGACTCATATGTTCATTCTAACCAGTAGACACTTCTGCCTCTCTATCTATCTATCTCTCTCTTTTTCTTTTTCTCCCTCTTTCTTTCCCTCTCTCTTATTTCACTCTCCCTGCTTTTCTGCCTTTCATATATCTTCTATTAGCAGTTACACATACCCTAGATTCTTTTTATTAATCTGGTTGTAAGTAAATGATTATAGATATGGACTTTTTCTATACCATTGTGTCTTATTCAGATTTTGTGTGTTTGAACTGCTTTCTGTAAATTTCTTATAATATTCAATAAAAACTATTGAACTAAAAAAAAAAAAAAAAAAAAAGCAATACTGCCAAAAGTGTTGAAGTATAAATGTGGCATATCTCACAAGCCAATGTTTCACAGTTCACTACCGCTTCTTCAGGGCTTCCTGACACCCAACTTTTTCACACAATTTGTGCTGTTTGCTTACGCAAAATCTTTCAATCAAATCTAGTAATTGTGGTATGGTAGTTTCCTCAAATGAAGCAAAATATCATCTGCATAAGCAGAGACCTTATATTCCCAACCTACGTAAGGAATACCCTGAATCTCCTTTGCCTGCTGAATAGTCAATAACAAGGGTTTCAGTACAATGTCAAAAAGCAAAGGAGATAACGGACACCCTTGTCTAACTCCCCTCTCCAGACAGAAGCGTTCCGAAAAAGTACTATTAATATATAATCTGGCAGAAGAGGAAATGTACAAGGTTTGAATCATTTGTATGAATCCGGATCCAATACCAAACCAATACATTGCTTGATACATGAATGTCCACTCTACACAATCAAAGGCCTTCTCTGCATCCAAGGAAACAGAGAAGGCCAGATCTTCCATGGCTTTTGTCAAATTTAACATGTGGAAAGCCAGTTTGGTGTTGTTTGAAGAATGTCTATGAGCAACGAACCCCGTTTGGTGTATACCAATAATATAAGGGAGAGCCTTGGCCAAGCGTAAAGCCAATAACTTAGCTAGAAGTTTTCTATCTACATTAATCAAAGAAATAGGCCTGTAATGTGAAACCAATGTAGGATCTTTATTTGGCTTTGGCAAAACTATTGTTAAAGATTCTGCCATAGTACCAACAATACAACCTTTAGTTAGTTGAGCCTGATATAAATTTAATAAATGAGGTAATAGGGAAATTTGGAATGATTTATAAAACTCTACAGTGAAACCATCCCCACCTGGAGCAGATCCAACTCTAAGGGACTTCAACGCTGCTTGTAGTTCTTTCAATGAAATAGGCGCCTCAAGGTTTCCTTTTATATGAACGGGAATATTTGGTCCCTTGATTGACTTAAAAAATGTTAAACCCTCTAGTTCTTTATTTGAATAAGGCTCAGAAGAATTGTTTTAAAATATTTCCAATTTGAGAATGAGTTTCACTTTTCTTATCTTTAATAGCTACAATCTTTACTTTTCTTTTTTTTAGCTTTAAGATAATTAGCTAATACTCTTGTTCTTGCCTTCTGTCCTGGTACCCCAAGGCCTTGTGGGAGAGGCAGAATGGTGTGACTGGTGGAGTGACTGGTTGTGTGCTTTGTTTTGTTTTTATATGTTTTTTTTTTTTTGGGGGGGGGGCGGTTTTAGGACAGGGGCGAGCTGGGGGGCCCAATTTCTGGAGTGTCGGAAGGCATAAGAGTACAGCTTTCCGGCATCTGCTTCGGACCTCTTGGTTTTGCATTGGGGTGGGGCTGGCGTAGGGGCTATCTGGAATTGGTAGGGTGGGGGGGGTGGAACAGAAAACTGTTACTATTATTGAATTGTTTTTGGCTGCTGTTCATGCTGGAATGTTGTTTATGGTTTTGTACTGTTCAACAATAAAAACATGATTTACATTAAGGTCTCCTTTTACTACGGTGCGTTAGCATTTTTAAGCGAGCTAAATGAAAAATACTAACGCAAGCTCTATGGAGGCATTAGCGTTTAATTTGTGGGCCGATGACATCATGGCCCCAGGCATTTGGAGTTTTTTACTGCTGGCGCCCTGGATCAGTGCCTCACCTAGTTCATAGGTTAAGCCGGACCTGAGGACCACTTACCACTTTTTAAATAGGAGGTGCTAAGTGCTTCTTGGTTAACCTGGAGAAGTATCCATGAATTAATTTCATTTGTCAGCCTATCCAAATAGCTATTCAGCTAACTTACCTTTCCACCTGCACAATAGACAAAATGATGTCACTATATATTGCTAATAACACATTTCAAAGATCTATTCCAATGCAGAAACAATGCAACAATAGCTAAAGTACATGAAAAATACATGGATATTTTAACTGATATGTTTGAAGGAATTTTTGCACCAAGTTCAATGAATAGTTAATGGTCTATTTGTACTTGTACTTAATAGACAGTCAATTGTGTGTGTATGCACAAGGAAAAGATTTAGCAAGAAGAGGGATTTTACTGCTGCTTGAGCAGTCAACCATTGTACAATATTTTAAAAGGTTGCCCTGTCTTGTTGCTATTCTTTAGCACTCTGAGGAATAAAATTGTTTTCCTCTCTTACCCTTTTCAGTTGATGCCACAGAACACCAAGGATTATGAGGATATAATTTAGTCATCAATAACCAGCATGAATAAAAGAAGACATATATGAAAAATAATAGAAGCCTAACAGCAGGATTTCCTTATTCCAGCCTTCAAAGTAGCACAAATAACAAGCTGCAATAACAAATAGGACTTTGAAAACTTGCCAACAAGGTTTTGAATGGCTGCTGTGTCCCCCATGCTGAATTAAATTTTCCAAAAAAAAAAAGTGATATGGTGAGCTGGAAAGCAGGGAATTACGAGGAAACTGTAACAATTTGCCACGAAAACTTGATGATGTTCATTGTTGCTAGAATTCGAACATGAGTCAATGGCACCTAACAACATACAGCTTAAGAGATTGCGTCAGAATCTGACTAGAACATCACAATCATAGATACTAACTAGTCAATATACAGCTGGTGGTGGTCAGTATTTTTTTTGTTTTTCAAACACTGTCTGTCACCAGCTGAATAGGACCCAGACATTTAGGCCCTGAGCAAGACAACTAAAGTTAGGCGCCTAGATTTGTGCGTTTAGCCAATCTAGGCGAACTTTATTTTCTTAATTGGTTTAATTGATGCTGATAATTGAATATGCCATTTTTAAAAAGTAGACAATTTTAAAAGAATTAATTAGCTGGCAAGCACCTCCACTTTGAGGTAGGCATCTGCACCAAGGCGCCTACCAACAAGTAGGCACAACTAGGGGCAGATGTCAGGCCGATTTTAGGCATATGTTGACTTAGGTGTACTCATTTAGGCCAAGAAAACCCTGACCTAAATGGCATTGCACTTAAGGATTCAATACCTACCAGTGCCTATGACCACTTAGACACCACTAGACAGAATGGCGCTTAGTGGATGATTGACAATTGCACCTAATGGCACCTACAAATTGGACACTGTTTATAGAATCATGGCCTTATTGCCAACCACTATGTAGGTACTGAATAAATGGTGATTCGGCAGTGATGGAATGTTATCAAAGTGCAACAGATGTCAGGAAAGGGGAAGGGGTAAAACGCAGACCTCAAGGACCTTACGGACCTCGCAGATCTAAAACCGCACGTCCTTAAAAATCTGAGGTCTGTTCCACTTGTAGTTTCTGGCTCTGACAGACCTCTATGACATTTTAGTCGCTGATGGATCCTAATGCTTTTCCCTCCCTATGCTGAGACTAGCGGCAAAACTTTTTCCTGAGGTCTGTGCCACTTTTAGTCTCAGCACAGGGAGGGAAAAGCATTAGGATCTGTCAGCGACTAAAATGTCATCAAGGTCTGTCAGAGCCAGAAACTACAAGTGGCATGGACCTCAGATTTTTAAGGACATGCAGTTTTAGATCTGCGAGGTCTGTAAGGTCCGTGAGGTCCGTGTTTTACCCCTTCCCTTTCCATACCAAGATAACTTACCAGGCATAGTTAGGACTACCATTACTGCAGTCCAGCATGCCCAGTTATTTATCTGGGCACTAGTAATGAATATCAGCAGTGCCTGGATAACTTCTGGGTCAACCCTGACTTCACACCAGGACCAACTTTGCACTAACCAGATAGTTTGCTTAGATATTCAGTGGCACTATCTGGGAAAGTATTTGTGAAAATCCGGGTATGGCTTGGTCAGCGAAGCTTATCCGAGAATGAACCTATCCTATAAGTTAATTCTCATTGAATATCAAACCTTTAGTAAAGACATCATTAGGTACTTTGGGGCTCATAATCAAAAAATAAAGATGTCCAAAAACATTCATATGTTAGGATGTCCATGTGCCAATTTTCAAAGCCGACTTTCTGGACATCTAGCAAGATGTTTTGCCTGCTGTGAGTCCAAAGATCTAGGGGGTGTCTTGGGAGGCATGTTATGAACATGTTATGGGCATGTTATAGGTGAGCTATGTGCAGGCTTTGGGCAGGTTAGACTTGGATTATTAAACCTTTCCCAGCATGTCCTAGTACTGGGAATAATTAGTGAGATAATTCAATTTTCTAATGACACAAAGTTGTTCAAAATTATTAAATCACAAGAAGATTTTGAAAAATTGGAAAAGGACCTTGGGAGACTGGAAGACTGGGCATCAAAATGGCAGAAGATGTTTAATGTGAGCAAGTGCAAAGTGATATATGTGGGAAATACAACCCCGAACTATAGCTAGGTAATGCAAGGTTTTATGTTAGGAGTCACTGCCCAGGAAAAGGATCTAGGTGTCTTTGTTGAGGATATGTTAAAACCCTCTGCTCAATGTGCGATGGCAACTAAGAAAGCAAATAGAATGGTAGGAATAATCAGGAAAGGAATGCAAAACAAAGATGAAAATGTTATAATGCCCTTGTATCGCTCTATGGTACGGCCACACCTCGAATAATGTGTGCAATTCTGGTTCCCATATCTCAAAAAGATATAACAGAATTACAAAAGGTACAGAGAAGGGCAATGAAAATAATAAAAGGGATGGGATGACTTCCCTATGAGGAAAGGCTAAAGCAGCTAGGGCACTTCAGCTTGGAGAAGAGATGGCTCAGGGGTGATATGATAGAGTTCTATAAAATAGTGAGTGGAGTGGAAAGTGTATATGTAAATTGCTTGTTTATTTTTTTCAAAAATACTAGGACTAGGGGGCATGCAATGAAACTACTAAATAGTAGATTTAAAACAAACCAGCAAAAATATTTCTTCATACAATGTGTAATTAAACTCTGGAATTTGTTGCCAGAGAATGTGGTGAAATCAGTTAACTTAGCGGGATTTAAAAAAGGTTTGGATAAATTTCTAAAAGGGAAGTCCATAGACCATTATTGAGATCAACGGTTTATTCTTAGGATAAGCAGCATAAAATCTGTTTTATTTGGGATCTAGCTAGTTACTAGGGACCTGGATTGGACACTTTTGAAAACAGGATACTGGGTTCAATGGACCTTCGGTCTGTCCCAGTATGGAAATTCTTATGTTCTAACTTAGACGATTGGGGCTAAACCTGTTTTAGAAGCATCTAAGTGCCACAAAGGTACCCAAACTTACCAGATGACCACTGGAGGGATTAAGCAATGACACCCCCCACACTCCCCCAGTGGTCACTAGCCCACCTTCCACCCCCCCACAAAGATCTAAATGAAAGAGTACATAGCTGTCTCTAGAATATCAGCACTTGGTATAAGAAAGTCTAGTAGAGCAGCACACAGGTGTCTTAAGTAGCCAGGTGGGTGGGCTAGTGAACCATTGAAAGGATGGCCCAGACCCATAAGGTACTCTAACCACAACATCTATGGTATTAAGAATGAGCCTACCAAAACCCTACTATACTACCATATAGGTGCCACCTTGTCACAACCCCAGCCTTAAGGCTAGGCTTGTGCCAGGTCAAGCTCCTCCAACTCCAGGCCTTACCCTGAAAAGGGCTAACCAGAGTGATAGGCTAAGCGCAGGCAAACAGATAGGGTCTGAGTTCCCATTGAACCACCAGGTTACAGAACCCTGGGGAGGGGAAGATGAGAGGGAGAACAGCCTGGAGCAGCAGGAGGTGCCTTACAAAAAAGAACAGCCTAAGAGGCAGGCTCACAGCTCAGCTAAGGCACAACTGCTGGGCCCAATTAAGGCTAATCAGAAAGCTCAGCAGAAGCAACAGGTTGTACCTCCCCCTTACAGGTTAGGGCGTGTCCAGCTCAGGGCTTTAGAGGCTCAGCTGAGGAGAAACAAGTCAGTCTGCCCTGGGTCAGCCCAGGAAGGAGGCTCGAGAGACTGGGCTCTGGAATCATCACAGTATCAGGACATTGAGATGGCAGATGTTACCACTGTCCCTGAGGCAAACCAGCCAGCCAGCCAGGACACCATAGAACTCATGGATACTTCCCTGGAACCAGAAGAAAGCTACATGGATCAAAGCTAAGTTGGATTTCTTTGCTGTTTTTGTTTGCTTTTGAATTTGGTTTTCTTTTGGGGCTGTCTGGAAGCACAAGGCCAGTGCAAGCAGCGTGAGCAGTGCTAGGTTCACGGCTGCAGGTGTGCCTTATTGCCTGAGTCAGGGAAGAAAGTGTTGTTTTTTTTCTTGAACATTTTGACTTTTGCCTTTTTCTCTGTTTGGATGTGACTTTGTGACTGTCCGGGTGAAAGGGATAGTAGTGGGGAGAATCCACGTAAGATCTTCAGGGCGGGATTGTGGGGCCAATTTTTGGCAAGCTTTAAATAAGTGGATTCTGCTACTCCCCTCCCCCACCAGCTGTTTGTTAAGTTGGCTGGGGAAGGCCTGTTAAAGACCAGGCCTAAGCAGCACATTCCAACAGTGTTTAAAAACCATAAAAAAAAAAACTCTCGAAAACACCAACACCATTGCCACAACTCTAACCAAAGAGATACTAGATCTAAAGAATCTTCCACCCCACAAACAAAATGGAAAATCACGCATACAAAATCATACTTGCCCTCCTAATACTCTCACTACTCATTTCAAACTGGCAAACCACAGGATATCACCTATCACCCATCCCAACTCTGACATCAACCTTCAGACAACCTCATCCACCCAGAAAAATCCACACCACCAGAACCCTAACATCCTGCCCACTGACCAGCCAAGACCACATTCCCACGGTCTGGGGAAAACGACCTCCACCAAAGCACAAGACCACCACGCAAAAACAACAAGCACCAGCAAATAACATCCTCTACCTCAATTGCAACCTTAATTCCAACACAAAACACACCTCGCTAGCCTGTGCCTACATGAATATAAGATCAATAAGCCCAAAAGAAAATCTAATCAAAGACTGGATAATCAAAGAACAACTAAACTGTCTCTTCCTAGCTGAAACCTGGCTAACATCCAACTCGGACCCATGCATAACCGAATTCTGCCCCAAAGGTTACAAATTAGAAATGGTATGTCGAGAAAACAAACGAGGGGGTGGCCTAGCAATTCTAGTAAAAAACAATCTCAACCTAAAAGTGCTACACAAACAATCAACCCCTCACTTAGACCTTCTTGCTTGCCAACTCTCCGACAACACACTCACAGGCACCTTGAACTGTCTACTATGCTACATCACTCCAGGAAAATGGAACACCTCAAAACATGATCTCGAAGAATTCTTATTCCAGAACTCTCTAACCTCCACATACAACTTGCTCCTAGGAGACATCAATCTCCACCTCGAAGACCAAACATCCAAACAAGCAAACGAAATACTCTCATACCTCGACGCCCTATCCTTCCAGATCCTCAATCCGGAACCCATGCACGATAAAGGCCACCAACTTGATATAGCAGCATTCACGCCTCATAACCTACACTCCCCAAATATTCACATCACCAATGGTACATGGCATCCCTCTCTTTGGTCAGACCACCACAAATACACCTTCACAATCAACTGGCCTCAAAATAACATAAAATCTTTGCCCCTAAAAACAACCTTCAAATCTAGACAGAAAATTGAACCAGCCACATTCTGGGACAAAGTGGACCCTGCACTCGACCCCACTGACTCTACAGACTTCGTAAAACACTGGCGCACCCTAAGTGAAACAACCTTGAATGAGCTAGCCCCAGAAAAAACCAAACACAGAACCTGCAGACCCTCAGACAAGTGGTTTGACTCAGAACTCCACCTACTAAAAAGGCATTGCAGACAACTTGAAAGATCTTGGAGAAAAAAGAGAAATGACCAAACCAAATCCGCTTGGAGAACCCAAATCAAACTATATAACAACAAACTTAAGGAAAAGCGCAAAACATACTACACTAAACTAATTGGCACAAACAACCCCGACACAAAAACACTCTTCAACTTAGTAAAAAAACTTACAGACACAAACCCATACCTTGCCACTCAAGGCAACAAAACACCAACAGCTTCCCAATTAGCTGACCATTTCAAACTCAAGATCATCAAAATCAGAACTACCTTCAACAACTCAACTACCATACTCGACGAGTTAATAACTACCCCCACAACAGAAGAAGCCATAACAGCAGACAGAACATGGGCCACCTTCCCAACTCTACAATGGCCTGATTTGAACCGACTATATAAAAAATACAGCCACACCTCATGCGACTTGAACTACTGCCCATCGTATCTACTCACAAATGCCTCCCCTAAATTCAAAACCAGCCTCACGCAGTGGATACAAAGCACTCTCATAGAAGGCCAATTCCCACAAGATCTTGGAGAGATCATAATCACACCCATACTGAAAGACCAAAAAGGTCCTGTAGACACACCTACCAACTATAGACCTATTGCTTCAATCCCATTATATGTCAAGCTGATTGAAGGACTTGTGGCTCAATACCTCACCAACTACCTAGCTGACCACAATATACTTCACTCATCTCAATCAGGATTTAGATCTTACCACAGCACGGAAACTCTACTAGCAACACTATTGGACATAGCCCGACAACACCTCAGTAAAGGACACAGGATCCTAATTATCCAACTAGATCTCTCCACAGCCTTTGATCTAGTTGATCATACCATACTACTCCAGATACTTGATGCAATAGGGATCTCAGGGGTGGTTTACAACTGGTTCCAAGGATACCTTAAAACAAGAACGTACAGAGTTAAGATAAACAATACGAAATCCAACACATGGTCAAATCCATGTGGAGTCCCGCAGGGATCTCCACTTTCACCCATTCTATTCAATCTCTATATCTCCTCCCTTGGTACCACTCTAGACAACCTAAATGTAACATCCTTCAGTTACGCAGACGACATAACTATCCTCCTCCCCTTCGAAACCCAAGACCACTCCTCAACTGGACACCTGGAAACAATACTGGACGAAGTAGAAAAATGGATGACAAACCACAAATTAAAACTAAACTCGGACAAAACCAAATTCTTAATGCTTGAAACGGACAAAAACCCATCCATAACAGACCTGGAAATTAAAGCTATCAAATACCCAATCCAAACCTCCCTCAAAATTCTGGGAGTGCTGATAGATAGATGCTGCACTATGCAGACTCAAATCAACAAAACTACCCAAAAAGCATTCTTCACAATTCGCAACTTAAGAAAAATAAGGAAATTCTTCGACAAAGAACACTACAGGATCATTGTTCAATCCCTGGTACTAGGAATTGTGGACTACTGCAATATCCTATATCTACCATGTCCTACAAACATGATCAAAAAACTACAGACCATTCAGAACACAGCTCTCAGACTAATCTACTCCCTCAGAAAATATGACCACATCACCAACGCCTACCTAGACTCACATTGGCTACCGATTAGAGCCAGAATTCAATTCAAACTATACTGTCTAATCTTCAAAGTATTCAACGGTACAGCACCTTCCTATCTAAACGATCGCCTAAACCGTAACCTTCCACCCAGAATAAGAAGAACACTGACACAATTCTCATACCCACCACTCAACGGCACTCATCGTAAAAAGCTTTATGATAACCTCATAGCAATGCACGCAGCAAAACACGAACCCTCCATCACCAGATTGTTAACCTCAACATCTGACTTCAAAGCATTCCGTAAAGAAATCAAAACGCTACTATTCAAAAAGTATATACAATCTACCTAATCTCCCTCTCCTCTTCCACTTACACAGACCAGGTTTTGCTCACTCCCTGGCACCATACCCTCAATCGACCAAAAAAAACACAAAAAAAACCTGGAACCTAATTCATCCTACCGAAACCTATTACCTACCAACGCATGGAAACAGACTATTGATATGTAATGTAATGTAACTTGATTTATCTTCCAATGTTACTAAGTCTACACTCATTCTGTTATTAAGTCTTACCCTCAATCTGTTTTCTCCAATGTCATGTACCCTCCTGGAAATGTCCAGCTTTCTTCTTATGTAATCCGCTTTGAACCGCAAGGTACAAGCGGAATAAAAATCACTAATGTAATGTAATGTAATAGTGAATGACCAGTGTGAAGGCTGGGTGTTCCGGTAGCCGTATTTTGCCCTTTTTGACTGTGGGACTGACAGGGCAAGGCTACAATTAAACCATTTTGGACTTACCTGCAAGCAAGGTGTGGGCTGTATTTTTTGTAAGCCCAAATTTTCTGTTTATGTTTGTTTTTGAATTCGTAGCCCAAATTGTGGCAATTTGCTATATGGGGAAATAAAGTTGGACTCAGTTTAGTTAAAAAGCTTTATTGTTCCTGACATTTTTTCTGTTTCACTCATAAGAACCAGCAGGACCTTCAACCTCTTTTGAAGGCACGTTATGGACGGTGTTTGCTGAGCCCTGGTCGGGAGCCAGTTGCAAAACCCGGCACCGGCAGGCTCACAATCTGCAGCATGAGGGCTATTGGGGTGGTAGACAGGTGGGTTTAGTAGGTTTTGGGAGAGCTTTGATGGGCTCACTATAAATTATAAGGTTTATAGAGTGCTCCCTAATGTGCCTAACTGCTCATTTGGGATGTCTATGTGACCAGTCCATCACAATGCTGGCCCCTTCCATGTCCAAATGGTCTGGGTTTAGATGTTTTGGACTTGAACATTTCTGTGGTCGAAAATGTGGTATAAAGTTTAGAGTCCTAACGTTGGACATCCTTTGGATATCCTCTCAGCCAAGATGTCCAATTAGGCAATTAAAAATAATAATAATAATAATAATAATTAGGATGTCTAGTGGTTCACCTTTTAAAAATGGATGTTTCTGAGCTTCCAAATTTGGATAGTGAATATATGTTGGATTACTATTACAGGATCTCATCATTCTTGCATTTGTCCATGGTGGCTTTGCTACTATCATTTCAATGAACTGGTAACCCCATCGCCTAGGGATCGTACCTAAATGCCATTTTTATATACTTGTTACTTTTTTATGCATTTATCTTTTCACACTCAACGTGGCCAATTTCACCATAAATATTTGGCTTCATCAGGGGTTTTCAAAGAAAAGCATGCTAAAAGCAGCCAACCTTTGACCAAATTTTGATTTATTTGCAAAAGATATTTTGAATCAGAAAATTACCAGAAGAGACCTGGTTTCTTTAAAAACATGCCCCTATAATTAATATTAAAAGCTTACCCTGCCACAGCTTAAGCTCCTTTAGCCCCCTGCGTGCTGACAGTTGATTTGCAAAATGGTGCCGCTTTATAAAAAATGCTGGCACATTCATTCAGATTCAAGCAATGTTATACATTTAACATGTACTAAATTGTCAGTGTAATTAATGTGCGCAGTACATCGTTCAATAAAGAAATCTTTTATCATAGAAACACTCTCCAATCTAGTATATTCAAACCATCAGGTTCCGTAGTTCCCATTTTAAAAATCCATTTAATTTCCTTCTGCTGTAAACTCTTCAGGCAGTCTCCTTCTACCTTCATGATCAATGGCAAAACATCTTAAACTATTAAATGGATATTGTAATTGACACAGTGTTGTACTAACGATTTTTCTAGTTTTGCTCTTTTAATGTTAGACTTATGCTCAGATATTCTTATTCATAAAGATCTGTTGACACAGGGGCACCTTATTGCATAGATAATGTATTCTGTTTTGCAGGTGGTAAAATCCAACAATCTACATGTATTATTATCCTTGAGATTAGTGAATATATCAGTTTATAAAGTCACATCACAAATATTGCATGTTAAACATTGAAAAAGTCATTTTGGATTTCCGGTCCTTTTGTTGATACCCATAGGACTCAAAAATTTTTTTCAAATTGCACACCCTTGAAAAGGTTATTCTCAAATATTTATCTTTAAAAATGAGGGAGGTTTTCATAATGTCCCACCTTTTCCTATAAATCTTTCCTACTTCACTGCTGTTAGAAAAACATCCTTTTTCTTTCTCTCTCTTTCTCTCACTCTGTGTCTTCAGCTGGTACAGTTCATAAAATGTTTTGCAAGCAGTCTGGAGCCTTGGCAAGACCAGGCATAATAGAGAGGATTACAGATGCCTGTTTGCATAAGTAGTGCACTCAGTAGCGTAGTAAGGGGGAACAGACTGACCCGGGTGCCATCTTAGTGACGACGTCAGCACCTCTCCTCCTCTCCAACCCCGCTCCTTCCCCACACCTTTTCTCCCCCCATCAATAACTCTTCATTGGTGCAAGCAGCATCTATAACTTGCTGCTCGCGCTGATCTCGGCCCTCCCTCTGAAGTCACTTCCTGTTTTCAGGACTAGGAAGTGACATCAGAAAGAGAGGCAAATCAGGTTGGCGATGGTGTTCACGCTGGTGAAGTTAAAGAGATACAGGTAAAGGAAGGGGTTCGCACGCACTGGGGGAGACACAGGGTAGGAGCAAGGGTGGAGAAGAGGGTAGGGCACCACCACCCCAGGCACCTCCTACCCTTGCTACACCACTGACTGTAGTAATGCAGAAGAGGTTATAGACTCAGCATAGTCATTAGTTAAGTATTTCCTTTTGATTAACAGAGGGAAATAGGACCCTGAGGGAGCCTGAGAGTGATGTCAGGAAGCTTATTTGCTTATGGTTATGAGTCTAAGCTGACTGTCCTTTTAAATCCTGTTCTCGAATTGGAAAAGGGAGAGCAAGGAAGTCAATAAGTTGGTAAAGGTGACAGGAAAATCAAGAAGCCAAATTGAGCTTCTGTCAGAAAGAGGGGAAATTTGTGATCTCACCATGAGCTCAATGATATGGTAAAATAGAGACTACTGAAAGATCTGCCATTGTTATCAAAATCTGTCTCTTGAGCTTTTTTTCTTTTCTTTTTTTTTATTTATGCAATTTTTCAAAAAATTATTCTAAGCATAACATCTTGTACAGAAAAGTGTGATCAAGACATCCTAAATTTACTTGCTTATAAAATAAATTAAATTATTCCTCTTTACAGTATTGGGTAGGGAATGGAATTTTATGATTTTATGAATGGTTTCATGAAAGTTTGAGTTATTTGTTTGTATATTAGCTGGGAGGGAGTGAGGGAGGGGGAAATTTCTTTGTTGCAGTAATATTTGAAAGTTTGCTGCGCTTATTATACAATGTACATATATGTGATTCATTATGGCACATTTGTAGTTTGAAAATCAATAAAGAATTTTTTTAAGACATCCTAAATTAAGCTTTTTTCTTAAAGGCAAGGACTTGCAGGATTGATAGAGAGGCCTACTGTACTTACTGATTGCTTAGGAAGCTGCTGAACTAGTCAATACCTGAAAAGGTTGTGGAAGTTTTCATCCTTCTGGCCCTGGAAAATTTTTGTCAAATTTTTATCAAGGCAGGGTATCACTAAAGTTCCCCCTTCAAAGGGCACATCAACCTCAGTAGCTTCCTCTTGATTTCTCTGAATTACAGCTGGCTTTAGCTTTAGCCAAAGGAATTTCTAGACATCTAAGACCTGGCACTCCTGCCTGGAGATGCTTCAACAATAAAGTTCATCCTTCTTGTAACCACTAATGCTTTCTGGCTCTCTTCTAAGATGATACATTGGGTGTCCTCATCATCAGGATACTTCACCATTGTATGGTGGATCCCAAGGCTAAGAAAAGGAAAATATCTGTTAAAACCACAACCAAGGTAAGTTTAGCCATTTCTACTCCTCTGCTGGTAGGGCAAGCTACTGGGGGATCCTCCGTATCTTTACCTATTGTGGAGAAGAGAGGAAAGAGAAGACAAATTTAATATATTTATTTAAAACTTTAAATTCCCTTCCCTTGAATAGACCCAGTCAAGGTAGTTTACAAATTAAAAGTTATGCAATTAAAATTACAATGTCAAAATAATTTCAAAGACCACAAGTAAAAGTTACAGAATAAGGTCCAAATTATATATAAGGTGCCTAAAAAATCAACACCAAAAAGAATGGCATTGTACGTGATTCTAAAAGGTGTGAATACATTTTATAAAATCATGTTTAAGTGCCTGTGTGCACTGCATATTTTAAGCATAGGCAGTTAGGCCGGCTAAGTTGTACACGGAATGGGTATATTCTAAAACAATGTGCCTCTTTAAGGAACAAATGAACAAAGTGAAATACTAGGGAGTCCAAAGCACCTTTACTAAAACATAGAACAGTCCAAGTAATAAGTTGCTCTCTGGGAGAACAGATTCAGTTCAAAACAATCACTTTCTCTCATTTTGAAGCAGTCTCTTATTAGGCTAGATTCACTAACCCCCGATTCCGTGTCCGGTCCGTGCCCGTTGCATGCAGGCTGACAAATTCACAAAAGGCCTGCATGCAAATGGGGACGATCATTGACACGCCCCCCCACCCACCTCACGGATTGCTAGAGCGCGATCCCGACGCATGCGCTGGCCCTCCAAGCCCAGCAGAGAATTTTTTTTAAAAACTATTTTAAACTTTTTTGCGAGCCTGTGATTTTAACCCGCTTTAAGCCCGTGGGTTAAAACCACGGGCTTATACTGTTGGGAAGGGCAGGAGAGATTTGTGCCAGGCAGGTGAGAGAAGTAGATTCAGGGCACTCAGGAGATTCGGGGTAGTCAGAAGAGAGAAGTAGATTCGGGGCATGCAGGAGATTCAGGGCAGGCAGGAGAGAGAAGTAGATTCAGGGCACGCAGGAGATTCGGGGCAGGCAGGAGAGAGAAGTAGATTCAGGGTATGCAGGAGATTCGGGGCAGGCAGGAGAAAGAAGTAGATTCAGGGTATGCAGGAGATTCGGGGCAGGCAGGAGAGAGAAGTAGATTCAGGGTATGCAGGAGATTCGGGGCAGGCAGGAGAAAGAAGTAGATTCAGGGTATGCAGGAGATTCGGGGCAGGCAGGAGATTGGGCTAAGAGCAGAGAAGCAGGGCAGAGAGCAGGGTGGCAGAAGGCAGGGTAGTTGGAAAAGTCTTGAGTGACTGGTCCTCAGCAGTCGCTTCTTTTTGGATCGGCCAGCCCAGTTGCTGATCCCTGAAAAGTTTTGTGAATCACGTTCCTGCCTACTTTGCATGCCATTTCCCCTCATTTGCATGCACAGATTGGAATTGGATATGAGGAGAGGTTAGTGAATCGGGTCGGAGGGAAATCGGGTCACAAAGGGGTCGCAAACCGATCGGTACATGATCGGTTTGCTTAGTGACTCTCGCCCTTTGTCTCCGTGTTATGGCTGTTTAGCCTTCATTAGGAGAAGGAAACCTTGGATCTGCCCCTGACCACAACCTCTTTTGAAATTCACACTTTGCAACTAGAGCATAACCTTTATAGAATTGAGCTTGGTTGTGCACATAACTTAACTAGCCCCAAATTCTGTCAATTACAGTGCCAAATAGGCCAATTAATCAATTAAGTTGTGCTCTTACATTGTCTACACGTACTGATATACATACACAAAGTTAGGCACCATATACAGAATTCGGGGTAATAGCATAACAAAAAGTTCTAAAATTAAAACTAAGTATTGCTTAGTGTGGCCTGATTAAGTTGAAGGAAATGAAAACTGTTTCTGGCTTTTTCTAAAACTTAATAGCAGTAAGTCCCAGTTTCTTAATATATTAGAAAGCTTGTGTCATTTTTCCAAGGTGGTCAACGCTAAGAAATGCAAGATCATGCACCTCGGCAGCAGAAATCCGTGCAGAACTTACACCTTGAATGGTGAGACCTTAGCTAGAACTTCAACAGAACGAGACTTGGGAGTGATCATCAGCGCAGACATGAAAACTGCTGATCATGTGGAAAAGGCTTCATCTAAGGCAAGACAGTTGTTAGGTTGCATCCGCAGGAGTTTTGTCAGCCGGAAGCCTGAAGTCATAGTGCCATTATACAGAACCATGGTGAGGCCTCATTTGGAATACTGTGTGCAATTCTGGAGGCCACACTACCAAAAAGATGTGCTGAGAGTAGAGTCGGTGCAACGGATGGCCACCAGGGTGGTCTCGGGGCTCAAGGATCTATCGTACGAGGAAAGGCTGAAAAATTTGTGGCTGTACTCACTTGAGGAACATAGGGAGAGAGGAGACATGATCGAGACGTTTAAGTATATTACCGGCCATATCGAGATGGAAGAAGAGATTCTCTTTCTCAAAGGACCCTCAGCCACAAGAGGGCATCTGCTCAAACTCAGGGGCAGGAAATTTCATGGTGACACTAGGAAATATTTCTTCACTGAGAGAATGGTTGATACTTGGAACGAGCTCCTGGTGCAGGTGATCGAGGCAAACAGCGTGCAAGAATTTAAGAGCAAATGGGATGCCCATGTGGGATCCCTTAGAGGGTTAAGCCAAGGGAACCTGTCACCAGGAGTGGGATCCCTAGGATAGTAGACTTGGGGGTGGGTCAGTAGAGTGGGCAGACCTGATGGGCTATGGCCCTTATCTGCCGTCATCTTCTATGTTTCTATTAATCTAAATGCCTTCTTATCTAATCTAAACAAATCTAATCTGGTATTTCTGAGTCACGCTATACCTAAACAGGTTCAAAGCGACTTACAATATTTCGAATTACAGAATGAATATACTACATTATAGTAGTTTGAGGAGGACAAAATTATGAATAGGGTAATAGAGATGAGAGAATGGAGGTTCTTTGATTGTACTGGTATAGCACTTGAGTAGAGGGTGGGATTTAGTGATATTAAATATTTTGAGTTAGTTGTCTACGGTGTGTACGCTTCTTATGCCACTTTTTCCTCATGATCTCTATATTGGGATAGGCAAGTAGCCAGTATAGCGAATTCAAGATCAATATGCCACTGTCACTCTTCTTCTGACCTGTGAGGAATCTAACCAGTGTGTTTTGCATAACTTGTAGTTTCTTCAACAGTTGGGAGAATAGGGCTACATATAGGGCTCCTTTTACTAAGTTGCGATAGCGGTTTTAGCGCGCGCGCTAGACACTAACGCCAGCATTGAGCTGGCATTAGTTCTAGCCACGTGGCGCGGGTTTAAAATTCTGCGTGCACAAAAACGCTATCACAGCTTAGTAAAAGGAACCCATAGACTATTGCAATAGTCCATGGGACTAATAATTAAGGAATGAACAACTAATATGAACAAATTGGATAGTAGGTAGAGAAGTTGCTCGGCTGACGAAGATTTAAAGAGGTACAGGGAGGGGAAGGGAAGGTGCGAGTGTGGCAAGGGGGCCAGAGGGGTGCCGGAGCCCCCAAGACAGTACCTAGGGCGGTCCGCCCCCCCCTGCCCCCTTTACTATGCCACTGATCTGGGTTTTACTGCCATTGAAATCTGGATGTCTCAATCCGTCCTCCTTTTTCTGGAGTCATATGGTAACCCTAGGCATGATGAACTGGATGTCATCTACAAAACCATAAAATGATAGTCCAATCTGTCTGACTAAATTGCCATGGAAAGACATGTATATGCTGAAAAGGTGTGGAAAAAAGTGAGGAGTTCTAGGGAACATCCAATCTCAGGTGTTTTTCTCTGACTGGCTGAGGCTGAGATGGGGGAGAGGAACATAAGAATATCCTTACCGGGTCAACATCAAGCCCAGTAGCCCGTTCTCACAGTGGCCAATCCAGGTCACTAGTACCTGTCCAAAACCCAAGGAGTAGCAATATTCCAAGCTACCGATCCATGTCAAGCAGAGGCTTCCCCCATGTCTTAATAATAGACTATGGACTTTTCCTACAGGAATTTCTCCAAACCTTTCCTAAAACCAGCTACGCTAGCGGCTTTTACCACAACCTCTGGCTTGAAGAGTTTAAGCAGCTTCACCTTTTCTGGAACTGTCTTCTCTACTCGGCTGTTTTTATGAAACTATTTTTTATGTATTCTTTCCACCTTTCTAGACAGAAAATACAAAAACAAAAAGATTCTCTTATAAACATACAAAAAAAAATATCCATGATACACAGCTCCAACAAAAACAATAGGGGAAAAACTTCTCTCAGGCCTAATACACACCAAAGACCTGCTGTGCCAAGGAGAAAAAAAGAGGAATAATGCAAAAGGAAAGATACGAGGGAAGATGGCTTGACCTCTCACTGTGGCTTCCAAGGACCAGGCTGTGTAAAAACAAACACACATACAGAGTCAACATCAAAAGGGAAGCAATTAGGGGAAAAACATTCTCAATACCTTGATTTCTACAGCATGCTAACCAGATCTCCATACAAGGCTAAAGTTAAAAACATATCATTCTCTCCAAATGCTCAGCAGCAGGGGAAAAAAACACAAAAAGGGAGATGGTGGGGGTAGAATGAAGCCTGATCTCCAAAACAAAATAGAGAGAGAGTGTGGGGGAAATCCACACTTTTTTCAAGAACTCACCAAAAGAGAAAAGTAAAAAGAGGTAATTTATAAGAAAAGAAAATGTGTGTGTGTGGTGGGGTGTCAGGTCAAAAGCGCGCCGGGACAAAGGCGCGAGCAGACAACTGAGCGTAGCGCGGAGGTGCGCGCTGAAGAAAAAGACTGTTTTTAGAGGCTATGACGGTGGGTTTATACAGATCGCGCCGCATTTATACTTTATACAGATCGCGCCGTGTTGTGGGGGCGTTGTGGGGGGTTTGGGGGGTTGTAACCCCCCACATTTTACTGAAAACTTAACTTTTTCCCTGTTTTTAGGGAAAAAGTTACATTTTCACTAAAATGGGGGGGTTACAACCCCCCAAACCCCCCACAACGCCACCACGATCTGTATTAAGTAAAGTGGGGGGGCTCCCCAACAAAACCCCCCATCGCAGCCCCTAAAATCAGTCTTTTTCTTCGGCGTGCGCCTCCATCTTGCGCTCAGTTGTCGGCGCGCGCCTTTGTCTTCCGCGTTACTGTCTATGAACCGTGTGGTGGTAGTGGTGGTGGGGGACTCAAAATAGCAGATCTCAGAATGCTGCAGCATCTCGCAAGCAGAGCTCTAGAAGAGAGAATGAGATCTCAAAAGCCAGTCAATGATGTTGTATTGGTCTAATTAAAAAAGGTATCATAACTTGTTTGTTGACCTTCATTCCAACTTATGCAAGCTGATTAGCATAGCAACTACAATCTTTTGATTATATGGGTAAAAGAAAGTTTAGCACTTGTGAATGAGCTATCTCAAAAACATTCCTCTCTCTGTGCAATTAAAAGCCAATCTGTTCCACTTTGAGGACACATTTTCAGTGTCATGCTTAGGCCATTTTCAAATCAATATGCATTATTTCATTACTTTAAAATGCTTGTATTCCATTTTTGTATTTTCCAAACATATTCACAGCAGCACACACGGCTACAAAACAATAATAAAATGTAAAAATCCCAAATTTAAGTCTACGATACATAGAAACCCGCTGACCAATCTTCAGCCTGCAGTGGTCAGCGTTTTTTAAAAGGCTGACCACCACGGGTAGATTTAGCCGCAGATATTCAACGCTAGTGCCTGGACATGGGCCAGCATGAATATTCAGGACTAAATGAAAGAAACCCTCAGAGATTATGCAGGCCCTGGCCAATATTCAACTGGGACCTGCATAAGACACTCATGTGGGTCCCGGCTGAATATTGTCCAATGCCCACAAAAGCTGCCCTTTGCTAGAGAGAATCTTCTCTTCTTCCTCCATGACTCCACCTTCCACCTCCCATTCTATTGGTATTTAAATCACTTGGAATAGCAGACCCCTGATACTTTCACTTTCTTCCCTACTTCCATTGACCACAGAATTTAAAATAAACCTCATACATCAGCATTAGATAGATCCCTCCTCACGTCTGCAACTTATTTAAAAAAATGCAGGGTTTTAAATTTCCTCCCCTGTACTTTGTAATCCTTCTTTAATTAGGGTTGCCAGATTTTACTTAATGCTTCTGTATTCTGAATCACCCGAACAACTATTCAAAGAGAACGAAGATGCAAATGTGCCTGGGGAATTTGCACTGGTACCAGGTTTCAAAATATAAGTATGTGCCTACGTTTACACGGAAAAATTGGTTCAAAACAGAGCCAGTCCTGCCACTAAGCAAACTGGGTATCTGCCTGGGTCAGGAGAATTTTAAGGGTGTCAACAGCTGCTCCAGAGCATGCAAGAACCTTCCTCTGCTGCTGCTGCTGCTGCTGCTGCTGCTGCTGCCACCTCCTACCTCCTCCATACTGGCCCTGAGCTTAAAAGAAGAATGAGTTGTGCATGGGCCTTGTAAGTGCAGGCTTTCTCTGAAGTGTTACCTTGTTTCTTTCTCCTCAGAGGTGGGCAGGACATGGCAGCTCCTTAGTGTGGGTCTGTACTAACAGGCCCATAAAGCAATCAATCTTCTTTAAGCTGAGAGTGGCATATAAGAAAGTAAGGGTGTATTCGCAGTAGCCTTGAAGAAAGGGGGATGGTGGATGTAGACTGGAGGTAGGGAAGGAAAGATTAAATCTGGCCAGTAGGGGGGAGGTTATAGGGAAAAGGGAGATGCTGTTGAAAACATCATTTGAATGGTGTTTTATACTGAGCTTGGGCACATACTGGTGCTGAAAAAAAATCAGCGCCGGTTAGAGAATCCGGGCCTAAGTGAGCATGGGGAAGGGAGAAGCAGAGAGGGTAAGGGGAGATGCTGGTCACAGAGGGAAAGGGGGAAATAGCAATGTGGAGGGTATAGAGAGGGGAAGGGAAGATGCTGAAATATGAAGGGGGTGATTGGAACTTGAACTACTGAGGTAGGGACTTAAGGCAGTGAGGGAAACAGTGACACTCCAAGGTGGGTAAATAATGACACTTTGATTAGATGACAAACATTCCTGATCACTGGTCCTAAGCATACAAGTCCTCTTTATCTACTAATAAGAAATAAAGAACATTAAAAGAAGACCACTGTCTAAGAATCCAAACACTAAAGTCTAATTTATATAAGCACAGAAAATCCTAGTGCACTTGGTAAAAAAACAACAACAAATATTTCATTTTCCAATAATTACAAGCTCAAGTTCTGTATGATATGAGCACATATTAAATTGTGACAGGGGGCCATATCCCCTACAATCGCAATCAGACAGAACAGTTGCAGAAAGTTAATTCCTAAGTACTTTGGAGGTCATTTTTGAACATGTGTGATTTTGCATCTGCAAAGAGTCAAGTTTACATGTGTTAATAGTGGCTTTTTAAAATCGTTCTCCCAATATTCAGCCCATGACGGTCAGCAGTTTTAAAGCCAATGCTGGGCCATATCCAGGCACAAGCACTGATATCTGGGTCAGGTGCCAAAACAGAAATACTGCAGCTACCAGGCAATATTCATTGCTGGCACCCATATTACTAAGTGCAGTCTTATCTACCTGCTTAGCTATGAAAGCACTGCTATCGATGAAAAGTGCTTTAATAACTTCCAGCTTCCACCTCCAGACCATTTTGGTACTACACGGGTACTGCTATAGCGGTCTCTTATATAACGCCACATCTGGCATTAGCCACGCCCATAGTGGCATTAGGTGGCCTAAAGAGGTGAGATTCCAGCACCGATTTTTTTTAGGCACCTTGAAACTCGGTTGAAAACATCATTTGAATGGCGTTTTATACTGAGCTTGGGTACATACCGGTGCCGAAAAAAAATCAGCGCCGGTTAGAGAATCCGGGCCTAAGTGAATATTGGCAGCCAATCCACTCTGTATGGTTTAAGCCAGTAAGGGCCTTTCCTGACACACTGAATATCGACCCCTTTATTTATACACCTTGGTCATTCAAACGTATACCTCATCCTTTACTAGTGTAAAAGCCAGGCAAACATTCCAAAATGGCCCCCCATAAGTACTTTTTAGTCAACATTCAACTGAAGCATTAGGCATCGGAACATTATTCCAGACAGAAAATAGAACTGGTTATGGAGAACTCTAGCAAAATGTTTCTAAGGCAGTAAACACAGTTTCATAGGGAAACCATGAGTGGGTTAACTGGTGCTTAATAGCTTATGTACATTGTACCTTCTTTGAAATACCTACTACTACTACTACTACTTATCATTTCTATAGTGTTGCCAGACATACACAGTGCTTGTCATTAAACATGTAAGAAACAATCTCTGCTCAACAGAGCTTACAGTCTAATCAAAACCAACAAATGGGACAAGTAGGGTTAGGAAATTTCTCACAGAAGAAAAGATAAAACAGGCATTGGTAAGAGTTAAGAGTTAAAAGCAGCCTTTAAAAAGGTGAGCTTTTAGCCTAGATTTGAACTCTGTCAATAGACCTCCATGGGACTTGATATGCTGCCTTTTTGTGATTATAATCAAATTGTTTTTATATATTATATACAAGTACTTGTTTTATATCTAGGGTAATGGAGAATTAAGTAACTTACCCAGAGGCACAAGTTGCTACAGTGGGAATCAGACTCAGCTCATCCAATAAAATATACAGCAATACGAGAGAACCAGCTATTTTCAAATCTGTAAATCAGCTTTGAAATGCGAAAAATCTTCTTTCCACTATTGATTGTCTCAAAATTAATTCAATCTTAATTAATGGAAGAGAGCCTCAGATCCCTGTATGCTGCAAGTACAGAACCGAGCAGACATATTAGAAAGGGTCACTACCTCATTGGCTCAAAAACCTCCAGTCCCGACCAATTTGTATGTGTTTCAGCAACAGTGCACAAAAGGTAATAATTTACTCCTTATATATTCTATGCATATCCTGTTTAAAATAACAACCAAATTGTAAAAACTTATCTTGCTCGGGACACTGATGTTATGATGTTCTCACTCCATGCTGTCTCTGCCAGGTCCCTTCTTGCTGAGATTTTTGAGCCAATGAGGTAGTTACTCTTTCTAGTATGTCTGCTCGGTTCTGTACTTGCAGCATACGAGGATCTGAGGCTCTTTCCCTCCATTAATTAAGATTGCCTCAAAATTAATTCAATCAACAACAAAAAAGTTATTCACATTTCAAAGCTGATTTACAGATTTGAATTTATACAAGAGTGGTATTGATTGTAGATCAGACTCATTCCCCCAGGTTCTCAGGATGCTGCATTAGTCACTAGGCTACTCCTCCACTCCTAGGCTGTGCCTCCATTGAAGCCAGTGTTCAACTCCCACTGACACTTCAGGTAGAAAAGGTAAAGGGAATGGAACCTGATATATTGTTTTTTCTGTGTGGTTACAATAAAAGCAGCTTACAGCTGGGCATTATAAAAAAGGTATCACTACCAGAACGAAGGAAGTTATCCTGCCACTGTATCGGGCGATGGTGTGCCCGCATCTGGAGTACTGTGTTCAATACTGGTTGCCGTACCTTAAGAAGGATATGGCGATACTCGAGAGGGTCCAGAGAAGAGCAACAAGGATGATAAAGGGCATGGAAAACCTTTCATATGCTGAGAGGCAGGAGAAGCTGGGGCTCTTTTCCCTGGAAAAGCGGAGCCTTAGAGGGGACATGATAGAAACTTATAAGATCATGAAGGGTATGGAGAAGGTAGAGAGGGACAGATTCTTCAGACTAGCGGGGGAAACAAAAACAAGAGGGCATTCGCAAAAATTGAAAGGAGACAGTTTCAAAACAAATGCTAGGAAGTTCTTCTTCACTCAGAGGGTGGTGAACACCTGGAATGTGCTTCCAGAGGAGGTGGTAGGGCAGAGTACGATTTTGGGTTTCAAAATGGGATTGGATGATTTCCTGAAGGAAAAGGGGATTGAAGGGTATAGTTAGAGGGTTACCTACAGGATATTAAATGATTAGGGAATAGAATGTTTTAGGTATAATATCACTTACAGGTCGTGAACCTGGCGGGGCTGCCGCGGGAGCGGACTACTGGGCGTGATGGACCCATGGTCTGACTCGGCAGAGGCCATGCTTATGTTCTTACTTATTTTGCTCCTGGGGCAATGATGCAACTTACCCACAGTTGCAAGGAGCTGCAGGGGGAATCAAACTCACAACCACAGGGGGCTGAAGCAATAGCTCTAACCACTAGGCCACTCCTCCAGGAACAGGGAAATATGTATTATGTATGAATGAAAACATGTCTTGAGCTGCTATTGTAAAAAAGAAAAAAGCATAACCAAAAACAAAAATGGGAAAACAAAGGTACCTTCCCTAACCCCATCCCCTTTATGGATGCAGGTGAAAGTACTCTCAACAAAGGTACTTTTAACTGCAGTGAGGGAGAAATCATTTTTCAGTTGGGCTTTATATATAGATAAATGGCTCTTTATCTGCGTAAAAGGCTTTGAAAACTGTTCTCTCCATAAATTATCGCAAAAAGAAATGCTAAGCATTCTCTGAAAACACAAAATGAGAGAATATCATTAGTGCAAAAACCCCTAAAAATAGTAGTAGTATATTTAAGACCCTTAAAAAAGTAATAACTTACATGTGCATTCAACTGTAAATCTGATGTAGATTTAATTTGGGAGAATTTGAAAAGGGAAGACGGCCTTGAAAAAATTAATTATAATGATCAACCTTGAGTGCAGGATTTCCATTAACTAGAATAATAAGACAATCCTATGCCAGAAGCTTTGGTATAAGTAAGCAATTATGCTTCACTCATCCAAATGACTGATTCTTTTCCCAAGATCTCTATCCATTTAGCAAGATAACAGATTGGGATGAAGGTTTACCTTGCTAGTTGCTAAGGTGTCAGTACTCAAAGCCACAGTCGTCACATAAAGATAGAGAGATGATGCATCTGCTGGTCTTCATGTCTGATATTTAGCTGTGCTATCCATTTAGGTAAGACTGATGAATAAGCTCAGCAGAACCTTTTGGTTGTACCATCCCAATTGCAAACCTGTTTTGACTGTACTAGGTGTTATCATTTTATTGTCACCAATCTAACCTCATCAAATGCTGTGCCCTTATAGATCCATTCAGAAACTTCATTAAGAAAGTGTAAATTTCATTATTTTTCTCAGGCATTTTCCTCTGAATTTCTTTAAATTCTGGCTGAGGATTTTTGCATTGACAGCTATAGCCCACTTGCACCGATTCCTCCTATCACTGTCATGTGTGTTTATCACTACTATGTGTTCAGATTTTTTAAATGTTCCCGTGGAGGGGCATAATAAAAAAACCCGTCTAAGTCCCTCTTTGGTCTAAGTCCTTAAACGTTCAAAGCAGAAGCAGGGAAAGTGTCCATAACCAAAACAAACGTCCTTGTTTTGATTATGGCCTGCCTCTACTAAACGCCCAGATCACCACTATGTCTACAAGTACACCCCCATGACGTCTACACTTTTTGCCCATAATGAACCAAAAAAACGCCTAAGCCCCAAATGTCCAACACAAGGGCTTTCAGGCGAAGGAGGAGCCAGTCCTTCGCCTAAAAGCTGGATTCTGTAACCAGTATCTGTCAAAAACAACACCGGTTACAGAATCCTCCCCCCCCCACAACGATCCAGGCAGGGGGTGCCCAAGCCCTCCTGCCCTGTTGAATTGCGACCCCCCCCCCCCCCCCCGACGGCCATCTCCCCTGCCACTATGTGATCACTCCTCTACCCGAACTGCCACAACCTGCGGCAGGAGAGATTGAGCATCTCTCCTGCTGCGGGTCGCGGCAGTTTGGGTAGAGGGGTAATCGCATCACGCTAGGGGAGATGAGGCATCTCTCCTGCCACGATGGTTGCGGTGGGTAAGTTGCCGGGCCGCTGAACTGATCGCGCCAGCGGCCATCAGCTCAGCGGCCCCTTTTTCGGCACTTAGACCTGGTTTGACTTTGTCTAAGTCAAAAAGGTCTAAGTGCCGACTAGGCAACCTGTCAACTGTTTTGGTTATATGTGTTGTATGCCTAGGTGTAGGTCGGCACACCTCCCGCCCACCGCCTGCCCTTTCTCCTCCTCTAAACACGCCTCTTTTCTCTATGTGCATCTAGAGGCAGAGGAAAGGCCTAAGCTGGTTTTAGATACGTCTAAAAACCAGCTTTGGTTATGGGTACTTGGACGATAAGGCTTTTTGATCGTCCGAGTAGCCATTTAGGACACTTTTTAGATTTTTTTTTTAAATTATTATGAACCCCATAGTGTTCTTTCAGTTTATGGATTGTAACACAGGCTTCCATGTACTTCAATCCTTCTTTTTTCCCTTTATCATATGACATTTTAATATAAACTGCTTAGCTATGGGTGCCCTTAGCATTTAGGCTGAAGGGCAGATAACATCAGCTGTGCCCAGAGTTTTAGAAGTGGGAGGAATTATTGATAGTGGGGAAGAGGGATGGTCAGGACAGGATTATTAGAGTAGGGTGTGAAATTGAAGCTTGAGGTTTTGCCAGGTAGCAACAGGATCTGGTAGAGGGAGCATTTATTGGTGGGAGATAGGGATTAGCTAGAGGTTGCAATGGAGGGATTGGTTAATACAAGGAGAACAATTTTCTATCAGGAATTTCTCTGGCTTGGAGCATTGTTTGGTCTGGGAGCTGTTAAGAGGGAGCGAGTAGCTGGAAATGGTTATTGGTGGAATTTAATTCTTTCCTACCCTCCTCCACTTTTGGGGGTAAGTTTGGTTGTGATGTATTTGGCAGCTGTTATTTTCCTTGATGGTTGTTCCTTTTGGGTAGGGTTGGGCAATCACAGCTTTGGATAATGGTGGGAGAATGGGGGTGATGGGCCCAGATGCAGATGGAAATTAATATGGATATTAAAGAATAAGTGATAATGACTCCTGGACCCACTGCTATGAGTGAAGGTGTGACTCAGCATCATCATAAATTTCGCTATGATTGACTGTACTCTGAGGACTTTCTTAAGAGATCAGACTCCACAGGTGACCCTTGAAGGGAGGAATGCTGGCCTAGTGCCTAACCCTCAGTAAGCCTGGTTCTGAGAGAGAGGTTGTAGAGACACAGCATTAAAGATTGTTCTCACAGCAACCTGTGAACTTCTCTCTGGAAAAGGTAAACTTGGGTTTCAGTAGGTTATATTATTGTAGCTCTCTTTTTTAGCTCAGCAAAATCAGTTAGACAATAGTGTAGCCTTTAGAGTCTCTGTTAGGGTTTAATACAAAACAGTATTTTAGCCTAGATTAATGCGTTTAGGTTGCATTTCAGTTGTTATCATGAATGTGTATGATTCTCAACATCTTCAATAACCCCTCACTTCAAAAGATGTACATATACAGACACACCTAATACTCAAAAAGTTTCATTGTATTAGGCTTTATGTATTACTTCCTCACTGGATCTTCCAGCTTCTATCAATTTTAGTGCATTTATTTAACTACCTTAAGTATATATAAATGTTTAGAGTACTTAGCTTATACTCGTGGTCCTATTTTCAGGGATTATATTGCCAACATGTTTCACCCGAAGGGGTTTTCTCAAGGCTAATAGGTTTCACCCGCAGGGGTTTTCTCAAGGCTCATATCCCTGGTAATATGAACAAAATCACATTTGCCATCACTAAAGTGTTCTTCAAACAATAAAAACACATCTTGTTTAAAGGCGACTATAGTATACAAATAGTATCATTACTCAATCTTATCCAGATACCTTTGTTAAGCTTAACGCTGCTACAACCGACCACTGAAATTTATTTCAAAATGGCCACAGCGTCTTACTGCTAGCCTAAAATAGCCCTCCCAGAACAGCCTTGAGAAAACCCCTTCAGGTGAAACATGTTAGCAGTATAATCCCTGAAAATAGGGCCACAAGTATAAGCTAATTACTCTAAACATTTATATACACTTAAGGTAGTTAAATAAATGCATTAAAATTGATAGAAGCTGGAAGATCCGGTGAGGAAGTAATACATAAAGCCTAATACAATGAAACTTTTTGAGAATTAAGTGATACTTCTGAGGGTCTGTATATGTACATTTTTTGAAGTGAGGGGTTATTGAAGGTGTTGAGAATCATACATGTTCATGATAACAGTTGAATGAATTATACACTCTCACAAATAATTTCTTCATCAAACATAGTGCTGTTTTGAAATTAGGTTGCATTTCAGGGCATAATATCAGATTACGGCACAAATAGCTGTTGAGGAAAGGCTCTGGTGTTAATTTAATCTCCACTCACCTACCCTAAGGCAGAGCTTTTTGATTTATAGGCTCTTCAGTCAAACAGGAACAGGGCATTACTTTCTTAGATTTTTTTTTCTGCCCTTTCTTTATTCTTCCAGGTGTAAGTACTTCTGCACCTCCAGTATGGCTGGGAAACATTTTACCACCAAAGCTGCTGCTCAGGTTACAACTTCTGTCTCTGTGCTGACAGAAAATGTTATCCAGACAGAGGAAGTGGTTCCATGTGAAAGCTGTCTTCAGCTTGACTCTCTCATGAAGGAAGTAAAGGAACTGAGAGAGGAGGTGGCAAGACTGAGAAGCATCCGTGAGAATGAGAGGTACATTGATGAAATGGTTCATGAGGTGTCAAAGATTTCCAGCAGTGGGGAAGAAGAGGCTGTACTGAGGGAAGACAGCTGGACTCAGATTACGAAACACTGCAAGATTGGTACTATGACTGCCCCTACCCTTGAACTGAAGAACCAGTATGCTGTCCTGGAAATGGAGATGAGAGAATTCCAAGGAGAGGAAGAACCAAAGCTTGAAATCCCCAAAATTACTGGATCCGTGACCACTAACGATGCTGCCAGGTACCCCTGTGAACGTATCAAAAATGACTTTGTGGCTCTGGGAGAGAAGCAGACAGGTGCACAGGTGGTATTCTCATCCATCCTCCCTATCAAGGGTAAAGGCCAAGGCAGAGAAGCTCGCATCCTGGAGATGAATGTGTGGCTATATGGATGGTGTCAAAGAGAGAAAGAGATAATGGTTACTGCAGATGGGCAGACTAGATGGTCCATTTGGCCTTTAACTGCCTACATGTTTCTATGTTTCTATTTACTGTTAATTTAATTGTATTTTGCTCTTTATTGTATGGTAAATTCTCTATTACATTCTAGGATTTGTTCTAAAATAAATAAGCTTAATAATATCACATTCCTTGTTGGTTCTGGTGTCGCAGGGCCTTTGTTAGAAATTGGGCCCTGCTGAGTCATCTAGTTTGGAAGAAACACATTTCAAAATAATCCAAGTAAGCAGAAATTAAATTTGCAGCCAGCCATCAGGACAGGACTACAAGAAAAATTTGGATTTTTTTCCTATACACTAGCATACCACCATACATATTAAGAGAAAAGTAAAAGTCATTAGAATTAGAGAATGACACGGTGATAATATTTATCATTATTCCTGTCCCCGCGGATAACTATGGGAAACCATCCCCATGTCATTCAAGCTCAGTCCTTCTACACCAGCATTGTTCAATGCAAAGCATGAGGGTAAGTGGTCGTCTCATTAATACTCTGATTCTTCCCCCTCTCCTTAAATAATGACAAGGAGATGGTTTCTCGCGATTATCCATAGGGACGGGAATGATGATGAATTTTATCACTGTGTCATTCTCTAATTTGGATTACAATCAGCAGCTGTAGAACTCAGGTGAGAAAAATTTCTCTCTTCTCTCCTATTAGCACTGACATTCAAAATCACTGTTATCCATTAAAGAGCGGTGGACTGGATTTTTTTGTAGATGCATACAAGAGCTGGCAGCATAATATAAATTTTAACCTTTGTGGCCAATTATACATAGTCCAGAACAAGGAGGGAGAAGAACAGGTATATTTGAAATCTCTTCTACAAGTTCAGTCCTCAGGTTATCCTGCTGCTCCCTACACTTACACAGCAAGAGATAAAGGTACAGAATCAGGTAGATGATTATTTCAAATGACAATAGACAAGCCCCCATTCATTGCTGGTGCTGGCAGTAACTACATACCTGTCTCTTCAGCAGAAAAGCACTTCTAATTTGAACGAAACTGTGAGGCACTGGGATATTAAATAATCAGAAGCTTAATTTCAGTTTATTTGGATTTTGCACAGATTATAACCTCCTCAGATCTTTAGACCATAAATTACTTACCGTTACCGCACTGCGAATAATTGGCACAAAACGTCAAGACATCTTTTCCATGGTTGCACCTCAACTTTGGAAAACGCTGCCCGCTCTTGTGAGGGAAGAAAATAACTTCTCAAGAGCCATCTATTTAAAGAAGCCTTCAATATCTAATCCTTTTTCATTGCTTCTCACATCAATCTATCCAAAGAAACAATAGGCAGTATTTACCCTCCTTTTGTCCTTCCCTTCAATGTTTTCTGTCCTTTTTCAATTGAATTTCCTCCCCATCTATCTATCGGCTCTTATCAGTCCAGTCTAGTATGTACAATATCCATTTAATTAATATTGTTTTATCTTCTTTTATGATATTTGTATTGTTATTGGTGTTTTTATTTTTTACTCCTTTCATTTTAATTGTAACCTCGCTTAGAAAAAGATGCCCACACTGTTTTTATTACAGAAGCCAATAACTATTCTGATTCTAATAAACCAGGACACCTCCTCACTTCTTATTTAAAGCAGAAGAGTGAGAAGAAAAACATCAAAACTTTAATGAACACAGATGGCTTGACGATCTCATTTACTTCTGATATATTGAGAGAGTTTCATACGTACTATAAAGAACTTTACTCCTCCAAACTCAGTGATGACAACGATGCTTATACCTTCTTAGATAGGACAAATTTACCATCTCTCCCTATGTTGGACGATGGACAACTGATTAAACCTATTACATCTTAGAGATGTTATTCAAGATATGGCAAAAAATAAATCACCAGGACCTGATGGAATAACAGCTGAATTTTATCAAAAATTTAGAGTGCTAGCACCATACATGCAGCAATTATTCGCACATATGATATCGCAAGGCAATGCTTCAGGAACATGCACAAAGGCAAAGATCCTCAACTAGTTACTAATTACAGTCTGTTGCTTATGATCAATGTAGATGCGAAAGTTTTGACAAAATAATAGCGAACAGACTGCAACAGATTATATCAGCTTTAATTTCATCAGATCAAGTGGGATTTATAAATGGATGGCATTCAAACAACAATACTTGTACGCTTTTAAATATAATAGCAACCACTCAAGCGTCATCTCAGAAACGTGCTATAATTGGCCTTGATGCTGAAAAGGCATTTTACAGAATGGAATGGTCTTTCATATTTGCTACTCTCTGTAAATTTGCAATACCTGAGCAATTTATACACATGATATGTGTTCTATATTGTAATCCCTAGACTAAACTCTTCATGAACGGTCAGTTTTCAGTTTCATTTAGACCCACCAGAGGCACTCGACAAGGATGTCCTTTATCTCCATTGCTTTTTAATCTAGCTCTAGAACCATTACTAGTGTCTATTTGAAAGTCTCATGATATTCAAGGTTTCAAATATGGTGATGGAGAAATCAAGCTGTCTGCATATGCAGACAATATTCTACTATATGTCACTCCAAATTCTATATCACAACTTAAAAAAAAAAAAAAATTATCTGTTTATTCATTTGAAAATAATAACAAGCATTACACTTGTATGGAAATACGAACAGAAAATTTTTACAAAGAAAAAATAATAACATAAATAACAATACATCTTTTTCTTAGACCCCCAAATAGGACCATAGGGGGAAAGTCCACCATTGAGACTTTAAATTTAAACAGCAAGAAACAATGACAAAAAAGGCTTTAATGGATATAGTCCTCTCATATTATAGCACCCATTTAGTCCCTGTTCTATATCACAATTTATGCAAGTGATAAACCGGTATGCAAAAGTATCAGGATACAAATTAAATACAACTAAGTCTGAAATTCTACCCATAAATTGTATTGGTGATAAACATGACATAGACGCCTATGGCTTCATCTGGAATTCCAGTAAATTTAAGTACCGGTATTTGGGCATTTGCATTGGACCGACTTTAAAAGAAACAGAACAATTAAACTCGAAACTTATTTTATCTAAAATAAAGGATTTGTCACACAGATGGTCTCCTCTTAAAGGTCACCTGGTGGGGTTGTTTAGCTACCATTAAAATGATGATTTTACCAAAGATAAATTATATCCTAAGTATGGTTCCTTTTCTTCTACACAAAAAAAACTTATCATACCATAGAACAGGCTTTAAGTAAATTTCTCTGGAATAACCATCAATTTCGAATTGCATTACAAAAACTGAAGAATGATAAATCATCAGGAGGAGTTAATTTTCTGGATTTCTTTAATTATCATCAAGCATTCTTAATGAGGCAATTGGCACTTTGGCTGCTAAATCAAGATTTAAAGGACCCCCCCCCCCCTCCGGCTTGGTTAAATGTAGAAAAAAGTAAGTTTGGTTCTGCTAACGTATCCCTTAATCTATCAGTCTCTGCACAGCCGAATACTGACATTATACATAGATCCATGGCAAATACCCTCAAATACTTTGATAAATGATCTGGATCTTCTAGAATATCTGTATGGCATAATAAAAAGATAACAATACAAGATGCTACTTTAAATTGGGCACAGTGGCAAAAGTGTGGACTATGGATGCTGAGTGATCTGATGAAAAATCAACAGTGGCTGACTTTTGAGGAACTACAATATACATATGGCCTCTTGTCTAATCAACATGACATGTGGCTCCGATTATGACACAGTATGCATGTGAACTACCCAGATCCAACTAAGTTGAAATCCACACCTGATATTCTTTTACAATCTAAATTGATTAATGCTCAAAAAGGTGCAGCTTCTAAATGGTATGCAATACTAAAACAGACCTCTTCTATTTCAATATCACAATTGATGAGTTCATGGCATTCTGAGTTGGAATTTGAGGCAGATGATGATATCTGGCAAAAGGTATGGACCAAAATATTTAAATCTATACGATCCACAGCGGTATTACAGTCAACATACTTCCTTTTTGCACAGATCTCATTGGACCCCCAAAAGATTAACCAAACTCTCAAAGGACACTTCTGATCTTTGTTGGTCTTGTGAGAAAGCTGTAGGAACATTATCTTACATGATATTTCACTGCTGTCATCTCACTGTATATTGGAATAATGTTTGGAACACCAGCTCATCCATCTTGAATATAAAAGCTCCTTAACATCGTAAGATCATTATACTGGGTCATCATGGTCTTCCACAACCTTTGTCTGAATATACACTTCTCCCTCTGTATTCACGGTTTCATCAATCGCGGTTTCAATTATTCGCGGTTTTTAGCTTGCTGACTCCTCCCCCCCAAATTACAACAGCTTGCATAGAGAAATCATAGTATCCAAGCATTTACAGAGAAAATTGCGGATTCCCAGCACTTTCTTCACCTTGTTTTGCCTCTCCTTCAGGAACAGGCCAGATCTCCAACCATGTTATTTGCGGTTTCACCATATTCACAGTGGTTTTTAATAGATAATAGTGAATAACATATGAAAAAGTTATTCACGGTTTTTCTGTATTCGCGCGTCTGTTAATCTCCTATCACAGCGAATACGGAGGGAGAAGTGTAATGCTTGTCTGTTCAACATTTTACTATTTTTGGCTATTAAAAATATTTAACACTGCTGGAAAGACTTATCTAAAGTTGTATATGTATATGTTGTATAGTGGAATACAGTATGTATCACCACCAAATATTAAAGTGTTATAGCTGAAAAACACAATTCTACCAGTACATTTCTCAAAGTATAGCACCTTATTTAGTCTTATTGTAGTAAAGACCGTTGATGTATTAAGGCTATGTCTGTGTCATCCCTTCAAAATTTGATTTGGCCGATTATTGTTGCGTGGTGCTTACTGGGAACGCCCCCACCCCCTTTTTTTTTTTTCTACTACTATACCTGCTGATATATTTTTTATGCTAACATTTTAAGCTGGTTTTGTGCTACGAGTTTGACATGTGTTGACTACATGTTTAAAACACTGTTATTTACACAGATTTTAATGTAGCTTGTCTGTAACATGTCCTGCTTCCATTTATGTACTTACAGTTTTTGTTATGTTTGGATTTATATCATACCTATGGTACAATGTTATGTTATTTCACTGTTATGACTTAAATTTCAATTTAAAAAAACATTAATTAAAAAAAAAAAAGAAATTTTTAAGCGACAGTATCAAATTGTAATAAAAACTTAAAAACTTGAAACTTCCCTTTTTGTGCTGGATTCTGCAATAGCAACTTGTTAAAATCATAATGTTATGCATATAAAAATGAATGCTTGACCAAAACTCAAGAAGGTCCATAAATTCTCACTCATCTTCACTAAACTTTTGTTTTATTTGAATTTTTACCTACTCATTCCCAATCATGTGCAAGTGATTTCCAGACTCCCTGCAGATCTGTAAAGATAGTAGTCCTGAAGCTAAGATACTGATAAAACTGTAACATGCAAGAAATGGGTACATTTATTTTCACTGTCTGATTCTAGGGGCTATAGATCCCCATTCTATATATTCACACAATAATAATATCTAAGGAACAATGAAGTAGTTTATCAATTTATTCTATGAGTGAGATCGTCAGCAGTTCCTGCAGAAGTCTAAAATCACAACTTACTTGACATTTATTTATACACATCTACCAGGCTCAAATTTGATGTTGGAAAGTACATACTTGTGAATTGTGCTAGCTATCTGATTGACTCACTTTACACCAAAATAGAATGACCAGATAAATGGTAAGAAGAAAATTAAAATGAAGTAGACTTCAGGTTAGGCACATTTTGCTTAATCAATAGCACTTGTTGAGGAGGAACCATCTGTCTGCGAGTATATGTCCATCCATCCAAATGTATCATTTTTTAGGGGGGAGGGGTTATACAACTAGATACAGATGAACTAAGGAAAAACAAGTTAGTTGAAGGTGTACTTAACATCTCAAGAGGAAGCAGTAAGTGTACCCTCACTAACTGTGCAAGTGACACTGCATAGTGTATACCCTGTGCTAACTGAAGTGCACAGTCCATATCCATTCTCCACCCATAACCTGCCCGTGGCCTCCCCAAAAAATTTGATCCCTGGTGGTTCAGGCGAGCGGCGGCCAGGAGCGAACTTTCCACGCTCCTGCCCGCTGCTAACCCGATCAGTGGCAGCTGATTTCTTTTGCCGATGAGTGGCAACCAGCAGGAGCATGCTTTGGCGCTGGCTGCTCGGCGCTCAGCGGCTTCTTTGACTGGCTCCTGTGAATTTTGAGGATGGGGCAGGGTGCACTGGGAGGGAGGGGGATGGGTGCAGAGTCTGACAAGGGAGGGAGGGAAGAGGGCTGGTCACAGTGCCTGACAGGGGAGGAAGGGAACTGGGTGCAGAGCCTGGCAGGGAGATGCTGGATGCAGGGGGTAAAGAGTTAGGAAGGCAGGGAGGGAGAACAGATGCTCAGGGGGTTGGGAAAGACAGATACTGCACATACTGGGAGAGGGTTGGGAAGGACAAATGCACGGGCTGGGGGGTTAGTAAAGGAGGAAAAGAGAGATGCTGCACAGGTACAGTAGTGGGAAGGGAGATAAATAAATGCTGCCAGTGGGGATGTGAAAAGGAATTGTTGGACATAGGTGTATGGCATGAGAGGGAAAGAGAGAAGATGTATATGGGGAAAGGAAGAAAGAGGGAGAATTGTTGAACATGATAGGGTGGAGAGGAGGGAGGGAGAAATATTACACTGGGAGGGAGGAGAGATGACCCAAAGAAGGGAGAGATGTCAGACCACAGGAATGGGAAGGAGAGAGAGAGAGAGATGCCAGACCACAGAATGGCTTCTTATGGATAGATGGCAGTAGGATAGAAGAAAGAGGGAGGAGATGGTACACTTGGATAGATGGGAAGGGAAGGTATGGAAAAGCAGATTTTGAGAAGGAAGCAGAGAAATGGAAGAAAGTTGAATGTTAAAAGTTAATGCTAACGATGGATGTAAGATCCAAACAGACCGGGGATTTTAAATTACAGTCCACTTTAGGGGGCAATACTTTCAAAATAGAACAAAACACAAAAGACCCCTCTCTCATCAATACTGGGCGAAGTTTCTCAAATAATATGATCATATAACATTTAAAGAGCTCATAAGCTCTTCAGCAAGGCGCCACAGCAGTGGTACAATGTCGCTGGAAAGGTTCTTGAACTGACTTTTTCAGATAAGTGGTCTACTGTTAACCAACTTTTGTAGAGCCATAACATTTGCCACTCCAGTAGAAGCGAGAATCCTTGCTCAATGCAATGTGTTATGATTAAAATTCAAGCACATTTCCAGCGACATTGTCCCGCTGCTGTGGCGCCTTGCTGAAGAGCTTATGAGCACATTTAAATATTTAAAAGCCTTTAAATGTTATATGATCATATTATTTGAGAAACTTCAACCAGTATTGATGAGAGGGGGGGTCTTTTGTGTTTTGTTCTATAAGATGGATGTATGGTAGAAAGTGAAGGAGAGAAAAACAGCAAATGGATAAGGTGGCCCTGGATACACAGTTAAGAGCACAGACAGAAGGACGTGCAGCCAGAGACTGGGAAATATGGTTTGAAAACCAAAATCACCAGGCAACAAAGGTAGGGGGAAATGATTTTATTTTCAATTTAGTGAATGAATTGTGTCAGTTTTGAGAAATTACATCTGCTGTCTATATTTTGCACTGTTCAGGAAGAAATGCATTTGTTTCTATTTCTCTGGGGTTTCATCTTAGGGTTTCATTTGTATATATTAATACTTTTAGTTTGTAGTCCTGTATTTGCATAGGGGTTATCTGTGTTCTGCATGTGTGACCAAGGCCAGGTGTTCTGGTAGGAATGAATGCTAAGAAACATACAGTGTGCTTTGCATAGTTTAATTTTGTGGTTAACCATTATGTATTGTTAATAAGATTACATTGTGTGTATATATGGAAAATGAATGGAAAATGGTATTACAATTAGTACTATTATGGGGGTGGGGTCTGGGGCAGAGCTTGGGTAGGATATGGAGCGGAGCTTGCGGGCCCCCCCAAACAAAAATGCGTTCTGCTGCCTAAGCCTCCATGAGATTTCTGTATTTGGAGTCTCTCTCCTGAAGACCTCTTCCCTTAGGCCCTCCCTGATCTGTTCTGCCACAGGGCATTTAACCACCTCACTGTCTGAGCCCCACCTCGCTGATTTTGCAAATCAGTGCCACGTGTCGTAAGGTGGTTTAACTTCAACAACAGTGAGGGAAACCTGCTACTATACCACTCCCTCACACAGCATTAAGTCCTTAGGACCATGTTATACAAATGGTGCCTACATTGGCAGCTGTCTAAAAAAATACTGCCGCTCACATCTCATGCTACAGTGCCATTTGTAGAATTGTGGCTACCATTAAACACATGTGCTGGTAATGTAGGTCAGGGTTTTGCAGTCCCTCATTCCCCAGTGCCTATGTTCAACCTGAATCGTGTCTACAGAGGTGCCTAAGGCCATTTCTGGCATAAACCACACCTACTTTGGCCTTAGGCACATAGGTACCTCTGTAGATGTGATAACAGCATTCTTTTTTTAAAAATGACATTTTAATTGGTTTTAAATGACTCAGTCAATTACCGTGCCGATTAACACCAATTAAAATGATTAAGTTAGGTGGTGTTAGAGTGCCTACCACCACCTAACTTATGGCACCTTTAGAGAATTTGGGCCTTAGCACAGAAAAAGGCTACCACATGTCTGCATTAAAGTGTTTTGCAGTCATTTGCCTATTTCTGCCTATTAAACCATGTATTTTGTTTAATTTTTTCCCATCAGGAGTCATGGCATGGGCAGAGAGTGGGCATGGAATCATTAACCAGTTAGTAAAATTCACTTTCCACGCACGAACACAGATAAAGTTAACTCTCAGCAAATACTGCATGTAAATGGGATTAACTTATGACCCACAATAAAAGTAGGGGGAGCATCACCAAATGGTGTGTAAAATGTGCAACTACCATGCAGTAGAATCCTACATTAAGCTGTAGTGATTGCAAATTTTACCATAAGGGCCCCATTGTTTTCCTTTATAAAATTTAAATACTACAGCAGTAGGTTTGTTTAGTGTTCTCCTTTTAATGATTATGACAAATTGGATGATGATGTTGTCGTGATCGCTATTGCCAAGCGTACCTACCGCGGTTGCCCTCATACAAGGTCCTGGAACCAACTTCTCACAGCTACACTTTTACCTAACAATGACTATAAAAGAAAAGAAAAAAGGCCACAATTTCTTTTTAAGAACACTTGAAGTTAACAGTCTTTTTTCTTTCTTTCTTTAAAGTGCTTGGTAAATGCTAAAAATATTTATAGCAGGGTTTTCAATTCCAGCAGGCAATTAAAAAAAAAAAAAAGAGAGAGAGATGTACTCGATCCTAGCCAATAGCTAGCCAAGTAAAAATTTAAATAATACCTACAAAATCAAAAGCAGTTATAGCTCTTTTGCAGAGAACAAAAAGATCAAATACAACAGATGTTCTCACAGACAGCATATCCAGACTTGAGTGAAAAATAAAGACACAGGAGGTAGTATTACCTTTCATTCAGTCCCTAGTTTTCATACCTATTCTCTTTCCATGATGTATCATGATGTTTCTTGTCACGTTATAAAATTAATGAAGTACTCCAAATAGTTAATTAGTCTGTTATATATTATTTAGGAACTAGTTGATGTCTTTTCCAGCCAAATGATGGGGCTGAAGTATAGCATTTTACCAGAGGTTCAGCTGCCTCTTTGCCCCCAAGGGATATACAAGCAAGGTGTGTGGTCTCGCAGTTATGTGGTATGATGTACTGCTCTCCAGCAACCCAGACTCCACATGTTACATGGCAGGAAGGATGGTAATATGTTACTGCGGTTGAAAATGCATGCCTTATGGTGACAGCTCAAGGATAAATTTTGTGGCAACCGGGCGGCACATTTGTATGTTTTTGAATTATTTTCATATTTAATAAATTAAACTAAGTTTGAGTAACAAAAATAGTTTTCCAATATATTAGGGTAAGTCTACTAAAAATAACTAGGAAATGAGATTAGTGCATGTTAACTCGGGGCTTTCACACACTGGTCCTGATTCTTTAAAAGGCACCTATCACGTTAGGCAGCTAACCTACTCCCTCTTTTACAAAGCCGCTCTAGCGGCTTCAGCACGGCAAAAGCCCTGAAGCCCTTTAAATCCCCATGAGTCTTGGGGCAGTTACCGTAACAGCAGCTGCTAGCAGGGCTTTGTAAAAGGGGATTCATTTTTGTTTATTAGTTAATTGCCATTGATAATTGAAAGTGCCATTAAAAACCGTTTAAAAAAAACAATTAAAAAAATTAGCTAGGAGGCACCTAACTCAGTAGATGCCTAGTACCTTGCGGTAGGTGTTTCCATCTGGAAAGTAGCCTGCCAGTCTGACATTGCCACCTGGATGTCTCACCATCTAAAATTGAAAATGGCTAAAACAGAGTTGTGCCATAATTTTGACAAGTCATTCGACATGTCAGGCAATCCATATACCACAATCTCACACTGTAGTCACCTGATCACGCTGAGCTTACCATCTTCATAGTCACACTGAAGATTCTTCAGGGTCAGAGTCAATACTGAAGCTGCAACAAACACACTCACACCATTATGTGAAAACATTACTATGGCTAAGCCAACATTTTCTAGCTAAAAACAGTAAGGCCCTTACCAGAGTGTTACGTTCAATCACTCAGACTTTCAAACTTGCCGCCGTGGCTGTAAATATGGCCGCGGCATTCAACTCAGTGTTAATATAGGGAATCCCTCTGACGTGTCCAATCCAGCATCCAATCCGCTACTCAGAGTGCCTCTTCTAAATTATCCCCTACCGTAACCTATTCTGCTAAAGTCATCCAGTTACTCAACTCATTTAAACCTTTTGGGATTTCCACATGGAATTTAACATTTTTGAATTGATTTGATAATTGAAAATGTCATTAAAAGCCAATTAAAAAAACAAAACAACTAATTTAAATTCCGTGAGGAAATTGTTGCAGCAACTACTGGTGCCTACATGAAAAGTAGGTGTGGTTAGGGGGAGGAGTTTGAGTTTGTATAACATTAGGTGCTGGTATTTTAGGCCAGGAATACCCTGGCCTAATATTCTGAAGTCTAAGTTATAGATACTTACCAGCGCCTAACTCAGTTTAGGCGCCGGTAGATTCAATTTTATAAACAATTTATAGGTTTTATTGACATGTGGTAGATACTGTTTCTCTAGGTGCCTACCGATTTAGGTGCTGTTTATAGAATCAGGCCCAGTATGCCTTATGGTATATTATTTCGAAGAGCATTGCACTCTTTATGGCTTTGCTCCAGAAATGAATATCAAGACTAACCAAAACAAAGCGAACGATGCTACAAGCGATATAGGAAAAGGAATGAAACAAAACCTTTTGGACTGCCCCTCCCTAATCAAGCAGAAAAGGAAAGTGTGGATATAGATGTGACATTTTTAGGTTAAATCCTTTCTTATATTAAATAATTTAATGCAATGAATAAATGAAATAATTTTGTGAGCCCAAAAAAGTGCATTGAGATCACAAAATTATTTTATTTATTTATTGTGTTGCATTATTAAATATAAGAAAGGATTTAACCTGAATGTGATATATACTAGTTATTAAATAAAGAAGATTCTGTAGAGATAAAGAAATAGATGCACTATTTTTCCTGATTTGGGGTTTTTATTTGTAAACAATACATTTTTAGGCCCAGGTCTATCCAACTGGGCTTGCCGATGGAAGATATAATCCACAGCTACCACTCGAAGTCAGACGCTACATAGACCCTTGCATAGCAGGGATCATACCAAAATTGTGGTTATTAAGCTCTTGAATTCATTACATTCTGTCACCTCTCGATTTTTTTATTTTCAAATAACAATGACTACAGCTTAAGAAAGGAAAAGGGAATAGAGACTAGTATATCACCTTCTTGTGGCTTTGGCATTGGGCATTAAAGAGCAAATTCTATAAGAAGTGCCCAAAAGTTAGGCATGGTTCAGCGCGATTCAAGTAAAATTGTGCGCTGTTTAATTACCGTATTTTCACGCATATAACGTGCGCATTATACACGATTTTACAAACCGTGCATAACCTTGCGCGTTATACGCGTGAGCGCGTTGTACAAAATTTTTTTAACATAGTTCCCCCCCGACGTCCGATTCACCCCTGCCGCAGGACCGCTCGCACCCCCACCCCGAAGGACCGCTCGCATGCACCCACACCCGCACCCCCACCCCGAAGGACCGCTCGTACGCACTCCCACCCGCACCCGCACCCCCACCCTGAAGGACCGCTCGTACGCACTCCCACCCACACCCGCACCCCCACCCTGAAGGACCGCTCGCACCCCGACAGCCTCCCGACCCCCCCCCCATCATGTAGACGCTCCTACCGGTGTCCTGCTGCTTCCTCTTGGCGGTCCCGGCCCTTCTGTGAGCCCTGCGCCTGCGCTGCTTCATCTTCCGGCGGTCCCGCCCTTTCTCTGACATCAGAGTGCGGGGGGGTGCGGGGGGGGGGTGGGAGTGCGTGCGAGTGGTCCTTCGGGGTGGGGGTGCGAGCGGTCCTGCGGGGGGGGTGAATTGGACGTCGGGGGGGGGGCATCAGGCATTCAGGGTGGGGACAGGACTTCAAGGGGGAGAGGAGACTCGGGGCGGGCAAAAGGAGAGTCGGGGTGGCCAGAGGAGAGTCGGGGGCGGGCGAAAGGAGAGTCGGGTGGCGACGGGAGAGTCGGGGCAGCATGCGCGGTATACGGGTGTGCGCAGTATACAAAATTTTTTTACATATATTTCGGTTTCCCGCGCGCTATACCCGTGTGCGTGTTTTACATGGGTGCACGTTATCTACGTGAAAATACGGTAATCATGCTGAGCGGCACCTATTTTGGAGGCGCCCAATAAATAGGCCAGCTCTAGGCACAACAGCAGTGATTCTGCAACAAGACGCCTAACACGTAGCCACAACCACGCCTAACGTGCATAGCGTCTATTTTTTTTAAGGCTGCCTAAATTTTTAGAGGCGCCTTATTGCAGAATCGCCCTTTCTTGATAAGCGCCTAAGTTTCAATTATTGCTGATTAAAAAGCTTAATTGAGCTTGTTAATAAATTTAGATAGGCGCCTATCTAGTTGGCGCCTCCAAAATAGGTGCCTAACATTAGGCGCTGGTTACAGAATTTTGGCCTAAGTGACTTGCCCAGGGTCACAAGGAACAGCACTGGGATTTGATCTTACAACCTCTGGGTACAGAGGTAGTAATTCCACTGGTGAGCCACGCCTTCCCACTTAAGAATGGAGCAGAGCTCTTCAAAGGTGTCCAGCTGATACTGCTAACCCTGAAAAAAGTTAAGGCTTATATTCCATGTGTTGCTTAACGGTAACAATGGTGAGACTTCAAAAGGACTTTGAATAGTATTGTTGGATCTTCTATAGATCGGTGTGAATGACTGTATACATGTTCATAGCGAAACTTGTGAAAAGGAAGAGATGTAGTAGAACTGGAAATTATTTTTTTCCCAGGATAGGCAAATAGGATGTGATGCAAACATGTAAATTCAGAAGGTGATAATATCTACAGTCTTGCCATGGATCGTTTAACTTGTAATTGTGATAGTCTTTCCTGTTCAAGTAATTGGAGAAGGCTTAGGACAGTAGAACAAAAGTTTCTAGGTAAGCAATTATCTATCTTTTCTACCTCAGTCTTACACACTGCTTCTTTTATGTTTTTCTATCACAATTCACACACTGCCCCCAACATAGTTACGAAAATAAAACAAATCATTGCTAACATCTTATAGCACATACTTGCTCACTTCATAATGCATGTAGAAGAAGCAAAGGAAATTGGTAGTAATGACATTCTTAAATGAAACCAGGACATGTGTGTGGGGTTGAGGGAGATTTTATAACTGTGCACACACATAGAAATTATGTTCATAATATTACATATGTGCACATCTGTAAATTTTCAAAGTGAACGCATATAAACATAGTTTTACTTTGAAAATTGCTCCAGGGAATGTATGTTCTTACATTTGCACCACCTTTTTGACAAACAAATCATGAAGGATCTTTAGCTCACGGACACACAGATGTTCAAAAGCAGGCAAATAAATATGGGGCAGATTCTATATAGGATGCTGGTCTCAGTAGCAAGCGACTGATAATCACACACAAGCATCCTATAAAATATCTCGTCTGTCTGTAAAAACAGACACCCTACCTCCCTGATTCTCCAACCGGTGCCCATGTCACCAGTGCCAGTTACAGAATCATGTGTGCCTGATGGAGGGATCCCTTGCCATCAGCTGATTGCGGCAAGGGAATCACCGATCAGTTAAGCCGTCAGGCCTCCCCATCAGGGAGGCCTGCCAGCTCAGCTGATTGAGAGGAAAATATCCCCTGCTGCAGTCAGCTGAGTGGCTGTGGCAGAGGGCTCCCTTACAAGTACCCTCAAAATATGCAGAAGGGATGCCCACTCCATCCTGCTGCCAGCCCGCAATCACTCAACAACCTTCCCTCCCCCCTCCCAGTGAAGCACCATCAGCAGGAGGGATGCCCACTCCCTCAGTGGTCAGTTATGGATGTGAAAGCTGGACATTAGGAGGGGCATAATCAAAATTTTGACATGTCCAATAACCAGCCTAAGTTGGTACTTGGACATCCTAATAGCAGGGATGTCCAAATGCCGATAATCAAACCAAATTTCTTGTTGTGCAGCAGCACTTCTAAACTGCTGTATGTCCAGAGCTCAATGGGGTGTGTTGGAAGGTGAGTTATGGATGGGAATCAGGCGGGCTTAAACCTGGACAAACTACATTGATAACCAAAGCTTTCCTAGAGGGAACTTAGCTGGCAGACTTGTTTTAGTTGTGTCTAAGTGTTCCAAAGCTGCCCAAAATGACCAGATGACCACTGGAGAGATTAAAGCATCCTCCTTACTCACCTAGTGGTCACCAATCCCCTCCCACCTCCTGGAGATGGGGGAATAAAATATCACATTGAGGGCTTGCCATTAGCTGATTGCGGCAGAGAAATTCCCATCAGCTGAGCCAGTTTAGGAGATTCCTGCCGGCTCAGCTGATGGGAATTCCCCCTTCCAGGATCAGCTGAGCCATGGAACCCTACATCCCTCCCCCTGACATCTCCCAACATTCCTGAACCCACCCCACACACCACCTGATACCACCTGACACCATGGAATAACCCTCCCCCCCCCCACACACACACATCAGCCGACACCCCTGACATCATGGTACACCCAATCAGGGCATTAGGCCCTTCCCACTGCTACCCAAGATGCATTGGGGGTTGGAGAAGGACACCATCTTTGGGAAGATTAATGGAACCAGGTGAAGAGGGTGACCTGCAATCAGATGGCTGGAAACGTTGAAATCAACCATGGGGATGACACTGGAGGACCTTTCTGGACAAGCATAAAAAACGATTTCTTTTTAGATCTGTTATTCATCAAGTCACTAGGACTCGAACACAAGTCAATGGCACCTAACAAATGTGAGAGAAAAGGCAGATAAGTTAGGAATTTTCTATAATCAGTCTTGCTGTAATTAATAGCTTCCAATAGGAGCCTCCTTGTTATTTAAAAATACAAGAAAATAGATTTCTATTCCTTTGTCTAATCAAAGAGAATTATAGCATCATAATCCTCACTATTTGCTCTGTATTTTCTCTCTTGTATACCAGCATAGTAAATAAAATAAACTTTCAGTAGCAACAAATAATGTATATTATTTATAACCCAACAACAACAAAAAAAGATATCAATCAATATGGAAAATGTTTCAAATGAATGCACATCCCTACTACAAAGGCAGTTCCACTCAGAAGTCCATTCACCATGGGAGAACCCATCAATAACGTCAGACTACATCAATATGCTATTGAGTAAAGAAGCATTTGCTTACTAAGGAATCTAGTAGGTCCTTATATCTGTTATCTTTGCCTCACTTGCAATTTGTTTCATAACCTGTCATTGATGCTATAAAACTGCTGTTAACCAAACATTAGATAACAGGGGACACCAGACAAATGTTTACGAGAGGAAAAGAAATACCATACTTAATGTCACTACTTCAAATTTGGTGTCTCTATAACCAGTAGGCCTGGAGCAAAACTGGGTTTTATTAGCTTTGTTTGAAAGTACAGGAACTATAAGTAATGAAGAAAATTTGTTGCACAAGACCAATTAAAGAAAATTCCTAATTTATCTGCCTTCTTTTTCTCATATTACGACTGAGACCAGAATTGTACAAAGAACACAGTACTGTGGCTCTATCTAAAATGAATGTTAAAGTTCAATTTTTCAGGTGCACAAGTATAAAAAGTATAAATACCCCCCCCCCCCAAAAAAAAAAAAAAAAAAAAAAAGACAAGGAATTTGGTTTACTATAACATCCATAGCAAGACTCTTAAAAATATATTTTTTTCCTGGCATTTCTGTTTTAAATCCCATAATCTTAAAAATAACACACATTTGCTTCCTATTGTAATCCAATATGTCTGTGAAATGTTATACTTTGAACATCTGGGATACATCTTGTGAGATTCTGGACATTAAACATACATGGCAATTCTCCATAGACTTAATGAATTACAACAGGGGTCATTAACCATATATCCAAATCTGAACTGAACTTTTCTGTGCAACCAGAGGTAGAAATATAAATCTTGGAATAAACTTCTCAGTGTTCAGCTATTTCTTTTCTTGATGGCATTAGCTTACTACTGAGCTCCTTAATTTTTGTGGGCTTATATTGTTTGTTATATCAACTAAATATACTCTAATAGTAAATATTTCAAATCTGTGAAAAATATGATGGTTTCTTATATTGTTTGTAACATGACTTGGGAGATTAAGGAGGACCAGTTTTGAGAAAAATAGATTTGTTCAACAGTATCTGTGACTGTGCATTTCTATACAAAAATACAACTTGGGACAATTTGAATTTGATAACAGGTGAATAGTGGGATAGTACCGTATGAAACAAAACATGAAGGAGGTCTCTTACCAAACACTAGTAAAAAAGTGTCCTTAGATTGGCCTTGCATAGGACATGGTCTATAAAAAAAAGAAAGATACAGTCCTCATGTGAGAAACAATATGTATGAAAGTGAGGCAAATCACTAAATGATGAAGAACTAATCCACCAATGGATACAATCAATACAAAGGGTCCATGGCATAGAGATGAACTCAATAGACTTGACATGAGTCATTCCCACATGCTGAGGCTATTTTTTCTGTATAGAAAAAATGGCAGATTTTTCCATTTTCCTTATTAATGGCCATGCTCCAATTTTCCCATTACGCCCTCAGTGTCACCACTCAGAACTCAAACATCTCATTTTTCTGAGCTTTACGTGGCAAATCGTAGTTCTAACTGGGTCTAATTTTTCTAATTTTTCATTTTTTCAAGAGCTTTAAATATTTCAATTCTTATAACTTTCTATAGTTTATAATATAAATGAATTTCATTTCACTTAGCTTTTATATGGTTGTCTCTATTTAGAGATGTCATTTAGCAAGCAGGGTGACATAGCCGACATGTTTCGCGGGAACCGCTTTATCAAGGCACCACCCCTAAAAGAGAGATTAAGAAACTTGTAGCAACTCTTGCAGAAAAGACTGGGATATCTAACATTTAAAATATACCAGACTTGCTTAAAATAACCCTCTCTCTTACCTCTAATACTAACGACCTCCTCGAATGCTTTACAGAGGAGCCGACAGCGTTCTTCCTTTTTAATAGATCGGGCTGGTACTGAAGCCAAGCCCACTTGATGACGTGGAAGCCTGACGACAGAGGATGGCCCCTTACAGTATGAACCAACTTTATACATAAGATCTTTATACATAAGATCTTTATAAATATAGATGAATGTTTAAACTATAAGGAACAGCGCTGGATTTATGCATTGAATACAGTTATTCCACACGGGTTAAATTTAGAACTGGAATGGACATCTTTGGTTTAATCCATGCAATTAGTGAGAGGGATCCTAAAAAGTCTTATGTATAAAGTTGGTTCATACTGTAAGGGGCCGTCCTCTGTCGTCAGGCTTCCACATCATCAAGTGGGCTTGGCTTCAGTACCGGCCCGATCTATTAAAAAGGAAGAACGCTGTCGGCTCCTCTGTAAAGCATTCGAGGAGGTCGATAGTATTAGAGGTAAGAGAGAGGGTTATTTTAAGCAAGTCTGGTATATTTTAAATGTTAGATATCCCAGTCTTTTCTGCAAGAGTTGCTACAAGTTTCTTAATCTCTCTTTTAGGGGTGGTGCCTTGATAAAGCGGTTCCCGCGAAACATGTCGGCTATGTCACCCTGCTTGCTAAATGACATCTCTAAATAGAGACAACCATATAAAAGCTAAGTGAAATGAAATTCATTTATATTATAAACTATAGAAAGTTATAAGAATTGAAATATTTAAAGCTCTTGAAAAAATGAAAAATTCGAAAAATTAGACCCAGTGACGATTTGCCACGTAAAGCTCAGAACAATGAGATGTTTGAGTTCTGAGTGGTGACGCTGAGGGCCTAATAATAATCATCTGAACAGGTCGCTAGTTGAAATAAGGAAGAAGTTCCTATTTCTACCAAACTGATATTTATGAAATAGCCACCTGAAGTTGTGCATGCTATTTACATTTGATTTATTGAAAAATGGCATCAGAAGAAACAGAGTTTATTGGTTATTCAGAAGAGCAGTTTAAGAATATTCTATCTAGACCTGCTCTTCTAGATGATTTAGAGGATCCCTCCACACAGTCATCGTGGATTGAATTAGAACAGACACACAAACGCTTAATAAGAGCGGAATTGCACGGGAGTACTTTAGTACAGTATCTAAAAAAATCTATGATACCGCGAGGACTACGTATATTGAAGGAGCCTAAGCTCACTACTCTGGATAGAACCTTTATGGATAAATGGACAGCGATTCTAAATCACTGTTCTAGAGATCTGATGATTCTACTAGTGGAGACTACCTCTGATATAGAACTAGATCTCCGAGCCAAGACGGTATCAATGGAATTATCTATGAAAGAAAGCATAGATAAGGAGGAGTTTAAGAAAAAACGAGAAGAGCTTGAAGACGAAATGGTACAATTCAGAGACTCTATAAGACAGACGAAAATAAGGAAATGGAAGAGAGACGAGAAAGATTACCAAATGGGAAAGGTTTATACATGGAATAAGAAAACATCAGGTGGAATAATAACAAAGAAGAAAGTAGCATTTAGTGCTTCATCGGAAGAATTTGATGGTACCAGTGGGGATTCCACAGACACTACTTCAAATACTTCAAAAACGTCGGGGGAAGCAACTCAAGGCCAAAGGGGATCGCGAGCGAGAGGAAAAACAAGAGGAGTCCAATGGGGCAGGGGAAAAAACCAGCCCAATGGGAAAAAGTAGAATCAACAGTCATAAATATTTCTGGAAAAACATTAACAAAAGAACAACAAGGAGTACTTGAGCTAGGTTTAAATTTTGCGTTATGCCAACGTCCTGATTTTTTCCAGTTGAAAATCTTTTTCCATAAATTTTTAAGGAAATTACAGCTGAAATTATTTTTCAAGGATTCAAAAAAAATAACTGAAGAAACCATAGAAGAGGAAGAGGTTTCTATATGTAAGAGTGGTTCACGTTGGTTCCCTCCGGGACCAATGGATCCGGTTATCTCCACCTTTAAAGATCTAGTATTGACAGGAATTTCTGAATATGAAAGGGTTAAACACTGGAAAATTCCATATAATCTGACCTTTCAACCACATAAGGCTCTCTTACAACTAAAAGATTCCCATGATGTGATGATTTTGAGAGCTGATAAAGGTGGAGCGACGGTAGTGATGGGAAGAGACCAATATTTAAGTGAAGCTAATAGACAACTGGCAGATGTAACAGCGTATGCCCCTTTGCCTGAAGATCCATTACAGGCTTTGATGAAAGAGGTATATGACTGGATGACTTATCATTATGAACTTGGAACAATAACTAAAAAAGAATACCAGTTTCTGGTGGAGAAGTATCCACGTACTCCTTATATATACTTTGTCCCAAAAATTCACAAAAATCCGGAAAATCCTCCCGGTAGGCCCATAGTGAATACAAGAGGATCTCTTCTAGAGCCTTTATCCCAATTTGTAGATACATTTCTTAGAAAAGAAACAACTAAGATCCCCTCTTACCTTAAAGATTCTTCTCACCTTCTTAGAATCCTAGCTCAAAGTTTAGACATGTCCCAGGTTTCATTCTTAGTCACTTTAGATATAGTGTCACTCTATACAAAAATACCACAAGATAAGGCACAAATAGTGGTGAAAAATATTTTGACACAGAGAAAGGGTGACCTGAGGATTAGTAATGAGTTCTTGATAAAGTTAACAAAGTGGGTCATTGAAAATAACTATTTTGAGTTTGAGGGGGTCTATTACCAACAGATACAGGGGGTGGCGATGGGAGCCACTATGGCCCCCTCAGTTGCCACCCTTTATGTAGCTCAGTTTGAAGAAGTAGAAATCTATCCTTCAAGTTTCTTTAAACATATCATCTTGTGGAAAAGGTTTCTGGATGATATTTTCTTCCTATGGTCAGGGACAGAGAAACAGCTTTTAGACTTTATGAAATGGATTAACACCAGGGACCCCCATCTTCAATTTACTCCTACTTACAATAGAACTACGATTGAATTCTTGGATATGACTATTAGTAAAAAAGATTTAAAAATGGACACCAGGTTATATAGGAAACCCGTGGCAAGGAATACTCTTTTACATTTTTTAAGTTATCATCCTTATCATTTAAAGTTTAACCTCCCAGTGATTCAGTTTCTGAGAGTGAGAAGGGTGTCATCAGAAATGGAAATATTTAAAAAAGCTGCTGATACGTTAAAAAATAGATTTAGGGTACGAGGTTATCCGGAGAAGTCAATTCATAGAGCCTTTATAAAGGCAAAATATGCAAATAGAGATCTTTTGCTGGAAGAAAAAATAGAAAGGGAGAAATTTGAAAAATTAATATGTGTGTTGCCATATTCCGAAGCAGCCAAGGAATTGATTATTCAAATTAAAAAACACTGGCATATTCTTCAGCTTCATGAGTTCTTCAGTGAGGTTCCGATGTTTTCATTTAGAAAAGCAAAAACTATAAGCCAGGTTTTAATAGCTCAAAAGACTGGCTTGAGGAAACCTAGAATTACGGGTAAACACGAAAAATGTGGCCATTGCCAATGGTGTGTTAACACCATTGAGGGAGAGACTTGGATAGACCCCCAAACGCAGCGCATTATAACGTCTTCGGCAAATACTAACTGCCAGACAGCGGGGGTTGTATACATAGTAATGTGTCCTTGCAATTTAGTATATGTGGGCCGTACTTCAAGGCCTGTTCATATCCGTCTTAATGAGCATAAGTCACGGATAAAAACAAAAACAATGCAAGCTCCTATGGTGGAACATTGTGTAACCTCGGGGCATGAAGTGAGTCAGCTTAAATGGAGAGTGATAGACCAGATTAATGTTGGGAGGGAGGGACGGTTAAATATAGATGAATGTTTAAACTATAAGGAACAGCGCTGGATTTATGCGTTGAATACAGTTATTCCACACGGGTTAAATTTAGAACTGGAATGGACATCTTTGGTTTAATCCATGCAATTAGTGAGAGGGATCCTAAAAAGTCTTATGTATAAAGTTGGTTCATACTGTAAGGGGCCGTCCTCTGTCGTCAGGCTTCCACATCATCAAGTGGGCTTGGCTTCAGTACCGGCCCGATCTATTAAAAAGGAAGAACGCTGTCGGCTCCTCTGTAAAGCATTCGAGGAGGTCGATAGTATTAGAGGTAAGAGAGAGGGTTATTTTAAGCAAGTCTGGTATATTTTAAATGTTAGATATCTCAGTCTTTTCTGCAAGAGTTGCTACAAGTTTCTTAATCTCTCTTTTAGGGGTGGTGCCTTGATAAAGCGGTTCCCGCGAAACATGTCGGCTATGTCACCCTGCTTGCTAAATGACATCTCTAAATAGAGACAACCATATAAAAGCTAAGTGAAATGAAATTCACTTATATTATAAACTATAGAAAGTTATAAGAATTGAAATATTTAAAGCTCTTGAAAAAATGAAAAATTAGACCCAGTGACGATTTGCCACGTAAAGCTCAGAACAATGAGATGTTTGAGTTCTGAGTGGTGACGCTGAGGGCCTAATAATAATCATCTGAACAGGTTGCTAGTTGAAATAAGGAAGAAGTTCCTATTTCTACCAAACTGATATTTATGAAATAGCCACCTGAAGTTGTGCATGCTATTTACATCCAATTTTCCCATTAGCACGTGAGTCCCTTTCACCGCCTATTTTGTAGGTAGTAAGGATTTGGGTGCTAACCATGTGCTAATCAGTTAGCACATGGCAATGTAGCTGTGCTAACCAATTAGTGCAGAGCACCCCCACTCTCCATACCCAGACCCACCTTCAAGACTACAAAATAAGATATATTGTTTTGTTCTTATTGGAATTTATTGATTGATTGAAGGTAGGGGGAAATAATTTTTGTTATTACTCTTGGTAAGTGTATTGTGCTTTATATGTAATAATACATTATGTGCATATATTTATATGTAAATAATGTATTATGCACAAGTGTAGCTTTAAAAATGAATAAAGATAGCAAGTGCTAAAAATATATATATATATAAAGACTACAAAATAAGTGTTATTTTTTAGCACTTGCTAAGAGGACTCTGAAATCTGGGTTTGTATTATTTGGTTTTTTTTAAAAATTTTCAAACCAAGGACATTTTCCAAACCACTTCAAAGTCAAATATGATGCTAGGTTAATAAACTATTATTTTACTAGAGTCACGTTTCATGAATTCTGCTATCAGCTTTTGAATATTGATTCTACTTCGAGAGTGGAAGAGACATAGGCCCGGATTCTCAAACTGGCACCTGTAGACGCCCATAACTCTGTTAAAAATACCATCCAAACAGCATTTTAAACTAAGATTTAAGGCGCATACCGGCCCCTAGAAAATCGGTGCCAGAATTTCACCTACATAGATGCTTTAGACTGCAGAACATCAAAGTAGGCATGGTCAATGCCGGAATTGGCATTAGGCAGCCTAAAGTGCCTATGTAGATATGATTCATTTGAAGATAGGCACCAGAAATGTAGACCCAAAAAACCCTGGCCTACATTTCCACCACCTATCTTTCACGTCAGGGTGATTCTGAAACTGGTGCCAATGAGTTAATGACACATGATTAGCGGCTGCTTTTAATGCGGCCACCAATATCAGCGCCAGTTTGAGAATCTGGGCCTTATAGCAGATTTACAGATCAGTCAAGAAGGGCTAAAAGTTTGCTGGTATGATTTTGAAACAGCACAATGTTTACTCAGATTTGCCTGTAGCATGTGGATAAGAAAACATCCACTGAGAATAATACAACTTAATGCAAAGAGTTTTGTGCGAAAGTCATGTGTAACTTTTGTCTAAATTGACTAAATATTAATAACTGGAAACATTTCCCTCTATGCCTCTTGAATAAGATTTTATATCGCAGTTTTTTTTATAGAGAACTTGTCTCCTCCCATTTGTAAGAAATGAAGATCTTGAAGGTCAAAAAACTCACATTATTTCAAAACTGTGTAAGCAGGCACTCTGGTATTTGACATTTCATCCTCAAGGGTTTGTTGATCCAACAGACCCCCTACTCTCCTACCATAACCAGGAGTCATTCTCAAAGGCCTATTGACCTGTTGCATCCTCTCATGACCTCTCAAATACTTTTTAAGGGAAAGCTGTATATAAATACAGCTTTATTTTCTCCCCACAGACAGGTTTCATCTTCCCCTAACTTATTATTTCTGATAAGGCCAAAGTGTTGTAGACAAACCTCCCTTTTGCTCCCCTCCCAACATCTTTGAAAATGTCAGGCACTCAAAGCCCCTTATTAACTGTATGTACAGTATGTGTGCACATGTATTGATATTGTAGTTGTTGAGACATTACTACTTATGTGTAAACACAAAAAGCAAACGCAACAACCCCAAGGTGAAAGCCAACAAAACAAAATGGAGAGGTAACTGTACACATCAACCTATGACAGTGCTGAGTTTCAAATCATTTATCCAATACAACACATATATAGATAAATATCAGTCCATATAACATATCCTGTTGTGGATCATTTCAGACTCTCTTGTACCTGACACAGTCCGTGTTTCAGCTATAACACTGGAGCCTGCATCAGGGGTATAGGTAAAGAATCCACTAGATGGCGTTGGAACACATTGCCTCTACGGAAAAAATACCATGCAATCACAAATCCAATGTATCAATCAAAGAGCCGCTTAGCTGCTGTTTGCGAGAGGCCCGGCTACGCTGCAGATGTGAGCTGCCGTGAAGGTGCGTCTGCAGTAGGCAAAAGGAGCACAGGACAGAAGTATTTGGTTTTCCTCATCACTATCCAATTAGTGGTTCATAGCTTCTTTCATTTTTTTTTGTCTGCCTCCTTTCATTAATATACCTGAAAAAAATATATCCCTTTTTTTATATTTCTAGACATGTTGTTTTGTTGTTATATATGGTTAATAGTAATTAGATTTCAATGAATAAAATGAGATCTGTGCTAAAATATCACATTTTTGTGATAACACATCTTAAGAGTAGCACACACTGATAACTACATCCCTAATTACTAATAACTGAGGTTAGCAGTGAATGAACATATTTTAAAATGGTAGCCCATATAGATAGCTTCCCCCCTAACAATTGCTCATGTTGAGAACTGTGTGGCTCAATTGTTCTGAATATCAGTCTCAGAGAAGTTGTTACCATATGGGCTACCATTAAGATGTGTTAATTCAATGGTAACCCTTCCATAACCCACCCATAGCCCACCACCGCTGCTTTCCCCCGGGTATTCTGGTGGTCTAGCGGCTAGTCGAAGTGGGAGCAATCCCCAGTCAACAGATGAGTCTGGGCTTCTTATTAGAGAGCGACCTGGGGACAAAAATGCATCTGTGTCCCATCCCAATCCCCACAGTGAAGTGCATTTTTCATCCCCCATCCCCTCCCCATCAAAAAGAACATTTACATATATCAAGCAAAGCAACTAAGCTAAAACCATGTGCAGTGAACATATGGATATACATAAACCCTAAATTGCCAGATACAAGTATTGTTTGTAGATCATGATTATGAGTGATGTGAGGTAAGTATATAATGAAGGCCGTGATTCTGAAAATGGCACCATAATCTGACTGACATGCGACTAGTGCCATGCTTTCAGGTTTCTGCCAATTTCAGCACCGCTTTCAGAATTCAGGTCTAAAACCCCCTTTTATTAAACTGCGATAGCAGTTTTTAGTGCAGGGAGCCACGCTGAATTCCCCTGCGCTGCTCCTGATTCTCATTTAGCTTGGCTCCTGGCGCTAAAAACTGCTAGCGCAGTTATAATAAAAGGAGGCCTAAGTGTTTCCATATGGATCTGCAAAGGGGATGTAGCAATGGGAAGGGCAGGCATTCCCTTAAAATGTGTACAATGTTATTGAATAGTGCGGATCTATGTGCAACTTGCACCCGGCTTCAGTTGGTGAACTCTTCTCATTCATAAGAACATTAGAATAGCCTTACTGGGTCAGATCAATGGTCCATCAAGCCCAGTTGCCCATTCTCACAGTGGCCAATCCAGGTCCCTAGTAACTGGACAAAACCCAAGGAGTAGCAACATTCCATGCTACTGATCCAGGGCAAGCAGTGGCTTCGCCCATGTCTTTCTCAATAACAGACTATGGACTTTTCCTCCAGGAAATTGTCCAAACCTTTCTTAAAACCAGCTCCGCTATCTACTCTTACCACAATCTCTGGCAATGCGTTCCAGAGCTTAACTATTCTCTGAGTGAAAAAATATTTCCTCCTATTGGTTTTAAAAGTATTTCCCTGTAACTTCATTGAGTGGCCCTTAGTCTTTGTAATTTTTGACAGAGTGAAAAATTGATCAGATTTGGGAGCTACACACTATCCTATAAAGGGCACTGATCCCAAAATGCCCATTATAAAATACCATTCAGCACTGATTTTTTTTATTTGGCAACATATTTTGAGCACTATTTATTAATTTCAGCTTTAAGTGTGCTTCATTGTGGAAACATGTCTTGGTGCCATGCTATAGAATTGTCCTCATTGTGTGCACTCTTTACCGAGAGTGTGCACTATTATTGATGAAATACATTTTTTTTAAACAACAACCCATCCTTACTACAAACACCACAGACACCAAATTTCCCATAAAAGCTTTGGTTTCTTTGGTTTCTCCCTTGAAAAGAGGAGACTCAGAGGAGACACGATAGAGACTTTCAAGATCATGAAGGGCATAGAGAGGGTGGAAAGGGACAGATTCTTCAGATTATTGGGAACCACAAGCACAAGGGGGCACTCAGAGAAGCTGAAAGGGGACAATTTTAGAACCAATGCTAGGAAGTTCTTTTTTACACAGAGGGTGGTGGACACCTGGAATGCGCTTCCGGAGGTTGTGATAGGACAGAGTACACTACGGGGGTTCAAGGAAGGATTGGATAAATTCCTGAACGATAGGGGGATTGAAGGATACAGATAGAGGTAGAGATAGGTTTTAGACAGAGTATGGATAGAAGGATAAAAGGGATTAGAGAAGGATCACATTACAGGTCATGGGCCTGATGGGCCGCCGCGGGTGCGGACTACTGGGCACGATGGACCTTGGGTCTGACCCAGTGGAGGCAACTTCTTATGTTCTTATGTTCTTGGTTGCACCAAATTTCACTTCAAACATTTTTCTATATATCTCTCTTACTCTTTAAACAGTTGGTGGCCATGTTATCTCATTTTTCTAATGGTGTTATTTCCATGGAAACCAAAGAACGTGCATTTCTCCATATTGCTGTTATTTCAGTTTTTCTTAGGAATAATTATTCTTTCTCCTGACTTTTTTTTGTCATTATGCTTTGTTTCTGATTCAGTAATGCTGAACTTGCATGATCTTTCCTTGATTATTTGATGGGTTCATTCATATTCATTTTTATACAGTCAGGGCTGGTTAATTCATGCTTAGTTTATCGAGACACCTCTGTGTGCACTAACACCTGTTAGAAGTCCAGCATCCAATGTATATAGCTTACAGCTTCTGGAGAACTGTCAATCTAAATGAAAACAAAATGTTCTAAAACTAATACAGACGATCAATATCCATCGTAATATTTCTTGCTGTCACCCAGTTGCTGATTCCCAACAGCAATGAGATACAACTGAAAAATCTTTTCTTGTGTATCATTGCCCTGGAGAATTTGCAACAGGTTCACATAAGTTCACTTGTAGCTTCTAATATATTGCAACAGTTCTGCCCTATTGGACCTAAGTTAGTTTTACAAGTTATGATCCATGGTGCTTCAGATAATATTCAACTTCATAGTGCCATGAGATATATTGTACTGTACAAGGGTCATCCATAAAAATGTATTTTTTATAGTTTTTAAAATATCCATTGTAAATCCAGACTGCCATCAGCTAAATATCAGTCTTCAAAACAGAAAATAGTAGCTACTGTATTTCCTGCAAGTTGCCATATTCCTTCCCTTTCCTCTTTTCTTATTTATTTATTTATTTATTTTTATTTAATGCAGAGTTTATATATTGCTAAATCGCCACACAGGCTTCAATGGCTAAAGCTTCCATCTCCCTACTGTGTCCTTCCTCATCCACAGTTTATCATTCCCCCTCCAACTAAGGTAGGGGTAGTGGCAATTCAGCATTCTCTTCTTCCTGTATAGTAGGGATCCTCACATCTAGTCCTCAAGATCCATAACTCAGCCTTGTTTTCAGGATTTTCTCAATGAATTCAAGGTCTAACAATTAAGTTTGCAAACTCATCCTAGAAAAAGTGCTACATACCTCATTGTTGAATATCACTATGGTCACCTTAGAAGTACTCCCCTTTGGAAGCTATGCACTGATGCCATTACTTAATCAACCCTTCAAAGCAATTTTAGAACTCTTTTTCTGGAATGACTATCAGAGCTATTGTCATATTACCCTTGATGTCCTGAAAGCCATCAAAATGTCTTTCTTTCACTATTTCTTTTATCTTCCAGTAAAGAAAAAAGTAATCGGGGGCCAAATCAGATGAGTAGGGAGGGTGTTCCAATACAGCTATTTGTTTTCTGGCTTAAATCTCCCTCACAAACAGTGCCGTGTGAGTTGATGCATTGTCGTGATGCTAGAGCCATGAATTGTTGGCGAAAAGTTCAGGTTGTTTTCATCTAACTTTTTCACGCAACCTTTTCAGCAGTTCCAAATAGTAAACTTGGTTAACTGTTTGTCCAGTTGGTGCAAATTCATAATGAACAACCCCTCTGATAAAAAAAAAAAAAAAAGATAGCAACATCATTTTGATTCTTGATTTAGACTGGCTGAACTTTTTTGGTCATGGAGAATTAGCTGACTTCCATTGTGCACTTTGATGCTTTGCTTCAGAGTGGTATTTGAACACCCATGTCATGCATTTGGTTGCAAAACCCAGGGGAGCAGTACAGATTATGATATGAGCTGAAGAACTTTTGTGCAAAAAAGAGGAGTGGGTCTTGGGTGTGTTGTGATGATCTTGAGGTGGCCAAACAGGTTGAAAGGGTGACAGTGAAAGCTAGAAGGATGCTTGGGTACATAGGGAGAGGAATGGCCAGTTTAAGACTCTGATGACACCTCATTTAGAATTGTTCAATTTTGGAGACCGCACTTTAAAAAAAAGATATAAACAGGTTGGAGTCAGTACAGAGGAAGTCTGTCCCTGTATATCATAAGGTGTGCATGGACAGACTTAAATATCTCAATATTTATACTTTGGAGGAAATGTAGTAGAGGGGATATATGTTAGAGACATTTAAATACCTATGAGGGGGTGCTGCAAAGTTGTTGGCCCAGCCAAGAATAGAATGACGTGGATATGGTTCAATCAATGACCTGAAACAATGTCAAAACATAGAATTTCATTTCTACAAATTGGCATTTAACACAATAAGTTAACACTCTTTTCAGCCACAGTGACAAAATAACGCTCAGAATTTAGGAAGTTGGTTGATTGGGCTGCTAACTTTTCAGCTCCCCCTCCTATGTGACATAAATACAGATGAGGCAAGTCTCTTTCAATTGAAATGTAATTCCAAAGTGATAGAGCATAGGATGAAGTGAAGAGATGACAGGCTCAAGAGCAAATACTTTTTTTACAGAAAGGGTGGTAAATGTGTGGAATAGTCTCCCAGTAGAGGTGGTGTAGACAAAGACTGTGTCTGAATTCAAGAAGGTGTGGGACAGACAAGTGGGATTTCTTAGGGAGAGGAGGAAAGAGTGGATGCTGCGGATGGGCAGACTGGATTGGCCATTTGGCCTTTATCTGCCCTCATGCTTCTATGTTTCTATGTAATCTTTACCCACATGGTTAAGAGACACTAGGGGGCTCCTTTTACTAAGGTACGCTAGTGTTTTTAGCGCACACACAAAATTACCACTCTAAACCTTTTGGTACGCTTCTAGAATAACGCCAGCTCAATGCTGGCGTTAAGGTCTAGCGCGTGGGGCAATTTAGCACGCGCTATTCCGTGCATTAAGGCCCTAACGCACCTTAGTAAAAGGAGCCCTATATATCAGCACTCGGGCCTGCTCGCACAATATAAGTAGTCAGGAGCCTCTCTTGCCCACTTAAATGAATTTAAATATTTGATCCTTCCAATTTAACTAGAAGGAAACAAAAGATAAGGTTAAAATGAAAAAGAAGGGTGAGAATTAAATAGATAGAAGGGTGAGATTAGTATGTACCCTTCTAGTTAAAGTCTCCTATTTCTCCAAAAGCTTGGGAAAATAAATGGGGTTTCAAAGCAGCCTTAAAACAAAAGTGATTTGTCTTGGAACATAATGGAGGAGGAAGACCATTCCATTCTATTAGACCAAAATAAGTCAACAGTATGCCTTGTTGTGTCAAGATGATTGATAGCAGGAGGTGGAATGGCTAGCTGATTCAGATATTGTGTACCAGCGGAAAAATGAGAGCAAAAGGGAATGAATAGATTGACTGGATAGGCAGGTCCACAGATGGAAATGGCTTTATGTATCATAATCAAAATGTTGTAGCAGATTCTAAATTAAACCACAAGTCAGTGTAGGCATCATTAGAGGAGGAGTGATGTGATCAAACCCGTTGAATAGAGAATTACAGAGAAATATAGAGAATTATAATAGTTAATATTGCTTAAAATAAAAGCAAAAGCCAGACATTTCAGATATTCTAATGAAAAAAAAAAATGTTTCACTGATAGTAACTGATAAATAGCTAGATAAGATTATTTATTACTTGATGAATTCTATGAGTCATAGTTCAGATAAGAATAAAATTTGCAACCTATAATTGTTATGGAGTTAGATAGAGGAATATACTCTGTATTAATTTGAGGCTGGTGTTTGGTAAGGGAGGGCATCTGAAAATACACATTACCTTGATTTTGCAGGATTGAGTTTCATATCTTGTTATGCTAATCATGTAGCAATAAAATCAAGAACTGTTTTTAATGTGGTAAGAATAGGATTTAGAGAATCAATGAAATTAATAATCTGGTCATCATCTGCAAAAGTGTAGCTCTTCAGCCCAGAATTTTAATGAGTGTAGTCAGAAGTGACAGAAAAAGATTAAAAAGGATAGGAGCTAATATTGTACCTTGTGGTGCACCAGTAGGTTAGTGATGCATTATGGATATTCAGATAAAAAAAATAAGAACATAAGAATTGCAATTCTGGGACAGACCAAAGATTCATCAAGCCCAGCATCCTGTTTCCAACAGTGGCCAACCCATGGTCCCGAGTACCTAGCTAGAACCCAAGTAGTAAAACAGATTTTATGCTGCTTATCTAGGAATAAGCAGTGGATTTCCCCAAGCCATCTCAATAATGATCTACGGACTTCTCTTTTTGGAAATTATCCAAGCCTTTTTAAAACCCTGTGAACTGATTTCACCACATTCTCCGGCAACGACTTCCAGAATTTGATTACACATTGTGCGAAGAAATAGTTTCTCCAGCTTGTTTTAAATCTACTACTTAGTAACTTCATAGCATGCCCCCTAGTCCTAGTATTTTTGGAAAGAGTAAACAAGAGATTCACATCTACCATTTCCACTTCATTTAGTATTTTATAGACCTCTATCATATCACCTCTGAGCTGTCTCTTCTCCAAGCTGAAAAGCCCTAGTCGCTTTAGCCTTTCCTCATAGGGAAGTCATCCCATCCTTTTTATCATTTTCGTTGCCCTTCTCTTACCTTTTCTAATTCCACTACATTTTTTTTAGATACGGTGACCAGAATTGCACACAGTATTCGAGGGGTGGCTGTACCATAGAGCGATACATGGGCATTATAACATTGTCATCATTGTTTTCCATTTGTTTCCTAATAATTCCTAACATTCTATTTGCTTTCTTAGCCACACACTGAGCCGAGGGTTTCAATGTATCTTCAGTGATGACAGTTGGATCCTTTTCCTTGACAGTGACTCCCAGTCTCATAAGGTCCTTTTGCAATTTTTCACAATTTTTAACAACTTGAACAACTTTGTGTCATCAACAAATTTATCTCATTAGTTATTCTCATTTCTAGATCATTGATAAATATGTTAAAAAGCAGTGGTCCCAGCACAAACTCCTGGGGAACCTGGGTTCTGAGGCTTTTCCTCCTTTTGGTAAGCGTTACTTGCTGCTATTTTGTTTCCATCTACTGTTTCACAGCTTTTTTAAGATAGTTTTACAAGATTTCTGGCTGTATTGGGTTGTTTTAGAGTGATTATTAAACCCCACTATTTACCCTTCTCTATTGAGAATATTCACCATTTAAACCTACTCTCTGTTTTCTGTCATTCAGCCAGTTCTTAATCAATAATAGGACATTACCTACTAGCCCATGACTTTCTAATTTCCTCACAAATTTCATGAGGTACTTTGTAAAATGTTTCAAGTTTCAAGTTTATTATAAATTTGATTGATCGCTTATTCAAAATTCTAAGCAATGAACACATCAGTAAAATTACAAAATTAAGGGGGCAACAAAAACAAATAGAGAACTAAACCTTACAAAACATATTGAAGACTAGCTTTACAAACATAATATTAACATATTTTGAAAATCCAAATACACAATATCAAGTGGCTCACCTTTATCCACATGTTCATAGAAACCTTAACAGAGTCAAAGGAATTGCAGACATATAATGTAAATCAATGTAAAACTGTCTCTCATATGAGGGGTCGCTGAAAAGTTCTTAGCACAACCAAGAATAGAATGATGTTGACCCATGAAACTTAGAAGTTATTCCGCACTTTTCTTGGACACTTTTCGTTTCATTTCATATCATAGAAACAAAAAGTGCAAAGAAAAGTGTGGAATAACTTGTGTTTCATGGCTCCACATCATTCTCTTCTTGGTTAAGCTGAGAACTATTCAGCATCCCCTTGTATTGTGATGTCATAATGCCTCATTCCACCACTGTCTAAGAGCCAACCTCATTGGTGATGTCACAATGGCTTCATTTCCTTATACTTGTGCCCATTTACTAGATGCATTTGCCTCATTGAAATGAAAAGTGTGGAATAACTTCTAAGTTTCATGGCTCCACATCTGAAATTTGGACGGCCCACGGCGCGCAGCCATTTACAGGGCCATCTCAGCCACCAGCAGAGCCGCCGGAGATCCGAGGAGAGGAGAGCGTGCGAGCTCCGCTCCGCCCCTCTCCCGTGACCAGCGGGGGACAGATCGTCTGAAATTTGGACGGCCCACGGCGCGCAGCCATTTACAGGGCCATCTCAGCCACCAGCAGAGCCGCCGGAGATCCGAGGAGAGGAGAGCGTGCGAGCTCCGCTCCGCCCCTCTCCCGTGACCAGCGGGGGACAGATCGTCTGAAATTTGGACGGCCCACGGCGCGCAGCCGTTCGGCGCGCCGACGAAGGCGCACGACAAAGGCGCATGCGCCTTAGTGAGCGCCTTCGTGAAGCGGCAGTAGTGAAGCAAACTAGAAGCAAGCAGCTCACCAGCTCCCCAAAATAGGATAAAGCAACAGCTAAGAGATAATCTTATCAGTCAGATCACACACATCGTATATTTAGCAACTAACTCCCTAGCAACCTTACTCACCAACAATGGCAACCCGCCCTCCAAAAACCCTGCTTGTCCTTCTGTTGCTCGCCCTCCTCATATCCAACTGGAAAACAGCAGGCTACCATACTTACTCCATCCCAATCATTACAACAGACCTCAGGCAAACTCCACCAGCCAGGAAACTCCACTCCCTCAGAACTCTGACACCATGTCCTAACTCCAGCCTAGAAAGCATCCCAACATCCTGGGGTAAACGACCCCCGCCAAAACCCAAGACAAACAGCCATAAACACTTGACACCCCCAAGAATCTTCCTCAACTCAATCAGTTCACAATTCTACTTCACAAATTTCACACCAATAAAATGTGCTTACATGAACATAAGATCAATCAATCCAAAGGTGGAATTAATTAAAGATTGGCTAATCAAAGATCATCTAGGCTGCCTATTCTTAGCTGAAACCTGGATCACTTCAGACTCCGACCCAAGCATAATAGATCTCTGCCCAAAAGGATATAAAGTAGAGCTTGTATGTCGAGAAAACAAACGAGGGGGAGGGTTAGCCATCATAGTAAAAAACAACTTTAACTTAAAAGTCCTAGCCAAGAACTCATCCCCACACCTGGACCTTCTAGCCTGTCAACTCTCCGATAACACTCTCTCCGGAAACCTGACCTGCATTCTATGCTATATCACACCAGGGAAATGGTCCGCATCAAAACAAGAACTCGAAGAATTCATTCTCCAGAATTCACTAACTTCCACCCACAACTTACTCCTCGGAGACTTAAATCTCCATCTAGAAGACCACTCCTCCAAACAAGTAGAGGGAATACTCTCATATCTCGATACCCTATCCTATCAGATACTTAACCCCGAACCCACACACGAAAAAGGCCACCAACTGGACATTGCAGCATTCACGTCCCATAACCTTGACACTCAAAACATACACACATCCAACGGTGTATGGCACCCCTCCCTCTGGTCAGACCACTACAAATACACTTTCACTATAAATTGGGCTCAAAACAACCACAAACCCGCACCCCAAAAAATCCACATCAACACACGACAGAAAATCAATCCTACTACATTTTGGGAGAAGGTAGATCCAGCATTCGACCACATCAACCCCAAAGAATTTATAACTCACTGGCGTACCCTTAGCGAAGCTACTTTGAACGAGCTAGCACCAATAAAAACAAAAAACAAAATCTGTAGACCTTCAGACAAATGGTTCGACGCCGAACTACTCCATTTAAAAAGACAATGCAGACACCTCGAAAGAATATGGAAAAAACAGAAACAAGACCAAACAAAAGTAGCATGGAGAAACCAAATCAAACAATATAACATCAAACTAAAGGAAAAAAGGAAAGCATACTACTCCAAACTAATAGGCACTGAAAACCCAGACTCAAAAATACTCTTCAATATTGTAAGAAAACTCACGGACACCAAACCTTTCCTAGCTACTCAAGGAAACCAATCTCCTTCAGCCCACCAATTAGCAGACTACTTCAAGCACAAAATCACCAATATCAGATCCACATTCAACAATTCATTAACCCTCCTCGATGAGATTATAACAACACCAACAATAGATGAAGCCTTAGTAGCTGACAGAACGTGGACTAACTTCCCCAAAGTACAATGGAACGACATGACTCGACTATACAACAAATATAGTAAAACTTCTTGTGACCTAAACAGCTGCCCATCGTACCTGCTAACAACCGCATCCATCAAGTTCAAAGCTAACCTCATGAACTGGCTACAATCCACGCTCACAGATGGTCACTTCCCACCAGAACTAGGCGAGATTATTATCACCCCCATACCGAAAGATCCCAAAGCTCCAAACAATAATCCAGCCAACCACAGACCCATCGCTTCAATCCCATTATATATCAAACTACAAGAAGGTCTTGTAGCACAATACCTCACCAACTACCTAGAAGACCACAACATACTACACCCATCACAATCAGGATTCAGAAAAAACCACAGCACAGAGACACTACTTGTATCTCTAATGGATATAGCCCGCCAACACATCAGCAAAGGGAACAGGATACTACTTATCCAACTAGATCTTTCAGCAGCTTTCGACCTAGTGGATCACAACATACTACTCCAGATACTAGACGCCATAGGGATCTCAGGTTTGGTACTCAACTGGTTCCAAGGCTTCCTTAAAACCAGAACTTATAAAGTAAAGACAAAAGACCACATATCTGACCCTTGGTCAAACCCCTGTGGAGTACCGCAAGGATCTCCATTATCACCCATACTTTTCAACCTCTACTTATCCTCACTGGGCACCACTCTAGACTCCCTAAATATAGTCTCATTCAGCTACGCAGACGACATAACAATCCTTCTCCCCTTCAATACCCAAGACCCCAATTCATCAGGACGACTGAAAAAAACTCTGGAAACGGTAGAAACATGGATGACCAACCACAAACTGAAACTGAACACGGATAAAACCAAATTCCTGCTGCTAGAAAAAGACAAAGAACCTACCTTAACTGATCTGATGACAAATGCAATCACATACCCAATACAGCCAGCACTCAAAATCCTGGGAGTAACGATAGACAGGAGATGCACAATGCAGACTCATACTAACAAAACCATCCAAAAAGCCTTCTACACCATGCGCAACCTGCGAAAAATAAGAAAATTCTTTGACAAATTACAATACAGGATCTTAGTCCAATCACTTGTACTAGGACTTGTAGACTACTGCAACAGCCTTTATCTACCCTGCCCCGCTTACATGACCAAACAATTACAGACAGTACAGAACACAGCTCTCAGACTTATCTACTCGCTAGGAAAATACGATCACATCACTAATGCCTATCTCGACTCACACTGGCTACCAATACAAGCAAGAACTCAATTCAAACTATACTGTCTATTATTCAAAGCACTAAACGGAACAGCACCTCTCTACCTAAACAGCCGCCTAATCCGAAACCTCTCAACTAGAGTAAGGAGAACCCAGACCCCATTCACCTACCCCTCACTCAAAGGCACAAAACGCAAAAAGCTATATGACAACCTACTTGCTACACAGGCCGCGAAAATTGACCCCATCATATCCAAGCTGCTGACCACAACTACGGACTACAAAGCGTTTCGAAAAGATATAAAAACTATACTATTCAAAAAACACATCCCAATATTATAATCTACCCTCATCTTCTCACCCTTCATAACCTCCTGCAACTCACACCCAACTGCAATTTCGTCCCCATAGGCAACATCTAATCTAGTTGCAACGGGCGATAAGCCAACTCATATCCAGAAACACTGTTTCCCCAAATACCGAAAAATCAGATATAACAACCTAGGAACAGACGATTTTTTGGTAACATAAGATTATGCTTTGTAATATTATGTAATGTAAAATAAGGTTATGCTTTGTAATATAACATAAGGTTATGCTTTGTAATATTATGTAATGTAAGTTATGCAATGTACTGGAATAATAAGGTAAAATAACACAAAGTAACCCTACGTAAAGTCTTGTAAAGTTATGTAAGATAAATTATGTAAGATAAATTATGTAAACTTAATGCAAGTTAAGCAAGCACGGTAAGGATAATGTAAAGTAACGCAAAGTAACTCCACGTAAAGTTATGTACGAAAAGTTATGTAAAGTTAGGTATGCAAAGTTTGTAAAGTTATACAAATAATTGTAATGTCATCGCCTGGAAATGACCAGCCATCTTCTAATGTAATCCGCTTAGAACCGCAAGGCACAAGCGGAATAGAAATCACTAATGTAATGTAATGTAATGTAATCATTCTTGGTTGGGTTGAGATCTTTTCAGTGGCCTCTTGTATCAATGATCTAAGCCAAATGCTGCTCTGAGATCCAGTGAAATAATAATAGCAACTTAACTATATTCAGTACTGCAATGTAGATTGTCATTTAAACTAAGAATGATTTCGGTAGACTGGCCAGAGCTAAATCCTGAATGTTTGGGATGAATTGGACTTATTTATTTTAAAATTTTATATACCGTTTAAAACTAAGCGGTTTACATAATTTACATACATAATATTTAAAATAGACAGATGATAAAACAAATACATGATAAAATAGGCATATGATAAAATAAACATGCAAACAATCCTCAGAAAGATGCCATAATTTGTTGGGTTTTTTTCCCCTAAAAAAATAATGAATAAATTTTTTAAGGATTTTTTAGGAAAAGGGAAGATTGAAAGTAGGACAGTGAGAGGCTGATTGCAATCTAAGGAGGGACTTTTCAGAATAGGTTGAATAATTGCATGTTTCCATACAGAAGGGGAAAGTCCTATACAAAGACTAATTATACTTAATTGTTGGAATATCTTGTAACAGTTGGTTATTCTCGAGTGTTGGAATACCTGTAATATTTTATTTGTTAATAGACATCTTGCACCATCCAGTTTAAACATCCATAAACACCAAGAACAAGTCCCATTACCCACTCTCACAACTTACTCAAAATTCCTACACGAACCCTACCTATAGGCATAGGCATAGGCCCTTCAAAAAGACAGATAACACCAATAGAGCAAAGAACTTTAGTACTAACTCCCCAATCCATACACAAAAATGGCAACACATACACCCAAACTCATCCTAGTCCTACTACTGCTCTCCCTTCTCATAGAAAAATGGAAAACAGCAGGATACCACACACATTCTATACCTATCCTCACAACAACACACAGACTGATTCAACCCAATAGGAAACCCCAAACCCCCAGAACCCTGATACCTTGTCCTTCATCCAACTAAGAAAACATTCCCACAATCTGGGGAAAAAGACCACCAACAAAAACTAAGGCAAACACACAAAAACTTCATACACCATCTAGAACACTTATCAATACACTCACCACTCACTCTCCCACTAAATTCACAGCAATAAAATGCGCATATATGAATATACGATCTATCAGCCCAAAGACAGAACTAATCAAAGACTGGCTGATCAAAGACAACCTAAGCTGCCTCTTCCTAGCCGAAACCTGGCTCACTTCCGACTCAGACCCTCGCATTACCGAATTCTGCCCAAACGGTTACAAACTAGAGCTAGTATGCAGAGAAAACAGAAGAGGTGGAGGGCTAGCAATCATTGTAAAAAAATAACCTCAACATTAAAGTCCTTACCAAGCACTCCAACCCTCACCTAGACCTACTAGCTTGCCAACTCTCTGACAACACTCTCACAGGAACTCTGAACTGCCTTCTATGCTATGTCACACCAGGAAAATGGAATACCTCTAAACAAGAACTTGAAGAATTTATCTTCCAGAATTCCCTCTCGTCCTCTCACAACCTGATCCTAGGAGATATTAATCTCCACTTAGAAGATAATACCTCCAAACAAGTAATGGATATTCTTACATTCCTCAACACCCTATCATACCAAATACTCAACCCAGAACCCACGCATGAAAAGGGCCATCAACTCGATATTGCCGCTTACACATCTCCCAACCTCAACACACAAAACATCCATATCACCAATGGCTCATGGCATCCTACCTTATGGTCCGACCACTACAAGTACACCTTCACCATCAACTGGGAGCATAATAGCATCAAACCTACTCCACTCAAATCAAGCTTCAAGTCCAGACAGAAAATCGAACCTAATACATTCTGGGACACAGTAGATCCAGCAATAGACTTAAACAACCCCAAATAATTCATAAATATCTGGCATTCCACAAGTGAATCCACTTTGAACAAACTAGCACCACTAAAAACAAAAAACAAAATATGCAGACCATCAGACAAATGGTTTGACGCCGAACTCCTATACCTAAAAAGGCAATGCAGACAATTAGAAAGGACATGGAAAAAACAGAAACAAGACCACAATAAAACAGAATGGAGATACCAAATCAAACAATACAAAATCAAACTGAAGGATAAACGCAAAGACTACTACTCCAAACTCATTGGCACCGAAAAACCGGACACCAAAAAACTTTTCAGCATTGTAAAAAACCTCACAGATACCAAACCCTTCCTCGCCACCCAAGGAACCCAGACTCCAACAGCTTCTCAACTAGCGGACCACTTCAAAAATAAAATCACCACAATCAGATCCACATTCAATAACTCTCAAAGCATCATAGAAGAGATACTAATAAATCCCACAATAGACGAAGCCATCTCAGTAGATAGGACCTGGAACAACTTCCCAACGACACAATGGTCAGACCTCGACCGCCTGTACAAAAAATACAGCAAATCTTCTTGTGATCTGAACAACTGTCCTCCCTATCTACTAGCCACAGCATCTACTAAATTCATAGTAGGTCTCACGCTATGGCTGCAAACCACCCTCAGGGAAGGTCAGTTCCCTCAGGATCTTGGCGAAATCATAATTACTCCCATACTAAAAGACCTCAAAGGACCAATAAACAACCCAACAAACTACAGACCAATCGCTTCTATCCCACTATATGTCAAACTCATAGAGGGTATAGTAGCACAATATCTCACCAATTATCTAGAAGACCACCACATTCTGCATCCAACTCAATCTGGTTTCAGAGCTAATCACAGCACAGAAACACTACTGGTATCTTTACTAGATATAGCCAGACAGCACCTCAGCAAAGGAAATAAGTTGCTAGTCATCCAACTCAATCTTTCAGCAGCATTCGACTTAGTTGACCATCCAATACTACTCCAGACACTAGATGCCATAGGAATATCAGGTAAAGTCCACAACTGTTTCCAAGGATTCCTTAAAAATAGATCATACAGAGTTAAGTCAAAGGATCTTCTATCCAACCCCTGGACAAACCCATGCGGAGTACCACAAGGATCCCCTCTCTCACCCATACTTTTCAACCTCTTCATAGCTTCCTTAGGCACAGCCCTAGATGCCCTAAATATAACATCTTTCAGCTACGCGGATGACATAACCATCCTACTCCCCTTCGACATCCAAGACCCCATCTCCAACGGACGCCTGAAAACAACACTGGAAACAGTAGAAAAATGGATGAAGAACCATAAGCTGAAACTGAATGCAGAGAAAACCAAATTCCTACTACTAGAGAAGGAACAAAAACCATCCCTAACAGAACTGGAAGTAAACGCAGCCAAATATCCAATACAGAGCACTCTCAAAATCCTAGGAATACAATTAGACAGATGCTGCACAATGCAGACACAAATCCACAAAATCGTATAAAAAGCATTCTTCACCATGCGAAACCTAAGAAAAATAAGAAAATTCCTTACCAAAGAACACTACAAGCTCATTGTTCAAACCCTCATACTTAGCACCTTAGACTACTGCAACAGCCTCTACCTACCTTGCCCAAACAACATGATAAAACAACTACAGACTGTTCAAAACACAGCCATCAGACTCATCTACTCACTTAGCAAATTTGACCACATCACTCCCGCCTATGTAGATGCGCACTGGCTTCCGATAAAAGCAAGAACTCAGTTCAAATTCTATTGTCTACTATTTAAAGTAACCCATGGCACTGCCCCCAGCTACCTAAACAACCGCCTATACCGCTACCACTCACCCAGATCAAGGAGAACTCGGAACCTATTCACCTTCCCCCCACATAATGGTACCCGACGTAAGAAACTTTACGACAGCCTTCTGGCGACACAGGCAGCGAAAATTGACCCCACCATCACCAAACTAATGACCGAAACAACTGACATCAAAGTCTTTCGAAAAGAAATCAAAACAGTTCTATTCAAAAAACACGTCCTTACTCACTAATCTCCTCCCACTCGTACATGCTTTTCCCCCGTGAATAACACACTAGTCAATTCCTCGAATCATACCTACCAAAAAAATATCCAGACCGCTAAACAAGCATCTACCACATGTATCCAATAAACTTATCCCTTCAATGTTAGGTAATCCTCTTGAGTTACCCGAATATATTGTTATTCTCCACTGTTTCCTGTAAGTACTTGAATCTTTACTATGTAATTCCATCGGATAACTTCAGATATCTTCTAATTTGTAACTCTCAACTGTATCATGTAATGTACTTGAATCTTTGTTAAATAATTCTCTCGGTACCTGTAATGTACTTGAATCTTTGTTATATAATTTTCTCGGTAATGTCCAGATATCCTCTAATTTGTAATCCGCTTAGAACCGCAAGGCACAAGCGGAATAGAAATCACTAATGTAATGTAATGTAATGTATCAGTACTTTTACTGCTACTGTCATTTCTATAGAGCTATTAGATACACACAGTGCTATACTTGAATATTTAAAAGATGATGAAAAATTTTATTTAAAAAATGTAACTGGCTCAATAACCTGGACTCGATGTCAGATAAATTTTGAAAATGAAAAAATTATTTTTATAGTCATGATTATATATGAAGAAAGAAGGTTTTCCAGAAATCTTTATCATAAACCCATGGACATCAATTGGCTTTTCAATTATAAAAGCTGTCATACCAGAGCTCTAACAACAAATCTGCCTTACAGTCAGTTTGTAAGGATTAAAAACTATGTACTGACTCCCATTGTTTTTATATATGGTCTATGAAACAGGATTCATATAGAAAACTTATCCCTCAAAATATATTAAAAAGGGAAATGAGAAAGCAGCATGTGTAAAAAGGCAATCACTTTTGAAGTCACAACTTAAAATACCTAGAGCAAAATAATCATCTGTATAATGTCATTTACACATTTGCCTAAAGATGTGGTCATTTTGAGAAAACCCTGGCATATTGTTCAAAGTTTGGATCATTTTTATGAAAAAGAAAAAAAAATCTCAAAAGTATGACAATTTAACAGCTTTCTCTTAGACCTTAGTTATTTTTTTTCAGTGCTGATTTTTGGCACCCTATACAGACTTTATTGTAGTGCTACTGAAAATTCATGGATAGGGTCTTGATAAGGTGCTTATTCAAATAGCAGCTGCTGCTATCCAGATAAGTGCTTTAGGATATTGGGTTGCTTGTGTTTTAGATTTTTTTGAACTTCATAGAGCAACCTTCTGTAATCCCCTCTTCTCTGCCAATGTTTTTCTCTTTAAATCAGGGGTTTCAAAGTCCCTCCTTGAGGGCCGCAATCCAGTCGGGTTTTCAAGATTTCCCCAATGAATATGCAAGAGATCTATGTGCATGCACTGCTTTCAATGCATATTCATTGGAGAAATCCTGAAAACCCGACTGGATTGCAAGGAGGGACTTTGAGATCCCTGCTTTAAATGAAGAAGTGAGGGATATGCAGAGAAATCAACAGTGGTTCTTTATTGCTATTTCCACTTTTCAAACCTTTTTCAGTTTCACACATGAATTTAATTTTTAATGTGTTAGAATCTTGTAAAGCATGTTATGTATCTTAACACACACCAATTGCCACAGGTTCTCACATGTAAATCAGCAAAAAATGCACATAGCAATTTCAGAAAGCCGCTGTCGATATGGAGATCACTGTGAGGAAAGGAATGTTATCAGTGGTGTGCCTCAAGGTTCGGTTCTTGGACTTATTCTTTTTAATACTTTAGTAAGTGATATTACTAAAGGGCTGTCAAGAAAGATTTGTCTCTTTGTGGATGATACCAAAATCTGCACTAGAGTAGACACCCCTGATGATATGAATAACATGAGGAAGGACCTAGTAAAGCTTAAGAACATAAGAATTACCATACTGGGACAGACCAAAGCTCCATCAAGGCCAACATCATGTTTCTAACAGTGGCCAACTCAGGTCCTAAGTACCTAGCTAGATCCCAAGTAATAAATCAGATTTCATGCTGCTTATCCTAAGAATAAGCAGTGGATTTCCCCAAGCCATCTTAATAATGGCCTATGGACTTCCCTTTTAGGAATTTAATCAAACCTTTTTTTAAACCTCACTTAGCTAACTGATTTCACCACATTCTCTGGCAATGAGTTCCAGAGTTTAATTAAACATTGCGTGAAGAAATAATTTCTACGGTTTGTTTTAAATCTACTAATGAGTAGCTTCATCGTATGCCCCCTAGTAGTCCTGGTATTTTCAGAAAGAGTTAACAAGCGATTCACATCTACCCTTTCCACTCCACTCAGTATTTTATAGACTTCTATCATATCACCCCTGAGCTGTCTCTTCTTCAAGCTGAAGAATTTTAGCCTTTCCTTATAGGGAAGCCATCCCATTCCTTTTATCATTTTCTCTACCTTTTTTGAGATACAGCGACTAGACCATTTCCTGTCCATGGTATGCCCCCTTCCAATAAATATTTTTTAAAATTCATTAACTTGCACTTAGTATGTGAAAAGTGCAAAATTGTTACAAAATATTTTTATGTGTTTTACATTAAGCATTTTTTCATGAGCTAAGTAAATGTTAAGGATTAACGCCATTTAGTAAAAGGGTCTACTTTACTCATACAATCTCTGTTGTTCTAGTGGTATGGTTAGGGCAGGGGCAATCCCCAGTCACTCCTGCCCATGACATCTCTGCTGCTAAATGGGCTGCTCTGTCCTCTAGCAGCAGTTTCATGAAACTTCCACTAGAGGTCATGGAAGCTATTTTGAAATTGGAGCTAGCATGGGCAAGAACAACTGGAAACTGTTCCTGCCCCATCCATACCACTAGAACATCTGTGATTATGTGGGCTACCATTGAGTGGTACACACTGGCATTTTTGGCCTAAGCCAAAACAAGTCCAAATATTAATTTTGGACCAGTTTCAGCACCCAAAATAAAACCAAAAGCAAAACATGTTCGGCTGGCCTATATAATACAAGGCACATAGTTAAAACAAATGCTTGAAAAAAGTTGGGAAACCCACAAATGAACCAAACTTTTGGGGGGCATGCATCACTATTATGGTTATCTTTCTGTTGCTTACCCTTGCACTCTGATTCATAGCCATAAAACTAGACAATTAAGCCTCTTTTTCCCTGGGTTAAAATACCTATTCAAATATTATCGTGACCAAATTAGGATTGAGCAGAGCAGGGCAGTCCTACATCGTTATTCTTAAGAATGTGTTCCATCAGGCATAATATGGAGACTTTATGAAATATACTTTAATGTAAATTGAATGAAAAAAATCCCTGGATGCATTATTACTGGTTTCTTTTTAGAATGGCTTTAAATTGCATCAGAAATTTGTATTTTTACAAAATATTGGTACAAAAGGTTTCCTGTATAATGCTAAAGAGGAGCTATTTGTCTGTGCATGTACAGCAAACAAAATGTGATCAGTTCTAAACCGCTAGTTTTGTGCCAAGAACTGGAATATAAAATGTATTAAGCACTTTCCCCTGATCACAGTATGATCTAAAATATTTATAAACTGTAACCTACACTGAAAGCTTTCTGATGTTTTCAAGGGTTCAGGACAAGGTGAAATTGTCTCACTACAACTGAACAGTGTACGTGGCTTCGTAGATTAGAAATGATAGAAGTCAGTGACCCCCAAATTGCAGTTTTGTCATGTGACGTTCATTATAAAGACAAAATATGAAGATTTCATGTAGCCTTTTCTATTATTTCATTTATAACATGGACCAAGGTAGAAATTATATTTTCAATTAAAAAACCATAAATTTATGAAACTAAATACTTTTCCATTCAGATGTGTTTACTGTATTGCTTTCATCTTTGCTTGACCATAAAAAATATTTTAATCTGGATACCAATTCTATTTTTCTGGAGGGGGGTTTCCTGCAAAGACTGTAGAGGTTTTATTCTTCTATAGGAGTTAATTAGCAGTTAAATTAATTCTACAGAGCTCATTCCTCATCTAATTTGCCTCAAAACATGGAGGAAAACAAGAAAATCAATGGACCAATTCCTGTATTTATTGAAATGAGAAAAGTGTGATAAAACTGCTCAACCACCATGGTGTGCCCTAATCTAGAAGGGCAAAATCAACTTTTGGCCATTTTTGGTTCTGATCTTATAAAGTAAGATGGTTGAAATAAGAAGAGAGCAACAATGCAGCACTGTTCATAGCACAATATATGAACATTGTAATATATATATATTTTTTTTAAAAAAATCCAAGATTGGACCAACTTGAATAAAACTCTAATGATCTGTGTCTTATGCAACTACATACAAAGAGATCAATTAATATTATAGTGGAATAATTAGCAAAAGTTTGGCAAATTCTTCCAGCTCAGTTTAGGGCAATTTCAGACTATTGACAATTTAGAAAATTTCTAAAAACTTTTCTTTTTCAAACATGTATTATATTTCAATAGAATTAGGTAGAAATACTGTTACATGTTATGATTTTTTTTTTAATAATTCATGCATCTTTATCCATTCTCTTTAAAACTGTAATCCACGTTTAACTTGTTCATGTATATTCAGAATAGAAGCAGTTAACTATTATGCTATTCTTTGCAGTATTCTTTGGAAAGTCAACTACGAGGGGGTCGCTGAAAGTTCTCAGCCCATCCAAGAAGAGAATGATGTGGAGCCATGAAACTTGCAAGTTGTTCCACACTTTTCATTTCATTTCATATCACATGCATGCTTTGCATCTCATTACTATACAAATTTCCTAACATGACTTGTAGTAATACACTACAAGTTGCATTAGGGCCCAAACACCCTGGCAAAATAATGTTAGCTTTTTGCAGGGGTTATATTACCATCTGGGAGTTTTGGGCTGGGCAAAGCTGTGGCCTGATGCTCTTTGGCCTGCAGCGCTGGGTCCCCCCAATAGATCTAACTCCCCTAATGTATTGCCCCCTCCCCCCCCCAGTAGCTACCTGAATCTCATCACTGGTGATCCAGGGGAGGTCCAGGAATCCAGGAAGGTCTCGGGAGTCTGGTTGGGTTCTCTGGGGTCTGGTGGGGATGGTCTGAGGTCTGGGGCTCTTCAGCCAGGAGGGATACCCAATTGTTTCTGGCCAATTGGCACAATCCTCAAAATGGCACCCTTAGCAGCAGTTTGACATTACTACTACTTGGGGGTCATATTTCAATATATGGTGCAAATGCCTGTATCTAAATGTAGGCGTGGTTGCCCTTATTCCAAAATTATGCAGTAACTTAAAGTAACACCCCTGACCTGCCCATGACCTGTCCATTTTCACACACACCTTTTTTGACTCACACGTATAATTTAGGCACGGATCCTGCGCCTATATTTACAAGTGTTACCTGTAATTGATTTTAATTAGCACCAAGAATTACTTGATACGTGCCAATTATCAGCACTAATTAGCTTGTTATTCAATTAAATTGTGCATGCAATTTGGGCACACAACCAAAATTACATGCACAATTTTTAGCACTTTTTATAGAATTGGGGGATTTGCGTCTAATTTTGTATGTGACTATTTCCACCTGCCAAAGACTGGCGTAAGTGCTCATGCCAAACTCATGCCATTTAGGCACCCAAATGCAGGTTTTCGTATTACATCATGCCTAATTTCTGGGAATGTTTCTGACCTGCCCATGTCCTATGGCCTTGCCCCTCTTTGCAGTTATGCGCTATGAAATTTAGGCACACGTTATAGAAGAGGGTAAAGGTCAGATCTGCATGTAACTCATAATTACTGCCAATTATTTAAATGCTTGTTAACTCCAATAATACATAAATCTGGAATCTATGTCAAAATGTGGGCATCCTATACAGCAGGGGTAGGGAACTCCGGTCCTCGAGAGCCGTATTCCAGTCGGGTTTTCAGGATTTCCCCAATGAATATGCATTGAAAGCAGTGCATGCAAATAGATCTCATGCATATTCATTGGGGAAATCCTGAAAACCTGACTGGAATACGGCTCTCGAGGATCTGAGCGCATATATGGAAACATGACCCATAGCAGTACTGTGAAACTATCACTAGGATTTACTAGTGCTATTTTGTACCCAGTACTGGCAAACGCAAGAACAATTGGGAATTTCTCCTGCCCAGATCCCCATTACACCCAGGGACAATTCTATGGGCCTCTTCCATCAATCTGCGCTAGCAGTTTTTAGCACAGAGAGCTGCGCTGAATGGCCATTGCTGCTCCTGACGCTCATAGGAACTCTATGAGCGTCGGGAGCAGCACGGGCCATTCAGCGCGGCTCACCATGCTACAAACTGCTAGTGCAGTTTGATAGAAGAGGTCCTATATGTCATGTCTGTCTGTCAAGTTAGATTGTAAGCTCTTCCGAGCAGGGACCATCTATTAAATGTCAAAATATACAGTGTTTCATAAATCTATCAGCACTATATAAGTGATAAATAGTAGTAGTAAAACAATGTAACAAAGGCCCATGGGGTTTACAGGTAGGTGGTGGGTGGGAGGGGGGGCAATTAACTGGGGGAGGGTTTTAGGAGAGGAGTTGTGATTGAGGGGGTTTTTAAGGAGCATGTACCCAGAAACTGGGCTTGTGCCTTTAAGATGAAAATTAGGAATATTGGGCCACAGCTTTATGTCCAATTGCTCCCTGGACTGTGGCATGAAAAGATGAGACTGAGAGGGGACATGATTGAAACATTCAAGATAATGTAGGGAATAGACTTAGTAGATAAAGACAGGTTGTTCACCCTCTCCAAGGTAGAGAGAATGAGAGGGCACCTTCTAAAGTTAAAAGGGGATAGATTCCATATAAACGTAAGGAAGTTCTTCTTCACCCAGATTGGTAGAAATCTGGAACGCTCTTCTGGAGGCTGTTATAGGGGAAAACACCCTCCAAGGATTCAAGACAAAATTAGACAAGTTCCTGCTGAACCAGAACGTACGCTGGTAAGGCTAGTCTCAGTTAGGGCACTGGTCTTTGACCTAAGGGCCGCCGCGGGAGAAGACTGCTGGGCATGATGGACCACTGGTCTGACCCAGTAGCAGCAATTCTTAAGTTCAACCTCACAAACAGTATTATGCGTATACTGCAACAAGGTGAGTGAAAGTGCAATAAAAGTCTGACCTTTACTACACCTTGATAACTTCCTCCCTTGATTTTGAATACACTTCAAACTTTGCCATCAAATATGGTAAAAGTCGGTGGTGTACCAAGGTGGGGGGGGGGGTCTGCGCCAGGTGCACAGCCGCCCGGGTCCGGAAGCTCGCTGCTGAAAATGGCACCTCAGCGCAGCTGCTGTATTTATTCCAGAGTATAAATATGGCAGCAGCGCTGAAGTGCACGAAGGTCTCGCGATGACGACTACTGCTGCCGCTGCTTCAGAAGAGATAAGTGACGTCGGAGGGAGTGGACCGGCAGCCGCAGTCATCACCGGATCGTGCCATAACTCTCTGCATCTGCCAGCCCAGCCCCCCTCCGACATCACTTACCTCTTCCGGAGCAGAGGCAGCAGTAGTCGTCATCGTGGGACCTTGCTGATTTCGATGGAGATAGAAAGAAGCATAGTAGGGTGGTGGAAGGAGATAAAGGGAGTCAGGGTGGTATGGAAGGGTGAGAAAGGGGGTCAGGGTGGTATGGAAGGGTGTGGAGGGTGAGAAAGGGGATCAGGGTGATATGGAAGTGTGGTGAAGGGTGAGAAAGGGGGCAGATGCTGATGGAAGTGGGGGAAGGGAGAGGAGAGAGTGAAATGCCAGACCATGGGGATGTTGGAGAAATGGAAGGGGGAGGCATAAAGTTTTTGGAAGGTGAATAGAAAGAGAGAAGATGCCATATAAAAGGGGCAGAGAGAGGGTAGACAGTGGATGAAAGGAAGAGAGTGACAAGAAGATGAGGAAAGCAGAAACCAGAGAAGACAAGGTAGAAAAAAATTATATATTTTTTGCTTTAGGGGAGATGCATTGCTGTTTCTGTGGTGTTGCATTGTATGCAGCGTCCAGCTTCTTGGTGCTTCAGTTTAATCTTTGTCTACGTATTTTTATTCTATCTCCCCATTTACAAAACTGTAGAGTGTTTTTTAGCGTTGGCATATGAGCTGTTACCACCATGGCTAAAAACCACTACAGTTTTGTAAAAGGGGGAGGAGTTAGTTTGTGATTGCATACTAGGCAAAGGTGTTTTCTGTGTTCTGTGTGTTCAAAAGACATGGTTTTCAGTTAGGAGTGACTGTGTAGGATTGATCTGTACTAGTCTGGCTTGTTTAGTTTTATAATGGGTGTATTGATGTATTGCTCATTGCAGTATGTAAGATGCTGCTTCTTCCTAGGTACACTCTTGTGTGATGTGTGGATTGTTACTAAAAATCATGTTTTTCATACAGATGGGGGGGTGGCAAAAAATGATGGGCCCCGGGTGCCACATATGCTAGGTGTGCCACTGGTAAAAGTACTTTGATGTTCAGGCTTATAAGTGACAAATAATTATAGAAGAATGCGTGCTGTAACAACCTTAGTGGTAGGATATGCTATAACCTTCCCCACGGTGTCTTCTATACCACAGCTGTTATTAAGACACTGTGGGGAGGGTTATAGCATATCCTACCACTAAGGTTGTTACTGGTAAAAGTACTGCATTATGAATGGGAACTTTGTTTGTGCAGGTGAGGCGAGATGTGCCCTTGTGAGAGCTGCTGGATCATATGTGTCCTGTCCACATTTCACTTCCTCTCTCTATCCCTTTCACAATCCTATATTGCTTTGGGAATATGCTTGTGATATATATTTCACCCATCTACCAATCAAACCTATTTGTGCCATTGATTTGTCTGGCTTTAGTTTCTGCCGCATCTGTTTCCCTTACATATCCTATCTAGTTCTTTCCTGCAAGCTCTACCGCTCTGTTACAACTTACCTCTGCTTGCCTGTTGAACTTGGTCCTCATCTTCTCCAAGGCCCTCCTCATTATTAAGCATTTCCTCCTTTGGCCAGTACAGTATTGGTGTTCTTTTGGCAAGAACAGCCTGATTGGAAAAATGGTGTCAACAGCTCTGAAATTAGGTAGACATGATAGTAGGCATTTCCTGAAGGTCACTGCGCTTATGACATCAGCGTTTACTGTATGTCATGTACATGAACACCTGCCAATGTGACAGTGTGAGAAATATCATTAGATGTCAACTGCATGAACTCTTACATGTGTTATAGCACAGTATAAGTGCCTGTTTTTAAAAGGATGTGTCCCCTGCACAACCATTATAGGATACAAGTATACTTTTTGACACTGCCTTTTAGGTATGTCCCTATTTAGCTTGGCACTCTTTATTGAATTCCCTTAAATGGGTAGATTCAAGAAAATGTGCTAAATTTTGGCACTGGGATGATGTATGCTATGTGTGAATTTTATAATGGCAGTTCTGCTTAAAACTGCCCTTATGGAATACTATCTTGAGTTCACAGTTTCAAATTTACTTAGGTCTTTGTAGGGTTACCAGACATCTGGGAGGACTGTCTGGGTGCCTAGACAGACTTTCCAAAACCTGGTAGTTTGTACAGGTTTTGGAAACCCCTGACCTCTGGCTATGTCTGGAGGGCCTCTGAGCATGTTCAGAAGATGTTGCATGCCCTCCAGATGCAGCCTGGAGGTGGGAGAAGAAAGAAGAGGCTTTGTGGAGGCAGGGGCGGGGTATAATGGGGTGGGACTGGAGGTGGAACAAGGCGGGGCTAGAGCAGAACAGGTTGGGGCCCTGTGTCCAGGTTTCTACCAAAGAAAATCTGGCAACCCTAGCTCATACCTAACTGCTGGTAGCTAGGAGCATAACTCCTAGTATTCTATAAGAACATAAGAACATAAGAATTGCCCCTGTCGGGTCAGACCGGAGGTCCATCGTGCCCGGCAGTCCGCTTGCGCGTCGGCCCCTCAGGTCCAAGACCTGATAGTGCTCATACCCTAAAACTGTCATACGCTTTTCGCTTATGACCTGTAGAGTAACCTTCTATCTATACCCTGTAATCCCCTTCGCTTTCAGGAAGTCATCCAGCCCCATTTTGAAACCCAGTATTGTACTCTGTCCTATTACCTCATTTGGAAGCGTGTTCCAGGTGTCCACCACTCTCTGAGTGAAGAAAAACTTCCTTGCATTCATTTTGAATCTGTCCCCTCTCAGTTTTTCTGAATGACCTCTTGTTTTAGTTGTCCCCACTAGTCTGAAGAATCTGCCCCTCTCCACTTTCTCTATGCCTTTCATGATTGTATACGTCTGTATCATGTCTCCTCTCAGTCTCCGCTTTTCCAGGGTAAAGAGCCCCAGTTTGTCTAACCTTTCGGAATATGAAAGGTTCTCCATTCCTTTTATCATCCTAGTTGCTCTCCTCTGGACCCTCTCAAGCATCGCCATGTCTTTCTTAAGGTACGGTGACCAGTATTGGACACAGTATTCCAGATGTGGTCGCACCATTGCTCGATACAATGGCAGGATAACTTCCTTCGTTCTGGTAGTGATACCTTTTTTGATAATGCCCAGCATTCTGTTTGCTTTCTTTGAGGCCGCTGCACATTGCGCCGCTGGCTTCATTGTTGTATCCACCAATACCCCCAGGTCTTTTTCTAGGGTGCCTTTCCCCAGCACCCTTCCTCCCATCGTATAGCTGTACATGGGGTTCCCTTTCCCCATGTGCAAGACCTTACATTTCTCCACGTTGAAGCTCATCTGCCATCTTTTTGCCCATTCACACAGTTTGTTCAGGTCGCTCTGTAATTCTTTGCATTCCTCAACAGTTTCTACTCTGTTGGAGAGTTTTGTATCGTCCGCGAACTTGATAACTTCACACTTCATGCCCGTTTCCAGATCATTAATGAATATATTGAACAGCAGCAGTCCCAGCACAGACCCCTGTGGGACACCACTCATGACCCCTTTCCAGTCAGAGTAGTGTCCTTTTACTACTACCCTCTGCTTCCTATCCGCCAGCCAATTTTGGATCCATCTGTGGACGTCCCCTTCCACTCCGTGGTTCCACAGTTTCTTCAGCAGGCGCTCATGGGGTACCTTGTCAAAGGCTTTTTGGAAATCCAGATATACTATGTCAATGGGGTTACCTTGGTCCAAATGTTTGCTTATCCCCTCAAAGAAATGCAGTAGATTCGTTTGGCACGATCGTCCTTTACAGAAACCGTGCTGGCTTGTTCTCATCAGTTTGTTTTTTTCTATATGCTCATTGATACCTTCCCTGATCATTGATTCGACCATCTTCCCCGGAACTGAGGTCAAGCTCACCGGTCTATAGTTCCCCGGGTCGCCTCTCGATCCTTTTTTGAAGATTGGTGTAACATTTGCTATCCTCCAGTCTTCCGGGATTATCCCTGTTCTCAAGGATAGGTTGCAAATATGCCTGAGTAACTCTGCTATTTCGTCTCTGAGCTCTTTCAGTATTCTCGGGTGGATCCCATCTGGGCCAGGAGATTTGTCAATTTTTAATCTATCTATCTGCCTGAGAAAGTCTTCGAGGCTTACCTCCATGCATGATAATATTCCCTCTTGATTCCCCTTGAAGATTTTTTCCGGTTCCGGCACGTTGGATGTGTCTTCTTTTGTAAAGACCGATGCGAAGAACTTGTTTAGTCTATCAGCCACCTCTTTTTCCTCCTTCACCACTCCTCTCCTGTCTCCCTCATCCAGAGGTCCCACCTCCTCCCTCGCTGACTGTTTCCCTTTTACATATCTGAAAAATGGTTTAAAATTTCTTGCTTCTTTGGCTAGTCTTCTTTGGCTAGTCTCTCCTCGTATTCTTTCTTGTCTTTCTAACTACTAGGCATGCTCCTTACCTGCCAAAGCCCCCCTCTCTTTTGTCCATGCCCCCTAAAAGTTGTACCCCACAGAATTTGCAAAAATAGCTATTAGAAAAGCAACTAAGGGCAATTATGTGCACAACTGTTAATTAATGCCAAATACTAGTAGCAGCAATTAACATGGATTAAAGCCAATAACTGATTGTCAATTCCAATTAACAGCAAAAGCCGCGCTAGCACTTCTAGCGCCAGCCATTGCAGTAACAGCCCAGATGCTCATAGGAATTCTCAGACTACATCGCTGACAAAGTAGACAAAATATTACATTACATTAGTGATTTGTATTCCGCCATTACCTTGCGGTTCAAGGCAGATTACAGAAGAGGATTTCTGGACATGTCCAGAGGTGTTACATAATAGAGCGGGTTGCTTCAGAGAATTTAAATGTTTCACTCGGTGTTAGTTAGTCTTCATCGATTTCTTGAATAACAAGGTTTTTATTTCTTTTCTGAAAGTTTTGTAGTCTGGAGTCGAGATTAGTAGATTAGAGAGTTGGTGGTCAAGTTTTGCTTGCTGTGTGGCTAGAAGGCCATCGTACAGTCTCACCTCGACTCCACCATGGTACAGACATCGTCACCCTGTGACTCATACAAGATAATTAAAGCTACATAGCTTTCCTATCACTAATGGAGTTCCTTTCCTAATTTATCTGTGTTGTACTGTAAACCTCTCAGATCTGTAATATGCTTAAGCAGTATAACAAATGTTAATGAAACATAAACATAAAACTTACAACTTGGTACCTAACTCATTTTGAAACTGTCTCCCATGATAAGATCACAGAGATACTAGATACTATTTGCCCTTCCGGTTCCAACCTGAACCCCTGTCCGCCATGCCTCCTAATGGCTGTGAAAGATGCCTTTGTAGACTCCATATTTCCTCTCCTCAACACCTCTCTACAAGCAGGCATAGTGCCCACAAACTGGAAGTTGACAGTCATCAGACCAATCTTGAAAAAAACCCACACTCAACCCTAATATGCCCGGAAACTTTAGATTTGTCTCCAAGATCCTGGAAAAAACAGTGTTAAACCAATTACACTCCTTCATCAATGAACAAAACTCCCTATCCACCTTCCCATCAGGATTCAGGATTTTCCACAGTACTGAAACAGTCCTTCTTGATATCACTGACGACTGCTGGAAACTCATGGATATGGATAATGATGTCCTTCTGGTGCTGCTGGATCTCAGCATGGCGTACGACACTATTGACCATCCTTGTCTCATTGTGTGGCTCTCTGAAATTGGAATATGAGGCACTGCATTATGATAGTTTGCCTCCATCTTGAATAATAGATCCCAAAACGTAATGCTCAACGATGCGCTATCGAAACTGAAACCAATCAAATATTGTGTTCCGCAGGGGGCTCTTCTATCCCCCTATTATCCAATCTCTACATTAGACCAGTGCTAGACATAGTCTGCAAATACCAAATACAGATTCACTCCTTCACGGATGACATGCATTTATAACCGAAAGTTATACAGCACAGGATCGACGGAACTTGGGCGTTGTGACTTAGACCATTTAAAACATGGTCTAAATCACAAAAACCCACCTAAAGTCACCAGATAAGCACTGCAAACACATAATACAGACCCCCACACACTACCCCAGTAATCAATGACCCTCCCCCACCCCCATTAAAATATTGATCACAACCTGGCAGCCTGGCATAGGAAAGCCTAGTCGTACTGCACAGAGGCATCTTAAGCTGTCTTGGGCGTGGGTTGGAGACCCATAGGGAGGAGGACCCATGCCCATAAGCCCCTGTAATCACTACATTAGCATCAAAGAGATTCACATTCTCTACCCACAACTACAATTTACCCATTCCCCGCTTTATCAACCACGCACATCCCAATTCCACAAGAAGACAATACATATAACATTAGCATTATCTCAAACACAAGAACACATCAACGCACCCGCAAAAAAAGAACAAGGGTAATAAAACCCATAAGAACCATTACCCACACCAATCCCATCACATCAGCTACTATCCCCTGTGCTTATCTTAACACTAGATCAGTCAGGAACAAGGCCTTTCTAATCAAAGATTGGATCATCAGCAAGCAAATAGCCTGCCTCTTTCTAACTGAAACTTGGCTACTGTCTGAAGATGACCCAATAATTACTGATCTCCTTCCTGACAATTACAAAATCCTTACACTAAATCGTGAGGGAAAAAAAGGAGGAGGATTAGCAATTCTTCTCAAAGAAGGATTCGAGTTCGAACTTATGGACTCCAAAACATCCAACCAACTAGAAATCCTTGCCTGTAAAATCAGTAACATCCACTAAGAAGATTCCCTCTCATGCATACTATTCTACGTCCCACCGAAAAGTTGGTCAAAAGCCAAAGAGGACTTTTGCGAATTCGTCCTACACAACTCTTTTAGTTCCTCCTACAATATTATCGCAGGAGACATAAACATACATCTCGATGAAGAGGACAACACAGACACAAAAGAATTCAAAAACTTCCTATCCCTACTTAACTACAACCTCCCTCCCTCCGCACAAACTCACGAAAAAGGCCACCATCTAGACATAGTAGCCATGTCCACAAAGGAACTCCCAGACCCCACCATCTCATTACCAGGAGGCACCTGGTGCCACGACATCTGGTTCGATCACTTCGCTTTCTACTTCAAGCTAATCTGGTTCCAACGAAAACAAATTACCCATCCAAAAATAAAAAAAGAATATCTCACGAGAGGCCACATCAACCCAGATAACTACTGGGCGCAATATAAACTTCAAGCAGAGGTAAAGGAAGAAGCTGATTTTTGGGATCACTGGACCACTACCAGCACCTCTATTTTAGACAACATTGCACCTAAACATACCAGTAAAAGTAATGCAAATAAACATAACAAATGGTTCGACATCGATCTCCTAAAAATGAAACAGTTAGCCAGACGTCTAGAAAGAAAATGGAAAAAAACAGGAGATTTATCAGACCATAACAATTGGAGAGCCAATATAAAAACCTACAAACAACTAATAAAAGATAAACGCAAAGCATTTTACTCAAACAAAATCAATTCATCCTGCAACAACTCACGAGGTGTTAATACAAAAGAGCTGTTCAATCTGGTTACTAACCTATTTGACACCACCCGCTACACTCTACCCACACACAACTCTAAATTACCCTCAGCGAACGACCTAGCCCTGCACTTTGACTCAAAAATTAAAAAACTAAGAAACAATTGCCCAACAGAAGAACCTAATGAACACCTTATAGCTAACACACAAGGAAATGAAACCCCTGCAGACATGTTCTGGGATTCATTTCAAGACATAGATTGGAATAACTATACCAAATTATACAACAAATACTCCAAATCATACTGCTTCCTGGACTCATGTCCCCCGGAAATCATGAAAGTGGCACCACTTGAATTTAAACTATCTCTACTGCACTACTTAGCCCATAACCTGAAAAACGGAAAATTCCTCACCAACAAAGGCCACATAATAATAACCCCTATCCTAAAAAATAGCAAAGAATCGTCAGCCCTAGTTTCCAATTACAGACCAATTGCTTCCATACCACTCTTTGTAAAGATCATGGAGGGGCTGGTACACTCCCAATTAATGGAATATCTAGACCAGTTCTCACTCCTGCATGAGACTCAATCCGGCTTTAGACCGCTTTTCAGCAAAGAAACGGTAATTGCGGCCATATTAGATTACTTGCACCTACTTTTAAGCAAAGGTCTCAGTGCCCTGATCATGCAATTCGACATGAGCTCTGCCTTTGACCTTGTAGACCATGCAAATTTGCTACAGTGTCTAGACGCTATTGGCATCAGAGGCGAAGTGCTAAACTGGTTTCATGGTTTCCTTTCGTCCCGAACCTATCAGGTTCGCTTCAACAATGACCTCTCCAACACCTGGAGCAACCCATCCGGCGTTCCGCAAGGGTCCCCACTATCCCCTCTGCTTTTCAATATCTACATGACCTCACTGAGCGTTCAATTAACCCAGCTGGGGATAAAATTATTCAGTTACGCTGATGACTTCACAATTATTATCCCATTTGCCAACTCTATCTCGGAAACAATTCCAAAAGCATCAGAAGCCATAAACTTGATGGAACATTGGACGACAAACTTCAAACTCAAACTCAATACTGAGAAAACAAAATTCTTTGTCACTTCACCGCACCCTCTTGACACCAAAACCCCACTAGACATCAACAAACATAACTACCCCATACAGCCCACCATTAAAATACTGGGTGTAACTCTGGACCAATACCTCACCATGAAAGATCAGGTGGACTCCATAATCAAAAAGAGTTTTTTCACCCTCTGGAAACTTAAATCCATTAAAGCATACTTTGATAACTCTGTCTTCAGAATCTTGGTACAATCCCTCATATTAAGTCAACTCGACTACTATAATATAGTCTACTTATCAATCCCTCAAAAGAATATGCGATGATTGCAACTAGTGCAAAACACTGCGGTCAGACTAATCTTCGGTCTAAAGAAGTTCGATCACGTGACGCCATACTTCAAACAGCTACACTGGTTGCCGATGGAAGCTCGTGTAAAGTTTAAGTTCGCCTGCCTCTGTTTTAAAGTTTTCTACGGTCTAACCCCTAAATACATCACTGACCTATTCTCCTTCTCAGCCAACAAACACAAGAGAAGCTCCCACTCGCACTTCGTTTCTCCACCGGTTAGAGGATGCAAACTAAATAAACACCATGAGCATCTTCTCTCACATCAGGCTGCTCTATGGGGTAAAGACCTAGAACAACTCCTATTGCCCACCACTTATGAGATATTCAGGAAACGCCTCAAAACCCACCTATTCCCGAAAGACCTAGACAGCTGACCCACTTCCCTCTTTTCCCTCTTTTGCCCTTTCTCCCAATTGTTCCCCACATCCCTTAAGTTAATTCAACTTGTATGTCAACTCAACTTGTACCCCACTAATCTTTTGTAAACCGCATAGAACTTAACGGTATTGCGGTATATAAACTGTTATTATTATTATTATTACATTGATATTGAAACATGTGCACTCCCCTATACACCCCCAAACCCCTTTTGTACTAGCATATAAGTGGCTCCTGCAGCCAAAAGGGCTATTGGGGTAGTAGATAAGTGAGTCTAGGAGATTCGGGAGGTGGTTTGGGGGGCTCACCATGACCTATAAGGCACCCTTTTTATTAAGTTCACATCAGTGCCCTGTAAGGTACCCCACTATTTAGGTACCATGTCTGGGTGTTCAGTCCATCACTTTGCAGACCCCTCCCACGTCCAACAGGGCTTGTTCTAGGTGTTTTTGACTTGGACAACAAGTTGGATGAAAATGTGGTATAAAGATGGACGATTTAGCGACTTGGACGATCAGATCGACAGGACGTATACTTAGATAATTTTCGAAATGAAAAGAAAATGTGGATATATTTTTCGAAAATGTGTCCGAAGCTGTTTTTTACTTTGGACGACTTGTGACGTAGACAAAAATGGACTTAGACATTCCTTTCGATTATGCCCCTCTGTGTATATTGGTATTAAATCCCTAGTATGTGTCAAATTAGGATAAATCCAGTGCAAATCATAACCTAACTGTATATTATGTATGTTTTTACCTGTAACCCGCTCTGAGCTCTTTGGGAAAAATGGGATAGAAAACAAATTAACCCCCTCCTTTAGAAAGCAGCATAAGCGTTTTTAGCGCCGGTCACCATGGTAATAACTCTGACGCACATGGAATTCCTATGAGCATCCGAGCTGTTACCGCAGCGGCTGACACTAAAAACATTACCTCGGCTTTGTAAATAAATTAAATAAATAAATAAAATTTTCTTTGATGCAGAGCAGAATGGATGGGCCATTTTTGTCTTTGTCATTTATTGTGTAAAACAGACGGATGTGTTTTGGGAATGTAAAGATTCATAAATTACTGATAACATCACTTTTTATTTGAGCAATTCATCTGTTTATGGCATTGGTATAATTACTCCAGTGTCAGGCTCTCCACTGTTGTTATAGTAAAAAGATGTCTTAAACATAGGTTATTATTTTGTGTTCAGTTTTGCTGAAATCTACTGTAGAGGGCACTTTCTATGCCAATTACTTAATCATTCTCTTACTCTTGAAATCTGGCTCTTAATTTGCAGTTTCAATAACCCTGCACTATAGGGTTTTGTGAAAAATCTTTTCTGCTCTTATAATTTCAAACTTCACCATTGGAATAGCTAGGTGAGAAGAATAAAATACGAGCTTCTCAGAAGCAGGGGTGACTGTACAAAGTGGATGAATCAAATGATCCTCATATGCTGACAACTTCGACAGTGCCATTAGTTTAAGAGAGAAATTCTATTCTAGAAACTTGCAATCGAAACCTGCAGTTGTTGTCAGTGTATACATTCACCCTTTATTATATTTTCCCAGGCACAGGAAATTCTAAGATTATTGTAGACACACATTGGATTAGAACAGGGGTGTCAAAGTCCCTTCTCGATGGCCGCAATCCAGTCGGATTTTCAGGATTTCCCCAATGAATATGCATGAAATCTCTTTGCATGCACTGCTTTCATTGTATGCTAATAGAGCTCATGCATATTCATTGGGGGAATCCTGAAAACCCAACTGGATTGCAACCCTCAAGGAGGGACTTTGATACCCCTGGATCAGAGGGTTGTTGGGTTGTTTATTTGTGTTTGGTTTTTGCCTTATTGCAGTTTTCTTACAAGTAGAAGGTACAATTCATATATTTATTTATTTATTCAATTTTCTATACTATTCTCCCTGGGGAGCTCAGAATGATTTACATGAATTTATTCTGGTACTCAAGCATTTTTCCCTGATAACAGCTACCATTATACAATATGCCAAGCCACACTTACAGTGCATCCAGAAAACTGCTTACACCTTCATCCCACTCTCCTGGATCTGATACCCCCATCCCTCCTGCTCCCCAAATCTGATTCCCCTTTTCCCTAACGAAAAATAGTTCCTTCAATAAGATCCCTTATCCATCCCTGTACTTCCTTTAGGCCCTGCAGACATACCTTTAAAATCCAAGGCGCAATACCCACTTACTTCTTCCAATCATAGCTCTGGTCTCAGAATGGCTACCCCAACCTCTTGTGGAAGTCTTAAGATACTAGCACTAGTACCACAAGGCTGCCGCTAGAGGTTGTGGTGGCCATTTTGAGGCCAAAGCCTTGATGAGCAGAAGTGAGTGGGCATTGCTTCTGCCTGTTCGACCCATATACCACCACTGATCTTAAAGGAGTGAAATTGTAGTGTATAGGAGAGATCAAAGGCATGTTGAGTAGAGAGAATATGAACATGTGAGAGCTCCTAAAACATATATGCCATTCCACTCAGCAACTGTCACATAACCTTGCCATACACACAGAGTTCCACATACACAGAAGAACTATGATACTCCCCATTCCTATTCCCACTACCATATATCCCTTACTCATGATGCAAGTAGTACAGCATGTGTTAGCAGTATATTCAAGAAACTGAGATCATACTCCACATACGCTGGCTCAGTAGTGAGGGTCATTACTATCACATTATCTGCCAGGAATTATTAAAAAGGGATGGTTAATAAGACTAAGAATGCTCTAATGCCTCTGTATCGCTCCATGGTGTGACCTTACCTAGAGTATTGCATACAATTCTGGTCGCCTTATCTCAAGAAAACTAGAAAAGGTTCAAAGAAGAATGATCAAGATGATAAAGGGAATGGAACTCTTCTCATATGAGGAAAGACTTAAAAGCTCTTCAGCTTGTAAAAGAGAAGGCTGAGGGGGAGATATGAATGACGTCTACAAAATCCTGAGTGGAGTGAAATGGGTACAAGTGGATCGATTTTTCACTCCATCAAAAGTTACAAAAACTATGGGACACTCGAAGTTACAGGGAAATACTTTTAAAACCAATAGGAGGAAATATTTGTTCACACAGAGAATAGTTAATCTCTGGAAAGTGTTGCCAGAGGTTGTGATATGAGCAGTTAACGTAGCTGGTTTTAAGAAAGGTTTGGACAATTTCCTTGAGGAAAAGTCCATAGTCTGTTATTGAGACAGATATGGGGGAAAGCCACCTCTTGCCCTGGATCAGTAGCATGGAATGTTGCTACTCTTTGGGTTTTTGCCAGGTACTAGTGACCTAGATTGGCCACCGTGAGGATGGGCTACTAGGCGAGATGGACCATTGCTCTGACCCAGTAAGGCTATTCTTATGTTCTTAATAACCCATTTGAAAACATTGTCCTCAAGAGAAACTCTAACACACATGTAGAATTTGGAATCATAAATCATGATCTTTTAAGCTGTCATGTAATTCTAACTGCTTCTTTGTGTAACCTTTAGTATACAATATAGTCAAAATTGCTTTTATGAGATCATGTTTTATGTATCAGCAGGTGATCAAAAGAAATATTAATAAGTAACTCATATGTATATCTTACAGTAAATGATATCTGAATGCCATTTCAATTGTGAAGTTATCCTGATGTCACACAATTGTACTTATCAATCTGTAGATATATTGTACATGGGGTTATATGCTAAAGGATTTTTTTTTTCTATTTTGTGTCTATACTTAGTACTTCGGGCCAATAATGCAAGCTAATTACAACCAATCTAAAAACAGTAGCTTACAACCCTCATGAATTTTGTAGTATTGCACAGAAGTTCACATGCTCTCCTCATATAATGATGCTTCAAGCATAGAGAAAGGTGTAAATGAAGTCATTAACATACAGTAATATACTGAAACAACTTACAGCATCCTCATTAGTCTGAGCAGCAAAAGGTTTTTATACCAGCCATAAAACACTAAAGATGACACAGTGGATTTTCTTTTTCTTTTCTTTTTTTTTTTTTTATTCTGAGGTTCTGAATTGAATTCTATATAAACCCATCATATATAGCAGACTTATATGAGCAGTGATTCATGAATTTTCCTTGATGCATACTAGATACCTGCAGCTCATCCTAAAAATTATCTTATCAGCAACCATCTTAAGCAGTTCTATTACTATATTTTTCTATCTAATATATGTGCAAACCTAACATTCATTTGTACAGATTTACTGTGTATAGTGTGATATGTATGATGATGGCATCTTCAAGCTATTTTGAGTTATAATTACATTCAGAATGGTCTCTACTCACTTCATGGCTGAATTGCAGGAAATATGGGCTTCTACCAAATAGAAGCAGTTGAAAAAGAAGTCACGTAATTTTGGGCAAAGATAAATATTGATAGTAGTATATAAAAGGATGTGTTGAAATTTAAGGATGGCAAGCCACTACAGGCTCTCCATGAATGCACTGTTCTCCACCATTAAAATTTTTTATTAAGTGACTCTTGCTGTAAGAAAAACAGGCTGAAGATCAGAGTAATAAAAACAGCAAAATTGAAATACAAAAATTCAAAGCAACCTTGATGACCATCTTTATTAGACCTCAAGATTAAGGTAAAGGAATGGTAACCAGGGCAGGATTAATTTGTCGAGGGCCCCTAGGCACACAAGTACACTGGGCCCCCTGACCCGCCCCACCCCACCCCACCATGCGCCCAGGCGGAAACAGGAAGCTGCGTCAGAGGGAAGCTTTGGGCAAGCAGCACCGCTTGCACAATTACAGTTCCTGTTGCCTTTCTTACCCACGTTGCTTGCTTGTCTTACTTTCCATCGATAGGGGGGCCGCTTTGCCGATCGGGGTGGGGCCCGCGTTGCTGATCGATTCTGGAGGGGCCCATCGCCGTTTGGAAAAAACAATGTTGATGCCCTCCTTCATCGGGCCCCCCTGACCTTTTCAGGCCCTAGGCACGTGCCTACTTGGCTTATTGGTTAATCCTGTCCTGATGGTAACATGGGAGTAAATATAAAAAAAGCATTTAAAAAGAGAACCCAAATATTTATGTATAAAGGAGGGCAATAAATTACCCTACTAGCATTGATTTCAGAGGCTTTACCACCCCTTCTAGCAATGATTGGCAGTGGCAAGAGGATGTTCTACTAACAGTGTCCATAGAGGAAGGTTTCTAAGTTTAACAAGAGAGGGCTTAAGGTGCGCTGGCCTGCGCTCGCGCACAAAATATTACATCGCAGCGCAAAGTTTCTCTTCACAGCGCACACACGCGTCGCAAAGGTAAGGGGAGGTAAGGTAAGGGGAGGTAAGGTAAGGGGACGCATTGGGGGGATTGCACTTCCCCACAATTGCCATGCTTCGGTTCCTCTTCTTCCTTCCTTCCTCCCCCCCCCCCCCCGCGGGACCCTGCGGCACCATCAACTCTTACTCCCTCTAATGTCGGCCCTGCAGCTCCAGACTTCCTCGCACCTTCTCCCCTCCCCCTTTGGATCGCTATTATTTTAAATGTTATAGCCGCGGAGCTGTATCCATCAGTGGAGATGTCTAACCTCGGCCTGCCCCGGAACTCTTACTGCAACAGTGACTTCCTGTTCCTGCCTAGACGGGCGGCTGCTGCAGTAAGAGTTCCGGGGCAGGCCGAGGTTAGACATCTCCACTGATGGATACAGCTCCGCGGCTATAACATTTAAAATAATAGCGATCCAAAGGGGGAGGGGAGAAGGTGCGAGGAAGTCTGGAGCTGCAGGGCCGACATTAGAGGGAGTAAGAGTTGATGGTGCCGCAGGGTCCCGCGGGGGGGGGGGGGGGAGGAAGGAAGGAAGAAGAGGAACCGAAGCATGGCAATTGTGGGGAAGTGCAGAGCTGCAGGGAAGAGTGTTGCGGTACCCAGCTGGAGGGAGAAGGAAGATGAGGGAGGGAATTAAAGGAGATGCCAGGGCTTGGAGCATAGGAGGAAGGTATGCCAGTCTAAGGGAAAAGGAAGGGGGAGATGTGAGAGCATGGAGGGGGAGCGAAAGATGGAAGAAAAGGAAAGGAGAGAGATGCCAGAGAATCAGGGAAGGGGAGATACCAGACTATGAGGAGAGGTGTGGGAGAGGGAAGGCGAGGAGAGAGATGCCAGACCAATGGGGTGAAAGGAGAGATGGAAGGGGGAGGCATACAGTTTCTGGAAGGGGCATAGAAGGAGAGAAGATGCCATATAGGGGAAGAGAGACGGCAGACAGTGAATGGAAGGAAGAGAGTTACAAGAAGATGAGGAAAGGAGAAACCACAGAAGACAAAGGTAGAAAAAAATTTCTATTTATTTATTGCTTTAGGAGACATGTGTCACTGTTTCTGTGAAGCATTGTATGCAGAGTCCAGCTTCTTGCTGGTTCAATTTAACCTTTGTCTATGTATTTTTATTTTATCCCCCCTTTTACAAAACTGTGAAGCATTTTTAGCACCAGCCTTGGTGGTAGCAGCTCTGATGCTCAGAATTTTATGAGCATCAGAGCTGTTACCTCCGTAGCTAAAATCCACACTACAGTTTTGTAAAAGAGGGAGGGGTTAGTTTGTGATTACATATTCCTTACTAGGCGAAGGTGTTTTCTGTGTTCTGTGTGTTCGAAAGACATGGTTTTCTGTTAGGATTGACGGTGTAGGATTGATCTGTGCTGGTCTGGCTTGTTTAGTTTTACAATGGGTGTATTGATGTACTGCTCACTGCAATATGTAAGATGCTGCCTTTTCCTAGGTACTCATGTGTGACGTGTGGTTTGTTACTAAAAATCATGTTTTTCTTACAGATGGGGGGGGGGTGCCAAAAAATGATGGGCCCCGGATGTTACATATGCTAGGTACGCCACTGTATGTAAAGATACCAGAAAGCTGGCGTAGCAAAAACTTCTAAGTTTTGAGTATTTAACCCTCCCACAATCTCACGGGCACTCGTTTCAAGTTTATTGAGATTTTGATTTAAACGCAATATCAAATATTTTCAATGCGTATAACAAAAATAAATTTGGGGAAATAAATAAAACCATTTGAACCAGTGTTCCCGCTAAGCTGCGCTGGCGTGCGCTGGCGCACAAAATATTACATCGCAGCGCACACGTTTCTCGTCACAGCGCACGATCGGAAGAGGCGTACGGCAGATGGCAGGGCGGCGAGAGGAGAATCGGGCGAGTTGGCTCATAACTTGCTGGCGCCCGATATTTTTGGCTCACGGTGAAAAAAGTTTGCTCACAACACCCGCCCGCTTAGAGGGAACACTGGCTGGGACCTACCTTTTTCACCTTCCTTGGAAGTACTGAGACTCAAAAGAGTGGGTTTTGAGGCCTGTTGTATATGATGATGTGGATTCTGTCTTCTACAAATCTCTGAGGAGGATTTAAGGAGAAGAAAACACTTTTGCATTTAGATAGGCCACAACAGGATATTTGCATACTGCCTTAACCTTTAGCTCAATGCAAACTACATAAAAGATGTTTAAAGATGCTAACAATTAACAAATTATATAGTATATTCCTTGAAAACAGCACTGTGGTAAATAATTATTAAACTTGAGGTAGTTTACATGTATTATAAGATTGGACACGGAATGAGGCCTAACTTTCAAACATGATATTAAATAATTAGGACAATTGCCATTGATCAATTTGAAAGCCAAAGAACTTTAAACTCTATGCAAGCCACCATCAGTAACCAGTGCAACTGCTTTTAGAGAGGGGTCATCCTATCAAATTTGGTTTAAAAAAATGATTTTAGCTGCATAATAATAACTGTAATCTAGTTAGTAGTATTTTCTGGATGCCCAAATACAGAGAATTACTATAGTCCAATCATGAAAAAGCAGAGAAGCCACAAACCTCAAAGAGGAGGTCTGATTTTTTGGGGGATGTAGAGCGTGAAGATTACAGTATGGAGAGAACAGGAAATGGAGAACCTAAGAAGAAGAGATTTAATTTCTGGTGTCTAAACTGTTTTATTACTAATTGATTTTGTTAGACACCCAGTGGCTTAGTAAGGGGGGACGGATCACCCCAGGTGTCATCGTGGTGGGGGGGAGCCAGCATCTCTCCACCCCCCCATACTCATGCCCTCCCTTCCCCACCCCTGTACCTCTTTAAAATCTTCACCAGCATGAGCAACTAGCTCCCTCTGAAATCACTTCCGGGTCATGGAGCAAGGAAATAACATCATAGGGAAAGCCAGGGGGTGCAGAAGGAGCAGGGGGGTGAAAGAAGGGTGCAGGGGGTTGCCACCACTCTGGGCGCCTCTTACCCGTGCTACACCACTGTAGACACCTGTTCTCAATTGTTTCTTGTGAGAAATACAACAGTAAAACTTCCTTTCTTTCTGAACAGCCATCCAGATAGACATTTTCCCCCAGATTCTATAAATGGTGTCCAAATTGGGGGGGCTTAAAATTGCTTATGATCCTGAGTTCTGCTTTGCAAATAAATGAGCTAACGAGCCATTAGCAATCAACAATTGGCTGTAAATCAATTACATATTTATGGTAATTGGCTCTAATTTGCATTTGTATGTGGATCTGGCTACACACAATCCTATAAATATCCATGCCCAAATCTTTTCATGCAACCAAAAGGGGGAGTGGTTATGGGAGTGGTTTGGGTGCATCAGGGGTATTTCAAAAAATTATGTATTGAGTTATAGAATTTGGGAGTTGTGTGTCCAAATTGCACGCCAGGATTTATATTAGGTTTTAGTTGGTGTAAATCCTCACAACCAAAGTTCGGTGCCAGAATATACACTAAGGCCTGGATTCTATAAACAGCATCCCGATTGTAGGCGGCCAGCTGCTGCCTAACCATCCAACTGAGACGCAAGTTTTCTAAACAAAAAACTCCCGAGGCAGGCCACCTACATTGGAGGCGTGAGCCTAGACAGCTGCGCAAAACCATCTAAGCTCACCTAGATATGGGCGTGGCTTGAACCTGAAGTAGCCTAAGGCAGACCTATGTGGCTGTACATGTCTCCGTAGGCCTGGGGTAGATGTGTAAAATGTAGGCCAGCAAAATGTTGGCCTACATTGTAAGCAGAAGTGGCCCCTGAACTTATGGCAAGGGATATCCCTGCCACAATAAGTTTATCAGCTGCAGCTGCCTGTGCCTCCACTCCCCCCCCCCCGTACATCGCTGCCAGGAGGGATACCCAGTCTCTCCTGCTGGAACACCACACCCCCTTAAACATTGCACGGCAGGACGGATGCTTAGTCCCTCCTGCCCGGCACCCGCAAACTCCTCAGAACATCACACGGCAGGGGGAATGCCCAATCCCTCCTTCCCGGCACCCCCGAACCCTCCCCCGTACATCACCAGCAGGAGGGAAGCCTAATTTCTCCTGCTGGAACCTCCCTCAAGTCCGTACATCACTGGAAGGAGGGATGCCCCATGGGAGGATGCCTAGAGGATCTGGCCAATCGGAATCTTAGGCTTCTCCCAGTGCATCCCAGAATACACTTGGAAATGGGTCTAAGATTCTGGTTGGCCCAGGTGCCTAAGGCCCCTCCTATAGGGAAGGGGCATGACTGCCATTGTAGTAGGCCTTATGCAGGAGCTGTCCAGCCATCCAACGATTAAGGGGGTCCTGGTGGGGGTAGGGGGTCCGGGTGAGGTTAGGGGGGCTCCAGGTGGGGGTGGGGCTGGTAGGAGTGAACTGTCGGGGGGTATCGGCAGGAGGGACTGGGCAACCCTCCTGCCGGCGATGTACTGGAGGGGTGGGGGTTCTGGCAGGAGGGATTGGGCATCCCTCCTGCTGGTGATGTACAGGGGAAGGTTTGCAGGTGCCGGACAGGAGGGATTGGGCATCCCACCTGCCAGTAGTCTTCATGGGGGATGGGGATGGGTTGCCGCTAATCTTATCATAGCGGAGATATCCCTTTCCGCGATAAGCTCAGTGGCAACCCGATTCACTAACCGACGCCTGTGACATGGACGTAGGTTAGAGAATTGGGTTCTTAGACGGCTTAGACCCTATTCTGTATAGGACACCTGTGTGAGATTCTTAAAAGCCACTTAAGTGGCTTCTGAGACAGTGTGTCCTATGCAGAATCTGGGCCTAAGAGCCCAATTCTATATAGGTTACCTAAAAGATTGGTGCTGACTAGCGCAGTGCTAAGTACGAGTCTATAAAAGTTGTCCATTATAGAATTACATTTAGTGCCACCTAAGTGTGCTTAGGCAGTGCTAAGCATTCTAACATTTAGGGGGCATCCTCTTTATGTCAAGATTGTTGTGGCCTAAATGCCTATGCCTAAATTGGGCCTCCAAAGGCTCCTAACTCAAAAAGGCACAAACTCATCGGAGAAAAGGCTTCCGGGTCAGCACGTGCAACAAGTGCCGATGAAGGCAGGAAGAAGCAGCAGCCCACCTGGAAGGATGTAACTTGGATCCTCCACTGACTTGGAAGGTTTCCCTCTGATGTCAGCTCTGACATCATAGAGAAACCTTCTGGGTCGGCTTCGGTGGAGGGGAGCGGGCAGGAAAGAGCATGGGATCCCCGGTGACCATTAAGCAGGAAGGGGCCAGGAGACCTGCACAGTGCATACCCCCAACAAGCGGCTCTAAGAGTAAGCGTCCCGCATGTTGAGAACCTCAGAATTTTAGTAGATCACTCTTTTCTTATTCAAAGGTTACAAGAAATTGAGGTATCCAGCCAGGTCCTGGACTGGTTTAAATCTTTTTATCGCCGACAGAACATTTAATGTTGATTGATTAGGCAAACATTCTTCGCCCTACCCTTTGAAATGTGGTGTCCCTGATGGATTCATCTTGTCCCTGTCCCTTTTCAATATTTTTATCAGTCCATTGGCCCTCTTAATCCAACAATGTGGTATTAGTTTTCATTTTTATGTTGATCATGTCTTGCTTCTGTTTCCTTCCTCACCTACCTGCATTGACTTATGTTCACTTCAAACCGCTTGCAAAAAATGAATCATAAGAACATAAGAATAGCCTTACTGGGTTAGACCAATGGTCCATCCAGCCCAGTAGCCTGTCTTCAAGGAGACAAATCCAAGTCACCAGTACCTGGCAAAAACACTGGCTTTAGTTTTACAAATTAGAACTCAATACGTCCAAACTAGAGAATGACACGGTGACAAAATTCATCACCGTTCCCATCCCCGCAGATAACCGCGGGAAACCATCTTCATGTCATTCTTTAAGGAGAGAGGGTAGAATCAGAGTATAATTGGGCACAACCACTGACCCGCAAGCTTTGCTTTGAAGAATGCTGGTGTAGAAGGACCGAAGTTGAAATAGACACTAGAAAATGAGATGGGATTATTTCCCGCGGTTATCCGCGGGGACGGGAACGGTGATGAATTTTGTCACCGTGTCATTCTCTAGTCCAAACTATTGTTATGAATAATACAACTTCCTCAAATCTGGAAGCACCTCCTGTTTTCTTTCAGCTGATGTTACTTGCAAAAAGACAAAAAAAGTAGTAAGTAGGAAACTGATACAAAGCTCAGAAAAGAGACTAGTCCACATAGCCATTCATGGCACTATTAAAGCTATTCCCCCTCTAGAAATGCTTTCCATATATCTCAGAAGCCCTTAAGCTTGAATATATTTCTTCCTGCCTGAGGTTGGGAAATATCTACTATGTCTGGTTCAAAAAGCATCTGCAAACATGACAGTCCCCCAATTTACATATGGAAATAAATTTGACATGTTTTACTTTAAAAAAAAAACAACCAACAACAACAGTGATAATTAGTTTTAGCACATCTTCTTTTAATTAGCAGACAGCATATTTATAAACACTACCCATAATGTCCCATCCAAAAGACTTTTCTCTAAAGGGACAGCAACCCTAGCCTTTTGAAAACCACTGTGGCCTACAGTAAAGGTGTGCATAGGAAACATTTTCAGTTTGCTTTGGATTTGGATTAATCACCCTGGTGATTCGTTATTGGATTTCAATGGTTTTGTTCCTTTGTTTCATTCAGACTCATTAAAGTCAAAGCTGCAAGCAATTTTATACTCTGATAATGTGGTTTCTATCCATTGCTATTGAAAATAGCTTAAAACTTGCTGGAAGGCACTCCAAGATATCAAATGTAGGGTGAAAACCCCATAGCAAAGGCACTATTGCATCATGAACACTCGAAGTCACCATGAATGGGGAAAAGCAACCCAAAAAATGGAATGAAGACCGCTAAGACATGACAGAAGGGGCAAAGCAGAATCAACATTGACATAAAGAACCCAAGGCACTGGAAAACAGGTAATCATCATCAACAGTGGCATGAAACCCCAAAATATTGTGAGCATAGAGCAAAAACCCCACTACGAGGGTTAACTCAAGATCAGAGTTTTGTGGGAAAATAAGTTCACTTGAGGGGTGCATGAAAGATTAGCAAAGCATCTCCACGGACAGGTTTACCTAGCTAATAGCCATTTATAAATGCAATACAGCATAGTTTATTGATGGACATACACATGAACAGCATTTGGGCACAGTGTAGAATACTATAATTTACATACATTTTCTAGCAATCAGTGCAAGCATTTACACCAGTGCTGTGTATGCAGTGGTATAGTAAGAGGGGTGGGTTTGTGTGTGTGTGTGTGAGGGGGGGGTTCCTCCCTGGGCACAGTCTTCCTAATGGCATGGCAAGGTAAATAAGTTTTGGAATGGGTATTCCATGTGATTACCCAAGACCACTGAGCTGAGCAGGAGTCCTTCAACTGCATTGCTCCCAGTCGAGGGTGACACTGTCAATTGCCAGAGACAGGCAGGTTCCCTGGAGTCCTGCAGAGCTTGCCTGTCCGCAACTACTGAATATGTGATAATGAAACAGCACCCCCCACTGGCAGGACTGCAGGTGGAGGATTCCCACTCAGCTTAAAGGTAACAGTGCTCAGGACACTTTGTCAAAGGAAAAACAACAGAATAATCTGGTGGGTTAATAACATTAGCTGAGCTAAGCACCTGCAGGAGGGATTTGTGTAAATGAGTTGGGGGTGGGGGAGGGATAAAGGGAGGTGATGTGGGCAGTGAAGGCTATGTAAGACAGTGTGTATGGAAATGATAGAAGAGTGGAAGTAGATATGTAATGGATTCTGGATTGGTGGAGCTGAACAAATGGTGGGTGATGTGGACAGTGAAGGCTATGTAAGACAGTGTGTATGGAAATGATAGAAGAGTGGAAGTAGATATGTAATGGATTCTGGATTGGTGGAGCTGAACAAATGGTGGGAGGAGCTATGTTAAGGATTGGTGTAAACTTATCTTCACAAAGGAATAGACTATGAGGAACAGGGAAGGGAATGGTTAGGGGGCACCTGTTGTAATTTTTAATTTTTTCCTGTGGTAATTTTTGGTGGTAATCATTTTTTCTGGTAGGTTATTTGGTGAGGTTCATATTTTACAGTGTTGGTGGGGGGAGCTGGTTTCCTAGGGTATTATTACCTGCGCGTTTATATTTTGTGCAGCATCTTCATTTTTTCAAGTTTTTTGCCTGTTCTGCTTCATTGAAGCAAGGAATTCTGGTGTGAGGAGGCTGTTTCCTGGGATTCTGGATGGGTGCTGCACACTTGTTTGTGGAGTGGAGTGGCAGCATCAGCTGTAATAGGTGAGCACAGCTTGTGTGAGCATGTGGGAAGTGAGCCGAGACATTCTGGGGAGGGTGTATTGCTGTGGCTCTTGAGTCAGTGAGGTTATTATTATTATTGAGGGTTTGTTTTGGGAAGTGCAGAGTGCCTGTATGGTTTTCTTAAAAAAAAAAAAAGCATCTTGTTAGGGGTAACTGGAGCACTTTGAAGGGAGATTAAAGTGGGTCTGGTTTTCGTTTTAATAAGTTGTGCATGTTAGTGTGTTTGGTGGAGTGGTGATTGTGGTACTGGGGAAGGAGAATCGTTGGAGTGATTTGTTATTTTCATTTCAGTATGCTTTTGAAAGGTCACTTGGACACACAAAGTCAGAGGCGTGAAGAAAGTACAAGTTTTATTCACAGCATGCATACTGGACCCCTGAGCTCCAAGCTGGCTCAGAAGTGCCGAAACCAGGAAGTTACAGAGATATTTATTCATTTTTCTGGCTATACAACTGAATTCTAGAAAAAACTTTTCACATGTTACTTTTCTTAACACTCATTGGTTCTAAGCTCACACTAGCAGGTCACTAGCAGGACACCTATCTAACTCTAACAGTTAAATGTACAGAAGGGCAGGGTACATCATGGCTCAAACTCTTATCTATTCAGCTTACAATGTGGTAAGGTAGGGACATACATTTTAGGCAGATGCAGTCAATAGATTATACACTCTTTTCAGCTATGTAGGCCAGAGCAATATTTTAAACAACAGTTAACTATTTCATGACCCTACATTCCCCCCTTTCAGGCTGGCGTACCTAAGGAGCCAAGCCTGACAAAATAAAGTTAGGGGTCAGGAAAGTCGGAGTTCCCAGTAGGTAAGTGGGAGAGGGCAAGGGCCAATGCAGCAGTGGAACAGTTGACAACAGAGTCCATAGTTCAGTGGAGCAGCTTTATGGCTATGGGGACCATACAGGGCAGGCAGCAAAGGAGCAGAGAAGACAGGGCAGCAACCAGCAAGATGATCTTCAATGCTGAACCAGAGGGCAACCAGGAGCTGAAGGTACCAGAGATCCAGTCTGCAGTAAGGTCACGCCAGGTCTGGTCAGGAACATGAGCCAGTTTGGTGATACGATCCACATCGTTCTCAATCACTTTACTCAAGTTCAAGGCAGCAGTTGGAGAGGTTGAATTTATCACAGGCACAGCAGCTAGTAAATAGTCCAAAGCTAGACGATTCTGATAAATAGCAGTGCACATTTTAGCATTCTCTCTGCCAATGGTACTCAAAGCTCGTGAGGTGTCATTGGTTATCAGTTCAAGTACAGCTTATAGACAAATAATGCAGTTCAGCAAATAGATTGGGGTCCGATAGCCCCAGGTGTCATCCTCGGTCCATGTGGCAGGTCCATAAGCAGCAATGATCCGTTCTGCAGGCCAGTCATCACCCCATTCACCTATTTTAAGGGAATTGGTGGAAGTAGATCGCTTTTGGCGACCTCTGGTGTTGAATACAGGGGCTCCCAGGTGTTCACCATCGGCCAGCGGTAACAGGAAGAAGCTGGGACGGATCATGCAAAGCACACATGTACCAGTCCATTAAGCAGGCAACCAAGAGTAGGCAAACGGATCACAGAGCCAATATCAACTATCAGGAGCTGACCATAATTCATAGGAAGTTCCATTAAGCAGTGTCTGAAGGGCTGAAGACAGTGGGAAGCAACAATGGAGGTTCACAAGGCCCATCGTGAAGGTCGTGGACCTGACGTAAAAGTGAGGGTCTGTGAAGTCAGGTTTAACATGTCCAGCTGCATTGCCTCCCATAGCCACTGTTCTCCCATACCAGTCCCTCCTCATACAAAATAATTGCTAACATTAAGAGTCTGACCTATAGTTTCAGCAAACTATATAAACAGATTTCTAGTGATTACAGGATATCAGTATCTACTTTCATAAAACTGGGGAAACACCACAGAGTGATAGACAGGAGCACATGAGTGGGATACAATTCGGACATATACATCAGTACCTGAGTCTCACCTTTTACCATCAATATACAATGCCATGCAGTCTCTGGCCTTCTGGACTTGGACATTGGCATTCCAGTTATATGGGTCAGTGATAGTGAAAACCATGGGATTACAGTAGCCTGTAGTACACAAGGGGCCGGAGCTAAGACCTATAGTAAGGGAGGCAGACGGGGTATTAGGGGGATATTTGTGTGGGTTATTGTAGGTGGCCCACAAGACACTTTCTCATAAAGGACAGGCTCCACCATTAGTGAAGGTTTCCTCATAGGGGCAGTTCTTAAAGGCATCAGGTTATACAGACCTATATACTTAGCACATTTGGTATAATAACGCTGTCAATCTAGGGAGCCACACAAAACTGAATTAGGGGTAGTACCATGACCTTGAGAAACATCAAATAGCACACATGTATCACAATACAAAGACACCGGGCGAGTGGGGTCTACAATAAGAGTCTAGTTGATAAGTGGACCCTCAACATTATAAATGCAGATTTCCGCCCACTTTTAAACTTCATCACCAGTTGGTTGGAAACAGAAAATACCCTCAAACGTTTGACACTTTCTGTACTTAACTCCTTCATGCAAACAAACATCAGGCAAAGGGCTAGGGGCACTTGTTAAGTACAAAATACAGAAGAAAGAAACATAAGTGAGGGCAACACAAATATCATATATATATATATACTAACATAGGAAACTCATTTTTCTTTCAGGCACAACTTAGAAAACTTCAAACAGTTATACACTTTCTAAAGGCAGTGGTGAACCACAGGCAGTCAATTAAACTCAAACACTTATAAAGAATTATATTCAGAACACCTGATAAGTACAGTGGTAAATATTCAGAACTTTTGAGGTCTTAGAAAGCTTCAGCTGAAGATCCGTGTTGTAGTGGAAACAAGTTTCATGTCCGGACACCTTTGACAACTGTAAGAGAAGAAATTAGGACAGTAAAAGGACCTATCCACCTAGGTTTCAGGGGGTCTGACTTCCAAGTTTTAGCCATACTGTATTTCCAGGGAATTACCCATGGACTTGTGTAGCTATCGATAGTGGGGCCCTTTCCAGGACCCATTTGTGGAGCTCTTAAAGGGCTTTAGCTAAAGACTGGACCTGACTCTGGAGGATATCTGATCCCAGAGTAGCAAAGGAACCAGGATCTGGGTTCACAATGGGTGGTGGCCGGCCGGACATGAGCTCAAATGGGGCTTAGATGGGATGCATCTAATCTGAAAAGAACAGAAGGCAGCAGGACAGGCCAGGACAGATTAGTTTCTTCAATTCATTTTGTGAGAAGGGTCTTAAGAGTTCTGTTTATTCTTTCGACCTGACCAGAGCTCTCAGGATAGTAAGCAGCATATAATTTCTATTCAATTTGGAGGGCCTGAGCAATTTGTTGGATAACATCGGCAATGAAAGCAGGGCCATTGTCACTGCCTATAAAAACAGGGAGACCAAAGCACGGAATTATTCAGGAGGTGTTTGGTTACTTCCCTGGCGCGTTCAGTGCAAGTAAGGAAGGCTTTGACCCATCTAGTCAGGGTGTCTGTGAAGACTAGGAAGTGACTGAGGGAACGGGAAATGGGCATGTGGATAAAATCTACAGACAGAACCTGCATCGGATATGTTCCAATAGGTTGGTATCCAAGAGGTGGCAGTCATCTGATTGGGAATTTTATTCTAGAACCGACAACACACTGTCGGACCATATTCCGGACTAGCTGATCAAGGTGATTGATAAAGAAATGTCTCTTGAGAGTCAATTTTCATAGCGGGTTCTCCAGAGTGTGCCAGATCATGGCATCTTTTGACAATCGTGAGGGCCAGGTGTTGAGGAATGAATATGAGGGTACCCGCTGTGCTTACGTTTGAAGTATCAGTGTGTGGGTCTGGATTGGCACTTGAATTGGCGCATTTTGTATCCACCCCTCTTTCAGGACAGACTGGCCCAAAATAATGCATGCCCAAGTCTGTTCCTGAGAAGCGTACTGGGGTGTAAGGGAATCCAGAAAAGGAATGATTGTATACAGAGGAGCCAAAAGAGGGGGCAGAGACTGGCAGCTCGGGCTGTGCGGTTGGCAAGGGCATTACCACGAGAGACAAGGTCCGTCACGCATCTGTAAGCATGGCAGAGCATAACAGAAACACGTGAGGGTAGTTGTACGTGGATCAGGCGGCCGGAGGCTGTAATGAAACCTCGATATTTCCAGATGGCCCTATGGGAATGCAAGTTAAGGAAAGCATATTTGGAGTCAGTATATATATTGCAAGACTGAGAGGCAGAGTGGCGCAGGGCAGAAGTGAGGGCATAAAGCTCAGCTTCTTGGGCAGAAGGGCCAGAAGGCAGGGGCCTGAGTTAGAAGTTTTTGGAGGCAGCGAAAAGACGCTCCTGAAGTTGGGTCCAGACAAAAGGGGCTGAGTCAGCGCCTTTGGTGGAATCATACAGAGGACGAGCAATAGTAGAGAAATCAGGGATCCAGATGGGACAGTATCCTGCAATACTGAGAAAGGTGCTCAGAGCCTTGCAGTTATCAGGGACAGGGAGACTACAGACAGCCTGGACACGGGTGTAGGAAGGGACCTGGTACCCTTGGAGATTTGAAAGCCAAGGTAGGTGACACGAGGAAGGCATACTTGAAATCAATGTAAATATGGTCACAGGAAAATTTAAAAGGCAGACCCACTATCTGAAAGACAGATAAATAATAATAATAACAGTTTATATACCGCAATACCGTGAAGAGCTATGTGGTTTACAAAATATTAGAGAAGGTACAAAATAATTGAACTTAAGATGTGTACTAACACATAAGAATTGTTCTCAATCCCTATTCTATATCAGGTTCCTACCCCAAAGAGCTGACTTATAAAATTAAGCTAAATGCAGTTCTGGATCCACCCACTAAGCAGGGTAGTCTGACACAAGCGCTCTCTAAAGCAGCAGTCCCTTCACTATCAGCTGACTGGCAAAAATATTTACTTCAATACAAAAGCATTCCTAAAAATTACATTGTTATACCTAAACTTACATTTTTTATATACAGAAATACAAAACAAAGATTGGAATATACAGTAAAACTTTGGATTGCAAATAACTTGGTTTGCAAGTGTTCTATAAGACAAGCAATGATTAAATTTTAACTTGCTATACCAGCAACGTCTTGCAATACACGTACATACAGTATAGAAGCATCACATTTTTACAACTGAGCCAATGGTTCCTCTCTATATGACGCTGCAGGAATGCAGTGACTGTTCCAAACGAACAAGGGCTTGTATATTTTTGTACACGAGTGCCCTGGACTACAAGCATGCTTCTGGAACAAATTATGCTCCCAAACCAAGGTTTTACTGTACTCACAAGTTTAAACATTGTTCATTTTTATTTTTTTTTTTTTTTACAATCAACATGGGTCTCAGTAGAGACTTACTCCCCCTTCCTACAGAATTTCACAAAGGAGAGAGAGTTGCTTAAAGATCAAAGAGATCAAATTACAGATGTAGTCCTTTTCAGAACTTTTAAATTTAGACAAATAACTACTAAATTTGGACAAAGAACTTCTTTTTAGCATGGAATATAAGTTCCAGAAATCATATTTTTCGTTTATATGCATTTCTGAATATGCATATACATTTTATAACATAGCCAAAAACTTCAAATGCAAAACCACTTATCTGTTTCAGGAGAAACCACATTGGAAGTGCTACACATTTCATGGCCCTTATCAGCACAAAAGGAAAAGTACTCTCCTCTCATGCTGTGAACAACTGACAGTTTAAACTTCACTAATACATTTGGACAGACAGAACTCATAAAAAAACCCGGGATACTGCAGGACTTGGGAATCAGATGAAGGGAAGAATTTGGCAAGGTCTGAAGCAAGGACGGTGAAGGATTTTCCAATTGGAATGCAAAATAGGCTGACTGGAAGAGGAACCGACAGCAAACGAATGCATAAAAACTTGACGGGTTATGTCCTCTTCCAGGGAGCCAGAGGGGGCCAGCCCACACCAAATATCGGCCATTCTAACTGGCACAGACAAATAAGGGTTGATTTGTTAAGTATAATCAAAGACAAATTCCTTTTTTAAAATTAGCTAACATATCAAGAGATCCCCACAGGTAGACAAACATCCCCCCATTGTGCAATGGAGGACAAAAACACTTCCCTGAATTCCTGGCCCCGCCCATCTCTGGACTAGGGAAACGCAGTACTAACAGGTCCACACTCGCTTCGTCCTCAAGGACGTCTCAGACACTCTCAAACACACAAAACACAACAGATTTCAGTTCAGTTACTCAACCAGAAAATAACAGTTCCTAGAATCCCTTTCCCACAACTTTTCAGCGACAGATCACGTGGCTTACTAGGCAGGAGACGAGAGACAGGATAGGGATGATCAATCCCCACTTACCAGATAGTGGCCACTCCAGGTACAGATACAGATACAGATTCTTGTACTTTAAACTGAGACTAGATAAGTCAGTTGAAGCGGTCCAACGTCCTGAGGTCTGCCAACCCCCCAAAAGGAAGGCAGCCGGCTAAGCAGACATATCAGCCGTAGGACCAGAAACAAGTGACCAATCGAGTAACCAGTGGTCAAGAGACCTTCAAGTCCCTGTTCGGAAGCCAAATGAAAGGTCACTTGGACACACAAAGTCAGAGGCGTGAAGAAAGTACAAGTTTTATTCACAGCATGCATACTGGACCCCTGAGCTCCAAGCTGGCTCAGAAGTGCCGAAACCAGGAAGTTACAGAGATATTTATTCATTTTTCTGGCTATACAACTGAATTCTAGAAAAAACTTTTCACATGTTACTTTTCTTAACACTCATTGGTTCTAAGCTCACACTAGCAGGTCACTAGCAGGACACCTATCTAACTCTAACAGTTAAATGTACAGAAGGGCAGGGTACATCATGGCTCAAACTCTTATCTATTCAGCTTACAATGTGGTAAGGTAGGGACATACATTTTAGGCAGATGCAGTCAATAGATTATACACTCTTTTCAGCTATGTAGGCCAGAGCAATATTTTAAACAACAGTTAACTATTTCATGACCCTACACTTTTATTATTATTTTCTGTGTGGAGCTGTTGGGGGATTAGAAGAGATTTGGGCTTTTGTTTTAGCCCTGGTGTAACTGGGGAAAGAGATATGGTGCTGAGGATGGTTGCAGGGGCAACGGGGAGTGCAAGGAAAAGGCTAGTGTCAAGCAACGGACGAAAAACCAGGCCCCACTCTTGATAGATCCTCATGGGATGCAGTTACAGTGCAGGGGCCTGATCCTGAGAGTCTGTGAGCGGCACTTCATAAAGGAAAGCAGAAATCTTGAGCTAAGGATTAGCAGATTGCTGCCGAGTCAGGCCCAGTGCTAGCAGCTACTGATGTGGGTGAGATTACATTGACTTCAGGGATGCCAGGTTTTGGCAGTCTCTAGAGCATTCTGGTCAGCTGCTGTCTGTGCTGCAAAGAGTGTTAATGATTGTAGTGGTGAGAGTGCTAGGCAAGGGGGTTTGAGGTGTGGCATCCATGCTTGCGGAATAAGAAGTTTTTAAGAAGTTTAAGGCATGTTGTGAAGTGCAAGCAGATTGAGAAATGGCAGCATTGGGGTGTTGGTAATGATCCTATGGGCTTTGGACTCTTGCGACCTCTGCTTCTTTTTCCTTATCCTCCTTTGATTCTGATATGGGAGTTAGTACCACGGTTCCAGCTTCTGAGGATGCAGGTTCTGTAGTAAAGGGGTGTATGGGGGTATTGAGAGCAGGTCATACATTGCCCCCCATTGGACTGCTTTATTTCAGTTAAATGGAGACAAAACATTTTGCACGGGAAATATATTGATCTATTTGCCTTAATTGCTTGTGAGAATGAAAGAAGGAAAATAGGAAAGAATAGGGGAGAAACCAGTTAGCGTTCCTAAGACAATGTGTAGTTGGTCATTGGGGTTTCATGTGTTTGCTTGTATGCTAAGGCTGCAAAACCTGTTCTCTATCCTGATTTGCTACGTTATTCTGCTCTTATTCTGTGTGCCTAGGGTTACTACGCATCCGGATTTCCTCGGATGTCCGGAGATCAGGACCGCTTTTCAAAACTCAGCACTTTGTCCGGGTTTTGAAAAGCTTCCCGTCAAAATTGCTTTGGGAAGGGGAATCCGCACATGCACAGATGCAACGCGGTGATGTCATGTACACGCACGCGTGTGCATAACATCATTGTGTTGAGTCTGCACATGCGCGGATGCCGTCTGGGGGCGGGGCTGTGGGGCTCCAATGGGGCTTGACACAAACGGAATGGGGCAGAACTGGGCGGGCCTGGGGGTGTAGCCATGGGTCCGGATTTTCCTTTGGGAAAATCTGGTAACCCTATGTGTGCCTATAAATCTTATGGGGAATGGGGATGACTAAATTATGATGAGTGATTTAGGAAGAGTTTGACTCGTGATAAATCAGATCTTTGAGGTGTCCAGAATGTGGATTTGTGACTGGCTGAAATGACACAATCACAAGTCTGGCTCTTTCATTCAAGGGCCCTCCTCAGTCCTGAGTACAGGATTTTGGAGGCCAGGCTGTTCTATCTCAAAAGTGACTGGAGCTCGGGGAGGAGTATAGCCTTTACCATGGCCTAGTGCAAGCTTGAGGAATCAGTCGTTTGGCAGGGTGGGAGCCAATGCCAATGTTGTTTACAGTGTAATGCAAGAAGGTGTCATCAACAGTCATGTCTGTTTAGATATTGTTGCAGCCAGTGTGCAGGTGCACACCCTGCCTTTTGCTGCCCAGGATTTTGGGAAATCTAGCAGGGGTCAGTTTGGGAGGGGAGGAGAGCATGCCTACCAGTAGACCTGTTTACCAAGGCACCTCTACCTATTAGATTGCTGTATATACTAGAATATAAACCTAGATTTTGGGAACAAAAATATGACCCAAAATTGGGGTCTTGGTTTATATGTGAGTCTTACTACTACTTCTACTTATCATTTCTATAATGCTGCTAGACGTACACAGTACTGTACATTAAACATATAAGAGACAATCCGTGCTCAATGGAGCTTACAATCTAATTTTTAGACAAACAGAACAAATAAAGGTTAGGGAATTTCTCACACATGGACCTGTTGGAGGCCTTTCCCCTGGCCTACCTTTAGTCCTGCTGGTTCAGGGCTTTTTGTTTGGAGAATTAGCAATTCACAGCAGTGTGCTCAATTGATGTCAGCATTTAGCTGAATGGCAGAGCAGTTTACAATCTACAGCATAATAAAATAGCAATTCAATGTACAAAAATAGCCCATACATTCAAGGGGAGAAATCCATTAAATTTAGCAAAAAAAGAAAAAATTAACATTAGGGATATTCTTCTGTTTTCCAAGTTACCAATAGTGCTACCCGTTAAACCTGAGAATATGCATCTTAGAAAAGATAGGTTTTTAAGTTTTCCATGAACATATTGATTTAAGTGCCAATGCTATTAAATTCCAATACTCTAGACTGTTAACAGAGAAAATAGCTTTTCTTAGATATTCATGTACAATTTCTTTGTACAATGGAATTATAAGCAATTGCTTATTTGTAGATCTCAAATTTCTGCCCGCTACATATGGGTTCAACATATAGCACAACGCCCCTCCAATTTGATTTATTCTGTCATTGCAATATAATTTGTACCCAGATAACACAGTGTCCTATTGATTGTCCTCCTTCCACCAGGTCTCTGAGATGCCTATTATATCTACCTCATCATTCAGTGTTATATACTCTAACTCTCCTACTTTATTTTTTAGACTTCTAGCATTTGTATACAGCTACTTCAAATTGTGTTTTTTACTTGTTGAGAAGATGACAGGGATAACTTGCTACCTCTACACTGATTCCCTTTTAAGCACTCTTGGCCATTTTTGAAACCTCTTTATTGAGACTCCCTAAATGTTCTGATTCATGAGTATTCTTCAAGAATACTCCTCACTGAACCATCTGCTCCTGGGCGACTGTCAGCTCCCTCTCCCCCCCCCATCTTGGTTTAAAAGCTGTTCTGTCTCCTTTTTAAGCATTAGTACCAGCAGCCTGGTTCCATTCCGGTTAAAATGGAGTCCATCCTTTCGGAACAGGCTTCCCCTTTCCCAGAAGGAAGCCCAGTTCCTAACAAATCTAAATCCCTCAACTTTGCACCATCATCTCAGCCATGCATTGAGATTTTGGAACTTTGCCTGCCACTTGGATCCTGCGTGTGGAACTGGGAGCATTTCTGAAAATGCTACCCTGGAGAATCTGGATTTCAGCTTTCTATCTAAGAACCTAAATTTGGCTTCCAGAACCTCCCTCCCATATTTTACTATGTCATCACTACCTGCATGTACCAAGACTGCCGGCTCCTTCCCAGCACTCTCTAATAATTTATTTATTTGACGTGTGAGGTCTGCCACCTTCGTACCAGGCAGGCAAGGGACCAGGCGATCCTCATGCCCACCAGCCACCCAGTTAACTGCATGCCTAATGACTGAATCTCCCACTACATCAGCTGTTCTAACGCCTCTCCACTGGGCTGAAGTGCCTGGAGATAGATCCTCAGTGCAAGATGATATTGCATCTGTATCTCCTCGTAGGCAGGTCCAGTCTATAAGATCATTTCCTGCATCACTAGGGTGATGCTATTCTTTTAGGAGATCTCCCTCCTCTAAGGTAGCACAGGGACTGCCAGACTGGAAGTGGAACTTCTCTACAACTTCCCTGTAGGTCTCCTCTATGTAACTCTCTATCTCCCTCAGCACTTCCAAGTCTACTACAACTCTAGCCTTAAGGGAAGGGATTTGTTCTCTGAGAGCCAAGAGCTCTTTGCAGTGAGCTCACACATATAATTTCTCACCAACTGGGAGATAATCATTCAGTGACACTCGGTGTAAAACACTGGATAGCTCCCCTCTTGCTGCTGGGCTATGTCTGCATCTTATTATTGAGCTGCTTAATTAAATCCTATTAAAATACTGTGTATCTTAGACTGGTATAGAGAACCTTAAGATAATTTGTATGCTTTATTTAGTGTTTGAGTCAGCAAAAAAATGAAATGTAATAAGAATATGTAATAACCTGTTCACCTGTTGTCCTAAGTAGGATAATTGACTATTTAAATGTATAAATGATATAAAGAGACAAGGATGGGTATTTGTGGCATGGGGGTGGTGAGCAGTGTTCCCGCTAAGCTGCGTTGGCCTGCGCTCGCGCACAAAATATTACATCGCAGCGCAAAGTTTCTCTTCACAGCGCACACACGCGTCGGTAAGGTAAGGGGACGCATTGGGGGGATTGCACTTCCCCACAATTGCCATGCTTCGGTTCCTCTTCTTCCTTCCTTCCTCCCCCCCCCCCCGCGGGACCCTGCGGCACCATCAACTCTTACTCCCTCTAATGTCGGCCCTGCAGCTCCAGACTTCCTCGCACCTTCTCCCCTCCCCCTTTGGATCGCTATTATTTTAAATGTTATAGCCACGGAGCTGTATCCATCAGTGGAGATGTCTAACCTCGGCCTGCCCCGGAACTCTTACTGCAACAGTGACTTCCTGTTCCTGCCTAGACGGGCGGCTGCTGCAGTAAGAGTTCCGGGGCAGGCCGAGGTTAGACATCTCCACTGATGGATACAGCTCCGCGGCTATAACATTTAAAATAATAGCGATCCAAAGGGGGAGGGGAGGAGGTGCGAGGAAGTCTGGAGCTGCAGGGCCGACATTAGAGGGAGTAAGAGTTGATGGTGCCGCAGGGTCCCGCGGGGGGGGGGGAGGAAGGAAGGAAGAAGAGGAACCGAAGCATGGCAATTGTGGGGAAGTGCAGAGCTGCAGGGAAGAGTGTTGCGGTACCCAGCTGGAGGGAGAAGGAAGATGAGGGAGGGAATTAAAGGAGATGCCAGGGCTTGGAGCGTAGGAGGAAGGTATGCCAGTCTAAGGGAAAAGGAAGGGGGAGATGTGAGAGCATGGAGGGGGAGCGAAAGATGGAAGAAAAGGAAAGGAGAGAGATGCCAGAGAATCAGGGAAGGGGAGATACCAGACTATGAGGAGAGGTGTGGGAGAGGGAAGGCGAGGAGAGAGATGCCAGACCAATGGGGTGAAAGGAGAGATGGAAGGGGGAGGCATACAGTTTCTGGAAGGGGCATAGAAGGAGAGAAGATGCCATATAGGGGAAGAGAGACGGCAGACAGTGGATGGAAGGAAGAGAGTTACAAGAAGATGAGGAAAGGAGAAACCACAGAAGACAAAGGTAGAAAAAAATTTCTATTTATTTATTGCTTTAGGAGACATGTGTCACTGTTTCTGTGAAGCATTGTATGCAGAGTCCAGCTTCTTGCTGGTTCAATTTAACCTTTGTCTATGTATTTTTATTTTATCCCCCCTTTTACAAAACTGTGAAGCGTTTTTAGCACCAGCCTTGGTGGTAGCAGCTCTGATGCTCAGAATTTTATGAGCATCAGAGCTGTTACCTCCGTAGCTAAAATCCACACTACAGTTTTGTAAAAGAGGGAGGGGTTAGTTTGTGATTACATATTCCTTACTAGGCGAAGGTGTTTTCTGTGTTCTGTGTGTTCGAAAGACATGGTTTTCTGTTAGGATTGACGGTGTAGGATTGATCTGTGCTGGTCTGGCTTGTTTAGTTTTACAATGGGTGTATTGATGTACTGCTCACTGCAATATGTAAGATGCTGCCTTTTCCTAGGTACTCATGTGTGACGTGTGGTTTGTTACTAAAAATCATGTTTTTCTTACAGATGGGGGGGGGGTGCCAAAAAATGATGGGCCCCGGATGTTACATATGCTAGGTACGCCACTGTATGTAAAGATACCAGAAAGCTGGCGTAGCAAAAACTTCTAAGTTTTGAGTATTTAACCCTCCCACAATCTCACGGGCACTCGTTTCAAGTTTATTGAGATTTTGATTTAAACGCAATATCAAATATTTTCAATGCGTATAACAAAAATAAATTTGGGGAAATAAATAAAACCATTTGAACCAGTGTTCCCGCTAAGCTGCGCTGGCGTGCGCTGGCGCACAAAATATTACATCGCAGCGCACACGTTTCTCGTCACAGCGCACGATCGGAAGAGGCGTACGGCAGATGGCAGGGCGGCGAGAGGAGAATCGGGCGAGTTGGCTCATAACTTGCTGGCGCCCGATATTTTTGGCTCACGGTGAAAAAAGTTTGCTCACAACACCCGCCCGCTTAGAGGGAACACTGGTGAGTATTGTATGTGAGGGTGGGGTGGATTATTTTTATGTGTATTTTATGTAGGACAAGGTAGTTTAGGCAAGTCCGTGCCTGCATATATGTGTTTTACAATGTGTGTTCTTTTTGTGTGTTTTTTAAATTATGTATGTCAGGGCTGCTCAAGTCCAATCCTTGAGATCTATTGGCAGGCCAGGTCTTCAGGATTTCCACAATGAATATGCATGAGAGAGATTTGCATACCAAGAAGGCAGTGCAGGCAAATTTCTCTCATGTATATTCATTGTGGATATCCTGAAAACCTGGCCTGCCAGTAGATCTCGAGGACCGGTCTTGGGCAGCCCTGTATGTGTTTTTGGAACCAGCTTTGTATAAAGCGGGATATAAATAAAAACCATAAACCATAAAATAAAACCATAAGACTATAAGTAAAGAAATGAGCTAGAGATGGATGGGTGTGGGTGAGTGGGAGGGAATGCAGACTAGCAGAAAGTTCAAGTTTAAAAACTATAGCAGGCTTTTACTCTATGGAAACTAGCTAAGTAAAGCTTGCTCTTTTAAGATCTAAAACTATCTTTATAAAAGAACTTACAGTTTAGCTTTTATTCCCCAAATTAGCAAAGCTCAGAGCAAAATAATGTACACTTACCTAGAGAAATATCCTGTCTCCTCTCCTCTCTGAAAGATATGTCCTCTCCTTTCCTCTCAGAGAGAAATATGTCCTCTGCTCCTCTCCTCTCTGAAAGAGGGCATAGAGCTGGAATCTGTTCAGATGCAATTAAAGTTGCCTCCTGAGAAATTACAAGCTTTGAAAGAGGCAATTTTGGCAGCCTCTAAGAAGAAGAAATTGTCTGAAAGCAATCCAGTTGTTAGTGGGGCATTTCAATTTTTGCAGCTCAGGTTATCCTGAGGGGTAGAATTTTTTTCTAGATGCTTGGCTAAGTAATCTGTTGGGCTGTGATGGCCTTATTTTCAGGTACGGATCTCCAGGGCAGTCTGGGAAGATTTGGGCATATAACAGTAATTTTGGGAGTCTTTTGATGGAGTGTGTGGGCAATAGCCCACAGTCTCGTCTGTTGATTTGAAGCTATTTACTGATGCTTCCAGGAAAGTGGGATTTTATGCTTATTTTGGGGGAGCCTGGTGTGCTGCCACATGGCCTGAAAGGTGGAGAGCAAATGATTGGTGTTGGAACGTAGCGCTGTTTGGGTTGTTTCCTTTGTGGGTGGCTCTCTGGATTTTGGGGCATAATCTGGCAAATAGGAGAGTGGTATTATTTTCTGAGAATATGGCAGTGGTATATGCAATTAATCCTCACTCCTCTCACTGTTCCCTTATGGGAGAGCTATTGCATTTAATTATGTTGTACTGGGTACACTTGAATGTGTTTCTAGCCGTGTGGCATGTACTCGGTATTTTCAACAGAGTATTAGACGCACTTTCTCATTTGCAGTGGACTCGCTTTAGAGCAGGGGTGTCCAACCTTTTGGCTTCCCTGGGCCGCATTGGCCGAAAAAAAAATTTCTGGGGCCACGCAAATGCTGCAGCAAGACAGAGGAGGGAGCTGGCAAGACGGTAAACACCCGGGGGCAGCAGAGAAAAACACTGCATCGCCCTCGACTGGGGCCGCACAAAATACTTCATGGGGCCGGCCCTTGGCCCGCAGGTTGGACACCCCTGCTTTAGAGTATTGGCTCTGGCGACATACCTCTACCCAGTGGAGATGCCAGAGGCTTTATGGATCAGCTTCTGGAAGACTGTGGAAGACACAGATGTTTAGTATCTAGTCATGGAAAGCATATGGTGCTGATTGGACTTCTTTTCTGCAATTTTTAGATTATTGTGGTCAGAGTGTTCCTTCCCCATTTTGGAGCACAGGAATTCATACTTTTTGCTCTGTCTCAAGGTTGGTCATATGGAATGGTTAACCAGACTTTGGCTCATATGGGTTTTGTATCAACATTGTGGGGTTTGCCTGACTCTTTGTCTGCATATGCAGTGAAGAAAATGATGCGTGGTTATGCTCTTTCTGGGGTTGTTTATCATTTTCAGGCAATGTGATTACCTATATTGTATGATGGTTTGGTGGAATTTTGGGGGGGAATATTGCCAGCAGTATGTTCTTCTGCCAGAAACAGAACCCAGAATATCACTGCAATGACCAGTTAAAACATAGTCCCTCTTTTACTAAGCTGCAGTAGAGGTTTCTACTGCAGCCTGGGGCGCTAAATGTTCCAATGCTGCTCCAACGCTCTTAGAATTCTATGAGTGTCGGAGCATTTAGAGCTCTGGGCCACAGTGGAAACCTTTACCGGGGGGGGGGGGGGGGAAGCACAGTGCCCGACAAAAGCTCAATGCCCGACAGTATGATGCAGGACCTACTCCTGCTGGAACATTGGTCAAAGACTTGGCAACTAAGTTTCAATGCCAAAAAATGCAAGGTCATGCACCTTGGCGGCTATAATTCATGCAGGACTTACACCCTAAATGGTGAGATCCTAGCAAGGACTGTAGCAGAATGTGACTTGGGGGTGATCATTAGCGAAGACACGAAGATTGCCAATCAAGTGGAGAAAGCTTCATCCAGGGCTAGACAAATCATGGGCTGTATCCGTAGAAATCTGGTCATAATGCCGTTGTACAGATCCATGGTGAGACCCCATCTGGACTACTGTGTACAATTCTGGAGGCCGCATTATCAAAAAGATGTGCGGAGAGTAGAGTCGGTTCAGCGAATGGCCACCAGGATGGTCTCAGGACTCAAGGATCTCCCGTATGAGGAATGACTGGGTAGGTTGCAGCTGTACTCACTCGAGGAACACAGAGAGAGGGGAGACATGATCGAGATGTTCAAATATGTCACAGGCCGTATCGAGGTGGAAGAGGATCTCTTTTTCCTTAAAGGACCCACGGCAACAAGAGGGCATCCATTGAAAATCAGGGGTGGGAAATTTCATGGCGACACCAGAAATATTTCTTCACCGAAAGGGTGGTTGATCGCTGGAATAATCTTCCACAACAGGTAATTGAGGCAAGCAGCGTGCCAGATTTTAAGAAAAGATGGGATTGGCATGTGGGATCTCTTCATGGAGATAGTTAGGGGGTGGGCCATTAGTGTGGCAGACTAGATGGGCCGTGGCCCTTTTCTGCCGTCATGTTCTATGTTGCTATGTTTCTATGTAAAAAGGAGGAGAGTTTGTAAGAGCATATGAAAAATAGAGGAAAAATCCATGTATAGTTGCGCTTAAAGGCTCATTGCTCCAGATCCTAGCCCTGGTTCTGACAGAACTGGAAGTACAAAGGAGCAGAAGAAAAACTGAAGGATCAATTACAAACCTTATGTAACTGGCAGGTTACTTAAGGCATTTACAAATAGAATAGATGAAAATTAAAAATGTAATTTGTATGCAGTCAATATCACTATCACAGTATGAGATACAGTGAAGTTGAAGAAAACAATTACATATTTATGGTTGCACAGTAGGTAATCCAAATCTTACAAATGATGTGCATTTTCAAACTATTCTCATAGCTGCAAGATACATGGATATGTTTTCAGATTTGTAACTATTGTACTTTTTATTTTGAATATTGCCTATAAAAATACCTTATCTTTGTGCAAATACTGTTTGTTCAGATACTTTTAATGTGTGAAAATATAAAAGTATGAATTTTTTTAAAATCCTTACTTGAATACTGGTCTGGGGGAATGTGTGCCCTAAAAGGAGATAAAAGTACAGTTTTTACCCACAGAAATTGCTCTGAAATTTGTTGTCTCTGTAGAACAGTCTATGGTTCTAAAACTAACCTGCTTCTTGGCTGTTTGTATGTGTTAAGAGAAAAATGACTACTCTAGAGCAATGTTCTTCAACCGCCGGTCCGTAGAAACTTTCTGCTGGTCCACAGGGCCGGCACATCCATCGGGCCTAAGACAGCGTTCTTAAGCCGCCAGTCCACAGTGTGATCAATGCAGCATCTTCGGGCCAGCTCCCTGAGTGCTACAGTGCACAAAGCCATGGGAAAAGGCTCTTACCTGCGTTCTGCACCTGAACCGGAAGCCTTCACTCTGACGTCGAAACATCAGAGGGAAGGCTTCCAGATGAGGTACGGGACACGTGCGAGGAGCCGCTGCCCACAGCTTTGGGACAGCCCGAAGACACCGCATTGATCGCACCATGGACCGGCCCAAAGATAACACCAGGGGGCAAGACAGAAGGCAAGGCAAGGCACATGGAGGGAGAGAGACAACAACGGTAGGGGAAATGCTTTTATTTTTTTTATTTAGTGATTGATTTCTCTGCAGGAAGAAATGTATTTGTTTCTTTTCCTCTGGGGTTGTACTGCTTGCAGAGTCTTGCATCTTAGAGTTTGTTTGTAAATATTGGTACTTTTATTTTGTGGTCCTGGATTTGCATGGGGTTATCTGTTTTCTGATAGGAATGAATGTTGAAAAGCATACAGTGTGCTTTATGTATTTTAATTTTGTGGTTAAGCATTATGTGTTGTTAATACAATTATATTGTGTGTATAATTATATTGTGACTAAAATGGTTAAGGGGCTGGTGGAGTTGCCGTACAGCGACAGATTAGAGAAACTGGGCCTCTTCTCCCTTGAAAAGAGGAGACTGCGAGGGGACATGATCGAAACATTCAAAATACTGAAGGGAATAGACTTAGTAGAGAAAGACAGACTGTTCACCCTCTCCAAAGTAGGGAGAACGAGAGGACACTGCCTAAAGTTGAAAGGGAATAGATTCCGTACAAATGTAAGGAAATTCTTCTTCACCCAGAGAGTGGTAGAAAACTGGAATGCTCTTCCAGAGTCTGTTATAGGGGAAAACAACCTCCAGGGTTTCAAGACAAAGTTGGACAAGTTCATGCTAAACTGGTGAGACTGGACTCATTTGGAGCACTGGTCTTGACCTTGGGGCCGCCGCATGAGTGGACTGCTGGGCAGGATGGACCATTGGTCTGACCCAGCAGCGGCAATTCTTATGTTCTTATATATGAAAAATGAATGGAAAAAATTGTGTTACAATTAGTACTATTATGGGGGCGGGGCGGAGATTGAGTGGAGATGGGCACGACTTAGCCCAGTGTTCTTCAACTGCCAGTCCGCGGACCGATGCTGGTCCACAAAATAATTATTTCATTTCCGCCGGTCCATAGGTGTTAAAAGGTTGAAGAACACTGCTCTAGAGCATGATTTGTATCCAAAATAAAAATAATTCTTAATTTTGTGCTTTCCTTTTTGAACTATTGATGATGGTCTAGTCTTAGAGTAATCTCTGGATCAATATGTGACTGGGCTGGATAGATACAACAAGGAAGTCATGAGGATAAGATGTCAATAATTCAGCCATGGGTGTAAAGTTCAAAGTTCACTGTATTGATAGCAGCACTGCGAGGACTCGAAGACTCGACACAGTGTTTCAGCATCTATGCCTTTGTCAAGAGTCTCAATGGCTGATAGCTCTATCACATAAATAGAGCATTCAATGCAGGTCAGATTTAGAAGGAACAAGAAAATATCTGGTGTCCAAAGTGAAGTTGAGGGTCACGAGTGAAAGCTTATGTGATAGAACTTCCAGTCATTGAGACTCTTGACAAAGGCATAGATGCCAAAATACTGTCAGTGTTGAGTCTTCGAGTCCTCACAGTGCTACTATCAATAAAGTGAACTTTGAACTTTACAACAGTGGCTGAATTATTGACATCATATCCTCACGACTCCTTTGTTGTGCCTTGATTGTCTCATCATTGAGGCCCCCTTGGGCTCCCTTTTAGTGGTCTGGATAGACACCATCTTCGCAATGGGGATCCTTTTACAAAGCTACGGTAAACACTAATACATGCTTACCACATATGTGACACCCGGGGCCCATCATTTTTTGACACACCCCCATCTGTTTGAAAACATGATTTTTAGTAACAATCCACACGTCACACATGAGTACCTAGGTAAAGGCAGCATCTTACATACTACAATGAGCAGTACAACATCAATGCACCCATTGTAAAACTAAACAAGCCAGACTAGTACAGATCAATCCTGCAGTCAATCCTAACAAAAAACCATGTCTTTCGAACACACAGAACACAGAAAACACCTTCGCCTAGTATGGAATATGTAATCACAAACTAACCCCTCCATCTTTTACAAAACTGTAGTGTGGATTTTAGCTACGGAGGTAACAGCTCTGACGCTCATAGAATTCTGAGCATCAGAGCTGCTACCACCACGGCTGGCGTTAAAAAACGCTTCACAGTTTTGTAAAAGGGGGGATAAAATAGAAATACATAGACAAAGGTTAAATTGAACCAGCAAGAAGCTGGACTATGCAAACAATGCTTCAAACAAACAATGACACATGTCTCCTAAAGCAATAAATAGAAATTTTTTTTTCTACCTTTATCTGCTGTAGTTTCTGCTTTCCTCATTTTCTTGTAACTCTCTTCCTTCCATCCACTGTCTGCCATCTCTCGTCCCCTATATGGCATCTTCTCTCCTTCTATGCCCCTTCCAGAAACTGTATGCCTCCCCCTTCCATCTCTCCTTTCACCCCCATTGGTCTGGCATCTCTCTCCTCTCCTTCCCTCTCCCACACCTCTCCTCTACAATCCCTTTCCCTCATTTTCCTTTTCAATGTATTTTCTGCATCTGTCTAGATTACGTTCTTACTACCCTCTCATCAATGCCCTCCTTTTATTTATCCCCTCCTTCCATCATGTACCCTCTTTCTCCAACACTTCCATCTAGTACCTTCTCCTCTCTCTGTCCACTTCCATCCAGCGTCTGCTCCCCTCTTTCTCTCCTCCCATTTCCTTCCTGCATTTGCTCCATTATCTCTTCCATCTGCACTTCCATCCAGCATAGGCTCCCCACTACCATCCAATGTCTGCCCTTTCTCTCTCCATCCACCCCTCTTCAATCAGCATCTGCCCCCTTTCTTTCCCTCCAATATCCTTCCCCCTTATGTCTCTCCCCTTTCTCTGTACATCAATTCCATCAGCATCACCCTTCCATACCACCCTGCCCCCTCATCCACCACTCTTCCATTCCAGCAGTCCTGCTCCTTTCTCTCCCTTCATGCAGCAAAGTCCCGTGATGACTGTAGCTGCCGGCTGCCAGTCCACCCCCTTCCGACGTACTTGCTCTGGAGTGGACTCGGCATCCACATGCTGGAAGGTCCCGCGATGACTCGTCTGCTGGCTCTGCTCCAGGAGAAGTAAGTTACGTCAGATGGGGTGGAGTTTTGGAGCGTTCATCATACACTATAAGGGGGTTATGGTGACTTGTTTACCTGGCACCCATTATATGAAGTTCACAGCAGTGCCTCCTAAGGTGCCCCCACTATTCTGTTCATCTATCTGTATGGCCAGTCGATTAAATTGTTGGCCCTTCTCGCATCCAAATGGACTTGTTTTGGATGTTTTGATTTTTGAAAATGGCTGAAAAAGATAGACATCCTAAGGCCAGGATGTCTCGATGGGTCATTAAAAAAAAAAAAAAAAGTTGAACATCTTGTGGTTTTCAAAAATGGTTTTTTTGCTGCCCCGATTTTTGGACGAAATGCAGGAGACTTCCAAAGTCACACTTAGATGTCCTATTGAAAGGACCCTCCACATGTTTTTCCCCCTGTGGATACTTTTCCCTTGCAACGCAATATACATAGATCTCAATTGTTAATGCATATAATTTTTACACCCCCAAACTAAACATGTCCCTGATCCTGCTTACTTTTAACCATCATAAATAAAGGTGCTTTTGATGATCTCTAACATATTTTAATTGGATTAAGCATGGGCGGTTTTCTAATATCCAGTTTGTTGGGCCAAATTAATCTTTACCCAGGTAAATAGCTTCTTAAAATTGCCCTGTCCATGTTTAAAAATAATCAAATATTCCAGCTGAATCATGTCCTCTGGTATATGTAACTAAACAAACAAAGCAAATGCTGCAGTTGATTCAGAGAGTTAAAATATCACTGGGCACAGAAATCTAAGTTCTGTTTTGATATTTGTATGCAAATGGCAAAGAAATACAGCTGCCGGAGTGAATCTGCTTGATTAGTATGTGAAATGAAATAACTGACCTCCCCACACATTTAAATTCCTGTCTGCACCAAGTTGATGTTGCCATAGTAGAGCGCACTGGAGACTATGAAGGAAGGATAAATTACTGTTTATTAAGCATTTGTCAAGAGCTGATGGGAATCCTTAGACATATTATTATCCTATGAGGAATATGCTTCATATGGTTTTCAAGTGTACTTCACTGAAAATTTACAGAATACTTTCAGGGGTTCAGAATAAATGCATGCTTTTCATAGTTTAATATGGATTTGTATTCTATAATTTTATCTTGAACCTTAAATTCCGTGTACCCATAGGATTAGTGTTATCATATGGCTCCTTTCAATGGAAGAAAAACCTGGGTGCCTCAATCCATCCTCCTTTTTCTGGAGCCATATGGTAACCCTGCATAGGATTTATTAATTTACGCACCATGTTTTTTTAAGTGCATTCTGTTCCATACTTCTTTATGCCTTCACTTCTTATCAAACATACTAAAGAACAAATTATGCTTTAAAATGCATATGATTGTGTAGCCCTGCTCCTTAAGACTGCTCACTGGCTTTCCACGACTCAAAGGATCATCTATAAAATTCTATTAACTGTGTTAAAGGTCTGTCATTTTAGCTATCCACTTTTCTATCCAGATATCTTATTCTGTACTGCCCTTTCTGGGAACTTAGGTCTCCACAGTAGAACTGTTTAGTTGTTCCAACCTTTTGCCAAATTTGATACATTTCCACTCATAATTCCATGTTCTTTGTTTCAGGCATCAGCCTTTGAAATACACTACCACAAGACCTTAGATTATGAGTAGAGATATTCTTACATAGGTCTAAGAAGTGCCTTAAGACCTCATCTCTTTGTAGATGCCTTTGGATAACTTAGGAGTTTAACTTAGGTTATTATTTTGATTGAGTGATTAGATAACTTTAGAGAATGACATGGTGATAAAATTTGTCACCATTCCCGTCCCCGCGGGAAATAATCCCATGTCACTTTCTAGTGTCTATTTCAACCTCAGTCCTTCTACACCAGCATTCTTCAAAGCAAAGCTTGTGGGTCAGTGGTTGTGGCCATTTATACTCTGATTCTTATGTGAGCCAAGGATAATGAAGCCATTGTGACATCAATGATGTGATTGGCTCTTAGGCACTGGTGGAATGAGGCATTATGACATCACAATATCTGCTCTGGATACCAGAGACTGCCATTCTGTAGTGTCTATCTCAACTTCAATCCTTCTACACCAGCATTCTTCAGAGCAAAGCTTGCGGGGTGGTGGTTGTGGCCATTCATACTCTGATTCTTCCCTCTCTCCTTAAAGAATCACATAAAGATGATTTCCCACGGTTATCCGCAGGGACGGGAACGGTGATGAATTTTGTCACCATGTCATTCTCTAAACTAAATTCTTTTACTATCCTTGTGTGTGACACTACGTGCCTGCCTGGTGTTGTCTGTAAAACATAGCACGCAGCCTGAAATTCCCTTCCCATCGACTTTCCTATCAATAAATTGTAGTTCTGAATTTTGCTATCAATTTTCCTCCAAATTAACACTTTTCTTCATTTTTGAATATTGTAAGTTGCTCAGATAGTTTTCCCAATATGGTGGGGTAGAAAATTTTTAAATAAACTTGAAACTACAGAAGAGCAAAATATGCAGCAACACTGACCTTTTGTGGTTTTGTGCATTTTTTCATACACAGAGCTTAGGGCTGTGAACAAAAATATATTTATTTCATTTTCATATGCTACATCAGTACTGATAGAAGCATGTCTGTGCGTGCTTTTCTTAATGGAGGAAAAGCGACGGGGAAAAAAATCATAGGTGGCTATTTCCTTTTCAGATTACTGCACATACTTTGCAGTACACACTGTTGTATCTGTGGAGTGCATTGGAAAACATTTTCAAAAGGAAATTTTGTAAAGCATTTCACTTTGAAGATGAGCTTGCATGTTTGTGGACATGAAGAAGTAGCTATAACAAAGGACGCCAAACGTTTGGCCCTAAAAACTTGGGCACTAAGCAAGTGTTCTATAATGGCAAAGTTGGGTGCAGAAGCCTTTATAGAATACTGGCATAAGTCAGAATTTAAGTGTTAACTTTAGGCACGAGCATTTATGGCTGGTGTAAATAGCCATACCTAAAAACTGAGAGTTATGCACAAAACTCCCAGTTTTCTATAAACTTAGGGGTCCCTTTTACTAAAGCCGCATCAAAAGTGACATTAGAGCGCTCCATACATGGGTCTTTCCCATATGCTAAGGCCACTTGTTCTACAGCTTGAAAATGGCTGATTTTCCCATTTTCTGACTTAATGACCAAGCAATAATTTTGCCATTAGCATACGGCCATTAAAAAATACCACGTGAGCCTCTACCACCACCTGTTTAGTAGAGGCAATAAGGGTCCCTCTGCTAAACTGTGCGAATCAGTTAGTGTGTGGCAGTGCCTCATGCGCTAACTGATTAGCACTGCCACTCCCACTCTCCAATCCCTAACATACCCCTTCAAAGAAAAAATATATTTTGTTAGCATGCGATGAGTGCATGCAAATAGATAAATTTGACATGGGCTGCACAGCTTTGTAAAAGGACCCATAAGTTAGGTGTTATTCTACAACTTGTGCATGCAGTTTTGTACTCTAGCCTCAAAATTGTACATCCAAATTTATAGAATTAGAGTGAAAGTACCTAAGGAGCTGCATAGTACAACAAAGGATGAAGTATTGCCCCTTAAGGTCCTGATGCTGCAAAATATATGGATTCGAATATTCAGTAGCAGAGAGAGAGATGCTGGACTATAAGTGCGGTGGGAGAGGGAAAGAGATGCTCTACAATGCCAACAGGAGTGGAAAGAGAGAGATGGATCTGGGGGTGGAGGGAAGGAAGAAAAAGAGATAATAGACTCAGGGAAGAAAAGAAGGAGGGAAGAGATTGGAAGAGGTATTGACTTGGGGGTGGAAGGGAGTGGGATAGAGCAAAGATAGAGAAAGAGATGTTGGAAAAAAGGGATGGAGGGGAGAATGAGAGATAATGGACCTTTAGATGGAGGAGAGGGAGATAAGAGAGAGAGTTAATGTACCTGGGGATGGAGGGAAGGCATGATGCTGGATAATGGGAGGGAAGAGAAAGGAAAGATGTTGGCCCTGGAAGGCGGGGGGATGGGAGGGGGAGAGGGTGTTGAAAAAATAAAATGTTCAAAGTTAGAAAAAACTAGTTTATTTTGAATTTATTGATTGGAATGTGTTAGTTTGAGAAATGTATATCACAGATGTTGTTGAATTATGTTCAGTACAAGAGGAAATACATTTATGTTTTTATTTCTCCAGTGTTGCACTATAGGCAGAATTTGACTTGCAGTGTTGCAAAATAGGCTGAATGGGACTCACAGTTCAATCTTTGTTAGGAGGAACTAGCGAGAGATGTATCTGGGATGCCAGACAGTGGGTAAGGGACTAGAAAAACAGAGAGAGAGGATACTGGACATGAGAGGACGGGACTAGGGAGACAGAGGTAGAATTCTGGACGAGGGATATGGGAGACAGAGAGAGGATGCTGGATGTAAGACACTGGATGGAGGGAGAAGAAGGAAAAGTGATGCTGGACCCGAGGAAGAAGAGAGAGGAGAGATTTTGGGCATAGGGAAGGATAGGAGAGAACTAATAGGGAGGGTAAGAATGATGGAGAATGGGAAAATATGGGGGTAAAGATGAGAAACTGTTGGATTTGCATGCCTCAATTTCTAAAGGAGATTTCTTGATAGCTATTGCTGTTAAACTTATAGTTGTAAATTGGAAGAATACATCAACCTTTATTATGCATCATAGATGGAACATTGTCTTTGTCATAAAGATGAAGGTGTTATGGTGGGAGGGCACAAAGAAGTGCTGACTGCAATAATCATTGGTCTAAATTTGATGCATTTGTGGAATGAATATAGAAGTTGTGTTTGGGGACTCGCACCTCTGATGCCAACATTTGTTTGGAAAGGTGTTTAAATTGTTGAAAGATATTAATGAAGAGCTTGGAGCAAAAGGAAACCATGACTGTGAACCAAAGCACTGTCAGGTAATACAAAATTACTTTGCTTCCCCCTGTCCCCATCTTTGTAACAATTCCTCCTTATGCTCACAAAGAGCATTCTCCTATGAAATAAGAGCCTGATTCTATAAACAGCTGGTGACCTCCTCCACGGGCAAACATAGGAGACTCCCCTCCCCCTTTTTCAATCTCTTCATCTTCTCCTTCTTCTTACAAACAGGGCAGCTATACATCAACCCCTCAACTCGCCCTGCGGAACAGATTCCAGATTCTTCAGGAAGGAACTGCCGATGAGGAACAGGAGCAGGCCCAACACACAGCTCCATCTCCAGGGACAACTGACCGGCTCCCCCCAAAGAAGCGCAGAGTAATAGTCATCGGGGATTCCATGCTGAGGGGCACCGAGGGACCAATTTGCAGACCAGATATGCAATCTAGGGAGGTCTGCTGTCTGCCTGGAGCCAGGATACGAGATGTCACCGCCAGTCTGGATAGACTACTCACGCCCCGAGACCACTTTCTTATGCTTCTTGTCCGCATATGAACCAACGACACTGCCAGGAACACACCAGAGACCATCACCAGAGACTTTGGAGCACTGGGTGAGAGGCTGAAGCGGACAGGAGCGCAGGTGGTTTTCTCATTGATCCTCCCAGTTAGAGGCAAGGGAAGAGCCAGAGATGAACGTATCCTGAGGACGAACGAGTGGCTACAGGGATGGTGCCGGGATATGAACTTCGGATTCCTAAACTATGGGGAAGCGCTACAAGGACTTCAGGGACCAGACGGACTTCATCTGACCAGTAGGGGTAAGAACGTCTTCGGACACCGACTAGCCCGCCTGCTTCACAGGGCTTTAAACTAGGTAAGTCGGGGGAGGGTACCCATTCACATATTAGTGCAGAAAGGAATTATCCTGATGAGGTGAGTCGAAACTCCGCTTCCATGTCCAAGGTAAGTACCCACATTGCAAACAGTTCTTTGGGAGTCACACCGACTCGGGTAGGATACGCCTTACAGGGACTTAGCAAACACAAGATATGGAGGGCCATGTATGTCAATGCACACAGTTTAGGTAACAAAATTCTAGACTTGGAGGCTGAAATAAGGAATGCCGACCTAGATGTGGTGGCAATATCTGAAACTTGGTTCACGGACTCACATGGGTGGGATATGGCTATACCGGGCTACAATCTACTTCGTCAGGACAGAGAGGGTAGGTTAGGAGGGGGGTAGCTCTATACATTAAAGAGGACATCAAAACCACCAGGATCATAGATGTCAAGTACACCGGGGAGTCCCTCTGGGTAAACCTGGCAAGAGGCAGAGAAAAATGCCTGTATCTAGGTGTGGTATATAGACCCCCAAGACAACTGGAAGACATGGACGCAGAATTAATTGAAGACATAGAGAATATCACTCTACGAGGAGAAGCTGTACTGCTAGGGGACTTCAATATGCCTGATGCAGACTGGAACTCATTTTCAGCGACAACCAGCGGTAGCAGGAGGCTCTTAACCTCCATTAAGGGAGCACGTCTCAAACAAATGGTAACGGAGCCCACTAGGGCCCAGGCGATCCTCGACCTGGTACTCACCAACGGGGAAAGCGTCTCAGAGGTCTCAGTAGGAGATACGCTAGCCTCCAGCAACCACAACATAGTATGGTTCAATCTTAGGAAAGGCTTCCCTAGATCAAACACGAAAACAAAGGTACTCAATTTCCGGGGCACAGACTTCGCACGCATGGGAGATTTCGTCCATCAGACGCTGCAGGACCAAGCGGAGACCGATGATGTAGAAGCTAAGTGGTTAACACTGAAATCAACCATACATGAAGCAACTAGCCACTTCATAAAATCAGTAAATAAACGACAAAGAAACAATAAACCCCAATGGTTCACCGCGGAGATCTCGCACCTCATTAAGGAGAAGAAAAAAGCGTTTCTCTCCTACAAGCGCATGGAGAAAAGAGAGGCAAAAGTAGAATATAGGACCGGGTCTACAGCGGTCAAAATGGCAGTTAGGGAGGCAAAACTTCGAGTGGAAGAAATTCTGGCAAAAAAACATTAAAAAGGGGGACAAATCCTTCTTCAGGTATATTAGTGACAGAAAAAGGAACACAGGCAGGATAGTATGCCTTAGAAGACCGGACGGAAGTTACGTGGAAGCAGATTCCGATAAAGCCGAACTACTGAATGAATACTTCTGCTCAGTCTTCACCTGTGAGGCACCGGGACACGGTCCGCAGTTGAAGGCAACACAAAGCACAGAAGACCCGTTTCAGAATTTTGAGTTCACACCAGGTGAAGTTTACAGTGAACTGGCAAGACTCAAGGTGAACAAAGCCATGGGACCAGACAATTTGCACCCAAGAGTGCTCAGAGAATTGAGCAATGTCCTGGCGAAACCGTTGGCTGAGCTATTCAATCTCTCCCTAAGTAAGGGGAAAGTTCCCCTGGACTGGAAATTAGCTAATGTCGTTCCTCTGCATAAAAAGGGTTGCAGGGCAGAGGCTACGAATTATAGACTGGTGAGTCTCACATCAATAGCATGCAAACTCATGGAAACACTAATTAAAAGCAAATTGGACACGATCTTGAATGAAGGGAATCTTCGGGATCCCAGTCAGCATGGATTCACCAAGGGTAGGTCCTGCCAATCCAATCTCATCAGCTTCTTTGACTGGGTAACAAGAAAGTTGGACTTGGGAGAGTCTTTGGACATCGTGTACCTGGACTTCAGTAAAGCTTTTGACAGTGTCCCACACCGCAGGCTGCTAAGCAAGATGGAATCGATGGGGTTAGGAGAGACACTAACTGCATGGGTCAATGATTGGCTGAGTGGCAGACTTCAGAGGGTGGTGGTTAATGGTACCCTCTCTAAAACATCGGAGGTGACCAGTGGTGTGCCGCAGGGCTCGGTCCTGGGTCCACTCCTTTTCAACATATTCATAGGGGATCTGACTCAAGGGCTTCAAGGTAAAATAACACTATTCGCCGATGACGCCAAACCATGTAATATAGTAAGTGAATGCAGTTTACAGAATTATATGGCGCAGGACCTGCTTACATTGGAAAGTTGGTCCTCAACCTGGCAGCTAGGCTTCAATGCTAAGAAATGTAAGGTCATGCACCTCGGAAGCGGAAATCCATGCAGGACGTACTTCTTGAACAGAGAAACTTTAACTAGGACTTCAGCAGAACGAGATTTAGGAGTAATCATCAGTGCAGACATGAAAACTGCCAATCAAGTGGAGAAGGCTTCATCTAAGGCAAGGCAGATATTGGGTTGTATCAATAGAAGTTTTGTCAGCCGAAAGCCTGAAGTCATAATGCCGTTGTACAGGGCCATGGTGAGACCTCATCTGGAGTACTGTGTGCAATTCTGGAGGCCACATTACAGTAAAGATGTGCGCAGAATTGAATCGGTTCAACAGACGGCCACCAGGATGATCTCGGGGCTCAAGGGTCTCTCGTACGAAGAGAGACTGAACAAATTGCAGCTCTACACTCTTGAGGAACGTAGGGAGAGGGGAGACATGATCGAAACATTTAAGTACCTCACGTGACGTGTCGAAGTGGAAGATGATATTTTCTTTCTCAAGGGACCCTCGGCCACAAGAGGGCACCCGCTCAAACTCAGGGGCGGAAAATTTAATGGCGACACCAGAAAGTATTTCTTCACAGAGAGAGTGGTTGATCATTGGAACAAGCTTCCAGTGCAGGTGATCGAGGCAGACAGCGTGCCAGACTTTAAGAATAAATGGGATACCCATGTGGGATCCCTACGAGGGACAAGATAAGGAAATTGGGTCATTAGGGCATAGACAGGGGGTGGGTAAGCAGAGTGGGCAGACTTGATGGGCTGTAGCCCTTTTCTGCCGTCATCTTCTATGTTTCTATGTTTAGTGGCGCCTACATTGTAAGTGTTGCTCGGCACAGTTGTCAATCAACTGCTAGGCACCGTTTATAGAATCCCACCTAGCGGCATCTAGGCATGCTTAGGCTTTGCTAGGCATCCTAGAGGTAGACACAAAGTATATTAAGCCATGGGTTTCCAGCCCTAATTTACTGGTGCCTTACTCGGACACCTAATAATGTCTAAGACAATCACGTCTAGTCTCTGCCCCTAACCATTCCTACTTTTCAGGTAGGTGTAGGAAGGCACCTCCAGTTAGGTGTTACTAGGCGGCATGTGAAATTCCACACTTAACTTTCTTATTAAAAAAAAAAATCTTTATTGATTTTCCATATATCAACAGTGCAATACAGAAGTATATAAACAATATAATAAATCAAGAAAAGCACATTCATCTTAAAGACATACATGAGCATTTAAGCCACCCATCCAATAACTAGTCAATAAAAACACAAATGCATAGATTCTTTCAATAACCTTTCCCTATTTAAAGTAGTAATGTAATCCCACCCTCCTCCAACCCACCCTAGATGTATGTACTCAAAGGGCTAAAATTAAGATAAAAGTATCCCTCCCCCCACCCTCCCCCCTTCCCTGGATGTATATGGAAATTTAAAAAAAATAAAGACAAAAGACAACTATAATGAAGAAATAAAAGATGTAAATGATCCCCCAACCAATTTAAATAAATTGCTATGCCCCAACATGTCAACATTCATTTTCTCATATCTATAGCTTGAACATAAATTCGCCCACCAAAAAGGAAAATTGAGGCGATCATAATTTTTCCAATTACGAGTTACCATCTGCACACCTATCTTTCAATTTTAATTTTTTAATCAAATATTCAATTCACTTCAATGGTGTGGTCAATCACCACACCATTGAAGCTAACTTATTGGATTTAGGTTAGGCATGGATTTTAGTTAGGCTTCACTGAGCAGCCTCAATTACAGTGCCTGAGTGTCTAAGGCTCTAAGGCAGGGGTGTCCAACCTGCGGCCCCGTGAATTATTTTGTGCGTCCCTGGTCGAGGGTGATGCAGTGTTTTCCTCTGCTGCCCCCGGGTGTTTACGTCTTGCCAGCTCCCTCCTCTGTCTTGCTGCAGCATTTGCGCGGCCCCAGAAATATTTTTTTCAGCCAATGCGGCCCAGTGAAGCCCCCTGCTCTAAGGGCTCCTTTTACTAAGCTGCGCTAGCGGTTTTAGTGTGTGCGCTAGACACTTCCACCAGCATTGAGCTGGCGTTATTTCTTGGCGCATAGAGTGGGGTTAGTGCACGCGGCAGTGCAGTGCACAGTAAAAACACTAGTGCACTTTAGTAAAAGGAGCCCTAAGTGTCTGTCCTAAGTTGTAACTGCAGGATAGATGTTGGACAACCCCACTTCCTGCATTTACTGTCCAATATTTGCACTTTCTATTTAATAATTTTTCTAACTAAACGCACGGTAAGTGCAAAACCTTACTATAATTTAGTAAAATTGCATACACACACACACACACACCCCAACAGTACCTCTTCCTCACTCACAGCTACTATAATGGAGACAATGGATGGGATGCAATTTTTGCACTGTCTCCCTTTTGCCTTGTGTGGCCACACCACCTCACATAGACCTCGAGACAGGCCTGCCCCTAAATTCTCTGCTTAGGGTGAATCACTACAGTTGTAAAATATATTTGTTCCAATCTTCTAGTTTTTAATTTGGACTAGAAATGTTATTTTAGGTATCTGTGAAAGAGCATACTATTGACATCTCAATAGCTATGTGATCAAATTGCTTATCATATAACTGAGTCTTCTAGATAGTTAAGTAATAAAAACTGGTAGCAAATACAGAGGCATTTTAATAAAGACCCAAAGGACCTAAAATGCCTGAGGATTCTAACTATTACTGGGTTCTTATCAGACTCATAATAACATTGTTATGTATATCTGTAATGCTTCTTCAGTCCACCCACTGCTATATTACATTTATGATTCCTGAAACCCACTGTTAATGAATTCAGATCTGCTTTTCTCTCTGTTATTTTCCTTACAGTGAATAAAATGAACACCCAGGGGAAAAAAACCCCTTATTTCTTCCATTCTTTTCTAGCTCATATTTTAATATGGTACTTTCTATAGGTTAAACAATCGTAATATAAAGTATCAAGGTTATTTAAAATAGATAAAAGGGAACACTTTTCAGTTGCTAGATCAAAAGTAATATTGCACTCAAACAAATCTGTTGAGCCAAATAAGTTTTTCAGGTACTATAAACATCATTATTTAAGGCATATGGACTGCACACTCTGGTAGGTTAACCATCAAGGTGATCATTTGGCATGGAGGAGTGGCCTAGTGATTAGAAGCCCCACCTCAGCACCCTGAAGTTGTGGTTTCAATCCCTACACCACTCCTTGTGACCCTGGACAAGTAATTTAACACTCTGTTAGATTGTGAGCCCACCAGGACAGAAAGGGAGAAATACTTAAGAGTACCTCAATGTAAACCACTTCAAATAGGAGCAGTATACAAGAAATTAAATTTATTTATTTAAAATGTATAAACTGCGTAAAGTCTAGGCAGTTTACAAAACAACTTGCAAAATAAATAATAACAATGCAACATATACTCATAGAATCTCCTACAACCTCCACTATGAATATGCTCATTTCGTTCACATAAATGCATTGTCCTTTAACTAAATCTTCATGAGTTAACTTTTAAAAGTATCACAGAAATACTTACTCTATTTTTGTTCACATAAATGCATTGACAAATAACCGTGTCTTCAAAAGTTTCTTAAAAGTATATTGTAGCTCAACAGCAATTAAGATATTAACAGGCTGATATTTTTAAAAAGCTGAGCTCCTATAGTTAGATACTTAAACCCCCCTCCCCCCTTTTACAAAGGCATGGTAGTAGCTGCTGAGTGGCAAATTATCCAATATCCATTCAATCCCTATGAGCGTCGGAGCGGTTTCCACAGCCCACCGCAATAATCGCTCTTGTAAAAGGAGGCCTAAATTAGGTGCCTAGAATTGTACCTTATTTTTTGCCAAACATAAAAGCCTAAAAGCCAATTTTATATAGGTCATGTAGACCAGAAAAGGGATACCCAATTTGGAATATTCAGAACTTGCAGAATATATTGATAATATGTAGAAATCAAACAGATTTTGTTTGATTTCTATATAGTATATTACATTACATCACATTACATTTCATTAGTGATTTTTTATTCCGCCATTACCTTGCGGTTCAAGGCGGATTACAGAAGTGGATTTCTAGACATGTCCAGAGGTGTTACAGAGTAGAGTGGGTTGCTTCAGAGGATTGAAATGTTTCATACGGTGTTAGTTAGTCTTCATGGATTTTTTGAATAGCAGGGTTTTTATTTATTTTCTGAAAGTTTTGTAGTCTGGGGTCACGATTAGTAGATTGGAGAGTTGGTGGTCTAGTTTTGCTGCCTGTGTGGCAATTGTACAGTTTGCTGCCTGTGTGGCCATCGTACAGTTTTTTTTGTTTGATGTCTCTGATTGGAGGGTATGTGAATGGTGTCTGGTTGTGGTAGTTTGGATTAGACGGTTGTTTAAGTAGGCTGGGCTGTCACCATTTATGGATTTAAATAATAGAATTTAAATAGTATTCGTGCTTGAATTGGGAGCCAGTGTGAGTCGAGGTATGCCTCGGTGATGTGGTCATGTTTTCTTAGTGAATAGATTAGTCTCAGGGTTGTGTTTTGTACTGTTTGTAGTTGTTTTATCATTGTTGTAGGGCAGGGGAGATAGAGGATGTTACAGTAGTCAAGGAGACCTAGGGCTAGGGACTGGACCATGAGCTGGAATTGTTTTCTGTCGAAGAATTTTTGAACCTGCCTTAGGTTTCTCATTTACTCAGAATATATTGTAAATGGCCTTCTGAAACATGGAACCTTTAGTAAAATAATTATAAAGCATATACAACAGGAGCAGCCATTTTATAATAAAACAATAGCATCACTCGGATTTCTATGTCATGCCAACACTTACAAATATAAATGACAGATACACACCTTTATTGAGCCGAGGTAGAGGTTTTAACTATTTTATTGTGTAACTTTATTAATATGTAAATCGCCTTGAATATTGAAAAGGCGATTAAACAAATAAATATTAAACTTGAAACTTGAAACTTGAACTTGAAACTTGTTTCTACTGTGGTTCAGAGAGCTAAATGCTCCAACGCTGCTCCGACACTCATTGAATTCCTATGAGCGTTGGAGCAGCGTTGGATCATTTAGCTCCCCAGGCCACAGTAGAAACCTCTACTGCGGCTTAATAAAAGCTGATTAAAACATACTTAGTCTAGAATACCATTTGCAGAATGCTATGAGATAATGCCATAGCAAATGAATGGAAGCATTTCTATATAATTTGTTATGAAGGTCTAAATCCTGAAAAAAAACAAGATATTTTTGGCAAGTCCCAATAACAAGATCGTGAAAACCTCCTTGAGACTAAATGGATCAGACTACCCAATTAATCCTACAACCAAAATCCTTGGCGTCACCCTGGACCAAAGCCTGACGTTTGAAGATCACACTAACGCTCAAGTCAAAAAATGCTTTCTCACTCTATGGAAACTTTGTACCATTAAACAATACTTCGATTTCTTTTCCTTTCGACTGCTGGTTCAATCCCTGATCTTAAGTACCTTAGACTACTGCAATATTATATACTTGGGATCTCTCAAGAAAACCATCAAATGACTGAGAGTCGTCCAAAATGCTACAGTCCATCTCATTTATGGCCTCAAGAAATCAGTGCAAAAAACTATAACTCCACAAGTCTAATTATTCAAATAAAATGTACTAAATACTGTGGGCATACTATATGTGAATTAAATTTATAAAGTGCTCAGTCACCAACCAAACAGTGTCATATAAAATGCCAGCAATGGTTGTAAAGAGAGACCATCATAGCACTCTGAGAGTCCCTCTTACTGCCCTCCATGAGACAAATAAACAATAAATTACTTGTATGCTTGTGGTTATCGTTACGTTTCAGCAGTCTCTGGCCGCATTATGCCCCCTTCCTGACGATGCTTCGGGCGAAACTCGAGTCGAAGGGAGGCCAGTAGTTCAGTGAACACGGTGTTTTAGAGTATTTACAACATTGAATTGGATTTTAGTGATTATTATTCAACATTATTGCCAAGCTTCTGCCCCCGTAAGTGACTTCATTAAAAACAGATAAGTAACGATAACCACAAGCATACAAGTAATTTATTGTTTATTTGTCTCACGGAGGGCAGTAAGAGGGACTCTCAGAGTGCTTTGATGGTCCCTCTTTACAACCATTGCTGGCATTTTATATGACACTGTTTGGTTGGTGACTGAGCACTTTATAAATTTAATTCACATATAGTATGCCCACAGTATTTAGTACATTTTATTTGAATAATTAGACTTGTGGAGTTATAGTTTTTTGCATTAATTATTCTAACACAAGCAATTAATATAATAGCTCCTGGAATTGGTTTAGTCTCAAGAAATCAGCCCATGTAAGCCTGTGTTACAAAAAGCTACACTGACTGCCTGTGGAAGCAAGGGTCATTTTTAAGTTTGCTTGCCTTTGCTTCAAAACCATGACATGTTCATCCCCAACCTATCTGTCTCACCAATTCGAATTCCCAAGCACAACTAATACACACAGTACCTACTTGTTCGCCTTTCCATCCCTAAAGGGCTGCACCTACAAGAGATATCTCGATAGAACATTATCATTCCAAGCAGGCAAATGTAACAAATGTATTAACCAACTTCATCTCAAACGCACTTTCGTACCAAATATTTAGGAAGTCAATAAAAACTTATCTCTTTGACAAATTTCTCTGACCCCCACTTCAACCTGATGTACTTCCAAAACACCTCCAGATAAACCTGATTAAACTTAACATGCCAATGTAATTTCAAAAGTTCTCTGTAATGTCGCTGTCTGTAAACCACTTAGAACTGTTTTTGGTTTGGCGGTATATAAAAATAAATTTATTATTATTAGCTGGTTAGGGAGGAGAAGGAAAGATTGGGAGGAGAAGCAGGAGCACACAGGAGTGAGGAGCACTCATGCTAAACTGCCTGAATCTATGGAGATTGGAGACCAGAGTGATGTGAGTGTGGCTTCTGAAAGCCAAACAGCGGAACCCATGGAGATGGAGATGGAAATGGACCCTGAGCCGCTGGATATTGCTCCTGAAGTCATGGAGCTTTAATGGGCTTCTCAAGAGCCATTTATTTAAAGACGCGTTCAAAACTTAAATTCTACACTTTTTTCCATCCTTCAACTTCCAAAAGAAACAATTTTCAGCTTCCCCATACCTTCTGTAATTTCCTTAATTGTTTTTCTTTTCTATATCAATTGTATTTCTTCCTTACTTACCTTTCGTTTTACGTCAGTTAAGTTCGACTCGTCTCACGTTAGTTATGCTATTTGTTTTAAATGCTGTTTTAAAATACTCATGTTATAATTATTTGTATTTTTTTTGGTGTTATTAACTTTAATCCTCTTTATATCTTACCTGTAACTTGCTTAGAAGCTCTGATAAGCGATGGAATCAAATTTTAATAAAAACTTGAAACTTGAAAAAACTAAGGAGTAAAGGCAAGTTAATGGAGGCTTCATTCTGCTCTTCTTTTTGGATTGTTGCTTGTTGCTTTTGTTCCTACTGTAAAAGCCAAAGAGGTGTATTTGAAAGTGTGTTTAATTTTTTATTATTATTATTGGGACAGAAGTAGCTGCCACAGCTCAGGGTTGTTGTGGGAGAGTCTGTGTTAGAAGGGTGGGTTTGCAGGGTTAATTATTGCTATTTTACCGTGCAGACTGGGCAACTCTCCCCGCAGCGTATAATCCCCCTTTCTCTGTTCAGAATTAATTTCATACCTGTTTCTGATCTGAAAGTCCTTGGATGATACACTTCTAACAACTCCTGAAACATGTTCTCAATATGCCCCTGGAATGCCTTTTTCTGCAGTTAGGTTTCTATATATTATGAAAGTACATGAACACTTTCAAGTGGCTGAAAATCCGTTTATTGACATATGACTGACTTAAACACTTCACCTCTATTTTTATCTACATAAGAGGTGACTTTTTGATCACAACTGGTCTGATCTGTAATCCACAAGGTACACTTAGGTTGTACCATATAAAGAAAGTGTGCAGCTTACCACAGCAGCCTTTCATAATGAACAATTTTTAGGTAAAGGGCATGCAGTAAAAGTTATATATGCTGCCTACTGCTAAAAAGCAGTATTCATCCATAGCTGCACAGTTGGATGTCCCATTGATTTCATGGTCAGTTGAATCTAGTCTGGGATTTCCACTGAGAAACCCCATGACTGCCAGACACTGTTAAAAAGTGCAATGAAAAACATGATGCTTTTTTTCTTGTTTATCATTCCTCCTCCCTGATCACACTCTTCCCCCCCCCCCCCCATTTTGTCCATTGCCGGGGTGCTCAAGAGAGAAATGCAGGCTGCAGTTATTCCAAAGAGAAACAGGAAAAGAATTCTTGACGATATGAGTCCTGGTGTGATGAGAAACTGAAGTATGCTCTGCTTTTATGTAACAGGAATAACGGCAAGGTTGTCCTTCACTTAGCAGTAAAGCAGACTGCAAATGAAATGAACACAGCATAAAGGAGCCTGCACGTTCTGTCCCTTAACTCCCAGTAAATACAGACATATTCAGCAAGAGGTGTTTCCAAATGGGTCTGACTTTATGTACAAAAGAAATGTTTTCAACGTGTTACGTTTCACAGGAAATAATAGGGGTATCCTTCAAAGAGATTTTCAGTTACATTGTACTGATAGTGCTGTTGAAAACTCTCTCTAAAGGCCAGCATTACACAGAAGCAAATATACCAACATAAACATTTCCATAGTCCATCTATGAAATGAATATGGTATGAATGAGAATAACTAAAACTTCATTCATACCCTGATAATCAAAGCCTCAGAGAACATAACTAATGCAAAATTTTAATACCCTTTTTTATTACACAGAAACTTATTCTGTAAAGGAAAGTTGAAAATCAATCAGTGCCCACTAATGTATTCAAAAGGATCAAAAAATGTTATTGAGAAACCTAACAACATCAGAACCAAACAAGGGTTATGTGAATGCCCAATAATTCAGCAAGAACAAAAAGGGGGATTGGCCAACCCAGTTGCGCCACAGTAAAAAGAGTCCAAAGAACAAAAAGAGACTGTGGAGGACAATGTTCTAGATCAGGGGTAGGCAACTCCGGTCCTCGAGGGCCAAAATCCAGTCGGGCTTTCAGGATTTTCCCAATGAATATGCATGAGATCTATTTGCATGCCTTGCTTTCAATGCATATTCATTGGAGAAATCCTGAAAACCCGACTGGATTCCGGCCCTCGATGGACCAGAGTTGCCCACCCCTGTTCTAGATGCTACTTTATTGGTGTATTATTCCAAGACAAAATATATATGCATCCACATATGTTGAGGTGTAACAGGACCCAACATGGTCCATGTGTTGGCAGACATGCCTTCCTTAGGGGTCCGGTTTGATGTACCGGTAATTACACATATGTGGATGAACAAACATATAAAAAACTGCTCCTCTGGAGTGCAAACTGAAAAAAACACCCTGCTAACCAGTTGTTAAACTGCATGTAGCTTATGAGAAATTGCAAGACTTCAGGAGATTGGAAGACTAGGCATCCAAATAGCAGGTGAAATTTAATGTGGAATACGCAAAGTGATGTACATTGGGAATAATAATCCAAATCATAGTTACTTGATGGTTTCATATTAGAAGTCCAGTGGTTTGGTTCAGGTTGAAAATGAATACTTGGCCAAAATTCATGGCCTAATTTTGGCCAGAACTGAAGCCAAAATTGAAAATATTGTGCCTGACCCCAGCAGAAGACAGTATTAGTGGATTTATTATTAGGATAATTCTCCCCCAATAAAATATATCGTCCTCAAAGAGATTTATAAAGATTAATTTAGGGAAAGAAGCTCTGCCTGTTAAAACTTAGCTCTGAATATGTATACAATCCAACTGAAAATTTATTTCTTACAGAGCAGAATTAATTATAAAATCAGGCAGATAGAGCAGTTACAGGTAGGATCTTTAAACAAGGGAACATGCGCCACAAGACAAGATATTGCTAAAGCAGAATGATTAATGTAGCTGGGTTCAAAAGTTACTCACGATGTAGGTCTTTGCTGGTTGAAAAGTCCTTTAGTTGCAGAGATCGCATGGTAAGCTAGGTACATGTTTCAGTGATGATCCGAAGAGAGGAGAGAGAGACAGGGTTCCAGTGCTGGTCTAAAGGAAAGAGAGCTTTTCAAGAATACATGGTATTAGCTGGGGGCCTGTAGAAGAGATGTTGAAGCAAGATGTGGTGCATGTCCCATGATGATCCCCAAGAGAAGTGAGAGAGCATGGGTGAATCTTCTGGTTTTATGGATGTTGGTGGATTGAAATTTGGCCCAATGAGACATCAGAATCCAGAAGCAATTGTCCAATCCCAAGAAAGGAACTCAAGGGTTATGTCTCCTCTCTGAGACTGGCATCACATCCAATTACAGAGCAGTCTTTTAATTTCTAGGTATTTGTCATCTGATTAAATTTTGTCTGAGTAGCTTAAGATGGTGTCCTAATACTGAGTATTGTCCTTGCGGACAGAGGGGTATTTCATACTGTTGCTTTGTTGATTAGTAGTGAGATGCACCTGGCCATTTCTTTATCATCCCCTGAATAGGTGTATTTAACACATTTCTTGGCTTGGGCAATAAATTTATAATTTAATTCCAGCTAAATAATTTAACCCCAGCAAAATGAATCATATCATGCTACATCAGATCCCTCTGGACTGCACCATCCCTCCTCCTCGTGGGCCCACAGAGCATCAGTGGGTCCTTCCCAGGCTTAACAAGCCCTGGTGGTTTACTGATCTCTTTGGGGACAAGCTGCTAGTTTCTAATATACCTGCTGAGACATTCCACAACAGCCTCATCAGACTGTCATAGAAGATCCCAGTAACCATACTGAGATTGGAGATTATTCATGCTTATGTCAGTACCAATCGCTCCTGCTTAGGCCATTGCCAGACTCAAAATAGCTGATGTGACCTACTATAGCAGTCTTATGAGTCTGCCATGGGAAATCTCAGTAGCCATTTTAAACCAGCAGCAGCACAGGGTAGGAAAAAATGAGGTTCTTTTCTATCATCAAAAAGACCACTCGATCACCAGTAGACCAACCAAGCTTTCGCGGGTTATCTCCCACACTCCTGCTAGAGAGCTGGGGTTTCCCGCTGAGCAGCTCAAGTTCCTTTTTCTAAGGAATTTTTAAACTGCAAGGTCAGGAAGCCATTTGTGTTTATCTCTCTCCCTTTTCTTCTTCAACAATCTGGTATTCTTCCCTCCCTCCATTCTGCCCTTCCCCACACCCCTCACCCCTCACCCCAGGGTCCAGTCTTCTATTACTCCCTCCAATTTTCTAGCTTGTTTTAGAGCAGGAGTGTCCAACCCACGGCCCCCGGGCCACATACGGCCCCGCCAGATATTTTGTGTGGCCCTGCTCGAGAGTGATATGGAATTTTGTGTGGCCCCCCATTCAAGAGCGATGCGGCGTTATCCTCTGCCGCCCCCAGGTGTTTACTTTCTGGCCAGCTCCCTCTTCCATCTTGCCGCAGTGTTTTTCTGTTCAAAGCCGTGGGTAGCAGCTCCTACGCGCCTCCTGTTGCTGACCTGGAAGCATTCCCTGTGATGTCGCAATGTCAGAGAAAAGTCATCCAGATCAGCCGCTTGAGGTGCAGACCCGCTGCCCGCGGCTTTAAGCTGAAAAATGACTGTAACACTGAGAAGGGAGCCAGCCTGAAGGTAAACATCGGAAGGAGGCACAGAAGGGAGGGAGGGAGAAGGACATGTTGGGACTTGAGAGGGAGGGAGCACAAACTTAGGACAAATGACAAAATGGGAAACTCGCCACTAGGGATGAGCAACCTTGAAAGAGACCTGGGAGTGATGGTAGACACAACCTTGAAGGCACAAGGCACAAGTTTGCAGCACAGTGTGCGGCAGCCTCAAAGAAAGCAAACAAAATGTTGGGTATCATTAAGAAAGGTATCACGACCAGGACGAAGGAAGTCATCCTGCCACTGTATCGTGCAATGGTGCGCCCGCACCTGGAGTACTGTGTCCAGTACTGGTCGCCGTACCTCAAGAAGGACATGGCGGTACTTGAGAGAGTCCAGAGAAGAGCAACTAAGCTAATAAAGGGTATGGAGGACCTCTCATATACTGACAGACTGAAAAGGCTGGGGCTTTTCTCCCTGGAAAAGCGGAGACTTAGAGGGGACATGATAGAATCCTTCAAAATCATGAAGGATGTAGAAAAAGTAGATAGGGACAGATTTTTCAAATTATGGGGAACTACAAGTACAAGGGGGCACTCGGAGAAATTGAAAGGGGATAGGTTTAGAACAAACGCCAGGAAGTTCTTTTTCACACAGAGGGTGGTGGATACATGGAACGCGCTACCAGAAGAAGTGATAAGCAGGAGCACTCCACAGGGCTTCAAAGAAGGTTTGGATAGGTACCTAGAGGACAAAGGGATTGAGGGGTACAGATAGGAGTAGAGGTAGGTTATAAGGATAGGATTAGAGGTAAGTTACAAAATTAGTCTGGGACCACTATTCAGGCGATAGGGCTGATGGGCCGCCGAGTGGGCGGACCGCTGGGCAGGATAGACCTCTGGTCTGTCCCAGCGGAGGCACCTTCTTATGTTCTTATGTTCTTATGAAGGAGGGAGGAGCATGAACTTAGGACACAGAATTAAGGGAAAGAGAGAAGGGAGCAGGAGCCAAAGGGAGTGAGGGAGTGAGGGAAAGAGATACTGAGGTGAAGGAGGGCTTAGAAAAGGGAGAATTGGGTGTCTGAGAGAGGGAAAGAGATGGTACACATGGGGAGATGAAGAAAGAAGAGAACTGTTCGGCAGAGAGAGGATGAAGGGAGCGAGAGAGAATTATTGGACATGGTGGTAGGAGAAGAGTGAAGTAGAGATGCATGGGCACGGAGAGAAGAGGGAGAACATGCTGGGCTGAGGAAGCCTCCTGGACTGTTGGGTTTTTTTAAGTACAGAGGGGGAGGGTATTAAAAGAAGTGCCAGATTTGGCGTGAGGGGAGAGCTTATGGGGCCAGAAACAGAGGACAGAGAGAGATGGTGGGCAATGGTCTGAAGGGAGAGAAGTTGGACCTGGGATGGTATGGAGGAAGAGGGAAAGAGATACTCGAAGGGAGAACTGTTGGGAAGATAAAGGGAGAAATGGTGGACCTGGGGGAGGGAGGCAGGAAGGCAGGCAGGGAGATAGATGGGATAAGGCAGTTGGGAAGAGAAAGGGAGATAAGTTGGATCTGGGGATAGAAGGGAGGGAGGGAGAAATGTTAGGACTGTGGTTGGAAGGCAGAGAGATGCAACATCTCTCTTTTTTTCCCCTCCATTTCATTGTTCAGTATTTTTAATGTTTTACTCCAATTGTACATTTTATGTAATTCGCTTAGAAATATTAAGCGAACCATCAAATTTAAATAAAACTTGAAACTTGAAACTTGAAGGGGGGAGGGAAGAAGAAAAACAGAAAAGAGATGGAGCAAAATGTTGTACCATGGGGACAGAGGAGGAGAGATGGACCCAAGGGAGGACAGGAGGGAAGAGAGCTGGGATAAGAATATGCTAGGCAGGGGATGGAAAAAAAGGGACAGGGAGTTATAGCCTGACCAATGGAGAGAGGGAGGAGGTTTCTGAAAGTGGTGAGCCATGTGGATGACGTCAAAAGGGAGATGACAAGATAAGTAAGAGAGCAGTGAGTACAGTGGTAGAAATGTGGTAATGAGGAGTAGATAGAAGGAAACAGGAGGCTGGGAAAGGAGTGAGATGGGAAATGGGAGAGCTAGGGACTGAGACAAGATGGAGAATTGAGAGGTAGCTGAACATTTAAAAAGAAGAAGGATGAGAAAGAAGGCAAGATTTGAGTGGACAGAGGCAAAAAAGAAAAGAAAATGTTAAGAAAGCTGAAAAGGAAAAATCAATACATTGAAGACAGGCATAAGGAGGAACTGGAACAAGAGGGAAGAGGAGAAAAAATGGACAGCAGACACTGGAAAGAGAATTAGTTGAAGATAGACAAAAAAGCTGAAAGAGAAACTGGGACCAAAATGATGGAAAAACAAAACATCCAGACAACAAGGTAGAAAAAATTGTTTTATTTTGAATTTATTAACTGGAATATGTTAGCTTTGGAATATGTGCATCACAATTATTTTTGTATTCAGTGGCATAGTCATATATATCTGATTTGGGGGAGGGACTGGAGCCCAAAATTAGTGGATGGGCACCAAAGTTTCTCCCTGCCTGAGTGCAATCTATAAATTCTTGAGCTAGTGGGGATTCCCAAGCTCTGCCAACTGAAGACATCTTTCTCCAGTATGGCAACCCAAAATCTCCAAGCTTTGCAGCCAATGGCAATATCCTCAAGCTGCCACTGCTTTCATGCATTCATGAAAGCCAAGGGGGGGGGGGGGGGCAGGGAGGAGGGAAGGCAGCAGCTCTACAATATTGCTGCCAGGGGGAAGGAGGTGGCCGTCAGTTGGTGAGACTTGGTGATCCCTACTAGCTACAGCAGGAAAGAGGTTCATTTTTAGGGAGCCTAAGCTCAAAGTGGGAGGCCCAAAAGAACAGTAATATTTACCATGACTGAACGATCCTCCCCATGCACCACTGACAGCTGATTCAGCATCTCCGCTCTGATGAGGCTCACCTCTGAAGAGAATCACCGTAGCTGTAATAGAAATGAATGGATGAACCATCAGAGTGGGGATGCTGAAGCCTGTGGCTGCTCCCACTGTCAGCGGTGCAAGTTGAGGATTACTCACTCAGGGTATTACTGCTTTTTTGGGTTCCTCTCCACAGTGTCCCTTTAATGAAGGTTTATTATTAGATACATACATTTTCTATATTAGTGATTGCAAATTTGGGACCTGTTCAACTTTTTTTTTTGCTCATCAGCTAGTGTTAGTATTTGTGCGGCCCCATAAAATTTTTTTTATCCAATGCGGCCCAGGGAAGCCAAAAGGTTGGACAACCCTGTTTTAGAGCATTGGTTGTGGTAGACTCTACCCACACTGTCTCCAGCCAGCCAGCAGAACCTTCTCTCAGTCATATACATACCCATGTGGAGGAATAGCTTAATGGTTACAGCATCCCTGTGTACCAATCCAGTAGTAAAATCCCCAGACTGCTAATTCAAATCCCACTGTTTGTAATGTTCTTTCCCTTCTTTGTTATAACATTAGCATTCGCATTCCTGTCACCTGGAACTGAAAGCTAACCACCATCAATCAATAATCACACAACTCAATTTTATTGGAATAAATATTTGGCCGCAGCTTTAGTATCTATCTGAATATTATCTCCACTTACAATACAATCCATGTCCAAAACCAACAAACCCCCCAATGCATATTTCACACACCCCCAGGGAGCTATTCAGTGTCAAAACTAGCTCTCGTTAAGTCTTTAAACTTATAACATTATAACATTCCCCCAAACATGACCCATGGTGACGCAAGGCCATGCTTCCCCTCCCCCAAACATGACCGACAGTGATGCAAGGCCATGCTTCTCCTCGCAGCGGTGCCACATACGAGTGTTATATTTATTTATTTATTAATTGCTCATCTCCCAGATCCAACTGGGCCAAACCCCATTTTCCGCCCTACCCAAAGCTGCGGCCACCTCCCCCCAACCCCATATGCTCAACCAAACCCACCCAAGTCGACATATAACCTGTAACACCCCCCCCCTCCCCGCCCCCCGCAACACGGACACAAAACATAACACAAGCACACATGGGAGGGAGGGATAATTTTTTCCTGAAGAGACTACTCTACTGTTCCTCTTTCCTCACAGAACTCACTCCAGCCTGCCACAACATCCAACAAATCTCGTGACTGCTCCACCCCATCACGTTAGAAACCTCCCTAATCCTTTTTCTTTCTTACACGCTCTGTCTATTAACCCTTTTATACCTCCTCTTTTAAACTTGGCAATCCTTATTCTACAGACTCTTGACAACATCTCAAATATTCCCCTCACCCTCTGCCCTCCCCCCCCATTTTACCCACACCACCATTCAACAAATATTACCAGCAGGTGACATCGGCTCAGCTAATGTTATATCACACCAGCTGAATCTGGTGTTCTTCTTAATTGTGAGTCTTTCAGGGACAGAAAAATAACTAATATGACTTCCCTTATTCCATTCAGTGGAGAATTGCTCAATCAGAGCACTTTATTGTTAGCTGAATGTGCCTAGTTTCAGAGTAGTTTGCTTATTTTGATAGAGCAAAGGGTAAAGAAATCATCTTGGAAGCAAGGGCAGACATACCATTTGTTATTAACACTGACACCTATCAACATTTGGGGGAGCTCCCATGCCCACTCCAAACTATGCCTATGGTGTGACCTTGTTCCACTGTTTTTGCTTTGAACTTGTGATCATTGGACCCCAATGGCTACCAGCAACACTTTCTGAATTTTAAGCCCGGCATCACCTTTTTCACGTTATGGTTTTCTTTTTTTTCACCAATTACCTTAGTAGTGTTCCTTGAAGAGAATGTGAGAGCTTCTTGGTCTAGCTGTATTTGGAATGCTCAAGTCTAAATTGGCCGGATTGAAATTTCCCACCAATATCACATTGCCCTTAGCTACTGACAATAAAGTGACTGACAACACTGGAGTTGCCAAAGCTTCACCTATCGTTTGCTATTTTGGGGACAAAGACCATAGAAGTCTGTCTGGCATTGGCTGTGGTTCACTCCATGCTGGAGATGCCAAATCATTTTTCAATTTTTTTCCATATGCGGGACACAGACTGTAGAAGTCTGTCCAATATAAGCCTCAGTTGGATTTGGCCAATGTAAAAAAAAAAAATCAGTAAGAAAATAAAATAACAACCCATTTGGAATTTGCTTGGTATATTCTGAAAACAAAGTTTTCCTAATGCATAACACAGTGAGATTACAACTGCATTTTCTGCAAGAAAAATGTCTATGAAAACAAAGAACAGCAAGATATTTACTTTGACTAGTAAATGAGCAGCCATGTCATATGTCAGCTATTCAGTCACTGTTTAATCCAGGGGGAAAAGCTTTAAAAAATAGCCTCTAGACTGTTATGGCATTTTTAACAATCTAGAAATTTCATTGGCATGACATGAGATACAATAATCCCAGTACTGCAAATTAGTAACTTATCAAATGTTATTATGGCATGTGTCACACAATTTAGGGAATACTACAGACAACAAAGGCTTGCAAATTTACTTATTAAGCCCCGAAGACTATAAATATGAAAATCTTCCACATCCCAAACTGCGAACTAGTTTCACATTGGTTAACTTTGTGTCATCTACTTAAAGTGCTTGTCACTGCTGCCCATGGCATATCATTATATATGTGTGCGTATATATGTGTGCATGTGATTGTGTATACTTGTATATATATGTGTGTGTGTGTGTATACATACATAAATGTAAAAATTACGGCAATTATTTTAGAAACATCTACATGTAAATGGCAGCATTTACACATGTATATTCCTTGCACATGTAAGCACTGATTCAAAAGCTTGCATTTACACATGAAGATCCACACCACATAAAAGGGCTCTTTACCAAATTGCATTAAACAGCTAGTGTGGATTTTGCCATGCAGTACATATTAGTGTGGACATATTAAAACCAGCAGTGCAGAAATATACCTGGGCTTGCTGCTTAATGTGGAGAGGGATAGACAACTAGCATGACATGGATGAGTCAGAGGTACGGTGTGTGATGAAAGTTAGCATGCTGAGTGGTACTGCACACTAGTTGCCACAACTGTCAAAAATGTCAAGAAGAGGTGGTAAGTGCAGCCATGCTACCAGCAATCTGGGAGCATGGTAATGACCCTAATTCTGATTTACTCTTCCTCCTAATCTTCTGACCCCCCCCCCCTATCTAATCAGTTCCCTGGTTCAACTTCCCCCACCCCACCCTTAAATCTGAAGCTTCCTCTTGATCTGAGGTGTTCCTGGATATGCTTCATTTGATACTGTTGATCACCACCTACTCCTTGATACGCTGTCCTCGCTGGGATTCCAGAGTTCTGTTCTCTCCTGATCGCCACGGAGACCACACGCATGTAGTGACTGCTCCTCGCACCCGCACCTAAATCCAAGCAGAATCGTGCTTTTATATTTGTAGTTTCTGCTTTGTCGGATGTATTTCGCTGCCAGAGTCATCTTACAACCTCTGAAACTGACAGATACTGAAAGGAAAGGAGCGACCCGTGTTCACTGGGGGGGCGTGGCCTGATTGTCACGGAGACCGCATAAGAGTGGAGACAGCCCCTTACACCCGCACCTAAAGCCAAGCGAAATCGCGCTTTTATATCTTATAATTTCTGTTTCGTCGGATGTATTTCGCTGCCGGATTAGTCTTATGATCTCTGAGACTGATAGGATCTGGAGGGAAGGAGCGGCCCGCATTCACTCACGCTGCTTAGCAACAAGTGGCCCGGTCATGTGATGCAGCTGATTTAAAAAAAACAAAAAACTAACGTTTCTGAGCTTTCTAACCCACAGTTTCCACACGCCTACCTAGCTAAAACATACAAACTCTTCTCAAACCATTTCTGCTCCCTCTGGTGCTTCCGCTGACCGGTGTGTGTGTGTGAAGCACCGGATAATGCCTGGCATGCCGGTTAAATCGGCGAAAACGCCGAAACACAAGACTACCTGCGCTGCTCTCAAAATGGCGGCGGCGCCGACTCCTGCTCCTGTCCTGACACACTGGGGTGAATGGGCCCAAGAAATTTCACGAACAGTCACTGCAGCCTTAGAAGATAGGCTTCACAAATTACAGCTGGCTATGGACTGTATTAATGAGCGTTTTGAGACACAGGCTGGCCGTATAACAACATTGGAACAGAGGGTGTCAGATGGTGAGGACGCAGTATTACAAGACCGAGAGAATGTGACTACTTTACAAGCTCAAGTGGCAACATTGACTGGACGGCTGGATGATCAGGAGAACCGTCAGCGTCGTAATAATTTAAGAGTTGTGGGGCTGCCTGAGCTTCGGGCTGACCAAGACCTCTACCAATTTTTTCAGGTTTGGGTCCCAAAACAACTTGGCCTGACGACACCAATGGATGGTTTTATATGTGAGCGAGCACATCGCATGGGCCAGCGTATGGAAGATAGCAACCGCTCGCGAGCAGCGATCGCTAGATACATTAATTGGAAAGAAAAGGATCTCATCATGCAGGCTTTTCGGAAATCTAGACGGCTGGAATATGAAGGTCAAAAATTATTATTATTCAATGACTACTCCTTACATGTATCCTCCCTCCGTAAGGCGATGGCGCCGCTCTGCTCCACACTTCATCGCAGGGGAATACAGTTTGCACTCATATATCCGGCATCTCTGCATATTTGGCGAGATGGGAAACCAAATACTTTCACAGATAAAACGTCCGCACAACAATTTATAGACTCTTTATCTGTGATAGAGACTGGAGAATCCACGGCTCAGACTCCACCACATGCTGTTAATTCTCGCATCAGCTAATTTTAAATCCAGTCTGCAGAAATTTCTTTAATGTTTCAGTATTCATTAAGATGTACCCGACGAAGATGAAAGCAACATACAATAACCACACTATTCCCTTCACTGAGCTTGAGATCCTGGCAACATTCCTAGATTTCTTACAAATATACTGATATGCACTGTTTGCTTTGTCTATTTCTCTTATGAGACTATGCAATGAAATACATATATTATGTTGTATGCTCTACTAGGTCAAGCACACTAATCTCATGTTTTCTGTTATTAAGTGGGTGTGGATTTTGCTAGTTGTTACATATGTGTAATTTCTCTGTGCTCACAAGAGCACCCTTAAATTGTTTTAAAATTTGCATGATAGTATGGTCCATTTCCTTTCTGACCATACATTATGCTGACATTACTGTTTCCTCTTCTCTTATTCTCAGATTTTCTTTATTTCTCTTGTTCTCTCCTGGTTTTCTTCCTGTCTCTCCCATCATACTTTCAGTGAGTTACAGTGAATCATCCTCCGCTGCCTTCCCACTATCTATCAGTGTACCTCAAGGCTCTCTCTTGGACCCTCTCTACTTCTTCATATATACCTGCGCTCTCTCGATATACTGATCTTCTCCCATGGTTTTCAATATCAAATCCATGCTGATGACTCCCAAATCTACCACTCCACACCAGATATCCCTAGAGGAATTCAAGCCCGAATCTCAGCCTGCCTGACCGACATTGCCACTTGGATGTCTCACCACTATCTAAAACTGAATATGGCTAAAACTGAACTCTTCTTTCCACCTAAACCCACCCCTCCTCCCATCTCTCTGTATTTCTGTGGATAACACTCTCCTCCTACCTGTCTTGTCAGCTTACAACCTCAGGGTAATCTTTCACTTCTCGCTCTCCTTCTCCGCTCAGATCCAACAAACCACTAAAACCTGTTGATTCCTTCTATAATATTACCAAAACTCGACCTGTCCTCTCCAAGCACACTACCAAAACCCAAATCCCAAATCTATGCACTTATCACCTCTCACTTAGACTACTGCAATATACTTCTTTCAGGTTTCTTGCTCATCTGTCTCTCTCCCCTTCAATCCGTTCAAAATGCAGTTTCACAACTCATATTCCATGAGAGCCACCATGCTCACATTACCCCTCTCCTCAAATGACTTCATTGGCTCCCCATCCATTTCCGAATACAGTTAAAACTCCTCTTACTGACTTTTAATTGCATTCACTCTGTATCCCCTCAATATCTCACCTCACTTATCTCCACTTACACTCCTCCCGCGAACTTCATTCATTGGGTAAGTCCCTCTTATTTGTACCCTTCTCCTCCACCACCAACTCCAGGTTGGGTTTTCAGGATTTCCCCAATGAATATGCATTGAAGGCAGTGCATGCCATAGATCTCATGCATATTCATTGGGGAAATCCTGAAAACCCAACTGGATTCGACCCTCAAGGAGGGACTTTGGGGACCCCTGAGTTAGGGGGTTATGGAAAGGATCGATCAATTTTCAGTTAAGGAGTGTGGTTAAGGGAGAAAGGGTTTAAAATGTGTTAGGCCTCTGTTAGGGTTGGAGAGGTAGGCATTGGGCCCACTGGGTCACCAAGGAGTGGAGGTTAACATAGGGTTACCATATGACTCTAGAAAAAGGAAGACTGATTGAGACAACTGGTTTTTACTTCCATTGAAAGCAATAGAAGAAAGGAAGACAGATTGAGACATCTGAGTTTTGCTTTCATTAAAAGCTATGGAAGTAAAACCTGGATGGCTGAATCCATCCTCCTTTTTCTGGAGCCATATAGCATATGAATCAGTTTTATGTACATAATCAATTTTGGATGCATTAAATTGTTTGAGATGCACAAATAAATGTACATCCCTAATTTCAACTGTTATGCTGTTGCCCTTTCAGTAAAACTAGTATGATGGTGGTTAGAATATGTCCTTTTAACCCTCAATAAAAGATAAGTAAATAACACTCGCTGTAGACAAATAAATCAAACTGGTAATAAAAGACTCAAATTCTTTCTGTCTCTGTTCACAGAATTCAAATTCTAAAAGCTGTACTACAGTCCAATAAAACAGCTGAATGAACTATCTGGGGAGAATAACTGAATTGTGTGTGTTTGTTTAGGCATCATTTAATTTGATGTTATCAATGCATGCAGTTTATTTCAATTCATTTAAAAACTGTATTTCACATTCCCCAAGTGTCTCTTTTGATTATGTTAGATGTTCTTGTTGGTCTAGCTCCTGCAATTTACAGTCTAGGAAAACATTATTTTTATGAATTTTCAATCAAGGGCCATCCTTAGGATTTCTTCTCCAATATTTGTCTTAAAAAAGTAACTAATTGGAACCCAATGCATCCTGGCACGACTGTGGCTGGCAAGAAAGACAACAGGTTATTCTTTGTCAACTCTACCAAAGCAGATCATTTGCCAAGAAATGGGGGTTAAAGTTTGTTTTGCTATATTTTCCTTCTCTTTCCTCACATGCAGTATGCTAAACATTCAGAGTTAAGTGATTTTTCAGCATGTTCCCAAAATAAATGACATATGGTTCAATATCACAGTTCTTTATCAGTTGTAATTCAGATGATAAGAAACACAGAAGGTTTGAATCACTGCACCCTCGTCACATTCATGCAAGCCAAGATTCGAAGCACACATAAATTGAAATCACTTTCCCCCTTTTACGAACGCAAAGCGCAGGTTTTAGCGCCAGCAGCGACAGTAACGGCTCCGACGGTCATAGAATTCCTATGAGCATCAGAGCAGTTACCGCCACTGCCGGCGCTAAAACCTACGCTATGCGTTCATAAAAGAAGGTATTTATAATGGCTTTGACTTCAGAACTTATTGGAAAATTACAGCTAAAAGGCGTATCAATTTACTGTGGACGTCCATCTATTTGAAACAACACGGGAAATGTCAACAATATTATCATGTAATTTCATATCTTTTTAACCCAAAATGATAGGAACCCCTCCCAGTCTCTTGCCCCTCCCCCCCCCCCCCCCCACACACAATGTATTTGTTTTCTTAGGCTTCCAAGGCTGGTGTAATTATTGTTGCGGTTGCACAAGTCTTACCATATCTGGGTAATTACAGTTATCCTTGACAAGACCTGGACAATTGCAACAATCACAAAAGAAAAGCATAAGACTATCCATATTGGGTCAGACCAATGGTCCATCTAGCCCAGTGTCCTATTTCCACATTGGACAAATCAGCTTTCAAATACCTGGCAGAAACCCAAATAGTAGCAACACTCCATGCTACCAATCCCAGAGCAAGCATTGGCAACCCCATGTCTGTCTACTGAAGACTGGTGCATCCATGGCCGGATTTAGATGAAAAGAGGCTCTAGGCTATTCCACTTATGAGGCCCTTTTACCTCCCATTTTTAAGTTTGTAAATTACGTGAGAGATAATAAAATACATCATTACTGTGATATATATCAATATGTTAAATGAAACATGTTGTTATTGGTACTAACCTTTATAAAAAATGTGACACGGATCTTGAGGCCCTAGGCTGAAGCCTAGTTAGCCTATAGGAAAATCTGGCCCTGGGTGCATCTATTGATAAATAGTGCTTGCTATCAATCAATAGTGTGCACTAATAACCCCCTCCTTTACCAAGCCACACTAGCGTTTTTAGTGCTGGCCGCGGCGGTAACAACTTGGACGCTCATAGGAATTCTAGGAGCATCGGAGCTGTTACTGAGGCGGTTGGTGCTAAAAACACTAGCGCAGCTTTGTAAAGGAGGGGGTAAAATAGATAACTATTATTCAATAGTGTCCACTATTGAGCAATAGTGTTTGCTACTGATGATATTGCACATAATGAAAATAAAACAAAATATAAAAAGTCCATGAATTGGGATTAGATATACTACTTTCCGTGGTACAATCAATGTGATTTACATTCATTATACAAATTATATAATGAAGAACTCATACAACAAAGATTTCCCAGGATCTCAGCGATACCACTCTGGGCTCAAATACTCTCATAGCCCTAGAGCTTAACGTATCAAATTGTCACTGGTCCAATTTATATATATATATTTTTTTGGTATACTTATTTTAAATTATTTTAGAGGTAACTTCTCCCTATATTAGAAATTTCTAAATTGTAAACATTTCACATGTATTTAAAACATATAAAGCACTTAGCTTTATCGGTTTAGAACGTTTGGTCAGGGGCAGTCATTCATTATATGCAGGTATTTTCTGTATCTCTTGTGGGCTCACAATCTATGGGAGGAAAAATTTTCATAAGATACCTTTCCTGATCTAGCTTCAGTGCTTCAGCAAGTAAGAGAGCAAGAGAGCTTCAATTGGTCAGCAAGAAAGAGTCATAAAAACATAAGAATAGCCTTACTGGGTCAGACCAATGGTCCATCTAGCCCAGTATCCCTTCTTCACGGTAGCCATTCCATATCACAAGTACCTGGCAAAAACCCAAATAGTAGCAACATTCCATGCCACCAATCCAGGGAAAGCAGTGGCTTACCCCATGTCTGTCTCAATAACAGACTATGAACTTTTCCTCCAGGAAATTGTCCAAAACTTTTTTTTTTAAACAAGCTATGCTATCCACTCTTACTACATCCTCTGGCAACACGTTCCAGAGCTTAACTATTCTATGAGTGAAAAAAATATTTCCTTCTATGTCATTCTTGATGGTATCCAGCTAATGGGCCTTTGGTCTCTCATGCTTCCTTTTACCATTGACCATTCCGAGTAGCACTTCCTTTTCTAGTGAATTTGCCCTTAACACATGTCCAAAATAGGTCAGTTTCTGACTGGTACTCTTGCTTTCGGGGTTTATATGATCAAAAACATCTTTGTTGGTGATCCTAGCTGTCCATGGGATTCGTAGAAGTCTTCTCCAGCAACACAGTTCAAAGACGTCAATTTTTCATCCTGTTATCATTAATAGAAAAATCAGTCATTTTCTGATTATGGTAAAAATGGCTTTAGCATCTGAGAAAAACCAGCATAAGGGCATGCTAACACTACTATTTACTGAAGCATAATAAGAGGGTCCCAAAGACATCGTATATTTAGATTTCCAAAAAGCCTTTGACAAGGTACCCCTTGAATGCTACTCAGAAACTGAAGAACCATGGGGTGGAAGGAAACGTACATAGATGGATCAGAAATTGGTTGGCGGGAAGGAAGCAGAGGGTAGGAGTTAAGGGCCACTACTCGGATGAAGGAGGGTCACGAGTGGTGTTCCGCAGGGTTAGTGCTCGGACTGCTGCTATTTAATATATTTATAAATGATCTAGAAACAGGGACGAAGTGCGAAATAATAAAATTCACAGACGACACCAAACTATTTAGTGGTGCTCGGACTAAAGAGGACTGCGAAGAATTACAAAGGGACTTGAACAAACTAGAGGAGTGGGCGATGAGTTGGCAGATGAAGTTCAACGTAGAGAAATGTAAAGTATTACATGTGGGAAGCAGAAACCCGAGGTACAGCTATACGGTGGGAGGGATGTTATTGAATGAGAGTACCCAAGAAAGGGACTTGGGGGTAATGGTGGAAAAGACAATGAAGCCGACGGCACAGTGCGCAGCGGCCGCTAAGAAAGCGAATAGAATGCTAGGTATAATCAAGAAGGGTATTACAACCAGAACAAGTTACCCTGCTGTTGTATCAAACGATGGTGCGCCCGGATCTGGAGTACTGCGTCCAATATTGGTCGCCGTACCTTAAGAAGGATATGGCGATACTCAAGAGGGTTCAGAGGAGGGCGACACATTTGATAAAAGGTATGGAAAACCTTTCATATGCTGAGAGATTGGAGAAACTGGGGCTCTTTTTCCTGGTGAAGAGGAGACTTAGAGATCTTGAAGGGCATAGAGAAAGTGGAGAGGGACAGATTCTTCAAACTTTCGAAAACTACAAGAACAAAAGGGTATTCAGAAAAGTTGAAAGGGGACAGATTGAAAACAAATGCTAGGAAGTTTTTCTTCATCCCACGTGTGGTGAACACCTGGAATGCGCTTCCAGAGGACGTGATAGGACAGAATACGGTATTGGGGTTCAAGAAGGGATTGGACAATTTTCTGTTAGAAAAGAGGATAGTGGGGTATAGATAGAGGATTACTACACAAGTCCTTGACCTGTTGGGCTGCCGCGTAAGCGGACTGCTGGGCACAATGGACCTCGGGTCTGACCCAGTGGAGGCACTGCTTATGTTCTTATTGTTAGTAGGGATGGGGGTGTGTGAAAGAATGCCTGGTAAGGACTTACATATAGTATCATGCTTTCTGACAATCATTAGCAATTTAGTTATCATGATATGGTTTTGCAGATGCTTAATGAAGAGTCTCTGGAATTCATTTGCTCTTCTAGAATCATACAAATCCTCAACTGCCTTCGTAGGTTCTGACTGCTCAGCTTCTGATCCTGCATCCTCTGTCAGAAGTAAAATATCCTGGATGATGACATGCTGCAGGCCATAGGCATATGGCAAATTTTGACAGAAAAAAATTGCTCTGCTTGTGCTCCAGGTTTCTAAAGCACGTTTTTCAGAGCCTAAAAGTATTCACAAAAGATTTCTTATTGAAGTAATGAATTCACTGGGCGAATTCAATAGCTGTCTCAGGAAAGGATGATCGTTATCGCCTAAAGATACACACCAAAATGGCAGAGAAGAAGCTATTCATCTCCAAGCTACATGTTCTCCCTTTCATGGCCAATATTAATATGGCTGAATTGAGCTCATAGCTTTTCAGAAATAGATGTAGCAATTAGTAATACCCATTATCAATGGAAAATTTTAATCTTATATCACTTTTCTTTCTCTAACCACCTCTCTCATAATCCTCTTGAACCACTGTTAGCAGGATATTAGCAAGGACATAAAAAAATGATTTACCACTCACTGGATCAGTCTTGTCCATTTTAGCTATTCGGTAACAAATGATCCATGTCCAGGTTAAATAATTTGTGATACATTCAGGCAAGTTTAATAGCACTGCATTTAAAATCTCTGTTAGATTTTTAAAAATTGTATTTTTATTACATTTTCAAAGGTTCAAATACAAACATCAATCCCCAAAATTGCAAGTCAAACATCACAAACAGCAAACACTAATACAGCAAACAAAATCAACAAAGGATATCTTTGACTTCTGTCTTTTGATCTTTTTTGCCTGTTGCATTATAAGGATCTTATATTTATGTCTTACAGAGGGGGTCACTAGGCTGTTAGATTTTTAATACAAATGGTTTTAATTTGGTGATAAATTTTAACTTTGCTTCTTAGCAACAAACCAAAAAAGGCCCATTGTCTACTCTTGAGTAATTGCCACTGAAGTAACTGGAATGGGCTATACTTCTGTCAGAAGCTGTATCTGGGATGGCATTAAACCAAACAATAAAAATTAAGGCCAGAATTTCTAAACAGTGCTATTTTCAATGGTCAGGGTTTTCAAGGCCTACATTTCATTACATTACATTAGAGATTTCTATTCCGCCATTACCTTGCAGTTCAAGGCAGATTACAAAAGAGTTATAGAAGGTGGGTTACAAAAAAGATCTCTAGTCATTTCCAGAGCTGGTAAAGAGTAGATCAGGTTGATTCGGGGGGGTCAGGAAGAAGATGGGAGGAAGGAAGGTACTCGTAGTATTAAGACTTTTTCAGGGGTTTCTTGAAGAGTATAGACTTTATTTCTTTTCTGAACGTCTTCTTGTCTGGAGTTGTTATCAGTAGAGTGGAGATTTGATTGTCTAGTTTTGCTGCTTGAGTGGCTAGGAGGCCATCATATAGTTTTTTCCATTTAACTTCTTTGATTGGAGGGTATGTGAATGGGGTGTGAGGTTTTCTATGCCTGGTTGAGGTAGTTTGGATGAGGCAGTTGTTCAGGTAGGTTGTAAAGTAGATAGAACGGAGTCCTTCTTTTGCTGCTTGATTGTTCCAGTTCATTGAACCTTTACTGACATTATATTAAGTTCCATGATGCTTATGTGAGGTCTTTTTCTCCACTTTTGTATTTATGTATATATGCCCCTTCCTTAATAGAAGTTTTTCAAGTTTATTAGGATTTTATATACCGCCTCTCAAGGTTATCTAAGCAGTATTAAAATTAGGTACTAAAGAGGATAGAGCAAGAGTGTTTGTATTGGCCTTTAAAATCACCCCATCTATTAGTACACATGATAACAACAATATGTGTACTTTAATTTGATCTGTGTGTGGAAATGTTTGGAGTCAGCTTTTAGGTGGAGTGTACCCAGATTTCTAATTTACATACTTTATAAAATATATATGGTCACACATATTTTAGCATTGGCATTTACATCTGCTGTTCAATTTCTCCTGAGCGACAATTTTGGCTTCTTTTAAAAAGATATACAGATATCTGTGCCTTAATAAAATAGACCTAAAACTGGCACTTATTTTCCCTCTCAAACTAAGGGCCCCTTTTATAAAGTCATGGTAGTGATTCCCGGCATGGCAAATGCGATGCAGCCCATAGGAATTGAATGGGTTGCATCCCATTTGCTGCGTGAGAATCATTACAGCAGCATTGTAAAAGGGACCATAAGTGATCTGTTACAAAATTATCTTCCAAATTTATAGCTCAGTGGTTTAATTTAGAACTGCCTTTTTCCTATCCTAAATTAAACTGCTTAGCTATGCAGATAGGGTCAGTTCTATAACTTGGCACCGAGGTGTAGGTCAAATGAACAGAAAGAAAACTTATTGCCTTAATGTAGTAGAACAGACGAAAAAGAAGGCAAGAGAGCTGTCCTTAAAACCAAATGGTATCAATTTATTCTTTAAGAAGGTAACGTCCCAATAAGGATCCAAGTTTCGGCATAAAAGTATGCCTTCATCAGGGGAGCATTTTGGATTACCAAAACCAGTTAGTGAAATGCAACTGGAGATATCAGCTGAGAGCCATGTTAAAACCAGTATCTGGACAAAAAAAGCACTGAGAAAAATGCTGTTTAATGCATATGACTAGCGGTGTCGGCTGTGAGTTTTAACACATTAAACATAATTTTAACTGCTTTTTTTGTCCAGACCCTCCCACCTCTGGATTTCCTTCCTACAGAGCCAGATCCCTCTGCTGCACCAGCCCCCCCTGTCAGGACTTGTCAGACTGGCCACTCTACTCTGGTGCACTGGCATTCAGGACTTACCAGGAGTTAGACCAGAAGCCAGCATTCTTCCTCCTCCTCCTCCTCACCCAGCAGCACTTGCAGCTCTTATGCAAATCATCTAGGCTCCTTCTTTTAGCTGCTCGGACTCCCTCTGGTGGAATGCCAGTGACAGGGAACTTCACCCTGTCACAGTAGTATACTGTACTAGGTTTTAAGCCCGTTACATTAACGGGTGCTAGAATAAGAGTTGGGTTGGTTTTTTTTCCCCATGAATAGAATAAGAGTTTTTACCTCATGCAAAATTGTCATTTCTTTAATAAGACATTGACTATTTTTTCTGCAGCCCTCCAAGTACCCTATTTTTTTCTGCTGCCCTCACAGTTAAAGTTTAACATCTTTCTTTCTCAAAACTGACACATTTCAATCACTGTATGGAAAATAAAATCATTTTCCCTACCTTTGTTGTCTGGTGACTATTTTTCTGTGCTTTTAACTGTTTCCAGGGCCTCCTGCATGCTTCTCCTTTGGTCCTCCTTCCCTCCCCCAACCAACATCTCTCCCTCCCTCCATGAGTCCAACCTTTCACTCTTTGCCCTCTTCCCCTTCCCCAGTGTAACATTTCTCTTTCCCTCCTTTCTGCCCTCCCTATCCATCTTACCCTCTCCACTTCCAACACTTTCTGCCTCCTGCACACTTACTCTCTCTGTCATTGCCTCTTCCTTCAGTGGCATCCCTCTTTCCCACCCCCCAACCCAACATGCTCTCTCCCCATGCACCATCTCACCCTTACCTCCAGTGTGCTGCACCTTTCCTTTCCCTCCCTTTCTGCCAGGTCCAGCAGCACCTCTTCTCCCTTTCTTGTACCTCTCCCCTATCCAGCAATACCCCTTCCCTGCTCCCCCTGTCCAGCAGTATCCCTTCTCCCCTGTCCAGCAGCACCTCTTCTCCCTTCCTTTTACCTTCCCCTATCAAGCAGTATCCCTTCCCTGCTCCCCCTGTCCAGCAATCCCCCTTCTCCCTTCCTTTTACCTCACCCCTGTCCATGTTCTCCTTTCCTTTTACCTCCCCATTGTCCAGCAGTACCTCTTCCCTGCTCACCCTGTCTTGCATTTGCTAGCTTTAGTTTAGCTTTAGCCGCGGTTTCATCAGGCAACCTCTGGGCTTTTGCAAGGCCAGCCTGCCTCGCATCATCGAAGTGGTGCAACCTAGCAAAGGCCCCATGGCTGCTTGATGAAACTGTGGCTAAAGGTAAACTACAGCTAGCTACTACTGCTGGTCCGGGGCTGGGAAGAAGAGGAGTCCCGGTGTTGGCGATCAGGACGGAAGGCAGGAAATCAGCTGACACCGGCACAGGTGATCGGCGGCAAAAGGCAAGATTATTAAACCGCCCCACGAAACTGCTGCATGCACACGCTCCTTCTACTGCACATGCAGCAGCATGGTAGCACAAAACACTGACGCACGGAGGCATGGAGTTTCAAGTGCACATGTGCGCTGAGATGGATAACCTGGACATACTGGCCTTACTTGTGTATGCTGGACACTACAGACATTTTTAACATATATTTTCTCACAGCCTAAACCAGCTTTCCTTTACAAGCTAACCAGATGGAACAGCCTGTACCTTGCTGTCTGTGAACACATGTATCCTTTGAAATGCTAACCCAGCTGACCTTTGCTGCAAAGTTCTTGTCTCCATTCCCTGCTGGGAGGATACTTCTCCAAGGTTCTGTGGCCATTGTTCATTTGTGCTGAGCCATTATCAGTGCTGTATGACATATGCAAGGCACCCTGAAAAGCCATAAAACATTTATAACAAGCAACAATCCCTGCAGGATGACAAGGGAGTAAAGATGAAGAAGCCTGATACCAAGACAGAACTTTTAACCAGGCTGGACATTTGCTTCCTGTCTCTGAAGCAAGTTATGGGAACCAGGCACAGCTGGGGTGCTGGAAGGTCGCCCTACCAACTTTCTGCATAAAACTATCTACAAGGTCGCCATCCTGAAGATGTACAGCGTTGTAAAACCACAAATCAGCATCTACAAGGTGATAAGGATCTCTGAGCTGGAGGAAGAAAGTTCATGAAGAATTCTCTGTTTCTGCTCGGGCCCCTCTCCTGAGGGGGGAGTGAGAGAGGTGTGAACTGGGGGGGAATAGTTAGGTATACATTTTTGTACAAATAGGGAGGTACATGACCAGAGTTCGGGGATGTGCTTTTTGGAACAGAGAGAATTTCTCTATATAACAATCCACGCATCACAGGTAAAACCAGAGAGATTCACTTGCTTATGCCAGCGGGGATATGCTAGCCCCCTGTTAGGCATATCAGTGTAAGTTCTACTCTCCATTGCATATTCTGAACTGACAATATAATATTTCTTTCTGCTATGTCTTTGCTGCTGTAATTTTGTAAGTCTTTATACTAACAATAAAAATATTATCTGTTTTGGAAAATGCAATGCCGTCTCGTAGTCATTCCAATGAGGTAAAATAAGCGGCTTTACTTCAGCGCTAAGGGTTTTATTATGATAATGTCAGGATTCCAGAAACTGAATGATAGGTTCTAAATTCATCAATATATTTATCATTTCAAATCTTGAAAATAAATAATGCTATCTGAAATTAAATACTGTCAGTAAGCCAAGCTTTCCTTTTTTCCAGTTTTTCCAGGCATACGAGGGGGTTCTGAAAAGTTTTCAACCCAGTCAAGAAGAGATTAACGTGGATATGGCTCAAACAATAATCTAACTATATGTGAGAACGTATTGAAAATACTGTTTTGATAACATAGGATCATTCATGCCACATTAACACAAAACACTTATTAACATCAATGAAAGAAATTATAAAACGACGGAGAAAAATAAATCTCAAGTGTGAGAGGCCGGGACTACACAAGTACCCGAGTCTACTCACATCATCACTGGTTTATAAAAAAACTCCGTGTACATTTATATAAATACTTATTCATTCATACTCAATAACCTCTTAAGAGTTTTCAAAAATTTTTTCAAAAGTGTTTCAGAATAATATATAAAGAGACATATTCATGGCATGAACCAGATCCCAAACTAATAACAAACAGCACGAGGGCCACAGCTCAACTAAACAGGTGTATGCAATTGTTGAGGCATGGAAATTTGGAGCACAAGAATGAGAACAAGCAACAACTCATCTGAAAATACGGAGTGTCCCAAACGATTTATGGGATAAAGGACTGAGAATCGTTTGGGACACTCCGTATTTTCAGATGAGTTGTTGCTTGTTCTCATTCTTGTGCTCCAAATTTCCATGCCTCAACAATTGCATACACCTGTTTAGTTGAGCTGTGGCCCTCGTGCTGTTTGTTATTAGTTTGGGATCTGGTTCATGCCATGAATATGTCTCTTTATATATTATTCTGAAACACTTTTGAAAAAATTTTTGAAAACTCTTAAGAGATTATTGAGTATGAATGAATAAGTATTTATATAAATGTACACGGAGTTTTTTTATAAACCAGTGATGATGTGAGTAGACTCGGGTACTTGTGTAGTCCTGGCCTCTCACACTTGAGGTTTATTTTTCTCCGTCGTTTTATAATTTCTTTCATTGATGTTAATAAGTGTTTTGTGTTAATGTGGCATGAATGATCCTATGTTATCAAAACAGTATTTTCAATACGTTCTCACATATAGTTTGATATACACGATTGAATTCCCGTATATATTTGGTTATATCAAACAATAATCTGAAATAACGCAGAATTTCATTTCTTCAAATTGGCACTTAATGAAAAAAGATAACACTCTTGGCAGCTACAGTGGCAAAATAACGCTCAGAATTTAGGAAGTTGGTTGGGCTGAGAACTTTCCAGCACCCCCTCATCTTGTTGTGGATGGCAGAAGGCTAGACTGCTTACTGCAAACAGATCTATCTTGTGGGGAATTTCTTTTAGCCTTTAGGAAACTAAAAACTATCACAGCTGCCAAACGATAACGTCATACATCAGAAATTTAAGAAACCTTGCCTAGCTGAAGGGCAGATCTATTGAACAATGTTGCTTATACTTAAAAGCCTATGCTATTTGGTCATATTTTATTGTCAGAGTAACATATCCACTGGCACAAATAACATATCTTTTCAGAACAAAATCATTTTTTACACCTCAGCACTGTATGCCAGCCTATTATATACACAGGTGAAATGTTCTATTGTTTCTAGGCATTCTACCTGTTTGTGCATTGCCTTTCTCTGTAGCTGGCAGAACACCAAGTTACTCAGTTCATTTTAAAATACTAGAGAAGGAAAGAGAGAAGCCAGTTTATGAAGGGTCTTTGACTCTAGTCTCAAAGGTTACTTGCTTTAATGAGTCAAAGTAGAAGTCATAATTTGGGATGGAAGATGGAAAAATGAAATTATTTCAGGGAAAAAGCCCAAGGGAAATGGCAGAATAGATATTACCATAAGGGTCTCATCTCAGATCTCATCTACAGGGTTATTCTGCAATCAACAAGAAAGGCTCTTCCAATATTCACAGTTCTGCTATACTAGTTCTAAGCATAATGTACATTTGAGAATAATACAAGGTGTGGTGTTATTGAAACGCCACACCTAGTACTCTGAGTACAAGTTGTGGTGTTACAATGGTTATCTCAGTTTTTAAGAAATAGAATATACGAAGTCTGGAAGGAAAACAAAAGATCCCAATCATGAAAGGCCAATTGTGGTGTCCCCCAAGACTCACCGATATCACCTGTGCTATTTAACATCTATCTAGGAGCACTGGGAAATAACCTACTCTTAACCCAGGCTCATGTCTTCTACACAGATGATATCTTCATTCTCTGTATAGCCAAAGAATCCTTCACTTGGAGTACATGAAAACCACTATTGATGACCTAAGTACATGGATGATGAATAACTTCCTCAAGTTAAACAAATCTAAAATGAAAATATTATGGTTCAGAGATTATAATTCATTATCGAGCACAGAACTAGAGCTATCCACAGGTGAGAGGCTAAAGATGGAAAATTCCTCCAAAGTACTGGGAGTCACACTAGACTCAAACCTAACCTACAACATAGGCATAGAAAAACACACACCCCATTCACTTACCCCCCAAATCAAAGAAGTAAAACGGAAAAAACTATACGACGGCCTACTGGCCACTCAGGCAGCGAAGATAGACAACCAAGTCTCCAACCTATTGACAACAACCTCAGACTACAAGATGTTCAGAAAGGAAATAAAAACTATACTCTTCAAGAAATTCCTTAATAAAGCTTAATACCATGAATATCAGGATAAAGCTTAATACCATGATAAAGCTTAACCCCCCTCTTACCATCCCCTCCATAACCCCAGATCCTACTTTTCCCTCTCTTGGAAACCTTCTCTGATCTAACGTTGTAACCCTCATCCATAACTCTTTTTGTAATCCGCTTTGAACCGAAAGGTAATGGCGGAATAGAAATCTGTAATGTAATGTAATGTAATAAGAACATAAGAATAGCCTTACTGGATCAGACAATGGTCCATCAAGCCCAGTAGCCTGTTCTCATGGTGGCCAATCCAGGTCCCCAGTATCTGGCCATAACCTAAGGAGTAGCAACATTCCATGCTACCAATCCAGGGCAAGTATGGCTTCCCCCATGTCTTTCTCAATAACTTATGGACTTTTCCTCCAGGAAATTGTGCAAACCTTTCTTAAAATCAGCTACACTATCCACTCTTACCACAACCTCTGGCAATGCTTTCCAGAGCTCAACTATTCTCTGCATGAAAAAATATTTCCTTTCCAGTGAAAAAAAAAATATTCTTTAAGATAAAACAGCTGAGGGCAATAAGACCAGTTCTAACAAAGACCAGCTTCAGGACAGTAGCACAATCTGTCCTAATACCCCTCCTGGACTACTGTAACTCACTATACGGGGGCATTACAGAAAAAGAGCGAAAGAGACACCTGAAACACACCTGAAAGACTAATCCTCAAAAAGAATTGAGCAACTGCATTGGCTACCGATGAACAAGAGAATCCATTTCAATATAGCCTGCATGGTTCACAATGCGATCTATGGAGAAAACTCGGAGGGACTAACTTCTGATATCAAAGTCTCACATTTCTTCTTCAACTCACGTATAATACAACGCTTCAAACTACCCACCTCCCATCACCTCAAAAATACGCCAGAAGAAGATGTTTGAGACTACCTTCAAATGCCAAACTCCCCACATTTGGAACAAACTCCCAATACAAATAAGACAAGCTACCACATACCTTGACTTTAGAAAAAAAAATTAAGACATACCTCTTCTCCCTATAATCACTCTATTATCTTCATCCCTTCTTCACTAAACCAACTCCCACCCTAATAATATAATTTTCAAACTTTATCTAATTGACTTCAGTTCTTGGACCTGCGCCTAGGAAGTGATGTCAGAGAGAGCACCGAAGCCGACATGGGCAGTAAATTGATGTGTGCTCACACCAAAGTTAAAAAGGTATGGGGAAGGGCGCACACACACAGAAGGGGGGACGGGAAGAGGGCAGGGGAGGGGTACCACTCACCCTCGCTACGCCACTGGATAAAAGGTTGTAAGCAACATTTATTTATTTTAGATATTTATATACCACCTGTCAAAGTTATCTAAGCGGTTTACAATTAAGTACTCAAGCATTTTCCCTATCTATCCCGGTGGGCTCACAATCTATCTAACTATCTATCGATCTAGCACAATCACATTATATCATTTCTGCAAAACCTTCACTGTCTACCAGTATAATACAGAACCATATGCCTGATCTAATGGGCCAGAGTACTTGGACGATCAGCTAGCACCCCGTAAAAATCACAGCGGTCGGCAGACTAAGATAAGTTCCTTTTTGGTAAAACTGATAAGATTGATTTACATAGGAACTTCTTAATAATTGTCAAATCAGATGCAATTTCAGTTGGTGATCTTAAATTCTTCAGATTGATTCAAACAAGACACGAGGACAGGGGTAGGGAACTCCGGTCCTCGAGAGCCGTATTCCAGTCGGGTTTTCAGGATTTCCTCAATGAATATGCATTGAAAGCCGTGCATGCACATAGATGTCATGCATATTCATTGGGGAAATCCTGAAAACCCGACTGAAATATAATTCTCGAGGACATGAGTTCTCTACCCCTGCACTAGGGTATTTGGGCCATTAGTCAGGTTTTTTGTAACGATATTATTATAAAGAAACAAAAAAGAAAAAAAATATTAGTAGATTAAATTAAAGTAGCTATAGGAAGTTGGCCCACTGGGTGTGTAAAGTGATGTAAGTGTGTAACGTCTGCTGGGCACCTATGTGCTACTGGTGGTATTGAACCCAGGTGAACTCGCTCAAAAAGCTGTTTCTAGCGAGTTCCCACCTACTGATTGACACCTTCTATAGTTGGGCTCTACGTTTTACTTTGAGCCAGATAGGCCCATAACCCATGTGGCATTTGAAGAATAAGAAGGCAGGTCTTGATCAACAGTTTTAAGATTTTTTTGACCCCTCTCGTTTTGAGTAAGGCTCCACTTTTTTTTTATTTTCCAGAGTACTTGAAGAACATGATCCTCCTCTAGATACCTCTAATATCATTAAGATCTTACCAAGGAATGTACTTAATCACACTCTCTCCAATCCAATCCTTGGTTTTATATACCGATTCATCCCTCCAATAGGGCTTGACTCGGTTAACAAAAATATTCACAAAACATGGAAAGATATTAAATAGGACCTCAACCTCTCTAATCATTAGTTTAAGGTAGAGGGATCATTCAGAAATTTCTGAAATAAATAGGTTTTCAAAACTTGCCGAAAGATTGATAAATGAAAAAGAAGTCCAACTTCTGAAGGGAGTTCATTCCAAATTTTTGCGAACAAAAAGATAAAAGATCGGAAAAATTGCCTATAGTTTTGATTCCCTTAAAAGTAGGAAAGGCAAGTTTATATTTCTGAGTTCTCCTAAAATTAGAAGACAGGACCCAAGGGAGAGAAAATCCCATACAAGATTTTAATTATCACACTAACACATTTAAATTGGATTCTCCAATGGACTGGGAGCCAATGAAGCGTTCTCAGCAAAGGTGTGATATGATCATACTTATGTTTGCCAAATATCAGTTTAGCTGCCATATTTTGGATAAGTTGTAGCCTTTTCAAGTTACATTTATTCAGGCAAATATAAAGAGAATTGACATAATCCAATTGAGATAGAATAACAGCCTCGACCAAGACAGCAAAGTATTGTTGATAGAACAAATGACGAACTCGTCTCAGCATCCTGAAACTAAAGAAACATTTTTTGATACATTATTAATCTAAGACAGAGAGTGTAGAGTCCAAAAAAAGCCCAGGATTTTGGATGAGAATTCAATTTTCAAAACTTCACAATGTGACACCCATTAATAAGCCTCCTCCAGAGTAGCTCCCATACTCTGGAATGCACTCCCTGAAGGATCACTCTGCATAAGACTATCTCTACTTCAGGAAGCAACTGAAAACTTGGTTCATCCTCAGAACTTTTAATGGAAGAAACAGCTAGGATTAGTTCATGTCAAGTATACCAGGTGTCCCATCTGGCCATGTCCAATTTTGGTTAAAATTTCTATGGATGTTCTAGAAGAATTCAAAATAAATGGTGCAGAATTTCAGGAACAGAAATCTTGGTAGTTGTTGAATTGTAAGTAACAGACAAAAACAACATTGTCTATATACAAAGCAATGTGACAGAAATGCCAAGTTCATCCTCTTATAGTATAATGGCTTGTAATTTAGCCATCCAGGCAATTTTTTGCTGCTGAATACGAATGTGGAGGGGCATAATCAAAAGATATGTCTAAGTCCTTTTTGGGCATAAGTCGCTAGTCACCCAGAGTCGGACATGGGACCAAGGGACCAAGTGAAACTAGACCAAGTGAAACTAGAGATCAAAAAGAAGAGGAAACAGCAGGAGCATGAAAAATGTTGGGAAGAGCCTAAAAGCCAACTACAGGACAAAAAAGACGCACCACAGGGAGAGGAGGATCAAAGCAAATTTCAGGGGATGGCAGCTCGTGAGGGGGACAGCAAGAGAAACAAATCACGAGAAAAAGCAGCAGGGGTAAAAAAGAACCGGGACTTAAATTGCCTATACGCCAATGCAAGAAGCCTAAGGACCAAATGGGAGAACTGGAGATCATGGCCAAAAGAGAGGACCTAGACATAATTGAAATCACAGAAACATGGTGGACAGAGGACAACAAATGGGACGTGGTACTGCCAGGGTACAAACTCTATAGGAGAGACAGGACTTGCAAGAAGGGTGGAGGAATACCACTATATGTAAGGGACTCTATCCACTCGCCCAGGATGGATATGGCAGCAAAGGCAGAATGATTGGAATCACTATGGGTCAAATTAACAGGGAAAAATGGAGCTGACACAAAAGTGGGACTGTACTATCGCCCACCTGGAAAACCAGAAGCAAACCTCCATGACCTGGAAGCAGAATTGAGACGGGAATGCAAAAGCGAAATTGTGATGGTGATGGGGGACTTCACTACCCGGGGATTGACTGGAGTATTGGTCACTCCAACTGCGCAAGGGAAGAGGAATTCCTAGAAGCTGTGAGGGACTGCTTCATGGAACAGCTAGTCAAGGAACCAACGCGAGGGGACGCCACTCTCGACCTAATCCTCAACGGACTAGGGGGACCTGCAAAGGAGGTGGAAGTAGTAGGGCCACTAGGCAACAGCGACCACAACATGATCCGGTATAAATTAGAAGTAGGGACCTCAAGGGTGAAGAGAACCACATCAACAGCGCTCAACTTCAGGAAAGGGAACTACGATGCTATGAGGAAAATGGTGAGAAAGAAACTCAGCAACAGCTCTAGAAAGATGGGGACCATAGAGGAAGCATGGTCCCTTCTCAGGGACACGGTGCAAGAAGCACAAAACCTGTACATCCCCAGGTTTAGGAAGGGGTGCAAAAAAAAAATCAAACAAAAGGCCCGGTATGGACAACAAAAGAAGTAAAGAAGGCAATAAGTGATTAGAAAGTGTCTTTCCGAAAATGGAAAAAGGACCAAACTGAAGAAAACTGGAAGGAACACAAAAAACACCAAAAGGAATGTCATCGAGTGGTTAGAAATGCTAAGAGACAATACGAAGAGAGGCTTGCTGGGGAAGCAAGGAACTTCAAAGCGTTCTTCAGATACGTGAAAGGGAAGCAACCAGCGAGGGAGGAGGTGGGTCCGTTAGATGATGGAGACAGAAAGGGAGTGGTTAAAGAGGAAAAAGAGGTAGCCGAAAGGCTAAACCGGTTCTTCTCGTCGGTCTTCCCAAGTGAGGACACCTCCAATGTACCGTAACCCGAGGAGACCATAAGTGGGGATCAGGATGAAAAACTGGAGACCTTAGAGGTAAGCTATGAGGATGTCCTCCGACAGATAGACAGATTGAAAAGTGACAAATCACCGGGCCCGGATGGAATCCACCCAAGAGTACTAAAAGAACTGAGGATGGAAATAGCGGACACACACTCCAACAAATCTGTAATCTATCCTTAAGCATTGGGAAGGTACCGGAGGACTGGAAGCTAGCGAATGTCACACCTATCTTTAAAAAGGGATCGAGGGGTGACCCGGGGAACTACAGACCGGTGAGCTTGACTTCGATTCCGGGCAAGATGATGGAAGCATTAATAAAGGATAGCATCTGTGAACACATAGAAAGAAATGGACAGCTAAAACCGAGCCAACATGGCTTCTGCAAGGGAAGATCGTGCCAATCAAACCTACTGCACTTCTTTGAAGGGATAAACAGCCAGATGGACAAAGGGGAATCCATAGATATCATTTATCTCGACTTCCAAAAGACCTTTGATAAGGTCCCCCATGAGCGGCTACTTAAGAAATTGTCAAACCACGGGGTGGGAAGGGATGTACACAGATGAATCAGGCACTGGTTGGCCGGTAGAAAACAAAGGGTTGGAGGAAGGGCCAATATTCCAATTGGCAGAGGGTCACAAGCGGTGTTCCGCAGGGGTCGGTGCTGGGACCACTGCTGTTCAATATATTTATCAACGACTTGGAAACGGGGACGAGGTGTGAAGTTATAAAATTTGCTGATGACATCAAACTCTGCAGCAGAGTTAGGAACACAAAGGAGTGCGAAGACCTGCAAAGGGACCTAAGCAAACTGGAAGAGTGGGCAAACAAATGGCAAATGTGCTTTAACATAGAAAAATGTAAGGTCATGCATATAGAGAAAAGGAACCCGAGGTACAGCTACAAAATGGGGGGAACATTGCTGGGGGAGAGTAATCTTGGGTGTGCTGGTGGATACAACCATGAAATCATTAGCGCAATGTGCAGCGGCCTCGAAGAAAGCTAACAGAATGCTGGGCATCATTAAGAAGGGAATTACAACCAGGACGAAGGAAGTCATCATGCCACTGTATCATGCAATGGTGCACCCGCATCTAGAGTACTGCGTCCAATATTGGTCACCGTACCTCAAGAAAGACATGGCGATACTTGAGAAGGTCCAGAGAAGAGCTATGAAAATGATAAATGGTATGAAGGACTGTTCATACGCTGACAGGCTGGACAAGCTGGGGCTCTTCTCCCTGGAAAAGAGGAGGCTTAGGGGAGACATGATAGAAACTTTCAAGATCATGAAGGGCATGGAGAAGGTAGACAAGCATAGATTATTCAAACTACGGGGAACCACAGGCACAAGAGGGCACTCGGAGAAACTGGAAGAAGACAAGTTTAGAACCAATGCCAAGAGGTTCTTCTTCACACAGAAGGTTGTGGACACATGGAACGCGCTCCCGGAGGAAGTGGTCGGGCAGAGTATGCTACGGGGATTCAAAGAGGGATTAGATGGATTCCTGAAGGATAGGGGGATTGAGGGATACAGATAAGGGTAGATAAGAGTATGGAAAGAGTATAGATAAAAACAAGGGGGCTATAGGGCTAAATCAAGATAACATGACAGGTCATGGACCTGATGGGCCGCCGCGGGTGCGGACTGCTGGGCACGATGGACCTCTGGTCTGACCCAGCGGAGGCAAATTCTTATGTTCTTATGTCCATTTTCGAAAAATACATCCAAAATATATATATATATATTTTTTTTTTTTTTTTGAAAATCGTCTAACTGTATGTCCAGCCGTCTGATCATCCAGACCGCTAAGTTGTCTATCTTTATACCCCATTTTCGTCCAAAAATTTATCCAAGTCAAAAAGCCTAGGAAAAGACCTTTTAGATGTGGGCGGGGTCAGTAAAGTGATGGACTGGACACCCAAACATTGCACCAGAGTAGTAAAGAGCTCTGGTGAAAATTTTTTACTTCTAACTCAATTTTTTGAAATCTTTTGTAGATGATATAATGTGTGCTCAGAAGCCCAGAGACATAGGTTTGAATGTTTCCTCTTCTACCATTTCAGGCTGTAAAAGTTATCATGCATTTAATTTTACTTATTTACTTTTTTCTCTTTACCATTTATTAAAAAAACTTTTGTGAAACGACTTAACTGAGGCCCCCTATTATCAAGCCACATTAGGGATTTTTTTAATCACCAGCTGCTTCAGTAAAAGCACCAACTTTCATAGGAATTCTATGAGTGTCAGAACTTTTACCGCAGCAGCCAATGATAAAAAATCCTAACGCAACTTGATAAAATGGGGCCTGAGTTAAAAGTGTAATTTTTCACCAGAGGTAGTTACACTACAGTGGGTTGTTTTTTTTGTTTGTTTGTTTATTTGGGGGGGAGGGGTATTTGGTATTGCCTTCGGAGCATTACCAGTTTTTTCTCTCCATTTCTAGTTGTTGATTGCATTCAACATTTTACAATCTATAATATAATCATTGCCCAAGTTTTCATTTCTGTTGCAAGAATGTAGGATGAATTATCTCAGTTGCACAATAATGACAGCCCATATGGAGTTGGATGCTAGTTATAGTACCTTGAAGTTGATGTGAAATAAGCAAGCTGTTTGATGATGCTTGTCACTGAAGATGCTCACTCATGTACCAAAGTGTTCTGATGTGACATACTGTAAGTATGATGCCTAAATTGTCTTATCTGCTTCCTCTCATCTTATCAGAATATTTAACAACGCTATTGAGTGTATGTCAGTATCAATCAGGTTTTTTCCATTGCTTTGATACCATAGTCCTTTCCCAACTGTAAGGCACATTCGTTATATTAGTGATGATTCTGCTGCATAACTATTACCAAATGGAAGGAAGTATCCAAACCTAAAAAGAGGATGTCCTTAGTTAAAACTGTTTCAATCAAATCTAGATTACAAAAAGGTGCTCTGATTGAGCAGCTGACCACTGGAGGGATTAAGGTATGACACCTCCTTAATCCCCTAATGGAAAGGAATACCAGGCTCTGTGACAGCTTCAAGTATTATGGGCACTTTGAACATAGTAGTATACAAGGCTGGGGAGTAGATTAGTGATTAGTACAGTGGACTATAAATCAAGGGACCCAGGTTCCTATTTTAACTCTTTAAACTGACTGCAATCTTGAAGGCTATTGAAGTGTATATTGTGACAAATCCAGCATTGCTCCTGTCCTTGTCCCTTTTAAAAGCCAGGGTGAGAAAGCTGACAGATTTGGCTGCCTATCCTGACACAGTTGCCCTAGAGCAGGAACCCTGGTAGAAAACTGTAACCTTTAAAACCTCTGCCAAGCAGAAACCCAGATCTTACAAATCTGTGCCAAGAAAGCAGAAATAGTTCCCTGTGATTTAAGTCCTGTAGAGATTTGCAGGGGAGCCAGAGAGAGCCATGTCCCACACCTGTTCCAGGTAGGTTTGGGTGGGGCTCATACAGAGAAAAGAAGGGAACTCTCTCACCACAGCAGGAAGACCCACCATGGAGTGAACCTCAAGCTGGACATGGAAATGTTGGATGTTGAAGAACCTCACCACTTCAACTAGGCAGAGTCTCGAAGCCAATAGAATTTCCAGAAAAGCTTTCTGTGGAAAGTGGCTGAGTGAGGCCATGGATGTGAGTTGAACCTTGGTAGTGCTAATATTTATTTTTGCATTTGGAAAATCTACTTCCTGAATGCTGAAGTGTCTTTAAAGCTTAGAGTGTGAGCAAGAGTTTAAAGAAACTATATTGCATTTATCCAAGCCTGAAGTCAAGAGGGACTATTTTTGAGGTTGTTTGTTTTTTGTTTTGTTTTGTTTGTAGAGACTGTTTGCACCAGTTGCTGAAAAGCTATAGAGCCATGTTCAAAGGGAAACTGTTTTTTTTTTTTTATTATTAGAAGTTTTTTCTTTCTGTTTGCTTTGCTGGTGCTCATAGTTGAGCTGATAATTTTTTATGGGGGAGAATTCACTGTGCAACTAAGTGCTAGGCTTTGTGGATGCTGATGTAAGCAATTGTTTGCAGATTCAACAATTCTCCCTGCCCAGCTCCCAAGAGCTAGAGGCTCAACTTGACTAGAGAAAGAGTGTGTGAAATGAATTTAATTGTGCACCATTTATGAACTTTGTTTAACTTTATTTTTGGTTTTGAAAGAAAGCCCAGATAAAGAAAGCCTGAGCTATAGCTGGGAATCAGGCATGGTGCCCGGCCTACTGAAGATGGTTTATACTTCTGTGACACAAGTCACTCTAAAGCCTTTTTGTGTGCTGATGTTTTGTTTTGCCTTGCTATAGTGTTATATGACTGTTTTTGTGCTGTGGAATAAAATGTACTATATGAAGCTGAAGTGAAGGACTCTTTTGGAGTGAATGCTAGGTGCTGGGGCTGAACTTTAAAAGCAGTGCTGGGAGTTGCCCATTTGTAGGGCTATCCACAGTCAGGAAGTGTGCCAGTCCTAGTTTGTGCCACTCAATGGGGTGTCCACATAAAACCCATGGACCATCATGTGGCAATATTCACATGCAGTAGGGTTTTGTTTTGTTTTTTTTGTTCCTGGAAGACCCACAATAACAAAACCACTGGTTCCCTTGGTTTAGAGTCCACTTCATTAACCACTAGGCCGCCCTGTGCTCTGTGTGGATATATGAGTGGCCATTTTCTGAGAATGCTACCATACAAAAGTTCATGTCCCTTGTTCTTCCTCCTCCCATTCATAATTTGGATGTTACACTTTGTAAAATATAATCATAAACCAAACCAAAAAGAAAGGAAGATAATCAATGAAATCAAAGTAGAGATAGACAAATGAACTTCCAGACAAAGTATATAATCGCTTTTTTTTGTTTGTTTGTTTAAGTCACCAAGCTCTGAAAGGACCCAGTTTGTAAAATGGCCGTTCATGCACATAGACATTTATCTTATATATTTTCAAACAGTAAGTCTTACACTAGAGCAGGCAGAGCAGTCTTGACATACAGTATTGCCTGTTTGAAAATTCAGGTGAGATGGATGGCATTTGGGATGTTTTAATGTAGATGTCTCTATTTTGACTTGGAAGTACCTTTAAAAATGCCCCTCTGCACTATATTATGTACTGTGTTTGAATATTTTTACTGCTTTAATTGTTTGTTTATTTATCGCCCACACTCATCCAGGGCAAGTTACATATTAACATACAAAATACAACATAGCATTTATCGTACAAATCACATCAAAAAACACTAAAAAAAACTACATGCATACATATAAAATCAAATTGCATATGACATATACATCGCATCAACAGCGAACATAATTTAAGGCCAAGAACTGGCCAACCCTATCATACATCAAAAAGTAAAATAGTATAGGCACACAAGATTCCTCAATGAAAAACAGCTTTATGCCAAATGAAACAAACCAGACCATCAAAAACCTCTGTGACCAACACTCAGCCCTCAACACTTATCACTCCTACCCCCTCAGCCAAACTCATCCCATATATTTCATCCTACAGAACAGGTGTCTTTCAGCATTTTCCAAAAGTTCTGTAAATTTCGCTGTTGGCGAATATATCCTGGAAGGTTGTTCTACTTCCTGGGACCGATATAGTAAAAAACACTGTTCCTGGAAGAGGAAAGCCTTAAGTCCCACACAGATGGCACAAACAGATCACAATGCTCAATTGAGTGAAGCAGTCGAGCAGGCTCACACAGCAAGATGCTCTGGACCAGGTGTTTGGCCAACTTCTGTAAGCACATGAAAACATTTACCAAGAGCTTGAAACATCTTATCCCTTACTTTCAGCCAATACAACCTTAGAAAATATTCCGTCAAATGCTCACGTCTGTCCAATTTAAATTGGCTATTTCTTAAGTCCAGATTATTCTTGCTGTGATAAATAAGTAAATACATGTTTAGTTTATGTTTAGTTCTATGCTACATTTTGCAAACAAATACAATAAAGTGGTTTATAACCTTAAGAAATAATAGAAAGAGAAAAAAAAAAATAGAAAGAAGAAAATGTCCAAAAATGTTGTTCCTGACAGTACAGTTAAGACATCTACCTGCACCATATTTGTAGGGAATCCCTGTTGCACAGATGGATTCTGAGGCTATATGAATAGCCTGCATTTGTTATAGATCTTAAGGACACAGAGGGAGAGGGGAAACTTCCCTTCAAGGCCCTAACACCACAACCACAACCACTCTATCTTCATCCCACTTCTTTCTTCAAGATGCAAGCCCTCTTATGTCAAAAAGAAGTCCACAGCATGCAGGAATTTTACTGAAGGATAGCTTCCACTGTTTACTGTACCTATAGAGAAGACACTGAGTAAACCGTTTTGATAACAGGATTAGCTACCATCTCCTTCATGACAGATGTTAATTTCTCTATTCCCCACACATACATGCTCCCTCTTCTCCTTTAGCGAGGCTCTCACTGAGTATAACATTTAGCCAGTAATGAGAAATCCCTAAAGAAGCAAAGGTATAGAGTACATGCTCAATTTTTTTGCAAAACGCAGCAGAAATGCTGTGACAAATTTCATGCATTGCAGTAGTTAATATAAAGAGTAGAATATTTTGCTAAGCAAATGTTTTCTAAGTCATCTCAGTCCTATTTATATTTCACACAAATGAGCATATTCTTTTCATTAGGGAGAAATAAATGTTCATGTTAACCTTATGCTTCCTGCAAAATTTTCATTTCAAAGCCTTTAGAATTTACATTGGGAGCAGTTTAAGAGAATGTGGCACCTGGTCTACTTTATTATGAGAAATATTAATAGCAGAATATCACATTACAAAGAAAAAAAAACCCTTTGTAATAGCAAATAGATGTGAAGGGGTTTTTTTTTCTGTGCTTCTAAATATCCCACTCTGATGCAATCCATAAAGAAATACAGTCAAGAAGTTACAAGGTAAAGAGTCATTTCTATAAAGCGCCATGCAGATTTAGATGATGTGTGTTCTAGAACTGGATTCAGTAAATGGCACTCAAAATTCAGCATTGGAAAAAATGCACCCCGAAGACATTGATTTGAGACCGAAGAGAAACCTAAAGAAGGGAAAGTCAGTGATCCTAGTGGGAGACTCGATCCTGAGACATGTGGACAGCCACATAGCAGGAGGGAGAGAGGATCGACTGGTGACCTGCCTTCCAGGAGCAAGAACCAAGGACATCGTGGACAAAATTGGAAGGATCCTGGAAGGAGCGGAGACGGAGGAGACCACAGTAATGATCCACATCGGGACGAACGATGTCAGCAGGAAAGACTACAGGAGAAGCACGCTGATAGAACAGTTCAAGATTCTGGGAAGGAAGCTGAAGATGAGGACTCAGAAGATAGCGTTCTCAGAGATCCTACCGGTACCGAGGGCAGATGTGAAAAGACAGGAGGAACTACAATCAATAAATGCGTGGATGAGGAAATGGTGTGAAGAAGAAGGATTCCACTTTGTGAGGAACTGGACAACGTTCTGGGGCAAGAGCAAGCTCTACAGGAGAGATGGACTACATCTGAGCGCGGCGGGATCAAGACTTCTAGCGAACAACGTCAAGAGAGGAATAGAACAGGCTTTAAACTAAGAAGAAGGGGAAAGCCGACAGTCGACCAAGCGTCGATGATTCGGAAGACGGTATCCCGTGAAGATACCGAGGGGAATAAAGGCTGGGAAGAAACAATGGACAAATTACAGGAGTTGACAAACCCAGAAGAGGAGGTTATAAGGATTGTAACAACAGAGAAGAAACTAAAGATCGAAGCACAGGGAAAGGAAATAAAGACAAGGATATACAAGGATCTAAATTGCATATATACTAATGCAAGGAGCCTAAGAAACAAAATGGGGGAATTAGAAGCCATGGCCAATGCAGAGGACATAGACATCATTGGAGTCTCTGAAACATGGTGGAATGAAGAAAACAAATGGGATACAGCACTGCCGGGGTACAAGCTTTATCGCCAGGACAGGTCAGGACAAAAAGGAGGTGGAATAGCCCTCTACATAAAAGAAAGCATACAATCGACAAAAATGGACACAGCAGAAACGACCAACAAGCTAGAATCGCTATGGGTTAAAATACCTGGAAGGAAAGGGCCTGAAATAAAGATGGGCTTATACTATCGTCCGCCCGGGCAATCAGGAGATATTGATGAAGAAATGGAAGCCGAGATGAAGCGAGAATCCAAAAGCGGTAACGCGGTTATTATGGGAGACTTCAACTACCCCGGAATAGACTGGAGTCTTGGAAGCTCAAATTACATTAGGGAGACAGAATTCTTAGAGGTTGTACAAGATTGTTTCATGGAGCAGCTTGTCAGAGAACCGACGAGAGGAAATGCCACTCTGGATCTAATCCTAAATGGGTTAAGGGGACCTGCTAAAGAAGTAGAGGTAGTGGGACCGTTGGGAAACAGCGATCATAATGTGATCAAGTTCAAGGTTGAGGTAGGAATACCGAAAGGAAAAAGAACCATAGCGACAACTTTAAACTTCAGGAAAGGAAACTACGATGCAATGAGGGAAATGGTAAGGAAGAAACTTAGGAACACTTCAAAAAAATGGCAAAAGGTAGAACTTGCCTGGTCTTTTCTCAAGAACACGGTGAGCGAGGCGCAAAATCTATATATCCCCAGATTCAGAAAGGGGTGCAAAAAGAGTCGAATAAAGGACGCGGCGTGGATAACCAAAACAGTGAAGGAAGCGATAGGCAATAAGAAAAATTCATTCAGGAAATAGAAAAAGGACAAAACTGAGGGGAACTGGAAAGAGAACAGGAAGTATCAAAAAGAATGTCACCGAGTGGTTCGAAAAGCCAAAAGAGAGTATGAAGAGAGGCTAGCCAGGGAAGCAAAAAATTTCAAACCGTTCTTTAGATATGTTAAAGGGAAGCAACCGGCTAGGGAGGATGTGGGATCGCTGGACGATGGTGACAAGAAGGGAGTGGTGAAGGAGGAGAAAGAAGTGGCAGAAAGACTTAACGCGTTCTTTTCATCTGTATTTACAAACGAAGACACATCCAACATTCCGGAACCTGAACAATTCTTCAATGGAAATCAGGCAGAAAAATTAACAACCATGGAAGTGAGCCTTGAAGATGTACACAGGCAGATAGATAAATTAAAAACAGACAAATCCCCGGGTCCGGACGGAATCCATCCAAGGGTTCTGAAGGAATTAAAGGAGGAGATAGCGGAACTACTGCAGCAAATTTGCAATCTATCCCTGAAAACAGGCGTGATCCCGGAGGACTGGAAGATAGCCAATGTTACGCCCATCTTTAAAAAGGGATCAAAAGGTGACCCAGGAAATTACAGACCGGTGAGTCTGACCTCGGTACCGGGGAAAATGGCAGAAACACTGATAAAAGAAAAAATTGATGAACATTTTGAAAGAAACGAACTTCTGATAACCAGCCAACACGGTTTCTGCAAGGGAAGATCTTGCCTAACTAACTTATTGCACTTCTTCGAAGGAATTAACAAACGGATGGACAATGGAGACCCCATAGACATCATATATCTTGATTTCCAAAAAGCCTTTGACAAGGTGCCCCATGAACGCCTACTCCGGAAACTGAAGAACCATGGGGTGGAAGGAGATGTACATAGATGGATCAGAAGCTGGTTGGCGGGTAGGAGACAGAGGGTGGGAGTGAAGGGCCACTACTCGGACTGGAGGAAGGTCACGAGTGGGGTCCCGCAGGGCTCAGTACTAGGGCCGCTGCTATTTAATGTATTCATAAATGATCTGGAAACAGGGACGAAGTGTGAGATAATAAAATTTTCAGATGACACTAAACTATTTAGTAGAGCTCGGACTAAAGAAGACTGTGAAAAACTGCAAAGGGACTTGAACAAACTAGGGGAATGGGCAACAAGATGGCAGATGAAGTTCAATGTTGAGAAATGTAAAGTATTACATGTGGGAAACAGAAATCCGAGGTACAACTATACGATGGGAGGGATGTTTTTAAATGAGAGTACCCAAGAAAGGGACCTGGGGGTGATGGTGGACTTGACAATGAAGCCGTCAGCACAGTGCGCAGCGGCTGCTAAGAAGGCAAATAGAATGCTAGGCATCATCAAAAAGGGTATTACAACCAGAACGAAAGAAGTTATCTTGCCATTGTATCGAGCGATGGTGCGTCCGCATCTGGAGTACTGCGTCCAATATTGGTCGCCGTACCTTAAGAAGGATATGGCGATACTCGAGAGGGTTCAGAGGAGAGCGACACGTCTGATAAAAGGGATGGAAAACCTTTCATACGCTGAGAGATTGGAAAAACTGGGACTTTTTTCCCTGGAGAAGAGAAGACTTAGAGGGGATATGATAGAGACTTACAAGATCATGAAGGGCATAGAGAGAGTAGAGAGGGACAGATTCTTCACACTTTCAAAAAATAAAAGAACAAGAGGGCATTCAGAAAAGTTGAAAGGGGACAGATTCAGAACGAATGCTAGGAAGTTCTTCTTTACCCAGCGTGTGGTGGACACCTGGAATGCGCATCCAGAGGGCGTGATAGGGCAGAGTACGGTACTGGGGTTCAAGAGGGAATTGGACAACTTTCTGCTGGAAAAGGGAATAGAGGGGTATAGATAGAGGATTACTGCACAGGTCCTGGACCTGTTGGGCCACCGCGTGAGCGGACTGCTGGGCACGATGGACCTCAGGTCTGACCCAGTAGAGGCATTTCTTATGTTCTTATGTTCTTATGATAGTAAGCATGATTCTATAAAAGATAGGCAACCTTTACTAAATCACACTTAGCACTCATCTGCAAGCCTTTTTTTTTTTGTAAATCTTTATTCATCTTCAGAACTTATACAAAGTGCTAACAAATATATAGTCAAATAAAACATATAACAGCACTTATCTTCAATAAATACTAAACAATGTGCTTTACTACCCCCCCTCCCTCCCACCCTCTCTGGATGTGTGTAGAAATCATCTGGAAATTAAAGGTTAATCAGTCTTTTGTATAACAAATGCCTCTAATGGACCCCATATTTCTTTAAACTTTTTACTATTACCCGATTGTTCTGCATTCATTCTCTCATATCTGCAATACAAACAGAGCATTTCCCACCAAAAGGAAAAATTTAATCTGTCCCAGTTCTTCCAATTTCTTGTTATCATTTGCATGGCCACCCTCGTCATAATCAGAAGTCTGTTTTTATAAATGTCTGTTGAACTTGTAGCTTTCAACAATGTCCCCAATAGAACAACATCATAGGACAATGGTAGAGAGACACCGAGTATCATATTAATATTTCTACATATTGATTTTGAAAAATTGAGTATCAAGGGACAATAAAATAACAAGTGATCTAGTGTCCCTACATCAAGATGACAATGCCAGCATCTAGTAGACTTTGAACTATCCAAATTTTGTAAACGAACTAAGGTCCAAAAAGTTCTATATAACAAAAAGAACCAAGTTTGTCTCATAGATACTGACGCTGTACGTCTCATTCTCCTAGTCCAAATCTGTGGCCATTGTGCAGTAGAAATACGGTATGCTGGTTTGTTTCAATGCTCCAAATGTCTTTAAAGCTTATTTTAGGTTTTTTTTGCCAAATATTCAGATATTAATTTTTATAAATACATGTTGAATATTTTGTTATATAAAGGTCTTTACTAGGTACAAAAGATGTGTAGAGCCCAACATGCAAGACTGACAGGTATTGTGCTGGCAATAGTATTAGTCAACCCCTGGAAAAAAGAGACTGTAAGAGTGGGAGGAGGAGGAAAGGTAACCACACAGAGAAGGAGGACTTTATACAGAACCCCCTATCTCCCCAATCAGATCAGTTCCTCATTAATGTCAGTCGCCATAGGCCAGGCCTCTTCCATAGGCCAGGGATCCAATTGGCCCTGCAGCAGAGGATGAGCCTTTGGGACTCACTGCTGCCCTCACCTCTTCCAAGGCCACGGTCCAAACCATTTTGCCAAGGTTTATGGTCAGCCCCAAATATGTCAGCACTTGCTACAACCTGCAAGTGCATGTGAAGGCCCACTACCTCACTTGACATAAGGGCTCCACCCATAGGCAGCGGAACACTTTTTGTTTCGGGGGCCTGCAAGCTCCACCCCAGATCCTGCCCAAGCTCCATCCCAGACCCCACCCCCATAATAGTATTAATTGTAATACCATTGTTTCCATTCATTTTTCATATATACACACAATATAATCTTATTAACAATACATAATGGTTAACCACAAAATTAAACCACGCAAAGCACAATGTATGATTCTCAATATTCATTCCTACCAGAACACCTGGCCTTGGTCACACATGCAGAACACAGATAACCCCTATGTAAATACAGGACCACAAACTAAAAATATTAATATACAGTATACAAACAAAACCTTAAGATACAAGACTCTGCATGCAGTACAATCCCCAAAAAATAGAAACAAATGAATTTCTTCCTGAACAGTGCCAAATATAGACAGCAGATATAAATTCTCAAAACTGACACATTTCAATCACTAAATTGAAAAGAAAATAATTTCCCCTACCTTTGATGGCTGGTGATTTTATTTTTCTGACCATCTTTTTCCAGTCTGTGGCTACACTTCCTTTTGTCTGTGCTCTTAACTGTGTATCTAGGACCTTCTTATCCATTTGCTATTTTTCTCTCCTTCTTCACTTTCTGCCCTACATCCATCTTTGGCATTAACTTTTTAACATTCAATGTTTTTCCATTTTCTGCTTTCTTCTCAAAATCTATCTACTTTTCTATGTCTTCCCTTCCCATCTATCCATGTGTACCATCTCCTCCCTCTTTCTTCTCCCCTAATCCCATCTATCCAGAAGAAGAATTTCTTCTTATATCTTCCCTGCTGCATCCATTGTTGTGCACCATCTCCTCCCTCTGTCTCCCCTTTCCCTCTCTCCTGTGGTCAGACATCTCTGTCTTCCCCCTTCCCTCTCCTATAGGCTGGCGTTTTTCTCCTCTCCTTCCCATAGCCTGGAATCTCTCTCCTCTCCCATGGTCTGGCATCTCTCTCTCATTCCCTCCCTCTTCCCATAGTCTAGCATCTCTTTCCTCTCCTTCCTGCAGTTTGGCATATCTCTCCCCCCTCCTTCCCTTTCATTCTGTGGTCTGGCCTCTCTCTCTCTCTTTTTCTCCTTCCCATTCCAGTTGTCTGATATATCTCTCTTCCCTCATTCCATCACCCTTCTCTGAAATCTGACATTTCTCCCTCCTTTGAGTCATCTCTCTTCCCTCCCAGTGCAACATTTCTCCCTCCCTCCTCTCCACAACTATCATGTCCAACAATTCTCCCTCTTTCTTCCTTTCCACATGTATACAATTGCTCTTTCCCTCCCACTCCACACACCTATGTCCAACAATTCTTTTTCTCTTCCCTCACCCACCAGGAGTATCTCTTTCCCTCCCTTCCTAACCCCATCCCATGCAGCACCTGTCCTTCCTTGCCTTCCCAACCCCAGCACCTCCCTCTCAGCTGGATCCTATGGTACGACCTCTCCACAGTTTCCGACTCCCCCACCTACTACCTCCCTGCTGCTATAATTTAAAATATTTGGGCAGCCGGCAGCACAACGGAAGGGGGGAGGGGAATGAGGGCACAAGGGCTATGGCCTCCCCCAAAATTGGCAATCGGATATATGGCTCTCCCGATTCCCCCAACTAACACCTCCACCTCCCCACCGCTTTAACCTAAAATCTTCAGGCAGCACAATGAAGTGAGCCTTCCGCCATCAGCCTGCCAGACTTAAAGATCTCAATCTGTATACTTTGGGGGAAAAGTGGGAGGGGGGAGATATGATAGAGACTTTTAAATACCTATATAATGGAAATGTGCATGAGTTGAGTCTCTGTAATTTGAAAGGAAACTCTGGAATGAGAGGGCAAAGGATGATGTTAAGAGATGATAGGCTCTGGAGTAATCTAAGGAAATACTTTTTTACAGAAAGGGTGGTAGATGCATGGAACAGTCTTCCAGAAGAGATAGTGGAGACATAGACTGTCTGACTTCAAGAGGGCCTGAGATAGGCGCGTGAGATCTCTCAAAAAGAGAAAGAGATAATGGTTACTGCAGATAGGCCAACTAGATGGGCCATTTGGCCTTTATCTGCCATCATGTTTCTATGTTTCTATGATTTGGATGTATGGCACTAGACATAAAAAGTTGGCAGTAAGAAAATGCCTATTTTCGAAAGGCAAACCACCATACATCTAGAAATATATATATATATTTTTTTGAAAATCCTCTATCTGGATGTCCATGCCATTAGGATGCCCAGACCACCAAAATGTCTATCTTTATACCAAATTTTCGACCAAAATTTTGTCCAAGTCCCAAACGCCCAGAGCAAGACCATTTGGATATGGGAGGGGCCAGTCCTATAATGGACTAGCCAACTAGACTTGGCAACAGAGAAGTAGAGAGCACCTTAGAGGGCACCTTAGAGGGCACTGCTGTGAACTTCACATAAAGAGTGCCAAATAAACATTTCACCAGAACTCCCTTATAGGTTATGGTGAGCCCCCCCCCCCTCAAACAAACACTATACCCATCTGACTACAACCCCAATAGCCCTTATGGCTGCAGGTGGCACCTATATAGCAGTAGAGTAGGGGGGGGGTTTTGGGGGGCGGTTGGTGGGCTCACATTTTCCATCATGAATATGCTATGGGACTTGCTACTCCTTTCTATGGTTTACTAGCCCACCTACCAGGCTACTTAAGACACCTGTGTAGAGCTCTACTAAGCTTTCCTTACCAGCTACTGATGTTCTTGAGACAGGTATGTACATTTGTATTCTGATCTTTGTGGCTGTGAGGGGGTCCGTAAGCAATGGGGGAGTGTGGGGTGTCTTTTGTTCAGTTTGGCCACCTTTGTGGCACTTAGACCCTTCTAAAACAAATCTAGTTCCAAACATATAAGTTCTCTCCAGAATGGCTTGCAAAATGTTTGAATATCGCTGACTGCCCAAAGCTTGCCCATAACTCGCCTCCACCATGCCCATCTCATGCTCTGAACATACAGAGGCTGGAACATCTCGCTAGATGTATAGAAAGACGGTTTTGATTATCGGCACTTGGACGTCCTGGTGATTAGGATGTCCAAGAGCTGATTTAGGATGATTTTTGGACGTCTTTGTCTTTTGATTATGGGCCCCATAGCCTGCAATTGTATCTGCAGTTTTGTATGCAAATCAACACTTTTCCAACAGAAAATGTTTGGCAGCACTGGGATTGCTGCCATCCATGGCTACATATATATCATATTAAGGGATACCATTGTTTTCCAGTGCTTTTAGAATACAATCAACAAAATATGGTACATGCAGAGTTAACAGTTGCCTCTGTCTTTGACTGGAAGCTCAAGAATTGTCTATTTCTGAATCAGAAATCACCTTCTTCAGCAGACAGACGTACACTCCAATGACTTATTTCTGTTATGATGCATAACAGCATGGAAAGCAAAAACACCTCCAGTCTGTTCATTTTGAAGATGGATTCTCTCCTTGAACAGACGTCTTATGCTTGTCTGCATCTATGTGAGCTTGTAAATCACCAATGCCGTTATTATCAGAGATATTGGTGCCAGATCTGCAGAGTAAACCTCAACTTTCTAGTTATCCCAGTTCTACTGAAAACATGGAAATTTTGTCATTTTCTTTGAAAAGTGACACTTGTGTTGTTACATTTTATTCTATTTTCCAGTAGGTCATGGATCAGTATGCTGCTGCTGCTGCTGCTTCCTCCTTCCTCTCGGTTTCTTTCATCAGTGAAGGAGCTGATTTTTATTTTTTTTTTTAAAGGGACCAAGTACATTTGTGATAGTCATTTTCTTCCTGACCTAGGTCCTCTTTTCATCTCTGTGATGAATATGTTAAAAGTTTAGGGTCTCTTTTACTAAGCGACAATAAGTATTAGTGTGTGCTTACCACTGCCTAAAAACAGTGCTAGTGGCCCATGCTCAGTGTTGGGAGATAAATTAATAGATGCTAAAATAGAGGAAACTAGCTGGGCAGACCATGCCTCAATATGGGTGGATATTGATTGGGACACGGTACTGGAAATTAAATGATAATTTATTTAAAGACCCTAAGGTAGTTCAGAAGATAGAACAGACTATTAGAAATTTTTTGGATAATAATAGTATTGATCATTATTCACCTATTAAAATTTGGGAATCCCTAAAAAATGTTTTAAGGGGAGAATTAATCTCTTTAGCCTCACATAAGAAAAAGATCTGAGAAAGGGAGGAAAAAAGTTGAGAGAAAAACTGATGGGATTATACAACATAAGAAGGGTGCAGGGGAGAACAGTTTAGGACTCAAATAAAAGAGATTTGCATGGTTCTGGGAAAAATGGAAGGTGAAGCTATTCAATTTAATCTAAACCGCCTTAGACTTAAACATTATGGGGCTCATAATAAAAAAGCCATCTAAAAAGTGGCCTAAATGGGTATTTGGATGATTAAAAAGCCTGATCGTCCAAGTACCCATAACAAAAGCTGGTTTTAGACATATCTAAAACCAGCTTAGGCCTTTCCCCTGCCTCTAAATGCATAGAGCGAAAAGAGGCATTTTTAGAAGAGGGGAAAGGGCGGGAGGTGGGCCGACCTAGACATAGGTGTACAGCACGTATAACCAAAACTTTAGGCAGATTGCCTAGTCGGCACTTATACATTTTGACTTAGACCAAGTCAAAACAGGTATAAGTGCCGAAAAAGGGCCCGCTGAGCTGATGGCGGCATTTGGGATCGCTAAAGTGGCAGGAGAGATGAGCCATCTCTCCTGCAGCGATCCACCCCTCCCCCCGACATGATCTGTGCAGGAGGGAGCCCAACCCCTCCTGGCCCTGCGACTCCCCGGTGCCCAACAGTGATCGAGTCAGGAGGGAGCCCAAGCCCTCCTGGCTCAGTGACCCCCCGGTGCCCGACAATGATCCAGGCAGGAGGGAGCCCAACCCCTCCTGCCCAGGTGACCCCCCTATCCCCACCCCCACTAAGATATGGGCAGGAGGGATCCCAGGCCCTCTTGTCCTCGGCGCACACCCCTCCCACGATCGCCCCCTGAACCCTCAATCAGCACCCCATCTGCCCACCCATGAGACCCCCCGCCAACCCCGCGACACCACTCTCTACCCCCGACCTCCCCCCACGTAACTGAAAGTAAGTTGGACGGATGGAAAGGTCCCAAGCCTGTCCATCCGGCAGGCCTGCCATCCATCGAATGGCGGGCCTTAGGGCCTGATTGGCCCAGGTGCCTCAAACCCCGCCCACAGGTGGGGCCTGAGGTGCCTTAGGCCCCTCCTTAACTTGATGATGAGTCAATTAAAGTCCCAATATTTCCTTGAGTTGTAATCCATAGACTTGACCAAGCTAGTTGTTCCTTAAATTCATGATCCAATAAGAAATCCTTATTGTTTTCCAGTTTTAGTTACTTATATTGTTCAATCAGCATAAGCCTCCCAACTGCAGCTGAGTTTCATCAGGGAGTTTCATCAGGGAGGTTGAAGATATAAGTACTAAGACAATAAGAAGAGTTTTCTAAATACTAAATACTTCAACTTGTGCATTAGTCAAATACATTCCAATAACCATTAATCCTCAGTTCCTAGTTATGAATACTTATCTTACAACTGGTAAACATTTAATTAATTTTATGTTTTGGTATTCTTGGTATAGCATTTTAATGAATTGAATATCAGTTATTGATTATATTTACCCTACTTTGTATAGTTGTGTATAACTCATTAGCCTTTGTTGGCCAACTGAGGAAAATTGGTGGTGACCGGCTAAAGTGCAAGCTGCCGACCTTTGCCCCGGATAGTCATAACATCTATGTGCTTCACAACCTATGCATCTTATTATGAAAATATACTTCCTGGTTGCCGATAGATCCAGACCCACTGGTTCTACTCAGCTCTATTAAGATAAGGCTAAAGCATTTTTCTTTTTTTCAAAATCCTGCCTGAGACTGTCAAAGGGAGATGCTGGAATAGAATTTCCAGCAATCTACCACTCTGGAACTTTGAACCCCTCTGCATTGTTGCTGTATTCAAGAACATTTCAAAACTGCTGGTGTGGGATATTTTTTTTTACATTATTAGGTCCTGAATACTTGTGCCATTTAGTCCTTTCTGATGTGGCCTGCACTGCGCATAAACTCTGCCAGCTCTAAAGTCAGCCAGGCTGAGTAATCACTGCTGTTTGCTTTCCACAGTGACAAATTAACCATTGTACTAAAGATTTAATTGATTTGATTATGGTGTCCAGGTGCCTGACTATTCACCTAATGGATTACAACTGCATAGGGATTTCTATCCAACAATATAAGACTTCTTATAGTGGTGAAGGAAATATAGTGGTTCTGATATATTTATTCTTTTTAATGTTTCAAATATTAATATGAACATTAATTTTTTTTAAAATGGAAATCTAATGACAATTAAGTAATCCTAGAATTGAATATTTAGTCATATTTCACACAGAAAGATTATAAGTTCAATATTCAGCCATGTGGTAAACAAATAATTTTAAATGGCTCCATATACTACGAGTATGTTTATTCAGCAGAGCTATCCATCTAGGTAGCACCTCTAGATATCCACATATAAACTGAAACATTGAAATTGGACATATCAGGGACAATTCAATAGCAGAGTGCCCATTATAGGGGCTGGCCATGATGCCTATTATAAGCTTATTCTATAAAGAAAAGTAGGTACCTTGTCAAAACGTCCAAATTGCTATTTTCAAAACCTATTTTGTAAATGGTTTTCTATGCTGTTCATCTGCAGTGCATCTAAATCTCAAGGGAACATGTTGAAAGCATGGTTTGGGGTGGGGGAGACTAGGGTGGGCTTATGATTTGGATGTTTTTCTGCAGGGATTTAAGACAAGGTTAGACAAGTTCCTGCTGATCTGAAACGTACACAGGTAAGGCTAGACTCAATCAGGGCACTGGTCTTTGATCTAAGAGCCGCCGCGTGAGCGTACTGCTGAGCACGATGGACCACTGGTCTGACCCAACAGCAGCAATTCTTATGTTCATATGTCCAGGGCAAAATTTAGACATTTGAGGCTAAACTTTTTTCACTAATGAATAAGTGCCAAAAAGTTGACCAAATTGACCAGAAGACCTCTGGAAGGATTAAGACATGACCCCCACCCCCAACTCCCCAAGTGGTCAAAGACACCCCCCCCTCCTACTCCCCAAAAGATGTGAATGAAACAGTACATTCCAACCTGTATGATAGCTTCAGTCCTATTAGATCAGCAAGAAGGTTCCTGGAGTAGAAATGGGGACCCAGGACAATTCCAACTCTAACTAGTACACTTGTAATGGAACATGTAAGCCCTCCAAAACCTACTGTACCTAAACATACTGTAGGTGACACCTGCTGGCACATGGGCTATCGTTGTGGTGTACAGGTGGAGTGGGTTTTGGAGGGCTCACCATATAATATAAGAGGGTTACAATGTGGACCTGGGACGTTTTATGTGCCGTTCACTGCAGTGCCCCCTGAGATGCCCCGTTGCTCTGCTGGGATGTCTGTGTGGCCAGTGTACTAAGAATGTTGGCCGCTTCTACATCCCAATGACTTGTTTTGGTTTTCATTTGGATTTTTTTTTTTTTTTTTTAATGGTTCTAAAAGATAGATGCAATGGGTCAAATTCTATAAACGGTGTCCTGATTGTAGGCGGTGGTAGGCATCCTACCACTGTCTAACCAGCCAATTGGGACGCACATTTATTTTTTAAAATAACACCCCGAGGCAGTCCGCCTACACTGTAGGCGTTTTTGTGAGCCTAGAGAGATGTGTAGGGCCACTTAAGCTCGCCCAAGGATAGGCATGGGCGTGGGTTTACCCGGAAGTGGCCTTAGGTGAGTTTAGGTGACCCTAGGCGACTGAAATGTTGGTCAGCAAAATGCTGGTCTGCATTTCAAATAGATGTGGCCACCGAGCCAATCATGACAAGGGAATCTCCCTGCCGCTATCAGTTTAGTGGCCGCAGCAGGGAACCCATCCCCCCCATGAAATTGTCCAGCAGAAGGAATACCCATTCCCTGCTGTCAGAACCCCCAAAGTCCTCCCACCTGAATGTCCACAGGAGGAGTACCCAATTCCTCCTGCCACAATGGCAAACTCTCCCGACATAGTCCGTGGCAGGAGGGATGCTCACTCCCTCCTGCCACCACCCTATGAGGCATTCCCCGGCAGGGAGGACACCCACTCCCTCTTGACACTGGCCAGGATGCTCACTCCCTCCTGCCACCACCCCTTAAGGCATTCTCTAGCAGGGAGGATGCCCACTCCTTCCTGCCACTGCCCCATCATCCCCCAAACCCCACCAAACACTCCACAACTCAACCCATGACGCTCTTGGACACCACAAGATCCCCCTGACACTCCTCAACTCCACCCACACAACTCCCCAACATCCCCAAGATCCCCTTTATACTCTCTGACTCCACCTGGACAAATCCCTGCCACCCCCTGCTATCCCTGAACCCCCCCTCCCCTCTGAATTCTCCTGTACCTTTATCTGATGGCCGGCAAAAGGGATGCTTACTCCTTCCTGCTGGCAGGCCCACCACTGCAAAATGGTGGGCCTTTCCCTTCCTGGTGCAATCTGGAAGGGGCTATAGAAATAATTAATAGTAGTAGTAGTGGGTTTTAGGCATCTGGCCAATCGCAGTTTTAAGCCCCTTCCAGTGAATCCCAGCTCTGGCGTGGGTTTGGAGAGGGCAAAGAGGGTGGGATGGGTGAAAGGGCTACAAAATAAACCCGCAAGGATGTTTGGAAAAAAAACAAACAAACCTGATTGGGCAGGAAAAGCAAATCAAATTGAAAAATCAACTCAATAGAAAAATAGAATCAAAAATGTTTTCCCTGAATCGGGCAGCCCTACTATGGTGTATAAAGGGCTAGTTTGTTCTTTGATAATCCTTAGACTAGGGGAATGGCTCTACTCATATGCAGTTGGTGTCTTTCTACTAATCCCTGCAAGTTTGAACCAAGCAAGCATGACTACCATATGAATTTTATCCAGAACGATAACTAAAGTGCAAGAATGGGCAGAAAGATACCATCTCAAACTAAACACTGAAAAAAACCAGACTATTATGGTGTGGGCGACACACACCTAATCCCATCTACCATTACTCTGGACGTATTTCTAAACGACCTAGGCCTTCATAGTGCCTCTTAACGTCCAAAGCTAAACGGGGCATTTCGGGAGGCGTGTCGAGGGCGGGAGTTGGGCGGGACGTGGGCTGGCTTAGACTTAGTCGTACATGCAAACAGATAATACAGACCCTCACACACTACCCCAGTGATCTCTAACCCCTCCACCCCCATAAAAATGTTATTCACAACTTTAAATTTCAGCCTCCAGACCATCATCACCTGGCCGCCTGGCATAGGAAAGCCTAGTCGTCCATCCCAGAGGCAGCTTAAGCCATCTTGGGGGTGGATTAGTGACCCATAGAGAAGAGGACCCATGCCCATAAGCCCCTGTAATCACTGCATTGATACTTAAACATGTGCACTGCCCTATACACCCTCAAAACCCTTTTTTACTGGCATATAAGTGGCTCCTGCAGCCATAAGGGTTATTGGGGTAGTAGGTAAATGGGTCTAGGGGATTCTGGAGGTGGTTTGGAGGGATCACCGTCACCTATAAGGGAGCTGTAGGGAGGAGAAGCCATAGAACCCTTTTTGTGAAGTTCACAGCAGTGCCCTGTAAGGTTCCCCACTATTTAGGTGACATGTCTGGGTGTTCAATCCATCACTTTGCAGACCCCTCCCATGTCCAACAGGGCTTGTTCTAGGCGTTTTGGACTTGGACGGAAAGTTGGACGGAAATGTGGTATAAAGATGGACGATTTAGCGGCCTGGCCAATCAGATCGGCAGGACATATAATTAGATGATTTTCGAAAGTAAAAAAAAGTTGGACGTCTCTTTCGATAATGTGTCTTAGGCTCTTTTTAACTTTGGACGACTTGTGAGATGGATGTAAACGGACTTAGACGTCCCTTTCAATCATGCCCCTCTATGTATCTAAAATACTCCAGCCTTTAGTACATTAAGATAAATGATTATATTTTACTTGTATAATTTCTTTATATTTTCTGTAGCCACATAAAGTATTCCACCATTCGTGTTATGAAACTTTTAAATCATTTTTCCAATAAAGAACAAAATATATAATGTTAAGGTCATCATAAAATCAAATAATCTAGAATAGGTGGGACCACACTGCAGTGTCCCACACCGCAGGCTGCTAAGCAAGATGGAATCGATGGGGTTAGGAGAGACACTAACTGCATGGGTCAATAATTGGCTGAATGGCAGACTTCAGAGGGTGGTGGTTAATGGTACCCTCTCTAAAACAAGGGAGGTGACCAGTGGAGTGCCACAGGGCTCGGTCCTGGGTCCACTCCTTTTCAACATATTCATAGGGGATCTGACTCAAGGGCTTCAAGGTAAAATAACACTATTCGCCGATGACGCCAAACTATGTAATATAGTAAGTGAATGCAGTTTACAGAATTATATGGCGCAGGACCTGCTTACATTGGAAAGTTGGTCCTCAACCTGGCAGCTAGGCTTCAATGCTAAGAAATGTAAGGTCATGCACCTCGGAAGCGGAAATCCATGCAGGACGTACTTCTTGAACGGAGAAACTTTAACTAGGACTTCAGCAGAACAAGATTTAGGAGTAATTATCAGTGCAGACATGAAAACTGCCAATCAAGTGGAGAAGGCTTCATCTAAGGCAAGGCAGATATTGGGTTGTATCAATAGAAGTTTCGTCAGCCGAAAGCCTGAAGTCATAATGCCGCTGTACAGGGCCTTGGTGAGACCTCATCTGGAGTACTGTGTGCAATTCTGGAGGCCACATTACAATAAAGATGTGCGCAGAATTGAATCGGTTCAGCGGACGGCCACCAGGATGATCTTGGGGCTCAAGGGTCTCTCGTATGAAGAGAGACTGAAAAAATTGCAGATCTACACTCTCGAGGAAAGTAGGGAGAGGGGAGACATGATCAAAACATTTAAGTATCTCACGGGACGTGTCGAAGTGGAAGATGATATTTTCTTTCTCAAGGGACCCTCGGCCACAAAAGGGCACCCGCTTAAACTCAGGGGCGGAAAATTTCATGGCGACACGAGAAAGTATTTCTTCACAGAGAGAGTGGTTGATCATTGGAACAAGCTTCCAGTGCAGGTGATCGAGGCAGACAGCGTGCCAGACTTTAAGAATAAATGGGATACCCATGTGGGATCCCTACGAGGGTCAAGATAAGAAAATTGGGTCATTAGGGCATAGACAGGGGGTGGGTAAGCAGAGTGGGCAGACTTGATGGGCTGTAGCCCTTTTCTGCCGTCATCTTCTATGTTTCTATGTTTCTATTAGGATCGGATGACCGGAGTATAACAATTCTGTAAGTTATGGGAGCAGATACAGCAAATATATTAGAAATAGTATCCCTGATTTAAGAACAGTATTGGGTTAAATTAGTACTGAAGAAGATTTGATGCAAGTCCAGCATTTATCAGGTGTTTTACGTGAAAGTTTTCCAAGATTAGAAGGAGTCCAATAAGCATTATTGCAAATAAAGTAAGAAGATTGCTGTCATTGTAATCATTTTGTGGATAACCAACCCATCAATGTTAGCATCTATATATAGACTGGTCCCCTTCATAAGGGGAGAGTGTAGTGCAGTGGTTAGAGCTACAACCTCAGCACCCTGAGGTTGTGGGTTCAAATCCCTTGCTGCTCCTTGTGACCCTAGGCAAGTCACTTAGTCCCCTCGTTGCCCCAGGTACACTAGATAGAGTTTGAGCCCACTGGGACAGATAGGGAAATATGATAAAGTACCTGAATGTAAACCAGTTAGGATATAAATGGTCCACATTTTATTAAAGAGTAAAAAAAAAAAAAGCTCTTATGTGTTCAGCCCCATCACCAATTTCATAAGTGTTTTTAAATGTCAATCTCAATTTGTTAGGTCTACCAGCAATGCATTATTAGTGCATTTGTAGAGCTGTTAAATGAAGTCTGTGTTTAATGCTTTAATAAAGTATTCATCTATTCTAGAATATGTTGGGGGTGATTCTTATTGTTTAACAGTTCTAAGATAACAGTCCTAGGGAATACCTACATTTCATGGGTCACTAAAGTTACAAAACACCAGACTGATTAATGTTAATACACGTTATTTCTTCTTGTGAGTCTACCAATAATCTTGGCAGGAAGGTATTCAGCTCAAGATCAATATTGATTTTTTTGTCCTCGGGAAAAAAAAAAAAAAGCAATGGGCTGTGACATCCTAAAATAACAAAATGTTGTGAGAATTATTTATTAGCATTGACAAAAGCCAGCTGTAAAACTAAAGCTAACGCATTCTCTGTACAAACAGAATACATGTATGTTAAATAATAATAATAGCTTTGATCCACAATAAAGTCACCATTATGATATAGGTCAGTGTCAATAAGGAGATCCCTTCAATTGTAAGCCCACTAGGGCAGAAAAAAAAGTGCCTGAATGTAATATGTAAACTGCTTTGATTGTAACACAGAAAGGCGGTATATAAATAATCAAATAAATAAATACCTTTTTTATGAACTGGTGTGCATGCAAAATGATCATCTTAGGATACAATGCCTATATGATATTCCTGTAATTGTTTCCTTTGTTCCATAAATTGGGTATATTGCCCTAATTTGTGAGCATGGCGGCAATGCCGTTCCATGGCAAACCAACTCCATTACACATTTTGAAACAGGAGCTTTGGCAATAATAAAAGGTACATACAGAGGCAATTTTCAAACTATTCACATTGGGATGAAAATCATGTACACATTTTACCCAAGAGCTTTGAACCAATTCTCAAAAACAAAAGATACAAAGTATGCTTGGTGATTTGCACCTGCTGTTTACATGTCCAGTTATTTGTTGGAAAGAATGCATAAAGATTTGAAAATGTTATGTGTGAGTTTCTTCCACAGACATAATTAAAATCCCAGGAGTGCCCTTTCATTAAGGTTTTATAAGAACACACAACTTTCAGACAATATATTAATGTAGGAAAAGCATATTTTACCTGTATGATTTGCTATGACATTTGACCCCTTCCCCAGTCAAAAACAATATAACATCATATTCATTTGCAGAAATTGCTCTGGAACAGGAATGTCCAACCTTGGATTTTATACTTCCAGGTCGGGCTTTCAGGATTTCCCCAATGAATATGCATGAGATGTATTTGCATACAATGGAAGCAGTGCTTACAAATACTGTAGATTTCATGCAAATTCATTGGGGAAATCCTGAAAACCTGACAGGACTGCGGCCCTTTACACTGGACGACCCTGCTCTAGAACAATATTATGGTCCTACCGAGTGACATCAGAAAATTGAGAATTATGAACTTCATTGTACATTGCCATTTGATCAAAGTAATGATGCCTTCTTCCTTAATTAGTCTTCCAGGAGTAGTTTGGATAATGATAATGTGGGTTCAGGTTTGTTTGTTTTTTGTTATTTTTCATTTTTTTTTTTTTTTTTTTTTAAACAGCTATCCTTTGATGAATAATTTTATTTTTCTTCGCTCTAACCCCTCATCTATGAAACCGCGTTAGCGATTTTTTAACGCAGAGAGCCGCGCTGAATGACCTGCACTGCTCCCAACGCTCATTGACCCCTCTTCTACGAAACTGTTCTAGCAGTTTCTAGTGTGGGGAGTCGCGCTGAATGACCCGCGGTGCTCCCGACCCTCATAGGAACTCAATGATCATCGGGAGCAGCACGGGCCATTCAGCGTAGCTCTCTGCGCTAAAAACCGCTAGCATGGTTTCATAGAAGAGGGGGTGAGTTCCTATGGGTGTCGGCAGCAGCGCGGGCCATTCAGCATGGCTCTCTGTGCTAAAAAACATTAGCACAGTTTTACCATAGAGTTCCTTTTCTGTATTCTTCATCATTTATTTTCAGAGAAAGAAAAATGATAAAACCAGAGGACATAATTTGAGGTTGAGGGGTGGTAGATTCAAAGGCAATGTTAGGAAATTCTACTTTACGGAGAAGGTGATGGATGCCTGGAATGCGCTCCTGAGAGAGGTGGTGAGTAAAACTATGACTGAGTTCAAAGAAGCGTGGGATGAACACAGAGGATTTAGAATCAGAAAATAATATTAAATATTGAACTAAGGCCAGTACTGGGCAGATTTGCACAGTCTGTGTCTGTATATGGCCATTTGGTGGAGGATGGGCTGGGGAGGGCTTCAATAGCTGGGAGGGTGTAGATGGGCTGGTGTAAGTCTTAACAGAGATTTCGGCAGTTGGAACCCAAGCACAGTACAGGGTAAAGCTTTGGATTCTTGCCCAGAAATAGCTAAGAAGAAAAAATTAAAAAATTTAAATTGAATCAGGTTGGGCAGACTGGATGGACCATTCGGGTCTTTATCTGCCGTCATCTACTATGCTACTATGTTATTTATACAACATTGTACACCACCTAGAAAGTTATACGTATAGGTGGTATAAGAAGCTTTTTTTTTTTAAGTTCAAAAAAGTTTTATTTATTTTCAAGCATAGATTTTACTGCTCTGTTTGTGACATGACCATTACTCGTTGTTTATTCTATGCTTGAAAATAAGAAGCTTTTAATAAACTTGAAATTTAAATGGCTTTCAATGAACTCTTAAAATTAGGTAAAATGCAAAATGTAATCCTTTTTTATTCAGAAATAAAATTTATCAGAGGTCTAATTTGTTTTGTAATTACCACCATTCAAGGACTTTGTGGTTGTTTATTATTGTCTGACAGTTGCATTTTACAGGCGGGGCTGGTTGCAATATCCAAATTATTCCTTTCAATAACTTTAGGTTTGTTCTCTTTCTGACTGTTAAATTTGACATTTTTGCCTTGTTAATATGACTAGAATACAATGCCTTTTAACAATATGCAACATTTCATCTGAAAACATTAAAATGTGGCTTTCACTAGCAAATTTATTCTAGTTTGTTGCAAAATGTCTAAACCATCCCATGCCATTCTATTAGACAACTTCCCCCCCTCACCAAATATCATTCACAGCTGCTGCAGATGTTTTTCAGTGAGATGAAAATGTTAATACCATATCAACATGGCCTGGTTAAGGATCAAGCAACTTTGCATACCTTCCAGTGGAAGTATAAATATGGATACAAAACATAGACAGTGCATCATTAAATTAATTTCAGCTTTGAGTTGCAGTGGCTGAGGGTGGTTATAATCAATACCCAGAACATTCTGCTTGCTAACATAAAGCACATTTTCTACAAAGCTAAACATTTTTCTCCCTGTCATACAGAATTATCTTAATTATTGTTTCGTGCAGCAGCTTTGCACAGAATCACCTCGCCATCCCAAATGCTGCTCAGATGCTCATCACTGGAATAATTTACAATTTTTCTCAGTAACGTCTTGGGCTTGTTTGATATGCTTGCCATTTCTCGCTGACAGGGAGGTCGATTAAATCACATTTATATTGTAAACTTATGCATTGCTTTTTACCCTAGGCAGTGGATGAAGAGATACAGGGGCCCCTTTGGGAAACACCAGCCAATCCACATTCATATTGCAAATTGCTGATGTTCGGAAGAAATGAATGGTTGCCAAGGAGAGCTGGGAATTACTTGAGGATGCAAAATGTTATTTTAGAATCCTTTTGAGAGGATTTTTTTCTTCCCCTGGCATTTTCACATTTGCTGCTAAATGCAGCTCACATCAGTTTCTATGAAAGCCCTTCTGGAATGCACTTCAGCAACATTCTTCGAAGGATCTGTATAAATCAGGTCATTTACTACAGCCAGCATAAAGGTGTGATCTACTAAAAAAAAAAAAAGAGCACTTCCAAAGAATCATTGAAGTCGGGATAATGCAGGAGTGAAGGAGAGGGGAGAGTAAAATTTGATGCGCTAAACCATGCAAACATGAGACTGCAAGCTGGGCCACAATTTACCTGATGCAACTACTTCAAAACCCTTTTTTTCCTTCATTATCCAAGGTACTGAATCTTATACTATACTTCTACAGATTCTTATAAGGACACTGGGGTGCTACAATAATAAGGATCTTTGCATATGCATTATATACCCAGTATCATATAATCAGTTCAAACTGGTAAGAGGCAATTGCAAGAAAATGGTAAACAAACAATTGAAAGGTAAATCTGCCTGGGCAGAAATCTGCACAGAAGGAATGCTTCAGCATTATATAGGTAACAAAATTGGCTTTACTATGCATAGTCACAGATAGAAAAGAGGCAAGACCCAATTACAAAATGAATGCAGAGAATATTAAAAGCAGCAATGTACCTAAAGGCTCAAAATTAATTTTATTGATGTACAAACAGGAGTGGTCCCAGGTGTATATATCCAGACTTCACAAACAATTTATTACAAAACGCCTGACATGTCAGGGGCAGAAATGCAAAATTAAATTATGAATCCAGTAATTAAATATCCACCTACGATTCAAACAAACAAAATAGAAAATAAAAACTAAATAAAAACATGAATACTGTTCAAAGAAAAAAATTTGGTGAATATAGCATATTTTCTCATATATACCCCGCACTCATGTATAACCTGTACCTGTATATAATCTGCGGGTAAGAACGATTCACGTATGAAAAATGTTGTACAGTCCACACCTTTAAGCTTGTGACAAATGAATATGCCAAGGTTAATGGAAATTGTGAGGCTGGGCATTTTTTTTTCCCCTGCGGATGAAAAACCAATCTGCGAGTGGCGAAAGGAAGAAGAAATGTTGGCACAACTCCACCCAAGAAAACGTTCTCACTGAGGTGAACCTCCAAAATGGCCGAACATAGAGGTTAACAGAACTGGATAGATTCAAAGGCTCCCTCAAAAGTTTCCTTTATAGGGATGCCTTCGAAACCTAGTCTCAAGGATCAAGACATAATTCGCATTGGTTACATTTTTTTATCGTTTCAATTTTTTTTCTTTTTTTTTTCACAGCCTTTATCCACACTTCTATTTTTACTCTTTCCTCTTCTAACCCTATCCCCCTCTTTTACAAAGGTGCGCTAAGCATTTTTAGCGTGCGCTAAATCTAAACACTAACGCATCCATAGACTAACATGCACATGTTAGTGGTTAGCACATGGTTAGCGCATGCTAAAACATGTGAGTGCACCTTTGTAAAAGGAGCTCTCTGTTTTTCTTGCAGTATTACTTTTGTAGTTCCTCCCCTTTCTCATCTTGTACCAGTCCAGTATTGTACGTCTGTTTGAATTTGTCCATATATGTTTATGTTTATTAAAATCTTTCTATACTACCTATAAAGCCAAAAAGGATCAAAGCGGTTTACATCTAAATTAATCATATATAAGAAAAGAACTCCATTAGAAAATAAGAAAGAAAAGAAGAGAAAGGAAAGAAATTAACATTTCTAAAACATATCTACTAAAACTGTTATATGAAATAAATAAATCCAAATCAACACGAATCAGTACAAATTAATGCAGATTGTGGTCCCCATTCCATTATTCAATGTGAGAGAACCATTTGAAAAAAATGTGCTTTTAGATGGCTCTTAAAATTTTGAAATGATTCTTCCTTAACTCTACTGGTAAATTGTTCCACAATATTGGAACTAAGTAGAAAAATGCACCATTTCTGGTTGAGGCAAGATGAGCCTTTGAGATATGGGGAATAGCTACTCTATTGTCATTTAAAGATCTCAACATGTATGCTACATGTTAGTTATTGTTCCCACATTTTAGATTTGTAATCACTTAGAAATATGTGATAAGCATGTGTATCAAATTTTAAATAAAACTTGAAAACTTGAAACTAATTATACAAAGAGAACGTTGCAGCCTTGTCTCTACCTGAAACATTAAACCAAGGGTGTCAAAGTCCCTCCTCAAGGGCCGCAATCCAGTCGGGTTTTCAGGATTTCCCCATGAATATGTATGAGATCTATTTGCATGCATTGCTTTCAATGCAAGGTCATGCATATAGGGAAAAGGAACCCGATGTTCAGCTACAATATGGGGGGAGCATTGCTGGGGGAAAGTAATCTTGAAAAAGACTTGGGTGTGCTGGTGGATACAACAATGAAATCATCGGCACAATGTTCAGCGGCCTCAAAGAAAGCAAACAGAATGCTGGGCATCATTAAGAAGGGTATCACAACCAGGACGAAGGAAGTCATCATGCTGCTGTATCGTGCGATGGTGCGCCCGCATCTGGAATACTGTGTCCAATATTGGTCGCCGTACCTCAAGAAGGACATGGCAATACTTGAGAGGGTCCAGAGAAGAGCGACGAAAATGATAAAAGGTATGGAAGACTGTTCATACGCTGACAGGCTGGACAAGCTGGGGCTCTTCTCCCTGGAGAAGAGAAGACTTAGAGGAGACATGATAGAAACTTTCAAGATCATGAAAGGCATAGAGAAGGTAGACAAGGATAGATTCTTCAGACTATGGGGAACTACAGGTACGAGAGGTCACTCGGAGAAACTGGAAGGGGACAGGTTTAGAACCAATGCCAGGAGGTTTTTCTTCACTCAAAGGATTGTGGACACATGGAACGCGCTCCCGGAGGAGGTGATCGGGCAGAGTACACTACGGGAATTCAAAGAGGGATTGGATGGATTCCTGAAAGATAGGGAGATTGAGAGGTACAGAGAGAGGTAGATAGGGTATAGAAAGAGTATAGATAGAAAAATAAGGGGGCTACAGGGCTAAATCAAGAAAACCTGACAGGTCATGGACCTGATGGGATGCCGTGGGTGCAGACTGCTGGGCACGATGGACCTCTGGTCTGACCCAGCGGAGGCAACTTCTTATTGGGGAAATCCTGAAAATCTGACTGGATTGCGGCCCTCGAGGAGGGGCTTTAACATCACTGTATCAAACAGAAGGCAAGAGTTAACTGTGCAGATGAACATTACTAATTTCAATGGAAGGGGCAATTGGATCCATAATTTCATGAGGAGAAATGGACTATCTGCTAGAACAGGGGTGGACAACTCCGGTCCTCGAGGGCCGGAATTCAATCGGGTTTTCAGGATTTCCCCAATGAATATGCATTGAAAGCAGTGCATGCAAATAGATCTCATGCATATTCATTGGGAAAATCCTGAAAACCCGATTGGAGTCCGGCCCTCGAGGACTGGAGTTGCCCATGTCTGTGCTAGAACAGCTGTAGGACAAAAACTTACCTGATAATTGGGAAGAGAAAGTGGCTATAACAACAACAGACCACGAAAGGACCAGCTTCACAGTCATATTCAGCTGTGCTGCTGATGGTCAAAAACTGAAGCCCTTGGTAATATTCAAGTTTTTAATGATGCCATGTGAAAACTTTCCAAGAGGCGTGGTTGCTTTGTGCAATAAAATAGGATAGATGAAAAGGTTATGAAACAGTGAATTGATAAATGCTTCCGGGGGACATCAGAGGATTTTTTTTGTACCAAAATATGGTAGTATTTATTATTCGCCTTATACAAAGCAAAATACAAATCAACAAACATAATAAATGTCATTACAGACATAAAACCATGCAGAAACACAATATAAAAACATAGAAACATACAACGATAAACAGCAATTAAACATCAATGTTCATAGCATGTATTCTCATAGCCACCAGTGTAGTCCCTCATTCTTCTACTATATTGCAGTTTTCGGAAATTAATTAAGACCACTTTGTTCAATAAGTTTATTACTTTGTGAGTCATATTATTGATTTGTATTTTTGTTTACTGTATTATTGTATTTCACTGATTGTCCAGCTCTTTTTAGTGTAAACCGCCTAGAACTTTTGGTTATGGCGGTATAAAAGAATAAAGTTAATACAAACAACCGGGTCCAGGCAGAGGACCACAGAACTAGTACAAAAGAAGAGTATAATAAAAATTATTTACAAAAAAAAAAAAAAGAATAAAGTTGTTATTATTATATTTCATTTTACAAAATGATATTTTATGCAATGGCATCACATAAAAAAGAATTTACATGGATGCTGTTAAATAGTACAGGAATACATCACAACAATACCTGGTGGACTTACCAGTAAGCCACAGTCTTTGAACATTTTTGTTAATCATGCAAAGTAACATAGTAACATAGCAGATGACGGCAGATAAAGACCCGAATGGTCCATCCAGTCTGCCCAACCTGATTCAATTTAAATTTTTTATTTATTTATTTTTTTTCTTCTTAGCTATTTCTGGGCAAGAATCCAAAGCTTTACCCGGTACTATGCTTGGGTTCCAACTGCCGAAATCTCTGTTAAGACTTACTCCAGCCCATCTACACCCTCCCAGCCATTGAAGCCCTCCCCTGCCCATCCTCCACCAAACGGCCATACATAGACACAGACCGTGCAAGTCTGCCCAGTAACTGGCCTTAGTTCAATATTTAATATTATTTTCTGATTCTAAATCTTCTGTGTTCATCCCACGCTTCTTTGAACTCAGTCACAGTTTTACTCTCCACCACCTCTCTCGGGAGCACATTCCAGGCATCCACCACCCTCTCCGTAAAATAGAATTTCCTAACATTGCCCCTGAATCTACCACCCCTCAACCTCAAATTATGTCCTCTGGTTTTACCATTTTCCTTTCTCTGGAAAAGATTTTGTTCTACGTTAATACCCTTTAAGTATTTGAACGTCTGAATCATATCATTCAAGTCCATAGTCTGTTATTGAGAAAGACTTGGGGGAAGCCAGTGGTTGTCTGGTCACTTTGGATACCTTCTGGGCACTTAGACCTGTTTTTACATCGCCTAAGTCACAGCAAGCAAGTTCCATCTAGGCAGTCTCGTTAAACTTTTGGTTATACTTGCAATATGACTAAGTCCAGCTCAACTCACATCCTGCCCAAATCCCGCCCTCGCCACTCCTCCTAAAATGCCCCTTTCAGCTCTGGGCGTACAGCAGCACTGAAAAGGCCTAAGCTATTTTTAGATACGTCTAAAACCCGTTTCGATTATCAGCATTTGGACAACTTGTCTTTTGGATCGTCCAAGTACCAATTTAGACGGGATTTTAGACGTATTTCCATTTCAATTATGAGCCCCATAGTCAGTTCTCTTGACACAAGTTTTCTCATGTCATAAGAACATAAGAATAGCCTTACTGGGCCAGACCAATGGTCCATCTAGCCCAGTATCCCATCTTCACAGAAATAGGGTGGTGCAGTGAGGGCAGTTGCCCTGGGCTATTGAGAGACCCAAACGTGCCCAAAGTTGATGAAACAGTGGATTTACAGTGTTATTACAGCATTAAAGTGGGTTTTAGGACCTCCTCCCAAATTTCTGCCCTGGGTCCCCAGCATGGCTAACATTGGCATTGGACTGAGAAGATGAACATAATACCTGAAAGAACATAATCAATTCCAACAGAAGGTAGAGAACCAAGCAAGATTATACTTTCTGATGTATATTTTTAACTTACTGCATTTATTTGCATTTTGAGAACACAGTGTAGTCATTTAAGAACTGCTTGCACCACCTGCATTTTGCACCTGTTAAAATAGCAATACGGCAAATAATACCCACGGCAATATCTTATCATTGCAATATTAATAACTGCAGTCATTTCTAGCAAATCTCAGTGGGATGTCTGTAATTGAAAACACATTTAAATAATTCTGGAAACCACTTAATGTCTTTATAACAATATCTTAATGGACCTCAATGTAAGTCTGACAGGCAGGTAGACTTTTTTAGTCTAGATTGACTTGAAATATACAATAAGGCCCGGATTCTCTAACTAGCAGGGCTGGCAGGTAAGATTTGCCTCTTTACAGATGATACCAAAATCTGCAATAGAGTAGATACCCTGGATAGTGTGAATAATATGAAGAAAGACCTGGTGAAGCTTGAAGAATGGTCTGAAATTTGGCAGCTAAAATTTAATGCTAAGAAATGCAAGGTCATGCATTTGGGCTGCAAAATCCCAAGGGAACGATACAGTTTAGGGGGTGAAGAACTTAAGTGCATGACAGAAGAGTGGGACTTGGATGTGATTGTATGTGATGATCTTAAGGCGGCCAAACAGGTTGAAAAGGTGATGGTGAAAGCTAGAAGTGCTAGGGTGCATAGGGAGATGTATGGCCAGTAGGAAAAAGGAGGTATTGATGCCCTTGAATAAGACTAGGAAGGCTACTAAAATGGTGCATGGTCTTCGTCATAAGGCTTATGGGGACAGACTTAAAGATCTCAATATGTATACTTTATAGGAAAAGCGGGAGAGGGGAGATATGATAGAGACATTTAAATCCCAAAATTTAACTACAAAATATTACTCACCAGAGATGGGTTACACTCCCCCGATAACCATTTCACAAACCAGTGGAGAAAAAGCCTCAAAAATTTCAATGCAGCAGTAAACAACTTCAATACTGTTTAAAGTCCAAGCTGCTTATGTACTATCACTGGCAAAAAACTCCACCACCACTGAAATGTAATTATCAGAAGGGTAATATACCCATCACTGTGCACAGGAAAAGCAAAAAAAGTTTTACTTAGCTTGGGACCATGGTCTGAAACGCCGTTCTGTGCTGGTAGAAAGTGTCTGGCCAGACTGTAGATGAAAACACCACGGCACCATTTAGATGTACAATCCAGAATCCATGGGCATGGAAGTTGAAAGCACATGGGGAAGACAGAGGGGGAGAGAAGGATGTTGAAAGCACATGGGGAAGACAGAGGGGGAGAAGGACGCTGAAAGCACATGGGGAAGACAGAGGGGTAGGATGCTGAAAGTACTTGGGGAAGACAGAGTGGTGAGAAGGACCCTGAAAGCACATGGGGAAGACGGAGTGGGAAGGACGCTGAAAGGACATGGGGAATAGAGAGTGGGGAGAAGACGCTGGCAGGGAAGAAGACAGAGATGCCAGACTATGGGGGGAGCAGAGGGAAGAAGATGGGTGCCAGACCAATTTGGAAGGGGGGAGAAAGGGATAAGCACAGTAACAGAGCAAATGGAAGACACAGAGAGAAGAGAGACAGTGGATGCAAGGAATTGAATGAGAAGAGGAAAGCAGAAACCAGAGAAGACAAAGGTAGAACAAAAATTTTCTATTTATTTATTGCTTTAGGAGACATGTATCACTGTTTCTGTGGTGTTGCATTGTATGCAGAGTCCAGCTTCTTGCTGGTTCAATTTAACCTTTGTCTATGTATTTCTATTTTATCCCCCCTTTTACAAAACTGTGGAGTGTTTTTTTAGTGCCATACGTGGTGGTAGCAACTCTGATGCTCAGAATTCTATTAGCGTCAGAGCTGTTACCACCATGGCTAAAATCCACACTAGTTTTGTAAAAGGGGGAGGGGTTATTTTTTAATGACATATTCCATATTAGGTGAAGGTGTTTTCTGTGTTCTGTGTGTTCGAATGACATGGTTTTCTGTTAGGATTGACGGTGTAAGATTGATCTGTACTAGTCTGGCTTGTTTAGTTTTACAATGGGTGTATTGATGTTGTATTGCTCACTGCAGTATGTAAGATGCTGCCTTTTTCTAGGTACTCATGTGTGACGTGTGGCTTTTTTACAGTCTAGGTGACCTATTCACATTTAAAGGCAAAGAGAAAATAATCTCCCCAACAGATGGAGTGGAATCACTTCCAGACAGCAAAGTTCTATCTGATTGAGGAAGTGCGGTATGTTCCAAAGAAGAGAAAGAAGCAGCATTAGGAGATGTACCCTTCTCCTCTACTGCCAACTCCAGACTCCATCCCTTCTACCTTGCTGAACCATATCCCTGGAACAAACTGCCTGACTCGATACATCAGGCTCCTTCTCTGGCAGTATTCAAATTCAGACTCAACACCCACTATTTTGAAGAGGCTTTCAATTTCAAATTCTAACCCACCTTCTAAGCATCAATATCTGTCTCATCATTTCCTCTGTAATTCCCCTACCTAAGCAAAATGTATTGATGCACCTTCTTGTCCAATTTGTCTGTCTTAACTAGATTATAAGCTCTTTTGAGCAGGGACTTTTAATCTGTGTTATGATATACAGCACTGCATATGTCTAATAGTGCTATAGAAATGATTAATATGAGTAGTTGGTACTATTAATTTACAGTCTATCTTTGTCCGACTGAGACATAGCCAGCTATGCCAATATTCAGTGGCTGACTGGCTAAGTCTTAATGGCCAAAATTATGTTTAAATCTGTTTATTAATTTCAAAGAAAAGGCAAAAGTTAACAATCCAACAGTGAACCAATACACAAGAAAAGCCCCCCCACCCAATCCCACCCAACCAACCCGCCACCCTCCCACCCATGGGAACAGCTACTCCAATGTCCAACAATCAATTCAGCAGTCTACTGCGTACAGTGGGTGTCAAAGTAGAACAAAATGGTAACCAACAACTTAAATAAAGAGAACCATACTTAGAGTCCATATCAGTAATAGCCAGACGTTCACAATCCGCCAGCTGGATCATCTGAGTCCGCCAGTGGGACACAGTAGGGGTATGTGAAGATAACCAGCACTGAAGGATGGTCTTGATGTCCATAAAAATAGCTTTCCGGACAAATGCAGCAGCACCTGATCGAACAGGATGCAAGGATAACTTCAGGGTGAAAATAAAAGTGTCCGTAGGTAACCATGTACAAGTCCAAAAAGACGCAATAAGCAGACAAATGCGTTTCCAATAAGCCCGTATACCAGGACAGAGCCAAAACATATGGCCCAACAAGGCTCTGGGTGCCACACACTTGGGACATGTATCAGTAGCACAAATATGTGCACGCAAAGCTCTGACAGGGGCAATATATGCCCGGACCAGAAATTTATAATACCGTTCCTTTTCCACTACAGAAACCAAGAATTTCGACCCCAGGGAAACGCTCCGCTTAAGCATGTCCACAGAGATGGGAAGCTGTAAATCTTGAGTCCATTTATCAGCCAGTGCTGCATAGTCCAATTCTCCAGCCAACTCCTACAAAAAACGGTGATAAAACGCAGAGGTATGGGTACCTGAGCAGTTAAACAAAAAGCCTCTGACAGTTTCTCCTGTATTTCCTCCGTCAAAGCGGGACCAGGGAGGGAATGTACATAATGTTGCAATTGTCTATAAGAAAACCAGTCTCCAGCCCCAAGGGCAGAAGAGTCACATAGCATCTGGAAGGACTGGATAGAACCATCGGACTTGAGTACATGAAATAAATAAAACAGTCCCCTCCCAGGCCACCTATGGTGAGCACCCAGACCCATACCAGGGAGAAAGTCCCCATTGCCAGTTAAAGGTAGACACGGTGTCACATCAAATCTAATACTCAACTGAGTGCAAAGTTGCTTCCAAATTTTTCGGATGGGATAGAGGAATAAGTCCCCATAATGTTGCTCCCGGGATGGTAAACATTTCACATGAAGCAAATAACTAAAATGAAAGGGAGCAAAAGCAAGGCATTCTGCCCCCGTAGCAGAAAAGTGATTTGTCCCGCAGAACCAATCATTCACATGCCAGAACTGACAAGCCACATTAAGTCTGCCTAAATGCAACAACCCAAGGCCCCCCTGAGTAGTAGGTAAAGATAAAGTGTGGAAAGGAATCCTAGATCTCTTGCCACCCCACAAGAATAGAAGCAAGGATTGACGGTGCAGCCGAAGATGACAGTGCAGAAGTAGAAGAGGCAAAGTTTGCAAAAGATAGAGCCACTGAGGGATCATCATCATGTTATACAGAGCTATCTTTCCCATAAGAGTCAAGGGATAAGAGCGCCAAGCCCTTAGTCGGTGGTCAGTCTTAGAAAGCATAGGAAGTATGTTGAGAGAATATAGAGTGGTCAGGTCCCTGGGTATAAGAATGCCTAAATAACGAATGGAAGAAGTGGCCCAAACCAATGGAAAGACACCCAGCCAAGAATCACAAACTGAAATTTGTAATGGAAGTATCAGAGACTTCTGTGTGTTCAGAGTCAATCCAGAGAACAAATGAAACTCATCCAGAAGTTCCAGGGCACGCAGCAAAGAGCGATGCGGCTGAGCCAAAGTAAGCAACATGTCATCAGCAAAAGCTAATTCACGTAGTTGAGAAGAACTCTCCGGCAACCCAACCAATTCATCGACCCTCTGGATCGTACGAAGAAGGGGTTCCAAATAGAGAAGAAAGAGCAAGGGGGATAGAGGGCAACCCTGGCGAGTCCCCCGACCAACCGTAAAGGAACCAATATTGGTCGCCGTATCTTAAGAAGGATATGGCATTAGTCGAGAGGGTTCAAAGGAGAGCAACACGTCTGATAATAGGTATGGAAAACCTGTCATATTCTGAGAGATTGGAGAAGCTGGGTCTCTTTTCCCTGGAGAAGAGGAGACTTAGAGGGGATATGATAGAGACTTATAAGATCATGAAGGGCATAGAGAGAGTAGAGAGGGACAGATTCTTCGAACTTTCGAAAAATAAGAGAACAAGAGGGCATTCGGAAAAGTTGAAAGGGGACAGATTCAAAACAAATGCTAGGAAGTTCTTCTTTACCCAACGTGTGGTGGACACCTGGAATGCGCTTCCAGAGGACGTTATAAGGCAGAGTACGGTACTGGGGTTCAAGAAAGGATTGGACAAATTTCTACTGGAAATGGGGATAGAGGGGTATAGATAGAAGATTACTGCACAGGTCCTGGACCTGTTGGGCCGCCGCGTGAGCGGACTGCTGGGCACGATGGACCTCGGGTCTGACCCAGCAGAGGCATTTCTTATGTTCTTATGTTCTTATGTTCTTATGTGTAAGAATCCCATTTACTAAAACCGAGGCCATCGGTGCAGAATATAACGCCCGCAAGGAAGACCAAAACCAGCCTCCCACGCCCACGTACTCCAGAACCTGGAAAAGGTAAGGCCAGTGAACCTGATCAAACGCCTTGGCTGCGTCCAGACTCGCTAAAAGGCCCAGCGTGGAAGTGGATTGAGCTCTGGACACAGCCAACAGTACCCTCCAAACATTCACTACAGAATGCCTGCCCTGCACAAACCCAATCTGCGCCGAGGAAATCACGTGAGGCAAAAGAGGAGTCAGACGATTCGCTAGCAGACGAGCCAAGATTTTAAGATCCACATTAATAAGGGATATGGGATGATAGGAGTCTACATCATCCCTAGGCTTGCCCGGCTTCGGAAGCAAAGTGATAGTGGCGGTGTTGGCATGAGAGGGAAACGTACCCTTCTCCAGAGCCGTAACAAAATAGCCCATAAGAGGTTCACACACCTGCAGAGATAACATTTTGTAAAATTCAGTCGAAAACCCATCAGGGCCTGGAGCCGAACAAGAGCGTAAGTTCTTAATCGCCTTCTGGATCTCTGTGCCCCGAAAAGGTCCATTCAAAGCCGATCTCTGCAGGTCAGTGAACTGTGGCATGCCCGCGTCCTCTAAATAGTCGAGTACATTGGGGCCATTGTAAGGACCAAGGTTGGCATAAAATTTAGAGAAATGTTGGTAAAACACATCCGCAATGTCCGCTGGCCTAGTGTGGTAAAAGGCATTGTCCGCCCGGATCCGGGAAATATAACGGTCATCCTGCCAATTCTTAGTCAGAGTAGCTAACAATTTACCCGTTCGGTTCCCAAAACGATAAAACCGGTATTTTCTGTAGAAAAGCGAGCGCTTAGTCCGATCATGCAGTAAAGCATTAAGGGCCACCTGAGTCGAGTGAAGCTCTTCCCGAAGTGCACGGGTAGGGTGGTGTAGAAATTTAGCTTTTAAGGTAGAGTATTGTTTCTCCAAATGAATAATACAATGCGAGATTCTTTTGCGGCGGGCCGTCACGTAAGATATGATCGCCCCCCGGAGGACCACTTTGGCCGTTTCCCAAAAAAGGTCCGGAGTAGATTTGTGCTGACCATTAGTGATCAAAAAATCATCCCAACATGTACGCAAATATGCTAGAAAATCAGGATCATCCTGCAAGTACGAGGGAAATCGTCACCGGAAGGCTCCCATGGGAGGAACACCCCAGGCCACATCCACCCAGATAGGACAGTGGTCAGAAACTTCCAGAGGTCCAATGGTAGCCTCAGTGACGCGTGGGAACAAGGAATCCGAGATCAGGAGATAGTCTATTCGTGAAAAAGTCTCATGTGCATGAGACTGGTGAGTGTAATCTCTCTCAAAGGGATGAAGTAGCCGCCAAGGGTTGACCAGACCCAGGGACTTGCAAATAAAGGGTACACCCTTAGTTAGAGCACCCAAAGGTGAAGCGGAAGGAGCAGAACGGTAAAGCGACGCGTCCAACACCTGGTTAAGATCCCCAGCCACTATTAGAGGAAAAGAGGCATCCAAAAGACCCAGGGAGACCAAAGAGTTAAAGTAAGTCTGAGAGTAGAGATTAGGCCCATACGTGATCAATAATCTAAATTCAGTACTCTGCAGTGAAATGTGTAGCAGTAAATTCCTACCCTGGGAGTCCTGATGACATAATGTGACAGCACACTTCAATCCTTTGCGGACCAGCAAACAGACCCCGGCCCGCTTCCCACAGAGGAAGCATAGAACATCGAGCCTACCCACCCCCGCTGTAGTTTCCTATGTTCCTCTGCGGTCAATTTAGTTTCTTGTAAGCAAGCCAAATCAGCACGATGGTTTCAGCAGCTTTGAACGTTTAACCGGTGACGTAATACCAGAAACGTTCCAGGAAACAAGGCAAAATGTGCTGTCACCCAGGAGTCCCGGACAAAAAGTGCATACAGCGCATAGTAATCAAAGCCCACACTCAGGTGCCCAGCCTCACCTGAGAGCAACTCACTGAACACCCAGCTTGTTGAATGGTATAAAACAACAATAACAGAAGGCAAAAATTCAAACTAAACCACAGAAAAAACAGTGCCCAAATTAGCAACCCTGTAGACTGTTCCCACCCAAACACCCAACCCCCACCCCATCCCCAAACAAGCCCAGAAAACATAACCCCACAGGAATATGCAAGAGGTCCGTAAAGACACCATACGGGACCCCAATCTTCCTAAACAGAAATAATAGTAAAAGTACAGAAGGAGCTTTAGTGTAAATAACCTAAGCTAGCAGAATCAAGAAGCCACCCTGGCCAAAAAACAGGACCCTGCGAGGCAGGGCAAAGTCAGGGAGGGTCTGCAGAAGAGCCAAGATGCACATTAATGAAGTCTGCAGCCTCCGAGCCACCGGGAAGGAGTGCCAAGTACCATCATGCTGGATCTTTAATAATGCTGGGTACACAAATAAAAAGCGTTGTTTAAGCGCCACCAGCCTTGTGCAGAGAGGGTAAAAGGCTTTACGTCGTTCAGTAAGGGCCGTCGAGTAATCTTGACTGAGACGGATAACAGAGCCCTTCAATTTCAAGGAGTCTTTTTTGACCCGGTATTGTCGCAGAATATCCATCTTGTGCCTGTAGTTTAAGAATTTGGCGATCACCCCTTGCGGTCTCGCATCACGTGCAGGCCGCACGCCCAAGCGGTGGGCCCTCTCCAGACAGAGGGAGCCCGAAGCCACAGTGTCCGGGAACTCCAGCTCAAGCCAGCCCTCCAATTCTGCAAGTAGGCGTGCATCCGGAATAATTTCAGGGACACCCAGAAAACGTAAATTGCTACGGCGCGACCTGTTTTACCTGTTTTCAAGGTCGTCGAGTTTATCAGCCTGTTGGCGCACTGTTTCCTGCAGGGCCGCAATATCCATCTTGTGGGAGTTGACCGTATCCTCCGCATTGGACATCCGCTGCTCCAGGTCCGTGTCAGTTAAAAGCTGTTCCATAGAAACATAGATTTCTGTATCTTAATCAGTGGATTATTCCAAATGGGGTGTGGAGGGAGGAGGACCATTTTACGTCCATAAGATTATCTGTATAAAGTGCTGATTTAGCTGAAATGAATATGGCATCATACTTGAGGGAGGAAGGAACTTCCATGTCTATAATGAAATTCAAGGGTAGGGCTTTATATTTTAAACACCCTTTACATTCTCACAGTTTTATCTGCATTCTACTCTTATGTTGCATAAGCTCTGTACATAGTTTTATTTTGCATTTCCTTTCCTATAGGTCTGCATTCACAGTGGTTTTATATAGGTGATCCAACAATTTCTTCAATGCTATCACAGATAATTCTATTGTAGTGTTCTTGGACCATTTTGTTGTTCCAAGGCCTAAGTTGAGAATCCCTAATACATGCATATGTTTATATTTTGTCTACCACTTTAAACAGCACTGCAAGTTACAGGAGTATTCTGCATTAAATGTTTGACTCCTTGGAAGATAGTCAATCATTGCAATACCTTCCTGATCCCAAAACACTGTGGCCATGACCATTCCTGCTGAATTTTGGGTCTTAAATTTCCTTGGCCTTTGAGAATCTGAGTGCTGCCATTGCATGAACTGTTGTTTTGTCTCAGGATCATAGTGGTATAACCATGTTTCTTCAACAATAACTAGGCGTTTCAAAAATATAGCACCATGGAAAGGGCCTTAGGCATCTGGGCCAATCAGGGCCTTAGGCCCCATCCCAGTGCATCCCCTGCTGCGGGCTGGCTTTAGGATCCTGTGGCGGCAGGCAAGCTGTTCCATGCGGATCATTTGTGAGGCTAAAGTGTCCATTTGCGGCCCCAGCACCTGAGCTACCGCAGCCTTAATATCGTTCAGTGCCGTATCCGTGAACTCAGACACTGCCGTGCCCGACGCAGCCGCCATTTTGGGCTTGCCAGACTTCGATCACGTCTTGTCATTACGATCAACTTGCAGTCGCGTTGCCTCCTGAGATCGAGTCAGGTATCTATCCATAGGTTCCCGATCCAAACCGCCATTTATAGAACCGGCCAGGGTGCAGATTCAGTAGGATAAAGCTCTATAGGGAGGATCAAGGCCCCGGAGCCGATCGGGAACACGTCCTTAGCAGCTCATAGTGTCACGTGACCCCAATGGCCAAAATTATACCACTAAGACGTCAATTTTAGGGGTAGATTTAAAAAAAAAAAAACTTTATAAACTACTAGTGACCAAATTATACAGTTTTGCATGCTGAATCTAAAGCTATCTTCAGAAACTGTTTAAAGTGAGTATTACCTATATCAAGTAATAGTTGAAATAAATAGAAATTAAGAATTCCTATGAACATCGGGGTGGTATCGAAGCATTTAGCACTCTGGGCTGTGGTAGAAACCTCTTCCGTGGCTTAGTAAAATGGAGGATTATGTTCTCTCATCTCCTGATTATACACATATCCAACAGCCTCTGTTGTCATTTTTGTACAACTTTCTATGGACTGGGTATGTGATGACCAGTCTGGAACCATCATGGGCTTGCTCAGAAATGCTTTGATCTCTGTTGTTGTCATGGTACAGGTACAGATACGAGGAGGCTCAAAGACTCAGGAACTCCAGCCAAGTAATCAGGTGAGTATAGTTGCCTGTTTCTCACCCTGTTTCCCTGTTTCTCACCCTTCTGTCTCCAAGCTGTGTCTTCTTATCTCCTTCACCTCTAATCTTGCGTATCTTCTCCACTGCAACTCTTCTGTCCTGTCCCTCTTCACTGCACAATACAGCTAGCAGAACAGACTCTCCATAACCATACCAATCTGGCTTTCTCACTGCGAGCATGACTATCTTCCTTATCTCTTAACACTGTTCTTTCAACAGTTGCAGCTGGAAGAGGAGATGCCTGGAACCATGCGTCCATTTCCTATTTATTTCTACATTGAAACAGTTTACCATGTAAACCCAAACCCAGAACTCTACAATCATTCTTAGGTTTCTCAGATTCTTTCCTTTCAGATTATGCTTGGAAATCCATATTGTCATGAACTTTAGAGCTATTGTGAGGCATCTGCTATGTGACACAGATCCTGTTTCCAACAGAGCCAGATTCTTTGGCAAGACCCCTGTCCTAATAGCAGTTACAATTCTATAGTCAAAGGTTTAATCTGTGCTTAATTTTTTTTATCACTTGGTCCTTGAGCTGAGGAAGATCAGGGCCAATAGAGATTTTAGTAAAATCAAGATTTATTTCCAGTTCAGTAGCAGAATCCAGCATTTTTCCAATGAGACCCGCCCATTTGTTCTTGCTTAATGTCTTGCCCTCTAAAGCAGTCACCAAGTGCCCGAATGGTAGTTCATCTGTACGATGCTTCCTTTGTAGCTTTTCCTCAATATGATGTATCACCCCTCCTTCTCAATCAGTGTTTAAATTAAAGGATTCACCTCCAATAGCTTGAAGAATTGTGTCTGCTTATCTTTATCTCAGTCATGCAACCAAATTACAATTATTTCTGCACGAGTTTTCTGTTTAGTTGCTTTTGTAGGAACAAAATGCCAAAGATATCTTCCTTCTAGCTCTATACAAGCTTTGTAATGTTCCGCTTTCACTATACCTAGATACATTTTGACATTATCTTCTGCCTTTAACATGACCCTGGTACACATCACAACCATCAAAGAAAATGTGACTGATGACATTCTGCTGCAGTTCCTCCTGAAACTGTGCATCCAATTTTTCATCATTCTCGCCTGAGCCCTCCTCACCTTGTTGTGATCAATCACCAAAGCAGCGACCAAGTGAGTGATGAGTCCTGCATCAAGCCAGACAGCAGTAGCAATCTCTGTGGTCTCTTTCAGTCTGGTATGGTATCTTAAACTGGCAAGGGCTATGTTGGTTTTATCCCCAGTATCATATTTTGGCCTCTTAATAGCTTTCTCTAGAGCAGGAGGAGCTTCTCTCATTGGTTCTTCCACCTCGTCATCCAAATCTCCCTGTTCCACTTTGAAGCACAGATTTCTCCATCATCTCTTGCTCTTCTGCTGTTCTTTTTTCACTCTTCATTCTTCACTTTTCTTCATCCTCCTTCCCTTGTTGCCTGCCTTTCCTTCTGTAGTTCTTGTCTTCTGGTCTCAGGGAGGTTGGCTGGTGCAATCTGATGAGGTCCAACACTCCCACCTTCCTCTCTTTGACCTTTTATAAAGGCTAACTCAATCACAGGAATCTTCTTTTCTCTGCTGCACTATGTGTATTTCACTGACACAGACAGAATTTCATCCCACATCAGTACAACTCTTTATTTCACACTTGCAGGTAAGCATGTCCATCAGTGTGTTGAGCTTCTCCGTAAATCTGTCTTTTTACCTGCAGTTTTGCTCTGCCGACAGAAACTTTGCTGACTTGTTCCCTCGTGGATTTTAGTTTTCCTTTAATCCTAACATGGCTGTTTTGTAACTAGACCATTGACTTTTGGATTTACTTTGTACCACTAAGCAAGTAACCCAGTCGTTAGGTCACTGGTAGTTCATCAGTGCTGTAATTTCATCTGTCTTGATCACGGAGGTCTCTCACTTACAACCCCTATCTAACCAGATCCCTGACATTTGGTAGTTCAGCTGCAGGTAGTTCTCTGCCTGATCCCACCAAATGATAAGAGTCCAAACGTGCCGTCTTGTTTTTCTTTTGGACATTTTCAATATCAGATTATCACTGTGATGATGCTATGTTTATAACCTGTGAATGAGAAAATGAAACTAATGTGTTAGTGTCAATATGGGTAAATAGGTAAGATAAATTCATAATTGAGGCACAAAAGGCATTAATATGCAATGCAAGCACATAAAAACTATTATCAGAACACTTAAACATATTTCAGTAATTTGTGTTTTTTTTCAGAATTTCTTAGAAATTAGCCAGCGAGACACTGAAATAGCCAGTGAGCCAATGAATACTGGCAGTGACCGGCTAAGTCACATGACATAGCCAGTCACTGGCCAATCCACTGAGCCGGATATTCAGCTGGAGATTGCTGGCTATCTCCTGCTGAATATTACTGAATAGCCTGATATGTGTTATTTAGCCGTCTAGGAAATGTTCCCAGCTAGCTAAACAGCCCTGAATATTAGGCCCAATGTACCTTGGTAGGTTGTGTTTCAAAATCAACTTAGTTTATATGGTTTAGGTGTAGGCTGAGTTGCATGTTCTACTGAATATTTACATAGCTTACACAGTGCTTGTGCATACAAAGCTCTCTCTTAATGGTGTGTCACAGTGCTGACAGCAGTCAGTGTGTCATTATAGAAAGGATAATCCAAAGCAGACTGATGACAATATAATTGGACAAGTGAACATGCAAATGTAATAGTCCTTAAGGAGGCCAGGGATGCCAAAAATAGTATTCCTTGCAACTGCTATTTCTACTATATATAAAAAAAGCCATTTCTATCCCAAAATTTTCAAGCTATACTAAGCCTCAGTGGTATTTCCATTTCATCTGTTAAACAGTAGACAACCATCAATTCAACAAACATTACATCCAACTCATTGGTCTCTGGTTACAGCTGGCAATGTCTGAGGCTTATTTTCACATCCTGTGCATTTCAGCAGAGGTGGGGAGCAGAAGGCTGGTGAGCAGATCTGGGAATTGAAGCACTGAGATGTGCAAGCTGCAGTACTAAATCCTTACAGAATCTCTTGTGCTCTGAGCTTTCAATAAACTGTAAGAACAAAGGAACAGATTTGCTGAGCAGACTTTCAAAAGATATCTAAATTGTGCTGGAAACATTCCTTTCCTTCCCCTGGTCACACAATTAAAAGAGGAAATCATTCTTTACAGAATATAAATTGGCTGAATGCCTGAAACATATCTGTAACATGTATGTGGGCTCCTTCTGCAAATAATCAACTGCAATTTATCGAGTCAGGGTGAACATTGGATAAAACATATGTTTTCGAGGGGTGCTGAAAAGTTCTCAGTCCAACCAACCAACTTCCTAAATTCTGAGCATTTTTTGCCACTGTAGCTGAAAGGAGTGTAATCTTATTTCATTAAGTGCCAATTTTCAGAAGCAAAATTCTACGTCCTGACATTGTTTCAGATCATTGATTGAACCATTTCTATGTCATTCTCTTCTTGATTGGGCTGAGAACTTTTCACCCCACCCCCATATAAGGGTCCCTCATACAGTAGTCCAAATCAAATTGATTATATCACTAAGAAGAGAAGATAATGGAATATTAGTAAGGTCAATGAACATATTTATTTTATGGATTTGGGGGGGGGGGAGGGAGAGAGAGAGGAAGGAAGGGAGGGAGGAAACCAACCGTCTTAGCTTTCTGACCTTCCCATTTATCAGAAATCCTATGCTAAAAAATGTCTGCGGCTGAAGCCATATTTTGCCTCCTCTGAAATCAGAAAATATTGATTTTCTAGTGATCTTCTCCCTCTGTTCACTGCAATACGTGCTGTGGCAGAGCAGCTGCAGCCCAAAGAACTGTGGGAACTGCTTTCACATCTGAGCACATTAGTCACCAGATGTCACCTTCTGCTGCCAGTGCTTCAAACAGCCAAGCAGACAATGTCCTATGCATGCTGAACATCTGACTGCCGACGCATTCAATAATGTGGACAGCTCAATGGGATAGACTGAGAGCCGAGCACCTGACCTCAAAGCCATGTTTATACTGACACCTACAGCTCTGTTAGGAAACAGAGCAATCCTCGGATATTTTACTAAGAGGAAACACGTTTATGTTTGATGGCTGTTATGACTTGCAAGGGCAGCCGCTTTTCAAATGTCTAAATTCAGCTAATATGTTAAAACATTCCATATTTTTTTGAGTATATTTTATGAATTACCCTGGCAATACACGCCAATAACATCCTTTGCATCTGAACCATTTTGCTTGCATTTGCAAATCATACTGTATATAATCTTAGGTCATATGAGAGTTTAATTTTCATCTGAAAAATGACTCTACAGGTATGTTCAAATACAAAGAACAGAGAAATACTGAATCTTATTTGTCATACAAGGGGGGTGCTGAAAAGTTCTCAGCCCAACCAAGAAAAGAATGACTCAATCAATGATCTGAAACAATGACAAAACACAGAATTTTGTTTCTGCAAATTGGCACTTAACAATTTAACCCCCCCCCCCTTTTTTTTATTTTTTTTTTTTTTTTAGTTCAATCATCTTTATTGACATTTTAACAATTTAGATATACAACAGTCGGGTAACAATGACCATGGTAATGATTGACAAACTACATTATTGCTGATATTAACCCCCTTTTAACAAAACCGCACATGAGGTTTTTAGCGCCGGCTGACATGCTGAATGCTCTGTGCTGCTCTAAAGGTCATAGTGTTCCTATGAGCATTGGAGAAGCATAGAGCATTCTGCGCGCTGGCCAGCGCTGGAAACCTCTTGCGTGGTTTTGTTAAAGGGGGGGGGGAGATAAGATAACTCTCTTTTGAGCTACGGTGGCAAAATAACGCTCAGAATTTAGGAAGTTGGTTGGTTGGGCTGAAAACTTTTCAGCACCCCCCCTCATACTATGCATGCTGTCATACTTTCATTCCCAAGCTCGTTTTATCACACAATGATCTGCTGATCAAATAGTTTCTGCTTTGCCAAATTACATTCAAGAGCATAGAGATAATTGGCTGCCGAAGCAAAAAGAAATATTTGCAACATATATAAAATTGTTCAACAAGACTCTTGTGGGAATCTCAGCTATTTTGTCTCACAGAGTTTTGCCATCATTCTTCAATAAAGAAAGATTGCTCTTTTTAGTCTCCTTAGGCACAGAATGGGAAGTCATTGTAAGCAAGACCCATAACCTCTCTCAGCTCCTTGTGCTCGCCCCCCTCCCCCATTATTCCATATGAAATGGGCACAACCTGAATTCAGCAAACTCAATTGTAAAAGAGATAGAAGCAGAGAAAGCCAATTGTTGCAGTCGGGGTAAGGCCCTGAAATAAAAAACAACTGCCATTTTTTTTATTTTATTTTTTTTTAAACAACACCAAAAAACAGAAGTAGAAAATGGATGCATTGAAGATCCTTCACATTCTCACTCATATAAATGCAGAAACACAATCTCTGGGGCCCATGTACTAAAATCTGTTAAGGAGAATGCAGCATTAACATACATTACACCAGGAATGCGGTTTAATTTGTATTAATGGTATATTATCCTTACCAATCACGGGGCAAATGTAGGGTCATGCACAAAAATGCATACCAAAAGATCTCATTAATAATACTTTAGGGTTAACACATACGATATTACATGACTTTGCAGCAATGCAAAGGTTTAATTGCACCTTCTGAGTAGGATACATTTTTGTATGAGCTTGTCTGAGTTAATGCAAGAACCAAAATGAGCCTTGATGCCTCCTAGAGACACCCCTTGGAATTGCTACCAGAGAAGAATCCCTTCCTGGAATCCATTTCCTCCTGGTGAACGAGTGGTCCCAACTATCAGGACCCTTCTTTCCTCCCAGTCAACAAATTTTCCATGGGGAGGACCCCCCAGTCATTCCCCCTCCTCTGGGTTGACTCTTCAACTTGTTCCTGGCAACGGTTATGGTCTCTTTGTCTCAGGAAGCCAAACTAATCTCTTTTCCCATACTGCTGGTGCTGCCAACATAAGTTTGGTTTGCTGCAGCTCTGTGGGTTCTGTGGAACTTTGCTCCCCTTTTTGGTCTTTGTCACAAGTTTCTGCACTATGGACAAGCAGAAGGCAAAGCTAGCTCCTCGTGTGCGGACTACCATTTTTGCAGCTGTTTCACTATATGATCAGACAGGGCCAAGTCTTGTTGCTGGCAGAGAAGTGGAAGGATTTTCCTTGCTTGAAGTAGAGGTGCAGCTCAGTCCTGATTGCCATACACGGTTCATGGACAACGGCGCGAAAGACAAAGGCGCGCCCAGACAATTGAGTGCAGCACGGAGGCTCAAAATTACTGTTTTTAGGGGCTCCGACGGGGGTTTTTGTTGGGGAACCCCCCCCCCACTTTACTTAATAGACATTGCGCTGGTGTTATGGGGGGTTTGGGGGGTTGTATCCCTCCACATTTTACTGTAAACTTAACTTTTTCCCTAAAAACAGGGAAAAAGTGAAGTTTTCAGTAAAATGTGGGGGGTTACAACCCCCCCACACCCCCCACAACACCCCCACAACACGACGCGATGTCTATTAAGTAAAGTGGGGGGGTTCCCCCCACACACACCCCCATCAGAGCCCTAAAAACATTAATTTTGAGCGGCGCGCACCTCCGCGCTGCGCTCAATTGTCTGGGCGCGCCTTTGTCCCGGCGCGCTTTTGACCTGACACCGCCGTACACCACTGCCAGTGCCTGGAGGAGCCATACATCTGACCTCACTGGAGGAAGAGACTGCTAGGAGCAGAGCATGTCGTTGAGCGGGACCAGCATGGAGCTGGAAGACTAGGCTGGTGGCACTTGGCTGAAGCAGCAAAGCATAACTGTTCAAATTATTTCATCATTCAGTGTGTAATTAAACTCTGCAATTCATTGCCAGAGAATGTGGTGAAAGCAGTTAGCTTAGTGGGGTTTAAAAATGATTTGGATAATTCCCTAAAAGTCCTTAAGCTATTATTAAGATGGACTTGGGAAAATCCACTGTTTCTTTCTAGGATAAGCAGTATAAAATCTGGTTTACCCTTTTGGGCTCTTGCCAGGTACTTGTGACCTGGATTGGCCACTGCTGGAAACAGGATACTAGGCTTGTTGTGGGAGCTGGCGGTGACACATTTCTGTGTCCTGGGAATTAGCAAATGGCTAGAAGCCTGACAAGCGCATGTAAGTGTCGCTGTATCTTTCTTGAGATAAGGAGACCAGAACTGAATACAATACTCCAGGTGAGGTCACACCAAGGAGCGATACAGAGTCTTGTTAACCATCCCTTTTTTAAAAATAATTCCTAGCATCTTGTTTGCTTTTTTGGCCACCGCTGCACATTGGGTGGAAGGTTTCATCGTATTGACTACAAGGACGCCCAGATCCTTTTTGGGGGGCGCTAACCCCCAAGGTGGACCCTAGCATCCCCAGTTTCTATGCTACTTTGGGCGTCTAAGTGCTTTGAAAATGAGCCCTACAGCCTGCTATTTCATGTTGTTTTACAGCTCAAATTTTCCTATCTAAAAAGCAGACTGAGTGCATTGTATACCTCCCTCTGGATAGGCTGCCCAGCTTTATGCTTTGCATGCAAATTTGCGCATGGAATATATACTACTACTACTGTTTCTAGAGCACTACCAGACGTACGCAGTGCTGTACAGATTCACAAAGGAGACAGTCCTTGCTTGAAAGAGCTTAAAATCTAAGCAGACAAGACAAACAAACAGGATGCCTTGGATAAGAACATCTGTAAATGCAAATTAATTTAATAATTGGCTGTTAATTTGAGTTAACAGTCAATTAGTAGCTTAAATTGGTGTGAATGGCACTAATTCGCACCAATTAAATAATGCGTGCCCAACTGCTCCAGTTGCTATTCTAGAAGTTGTCTCCCAAATTCTATAAAAAGCACTAAAAACTGTGCCCGCAAATCTTAGTGTGCATAATTTAATTGAATAGCAAGTTAATTAGTGCAAATAATTGGAATCAATGAGCAATAATTGGCACTAATTAGATTTTACAAATAAAGATGTCCAGAATTGGCATAAACTGGCACTTGGATGCTTTAAATCACCAAAACGTCCAAATGCTCATCTTCAAAACTAAATTTTTAGACATCTTGCAAGGCATTCACCCTCCAGGATGTCTAAATGTTAAGGGGGCATGTAAGAGGCGTGTTATTGGTGAGCTCTGGGCAGGCTTAGTACTTGGACATCTTGCATGGATAATCAAAACTTTTTCAAGACATCCAGGGTGTCAGTTGGACTATAGAATGACATGGAGACAAATTTGGGGGGGGGGGGGGCGGCCGGCCATGTATCCATCTCTACAGTGGTTATGGCACTTTGACGCTTTCAAAACAGGTCTAAATCCAAATGTCCAAATTAGAGAATGACATGGGACAAATTTGTCCTCATCCCCACAGGAACTCAGTTTTCCCATCCCGTCCCCGTGAGTTTTGTCCCTGTCCCTGTCCCTACCCCATTTCTGTATGCTCTACCTTAACTGCACAAACTTCAAACACTTATGATTTTAAAGTGTTTGAGGCTTGTGCAGATGAGAATGAAACTTAGGCATTGGTGGAATGAGGCATTATGACATCACAATCTGAGCTCTAGAATGCTGCCACTTATGATTTTAAATGTTTGAGGCTTGTGCAGATGAGGTCAGAGATTAGGCATTGGTGGAATGAGGCATTATGACATCACAGTCTGAGCACTAAAATGTTGCTACTTATGATTTTAAAGTGTTTGAGACTTGGGCAGATGAGCACAGCGCTTAGGCATTGGTGGACTGAGGCATTATGACATCACAATCTGAGCTCTAGAATGCTGCCACTTATGATTTTAAAGTGTTTGAGGCTTGGGCAGATGAGGACAGCACTTAGGCATTGGTGGAATGAAGTATTATGACATCACAGTCTGAGCTCTAGAATGTTGCTACTTAGGATTTTAAAGTGTTTGAGGCTTGTGCAGATGAGGATGTAGCTTGCAGGGACAGGAAAAGAACTTGCGGGGAAGGGACAGAAAAATGAGTTTCTGGGGGATGGGGAAAAATTTGTCCCATGGCATTCTCTAATTTGGACATTTGGATTTAGACCTGTTTTGAAAGCGTCATAGTGCCATAAAGGTACCCAAACTGACCAGATAACCACTGTAGAGATGGATACATGGCCGGCCGCCCCCCCCCACACACACACACACTCCCCCAGTGGTCACTGACCCCTCCCATCCCCCACCCCCTCCTACGATGTGAAAGAAACAGTACATACCAACCTCTATGATAGCTGCAGATATTATGGTGCATCCTAATAGAGCAGAAAGCAGGTATCTGAATTAGCCTGGTGGGCAGTGTAGTGAACCATTGAGAGGGGGATCCTGGCCCATATCCCACATTAGCCAGTACAGTTATGATAGAAAGTGTGAGCCCACCCAAACCCAACCGTATTGCCATATAGGTGATACCTGCAACCATATGGGCTATCGGGGTGATAGACAGATGGGTATAGTAGGTTTTTTTTTTATTGGGGGGGAGGGGTTGCAGAGCTCACCATACACTAAAAAGGGTTTCTGATGAAATATGTATGTGGCACCCTTTATGTGAAGTTCACAGCAGTAATCCCTAAAGTGCCTCACTGCCCTGTTAGCATGTCTTTGTGGCCAGTGCATTAAGATGCTGGTCCCTCTCACGTCCAAATGGGCTTGATTTGGACATTTTCAACTTGGACAGTTTGTTTTCAAAAATGGTCAAAAATAGTTAGACATCCTAGGGCCTGACGTCCAAACAGGTCATTTAAAAAAATTTAAAAAAAATTGGACATCTAGCAGTTTTAAAAATGGGCGTTTCTCTGCCTCATCTTTTGGATGTTTTGTGGGAAATGTCCAAATTCAGACTTAGATGCACTAGCATGAATTAAATGAACCTTACAGTGGCAAGACCAAACGTTTAGACTTGCAATTTTTAGAGAAGAAGAAATCGTATGTCATTATTTTCTGTGCAGTGAAGCAATGAAGCACTAGACAAAAACTGATCATATGCTACTGTAAAAGTGCTGTTTGGAACAATCCTGTCGTGGTTTGTATGTGGGTTGCTGTACGCATATGATTTACAGCGCTTTTAAAGTAGCATGTGATCAGTGTCCGTCTACTCCTTCTTTGCTTCCCTGCACAGAGAATAATGTCATACGATCTCTATAGCCAGCAACTTCAGGTGATATTTCCTGAAATCTCCTCAACCAATATTCAGACTCTTGAAGCAGGCCTTTTCTGCCGAAACACGATCGTGTCAAGTCGCAGTACACAATAAAGCAATTGGGCACCCCAGGTTACCGTCGCTGTTGTTTTTGCTTTCCTACTTTGGGAAGTTGGCATCTCCTGTTTCTTTGTGGCTTCACTTTGGGTGCCATTTACTTTATCTGGCCCTATATGAATACATAATACAAATTCCCTAATATGCCAGAGAGTAAAACTCCAGTCTTCAAGGATCTTCGGACCACCACCGAGTATCTTAACTTCAAGTGGCTTAATTCCTCATCGATCCTGCTGGAGTATATACTATTTTTTATAATTTTTTAATTTTATATTTTTAATTTTCTCTTAGTTATTCATAGCATTAGGTTTATTTAGATATACAGGTACTTATTAGTATCTGTTTGTCCCCATTGCTGACGCATTTCGCTTCTCTTTTTCAAGGCGGGGAGATACGTTGTGCTATTGACACTTGCTTGTTCATTACTGCCGCTACTGAGCCAAAAATAAATATATATCTTAGACACAATTCACATCAAACATAGACACTGGAAATGTAGGCTAGAGTTTTGAGAGTACATTTTTAGTACCTACATTTGATGGTGGCTCCGATTCTACAAATGACACCGTTACATAATTGACACGCAACCAGGTGCTGGCCAATAACGGTGTTGTATTTTTCATACAGTTCTTCACTGTCAGTTTAATTTCCATCCTATAAGTTCACATAGAATTTTTCTTTTTTCAACCATCTTTATTTTCTCTTCTTTATTAATTTCCAGGTACTTTAGTTAGATTGTGAGCCTTCGGGACAGTAAGGGAATTTTTTAAGTACCTTCTTACTTCTCATTTATAATCTTAATGTATATTTTCTTCAAACCGCTTAGAACCTAAAGGATATAGCGGTATATAAGAAATAAATTACATTACATTACATTGTTTGTAGAATCCGGCCCTATACATATAAGCACCTGCTGTCTTGTGGCCACGTGTGTAAATATACACATATACAGTAGCATGTGATCATTTTCCTAAAGACCTCGTCTACAAATAAAACATATTTAAATGTGGAAAACTCTATAAAATTGCCCTCAAATGACAATAATCCTCAACTAAAGACCAAATTGACTTTCTACAGTGAAACAAAATAAGCTTGGGTAACTCACTTAATCCTCCATTTCTTCAGGTACAAACTTAACCTCTCCCCCCTTTTACAAAACCGTAGCACGGTTTTTAGTGTCAGCTGTGAAGGTAACAGCTCCGATGCTCACAGGATTTCTATGATTATCGGAGCTGTTGCCACCACAGCCGGCACTGAAAACCATGCTAGTTTTGTAAAAAGGGAGGGGTTAGATTATGGGCCCCTTCAAGGACAGAAAGATACCTACAATACCTGAATGCATACAGCTTCAATAGATTTTGGGCTTGTAGGTGGTATATAATAAATAAATAGAACCATCTCAAGAAGTAAGTTTTCTATCAATACCAGACCCCTTTTTTTTTCATGCCTGGAACTTGTGGTTTGAAACTAATCTATTTCTGTCAGGAAACATGTTGGCAGGTGAAGCTCTTTCTGGTCTAACTGAAACAAAAAAGTCCCTGGTAAAGTTGTAGAAAAAAGTCAAAGGCTTACCACAGAGTGAAGAAAGAAAAAGCTTGCAAAACCAAAGCTTCCTAGTGGCTAGATCTGTCAATGAAAATATCAGAAATGAACCATGACCCATTGTGCTCCAGATTATTTATTTATTTAAAAAAAAATATATATTACTTTTCAACAAATATCAAGATGGTGTACAATATTTATAGATGAAATAAAAAATTGAAACATCAGTTTACATTTCACACATGATGATCAATTTACATACTTATCACTTCCCAAATTATAATATTTTTTCCTGTCTTATTGTGATAGAGAGGCCAATGCACTAACATATCCTAGGCTTAGTACACTCTATTACAAGTGGAACCTTGGTTTGCGAGCATAATATGTTCCAGAAGCATGCTCGTAAACCAAAGTGCTCGAATATCAAAGCAACTTTCCCTATAGGAGTGAATGGAAACGCGGGCGATTCATTCCACATCCCAAACACCCCCATACTCCCTGAGGCCACTGGCACGCATCTACCCCACCACATCACATCCCAAAAAGACCCCCCCCCCAGAAGCCACTGGTGCGTTTCCACCCCACCACATCCCAAAAAGACCCCCCCCCCCCACCCCTGATGCCACTGGTGCACTTCCACCCCATCCCCGGGAACTGGCTTCAGCCACCTCAACTCTGAGAAGCAGCATTTCCTTTCCCTCCCCCTCCCCCGCCTATCTGCCCTCCTGCCGAAACCCTGCCAGTGCCGAAAGAGCCTGCCAATGATCTCTGCTGGGCCTTTAGCATCTGCACATGTTCAAGGCCATCTGGCTCTCACTCTTTCCGAGATTCTAATGAGATTCTTGGAGAAACCAAGAATCTCATTAGAATCTCAGAGAGAGCGGGAGCCAGAAGGCCTTGAACATGCGCAGATGCTAAAGGTCCAGCAGAGATCAGTGGCAGGCTCTTTCGGCACCGGCATGTCCCCTGGGCGGGCGTGGTGGGGGGCGATGCTGGTTCTCAGGGATGATGCCGGTTCTCATGGGTGGCGGCTCACATATCGAGTCAACGCTTGGTTTGCAAGGCAAGATTTGTGAGAGTGTTTTACTCGTCTTGCAAAACATTCACAAACCACATTACTCACAAACCGAGATTTGACTGTACTATCATTTTAGTATACCTTTAGGGGAGAATTCATCAAGGGGTGCTACTACTATTTATCACTTATATAGCGCTGAAAGGCATATGCAGCACTGTACATTTTGACATTTAATAGACAGTCCCTATTCAGAAGAGCTTACAATCTAACTTGGACAGACAGACATGATATATAGGGCTGGAGATACAGAACCCAAAGTGAGAGGAGTTAGGAGTTGAAAGCACTCTCGAAGAGGTGGGTTTTTAAGTGAGCATTGAACACTGCCAGATATGGAGCCCGCCATAATAATAATAACTTTATTTTTGTATCCCGCCATACCCGGAAGAGTTCTAGGCGGTTCACATCAATTAAACAAGGTTACAAGTGGTTTACAGCAGTTGAGCGGGGTTATGAGCGGTTCAATAACAAATTGATCAAAGTTGCCAGGGGGGGGGGGGTGAGGGAAGGATGTAGAGGGGAGAGTGGGTGTTAGATAGAAGGGGCGTTGGGATCCTGGTCTTGGAAGAGGCGGGTTTTGAGTAGTTTTCTAAAGCCGAGGTAGTTGGGGGCCTTGAGGGCCATTTGGGATAACCATGGGTTTAGCTTAGTGGCTTGGAAGGCGAGGGTTTTGTCGAGGAATCTTTTAGAGTGGCAGAGTTTAAGGGAGGGGTAGGCGAATAGTTGGATTCTGCGGGAGTCCTTGATGCTGTGATTTAGGGCGAAGTGAGGGATGATGTAGCTTGGGGATAAACCAAATACTGTTTTATAGCAGAAGCAGGCGAATTTGAATAGGACTCTGGATTCTAATGGCAGCCAATGGAGTTTGTGGTAGAAAGGGGTGATGTGTTCCCATTTTTTCAGGCCGAATATGAGGCGGACAGCAGTGTTCTGGATCATTTTGAGTCTCCTGATGGTTTTTTTTGTGGAGCTTAAGTAAATGCCATAGAGATTCGAGCAGCCATAGAGTTCCAAGCATACGGCGCAGCAAGATAGAAGGAACGGAGTCTGGAGTTGACAGTTGAAGAGAAGGGCACAGATAGAAGGGACTTACCAGCTGAGCGGAGCTCACGGTTGGGGGGGTGGGGGGACATAGGGGGAGATAAGTGAAGAGAGATAGTGTGCACTAACCATGTTAGTGCATGCTAATGATTATTTATTATATGTCTTTCTATGAAGAGATTCGCCCAAAGCAGTTTACAATTTATTGAGTGGTAATCAGGTACTCTAAGTATTTTCCAAGCAAGCTTACAGTCTAACTGTGGTACCTGGGGCAATGGAAGGATTAAGGCAGGGGTGTCCAATGTCGGTCCTCGAGGGCCGCAATCCAGTCGGGTTTTCAGGATTTCCCCAATGAATATGCATGAGATCTATGTGCATGCACTGCTTTCAATGCATATTCATTGGGGAAATCCTGAAAACCCGACTGGATTGCGGCCCTCGAGGACCGACATTGGACACCCCTGGATTAAGGCCTAGATTCTCTAAACACTGCCAGTTTAATTATGTTTTTAACTAAGTTTCAAGGTACCTACCAGCGCCTAAAAAATCGGTACTGGAATTACGCCTCTATAGGTGCTTTAGGATGCCTAACACCACTGTGGGCATGGCTAACACCGGAAATGGCGTGAGGTGAGCTAAAGCACCTACAGAGATATGATTCACATCATAGGCTGGCACAGGAAATGTAGGCCAGGAAAACCCTGGCCTACGTTAAATTTTATTTTTTTTCAGTTATGAGCTTGTTAAAGCACATAATTGAAACCAATTTACTAATTAACCCCTCCCCCCACCTCCTGTTACAAAACCCTGGCCCACATTTCCAGTGCCTACCTTTGCTGGAGGTGCAATTCTGTACCTGGAGCCATCGCACAATCAATGGGCAATTGGCGGCGCTTGCAAGACGGCGCTGGTTACAGAACCTGGGCCTCAGTTGTTTGCCCAGAGTCGCAAGGAGAAGGCTAGAATTGAACTCACAACCTCAGGGTGCTGAGGCGGCCGCTCTAACCACAAGGCCACCTCCTAAATGCTAAATGTGCTAAATGCTAAGACACCCATAGGAATATAATGGGCATCTTAGCATTTATTGCATGCTAATCATTAGCACACTAAAGTGGTTAGTGTGCACTAAATAGGTTAGGTTTTACAACTTAATAAATATATATTAAATAGGATGAAAACCAGTGAATTAATATTAAAGCACTTTACATGCTAAAGCATAGAAATGACCTTCCTATGAAATTACACTGCCACAGTCCCTAGAAATTGGATCACTTTTCTACTGTTTTAGCACTCAGCCATTCCTTTGGCTCTTAAGTTGCATGGAGGAGCAGGGCAGGATTAATTTGTCGAGGGCCCCTAGACGCACAAGTACACTGGGCCCCCCTGCCCCACACCACCCTACCCCACCATGCGCCCAGGTGGAAACAGGAAGCTGTGTCAGAGGGAAGCTTTGGGCAAGCAGCACCGTTTGCACAATTACAGTTCCTGTTGCCTTTCTTACCCACGTTGCTTGCTTGTCTTACTTTCCGTTGATGGGGGGGGGCGCATTGCCGATCGGGGTGGGGCCAACATTGCCAATCGTGGGGGGGGGGGTCCGCGTTGCTGATCGATTCTGGAGGGGCCCATTGCCGTTTGGAAAAAAACAATGTTGATGCCCTCCTTCATCGGGACCCCCTGACCATTCTGGGTCCTAGGCACGTGCCTACTTGGCCTATTGGTTAATCCTGCCCTGTGGAGGAGTAGCCAAGTGCTTAAAGCAAAAGGGTAAGAACAATGGAAACAAGGGCTCAAGTTCAACTGCAGCTCTCACAATCTTGGCAAAAAGTCATAGCACCCTCCATTATCTCAGGGTTGAATATTATAAGCTCTCTGGGGCAAAGATAACACCTCTGTAACTGAATGTAATTTACCAGGGGTTTCCAATGAAAATGTCTAAACAAAAAATATTTTTTGAAGAATGGGAGTTCACTTGAAGGTCTACGTTTAAAGAAACACCCACCAGTGTGCAATATCCGTCTTAAAAGCTATCATAACCTACTAAGACCGCATACGAAACCTAGAAATTTAAAATTACTAATACAATTCTTTTTTTTTTTTTTTTTGTAAATCTTTATTGATTTTTACAAATGGTAAATCATACAAACTGCATAAAAACACACTATTAACTATACAATTATTACATTAAACAATCATTTTCTCCCCTTCTTATCTTAATTATTAAAACAATAGTACATATGATATGATTTCAATATTATAATGAAATAATTTAACTCCTCAAAATACGTTTCCCTCCCCCACCCCTCCACTCTCCCTGTACTGATACAATTCTTTGTCTTTGTGCAACAACACTTTTGACTTTTATTTTTATATTTCTTTTGAGTCAGTTATTTATACATTGACACTTGATTTCAGTTCTTTTCATGCTAATTGTAGTCTCTAAAGCAAGCAGTCTAAAATAATCCACTCAGCACAGTATGGAGAAATAGCTATGCACTTAATCTGTTTATTCATTTGTGCCTGAATGTTTCCTTACTTGTGATCCATTTGCCTTTCTGTTTATGAACAAGTTAATTAGTGTGGAACCAGGCTTCTCATAGTTGGGAATTAGGGAGTAAGAGGGAAATTCTATAAGAGGATCCTAAAGTTAGGCATCTAACTTACCCCCCTTTAACAAAAGCATAGCGTGGGTTTTTTTTGTGCCAGCCGCGGCTGGAACAGCTCCCCTACACTCATAGAAATTCTATGAACATTGAAGCTGTTATCGTCATGACCCGTGCTAAAAACCACGCTACGCTTTTGTATACGGTGGGGCTAATTAGTAAATTGGCTTCAATTATAATAATAATAATAATAATAATTTTATTTCTTATATACCGCTATACCCTAAGTTCGAAGCGGTTTACAGTGAGAGTCGTGTCAGGAGAGAGTACAGTGTTAACAATAGGATACAGGATAATACAAATGAGTAGGTACTGGGGTGTTTACAATGGTACAAGATGTTAACAAGAGAGCAGTTACAGGATGTTTATGATATGATACAGGATACTACAAAGAGAGCAGTTACAGGGGTGTTACAATAAGGTACAAGATAGAAACAAGGGAACAGTTGTCGGATGTACAGGACCCGATACAATACAATACAATATGATACAATATGAGCAATTACAAGAGATCAATGCTGTTTACAGTTAGATATCTACAATGTGCGTGAGAGAGGTACAGCTTAAGGGAAAGGGGGGGGACTTTCGGAGAGGATTATAACTGGTGGGGGGGGGAGAGATTGGGTGGAGTTGAAGAGACGGGTCTTCAGAGATTTTCTGAAGTCAGCGTATGATGTGGCTTCGAGTATTGGTTTTGCTAGCCCTGTGTTCGATTGGGCTGCCTGGAAAGAAAGCATTCTGTTTAGGTACTTCTTGTAGTGACATGATTTCAGGGGTGGGTAAGTAAAGAGGTTTGTTCTGCGGGAGGTCTTTTTCGGGCAGGAGGTGAGGAATTGGGACACTAGGTAAGATGGTAGCATCCCGAATATCGCTTTAAAGCTGATGCAGGCAAACTTGAAAAGTATTCTGGAGTCAACTGGTAACCAGTGGAGTGTTTGGAGATATGGAGAGATGTGTTCCCATTTCTTGAGTCCGAAGATGAGACGGACGGCGGTGTTTTGGATTAATCTTAGTTTGTGGAGGGACTTTTTGTATGCTCCCCAAAATATGATGTTGCAGTAGTCCAGGGTACTCAGGATGGAGGCTTGTACTAATAGACGGAAGGATGATTCGTCGAAAAATTTTTTGATGGTGCGAAGTTTCCAGAGGGTAGAGATACATTTTTTGAACATTAGGTCAGTGTGTTTATCTAGTGTTAGGTGTCTGTCAAGGGTAACCCCTAGTATTTTAATAGATTGATCAATTTCGTAGTCTTTACCATTAACAAGCTCATAATTGGAAAAAAAAAAAAAATTAATTGGAAGCTAGATGCCTATCTTCGTAGGCATGATTCTGCAAAAGATAGACATCTATCTCATGGCACCTATTGGCGCCCAACACCAAAGTAGGCATGTTTAGGGGAGGAGAAAAACTTAGGCACCATTAGGCGTGATTCTCTAAAGGACTTAGGCACTTATAATGTAGGTCTTTAAAACCCTGGCCTCCATTGGAGCTGCCTACGTTTTAAGTTAGGCAATTCTGTAATGGTCACCTAAGTGTGATTGGTGCCTAAAAAATAAAGTAGGGGGTTCACCTTACAGGGCACTGCTGTGAACTTCACAAAAAGGGTGTCACATAAACATCTCACCACAACTCCCTTGCAGGTCATGGTGAGCGTCCCCCCCAAAAAACAAAAACAAAAAACTATTATACCCACCTGTCTACTACCCCAATAGCTCTTATGGCTGCAGGTGGCACCTATATGGCAGTACCGTAGGATTTGGGTTTTTTTGGGTGGACTCACATTTTTCACCATAGTTAGAGTGGTTTATGAGCCTGGGTCCTCCACGCTATGGTTCACTATCCTACCTCCCAGATTACTTAAGCCACCCTTGTGCGGCTCTACTAGGCTTTCCTATGCCAGGTGCTGATGTTCTGGAGGCAGGTATCTACATTTTTATTCCGATTTTTATGGCAGTTGGAGTTGTCAGTGATCACTGGAGGGAGTGTGTGGGGGTCAGTACTTTGTGTCTACAGTAGTTATCTGGTCACTTTGGATACCTTCTGGGCACTTATACCTGTTTTTACATCGCCTAAGTCACAATGTATAAGTTCCGTCTAAGCAGTCTCGTCAAACTTTCAATTATCGCTGCAGAACAACGAAATGATTCTGCCTTTTGTTTGTGAGAGCCCCGCCCAAACCTACATGGGACTAGAATGGGCCATGGTTCTCTCTGGCTCCCCCTTTGGCCAGCATGCAAATCTCTACCTATCCTGATTACAAGGAACTGGGGCTGCTTTCTTAGTGAAGCTTTGTAGGGTTTTGTTTGCTGCCTAACAATAGCTTGATCTTCAGTGTTGAATGACCTATCTTGCCAGGGTTCATGATCTGGGGGAATGGTCAGGATAGGCAGCCTCACCTGTCTGAGAGCTAGGGCTAAGTTCTTGGTGAGCTTTTCTCATCTTTGAAACAGTTTTCTTTTTACCTTTAAATGGTGACAAGTCAGGAAGATAGATAGATCTTCTATAATTTAATTGCTTAGATCTCTATAAAGTTTGGTCATGTAATACAGGCAATGCCAATACATGTGAAGATGCATTTTTGATATGATGGCAAAATCCGAGTTTAGATGTTTTGTGGAACACACACAAAAATCCAGTACCAAAACTTTACATTGTCTGGAAGACATTGATCAGACTCCTATTCCTTTGCTTCTTCATAACTTTGGGCTCCATTTACAGAATCTATGTCAAAGTTTCTTATCAGTGCTGAGGAAAGAAGACAAGCAACTGAGCTGCAGGCAGTGGCGTACCTAGGGTATGTGGCACCCGGGGCCCATCATTTTTTGACACCCCCCCCTATGTAAAAAAATATTTTTTGTAATGACCATGAAACAGAATAAATGGTCAGAATAGAAACAGGCAGTGAAAATTTTCTTATATTCCAAACATAACATGACATAAATTATGTCTGAATTGTCATGACATCAGAAGTACATATGGAGTAGTTGCAGGTGATGCTTGGGACAGTTCTGATTGTGTTAGTTCGGTTTTATGTGTTTTTTGAATAGAAGGGTTTTTATTTCTTTTTGAAGGTTTTGCAGTCTATGGTCGATGTCAATTGGTTGTAGAGTTGGGGGTCAAGTGTTGCAGCTCGAATGGCTAGGAGGTTGTCGAACAGTTTTTTTCTTTTGACGTTTTTGGTTGGAGGGTGTGTGAATGGTGCGTTAGTTCTCCTATGTCTGTTTGAAGTGGATTGAATTATTTAGCTGAAGAAATTAGTTACCCCTCATCCCACACACATTAATTCTCTTCCATTTTTGTTCCCATTATAAAAAACACTGATAAGTTCCCAGAAAAAAAATACATTAAAATAAGAAGTGAAAACAAAGGCCCCTACAGATGAGAACATAACATAAGAATAGCCTAACTGGGTCAGACCAATGGTCCATCATGCCCAGTAGCCCATTCTCATGGTAGCCAATCCAGGATACTAATACCTGCTCAAAACCCAAAGAGTAGCAACATTCCATGCTACCGATCCAGGGCAAGCAGACACTTCCCCCATGTCTTAATAACAGATTATGGACTTTTCCTCCAGGAATTTGTCCAAATCTTTCTTAAAACCAGCTACACTATCTGCTTTTACCATAACTTCTGGCCACTTCATTTTTAAGTTTAGATCTTTCCTTTCAAACAGAGACCTTGCTAGATGTCAAATACAGCACAAGGTAACTTCACATGGACTTAGCTGTGCAGGAAATGTGAATCTCCTCATACACCCACCATATAGTGCAAAAATGTGCAAAGGTCTGTTTTTTTCTTTCGATCACTATATAGCCTAATGCCACACAAGCAGCGCTGTTACAAACATATTCTGTAGGTCAATGCTAAGGATAACAAAGTTTCCTTCCTTGGACCAGAAGGAGATAAACAACACCCAAAGACCCACTCAGTGTGTGAACCAGTTGAGTGGAGTGGACTAACTGGGGGGTGGAAATGGGCCCGGAGTTTGCTCAGCAGAATTTCCCAGACCACCTCTTCCTCTCAACACATTGACACGCTGCCACCATCACCACTAGGAACACCTCACTGGGTAGGCCAGCTATGCTATAAACTTTATAAAACACATTATTATATTTTCTTATAAAGCACATATTTTAACTGAACTCTCTGACATCCTCAGCCTTTCCATTCACAAAAATAGAAGGAAGAAAAGTTCCCATTTCCTGCTGTCTCATGTCCCCAGCCTATACAATATTTTTTTTCTGCAGACCCTTCAAAAGTCTGACCAAATCCTCGTTTCACTTGCATTATAAAGTACTGAGGATGCCATCTCTCCCCAATCCCAAGTCCTAAAGTCTAAGACAGTGCGCAAACTAATGCTGCCAGATTCAGGAAAAAAATTTTTAATTCGATTCAGCCTATTGCAGGGGTGTCCAATGTCGGTCCTCGAGGGCCGCAATCCAGTCGGGTTTTCAGGATTTCCCCAATGAATATGCATTGAAAGCAGTGCATGCACACAGATCTCATGCATATTCATTGGGAAAATCCTGAAAACCCGACTGGATTGCGGCCCTCGAGGACCGACATTGGACACCCCTGGCCTATTGAATTGGTTTTTCAATTCGATTTTCCTGCCCAGTTGGGTGATTTTTTTCAAAACTCCTGGTGGGTTTTATAGCTTTTTCACCCCCTTTGGCTTCTCCTAACCACACTGATGCTGTGGTGTAAATAAAATAAAGAAACAAAAAGGACTTTTTCTCTCTCTGTTAAATCCTAGCTCACGTTTGCAGTCCAACACCAGCTCTGGCAGGATACACATTTCAAATCTAACATATTATAATCACAAAACAGAAAATAAAATTAATTTTTCTACCTTTTGTTGCCTGGTTATATTTCAAATCTTGTTGGTCCAAGGCTCTGGTTTTCTTCTGATAACTTGCTTGCCAGGGTCTCCTTCTTTCTGCATGCTAACCATCCATCTGCCAACTCTGTCCTCCCTTTCCATTTCCCTTCCCTTCCCAGGAAGTCTGGTATCTTTCCTTTTTTTCATCTCCCTCCACAGATCCACCTTTTCTTAAATACCCTTTCATCCGGCATCTCTCCCTCCTTCCCCACCACCCCAGAGTCCACCATATCTCCCTTTCTTTTCCTAATTACCCTCCTATCTAGTATCTCTATCCCTCCTCCACACCATCCCTTGTGTCCAATTTCTCTCCCTTTCTGTTCCTTCCCTCCCTAAATCCCATGGTCCATCATCTCTCTCCCTCTCCTCTATTTTCAGACCCATTATTTCTTTCCCCCCCCCCAAAGTTTGGCATATGCACGTCTCTTTGAACACCCCCTTCCCTCCGTGTACTTCTAAATCATGGTCCCCCCCCCAAGGCCTGTCCCCCCTTAAAGGTCTGCCTGTCCCCCCTTGAAGGCCTGCCCCATCCCCTTGTAGGCCTGTCCTCCCCTTGAAGGCCTGCCTGCCTGTCCCCCCCTTGAAGGTCTGCACCCCCCGAAGGCCTGCACCCCCCCGAAGGCCTGTCCCCCACTTGAAGGCCTGTCCCACCCCCTTGTAGCTTCTCCCCCCCCCCCTTGTAGGCCTGTCCCCCCTTGAAGGCCTGCCTGCCTGCCTTTCCCCCCCTTGAAGGCCTGTCCCCCCTTGAAGGCCTGCACCCCCTTGAAGGCCTGCAACCCCCCTGAAGGCCTGCACTCCCTTGAAGGTCTGCACCCCCCGAAGGCCTGTCCCCCCTTGAAGGCCTGTCCCACCCCCTTGTAGGCCTGTCCCCCCCTTGTAGGCCTGTCCCCCCTTGAAGGCCTGCCTGCCTGCCTTTCCCCCCCTTGAAGGCCTGTCTCCCCCTTGAAGGCCTGCACCCCCCCTTGAAGGCCTGCACCCCCCCTTGAAGGTCTTCAACCCCCCGAAGGCCTGTCCCCCCCTTGAAGGCCTGCACCCCCTTGAAGGTCTGCACCCCCCAAAGGCCTACACCCCCCCGAAGGCCTGCACCCTCCCTGAAGGCCTGCCTGCCCCCCCTTTAAGGCCTGCACCCCTTGAAGGTCTGCACCCCCCCCCTTGAAGGCCTGCACCCCCCCTTGAAGGCCTGCACCCCCCCTTGAAGGTCTGCACCCCCCCGAAGGCCTGTCCCCCCCTTGAAGGCCTGCACCCCCTTGAAGGTCTGCACCCCCCAAAGGCCTACACCCCCCCGAAGGCCTGCACCCTCCCTGAAGGCCTGCCTGCCCCCCCTTGAAGGCCTGCACCCCTTGAAGGTCTGCACCCCCCCCCGAAGGCCTGTCCCCCCTTGAAGGCCTGCCTGCCTGCCTGTCACCCCCTCCCCCTTGAAAGCCTGCCTGCCTGCCCGCCCGCCCCTCCCTGAAGGCCTGATGCCCCGACCCACCCCGAAGGACCCGCTCGCCCCCCTGGCCTCCCCGCACCACCTATGAAGCAGCCGCAGCAGGATCGCGAAGTCAGCGTCAGCGATCCCTGCGCTGCTTCCTGCGCCACGGTCCCGCCCCTCCTCTGACGCCCCCCCCCCCCTTGGTACGCCACTGGCTGCAGGGGAGGAAAAGGGTTTGTTTAAGGGTTTTGAAAGAACAGCCTAAATCAATGTATTGCAAACTGTGTGCCACGACACACCAGAGTGTCTCTTGAAATTTCTGGTGTGCCGTAACACACTGGCGAGGAGGAGAGTCGTCCATGCTGGCTGCCTGCCTACAGGACTGGGCCACTGCATTTAGTGTGCATTTAAAGCATCTTTAAAAACTTTAAAACAAATTGTGAGCACAACAAAGCATTTGAAGCCCAGACCACTGTTTGGCCTCAAATGTCAGAACACCTACTATGGTCATTGGCTATATTAACAATATCATGACAGCAAAAACATCTTTCCTCTCTTGATCGGTTGCTTAAAAATACATTTGTGTGGTATAAATAAATGCAGAAACGTTTTACAAGTTTGTGTGTGTTGATATTGTGTGTCAGTAGTGCACTGCTGTCTCTCTCCCTGTCCTATATTTCGTACCTGGTGTCGATTCTCCTTTTGCAATGTAACCATATCACTACAACAGCTATTAATCAAACTACACTTCTCAACATTTAACTCTACAGATTCAATAGTTCAGCTTAATTAACCCCAATAATTTTCCCTTGCACTGATTAGAGTTAATTATCTGTCAAAAACTATTCCATAAGTTCAATAGAAGTGTGTCTTTGGGATCCTTCCCCAGGCTGCAATAATTCTATAAACACGTCTTTATGTCATATGCTGTTTTGCTATTCAAATCCTAGCACAGAAAATGGAGTTTTAATCATCAGTTACAGCAAAAAATGATATGACAGAATCTTGACTGATCATTCTATTACTCTTATTTTATGTAGATAGCATTAACATTCAAGAGTACAGTATCTCAGTTGCTCTTCTTCTAGATCTATGCATAGGTGCCAGTTTGTGGTTGCAGTAGCAGTGCCCCAGTATTAAGCAAATTCTTTCACTGGGTCCAGGGAGTAGTAATTGTGTTGCACATAGCATCCCAGAAAGACAGAAAAGGTGACCTGTGATGCTCAGTTTCTTTATTGTAATCAAGACTAGACACGCACGTGATTTCAGTAGCTGTTATTTTGTTTTGGCTGGCTGGCACACATTTTATGATTCACATTTTAATTAATATTCCTTTAAACTTGGTAACTACAATAACAAGGCTAAAAGTATATGTGATATTCATTTCTTAAAAGAGACTCAGACTCCTGAGGCAGGCCGAAGTGGGCTAAACCTCGTATGTGTTGCTTCTTGATTACAATAAAGAAATGGAGCATCGCAGGTCACCTTTTCTGTCTTTCTTGTGTCTCTACCAATGTTCCCTCTAAGGATTGATGAGGTGTGTGCAAAAAAAAATATGCATGAGCGACAAGTTACATACTCCACAAATTTATGAGCAGGCGCGGAGGACGAGTGCCCGTGAGATTGTTGGAGGGTTAAATACTCAAAACTTAGAAGAATAACAATTTACTTAAAGTTTTTGCTTCGCCAGCTTTCTGGTATCTTTACATACAGTGGCGTACCTAGCATATGTAACACCAGGGGCCCATCATTTTTTGGCACCCCTCCCCCCCTTCTGTACAAAAAACATGATTTTTAGTAACAAGCCACACGTCACACATGAGTACCTAGGAAAAGGCAGCATCTTACATATTGCAGTGAGCAGTACATCAATACACCCATTGTAAAACTAAACAAGCCAGACCAGCACAGATCAATCCTACACCTTCAATCCTAAGAGAAAACCATGTCTTTCGAACACACAGAACACAGAAAACACCTTCGCCTAGTATGGAATATGTCATCACAAACTAACCCCTCCCCCTTTTACAAAACTGTAGTGTGGATTTTAGCCACGGTGGTAACAGCTCTGATGCTCATAGAATTCTGAGCATCAGAGCTGCTACCACCATGGCTGGCGCTAAAAAACGCTCCACAGTTTTGTAAAAGGGGGGATAAAATATAAATACACAGCTTCTTTTTTTTTTTTTAATTCTTTATTCATTTTTAAGATTACATTAAGTGTTACATATATTCAATCACATTAACAATAAATATATCACTTACAGACTATCATTTGCACATTACTTAAAATCTTATCCCTCCCTCTTCCCCCCCTCCCTACCATATAATCCAGTATAATATAAATATGTATTAATAAAATATCCCCACCCTACCCAATTAATACTAATAAATTTAAGGGAAACAAACTCCACTACTTCGTACAATATTTTGTTAATGGTTTCCATACATCCTGAAATTTCTTGAAATAACCCTTATGTAATGCAATAAATCTTTCCATTTTATAGATATGGCATAGAGAGTTTCACCAAAAGTTGTAATTCAATCTTCTCCAATCCTTCCAATTATATGTGATTTGCTGAATGGCAACACCAGTCATTATGAGTAATAATTTATTGTTATTCATAGAAATCTGACTTTTTGCTCTTATTTCCATGCCAAATACACAGCTTCAACGCTCTAGCTTAGGGGTGCCCAAACATTTTGGGTTTGCGAGCTACTTTAAAATGACCAAGTCAAAATGATCTACCAACAATAAAATTAAAAAACACAAAGCACACTATACGCTGAGAAAATGTTAATTATCATTCCTATTCTGGGTTTTTTTCAAAGAGGTCAAGGCAGATGGCTCTATGCATTGTCACCTCAGTAACAACCATACAAAAATAGACAAATATACCCCCCTTCCTTTTTATTAAACCACAATAGCAGTTTTTAGCGCAGGGAACTGCGCTAAATGCCCAGCGCTGCTCTCGACGCTCATAGGTTCCCTGCACTAAAAAACACTATTGCGGTTTAGTAAAAGGGGACCATAGTGCAAAATATAGACAGCATATATAAATTCAGACACATTTTGATCACTAAATTTAAAATAAAATCATTTTTCCTACCTTGTCTGGTGATTTCATGAGTCTCTGGTTGCACTTTTATCTTCTGACTGTGCATCCAATCTTTCTTCCCTTCTTTCAGCCTGTATGCTTCCTCTCCTCCAGACCTCATTCCCTCCCCTAACTTTTTCTTCCTCTCTCCCTGCCCTTTCTTTCTTTTTTCTCTCTTGATGCCCCCTTTCTTTTTTTTCTGTTTCCCTTCTGTCTCCCTGCCTGCCCCCTTTCTTTCTTTCTTTCTCCCTACCCTCCACAAAGCCACTGCTGCCACCATTGGGGGAAACAGGCCCCAAAGCCACCGCCGCGGCTGCCCCAAGCTCTCTCTGCTTCCCACGGTCGGGCCGACCAGCATTCCCCCGACGTCAATTCTGCCGTCAGAGAGGAAGTTCCACCCAGCCAGGCAGCGATTGGCTGGCCCAAACTTCCTCTCCGACGGCAGCTTTAGGGGGGTGCACAGCCGGCCAGATCCGGACCTGGCCGGCTGTGCACCCCCCCTAAGGCTGCACCCGGGGCGGATCACCTTCCCTGCCTCCCCCTTGGTACACCACTGAAGACGTGGCAGCGGCTCCTCTCACGATCCCCACCTGCATTGGAAGTGCGTCGGGGATCTTACTATGCAGTCCTCAGTTTCCCACTGCGTATTTTAGTGAGCGACACGAGAAAAATTATGAGCGACGCCAATGAAAATAGTGAGCGATCAATCATGCGCTCAGCTTTGAGGGAACATTGGTCTCTACCATGTGAAGGTAGGATCTCCTGTTTTGGTGTAGCACATAGCACCCCAACCATTTTGAAAAGTTAGTTCATAAGGCTCTCATTTTCAAAGCAGATAGACATCTGAAAATGGTCCAAAAAAGTCCATTTGCCCAAAACATCCAAATCACAATTTTGGAAAAGCAAAATTTAGATGTTTTATACTGTGGTTTGTCCAAATAGCAAGGGGGGGGGGTTGGAGGTATGTTTTGATTGGGACTAGGATTGCCCCAAAATTCAGATATCTTTCAGTGCTAATGGAATGGGAAGAAACATCCAAGGCAAAAAAAGAAGTGATGTTTTTATCTAGATGTTTCTATCACAGAAGAACATAAGAGTAGCCTTCCTGGGTCAGACCAAAGGTCCATCAAGCCCAGTAGCCCCTTCTCATGGTGGCCAATCCAGTTCCATAGTACCTTACCAAAACCCAAGGAATAGCAACATTCCATGCTACCCATCCAAGTAGCAAAAGGATTTCCTGATTGGACAGCTGACAACTGCAGGGATGAAGGCTTGACCCCCCCTCCCACCCCCCCTAATGTGTGAAAATGACAGTGGACAGGCTGTATGACAGCTTCAGATATGATGGCTATTCCCATAGAACAGCAAGTGCAAGGAGTACAGTAGCTTATTGGTCAGTGCAGTAGAGTTTAAACAATGGAACCCAGGTGTAACTCCTACTTTAACACCTTTATTTCTGTACAAATATATGAGCCCTCCTGGAACAGAGCTATTGCAGTACTTCATTATTGGAATTTACACATGTTTTTACTTTACACATTAAGATATATCGACTCCTGAAACAGACGGACCTTCCACTGAAACATGGGTCTGTACAGAGTTATTGGTTATGTGCTTTGTCCAATAAATAATTTTGGTATTGAGAGTCCATCGTCTAAATCCTACTATTTATGTGACTGGTATATTTGATTCTAGGGTTACTCCTATCTCTTGTGATTTCTCCTTTCTTAAAAGGCTCACCCAACTAGAAAGAAATCATCATTTGAGGTTGCATCACCAGTTTTATGATTGTTTTGAAAAGGGAACATATTGAAAATTAAACTCCAATCTAAAAAATATGCTGAAATACACGTGTTGCATTTAGTGGTGAAAATTAAACACAACAAAAAAAGATCAAACAATATACAGTATATGGCAAATTTATAGATCACTGTCATAATTGAAAACTTTTAATTAGATTCTGAAATTTATAGAACCTAGAAGTTATTGTTGCACACCAGGAATAATAGCTTGAACAATTTCTGTGTTGTATACTGTACAAACAAGATTTATGAAGCTAACAAGATACCTCTACTACACAGTAATACAGAAAAATACAGTGTCTGAATTAATTAGTGACAAGTCAATCCAGCACAGCAATTCAATTACTAAATAAACCTCAAAATCCAAAGGATCAAACTCAGGAAGTCAAAAGGCTTCAATAAAGAGTATACTGTATATAACTATCATAGGTCCCCTCTGGAAACCAAACTTGAGAATAAAAACTCCCTCGTTAGGGGAGAAAACACTCTAGCCAAAAAAAAAAAAACTGGGCATTAGCTAATGTGGATAAAATGTACTTAGAAAGACCACTAAGCACTAAACAGTGAAAAACCCAAAGAGGGGGAACAGAAAACAATAGTAGCAGAGGGTCCTTACATGCTCATCACATCACACCAGCTCCATTCACATACACACAAACTTAATTTAACGTTGCAGTACTGTGCGGTATCTCAAAATCAATTCAGCTGATTGTAATCCAGAGAGCAGCTTCTGGGATCCCTTCAACGTTTCTCTCTTAACAAGAGAATATGCAAATCCTTGTTTCGCTCAATACGCTGCGTCAGGAGACACCCACTTCCAGTCAAAAACTACTGCACTGGACTGGAGGTGGGCACTATTCCTGGGAGTACTTGATCAAACACAAGTTTTTCTTCATATGATCTGCTTCTTGTCTTCTGTTCCATGCTAACATCTAGGCAAGGGAAGTTACATCGTCTATAGGGCTGTAAATGATGATGCCTTCATATGTACACATTTTCAGCCATTTGTGCTACTTTATAAAGAGAAGAATTTATCTTTATAGAATAGGCTTAAAATGGGCACCATGCCCAATGACTAAACTAGGTACCCTGTTATAGAATTGCTTTTATTCTTAACACACTCCAGAGAATGTTACTCAAACATAAGAAGGAAAGGAATTTCATCTCCTATTTCTGCTTTCTAAAAGGTTTTTGTTCAGACAAAATACAGTTTCATACTGATGGTCTAATATGGTCAGAGTCCACATTCAGTCTTCTGAAGGATAACAGATAAAAAATATCCCCCTGTTACTAAACCGTGGTAGAGGTTTATTCTATGGCTTAAGGCTTTAAATGCTCCAACACTGTTCCGACACTCAGGAATTCTATGAATGTTGGAGCATTTAGCACGCTGAGCAGCGGTAGAAACCTCTACCGTGGCTTAGTAAAGGGGGGAGGAAGTTAGTGGAGGATCAGTGTAATACATAAAGGCGGGCTTTCACAAACTCATAGGAATAGAGTGGGTGACTCAGCATTTAGCATTCGCTGCTTGGCAATATAGCTTTGTAAAAGGACCTACAAGTTTATGTTCAGTTTTGCAACTGTGACTTTAGCTCGCTTATTGCCAGATTAAATGGTTTTGTCTCAATTTTGCCTGCCACAGATACTTTTTCATGTCACAGAAACAACATAATTCAATCTAAAAGGCTATCTTTCTCCAGAATCAGTTTATGTCTAGGCTAGGTCACAAAGATATGCCTTTGACAGAGCTGTTTGGACACCTATCTCCTAACTATTATGAATACTGAAGGTAATAAAAGCATAAATAGGCTGAAAAACATTTTTCTCTAGGAAAAAGGACAAGTGTTTTGTTCAACATCTATATGTATGAGATACATTATAAAACAAAAGAAAACATGGATGACAGCAATCTCTGTGGCTGGTCTACGGTTATGGAGTGCTCTGAATGGTACATTAAGGCTGTGTCAAAATCTGAAGTCTTTTAAGAAATCTCATGTTTGTCAGAGCATATCTGTAGGTCTGGCAGATTTTTATTTTTTTTCTATAATCTATGCTCCTTGTGACCCTAGCATGTCACTTAATCCCCTCATTGCCCCAGGTACATTAGGTAGAGTTTGAGTACCTGAATGTAAACCACTTAGGATATACATGTAAGTGGTATATAAATAATAAAATAAATAAATAAATAAAATTTGTAGAAAAAGGGTATGTTTGTTATGGAATAATGTAGTAATAACTGGAGTTATGCATGTTGTGACAGGAATCTGGCTAGCCCTACTAGAAACAAGGAGAAAGTCCCTGTAAACCCCATTAAAAACCCTGTTACCAGGTAAAGGAAACATCCTGAACAGTTTAGAAATCCTGTGCACAACTTTAGAAAGGAGCCCGTCCCTTTAAGAGTGTCCAGAGCTCAGGCTGACATTGAGAAGGCAGGGCCCTTTAAGAGTTTATCTAGGCCTGCTAGGAGGGGGCATGGCTGGTTGCTGAGACTCCGGTTTACTGAGCTTTCCTCATCAAAGAGGGGGGAGAAACAGCTGGAACAAGCAGCTGAACGTAAGCTGGGAAGGAAGCCAGTTCTTCCAGCTGAACCAGGCCCAGTACAAGGCAGTTTTTCTGAGGACTGGGAGATGGAGGAACTAGAAGCCATCAATATCAATCCAGTCTCATAAGCCCAGCCTGAGGACTATGATATGGAGTGCCAGGAGGACTATGTTTTGCCTGATTGGGGAGAACAGCAGATGGACTGTGAGTAGGCTGTTTTTCTCACTGGAGTTTTGCATTTTGGCCTTTTGTTTTAAAGCCTGCCAGAGTATTATGCTGAGGCATTGTGGGGTTCTAGCCACCCCAGGAACTGTAGAAACCAGGAGCTGAAAGTTTTGAGTTTTGTGTTTTATTTTTGGAGCAGCTTGTGCACTGCCCTGAGTCGTGCTTGGGGGGTGAAGTAAAACATGAGCCTGTCTATGGGAGGGCGGCAACACCTGTGGTGTATAGGCCTATCTCCTTCCAGCCTGTTGGGGATTCTGCTCTACCTAACAGGGCCACAGCCAGAGCCAGGGAGAGTGTTTTCCAAAGGAGAAGTGTTTGACTATTGTAGGACCACGGCGGAACGCGATCTAGGAGTGATCATTAGTGAGGACATTAAGGTTGCCAATCAAGTGGAGAAGGCTTCCTCCAGGGCAAGACAAATGATGGGGTGTATCCGTAGAGGTTTCGTCAGCAGGAGACCTGAAGTTATGATGCCGTTGTACAGAGCCATGGTGAGGCCTCACTTAGAGTACTGTGTTCAGTTTTGGAGCCCACACTACCGAAAGGACGTGCTGAGGATCGAGTCGGTTCAGCGAACGGCCACCAGGATGGTCATGGGGCTCAAGGATCTCACGTATGAAGAAAGACTAAAGAAGTTGCGGCTGTACTCACTTGAGGAAAGAAGAGAACGGGGAGATATGATTGAAACGTATAAGTACATCATGGGACGCATCAAGTCAGAAGATGATATCTTCTGGCTCATGGGACCCTCAACCACCAGAGGGCATCCGCTGAAAATCAGGGGAGGGAAGTTTCATGGCGATCCCAGGAAGTACTTCTTCACCAAAAGAGTGGTGGATCATTGGAACAGACTCCCACCCCAGGTGATAAAGGCCAACAGCGTAACGGATTTTAAGAAAAAAATGGGATACTCACGTGGGATCTTTAAGGGAGTAAATTCAGGGGGGGGATACTTGGAATGGGCAGACTTGGTGGGCTATAGCCCTTTTCTGCCGCTTTTTCTATGTTTCTATGTTTCTATTTGGATAGGCCCGAGAGTGAGGCCAGAGGGAAAAGTTTTGGACTTTTGTTTGTGGACTGGACTGAGTCTAAAGCACAGCTTGTGCTAAGGTGGAACTTGTTTTTTTCCTAATAAGAATGAACTGAATTCATAGAAGCCTTTTTCTTTTTGCTCGTACCATTCCTGCAATTGTGTTTGGAGTTTGTTTACCATTAAAGTGTTTTGCCTTATTCAACCAGGGAATCTCAGTGTTCAATCTTTGGGAGGCACTGAAAGCTGTGTTCCATTACCTTTATTCAACTCTGGGACTGGGATTCAGAGGTGCAATTAGGCCTAGCCAGGATCCTGTCCCACAATGTAAATGCTGTAATCTGCTTAGGCTTTAAGCAGAATACAAATTTTTGAAATACAAAAATAAATACATACACATTTTGAAATGTGAAGCCCTGGTCTTGCATAGTGACTTCACATGGGAAATGGGACATTCAGTTCAGGATTTTCTTAATTCACCCAATATTTTTCAAAAGGCTCTATTGCATCTGGAGCCTTTTATAAAACAAGTATAAGAAAGCTAGCAAATGCACATGTAGAAAGAGTAGCATCACTCAGGACTTTATGCGTGTATGCATTAGCATGTACATGTACCAATTTTGTAACATACATGTGAATTTGTTGTTACCTGTGCTGCATTTTAATAACTACATATACAAGAAGAGACAAATTAGGAGCTTTGGGGGGAGGGTAGGACTCTAATGCTTTTTTTAAGATGAAGTTGGCACCACTGAGAGGTGAGCACTGTTGCCTCCTAATTCCTTGGATGATATCACAGGTCCAAATTCACTGGTAGTTTATGCTTGTCCATGCTTCAGAGCAGAGGCATATAACACGACCACAGCTTACCCCCTTGAAAAATGTGCCTCCGAGACCATCTACCTGAGGAAATTACAGGTTTCTGAAATTGGCATGCACATGTATATGTAATCTTCAGGTACAAATGCTATTATTTCCATGTTTAAATCTATGCATCACATATCCATCAAAATGTCTCATTAAAGCTAACAAATCATATCAGTGTTTAAAATTAATATGAGGGGCCGCTGAACAGTTCTCAGCCCAACCAAGATGAGAATGATGTGGATCCACAAAATGTTCAAGTTATTCCACACTTTTTTTTCTTGACAATTTTTATTTCAGTGATATGAAAGGAAATGAAAAGTATCAAGAAAAGTGTGGAATAACTTGTAAGTTTCAGGGCTCCACATCATTCTCTTCTTGGTTGGGCTGCAGCCCCCCAATTAAAAGTCCCCAAGTGAAATGTCTGTAACATCACATTACAATTTTTATATTTGCATAAGGGACCATCTGAACTGGTCAGTTGAACTGGTCCCTGTACTCTCCTCCAACCCCATTATTTTATTCCTCTTATATTAAGCTCTTGTAAACTGTGCTGAGCTCTATAATTATGGAGAGGATACGGTATATAAACTTAAGGTTTAGTTTAGCACTTTATTGATATGAGTTACTAGTTTCATCATGTTGACATGCTTCTACAATGATGTCATATTTATGTAATTTATTCATTTCCCTTGAATCAAAACAGTTCCTTTGCTTTAATGCCAAAAAAAGTTTTCCTTCGATTTTGGTTTGCTTCATAACATCTGGGTAAACCCAAACTTTCTTTCCACAGAAAAGCATTTTTGAATTACAAAAATAATGTTTCATTATGGCATTATAGTCTTGTTCAAAAACAAAAGATGCAATAAGAGGAGCTTCCTTTTTTATTGGCCTACCCTTGTAAATGTTTGATAAAATATGTAGGGGTTAAATATTTATATTTTCAGCCAGAACAGTTAAGAGTCTCTGTGAATTTGCATAAATTAAGGATTTCTCCAGCTGCTTCATCCAATTGAGGTAGAGTGGATGAGAATGTGGAAATAATCGTATTACTGGCCTTTCTCCTTATATACTTAATTGTTTTTCAGTTTTTTTTTAATCTCCTTATGTTTATTTTCTCTCCTCCACCTTTTGGAGTGTAAGGAGGATTTATACACGTTCTTTTTATGCAAAACTATTTTTTTCTTTTTTTTTAATATGGAAATGTTATATCAATGTTGCTGTGGCAAGTGTTTTACTTGTACTTTTGTTTGAAATTCAATAAATAAATAAATTAATAATAATAAAAAGGAATCAATTGTGGCAAAAAAAAGACTACTCTAGCAGCAAACACAGTGACATTCAAGTTTCAAGTTTCATAAAAATTTGATATACCGCCTATCAAACTTCTAAGCGGTTTTACATAATAAAATCATTAAACAGGGTAACGAACATTACACAAACAGGACTTACTGGAACGATAGGGTTGGAGGTAGGAAATACATTTTATAATAGTAAAGGTAGCCATCTAGGGGAAATACAAAAAGGGGGAATCTCATCTGAAAGCCAGATCAAGAAGGACTGTTGACGTTTGAGTGGAAGTGGTATTAAACATTAAACATGTCTTTGAAGAGGAATGTTTTTAGTTTTCCTTTAAATTTTTCTAGAATACTTTTGTCACGTAATTCAGGTGGTAATGAATTCCAAAGGGTCGTGGCAGTAACTGCAAAATTCATTGTACGTATAGTGCTAATATGAAGTGAGGGAATGGAAAGAAGATTTTATGACTGCGATCTGAGTGTTCGGGATGGGGTATACGGAATTAAGATATTATTCAGGAAATCTGTTTGGTTATTATGAATCAATTTCAATGTTAGGAATGTGATTTTATAGGTTATTCTATGGGGTATAGGAAGCCAGTGTGCTTTTATTAGAAGGGGTGTAACGTGATCAAATTTTTTAGCATATATACTATGGGGCTCATAATAAAAAAAAAAAACTTTCTAAAAAGTGGCCTAAAAGGGTACGTGGACGATCAAAAAGCCTGATCGTCCAAGTACCCATAATCAAAGCTGGTTTTAGAAGTATCTAAAACCAGCTTAGGCCTTTCCCCTGCCTCTAAACGCATAGAGCAAAAAGAGGCATTTTTAGAGGAAGGGAAAGGGCGGGCAGTGGGCGGGAGGTGGGCCGACCTAGACCTAGGTGTACAGCAAGTATAACCAAAACTTTAGGCAGGTTGCCTAGTCGGGACTTATACGTTTTGACTTAGACCAAGTCAAAACAGGTATAAGTGCTGAAAAAGGGGCCGCTGAGCTGATCTCTGCAGCTCAGCAGCCCCAGCAACCTGCCTATCGCTGCAGGAGAGATGGCTCATCTCTCCTGCCAGCGATGGTGATCGCCCACCCCCCTCCGAACCGCGGCACTTCAGGGTGAGCATCGTGGCAGGGCATCTCTCCTGCTGGCGATCCTCACCCCAAAGTGCCGCAGTTCGGAGGGGGGTGGGCGATTACCATTGCTGGCAGGAGAGATGAGCCATCTCTCCTGCAGTGATCAGCCCTCCCCCGGCTATTACAATCGGTCAGGAGGCCCAAGCCATCCTGCCTGGCAACACCCCGAACCCCCAACAGCATCGGGGCAAGAGGGAGCCCAAGCCCTCACGCCCCGGTGACACTCCGAACCCCCGACTACGTTCGGGGCAAGAGAGAGCCTAAGCTCTCTTGTCCCGGCAGCACCTTGACTCCCCGACAGCATCAGGGCAAGAGGGAGCCCAAGCCTTCTTGCTCCGCGATCCCCAACCACCACCCCCCCCCGCCATGTCTGATGGGGCCATGAGGGAGCCCAAGCCCTCCTGGCCTGGCGATCTCCAACCCCCCTCCCCCCACGATCCGGCCAGAAGGGAGCCCAAGCCCATCTGGCCCAGCGATACCCCCTAACCCCCACCCTCTACTAAAATATGGGCAGGAGGGATCCCAGGCCCTCCTGCACTCAACGCAACCCTCCACGACTGCCCCCTATTGCCCCCCTGGTGACTCGTGATCCCCCTGCCGACCCCACGACCCCCCACCCCCCTCCCCGTACCTTAAAAATTGTTGGTCGGACGGACGGGTGCCAAGCCCGTCCGTCCGAAAGGCCAGCCATCTCTGGAATGGCTGGTCTTAGGGCCTGATTGGCCCAGGTGGCTCAAACCCTACTCACAGGTGGGGCTTGAGGCGCCTGGGCCAACCGGAATCGGCCCAGTTGTCTTAGGCCCCTCCTGTGGGTGGGGCCTTAGGTACATTGGCCAGTTGGGTCCATGTGGGCAGGGCCTTAGGAACATGGGCCGGTTGGGTCCATGTGCCTAAGGCCCCGCCCATAGGAGGAGCCTAAGACAACTGGGCTGATTCCAGGTGGCCCAGGTGCCTCAAGCCCCACCTGTTGGAGGGGTTTGAACTGCAGGGGAGGGGGGTTGGGGATCGCTGAGCAAGAGGGCTTGGGCCCCCTCTTGCCCCGATGCTGTCGGGGAGTCGGGGTACAGCCGGGGCAAGAGGGCTTGGGCTCCCTCTTGCCCCGAATGTAGTTGGGGGTTCGGGATGCCGCTGGGGCAAGAGGGCTTGGGCTCCCTCTTGCCCTGAGCGTAGTCGGGGGTTCGGGGTGCCGTGGACCAGGAAGGCTTGGGCTCCCTCCTGCCCGGATCATTGTACAGGGGGTGATTCTGTAACCGGTGTTATTTTTGACAGACACCGGTTACAGAATCCAGCTTTTAGACGAAGGACTGGCTCCTCCTTCGCCTAAAAGCCCTTGTTTTGGGCGTTTGGGACTTAGGCTTTTTGTAGGTTGATTATATGGTGTAAGTTTAGACGTAGTGGTGGTCTGGGCGTTTAAGCAGCTGAACGTAGAGGCAGGCCATTATCAAAAAAAACCCTCCTTTTAGACGTTTTTTTTGATAATGGACATTTTCCCTGCTTCTACTTTCAACGTTTAAGACCTTAGGCCAAAAGGGGACTTAGACGTTTTTTTTTATATGCCCCTCCACATGTTTATGAAGATTTAATGAAGAAGAAATGGCTGTGAGCTTTTTTGTTTGATGGAAAAAAATTTTGTCTCTATGAGAATGAATGGCAGTTACCTGAGGCAGTATTTCTCTTAGCCTTTAGCTCTGGGCAACATATTTCTCTTCCAGTACCTACTTCTTCAAGTAAGAGGTAAACCTAAGAGGCAATCTTTTAAAACCTTGTCGATTTCTCAGCCCATATCTGGTGTTGAGACGGAGAAAGAGAGAGATCAAAAGTAAAAGTTAAGATGCATGAGAGATCAGCTGTAGAGCAAAATGTCATTTTCTCTGTCACCTACAATTAAATAACAGATATTAGCAAGCATTGCATTTAACAACAATGACAAGCATACTATTTTCTTTATAACAATTTTAATTTTAAATGGACTAAGAACAGCACTTAAACACCACATTCTTCCCATATGTTACAGCTCCTACCCCTTGATTTAATTATCAACCCGTCTATACCAAAATACCCCATGTAATAGGATAGAAGAATTGCAAAACCATAAACAGTTACAATCTCTTTCATCATCCGGGGCTGTGAAAAGAAACCTGTAAACCATCCCCCTACCCAAGCATTGCATATAGAGCTCAATTGCAGAAGTCAATTGTAATTAAGATCTCTGCACGTATTTAGCAAATGAATATACTCCCCCAATTCAAACCCCACCACCAAGAATTCCAGCACTTTTCACTTTCCATCACATATATAAAATAACCATATTTATAATTTATTCATTATTAAACTTCTTGATGTTGAAGAGAGGGATTACAAGTATTGACCCCAAACAAAGAGTTAAAACTTTACATTACATTACTGTACATAATGCTGCTTATATTCTGTTAATGCCTTCATAGTTCTAACTGGATAACATTAAAAGAAGCTAAATAATCCACTTAGGAAGTTACAATAATAATATCACAGGTACATACTAGCCCCTTTTGCTTTCCATTGGACTAGAGTATGAATGTGAACTTTCCAGCTCCAATTAGAGGGGAGGTTCAAAGATACTCCTAGAGCATAAAATAGATTTTCCCCACCACACCCAACTCAACAAAAACATCCAGTGTAGAAACAAAGAAACATGATGGCAGATAAAGGCTAAATGGCCCATCCAGTCTGCCCATCTATAATAACCATTATCTCTTCCTCTCTCTAAGACAGTGGTTCCCAACCCTGTCCTGGAGGACCACCAGGCCAATCAGCTTTTCAGGCTAGCCCTAATGAATATGCATGAGAGAGATTTGTATATAATGGAAGTGACAGGCATGCAAATCTGCACCATGCATATTCATTAGGGCTAGCATGAAAACCCGATTGGCCTGGTGGTCCTCCAGGACTGGGTTGGGGACCACTGCTCTAAGAGATCCCACATGCCTATCCCATGCTTTCTTGAATTCAGATACAGCCTCTGTCTCCCTCACCTCTTCTGGGAGACTGTTTCACACATCTACCCCCCTTTCTGTAAAAAAATATTTCCTTAGATTACTCCTAAGCCTATCACCTCTTAACTTCATCCTATGCTCTCTCATTCCAGAGCTTCCTTTCAAATGAAAGAGACTCGACTCATGAACATTTATGTCACGTAGATATTTAAACATGATTGTGAACTTTCCAGCTGCGGTAAGAGGGGAGGTTCAAAGATAGTCCAAGAGCATAAAATACATTTTCCCCAACAACACTATTTTGCAAATGAGTATTTCCCCCTTTTCCCACCACACCCAACCCAACAAACATCCAGTATGAAAGCTTCTGATACCAAGTGTATTCTTTGTCCAATTAATTGGCTCATGTAAGCCACTACATCAGTCCAAAACAGGTGTATAGTATTACAACTCCAGACAGTATGATAAAATCTGATCAATTTCTTTCGGTGACCAGAGAATTGGATAGAGGGAATGCGCTAGATCTGGTGTATTTACATTTTAACAAAGCCTTTGACAGTGTTCCACACAGGCATCTAATAAATAAATGGAGTGCTCTCAGGATAAGCCCCAAAGTGACGGACTAGGTCAGAAACTGGTGGAGTGGAAGGCGACAAAGGGTAGTAGTCAACAGAGATTTCTCTGCGGAAAGGTATTTTACCAATAGACTGCCTCAAGGTTCAGTTCTTGGGCCTGTTCATTTTTTAACATTTCTGTAAGCGATATTGATGAAGGACTGCCAGGTAAGATTTGCCTCTTCACGGATGATACCAAATTCTGCAAAAGTGTAGATACCCCTGATGATGTGAATAACATAAGGAAGGAAATAGCAAAGCTTAAAGAATAGTTTGAAATTTGGCAGCTAAGATTTAATGCTATGAAATTCAAGGTCATGCCATTTGGGCTACAAAAATCCAATGGAATGGTACAGTTTAGGGAGTGAAGAACTTTTGTGTATGAAAGAGGAGTGAGACTTGGATGTGATAATATGTGATGATCTAAAGGTAGCCAAACAGGTTGAAAAAGTGATGGCAAAAGCAAGAAGGATGCTAGGGTGCACAGGAAGAGGTATGACCAGTAGGAAAAAGAAGGTATTGATGCCCCTGTATAAGACTTCATTTAGAATATTGTATACAACTCTGGAGACTGCACCCTGAAAAAGATATAAACAGGATGGAGTCGGTTCAAAGGAAGGCTATTAAAATGGTTGGTGGTCTTCGTCATATGGGGACAGACTTAAAGATTTCAATATGTATGTTATACTTTGGAAGAAAGGTGGGAGAGGAGAGATATGATGGAGACATTTACATACCTACATGGCATAAATATGCATGAGATGAGTCTCTTTCAATTGAAAGGAAACTCCAGAATGAGAGGGCATGGGATATAGTTAAGATGTGATACGCTCAGGAGTAATCTAACAAAATAATTTTTTTACAGAAAGTGTGGTAGACGTGTGGAATTGTCTCCTGGTAGAGGTAGTAGAAAGCATGGGACAGGCACATGGAAACTCTTAGGGAGAGGAGGAGATAGTGGATGCTGCAGACAGGCAGACTGAATGAGCCATTTGGCCTTTATCTGCCATCATGTTTCTCTGTTTTCAAAGTGGTCAATCTAGGTGACAAGTACCTAGCAGAAACCCATATAGTAGCAAAATTCTATATAAGTGGAACCTTGGTTTACGAGCATAATTCGTTCCAGAAGCATGCTCGTAAACCAAAATACTCGTATATCAAAGCGAGTTTCCCCATAGGAACTAAGGGAAACTCGCTTGATTCGTTCCCACTCACCCCCATCCCCTGAGGCCAGCGGTGTTGCTCTACCCCCCCAAGAAGCGGCATTGCTCCCCCCGCTCATGAAGGCCCCCCCCCCCCCCGTGATCTGCCATCCCCCCTGCTCGTGTCACCTCCCCTCTGCGTGATCCACCATACCCCCGCTCGTGGCACCCCCACCCCCGCAATCAGCACCCCCCTGCTTGCATCGCACCCCCTACCTGCCGCGATCCGGCATCCCCCAGGCACCCACCCACCCATCCGATCACATTCCTTACCCCCATTTGGCACTAGCACCAATGCACAAGACATGCCGGTGCCGGTGCCTGAAGATCTGCCTTCTTCTTTGTCCTGTGCGTTGGTGCCGGTGCCAAATGGGGTAGGGAATGTGATCGGATGGGTGGGTGCCTAGGGGCTAACGAATTGCGGTGGGGGGGTACGGCGCAAGAGGGGGGTGCCGGATTGCGGGGGGGGGGCGCTTGTAAATCGAGGCACGCTCAGTTTCCAAGGCGCCGATTTTGTGAACGTTTTGCTCGTCTTGCAAAACACTAGCAAACCGGTGCACTCGTAAACCGAGGTACCACTGTAGTAGCAAAATCCTACTGAGTCAAAGGCAAGCAGTGATTTCTCCCATGTCTGTCTCAAAAGAAGACTAAGAACTTATTTTTGTTTTTTAGATTTGGACCATAATTGGTCTTGACATGCCACCCCCTGACACCAGTTTGGATATGTAAAAATGTTTGTATGCCTATTATATTTATTGCTTTTCATTTGTGTAGAGTCTCATACTCTGTTTTATATTGTAGGTTATAGTATACAGTCAAACCTCGGTTTGCAAGTAACCTGGTTTGCGAGTGTTTTGCAAGACGAGCAAAACATTCTTGCAAAACTTGTCTCGCAAACCAAGTGTTGACTCGATTTGTGAGCACCCCTCCCCCCCGATAATCGGCATCACTCCCCTCAGCTCGCAAAGGCCTCCCCACTTGAACCGGCACCCCCCCACCACATGAACTTCCACCCCCTGCCCGAACAACTTAAACTTAACCCCTCGCCTGGCACCGGCATGCAGCCCACAGCACATGCCGGTGCTGCTAGAAGAGCTTCCTGCTTCTGCCGGCCTTGAGCATGCATCTGTGCATGCTCAAGGACTTCTAATTCTCCGTCGCCGAGATTCTCGGAGAGAGGGAGAATTAGAAGTCCTTGAGCATGCGCAAATGCATGCTCAAGGCCGGCAGAAGCAGGAAGATCTTCTAGCGCAGGGGTGTCCAATGTCAGTCCTCGAGGGCCGCAATCCAGTCGGGTTTTCAGGATTTCCCCAATGAATATGCATGAGATCTATTAGCATACAATGAAAGCAGTGCATGCAAATAGACCTCATATATATTCATTGGGGAAATCCTGAAAATCCGACTGGACTGCGGCCCTCGAGGACCGACATTGGACACCCCTGTTCTAGTGGCACCGGCACGTCCTGTAGGCTGCGTGCCGGTGCCAGACAGGGGGGGGGGTAAGTTTAAGTTGTTCGGGCAGGGGGTGCTGGTTCGCGCGGAGGGGGGGTCTTTGCGAGAATCAGGACCTGAATGTCTAACTTCTCTTGTGCATAACTGCAAGGGGGATTTAACATGGGGGAGAGGCAAAGGTGAGTCATGGGCTTTAGAATTATTCCTGCATGCACTTGATAAAATAGATGTGTTTACACACCCAACTGCTGATTTTGAGTGCCAGCATTTACACTGGGCATAGACATGGTGTAAATGGTTGTGGCTAAAGTTTGGCATCCATGAGATTTGGTGCAACTCTACTGGCTTAGCATCCAGATTGTCAGCATCTAACTTTTAGCACCATGTATTCAATTTCCCCCATGAAGTATAAGTAGAGAGTAAGCCAAGAATGCACAGATTGTGCTCTCAAGGCACCGGGAAAGTAGAGACAAGATCTTAAACTGACATCAGGCTTTTACAGATAAACTGATGTACTGTAAAAAATTTCAGCAGGGAAGTAGCAGGTGGTTATCAAAGCGCATCCGAGATTTCTCTACCAGATACATTCTGGAAAATCTGCAGGGGATTGAGTAACTTTCTATTTAAACTCGGATAAAATCCAATACAATAATAAATGGAAATAAATAAAATGAATTCAAGTTCAGGAGGTCTTTTTTTTTAGTTGATGGACCTCCTGTGACCAGCAACATATATTGTAAAAACCCTCTATACAAGCATTACCTCTTCATATTAATGTGTAATGGTGATCATATTAAAGCTGTAACAGTAATCAAAAGGGACATGGTTTTAAATCTCACTTTTATACCTAGAGAAATATAGAAAGAGAGAGAGAGAGAGCTTTTCCTAGTCATCATGGGAATTTCAATCTTCAATAAGCACACAACTCTTTTTTCTTGTGATGACTTTAGAACTCCAATTTATTTTTGCTCTGCTTATTTGATAAAATTGGAAAACCATCTGTGCTCAGGAGTCTGGAAATAAGCAGCATACTCTGTGGAATTGAGTAGCAACTAGCTGCTTTCACCCTGTAAGCAAGTATATCTGATTTGATTCAATTTTTGGAAGCAGTCTTGTTAGAGATGCAATGCTACTGTGTCTAGAGTCCTCAAAATATCACCTTTTACCATTTATATTTTCCCCTCATGGTGTCTTTTCATAGGTCTCCAGTCTATTTTATGCAAAAGTGATCTTATTTTTCTTGACTTTTCTTATTTAATTTAACAAGGTCTTTTATTGAAACAAGAGCAATGTAAATATTTTAATCCTAAAAAACAGCAAACAAATAAGCAATCATGAACATGTGCAAATTTCTGAAACCTGAGCATCTGTTGAAAATTATGCAAGTTTTGATATTATCCCATTTGGATTATGTAAATATTATATTTATGAGCCAATCAATGCCTTAGACACCTCCTACTGTGTCCCAAGATGCATTGGGAGGGGGAAGACCCGTCATTCTCAGCACACGGCCCTGTAGGTAGGAGGGTGTGGACTTCCCTCCTGACGATTTGTCTGGGAGGTCTGGGGATGTGGGGGGGCGGTTAAGAAATGTTAGAGGCTGTTGGGGTATGTCGGGGAGGGTCTGGGGATGTTGGGGTCCAGAAGTGTTGGGGAATATAGGGGGGTCTAGGGATATCAGGGATGATGGGGGAAGTCGGGGGAAGGGTCTAGGGCTCCAACTCAGCTGATCCTGGCAGGGGGAATCCCCATCAGCTGAGCCAGCAGGAATCCCCAAAGCCAGCTCAGCTAATGGAGATTCCTCTGCTGCAATCAGACAAGGTTTGTTGGGTATGTCTACAAAACCTGCTTTTTAGTGTTTTACATATGGACATTTTTATTTTTGAAAATATCCAAAAAAGATAGACATCTTAAGGACCAAAACTTATACATAGGTCATTTTCAAAAATAAAAGATAAACATCTGTTAGTTTTGAAAATGACAATCCTATTAGGCACTCTATAATATCCATTCACTCAAAGATTTTTCAAACTATTGTTTAAATTTATATCATGCTTTATGAAGCAGCTTATAATACTTTTAAAAGACACAAGGGGAATCTCAGAATGCCACTTGTCTGCTTGTTGGTTCCTGCAGCACTCGTCACTGGCTCACCCAAATGTGCCCTCTATTCTATTCTAATCTTTTTTTCTTTTATATATTCTTCACACTGTTTCTAATTCTAATTTTTCATATTGTTTCTGTGCTCTTTAATAAATAAATAAATATGCTAATATTTTTAAAGTCATTTCCAAAATCTCAGTTCATTGAATTTTTATCTCTTCCATATGTTTTCTTAGTCATTTCATTCATTTCAATAATTTAGCATTCTTTCTGATTCATTTTAAAGTAATATACTGAACATTTTTTATCCCTTAGATAACTTAGCTTTGTTAGTGCAATGTCGCTGTTACACCAGGCTCCACCAACGCATTTCGTATCTTCCTCAGGACGGGGGAAGTGCCTTAACTACAACAAAGCAAACACAGCAACATAAGAGTTATTGGGAGGGGAATGTCAATGAATAATTATCGGTATTATATCATTCCCTTCAAGTACTCAGCAACTACATTTCATTAATTTGCTTTCTCACGCTGCTTACAATATGTCATCTAAATATGGCCGCGGCATTCAGTTACTGCTTGATAGTCACCCCCCTGATGACATCATCCATAGGATACCCAATCATAAACTACTCTTCAGACAGAGTCTTCAAAGAACTTATCCAATCATCACAATCCACATACCAGGCCAGTTCTTCAAAGAACTTTATCAATCACCACAATCCAAAGACCAAACCTACCATATCCACCTGTATTTATTCAGCTAAAGTTAGCCAATCACTGGTTTCATTCAATCCTAAAGGCTGCATAGTTTGTAATTCATGCATCCAACGAAGCTCTTTTAAATTTAGTGTCCGATAAGCTAAGTTATCTAGGGGATAAGTATATTACTTTCATTTGCAAAATTCAAAACTTTAATGTTGCATTTAGCAAAGAGCCAATATTCAGTTTGGGCTGCAGGGGAGGAGACATTGTGCTTGCCGTGGATTTTCTGAAAATATTCTGCCTTCTCTCAATTATTCAATCTATCAAGTTTCAAGTATCAAGTTTTATTTTAGTTTGATGAATCGCTTATTTAGTTTTACTAAGCGAGATACAACATTAATAAAAAAATATAAGCATATATTTAGACATACCATTTAAAATTTATAAATTCTTTATTCATTTTCAGACTTACAATAAGTGTGACAATATGTCCAAACAAATTAACAATAAATAAATCACTTAATAATCATCAATGACACAATTAATATGCCCTTATCACCCATCCTTCCCCCCATTCCCATCCTATAGTCAAATATCATGTACAGTATGTAATCATAAAATTACCCCCCCCCCCCTCTTACCATTGAACTCGTAAATTTAAGGGAAACAAAGTCATCTACTCAGTACAAATTTAAAATAATGGGTTAGACAAATAGAGTTACAGACCAACCAATACACAAGGTAAAAAGGGACAGAGCTACAATTCAATGCTTTAAAGTACAGAGGAGAACCATAAATGGAAAGAGCATTAGGGAGAGAAAGAGGACACCTAGAAGAAAAACTAGTATAAAATTTGAACATAATTTAAAGATTAAATGCATCTTTAAAAAGGAAACTCTTTAAGTTACTTTTAAAACAACTCAAATCATTTTCCTCTCTTACATGCTGAGGCAAAGTGTTCCAAAGTTGCGGAGCCATCACTAAAACCATTTCATGTGGTCGGGTTCCAATAACTTTCAAAGAGGGAACTGTTATGAGCTTTTGATTAGTGGACCGGAGAGAACGCGACATACCATAAGGGATAAGTAATTTATTAATAAATTGAGTTTCATTAGTGGAAAGGGTTTTAAATACTAAGAGTAAAATTTTCTGGCTGTGTTTTAGTCTGTAAACTGCTTTATAAAGGCAACACTGATAGCCAGTATAGTAAATCCCAAATAAATAATAAATAAACAAAGCCTAGTTTCATTTTTAAGACAATCATGTATACCAGTACTTTAGAAGAAAGGCAGGTAAGGGAAGATGATTAACTACCTCCATAGCATAAAATGTTTCCCCGTAAATTCACGGTTCACGGACTCACTAATTCGCGGTATGCTCCGACTGCCTCTTTCTGTACTAAAGTCAGGCTATACCAATCCGGAGCTGCGTGTCAAAGCAGCTCCTGATTGGTGTAGCCTGACTTTAGTAACAGGAAAAGGCAGTCGGAGCATACCGCAAGTGATTTTCTGCACCCGCCGGCGCCCCAACTGCCTTTTGACAATATTTGTGGTTTTTCAAAATTCGCCGGGGTTCCTGGAATTTCGGGGGAGTACTGTAAATGCATGAAAAGTGAGTCTCTTTCAATCGAAAGGAAGCTCTGGAATGAGGGGGAGAAAGGGGATAGACTCAGAAGTAACCTGAGGATATACTTCTTCAGAAAAAGGTGAATTTGTGGTAAGCCCTCCCAGTGGAGGTGGTAGCAATGAAGACTGTATTTAAATTCAAGCAAGCGTGGGACAAATATTTTCCTCCTCCGTTCACTCTCTTCTCTCACCACTTTCCTTTCAGGCCCTCCCTTACCTCCCTTCATAGCTATTTCCTTCCCTTCTTCATAGCTATCCATTCTTTCCCTTTCCTGCACTTAGAGATCCTTTTATAAAGTGGTGCTACTGATTAGCATGCATGGAATGTGAAAAAGCCCATGAGAATTGAATGGGCTACTTCGCATTCTGTGGTTCACTAGATAGAAGTGCCACTTTGTAAAAGTATCCCTTTATTTAGCTAGTGGGGTCTGGGAACCCTGCCAACCTTGGTGATTTCTCCACTACACATCTCTTCATTGGAAGATAGAATTTGGGACTCTTAACAGCTTGATGATTTCTACAATGCTACTACTACTACTATTAATTATTTCTATAGCGCTACCAGACGTACGCAGCGCTATACAGAGTCACAAAGAAGACAGTCCCTGCTCAAAGAGCTTACAATCTAAACAGACAAGACAGACAAACAGGGGCATAAAGGGGCAGGTGGACATTTTTTCTTGCCAAACCCTTCCATTTTGCTATTTTCAAAACCTATATTCTAGACGAATATCTATGCTGTCGATTAGTAGTTCATCTAAATCTCAAGGAGGCACGTTTTTTTTTTTTTATCAAGTATTTTTATTGATTTCAATATATTATCAAGTATAACTTGTACAGAAAGAAAATTTAACCAAAGCATATTAGAATCATTAGACAATAATTCCACACTTAACAAAAGTTAAACAAAACTACATGAAAAATTATTATGGTGAAATTAGCTCAAGTCCTCTTTTAGATCCAAGAAATTACTAGCGAGCTAAGAAAAAAAAAAAAAAGCAACACAACAAAGCAATGCTGTTTCTATACATCGGGAACGGAGTTGCCATTTTCCTTTTAGAGCTCAAGATTGAAACTTCTCATTGTCCAGGCGGGACATAGCCACAAAATTAGTCAAATGTTGAGACTCAAAGAATACATATTTAGTTGAGTGATAACGAACAATGCACTTACTGACATTTTAGCATTACTACGTATTGCACTTTAAAAAAATGTTTAAGCTAAAATAGTAAAGTAGCATCATTCAAATTAGCGAATGACACGGTGACAAAATTCATCACTGTTACCGTCCCCGCGGATAACCGCAGGAAACCATCTTCTTGTCATTCTTTAAAGAGAGAGGGAAGAATCAGAGTATGAATAGCCATAACCTCTGACCCACAAGCTTTACTTTGAAGAATGCTGGTGAGGTTGAAATAGACACTAGAAAATGACATGGGATTATTTCCCGCGGTTATCCGCTGGAACGGGAACAGTGATGAATTTTGTCACCGTGTCATTCTCTAATTCAAATGATACAGTTAGCAACGTGTCAGATTTTTGCAGTCACCGTGAATGGTTAAAGCGTGCACCTCCAGCTTTAACAATTGCTTTGGGAAGTTCACAACAGCCTTGTTGATCGGTCCCTGTGTCAAGCTGTCCCAGATCATCTGCAGCGCTTCCTTGATCATAGCGATTGCAGCTTTGGGTGGAGCTTGTGATTAGTCTGCCAACTCTTTTATTTCTAGTAACAAGAAGTGGCTGACCCTACATTTCCGGTGATGCATGCATCTCTTATTTCTTTTCACTGTTATTTGTTTATATTGTATTTTATTGTTGGTTTAAATAAACTAAGACTTTAAAAAAAATCATATTTTACTGAATCATTGATGTGATTCTTTCAAAATTTAATAAAGATAATTAAAAAAAAATCAAAACTATCAGAAGTAATTGCTGCTTTTTATGATGACAGGCAACTTTTATGGGGGGAAGGGTGGGGAGAGAGGAGATTCCTTGCGGGGACAGATGGGGACGGAGGGGATTTCTCATGGGGACAGACGGGGATGGAGGGGATTCCTTGTGGGGACAGGTGGGATTTCTGTCCCTGCGCAACTCTCTAGCTAAAAATCCAAGGGCTTCTTTTACTAAGCTGCGATAGCAGTTATGGTGCGCGCTAGATGCTAACGCTAGCATTGAGCTGGCGTTAGTTCTAGCCCCTTAGCACGGGTTTAGCACACGCTAAAATTCTGCGTGCGCTAAAAATGGTATCGCAGCTTAGTAAAAGGAGCCCCAAGTGGCTGCTGAGAAAACAGCAAAAAACTCTAGGGGTTTACTTTTTTGTCTTTTTTACATACAAGACAAGACAATTTTGTAAGACTTTTTCTCCATATAAGAAGCCTTTGCACGCATAAACAATTTTAGAAAATTTTCCTCGACAGCCGGAGCCAGGTCAGGTTTTCAGGATATCCACAATAAATATGCATGAGATAGATTTGCATCTCAAGGAGGCAGTGCATGCAAATCCATCTCGTATATTTCATGGTGGAGATCCTGAAAACCTGACCCGGCTCCGGCTCTCGAGGACCGGAATTGCCTACCCCTGCTCTAAGAGGACAATTTTCAAACAACAGAGCAGATTTTCGAATAACCAATGCAAGAGCTCAGGGATTCCGAAAATCTGCTCGTCTACTAAAGTATAAGCATTGATGACACTTCAGCTCATGTACAGTATTTAGTGTTAGCTAGATTTTAGCACACTACACTACCAGCTACCACTGTAAAAGTAAGTCATTCTGAAAGAAAAATGCAGAAACATTATGTTGTAAATCCAAAAAGACTTAGCTCTTTCAAAGACTAACAAATAGATAACAGAGATAATTCACTGTGATAAATAATGACATGTCTTTTAGCAAGAGAGATACCAGGCAAGCGCTGCAAGCATGTCATTCAATATAAGAAATTAAAGAGTCAATTGAGATCAAGTGTGAGCAACATTAAAAATGAATGAAATAAAACACAAATCTCCTTGCCTTGAGTACTGACTTTAATGATTTTTTATCGTACTTGTCTGCATTATAAAATATGGGGAGGGGACAAATGGGATTAGAGAATCAAAAGACATCTGTGCGTGCATGTATATGTGCCATTAATGTATGAAGGAAAATAGAAAAGCAGTAGAAAGATCTAAAGGCATAATGATGACTTTGATGAGTCTTTATCACATAAGGCTAGCAGGCTCATGAAAGATGAGAAAAAAACAGTGGCAAACTACAATTCTGTACAGGCTACAAAACAAATAGGGAAGAAACAGTGTTGGTGTAGATTAATTTGGTAAAGTAAAACAATCAAACATTATTATATATCTTATTAAAAATGTTTTCCATGACCACTTACGGTGCTTCCATTTTACCCTCATCATAAGAACATAAGAATAGCATTACTGGGTCATAACAATGGTCCATCAAGCTCAGTAGCCCATTCTCACGGTGGCCAATCCAGGTCACTAGTACCTGGCCAAAACCCAAGGAGTAGCAACATTCCATACAGGATCCAAAGAATAGCAAGATTCTGGAATCCCAAAGAGTAACAAAAGATTCCGGAACCTCATGGAGTAGCAACATTCCATGCTACTGATCCGGGGCAAGCAGTGGCTCCCCCCATGTTTCTCTCAATAACAGACTATGGACTTTTCCTCCAGGAAATTGTCCAAACCTTTCTTAAAACCAGCTATGCTATCCGCTCTTACCACAACCTCTGGCAATGCGTTCCAGAGCTTAACTGAGTGAAAAAATATTTCCTCCTATTGGTTTTAAAAGTATTGCCCTGATTGATCACGTGACGCCATGCTGCGGGACAGACGCTAGTCTGTGTCTCTCCCGCGGCCCTCCGCAGATTCCCCTCCCTCTTCGGGCACTCTCCGGATTTTGAGGCGCCGGACCGGACCCTCCGATACCTCCCCTCCTCCGGACACGGTGGGCGAGTTTCGGGCCGATTTCGCCGTGGCGTGTAGCAGAAATCGGCCCGCAAAGAAACGGACCGCGGCAAGCAGGGGGAGGTCAAGATGGCGGCGCTGCCGTGCCCTGGAACAGCTACGGAATCCTGTCTGCAGCTGACTGTAAGGAAGCATTTCCGGCCATGAACCGCGGGGAAATTAGGAGAGGGGAGGTTTGCAACTGCATCCAGCTTTACTACAAAGAAAAATAACAGGAGCCACGTGGAGACGGGTGTTGCACTGGGGTTGGACTCGCTGGTAAGGATTTCCCAGTGTACTTCTGAGAGTGACTGTGCTTGGTCCCAGAGAGCTAGGATCACAGAATTTAATCGTCTTTCCATAGAGCAGTCTTGGATCCGTGACGTTGTGCAGCGGGACGGACGCTAGTCTGTGTCTCTCTCTCCCGCGGCCCTACGCAGCTTCCCCTCCCTTTTTGGGCATTCTCCGGCTATTGAGCCTTTGGACCGGACCCTCCGATATCTCCCCCCCTCCGGACTCTGTGAGTGAGTTTCGGGCCGCTTTTGCGGTGGTATGTCGCTGAAGTCGGCCCGCAGAGAAAAGGACCGCGGCAAGCAAGGGGAAATCAAGATGGCGGCGCCGCCGAGTCCTGGAGCAGCTACGGGGGGGCCGGCTTGGATAGCTGAAATCACGGCCGGAGTTACGGCGGCGATGGAGCACGTGTTGGAACAAAAGCTCCTGCCGTTGGATCACAAGCTGGCTGTGGTCCAGGCTTCGCTGGATGCTATGGGCCAGGAGGCGGCGGCGTTCCGGCAGCGGGTGAGCGATGTGGAGGATAGACTGCAGCACGTGGAGGATGCCCAGACAACACATCAGCGCCTTATCTCTGCTCTCGAGGATCGCATTGAGGACCTGGAGAATAGATCACGCCGGTCCAATTTGCGTTTCATCGGCTTTCCAGAAGCTGTGGCGGAGCGGGACTTGAGAGGCACGCTGGAAGCCTGGTTAGCTGCCTCCGTTACCTTTCCTGCGGATCTCGGCCCGCTTCGTATCGAGAGGGCGCATCGCCTGGGTCTCAGTTCAGCTCATCAGGCCCGGCCACGGGTGGTAATAGCAAAGATCTTGAACTATGCTCACAAACAGTCTATTCTTCAGGCGGCTCGGGGCGAGCGCGCTCTCACCTATCAAAACGGCAGGGTGCTCTGTTTTCAGGACTATTCTACAAAAGTGGCTCAGCAACGGCGGGCGTTTGCTTCGGTGTGTTCTACATTGGCGGCCCGCCATGTTCGCTTCGCCCTCCTCTACCCTGCGAGGTTGCGGGTTCATCACAATGGCACTACTCAGTTTTGTTCTACCGTAGCGGAGGCGCAAAACATGCTGGATGCGTGGAATGTGGACCTGCCTTCTACTAGTGCCGCTGGTGTGATCTCCTCTACTGCTGGTCCGGCTTGATGGAAGCCGGTCTTCGGGGACACGCTTTCTTCTGGCTTGGGTGCAGCTCTGGTCTCCTCCTTGGACTTCTGTTAGGTCCTTGGATGGCCCGGTGCGGCTCTGACTTTGAGGGAGGCACTGCTCGGATCTTGTGCTTCCAGATGTTGCGGAGTCCCTGGACTTTTGCTGGATTTCTGTCTTCGGAGCTCCTCCTTCTTCTGGCTCGCCTACACCTTGGGACTCCTTCTTGGATTTTGCTGGGACCTTGGTTGGACTTCTGTCCTTGACGGGGGTGCTGCTCAGCCTCTGTGCTTTTGCTATAAGCTGTCTCAGTGCCCTTGGTTTTGTGGGGTGATTATTGAGGGTGTCCAGGGCCTCTCTCTACTCCTGGGCGGCCTAGGCTGTTTTGGATGGACGGTGGCCTTGATTCACCCTCTGGAGCGGGTGTTGTTGAGCTTGTTGACTGGGGTGTGGTGCGTGCTTGGGGACGAGCGGTTGGAGATGTGTATGATGCGATGGGTGAGGAGGGGGGGAGGGGAGTTCGAGTGGGGGTTGTGTGGTTCCTGTTGAGTATGTGATTTGGGGTTTGTGGTAACCATCCTCAAGGGATATATGGGGGTGGATGGGGTCTGGGATTGGGTTCCTTTGGGTCGGGGGCCCTTCCTGGGCCAGTGAGGCCTTATATGAGGATGTCTTGAGATTGGGAGATGGGTTCTATTTCTGCAAGGTCGCTCTTTGGGGTTGGTCTAGTTATTTTGCTATTTGGGGGGGGTTTCTGTGGAGGGGGCGTCTGTAGTGATTGGGTTCCTGTGGGGACCGGAAGGGTTGGGGTGGATGGGATGGGAGGAGTCTAGTGGGGTAGGACTGGTCTGGTTGGGTTTGGGGGTTGGGTTGGGGTGGGTGGTGGGTGGGGGTGGGTTGGTTTTGGGGGGGAGGGGAGGGTGGGGTGGGGAGGGTTGTTGTTCTTGTTTCGGGGTGACTGCTGGCACTGGCTTCCGCATGGCAGTGGCCTTAGGAAGGGGGCTTGCTGGGACGCCTCTTCCTTGGCTTTTGAATTTTTTGATTCCTTGTTGGGTATTTTTGTTTCATTTTTATGTCCCTTAAGTTATTATCTTGGAACGTGGGGGGCATTCATTCCCCAATAAAGCGACAGAAGGTGCTTCGACAGCTGCGGAGGAGCCGGGCGGACGTGGCCTTTTTGCAGGAGACGCATTTGACTGCGGCGGAGCATGCCAAACTGCGAACCTGGTGGGTGGGGGATGTCCTGGATTCCCCTGCGTTGGGTAAGAAGGCTGGAGTGGCTATTTTGGTGGGTAAACATCTTCATTTGGTAGTACGGACTGTCATTAGGGACCCGGAGGGTAGGTATGTGATAGCCTCGGTTAATTTGAACTCTAAACCTTATATTCTCTGCAACCTTTATGCTCCCAATAGCCCGGGCGTGGGTTTTTTTCATCATTTAGCAGACCTGTTGTCGGTCTATGGAGATGTTCCCCTGTTGGTGGGGGGTGATTTCAATGAGGTGGCGGATCCTCTTTGGGATAGATCGTCTGGGGTGGGGAGGGAATCTCGGAAATCTGCTACTGGAATTGCGATTCTTTGTGCTTCCCTTGACTTGGTGGACGCCTGGAGGGTCTTGCATCCCTTGGAGAAGGATTTTACTCACGTTTCTCGGGCCCATGCTTCCTTATCTCGTATAGACTATATTCTCTGTTCCCGCTCTTTGTTTGCAGAGATCGTAGAGTCTACGCTGGGGCCTATAGAGGTATCGGACCATGCTTGGGTGGCGTTGGTATGGCAGTTATCTCGGACTCCGGGGACCCCTCGTGGTTGGCGCTTTCCTTGCCACCTTTATCGTGATAGTAAATTTCATGAACATCTGGTAGCCCGGTGGCGCTCTTTTCAGGACACAAATGCAGCTCATTTTGGTACTCCTTCGTTGGCTTGGGAGACGGCAAAGGCGGTCCTTCGGGGTGAGATTATTTCATATGCTAGTTTTCAGCGTAAAGTGCGCAAGCGAGAGCTGCTTCGGCTGGAGAGACTGGTCTCTTCTCTCCGTCGACGCTACGGCACTACCCAGGCACTCCCGGATAGGGCTAGATTGCTGGAGGCTCAGTGTTCGCTTAATTCTCTGTTACATCAACACGCTCGTCGGTCTATGGAGCATTATAGGTATCATCTTTATCGTTTTGCGAATAAGAGTAGTAAATTTCTTGCAAAGCTGGCTCGACAGCAGCGGGGTAGTTCGCGTATTGCTGCTCTGCAGACGCGGAACTCGGAGATAGTGCATACTGATGGAGACATCAACAGGGAGTTGCGGGATTTCTTTGAGCACCTGTATGCTGCTCCCTCTGACCCTATGCTAGATGGGGGGGTATATTTGGCTGGTAGGGATCTCCCGTCTATTTCCGCTTCCTCTCGGGTGCAGTTGGAGGCTGAGTTTACTGCAGGGGAGATTGAGCGGGAGATCCAGGCTAGCGCTTTGGGTAAGTCTCCTGGCCCGGATGGGCTACGTAGTGAGTTTTATAAGATCTTGCGAGCTGAGGTGGCGCCTTTGTTGGCCTCGGTGTTTAACGAGGCGGTCGGATTGGGGGAGCTTCCTCGCCACTTGAATGTAGCTCAGATTATTGTTCTGTTGAAACCTGGGAAGGATTCGAATAGACCCGAGTCGTACAGGCCGATCTCTTTGTTGAATTTTGAGGCTAAGCTTTTTGCTAAAGTTTTGGCCACCCGTCTTGCCTTGGTACTCCCGAGTCTTATTTCAGATCAGCAAGTGGGCTTTGTGAAGGGCCGCGCGATTGCTAAAAATGTACGCCGTATTTTGGCGGCGTTGGAGCGGACTGCACAGGATCAGGTGCCTTCTTTGATAATCAGCTTTGACGCCGAGAAGGCCTTTGACCAGGTGGATTGGGGCTTTATGTTTGAGGTCCTGCGAGTGTACGGTCTAGGCCCATGGTTCATTCAGGCGGTGCGGACTCTTTATGCAAACCCTGTGGCCCGGGTGTGGGCCAATGATACCCTTTCTGATCCCTTTCCAATTTGTAGGGGTACTCGCCAGGGATGCCCCCTTTCACCTTTGTTATTTGTCCTGACCCTGGATCCTCTTATTCGGGATGTGCAGGGTAACCCGGACATCATGGGAATGGTCGTGGGGGCTCATCACTTTAAACTGGCGGCTTTTGCCGATGACCTTTTGGTCTATTTGACGGATCCTCGGGCCTCCCTCCCCGCTCTTTTGGAGTGTTTTCGTGAGTATGGGGATTTTTCTGGTTTCCGTTTAAATAAGCAGAAGTCGGAGGCTATGGCGTCTCCGGACTCTTTGCGGGTGGAGTGGGGGCCGGAGTTTCCTTTGCGCTGGGCGGGACCCTCTTTTAGGTACCTTGGTATTTTGTTGTCTATGGATGTCTCCGCGCTCTACCGTTTGAATGTTGATCGTTTGTTGCAGGAAACTAAGGGGCTTTTACGGCGCTGGTTGAATCTTCCTCTGTCCTTGATGGGCCGTGTTCATCTTTTTCGCATGATTATCTTCCCGAAATGGTTATTTGTCTTGCAAACGCTTCCTTTCTTTCTTTTGAAAAAAGATATCCTGGGTCTTCAGAGACTGGTGATTTCATTTTGCTGGGGGGGTAAGAAAGGTAAAATGCATCGTTCTTTTCTTCAGGGGTCCTGGGCACAGGGAGGATTGGGTCTTCCCTCGATTCGTCTGTATAATTTGGCCTGCTTGCTTCGGCATGTCCGGGATTGGCTTTTTCTTAGCTCTCAGCATACCGATCGGGAGCTGGAGGTTGACTATTTTTTTCCGTGGGCTCTGCCTTATCTTATACAATGGGATGGGAAGGTGCGGTTGGGGCCTGGGGCCCGTAGTTGCTTGGTGGAGCCGCTTCGTCGGGCTTGGAGATGTGTTTCTCAGTTGTGGGGTCACTCGCCTTTTAGTTGTGTTCTGCTGCCCATAGTGGGCAATGCGGCATTCAGTCCGGGACAGGAAAATGTGGCTTTCAAACGGTGGGCGAGGAAGGGGCTCCGAACTTTGGAGCAGTTTCTAAAGACGGATGGTAGCGCTGTTCCTTTTTTGACTCTCCAGGCGTCCTGGTCTTTGGGTGCGACGGATCAGTTTGCTTATATGCAGCTCTCGCATTATGCAGCCTCCTTGCCCAGGGACTCATTGACCCAGTCTTTTGCTATCACTTTACGCGACTTTTTCTTCGATGCTCAGTGGGATTGGCTTTCTATCTCTCAATTTCATCGTAGATTGGTGGCTTTGCAGCCACGGCGGGATTATCAGCGGCTTTTGACGTCTTGGGCCCGGGACCTGGGATGTCGCCCGCGGGTGGCGTCCTTGGCTCCTCTGGTGCGCCGGATACCTCGGGTGGTGCAGAGCGCCGAGCTTCAGGAATGTCACTTTCGGGTTTTACATCGGGGATATGTCTCTCAGCAGCGGGCTTTTTATTTCGGATGTGCTCCTACGGCTATTTGTCTGAAATGTCACCAGGTTGCTAATTCTTTGGCTCATGGGGTGTGGGTGTGTGCATCTATTTCTGCCTTTTGGATGGAGGTCCGAGGTTATTTGGAATCTTTGGTGGGTTATCGGCTCCCCTCATCAGTGGAAGGGACTATTTTTTTGGCGGAGGGCTATTTGGGCGGACTTTCTGCAGGTGATAGCCTGCTCATTCGTAAGGGTTATATTGTGGGAATGAAATGTATTCTTGCTCATTGGCTTCAGGACTCCCCGCCCACCATTTGGTATTGCATCTTTTAATGGTCTGGGAGTCCATGTCCGCTCGGTTTTCTGGATCTCGGAGCAAGCTTTTTCTGTCCGTTTGGGCTTCTTATTTGGATACTTTGCCCCCTATGATAAAGAGCCAGGTGGTCAATCGCTTGCGGAAGCCAGTTGTCCCCGTATTGCCAGTGGGTTGAGGGCGGGGGTTTGGGAGTGGGGGGTGTTGGGTTGGAGCGGTTGGGGGGTTGTTTCTAGTTTGGTTTTGGAGGGCTCCAGGCTATCTGAGTACAGGCCTGGACTCTCACTATTATCTGGGATTTCTAGTTGGGTGTTACCATGATATTCCGTATTGAGGCATTGTACTGTGAAAATAATTGTGTTCTCTCGGTTCTGTGTATATCATTCATGTTGGTGAATAAAAAAGTTTATATAAAAAAAAAAAAAGTATTGCCCTGTAACTTTGAGTGTTTCCTAATCTTTGTAATTATTGACAGAGTGAAAAATTGATCCACTTGTACCCGTTCTACTCCATTCAGGTGGGACTTCTATTTTAAGCCAATCAGGGCCTTAGACCCCTCCCATTGTATCCCAAGATGCATTGGGAGGGGGAAGACCTCCATCCGAGGGTCATCAAGGAACTGAAAGGGACTATCGCTGAACTGCTTTAACAAATAGCCAATCTGTCGAACAAATTGGGAAAGATTCCGGAAGACTGGAAGATGGCGAAAGTTACACCGATCTTCAAAAAAGGTTTGAGGGGAGATCTGGGAAACTACAGACCAGTGAGTCTGACCTCGGTACTGGGAAAGATGGTAGAGGCGCTGATCACCTTGATGGACAGGGTCTGATGAGGACCAGCCAACATGGTTTCAGCAAAGGCAGATCTTGTTTGACGAACTTGCGGCACTTCTTTGAGGGAGTAAACAAGTGGATAGACAAGGGCGACCCAGTCGACATTTGTATATCTGGATTTTCAGAAGGCATTCGACAAGGTTCCACATGAACGACTACTTCAGAAAATTGTGAGCCATGGAATCGAGGGTGAAATATTCACGTGGATTAAAAACTGGCTGGAGCATAGGAAACAGAGAGTGGAGTAAATGGACAATACTCGGACTGGAAGAGCATCACCAGTGGGGTGCCACAGGGCTCGGTGCTTGGACATTGGTACGATGAGTGAGGTGATTAAATTTGCAGACGATACGAAGTTATTCAGAGTAGTGAAGACACAGGGAGATTGCGAAGATCTGCAACGTGACATAATCAAGTTCGAGAAATGGGCATCAACATGGAAAATGAGGTTCAACGTGGTTAAGTGCAAAGTGATTCATGTCGGTAACAAAAATCTCATGCACAAATACAGGATGTCTGGGGTGGTACTTGGAGAGACCTCCCAGGACAGATACTTGGGAGTTCTGATCGACAAGTCAATGAAGCCATCCACGCAATGTGCGGCGGCGGCAAAAAGGCGAACATAATGCTAGGAATGATGAAGAAGGGGATCACGAACAGATCGGAAAAGGTTATCATGCCACTGTACTGGGCCATGGTGTGCCCTCACCTGGAGTACTACGTCCAGCACTGGTCGCCATACATGAAGAAGGACATGGTACTACTCGAATGGGACCAGAGAAGAGCAACTAAAATGGTTAAGGGTCTGGAGGAGTTGCTGTACAATGAGAGATTGGAGAAGCTGGGCCTCTCCTCCCTTGAAAAGATGAGACTGCGAGGGGACATGATCGAAACATTCAAAATACTGAAGGGAATAGACTTAGTAGAGAAAGACAGACTATTCACCCTTTCCAAGGTAGGGAGAACTAGAGGACACTCTCTAAACTTGAAAGGGGATAGATTCCGTACAAACGTAAGGAAATTCTTCTTCACCCAGAGAGTGGTAGAAAACTGAACGCTCTTCCGGAGTCTGTTATAGGGGAAAACACCCTACAGGGTTTCAAGACAAAGTTAGACAAGTTCATGCTAAACTGGTGAGACTGGACTCATTTGGAGCAGGGCCGGATTAACCAATAGGCCAAGTAAACACGTGCCTAGGGCCTGAAGTTGTCAGGGGGGCCCAATGAAACAGAGGACTTGGTTTGTTTGTTTTTTCCCTTGGCAACGCGTGCCCCCCGGGAAAGACTGGCAGCGCTGGGCCCTCCCCAGGAGATCGACAACACCGCCCTCCCCCCGCATCGCCATCAACCAATCTGAATAAGTGATGTCGGAGGGTGTGGACCGGCAGATGCAAAGAGTTGCTGCAAGGTCCCATAATGACTGCGTCTGCCGGCTCTGCTCAGGGAAGAGGTAAGTGACATTGGAGGGGTTGGACCGGCAGATGCAGTCATCGCGGGACCTTGCAGCACCTCTTTGCATCTGTTGATCCACCCCCTCCGAAGTCACTTATTCAGGTTGGTTGATGGTGATGCCGGGGGAGAGCAGTGTTGTCGATCTCCCGGGGGGGCCCAGCGCTGCACATCTTTCCCGGGGGGCCAGCGTTGCCAAGGAAAAAAAACACACCGAGTCCTCTGTTTCTTCAGCAGGCCCCCTCTGTCCTAGAAGGGTGGTGGAGGGAGATAAAGGGGGCAGGGTGGTATGGAAGGGTGGTGGAATGAGAGAAAGGGGCAGATGATGATGGAATTGGAGTACAGGGATAGGGGGAAGGATACTGGATGGAAATGGGTTGGAGGGAAAGAAAGTGGGCAGATGCTGATGGAATTGGTGTACAGGGAAAGGGGGAAAACATAAGGGGGAAGGATACTGGATGGAATTGTGTTGGAGGGAAAGAAAGGGGGCTGATGCTGATGGAAATGGGGGAAGGGAGAGGAGAGAGTGAAATTCCAGACCATGGGGGTGTGGGTGTGGGAGAGGGAAGGGAAGAAGAAAGGAGAGAGATGCCAGACCATTGGAGGAGGGAATGGAAGAAGATGGATTCCAGACCAATGGGAGTGAAGGGAAAGATGGAAGGGGGCGGCATACAGTTTCTGGAAGTGGCACAGGACAGAAGATGAAAGGAAAAGAGTGAGAAGAAGATGAGGAGAGCTGAAACCAGACAAGACAAAGATATATTTTTTAAAATTTATATTTATTTATTTTTTTGCTTTAGGGGACATGAATTGCTGTTTCTGTGGTGTTGCATTGTATGCAGAGTCTAGCGTCTTGGTGGTTTTATTTAACCTTTGTCTACATATTTATATTTTATCCCCCCTTTTACAAAACTGTAGAGCATTTTTTTTAGTGTAGGCTGTGGCTAAAAACCATACAACAGTTTCGTAAAAGGGGGGAGAGGTTAGTTTGTGATACTTATTCCATACTAGACGAAGGTGTTTTCTGTGTTCTGTTTGTATGAAAGACATGTTTTTTTTGCTAACGCTGACTAGCCTTGTTTGGCGAAATGCATCAGGCATGGTTCTTGGGAGCACCTTGAATTAACCTGATTTGAATCTCCTTATTTTCTGCCAATCTTCTTTTGTTTCACGTGGGATTCTTTGGTGGACTGCTTGCCTTGTTGTTTCATTGCAAATTAACATACATGGAGTGGAACGTACTAGAGGAGTTACAGATTTAGTTGTTTATACATACATATGTGTTATAGTTGGTTGATGTAGAGTGAGGCAGTTGAGAGGCGTTGTAAACTTGGTTATTAATATAGACTTATATTTTGGATAGTATTACTGCTTTACAAATATTTGAACACTTTCATATATGCATGGAAAGGGTTCAAAGTTAAATTCCTGGGTAGGTAGGTGGGAAGGGAAGGAAGGGGGATTTGTTCAGAGATGTTTGGGGGTTGCATAGAAGAAAAACTGTGCACTGGTATGCTAATCTTTGTTTTGAAAACAGAAGAAAAAAAAAGAAGAAGGGAGCCGGGACACGAGGCGAACTGCGGCAGCGCTTCTTTTTGCTTTTATTTTTCCTTTAGCTTTTATTTTTTTTTCCTTAGTTCCAGGCGGGGAGGCAGAGGAGAGGTGAGCCAGGGACGCACAAGGGAGGACTAAGCAGGCAGGCAGACCGGGGTCGCGGCGAGAGATAGCTCCGCCCACCCCCACCGCATCACAGATCGCATCGGCCCGGGCTCCCCTTTAAGAGGAAGGGAGCCAATGGCGCCCAGCCGTTCGGCACGCGGCAAAGGCGAGCGGCAAAGGCGCTCGCCTTAGCGAGAGCGCCTTTGCGAAGGAGCCTTGAGAAGGAGACCAGGCAGCCCTGCAGCAAACCTAATTTTCTAATTTTTTTAAAAAACCTATCTTTAAAAAAAAAAGTACTTTCTCCTCTTCTCATTCTTCTCTCATACTCTCATACTATCTCTCATACTCTTACTATCTCTCATATTCATACTATCTCTCATACTCTTACATTTACTCTCTCCCTTTTGTTATGGCAGGGCGGACGAAGAGTATGAAAACTACAAGCAAGGTTGGCATCCCCTGCACTGAAGTGATCCGGGAGATGAACTCGGCCTACACACAGACGGAGGAGAACACAGCCCCGGGAAAGGACGTCTCCGCGCAGACCGAGGCCATCCCACAGCAGTACATCACGGCCTCTACACAGACAGAGGAGGTCGGTCAGCGGGATGAAGACATCATGCAGGAACTAAGAAGCCTTAGGGAGGAGGTGAAACGTTTGAGAAGCAATAGAGAGGATGAGGCCTACATCGATGGGATAGTGCAGGAACTATCCCAAATCACAGAACGGGCCCGTGACGTATCACCCATGATGACTCCAGGGCCGCCGACAAAGAAACCAACTGTTGCAGTTCAGGAGATGGATGGAGACACTGACTCCTGGCAGTTAGTGACCTCCTCCACAGGTAAACGTAGGAGACCCCCCCCCCCCCATTTACAATCTCCTCACCTTCTCACTCTTTCTCTCACCAGGGCAGCTCCACATCGACTCCACAGCTGAACCTGAAGAACAGATTCCAGGTCTTGCAGGAAGAGACTACCGACGTGGACCAGGATCAACACACTTCTCCATCTCCGGGGACGATGGATCGACACCCCCAAAAGAAGCGTAGAGTAATATCCATTGGGGACTCCATGTTGAGGGGCACCGAGGGACCAATATGCAGACCGGATATGCAGTCGAGGGAAGTCTGTTGTCTGCCCGGAGCCAGAATAAGAGACGTGACCACCTGTCTCGATAGACTTCTCAGGCCCCAGGATCACTTCCCCATGCTGCTCATCCACGTCGGAAAGAATGACACTGCCAAGAACACCCTGGAGGACATAGCGAGAGACTTCGGAGCTCTGGGAAAGAGGCTGAAGCAGATAGGAGCACAGGTAGTATTCTCTTCCATTCTTCCTGTTAGGGGCAGAGGAAGGGACAGGGACGAACGCATCCTGAAGACGAATGAGTGGCTACAACGATGGTGCCAGGAGATGAACTTCGGATTCCTGAATCACGGAGAGACACTACAGGGACTACAGGGACCAGACGGACTCCACCTGACCAACAGAGGTAAGAATGTCTTCGGACACAAACTAGCCCGCCTACTTTGAAGGGCTTTAAACTAGGTAAGTCGGGGGTGGGTACCCATTTTTACACCGGAGCAGTAAGTAGCAATCCTGATGTAGCGAACCAACATTACGCTTCTAGGTCTGAGGTAAGTACCCTTACTGCAAACGAATCGCTAGGAGACAATTTGACTCAAATGGGTGGCTCACAACATGAGCTTAGCAAACAGAAAGAGTGGAGAGCTATGTATGTTAACGCACACAGCCTAGGGAATAAATTTCTAGAACTAGAAACAGAAATAGTTAATGCAGACATAGACATAGTAGCAATATCCGAAACATGGTTCACAGACTCTCATGGGTGGGATATAACCATACCAGGATACAACCTGATTAGACAAGATAGAGAGGGTAAGTTAGGTAGTGGGGTAGCACTTTATATCAAAGAGAACATTAAGACAACCAGGATCACAGATGTCAAGTATACTGGGGAATCCATCTGGGTAAACTTGGCCAGAGGTGGAGAAAAATGCCTGTACCTTGGTGTGGTATACAGACCTCCGAGACAATCGGAGGAAAAGGACGCAGAATTAATTGAAGACATTGAGAATATCACCTTACGGGGGGAGGCTGTTCTATTAGGAGACTTCAACATGCCTGGTGTAGACTGGAACACACTATCAGCGACAACTTGTGATAGCAGGAGGATATTAACGTCCATGAAGGGAGTAGGGCTCAAACAAATGGTACTAGAGCCCACTAGGGCCCAGGCCATCCTGGACCTGGTACTTACAAATGGAGAAAGTGTCTCGAACGTCTCGGTGGGAGAGACGCTAGCCACCAGTGACCATAACATGGTATGCTTTAATCTTAAAAAAGGCTTCCCTAGATCACAAACAAAAACAAGGGTACTCAATTTCAGGGGCACTGACTTCGCACGCATGGGAGATTTCGTCTACCAGACGCTGCAGGTTCAAGAAGTAACTGATAATGTGGAAGCTATGTGGAAAATCGGTAACCAAACAACAAAGAAAAAGGAAACCCCAATGGTTCTCAGATGAGATATCATACCTCGTCAAGGAGAAGAAAAGAGCATTTCTATCATACAAACGCATGGGGGAAAAAGAAGCAAACGTTGAATACAGGACAAAGTCTGCAGCGGTCAAAACAGCAGTCAGGGAGGCCAAACTTCGTATGGAAGAAACTCTAGCGAAGAACATCAAGAAAGGGGACAAATCCTTCTTCAGATACATTAGCAACAGGAAAAAGAACACAAACGGGATAGTACGCCTTAGAATGCCAGACGGGAATTATGTGGAAACTGACTCCGATAAAGCCAAACTACTGAATGATTACTTCTGTTCAGTCTTTACCTGCGAGGCACCAGGGCACGGGCCTCGGCTGGATGCAAAGCAAAGCATGGATGACCCATTTCAGAAGTTTGAGTTCACACCAGCTGATGTTTACAAAGAACTGTCAAGACTCAAGGTGAACAAAGCCATGGGACCGGACAATCTGCACCCAAGAGTGCTCAGAAAGCTATGCGATGTTTTGGCGGAACCGTTAGCTATGCTCTTCAATCTCTCCCTAAGTACGGGGAGAGTCCCCCTGGACTGGAAAACTGCCAATGTTGTTCCTCTGCACAAAAAGGGTTGCAGAGCAGAGGCTGCGAATTACAGACCAGTAAGTCTCACATCAATAGTGTGTAAACTCATGGAAACTCTACTTAAAGGGAAATTAGACACGATATTGGATGAGGGGAATCTGAGGGATCCCTGTCAACATGGATTCACTAGGGGCAGGTCATGCCAATCCAATCTTATCAGCTTCTTTGACTGGGTGACAGGAAAGCTAGACTTGGGAGAGTCTCTGGACATAGTGTACTTGGATTTCAGTAAAGCGTTTGACAATGTCCCACACCGTAGACTATTAAACAAGATGAAATCGATGGGGTTAGGTGAGAAACTAATGGTATGGGTCAATGATTGGCTGAGTGGAAGACTTCAGAGGGTGGTGGTCAATGGCACCCTCTCTAAGACATCGGAGGTGACTAGCGGACTGCCGCAGGGCTCAGTCCTGGGACCATCCCTTTTTAACATATTCATAAGGGACTTGACCCGAGGGCTTCAGGGAAAAGTAGCGCTGTTTGCTGAAGATGCCAAACTGTGTAATATAGTAGGTGAAAGCGATCTCACGGATGGTATGGCGCAGGATCTGATCAAGTTGGAAAACTGGTCCTCAACATGGCAGCTGGGCTTCAACGCAAAGAAGTGTAAGGTGATGAATCTCGGCAGCAGAAATCCATGCAGAATATACACCTTGAATGGAGAAACACTAGCTACGACCTCAGAAGAACGGGACTTGGGAGTAATCATCAGAAGGCTGCCAAACAAGTAAAGAAGGCCTCATCCAAGGCAAGGCGGATGATGGGATGTATCAATAGAAGCTTCGTCAGCCGTAAACCTGAAGTCATAATGCCACTGTACAGAACCATGGTGAGACCTCATCTGGAGTACTGTGTGCAATTCTGGAGGCCACATTACCGTAAAGATGTACTTCGAGCTGAGTCAGTCCAGCGAATGGCCACTAGGATGGTCTCCGGACTCAAGGGTCTCTCATACGAGGAAAGACTGGGCAAGTTGCAGCTCTACTCTCTAGAGGAGCGAAGGGAGAGGGGCGACATGATTGAGACATTTAAGTACGTCACAGGTCGTGTCGAGGTGGAAAACGACATATTCTTTCCTAAGGGACCTTCAGTCACAAGGGGGCACCCGCTCAAGCTCAGAGGAGGGAGATTTGGTGGTGACACCAGGAAGTATTTCTTTACAGAAAGGGTGGTGGATCACTGGAACAAACTACCAGTGCAGGTGATCAAGGCCACTAGCGTGCTCGACTTTAAGAATAAATGGGACATCCACGTGGGATCTCTACGTGGGTCGAGCAGCACTCTGACTTAATGGGGTGGGACAGTAGAGTGGGCAGACTTGATGGGCTATAGCCCTTTTCTGCTGTCATCTTTCTATGTTTCTATGTTTCTACAAGTGGAAATAAGTAAAGAAGAAAACAGATAAATGGGGGCGGAACATGGGCAGGGTAGGGGCGGGCATGGGTGGGGGCGGGGCTGGGCCAGAGGGGCCCAGTGTACTTGTGTGCCTAGGGGCTCTCAAAGAATTAATCCTGCCCTGATTTGGAGCACTTGTCTTGACCTTGGGGCCGCCGCGTGAGTGGACTGCTGGGCAGGATGGACCATTGGTCTGACCCAGCTGCGGCAATTCTTATGTTCTTATGTTATAACAGCCTCCGGAAGAACGTTCCAGTTTTCTACCTTGGAGAGGGTGAACAACCTGCCTTTATCTACTAAGTCTATTCCCTTCATTATCTTGAATGTTTCGATCATGTCCCCTCTCAGTCTTCTCTTTTCAAGGGAGAAGAGGCCCAGTTTCTCTAATATCTCACTGTATGGCAACTCCTCCAGCCCCTTAACCATTTTAGTCGCTCTTCTCTGGACCCTTTCGAGTAGTACTGTAGGGCGACCAGTGCTGGACGCAGTATTCCAGATGAGGGCGTACCATGGCCTGGTACAGCGGCATGATAACCTTCTCTGCCCTTCTTAATCATTCCTAGCATTCTGTTTGCCCTTTTCACCACCGCCGTGCATTGCGCGGACGGCTTCATTGACTTTTCTGGAGGTCTCTTCGAGTACTGCACCAGACATCCTGTATTAATGCATAAGATTTTTGTTACCAATATGCATCACCTTACACTAAATCCACTTAGGCACCGCTAGGTGTGATTCTGTAAGTGGTTCCTACTAGTTGATTGACAACTCCACAGAACGGTGCCTAGAATGTAGACGGTTAGGTGCCATTTATAGAATCTGGTCCTACATGCATGCATTAAAGAACTATTGGAAGAATCAGGGTGTGTCCCTATCAGTTTGCACACAGGCTTTGTACTTGTCACATGTTAATGTATGCTTCATAAGAACATAAGAACATAAGAACATAAGAACTGCCTTCTCCGGATCAGACCTTCGGTCCATCAAGTCCGGCGATCCGCACACGCGGAGGCCCTGCCAGGTGTACACCTGGCGTAATTTATATTCCACCATATCCTTATATGCCTCTCTTAAGGAGATATGCATCTAGTTTGCTCTTGAAGCCTAGGACGGTAGATTCCGCAATAATCTCCTCTGGGAGAGCATTCCAGGTGTCAACCACTCTCTGAGTGAAGCAGAACTTCCTGACATTAGTCCTGAACCTGTCCCCCCTTAGCTTCATTACATGTCCTCTAGTCCGTGTCAAATTGGACAATGTAAATAATCTTCTCTGCTCTATTTTGTCGATTCCTTTCAGTATTTTGAAGGTCTCGATCATATCCCCACGCAGTCTCCTTTTCTCAAGGGAGAACAATCCTAGTGTTATAAGTCTGTCCTCGTATTCCAGTTTCTCCATACCCTTCACCAGTTTTGTTGCTCGTCTCTGCACCCTCTCCAGCAGTTTTATATCCTTCTTTAGGTAGGGAGACCAATGTTGGACGCAGTATTCCAAGTGTGGTCTGACCATTGCCCTATAAAGCGGCATTATAACTTTCTCCGATCTACTCGAGATTCCTTTCTTTATCATGCCCAACATTCTATTTGCCTTCTTTGCCGCTGCCGCGCATTGTGCCGACGGCTTCAGGGTTCTGTCTATCAGCACACCCAGGTCCTTTTCTTGTTCACTCTTCCCCAGAGTTGCACCTGACATTGTATACTCGTATTCCTTATTTTTATTGCCTAAATGCATTACCTTGCATTTCTCCACATTGAATTTCATCTGCCATTTCTCCGCCCATGTTTCTAACTGACACAAGTCGCTCTGGAGTTTCTCTCTATCATCCTGCGATCTGATTGCCCGGCATAGTTTTGTATCGTCTGCAAACTTGATGATCTCACTGGATGTTCCTTCCTCTAGGTCATTGATATAAATATTAAAAAGGATCGGCCCAAGTACCGAGCCCTGGGGCACACCACTAGTCACTTTCTCCCAGTCGGAGAACTTCCCATTTATGCCCACTCTCTGCTTTCGGTTTTCCAGCCATTTGCCTATCCATCTTTGTATATCCCCCTCTATGCCATGGCTATGTAGTTTCCTGAGAAGTCTTTCGTGTGGAACTTTGTCAAACGCTTTCTGGAAGTCCAAATATATTATGTCCACCGGCTTCCCACTATCGATTTGCTCGTTCACGGTCTCAAAAAATTGGAGTAAATTAGTCAAACATGATTTCCCTTTCCTGAATCCATGTTGACTGGGTTTCATTAAGTCATATGCGTCCAAGTGCCGGACTATGCTATCCTTGATCAGTGCTTCAACCATCTTGCCAGGGACAGACGTAAGACTCACAGGTCTATAGTTGCCCGGTTCCCCTCTCGATCCTTTTTTGAAAATTGGGGTGACGTTCGCTATCCTCCAGTCGTCCGGTATCTGTCCAGTTCTGATTGTCAGGTTTGCAAGTTTTTGCAATAACTCTCCGATTTCAACCTTCAATTCCTTTAAGACTCTCGGATGAATCCCATCCGGTCCAGGGGATTTGTCGCTTTTAAGTTTGTCGATCTGATAGTATATCTGGTCTAAGTCCACTTCAACTGTGGTGAGGCTGTCTTCTATTTCTCCTGCAAACACTTTCTCCGCTTCAGGTATTGTTGAGGTGTCCTCCTTCGTAAAGACGGACGCAAAGAAGGAATTTAGTTTGTCTGCGATTTGTTTATCTTCCTTGACGTACCCTTTTCTTCCCTGGTCGTCCAGGGGTCCCACTGCCTCTTTTGCAGGTTTTTTCCCTTTCACGTATCTAAAGAAGGGCTTGAAGTTTTTGGCCTCCTGGGCTATTTTTTCCTCATATTCCTGTTTTGCATTCCTCACCGCCTTGTGACATTTCTTCTGATCATCTTTATGTTTGTTCCAGGCTTCGGTTGTCTTTATGCATTTCCATTTTTTGAAAGAGTCCTTCTTTTCTTTTATGGCTTCCTTCACCTGTATGGTAAGCCATGCCGGTTCTCTTTTGCTCTTTGTTCTCCGATCTTTGGAAATCTTCGGAATGTAGAGATCTTGTGCTTCTGTGATAGTATTTTTCAGTAGTGTCCATGCCTGATCAACCGTTTCAAGTTTGTCCATCATCTTCTCGAGTCGTTTTTCTACCATGGCTCTCATGCTATCGTATTTACCCTTTTTAAAGTTCAAGGTGGTGGTTAAGGTTTTGGCATGTTTCCCTTTCCTGATGTGTAGTTTAAAGTTGATTACATTATGATCACTCGTTCCCAGTGGAACTATGACTTCCACTTCTGTTATCGGTCCCGTGAGGCCATTTAGGACCAAGTCCAAGGTGGCGTTGCCTCTTGTCGGCTCTTTTACCATTTGTTCCAGGAAGCAATCCCCTAGCACCTCCAGGAACTTGGCTTCCTTGCCGCAGTTGGAGGTTGCTAGTTTCCAGTCTATCCCTGGGAAATTGAAGTCTCCCAATATAATTACATTGCCTGTCTTGCATTCTTGTTTGATTTCCTCCATCATTTCTGCGTCAGTTTCCTCCGCCTGTCCTGGTGGACGATAGTAAAGGCCAATTTTCGTATCTGCGCCATATTGACCAGGAATTTTGATCCAGAGTGACTCAAGCTTCTCTTTCCTTTCTGTTTTAACCATTTCAACAGAATCTATCCCCTCCTTAACATATAGAGCAATACCTCCACCTTTCTGCCCTATTCGATCTCTTCTATACAGTTTGTATCCCTGTAGTACTGTGTCCCATTTGTTTTCTTCATTCCACCATGTTTCTGTTATGCCAATGATATCCAATATGTCACGTCTTGCTATTGTCTCTAGTTCCCCCATTTTGTTACCCAGACTTCTAGCATTTGTATACATACATCTAAGTTCTCTTCGTGTTACCTTTTTGGACCTTCTACTCTTGGCCGTCCCTGTAGCTTCAATTTTGGTATCCTTTACTGCTCCTGTGTTATCACCCTTTTTTGCTGTGTGGTCGTCCCCTCCTATGTCTGAGTTGTCCCTTCCTGCTTTTTCTCCCTTATTGGCTGTGAGGTCGTCTTCTCTTGTGTAGGTGTAGTTGTCCTTGGCTTCTTCGTCGGGGCATCCTGCTATCCGTACCATCGACCGGTGGTCGACTGTCGGCTTTCCCCTATCTTTCAGTTTAAAGCCTTCTCGATTGCCTTCTTCATGTTGCCTGCCAAAACTCTTGCTCCTTCCTTGTTGAGGTGTAGTCCGTCCTTTCTGTAGTACTTGCTTTTTCCCCAGAACGCCGTCCAGTTGCGCACGAAGTCGAAGCCTTCTTCTTCGCACCATCGTCTCATCCAGGCGTTGATTACTTGCAATTCCCCTTGTCTCTTTCCATCCGCTCTTGGTACTGGGAGGATCTCGGAGAAGGCCACCTTCACCTCCCTGATCTTCAGTTGTCTTCCGAGAAAGCGGAGCTGGCCCTTCAGCTCTTCCCTGTCATACTTCCGCCCGCTCACATCATTTGTCCCCACGTGGATAAGTACAGCGGTGTCCTCTCCCCCTGCTCCATCTATGATCCTGGAGATCCTGTTGGTCACATCCTTCACTCTTGCTCCAGGCAGACAGGTGACAACTCTGTCCTCTCTTCCTCCTGCGGTGTAGCTGTCCACATGTCGTATGATGGAGTCGCCTACGATGATCCCCATCTTCTTTATTCGGGAGTTCCTTGGGGGGCGTTGGTCCACGTCCTTGGAGTAGGGCCAGTCTTCCTTCTCCAATGATACTCTTGAAATTGTTTCCTGTTCTTTGGGTGGGGCGATGTCTTCCTGTGGTCTCACTATTCCTCCTGGTGTGCGGTTGTCTCCTACCTCGTCTTCGGTTTCTTCTGTGTTTGCATGGGTGTCTTCTCTCCTCACATCGGTTTCCTGAGTTTCCTGAGTACTCTCTACATGGTGCTGATGAGCTTCCTCTATGAACATTTCTAGTTCCTTGACATCGTCGTTTGGGCTGTACTCCACTAGAATCTTCTCCTGTGCTCGGATTCTGTCTTCGAGTTCCATCACTGTTCCTTCCAGTAGTCTTACCTGATATTTCAAGCTATCCATCTCCATGCATCGATTGCAAATGTATGCCTGGATCCCCGAAGGGAGGTAGTCATACATATTGCAGCCGATACAGAAGACCGGAAAGCTCACCTTCTGACTTCCTTGGGCTTCCATTTCTTGCTTCCCTTGTGTGTGCTTGTGTCCCTTGCCTGCTGCTTCGTTATGTTGCTTGCCTTGCTGTCTCTTTTGTGTGTGCTGTCTCCGTTCTACTTCACCTTGATTGTATATGTGGGTTTGTTCCTTTAGCGTCTGTCTCTTCCTTACCTTCTGTGTTTGTCGCTTCCTTTCTTGTGTGTGCTACCTGTGTTCTACCTTTGTCTTGTGTGCTGCCTTTGCTCTAGCTTTTCTTCCTGTAGCTTGTTTTTGTTTGTTCCTTCTGCGCCCGCTTCTTCCTTACCTTTCAGTCCTTTCTTGATGTTCTTGGTGTAGTAACTTGGCCCTTCTTGAGGCCCTTCGCAAAGGCGCTCTCGCTAAGGCGAGCGCCTTTGCCGCGCGCCTTCGCCGGGCGCCGAACGGCTGGGCGCCGTTGGCTCCTCCCCTTTCAAGGGGGAGTCCGGCGCAGCCTCTGACGCGGTGGGGGTGGGCGGAGCGAACTCTCGCCGCTTCCCCGAGCCTCCTGGTTTCTGTCTCGCCGCTTCCCCTGCTGTGTTCGGCCCGACGCTGCTCCTCTCTCCGGCCGGAACACAGAGAACCCTGACGCTGGTCTTCTCCTCTCCTCTGCCGCGTGTGCCGCGCTGACTCCTCCCCTTTCAAGGGGGAGTCCGGCGCAGCCTCTGACGCGGTGGGGGTGGGCGGAGCGAACTCTCGCCGCTTCCCCGAGCCTCCTGGTTTCTGTCTCGCCGCTTCCCCTGCTGTGTTCGGCCCGACGCTGCTCCTCTCTCCGGCCGGAACACAGAGAACCCTGACGCTGGTCTTCTCCTCTCCTCTGCCGCGTGTGCCGCGCTGACTCCTCCCCTTTCAAGGGGGAGTCCGGCGCAGCCTCTGACGCGGTGGGGGTGGGCGGAGCGAACTCTCGCCGCTTCCCCGAGCCTCCTGGTTTCTGTCTCGCCGCTTCCCCTGCTGTGTTCGGCCCGACGCTGCTCCTCTCTCCGGCCGGAACACACAGAACCCTGACGCTGGTCTTCTCCTCTCCTCTGCCGCGTGTGCCGCGCTGACTCCTCCCCTTTCAAGGGGGAGTCCGGCGCAGCCTCTGACGCGGTGGGGGTGGGCGGAGCGAACTCTCGCCGCTTCCCCGAGCCTCCTGGTTTCTGTCTCGCCGCTTCCCCTGCTGTGTTCGGCCCGACGCTGCTCCTCTCTCCGGCCGGAACACAGAGAACCCTGACGCTGGTCTTCTCCTCTCCTCTGCCGCGTGTGCCGCGCTGACTCCTCCCCTTTCAAGGGGGAGTCCGGCGCAGCCTCTGACGCGGTGGGGGTGGGCGGAGCGAACTCTCGCCGCTTCCCCGAGCCTCCTGGTTTCTGTCTCGCCGCTTCCCCTGCTGTGTTCGGCCCGACGCTGCTCCTCTCTCCGGCCGGAACACAGAGAACCCTGACGCTGGTCTTCTCCTCTCCTCTGCCGCGTGTGCCGCGCTGACTCCTCCCCTTTCAAGGGGGAGTCCGGCGCAGCCTCTGACGCGGTGGGGGTGGGCGGAGCGAACTCTCGCCGCTTCCCCGAGCCTCCTGGTTTCTGTCTCGCCGCTTCCCCTGCTGTGTTCGGCCCGACGCTGCTCCTCTCTCCGGCCGGAACACACAATAATTGCAGAAAGGGAATGAGAACTTGTATACTGCCTTTTTCTGGTTTTGGCATTTCATAGTTTATATTCAAAGCAGTGGGCACTGAAGGATTAAGTGGCTTGCCCAGGGTCACGAGGAGCAGCACTGGGATTTGATCGCACAACCTCTGGATGCACACCTTCCAACTGCAAAATTAAAGTGCACTCTATTAAAGTGGTCCCCTCAAGTATAAGGCTTATAAGCAAAAAAAAGTCTTGCAGAAAAGAAGTGTTACCTCTCTTACAACACTTTTAAAACTAATAAGAGTACTTGAAGATAGTTTCACACTGTCTACAAGGTCATTACAGCCTCTTTTACAAAACCTGTTAAGAATGAGAAGGTTCCAGATTGTAATCAGTTGGCTGTGTTTTTTTACACTCAGAGGCCTCTATCTACTTACTATATGTTAAATGGCAATTGGTTAACACGAGTTATTTGGCAATAACACAACTTAATGCAAAAAATGTGATACTGACATTAAGGGCTCCTTTAACAAAGCCGCAGTAAAGGTTTTTACTGCAGCTGATGAGGAAAATGCTCTGAAGCTCATAAGAATTCTACGAGCGTCTGAGCATTTACCTTGCTGACCCATAGTAGAAACCTCGACCACAGGTTTTTAAAAGCCAACTTACAGTAATTGGGGAATTCATCAACTTGGGCTATTATTAAAATGTGCTATTTTACTATTAATCCCAGTTATTAGCAAATAGGTCTCACTGCATAAAGTGGGACCTGTACTAAAACTATATGAGTTAATGGTAAAATCAAAGGTAGCTCACATTGATAACTACACCCCTAAATACACGGTTGAGTCACATTATTATGACCATCGCCTACCTCTGACATCAGAGATTCACAGCCAATGAACGAATGTACATGTTGTGTGCAGACTTTGTGGGTATATAAGGTGGGATGTCAGTAAGTTGTCAAAATAGCAACCGTGGCTATCATGGGGAAAAAGCGTGATTTATCAGACATTGAAAAAGATATAATCATCGGACAAGGGTGGCAGCATTTCAGAAATGGCGGAGTTTGTGAACTGTTAATGGGCTGCGGTGGTTTATGGGTACTGTGAGTGGATGAATGGAACCTTTTAGATGACCTGAAGCGGTAACTGTGGGGCAGCACATGTCATCGATGCGCGAAGTGAACGTCGGCAGCACAGGTTGGTACAGGTCAATCGATATGCTACTATGGAGCAATTCACCGTCCAAATGAACCAAGGGGATTCCTGATGTGTATCCAAAATGAATGTGCAGTGAATCCTGTTAAGAACAGGGGTCCAGAGCAGATGGCTGGTGACTGCACCCATGCTCACGAGAGTTCATCACAAAATACAGCTGCAATTGTACAGGAATACTGACATTAGATTTGCACCTACTGGCAGAGGGTTGCCTTCTCCGATGAGTCATGTTTTGAGTTCCATCAAACAGATGGATGTTGGCGTGTTAAGTGTGAAACTGCCAAGAACAAACACCCAGCAACCATCGTTGGATGTACAAAAGCTGGTGGCTTATAACGAATAGGGGGATTATCCAGATGGTCAAAAAATGGACAATTTTAATAATTAATTTTTTTAACTGATTTAACCGTAATGATAACAAATAAACTATTTATTATTAATTCTTAACATTTACTTTTTATGTGTCTCTATTTATGTTTTTCTTATTCCCTCTCTGAGTAAGTAAACTTATGGTGGACATATAACTGTACAGATATCAATCTTCAGAACCTCTTATGATATATAACATTTCAAGATCCTGTCTTGTATATTATTATAATCATTTATGTCCACCACCTTCTACCAATCCCTATTAAATACCTATTAAATCTTTATTTATAATCCTTTAATTTATTTTTAAAAGTTATTGGTACCTATAAATATTTTCTTTGAGAAACATTATAAATCATATGAAAAAAAAACTCCTGATTCTAATTGAAAGGCAACACTTATCTTGAAATTCGGTGGATCCTGCCACCATCAACATTGATGTTTAAACAACTCCCGAAGCCCTTTCCTTTTTATGGGCATTTCAACCCTGAACAGGTCTTCCTCGGGGGATAATGAACATAAGCTGCCTCTCTAGTACTTGTACAAACTAACTTCAATCTCCTTGGTGTATATAAGTTTGGCTCAATTTGTGTCGCAACTGCTAAACAGGCGGTATAGCTTCTGACACTGGTGGCATATCACTCAAACTCTTTGCAACAGGGACAGCATTATGGTCTGGGGAATATTTTTTTAGTATAGTCTTCATCCTTTGATACCTCTGGAATGCACTCTCAACTGATATGGGTATCTCTCCATCCTTACCGATCAAGTATACCCGTACATGTTGATGGTTTTCCCTATGGGATGGTATCTCCCTATGGGAGATATAAAATTGACCAAACCATAAAGATTCTGGGGGTAACACTTGACAAACACCTAACCCTGGAAAACCACACAAACCTACTGTTTAAAAAATGAATTTTGGTCCTCTGTAAACTTTGCACTATTAAAAAATTATTTGATGAAAAGTCCTTCCGTTTACTAGTACAATCATCTTAAGCACCCTAGATTACTGTAACATCATATACTTAGGAGCTTATAAAAAGAACCTCAACAAGCTGAGATTAATTCAGAACATCGCGATCCGACTAATCCATGGTTTAAAAAAATGGGAACACATTTCCCCTTATTATCAGAAACTCCACTGGTTACCCGCAGAATCCAGAGTCCTCTTCAAGTTTGCTTGTTTTTGCTACAAAGTTGTCTTTGGGATTCTTCCAGCTTACCTAATCTCCCAGTTCTCCCCCAATGAGTCCAACAAGAGCACTCGCAGAACAAACCTATTTAATTACCCCACCTTGAAATCTTACCAATACAAAGAGTTTCTAGATAGAATGTTATCATTCCAGGCAGCTAGGCTGAACACATGGCTTGGAAAGCCCATACTTGAGGCCACTACATATGCAGACTTTAGAAAATCCCTGAAAACTCGACTGTTTAACAAATTCTAAATTCCCATACCCAACTCTTCCTCGCCATGACCCTTCCACCTCGCCCCCTAATTCCAAGGCCCGAAACTAATTATACTTTCCACCTTGAATCTCATGTACTGACATAATGTATCTTTATTGTAACCCACCTGCACCCCATGTACTGACAAAACGTATCTTTATTGTAACCCATGTACTGACTAAATGTATCTTTATGGTAACCCACTTGTATCCCATACACTGACAAAATGCACCTTGATAGTAAACCACTTGTATTGTAACCCACTTGCATCCCATGTACTGACAAAATATATCTTTACTGTAACCCACTTGTATCCCATGTACTGACTAAACGTATCTTTATTGTAAACCGTTTCTATCCCATGTACTGTCAAATGTATCTTTATTGTAAACCGCTTCAAACTTCACGGTATAGCGGTATATAAGAAATAAATTATTATTATTATGGTAGATGGGATCTTTCAACAAGACAATGTGACATATTATACTGCCACAATTGTTTGCGAGTGGTTCATAGAGCATGACCAAAACTTCCAGCTACTTCCCTGGCCTCCAAATTCCCAATTGAGCACCTTGATCAACATGTTCGATGACTGGATCCACCACCACATATCTATCAACAACTGTCGGACGCACTGCAGTCTGCATGGTTCCAGATACCTCTAGCAACCACCCAGCATCTTATGAGTCACTCCCATGGTGTCTGTCTGCCGTCCGTGCTGCCAAAGGTGGTTATTCTGGACATTAGCAGATGGTCGTAATAATATGATTCAATCATCTAAAGCAGGGGTGTTCAACCTGGGGCCCAAGGACCACATGCAGCCCTGTTAAGTATTGTGTGGCCCCGGTCGAGGGTGATGCAGTGTTTTCCTCTGCTGCCCCCAGGTGTTTACCGTCTTGCCGGCTCCCTCCTCTGTCTTGCTGCAGTGTTTGTGCGGCCCCAGAAACATTTTTTGCGGCAAATACGGCACAGGGAAGTCAAAAGGTTGGACACCCCTGATCTAAAGTGTACACTATTCTTACCTAGCATGCATTAGAATCGCACAACACACACAATGGAAAAATAACACAATAAGTAGCAGCATAGAGCATTCAGTGCATCGGCCGGTGTTACAAACCTCTATTGCTCTTTTGTAAAAGGTGGGAGGGGGGTTTAGAAATAGAACTATGTATACAAAAACTGAACCATAAAGAAGCCAGGCTCTGCATACAATGCAACACCACAGAAACAGTGGTGCATGTCCCCTAATACTGTACAAAATATAAAGATAGCAGATGTAAATTTGAAAAAAAGAGAAATAACAAAGCACTTTACAAATTAACAAATAAAAATAAGACAAAAAATGGAAAATAAGATAATACCATTTTATTGGACTAATACATTTTTAATTAGCTTTTCTTTCCTCAGGTCAGTAAAGTATACTGGAGTTACAATATCCTGTCCTGAGCTGAGGAAGGAGAATTTGGTCTCTGAAAGTTAGTCAAAAATGTATTAAAATTAGTCCAATAAAAGGATCACCTTGTTTCTATTTTCTATTTATAAAAATTTATCAATACAGCTATAATACTACTTTATTCTAAAGCAAAAAAAATAAATAAAATAGTTTTTTTTCTACCTTTGTTGTCTGGTTTCTACTTTCCTCATCTTCTTGTCATTCTCTTCCTTCCTTCCACTGTCTGCCCTGTCCAGAAACTGTCTGCCTCCCCCCTGTGGTCTCTCCTCTCACCCCCTCACCCCTCAAATTGGTCTTCTTCCCTTTGTTCCCCTCATGGTCTAGCATCTCTCTCCTTCCATCTCTCCTTCCCTCACCCTGTGGTTTTTAGCATCTCTCTCTTCTAATTTCTTCTATTCGGATTTTATATCTGTCTCTTTCCCCCTTCCCCCCATGCTCTGGTATCTCTCTCTCCTCTGCCCTTTCCTTTTCTTCTCTGGTCTTCCTTCTCTATTTTCTGCCTCTTTCTAAATTAAATTCTTTCTTACCATCTAGTCTTCAGTTTCTCTCTTTTCACTGTGTCTATTCACAGCTTGCCACCCCTTTTCTTTACCCCCTCCAGTATCTCACTAACTCTATCCTCTTCCCCCCCCCCCTCCAGCATATGCCCTTTTTTAAATCCCTTCCTTCCATCTAGTATGTGTTCTCTTTCTCCACTTCCATTCAGCAAATGCTCCCCCTCTAGCCCCTCCCAACTGACATCCAACATCTGCTATCTTCTCTCTCTCCCTTCACCCCACTTCTATCGTCTACCCCTTCTTTCTCTCTTTCTCCCTCCAACCCAATTCCATCAAGTTATCCTGTCCCCTCACCTTCCCACCCCTGCTTCTGCTTTCCCACACATTCCTGATGGTACAAGATAAACCTCAAGCACCACTTAACCTCTTCCCCTTGTTGGCTCATCTCCCTTCCCCTCACCGTCATGGTCACCTTTCCATTTCAAAATCAACGTTTTATTTTTCAGACATGCCCCGGCATCAGCAACTGTTCTCTTCCAAGTGGCTGCTGAGCCCAAAGCTTCCCCTTTGAAATGAGCCACCCAGGCAGAAACTGGAAGCTACGTCAGAGGGGAAGCTTTGGGCCAAACTCTGCTTGCAACGGTTGCTAACGCTGGGGCCCGTCTGAAAAAGAAAACATTGATTTTGAAACAGAAAGGTGACCGCAAAGGTGAGGGGAAGGAAAGGAGATGGGTCAACTAGGGGAAGAAATGCCCAGACCATAGGGCCCCCCTGGAGATATGAGGTCCAGGGCAGCTGCCCTGCAATAGCCCTGGTCAAAGCACCATACTGGTGGGCCCCTCTGATGTTTTCAGGTCAAAGGCATGTGCCTATTGGACTTACCCTTTAATCCGGCCCTACTTCTGATGGTTCTCCCACATACTCAAGTAGCACAGTTATAGCCCCCTTGATTGTTCTCCCATCTATTACAACACTCCATGAAACACAGCCACAATCCATTCTCCATCCACCCTGACAAAAGATGAACTCCCCTAGATGTTCTCCAACCCACTCTGACATCCCAGGTTGTCCAGTGTAAAGGGGTAGGATCAATTCCCCTCTGTCCCATTCCATCTGGCTCTAGGTGCAAAATGGCACCCACTTACCACAAGCACAGATCTCATAGGACCATGGCTAATGATCAGCCTTCATCATAAGGGCAATTGCCTTTATATGGGTGACTGAACCCCCAGTGATGGGACCATGAGATTATTGCTAGGGGTTAGCAATTCCATTTTGCACCTGGATTATGTAGCAAAAAATGCACCAAGAGCCACCCAGATGAGAGACAATCACAAAGTTGATTTGATTGTCCCTCATTTAGGTGGCCCTTAGTGCATTTTTGCTACATACTTCTTGAGATGTACATCAGCCCTCTTCTTCATGTTATCTTGTACCTGGAGATGTAGTAGGAGTGGAGGGGGCCTGCTCCCACTCCTTTTACTGGAATACCAGACTCTATGTAAGTTTTGGATGTGGATAGGGTTTGGGGAGGTCTAGAAGTAGGAGGAGGGTTGACTAAGTACAGATTAGGAGTTACACATAGTGTGATGGGCTTGATGGGGGTTTGGATTGTGATCAGGGGTAAGGGAATCAGAGCTTGTGCATTTGTACCATGGCATTGCTGCTGTACCTCCCCTTGGGCTAGTGGTAAATATATCCATGCTATTGCTAAAACGTGCTGTTTCTTTCTCTATAATATTACCAAAATCTGACCCTTCCTCTCTGAGCACACTACCAAAACCCTTATCCATGCTCTTATCACCTCATACTTAGACTACTGAAACTCGCTACTCTCAGGCCTTCCACTTAGCCATCTCACTCCCCTCCAATTCGTCCAGAATTCAGCTGCACGATTCATATTCAGTGAGAGCCAATATACTCACATTACCCCTCTCCTAAAATCACTTCATTGGCTTCATCACTAACTTTCTTCACTTATCTCCCCCTATGTTACCCCCTGCGAGCTCCACTCAGCTGGTAAGTCCCTCTTATCTGTGCCTTCTCTTCAACTGCCAACTCCAGACTCTGTACCTTCTACCTTGCTGCGCCGTATGCTTGGAACAAGCTGCCTGAATCCCTACAGTGGGCTCCATCTCTGGCAGTGTTCAAGACCCAGTTAAAAGCCCACACCTTCGAGAGTGCTTTCAACTCCTAACTCCTCTCACCTTGGGTTCTGCATCCCCAACACTACATGTCACGCTTGTTTGTCCAACTTAGATTGTAATCTCTTCTGAGCAGAGACAGCCTATTAAATGTCAAAATGTACAGCGCTGCTTATGCCTTTCAGCGCTATATAAGTGATAAATAGTAGTAGTAATAGTAGTAGTAGTAGTAGTAGTAGTAGTAGTGCTATCAGCAGTCATGACTGCTAGTTTGTGATACTGACCTGTGAGCTATCTGTCGCAGCTGGCCATTCCTGTACCTACCCTTATTATGTCTATCTCCCATCAATTCCAGTGTTCAGCAGCTAAAGCGAGATTTTTACTGTGCTGACTGCTATTTTTTTTTTTTTTTTTTAGCACAGAAGACATTAACATGGGTCCATACTAATGTCTACTGCCTGGTAAACCCGCATTAGCTGCTTAAAGCAGCTTTGTAAAGAGGTCCCTTATGTATTAAAGGAATTGGCTTATTTGTTTACTAAGATGTTTATTGTATGAATTTTTTTTAAATTTGCTTATTTAATTTGTGACCATATGATATTATTTTCAATAATTCCCAGTAGCTTTTTTATTATTTAATAGCCTTGTGATCCTTAAGGAGGTCTCACTTCCGATATATGCATATCAGCTTCTCGCTTCCTATTACATATGGCTCCTTTGGATTTCTGCACTCCAATGAACACTGTGTATTCATATACCAGCTTTTATATCACATCTATTTTTTACAAATGAACTGGATTGTTTCTGTTTCCAAAGCAGAAATAGAGCGGTTTCCCCATATTATCTCTCAGCCCTTATACCCTCTCCATCCTACTTCCCAAATGATAGAAATTGAGCAAATGATTGCTAATTACTTATGATTGTCCAAAATTTCCAAGTTGAATGTTTTGATTTTTTTTTTCATCACAGATTTAATACACCCCTTCCGAATCGTTATTTGGATTACTATACTCCAAAACTCTCAGATCAAATGAAATTTGGATTTTTTTTATAAACTACTCCATCTATCACTACTATAGATAGATACATCATTTTTCCAGACATGAGGTTCCTGCTAATATACCAGCTTAGCTGGACAATACAGTGAATAGGCCATAAATCAGCATAAAAGAAACTAAAAAAAGAATAACTTGTTCTTCTATTTGGAATGATCATTTCAGAGTTCCCTCAGATATAAAGAGAATTTATGTCTTATTTTACATCATTTCCCAAAAGCTGTGGCATGATATTGCTTTCCTGAAAGCCAGCGATAAAGCAATATAAATATACTGAACCCTAGGCTACCAAGAAAGTGGTTTCCTTGGCAACAGCTATGTAAAACCTTTGGCTGTAGTCTAATTGGAACATATTGAAAAAAAATGTATATTTTAGACATTTCTTGCAAAGTAAATGCATACATTTTATTCATAAATTTTCAAACTGTTAGATCTTCGAAACCCTTGCTCAGTTTTATCCTAAATATTTCCGCATGGAAATTGTAACCAATCTACTAGCACACATTGAGTAATGAATTTTCTGTCAAAAAATACTCTCTAGTCCAGATGTTCCGCACACTGAACCTGCAAACTGATTAAGATTGACCAGTTCTAATTTTATGTTTGCTGATTAAATATTTTACTTCTGTTTTGCAATATATTGCGCTATGATTTAAGAGATAATCTCTAGTGTGCAGTACCATATGGGAGAATAAACAGCTGCCACTGCTGATTATTTTCATAAACTGTGAAAGCTGTTTATTGGGAGTTTAAAGTACCCCAGTGGTTATTGCTCTTGCACTCAATATGCTTATGAAACAAACCATTTTATATGCAAATAATCTTTTCAGTAGCATGGCAGAGTAACTTGTAGCACAAGAATGGAAGGAAATAGCAGGATTAAGAATACAACCTCTAGTGAACAACAGGTTAAAGATAAACTAAAAGGGAATGATTTGCAAAAGAATTTGTACAGGTAAATGAGGGTTTACCTCCAGAGAAGAGAACTTTGACAACCACTTTCAGTGAAGCAGCCTCAAAAGTAAGCATATGAATTTTATTTTGAAATGTTCTGCCTGCTTTTAGTAAATCTAAAAGGCAATGGCCAACCAGCACATTTTTAAAGGTACAAAGGCGACTCAAAAATTAAAGGCAATCGTTAAATTACATGATAACTAGAACAGCGCTAGAGAAATGTAACATATGTACTTGTACATTGCCTTTTGAACAGTTCATCCACACACAGTGCAGCACTCGGCCTTTACTCGTGTGGCAACCACAAGGGCAGAGACATGGACTCTTCATTGCAAGATTGCACCATCTAAGAACAGCGTACAGTTGTGCGTTTTCTTTGGGCAAAGGTAGTGAAACCTGTGGAAATTCACTGTTGGATATTGACTCAGTATGGACATAGCACCATGAATCAACAAAAAAAGGGTAAAAAGGTTTAAAGCGGGAAGAACAAGTGTAACTGATGAAGGTCGTTCTAGTCACCCATCAACATCGCGCACACAAGAACACATTGACAGGGCAGATGCCTTGATTAGAGAAGACTGATGGATAATGGTGTCTCAATTGGCTGCAAATTTGGATATCAGCTATGACTCTGTATTTGCTATAATGCATGATGGCTTGGGATACAGGAAAGTCTGTGCTTGATGGGTTCCTAAACAGCTTACTGATCTGGACAAGCAGCAGCATGTGAAAGTTGCAACCCAATTCCTGAGATGGCATGAAGAAGATGCAAGTATTCTGGAGAGAACTGTCAGCAGCGATGAGGCATGGGTGCATCACTGCAACCAGGAGAGCAAAAGACAAAGCATGATGAAGTAAAGGAAGCGGCCCCAAAATTTCTTCTCTGCAGGAATGCAGAAGCTAGTTGAATGATACAACAAATGGGGACTATGTGGAAAAGTGATATGTTCAATTGCTCACAGTTACTTCTATAAAAGCTGTTAAATGTGTTTTGTCTTTACCTTTTGATTTGCCCTCGTAGAATATTGCCCTCTTATAATAGTGCGCCTAATTTTTAGAAATGCCCACAACCTGCCCCTGCTCCCTTTGAGATTGACACACCCTCCTTGAGATCCACACTAGAATTTACGCATACCACTTTATAGAATATGCCTAGAAAGTTGGGCACATAAATTCTAATTCATATATTTCTCAATCCCAAGTATCAAAATGACTTATAAGCTCTTTCTCAACTGCTAATAAGTAGTTACCGCGGACCTCAGCAACACCACTCGCTGCTCAAAAATCTTTCATAGCGGTTAGCTTAACGTGTTCAATCGTCTCCGGTCCAACTAATTTTGGAATTGATTTACTATAAACTTTCACTTGTACCTACAGTCTTCAACCTTTTTCAATAACTTTTAGTAAGTGAAAAATAATTTTCTTTTACTTATCTTTAAGGTGCACTAGAGTTTTTAGCGCACGCACCTAGCCAAAAAATTACCGCCTGCTTAAAATGAGGCAGTAGCGGCTAGTGTGCGCGGCAATTTAGTGTGCGCTATTCCCTAATGCACCTTTATAAAAGGAGCCCTAAATCTTCAAATCTAATGATCATGGAAGCTCGAATCCGACATGTTTCGCAAATGTGCTTTATCAAGGATCCTGTGATTTTGATACTTTATTTATTTATTTATTTATGTATTTTAAATGATTTATAACCCGCATATACACCAATCTAGGCGAGGAACAAAAATACATACGCAATAGAAACAAACACAAATCAGCATTACAAGCAGAATATAAAAGTAAAAATTCAAACATTCCAAAACTTGCCCCAATACTTGGGATTGAGAAATGTATGGACTTCAACATGTGAAAGTTTACATCAGAAATGGTCATAAATTCTAATTAGCACATTCCTGATTCTTTTTTTATATACTTCCTTATACATTTCTGTTATACATCCTTATATATTCCTGTTGAGGTTTTGATGTTCTAATCGCTATTTTTTTTTCTCCTCTTTCTTCTCTTCTCTTTTTTCTCTCCTTTTTCTTTGTTTTTTCTTCTTTCTTTCCTTCTTTTTTCTTTTAATTAATTATTTATTTATTTATTCAACTTTTCCATTTTCAAACAAGCAAATCAAATTCTTGCATACAGATCTGTAATAATAATACAAAGAAAATGTAAACCTAGCATCACTTAAACCAGTGATATAGGAAGGAAAATAATTATTCCTTATTTAGTCCACAATAAGAGATCCAAGTAATAGAATTATCATATCCAGAAATACATAATCTTAAGGGTAGCACTGGGAGACTAAAATCTTAAAGCCCCCAACAGCCGGTTTAAACTGCAGGAAGAGCTATCGGACCGATAGTCACGTTCCCACCTTCTTTGGCCAGTATAAATTCTAACAGTTGTTTTGGTTTGAAAAATAAGAAATTTCCCCCCATAACGAAATGCAACACTTTGCCGGAAATTTCAAAATAAAAGATGCTAAAACCTTGGATTTATAAAGCAAAAAGTATTTTCTCCGTTTCTGTGTTACTTGAGCAATTTCAGGAAAAATACGAATAGCTGAACCAAATAACTTTTCATTCATGTTTCTAAAATAAAGTCTGAAAATTAAATCTCTATCATGTTCCAGGGCAAATGTCACCAAGAGGGTAGTTCTTTCTGTAACCACTTCTAGGGAGTTCTCCAAGAAATTTGTTAAGTTCATTCCTCCCTCTTCCAATGCAGACATTTCAGTAGGAGTTGAACCATTCTGTTTCTTTCCCAGAAATATATATTGAACAGTAGTAATAGGTGGTAAATTTTCTTGTGGAATGATTAAAACTTCCTTCATATATTTCTGAACCATTTCAAGTGGAGATATTACTGGAGATTTTGGAAAATTTAACAGTCTCAAGTTATTTCTTCTCTGTTTATTTTCCATATATTCCAGTTTTGGGGGGATAAAAGATCTTTCTTTAATAATCTCCTCTTAATAGCATCTCCCTGATCTTTTAACATTTTCACATGGGTCACTACCTGAGAGCTGATAGAAGCATAGTCCGCTCGAACCACAGTCATTGTCTTCTGAAGGTTGAAGTCCATGACTACAATAGCCCTCCACAGTTCCTCTAAATTGATTACTGCAGGCTTAATCAAATGTCCAAATTGGATGTTACTTACAGGAGTTGAGCTTTCATTAGCCACTGATTTGACTGTCAATGTCTAGGCTCCAGTGGGGGATCCTTCCTGCACCACTACTTCTCCTTCCTCTGCTCCTCCGGAGCTCAGCAGTGAGACACTTTCATGTCTTTTTTCCTTTTCATTTGCTTTAATTTTTTTCCCCTCTCTTTTTCTTCTTTTTTTTCCTACATTCTTTCTACATGTTTCTATAGGAGCCATTTCTTATGGTTTATCAAAGTGTTCTGTGACATTCTTAGGAAGATAGTAGACATCACACCACTCTACCAATAAGTATGATTTCATTTTATTTTATTATGTATGTTAAAATGATATTTTTTTCTGATATTATCCGATTCTCCACAATATTATATTTGTATTAAAAAAAACCTTTGTTTTAAAATGGAACGCACAAAATTGACAATGTGTTCATACTATCACTGAATTACACATTCATTAGTCTATGATTTATGATGTGGTTTTAGATCATTCATGTTAGATAATGTGGTTTTAGAATGTATTTTTGTACATTTCACAGGTTTGTTGGTAATTATTTTTATCTTATACATATATATGTCATTTTAGTTAGTTTATTGTTTATATCCATTTTGGGTGTTTTAATGATATTTTATATGAGATTACTAAAAAAATTTAAAAATTTTTTATATGTACTATATTGTTTATATGTATTTTTATATATATATATATATATGTATTTGTTTAGACTCCTGATGGAGGCCCATTTGGGGCTGAAACACGACTGTGTCGAGTCACGAAATACCAATAAAAGACATTGAACACCAGAGTCTTCCTTCGCTGTTTGTTTCTTTGCTTTCAAAATTTTGGGAAGTAATCATCTCCTGTTTCTCTGAAACAATTAAGTTGTACATATGCACACTGCAATGCGCACTGATTTGCATGCACAAGTTTACCGTAGACACAGTATATAGAATCAGAGGGTTAATGCAAAAACAAACCTATAATATTAATATGTTTATAACTGTATATACCGTATTTCCCCACATATATGCCGCCCCCTTGTTTAGGCCACCCCCATGTATAGGCCGCAGCAAACGGCAATCTATGTTTTAAAACCGATAGATAAGCCGCCCCATGGTATTAACCGCAGCTTATCTTGCCAGTTCATTACCTGCTGGACAGCTACTGGCTTCCTCCTAGCATCTCCAGCGGTGCATGGCAGTTGCAATCTTTTCAGCATCCAGCCTGGTCTGGCACCACTTGCTGAATGGCTACCATCAGTTCTCATGGGACTTGCCAAAAAGATCGCAATTGCCCTGCACCACTGGAGATTCGAGGAGGCAGCTGTCCAGCAAGGGATGCATTTAAGGGAGATTTTAAAATGGTACAGAGGGGGGATGATTTAAAAAGGTACCGGGGATGATTTTAAAGGTTTAGATAGGCTGCCCCATTTAAGTAAGCTGCGGCCCATAGGCAGGTTTGTAAAACCCATGTATTGACCACGGCCTATATATGGGAAAATATGGTAATTCCTTTGCTATGTTGTTGCAGTATAACATGTTTCATTTTTATTTTGTTATATAGTTTATTTTGTCACTTCATGAACTTGGTAAATAAATCTCTTCAGAGGAGTCTAGTTGGGAATGGAATGGAGATAACTGACCTTTGACCTTCTTGTATACAACATAACATAAGCCTTTACTTATATACCACAAAATGCCTTTCGAGTAGGATTCATCTCTCATCAAGGATGCCTGGTTCCAAATTAAAAGCAGCCCAGAGGCTTGCAGCTTTGCTTGCTCAGAATGGGTTGCCCAGTGATACCTGGTCATTAACCCTTTTGAGAATAATCATGGCTTTGATTATTTGTGATAGGTCTGCTGGTCAGATGGAGTCTTGACTGCTGGCTCCTCCTACATCATTTCACTTAAGATGGCCGAGTACGTTGTTAGTTAATTTATCAATTTAATAAAGTTGTAGCCATTTAGTACAGTATTTCATCTGAATATTGTGGGATGTAGACATTTTGGGGTGCAGTTTCCCCTCCTTCTCTGTAATTCAGGGCTGCCCCTAATGCCTCAGTTAGTTTTTTAGTTTTCCAAAACACTATAAATATCAGCTGAGTATCTCCTTTTATGATAGTAGTTAGTCTGAAAACCTGATATTTGGGTACTATTTGCCATCCCCTCCCCTAAAAGAAACCTTCTGGGAAATCAACCCCTTTGTTTACATACCCTAAAGCAGGGGTGTCCAATGTCGGTCCTCGAGGGCCGCAATCCAGTTGGGTTTTCAGGATTTCCCCAATGAATATGCATGAAATCTATTTGCATGCACTGCTTTCAATGCATATTCATTGGGGAAATCCTGAAAATCCGACTGGATTGCGGCCCTCGAGGACTGACATTGGACACCCCTGCCCTAAAGGTATCACCACAAATCTCTTTTTATTAAGGTATCTTGAAAAATTTCAGCAAAGAATATGGAATGGAAAAATGGAAAACATGAACAAGAAACTCTTCAAAAGACAGATCATTTAATTTATATTTTAGATACCCTGGTGATGATAAATTCTTAATTGTGCAAACAGTTTTTTAGAATGGAGAGTAGGTGTGTTTAATTGATATGGCACATGCACAGCACATATAATCTTAATCCCACTGTTTGTCTTCTTCATATTAAACAGTTCAAGAAATCTTTTTGACACCCTGGAGTACTATCTTTGTATAGTACGACAACTTATGCCGTACGGTTTCAACCTAATGTCTTCAGGGTTTTTACTGCAAGAATATTTTCCTAAAGTGTTGTAATGTATGTCACAAAATGACAGTTAATTTACTTAGTTAGAGTTCTGAATTAGGGAACATAAAGCCTATGGCACCTTTATATATTTTTTAATTCATGCAATTTTTTCTGTACAAGGTTTTGCTATATGATAAATTTATGCTCAAATGCAATTTCAACATTATGCAAACTAAAGGATATACAGTGGTACCTCAGAATCCGAACTTAATTCATTCCAGAATCCCGTTAGAGTTCCAAAATATTAGAGTTCCAAGACAATTTTTCCCATTGAAAATAATAGAAACTGGATTAATCCGTTTCTTGGTCCCACAAACTCAGATATTCAAATAAATTTAACAGTAAACACACTGGATTTCCTCTTGCTCTTATTTTCTGCTGGACACATGGCTAATATAGATGGCCTGAGCGCTGTGCAGGAACAATGCATTGCAGCATAGACAGCAAGATCGGGCACCCCAACCGGCATAGACAGCAAGATCAGACCCCCCCTGGCATAGACAGCAAGATTGGGTCCCCGCCGGCATAGGCAGCAAGATCGGCAATGGCAACTAAAAGTGGTGCTCAGCCCAAAACTTCCCTCTGACGCGAACCGCCCAGGTAGAAACAGGAAGCTGCATCAGAGGGGAAGCTTTGGGCTGAGCAATGCTTGCAGTTCCCATACGTTCAGATTCCAAAGCAGCGTTAGGATTCCAGGGCAAAATTTAATTTAAAAAATAATTCGGATTCCAAGTTGTTCGAGTTCTGGGGCGTTCATATTCTGAGGTACCACTGTAATTATTAACCTGCATTAAAGGGATAACACATGATATTTACCTCTTAACATGTGTCAAACAACAAAATCATAAGCTATTTTATCGGAATGCTCATTACTTTAAGGCACTTCTAACTAAATAATAATGAGAAGGAAAGAATGCAAATGCTTGCAGTGCATCTCATTGTTTTATGCAAGATGCATTATTTGTGCAAAAATAACACCAGGTTTGAGCTAGCATTATTCCCCACCCCTAGCCAGGGCAATCATGCTGCTAGCATGTGGTTTGATGGACCCAGAAACTGTCAGCCAGTGTCTACCTGCCATGTGGACCCCTTGTCCTCCTCCCTAGACATGAGCTCACACTCCCCAGACCCCAAGACAAACTCTATCATGACTTCTCAGCACCTCGGAACCCAAGACCAGACTCCCTATCCCTGGAGCATAAGATGAGCCTCCACCTCCCTGAAGATACTTCAACCCCTAGGCAAGATCCTCCCATAACAATAGGTCCCAGTCTTCAGGGAGTAGGAGTATTGTCTTGGGATCTGTAAGGATGGAGGAGGAGGTGATGATTGTGTTCCCTAGGGGAAGATTGCTTGGGTTCTGGGATGGTAAGGTTTTTTGAGGGGATGGATTGCTTAGGGTCTAGGAGCATGGTAAAGACTTAACTACTGGGGAGGGATGTTCAAGTGGCACCAACTCCTTCAATAAGTGAGAATGATGCAGCTTATAAGGTTGATCACAAGTTGTATTATTCATATAGGACTAGGTTCAGAAAATGGTGCTCAAAAAATGGCACTGAAAAAAACCTATTGAATATCACCAAACAAATGCAAGACTGCTTAAAGTAAACACTCCCAAAAAAGAAATTAAAAAAAATATATGTATAAAGATGAAAAAATGTTGAGTGAATCTGTGTAAAAGTACTCAGTGCTCTCATCTCCTGCACAAAAGCCGCATAAAGATTAAACAGGGACCATCACTACAGTTTAATAGTCCTTTCTTGTGTCCCTCTAGTGACACAATGGTGGTAACCTCTCTATCAGAGAAACTTTAAATACAGACATACACTGGAGGGACACTTACCTGAGCAGTTGAAGTCCCTGTCAGTTGAAAACCTCAAACACTGCTCAAATGCAGCTCCGCAGTGGTGTTCCGGTGCACAATGGGATGGGAAGGAGGGATCTTAATTAGGGCTTATTTTGGGGGTAGGGCTTATATTAGGACCTACCCTGAAAATCATGCTAGGGCTTATTTTGGGGGTAGGTCTTATTTTCGGGGAAACACGGTATATATACCTTTAAAAGTACTGCTCCATTGTGGATGGAGGAGGGACTTTGGCAGGGAATGAGTTGTCACACGGTAGTGCAAAGCCTGGTTGGATGAAAATCTTGTCAGTCAATTAATTAAAAGAGACAAGATGTGTATATTCGATCAAATGACTAAGAGCACTAAGAGGAGCAAGAAAATGAAAATCATGAGAAAAAAAGGCCAAAAAAATTATATGAGGAAGGCACCAATATAAAAGAGAAGCCAAATGGTCTGAGGAGAAATCAAAATTATGACTTCTCTTCTACATGGAATAACGAAGACTGCTTGTCCCTCACTCACACGTTAGGCAGAAAGGTACCCATACATGTGCAGTGGGATCCTGCCAAAGGCCTCTTAAAGTGACAGTACACCGGGCAGTGTCTACACCATGCTTTGTTAGATGATATCACCCAACTGTGAGATGATATGGCCTGCTTGTCCTTAGAGAATAAAAAATTCAGAAGAATCTAAACCCCAAATTCACCTTCACCTGTGCTGAAGAACTGGTATGAAGTCCTGGAAATGGAAAGGGCAAAACTACCACAGCAAGAGTAGGAATCGGATCTTGCAAACTCCAGATCTGCAGCATCAGCAACATATGTGTCTAGGAATTGAAACATAAAAGTGTTTGGTGACTACTGTTGAGGTTCATGGAGGCATCCATCTTCCAAACAGATACAATGTCCTATGAATTTGTGATGTGCCAAGTGTCAAGAATCAAGATATCTTAAATAGCTCATATTTGATAGACTTGATTTTAAAAAAAATTCTAAGCACACTAGGATAAGTTGCCTATACGTGTTACTGTACACATCTTATGAATTCTAGAAGGAAGCTATTTTTGGCACATTGCAAATACTACGAAAAGCATTATTGACCTCACTGATACATTTGAAGAATTGCCCTAACTTAAACTCATATTTGAGAGGTAAGCATAAAACACATGTGGAGTCTTTGTAGATCATGGGCAGGACTCTTATGTGTAACTTATAAAGTGCTGGATGTCTCCTGAACAGTATTTAGATACAAGCACTTACACCAGCTCTGTGACTGGCCTAAGTGCTTGTGCCAAAATTGTACTTAGATACATATTTTATCTGTTATGTTAGCAGCCTTTAAAGAAAAGTAGATGCCTTTATTTTATGAAAAAACCCTCAATTCTATATATGGTGACTACAAAATCAGCACTGAGCAGAATGATGCTTAACATGATTCTATGAAAGGTACGCACATCTTATAGAATCTCCCTTTGCACCAGTACCTGTCACAATTTCGACTGTGCATCCATTTTGGCCAGCTAAAATCAGGCAGCCTAAATGCCAGCACCTAAGCTATGTGCTAACCTGGTGGTCGGCATATAACTTTTAGGAATTATCATGATCCACCCACGATTCGCCCATGATTCGCCCCTGGCCATGCCCCCTTTTATATTCACATACAGGCATGACACATAAAACTTTGTGCAATGCGCCTACCAAGCTGTACATGTAACTTCTACTTGATGACAATTAGCACTAATTAACAGGTGTTAATTGACAACTATTGATGCTGATTTAAGCCAATTAATCAATTAAGCTGTGCATGCACATAACCTTAGGCGCCATATACAACATTTATGGCTAAGGGCTATAGTCACTAAAGGATAGTGAGTCAATCGTTGTTGGCCAATTCCTGGCCGATTTTAAAACAGCAATTGATTCACTATCAAGTTTACATGCAAATGATTTGCACGGAAGCAAATCATTTGCATGCAAATTCCAACTCAAAAGCAATTGAGTCGGAGCAGACCCTGACAGTAGTGACAGGAGAAGTAACCTCCTGTCACTGCTGTCAGGGCTTCTGCGTCAGCACCCCCTCACAGCCACCGTCTTCCGGTCCCAGTCCACCCCACCACCGGTTCCTTTACATATAGCAGGAGGGATGCCCAGTCCCTCCTGCTATCAGCCCCCTCCTTCCCCACACGCCCACAACCAGCTAAATACCCCCACCCGCCCTCCGAATATCCCTCCCCCCACAGCCGTCTTCCAAGCCCGGCCCACACCTGGTACCTTTACATACGGCAGAGGGATGCCCACTCCTTCCTGCTATCAGGATGCCCACCTCCACCGCCGTTGCCCCCTAGTCTGACCTATACCACCCCCCGGTACCTTTTTGTTGGGAGCAGGGTTCCCAGCTCCTACGTGGCAATGACAGCCTTAGGGGTCAAATCCTTTTGTTTTTTGCCTGTTGCTTTTATTGAGCCTTAAGCCCCAACTTGATGAATTATCTGATGCACAGGGAGGGGCCTAAGGCCCTGACTGCTCAGATGCCTTTGGCTCCTCCTTTAGGAGGGGCCTGAGGGGCTTGAGCCAATCAGGGACCTCCTTAGGGAGAGTCTATGGAAGTCCATGATAGGCCATAGTTTTGCCCAATCAGGGACTTCCTTAGGCTCAGCCCTAAGGAAGTCCCTGATTGGCTCAGGCGCCTCAGGCCCCTCCCAAGGGAAGATCCCAAGGCACTTGAGCCAATCAGGGCCTAAGGCCCTTCCCCGTGCACCAGATGATTCACCGGGGCAGGGCCTAAGGCCGTCATTGCAGGAGCTGACCGGAGGAGCAGGAAGGGAACCAGCTCCTAACGAAAAGGTACTGGTGGGGTGTGGGCCAGGCCGGGGGTTCAATGACAATGGGGGTGGGCGTCTGGATGGCAGAAGGGAATGGGCATCCCTCCTACCATATGTAAAGGTACCGGAGGTGAGCCGGGATGGGAAGGTGGTGGTGGCTTGAGGGGGGTGTTCAGCAGGCGGGCAGGGGTGTTCGGCCAGTCGCAGGCATGCGGGGGAGGAGGAGCCAATGTCAGGATGGACCAGGCATCCCTCCTGCCATTTGCAGGTTGAGGGGGGCACATTTGTCGGGGGGGGGGGGTCATTTTTTCTGACAGGTCTCTGCCTATCTTTTATTAATTTTTTTTATGGGGCAGATATTTTGTTTGTGTAATAATAAATATTAATAATAAATAATAAAAAAGACAGGCAGGCCTGTCAAAAAAACAGCAGACCATTCGGTAACACAGTTACGGACAGATCAGAAGCAGTTGGTTTTGACAATCGTAAAACCCGATTCAAAATAGCCAAGCAATTGCTAGTGAATCAATCGCTTGGCTATTTTGCATGGGGTTTTACTAATTAGCATGGGAGGATCGGATCAGAGCTGTGAATGATCAGGACAGAGGTTAGTAAATCGGGTCAGAGGGAAATCGGGTCGCAAACCGATTGGTATACGATCAGTTTTCTTAGTGAATTTAGCCCTAAGGGGTAAATTCTCTATTAGTACGTCTAACTTCGGCGTGCTTTAGATGTCCAGCAAACGCAAGTGTCAATCAAACGGTATTAGGCGTGCGGTAGACGTCCCTACAACCCCTTGGCGCAAGATAGACGCAGGTTTCTGAAACGTCATTAAGACGTCTCCAATGGACCCGTGATAGACGTGGATACGATTTTTTTTTGTTTGTTTGTTTTTTTTTAGATTATACTTTTTTTATACTCTTTATTATCTGTCATTCAGCATTGTAAGTATAGGATGATGAAAAGGATAACCAAAACACAGTATACCATTTTGTAAACTATATATTAGTTGATCTGGCAATATCAGTGAGGTAGGGAATGGCAGACAGAGAACACTGCTGTGTTGTATCTTTTTCCTCTAGGATATCAGAATTGTACAGTTTACCATTAATACAAGGAAAAAAATATGTTATGTTTCAAAGGAGAACTAGAAGATGAAATGTACCGAGTGGGTGTTGAACTTACATTATCAGTATGGAAGGTGGGAACCGGTAGATGTATGCTACACAGAAAGCTGTACAGGAATGTCATACTCACCTCCTATTAGAAGTGGAAAGGATAGGACTTTGAACACCATATAGACTTCTTATAAACTTCGTTTAAGTTCCACAAAGACTGGCAGGAAAGGCACCCTAAGTCATCCAATAAGCTTTCTCTCGATTTCCCAGAGACATTATTTCAGAGAGGATAGTTTAGAAGTGATATCTTGCTCGAAAGAACACTCTCCTGGTCTTAAAACATTCCTACAATCAGCTCATTCTTCAGAACAAAGGTAAATCCCATAACTTACACTGGCACAACTTAGAAACAGAATCAAAACACAGATCAGACCTGAATGTGGCTTCTAGTTCACAGGAAGAGGAAGTAGCCAGCAGCACAATGCTGACCTCATTGTGACATCATCAAGGTGCACCTGGAAGGTAGATATGCCACAAGTAAAAGACAAGCCGGGAGTTGACTCACAACCTACAGATGATCGATATAGTGCTTTTACTCACTGACCTACATCTGTGTCTCTGGTTCCCCTGTCATAGCATACCTTAGTGATGTGCTAAAGTATACTCTACTTAGCTATCATATCACAGTCAGTTGAGGCAAAAGACTGGTAGCTCAATGGTGTAAAGCACCGTTGTCACGGATGCAACACCCATATTCTTAAGTATGGTTCAATAAATATAATACAGAGTTAAAATTATGCTGTTTATTTTATCAAACCCAAGCTCAACTTTGTAATGTATTGTTTATAGTCTTGCTAATGTGTTTGTGATGAAAATGAGATGCGATAGGTGTATATCCTATATAATAAAACCCTAGCCATGCATGCACACATACCTGCGTGCTTCTGTGATCTCTGTTCTGTGATCAGTAGGTCTGTGGCCAGCAGGAGTGCAGATGCAGCAGCCAGGTGACTCCCCCCTCCCGCCCTCACTCACCACCAAAACCACCACCGCCAAAGCCTCCTCCTTCTGCCCAGCCAGGAGGAGGGCTCCGAGTCGCTGAAGACTGTCCCAGATCAGCTTACACGGTCCCTAAAAAATGAACCTTTTCATCTGAGGCGCGAGGCTGCGGTGACCTCCCTCCCCCGGCTCACTAAGGTTCCGTCTTAAGAAATTCAAATGCGTTGTTGAAAACGCAAGTGACTATTCTCTGTCATCCTAGACACCCCTGCAACACCCCATCAACACACTCCTGCAGCATAAACCCCTCATGTTATAATCAAGTAAAAGACAAGCCGGGAGTTGAACTCACAACCTATGGATGATTGGTACAGCGTGTTTACTCACTGAGCTACTTAACTCTAGCCCTAACCTTAACCATAAAGTAGCGCTTGACGTCATAGAAGCTGTTAGAATTTTGAAATCGTTTTGGACGTTCATTGGGTGTTCTCAGATCAAATACACCTGTAGATACTTGCAATAATTGCCCCTTGTCAAAGCTTGTACCTAAAGCCATTTCTGGAGACTCCCATTCCCAAATCCCCAACATAGCTCAGTGCTTAAAAGCACTGCAGGTATCTTCCAAAGTTCAGGGGTTCAAGTCCTGACTAAGGTTACTAAAGACATAATATTATTTTTTTTCCACCCACCCAAACATGCATAGCTAAGCTAAAATATGTGAACCTCACTTCCCAATCTTCATTTATTTCATTTATAACTTGTCATTGTGTTTGGGGGAGGTGAAGTTTCATTAGGTTTACATGGTAAGCTTCTAAGCGTTCTGCTATACTTTTTTGTATAACAGCGATATCGGCGTGGTTTAGGGTGTAATCAACAGTGTTGATGTAGCGCGGATCAGCCGCTGCAAGCACGCCCAAGTGGCACAAAAACGTCATCGCGTTTTTTTGCATTGTGATGTCATAGAATCGCCCATTCTTCATACGCAGTTATTTCTCCTAAAATGGCTGCCAGGAGACAGCCAAACTTTTCTACAGCTGACACCAGACTCTTGGCCAGGCTGTTTCTCCCCCGGGAGCATCATTATTTTGTGATGCCTGGCCACCGCAGGTCATACCTGCAGTTCAGGAACTCTTGGACCCGCCTGACCCGGCGGTACAATCGAAGAGCCTCATGTCCCAGGGAAGTAAGTATTCCAAGTCAGGCCCTCACAAATAATCATGTCAAATGTAATGATGATGGAAACCTGTCTCAATCAAATTGGTCATGTTTTTGTGGGTAAATCTTGATTCCTTTTAAAAACTACAATTGTGCATAATAAATCTTTTACATTGAATACTGAAATTAAAGCATATCCCAAAGGAGCAGTAGTAGGATTTCAAATGACAAATTCAGCTCCTAGAAGGCATCTATTCCATTCACAACATGCACACAACTAATTTTTGGGTCACGAGCTTCGCATTTGTAATAGAAACATCTTGAAATCAACTTTGCCAAAGGAAAACAAATATATTAAAGTGCTGCTATGTCATTTCAAATACCTACAACTTTCCTGTATCAATCTGCTGGTCTAGGGAGATAGTGGCATGATGTTTAAAGTGACAGCGTCAGTACCCTGACGTCAGGGGTTTCAAGCCACGCTGCTCCTTCTGACCAAACTATTTTATTGCCCCTGCTGCATGATTGTAAGCTCACCAGGACATGCTGTAAAGTGGGGCAGTGCTGATAGGCTACAGCCTCAGCACCCTGGGGTTGTGAGTTCAATCCCACACTCCTCCTTGTGATGCTGGCCATGTCACCTCAACCCCCCCCTCCCCCCCCCCCACTGTCCCAGGTACAGTAGAGAGATAGCGATGCCTCCAGCACAGAAAGGGGAAAATGCTGGAGTACGTGAATACATTCATGTAAAACATGTGGCAGAAGGGGGTGGAGGCAGGCAGCAAAGTGGATAGGGGCTCTTGGAGGGCAGCATACTCCATTTTTATGTGCTTATAGAGGTCAATACTTAAGTAAACATGTTATGCCACAGTGCTAGATGGCACTCATCATATCCCTCCCTCTCTGTTCTTTCTCTCTCTCTCTATTATCCAGGTTGAGGATCTCAGGAAAAGGGGGCGGCTGCTGAGGCGCCAGGAGCTGGCCTTCCTTGAGGGGGTGATGGAGGAATTGCGCGCTGAAGCCGGTGAGTAATGAGTCCAGCGTGTGTTTCTTTGTGATCAGCCTACCAGAATAAATAGATGAAAATGCTTGAGTAGCTGTAAACCATTCTTAATCATAAAATCTGCATTAAAGCTGCTATTGTGATATCATGTCACAATGGCTTTATGGTGTTCTACTTGCCTCACTTACTTACGCTACATTTTGATGTTTATAGTGGAGTAGGTGCTTTGCATCCTGTTATTAGCATTTGAAGAAAATAACGTAGTAAAGAATGTCATGTTCAAAAGTGTTGTGGACATATCTGACTGTATCCTATTTCTCTCTTGTCAAGCAGCAGCGCAGGCACCCCCTCAGGAGGCACCGCAACTAATGGAGGGAGTCCCACCCTGGTCCTCTGCGGAGGAGGAGGAGGAAGAGGAGAGGGAAGAGGAGGAGGAGGGGGATTATTCTCCCTGGCAGCCCTCAGGACCACCCACACCGCCTGCCCCACCACTGCCCCCTGAACCTCCACCGCCTGCCCCACCACTGCCCCCTAGACTGCCTGCCCCACCACTGCCCCCTGGACCCCCACCGCCTGCCCCACCACTACCTCCAGGACCCCCACCACCATCCCCTGTTGGACCTTCCCCTTCCCCCACCCATAGCCCTTCCCCTCACTCTCCTGCCCTTCCTGTTCCTGATCCCATCCCACCCCCTTTCCTTGCTGTTCCCCCCCAGGAGCAGCCCGACCAGCCTCAGGAGGGGACGGGCAGGGAGATGGAGCCCTATTCTGCCCTCTTGGAGGAGGTGCAGGTATTGAGAGGGTGTGTTGAGAGGATGGAACATGCCCTCTTGCGGCTGGTAGCCGAAAGAGGGCATGGTGCCAGCAGCCATACACCCTCTCAATAACTGCACCTCTTCCACCCCCCTTGCCTGAGGTAGCTCAAGCTGCTCTTGGGGGGCACCCACCCTCTTTCCCAGCGTTATGTGTTATGTAAATAGTCATTTTTTTCAAAAGTTTAAATTTTTAAAAGTTTTATATTTGAATAAAAAAATTGTTTATAGTTTAAACTTTCCTGTGTGGTTTTAACCTTGTAGCATCAGCAGTTTAGTGGACAGAGTCCAAGGTAGATAGGGGTTCAGGAGGGACTGCTGAATGGGCCCTTTTCAATATAACAACAAGGTGACATATAGAAAGTTTGACAATCTTTATTGGGGTCTGTCATTCATTCTATTACCTGCTAGCCACTCTGATGTCAAATCATTGCAGAATCTAGGAAAGAAGCAAGTGAATGCAAGGGTATATGCAACTGTAGGTAGATGACGACATCTCAGCTATGATGTGCAAAGTAAGCCAGTCCCTGTTCCAAAGTAAATGGCTACATAAGGAAGAGAATATAAGTCACTGTGGTAGATTTGTTGTTGAGGAATAGGGTTACTGCTAGTAAGAGTTGGCTCCACACCAGGAGAATCCAAATGAGACATGTGGGTTTTTCTTCCTTTCACTGAAGGTGATGGAAGTAAAGGCCAGATACCTCAATCTATCCTCCTGGTTCTTGAGCTGCACTATTTTGGTTAAGCAGGTGTGGAAACCACAAAGATGCTCACAGCTGCACTGCTCTCAGTAATACAAAACTCCATCTGACAATACTGCAGGAACAACTACAGTTGCCTGAAAACAGAAAAGAGAAGAAGCTGGTTTACACAAGGTTCACAAGCAGGGGGTTCAACCCCCAAGGTCCATATCTGTCCTCCCTTCCCTGAAGCAAAGTGTTAACCTCATTTATGTTGAGCTGCTTAGATGTCACTGTGGTATAGTTGTTAAAGCAATAGCCTTAACTCGCTGATGGTGTGGGTTAATATCACCTGTAATCCTCCACTGCTACTGTTTAGAACTCATGTGAGGGAATAGACTAACTGAAAACAAAAAGTTTGTGTGCATATAACAGCAGGAATGTGTGCCATGGTGTTCTATGAGGCCAACATTATCAATTTACTATTGTTCCTGAAAGTCATCAAGGATACCTGTGTGAAGAGAACAATAGAAGTGTGAAACATGTTAGCTTTGTGAACATTTATTTCACTCATCAGAAGAGTGACTCAAGTGAAGAATAGTAGAGTAAGCAAATAAAGGTTACCATATATCATTCTCACCTACAACTGTTTGGCTAGGTGCAAGCTGGTGTGCTGAGCTGCTCGTCTGGTCTCTCTCTGGCAAACACATAGGTGATGAGCATAGTTAACCTGAAATGAAGAATAGAGAGAAACTGTTAACAAAGACCTATGTCTCCAAAATTAAACACTGAAGTTGTGGCAGAACACACACCTAGAAGTAACAGAGGTGCTAACATACCTTTAGACTCCTTATTAAAAATGGCAGCCATTAGGCACTCATAGGAGTTTTCCACCTGAACCATGTACACTGATTGGATGTCCACTGAATGGCAGTGTTTCCCCCCCCCCAAACACACCCGACCTATTTTTATCAATGAGTTAGTACACAGAACCATTCCTCACCTGATTTTAACTTGCCTGTAATTTGATTCTACAAATAATTAACTTTAGCTCTATGAGTAAACCCTCTCAGATGTGTGAACACATCCATTTTACTTACATATCCATTTTTCTACCAGCAAAATTTCTACCAGCATGGTCTTTATCAGTCTTCTCAGTCATTTTTGTCAGCCCTGTGGAATGGAGAGTAGGAGATATCAGAAATAAAATAACTATTATAAACAATAGCACACAATGAAAGCCCATAAAGAGAAGTCAGTTTTTCTGGTTGGTTTCTTTAGTTCTATCATAAGGACACCTAAGTAGCTTACAAAATATCATTCTCACCTGGACTTACTATCTGAGCTGCTTCTAGAAAAGATAAAACAACATATTAGAATGACATGTAGCTTGTTAATGGCTCTGTGGAATAGAGAGAAATGGGAGGCAGAGATAGGAAAAAAAATGTAAAAGACTAAGACAGAGTAAAGTCTCAAACATCTGCATAAGCAATAGGACAGAATAGAAAGGAAACACTGCTCACCTGGACCTTCTTATACCCATGCACGCCTATGTAGCGTCTGACGTCAGCAGAGCGGGAAAACTTTCTCTATGCCTATTGGGCGCCATTCGGGCGCGGTTGCTTGTCCCGCTTCCTAACCACGCCCATCACACCTCATTGGCTGTCCTATGGGGGTGTGTTTGAACGTGTTCTACAAGTAGCCTGAAAAGATGTCTTCACCTTGCAACATGGCTCCAAAACGGAAATCAAATTTCTTGCATAGAGAGTTGCAGATATGGAAAATGGAGGTGGGGCACACCATGACATTATGAAAGCAGGGAGAGTGGTGGGTGTGGGCATCTGTGTGTAACCTGGCCTGGCCCCTTCTTTTCCCTAGCAATTGATTCCCCTCCACACTTAACACAAAACCTAAGTCCTCAACAATCCCTCACACCAACACCCAGAAAAATCCATAAACTAAAGAAATATAGATAATGGGGGTGGGGAGGAGTGTCAAAGGTAGAAGGGAGTATAAAGGAGAACAGCCAAGTCATAGCACAAAGTTTCATCATTGAGGAAACGGAACACCACAAACACCAACTCACATGAGGGGGTCTTACATAGGAAAAATGGCTGTGCCAAAGCTTTCTATATACTAACCACGCCTAATTAGCGGCTGACGTCATAGGAACCGTTAGGATTCAAATCTAATTGGATGTGCATTGGATGTCGTTTATTTTTCTGCTACACAGCAAAGTTGTACAGTAATGTTATATTCAACTCCTATAAGAAGTGGAAAGCATCATCAAGGTGCACCTGGAAGGTAGATATGCCACAAGTAAAATACAGGCTGAGATTTGAACCCTCAAAGCCCGGAAGATTGGTAGAGTGCCTTTCCTCACTGAGCTACAGCACCTTTTGCTCCAATGTCTCTGGCTCCCTTGTCATATCATATCTTAGTGAAGTGCTAAGGGAAAAGGAGTTTAGCTATAATGTCATAGTAGGCTGAGACAAAAGAGTGGTAGCTCAATGGTTAAAAGCGCTGCTTTCACTGAGCCCCAAACCCATATTCCCAAGTGTGCTTGAATGCATGTAAGGTGGAGCTCCATTTTTCTCACACGCTAATCTTCATTCTAAGCACTGTACTAATGGATATATGACTGTAAGTAAACTGTTCCGTTTAGGCGTCATACCCGGAAAAGTGGTGTTTTTTTGCCCTTACCGATCAGCGTCATTTGTGCTGCAATTCTTTAATACATATTTGATATTTGTTTTCTACTTGAAAACCTTCCAAATCTTTAGGCATTCCTTTGCTTAAACTTATTTGAGTTCATCCTGATATGATAGCTAATGAGCATAGACAGCTCAGTCAAGTATGATATGAAAGGGTGGTGAGATAGACCTAAGTAGAAGCAGCTGTAGCTCTATGTGTTAGGAGCCTATGTGTTAGGAGCCTGTGTTCCTAACATCCAGAGGTTGTGAGTTCTACACCCAGCACATCTTTTAATTGTGGCATACTATTTTGAAGGTGCAGATTGATGAGGTCACAATGAGGTCAGTTTTGTGCAACTGAAGACCTCCATTTTGCAATGAGGGAAGCTGAATGTTAAGGTGTGTATCTGTTTATTCTCTTTTTAAGTGCTGATAATGTGTGCAATAATGATATGTTTTTGCTGTTTTTTCTTTGCTTTCAAAAGAGAGCCAATTGCAGTGCTGTTTGTTGAGAAAAAAAAGGGGGTTGTAAAAGCCATGTGTAAATTACAGTGGTGCCTCACACAACGAACTTAATTCGTTCCAGGAGCAAGTTTGTTATGCGAAAAGTTCGTTATGTGAAACGCATTTTCCCATAACAATACATGTTAAAAAAAATAATTCGTTCTGTAGCATAAAATATGCTAAGATGACATAAAAAAAGATAAATTTTTGGTTATTATTTTTATTTAGATACATCTAAAAACATAATTGTTTTTTAAAACAACACACATTTTTTAAATTTAAAGACAGACTAAGTAGAGTCTAATTTTACAGTGAGAGAGGGCAGAGTCTCAGCGGCAAAAATTGGGACTTAACTGTTCATTTTTTTTTTTTTCTACCGTGTTTCCCCGATGATAAGGCAGGGCCATCAAATAAGACAGCCCCCCCTTTTTAGAAAAAAATGTAAAATAAGGCACCCCCCCGCAAATAAGCCAGCCACCGATACCTGCGCTTACCCGAATCGGGTGGTACGGTGGGTGACTCCGTGTGGTCCCTGGCACCCCCGACACGATCGGGGCAAGAGGGAGCTCAAGCCCTCTTGCCCCCCCGACTCCCCGACACGATCGGGGCAAGAGGGAGCTCAAGCCCTCTTGCCCCCCCGACTCCCCGACACGATCGGGGCAAAAGGGAGCTCAAGCCCTCTTGCCCCCCCCAACTCCCCGACACGATCGGGGCAAAAGGGAGCCCAAGCCCTCTTGCCCCGCCGATTCCCCAACTCCCCGACAATATCGGGCCAGGAGGGAGCCCAAGTCCTCCTGGCCACGGCGACCCCCTAACCCCACCCTGCACTACATTACGGGCAGGAGGGATCCCAGGCCCTCCTGCCCTCGACGCAAACCCCCCCTCCCCCCAACGACCGCCCCCCCCCCAAGAACCTCCGACCGCCCCCCCAGCCGACCCGCGACCCCCCTGGCCGACCCCCACGACACCCCCAACCCCCTTCCCTGTACCTTTCTGTAGTTGGCCGGACAGACGGGAGCCAAACCCGCCTGTCCGGCAGGCAGCCAACGACGGAATGAGGCCGGATTGGCCCATCCGTCCCAAAGTTCCGCCTACTGGTGGGGCCTAAGGCGCCTGGGCCAATCAGAATAGGCCCGGGAGCCTTAGGTCCCTCCTGGGGGCAGGGCCTGAGGCACATGGTCGGGTTGGGCCCATGTGCCTCAGGCCCTGCCCCCAGGAGGGACCTAAGGCTCCCGGGCCTATTCTGATTGGCCCAGGCGCCTTAGGCCCCACCAGTAGGCAGAGCTTTGGGACGGATGGGCCAATCCGGCCTCATTCCGTCGTTGGCTGCCTGCCGGACAGGCGGGTTTGGCTCCCGTCTGTCCGGCCAACTACAGAAAGGTACGGGGAAGGGGGTTGGGGGTGTCGTGGGGGTCTGCCAGGGGGGTCGCGGGTCGGCTGGGGGGGCGGTCGGAGGTTCTTGGGGGGGCGGTCATTGGGGGGAGGGGAGGTTTGCGTCGAGGGCAGGAGGGCCTGGGATCCCTCCTGCCCGTAATGTAGTGCAGGGTGGGGTTAGGGGGTCGCCGTGGCCAGGAGGACTTGGGCTCCCTCCTGGCCCGATATTGTCGGGGAGTTGGGGAATCGGCGGGGCAAGAGGGCTTGGGCTCCTTTTTGCCCCGATCGTGTCGGGGAGTCGGGGGGGCAAGAGGGAGCCAGGCGGAGAGAGGGCAGTTAAGCGCAGTGCCTGCGCGGAAGGATGCAGCTCGGGCGACTTCGTTGTGTGAAACGAAGTTCGTTGTACGAATCAAGACATAAAGTTCGTTGTGCGCAGCGTGCGCTGTGCGAGGCGTCCGTTGTGTGAGGCACCACTGTATATTATTGTTTGGGCAGAAATGTGGTTTGTTATCCATGCAATATAATGTGTTCCATTGACATTATATTTATTAGGACAGAGAAAAGATGAAAATTACCTATTCAAACTCACTATTGGAATTATTGATGAAAAAACACAGCGAACAAAGAGCCGCAATTACGAAAGTTGAAACAGCATTGAAATCCAAGTTAGACCAGGGTTTCTTACGTCTACATAATACACGATATTTAGACGCAGGTGTTCGCTCAGGTAGCGCCTATCTAGCGTCCCCATTTGGCACGCCCATGGAACGCCCACGGAACGCCCACGTCCAGAGCTGGAGACGGGACTATGCTTTCTATAGACGTCAGTCCGTCAACTAACTCTTAGGGACGTCTATGTGCCGTTTATTTTCCAATTAACATTAATTAAGACCCTTAACTCCGTAATTATTCACTTACTTCGGACGTCCAAAGCACGCCTAAGTTAAACGCAGTAATAGAGAATTTACCCCTAAGTGCCTAAATATTGGTGCACTGTCATAGAATTGCCCGCCACATGTATCAAACTTGTTATCACTAGTAGATTAAGATTATTGAGTTTGTGGAGGGAAGAGGAGAAGGATGCTTTTGACTTATATGGAAAGCATTTGATTTACAGGAGCAAGACAGAATAGTCATGCTAACTTTAGATGTGGAATTAAAAGCAACAGAAAGAAGCTGAAAAGAACTCTATGCCCAGAGGTGACCTCTATTTCTTTGAGATTGAAGGAAATTGCTGATGAAGCTTCTCTTGTTCTCTCAGCCAGATAGGGAACAAAATCAAAAATGAATCTGTCAACCTCTTTGGAAAACTTACGGCGAATACTAAAACAAAACCCTGCTGCATCACAAAGGACAAATATTTATAAATAAGGTCTTTGGTTTTTATCCTTTCACTGTGTGTTCTCCAGCACATACATATCAACATAAACCTTCAGCTCGCCAGGCAGGTGACACAGTAGTAGTTCATTTACAAGGTAAGTATGGATGAAACGTGACAGCACCAGAATTAGTAATGCAATTTTTCTGTCACTTTTTTTTTTTTCATTGACCCTGCAGGGAGGATCTGATTAAATGGATATTCATTTGCATTAATGTGCACCTAGCTTACGTTTGCATTTCATTAGCAGCTGCACAGACAGCATAATTTTATTATTTGCTATTGGGAAGCTGAACCTTGCTAACGAGAAGCAGTATACTACTGGTAAAATACAGTATGTCCTTAGCTGCTATCAATCTTTGTTGCTGTGTATGCTTACTTCAACTTCTTTGCTGCATTTGGTATATTAAGGCTAACCTTGCCAACTAATTTTCTTCATTGTTCCATAATGGCAGCTCTTATGTTCTTATGTAAGATATACATAAACAGAGAAAATTAAGGCAGATGAAGACCATATGGCCTATTCTGTCTGCCAATCTATATCTACCATGAAGCTCTATAATCCTAGAGATTCTCTGTGCTTCTTCCATGCTTTAACAAATTCTGATGTTCTCCTTATCTGCACCACCTCCTCTATGAGGGTGTACTACACATCGATTATTCTTTCTCTAAAGAAATATTTCCTTAAACTACTCCTGAGTTTTTTCTTTCACCTTCATCTTATGACCTCTCATTCCCAGATCTTCCTTTCAGTTGAAAGAGGCCTGCCTTCTCTGCATTTATACCATAAAAGTATTTAAATGGTAGCTAAACTAATAAGTTCTCAATAAAATATATCAATTTTACACTAAGTATCGGATTTTTGCCTACAAGGACGCTATCAATTCTATTTTAAGCAGCATCAATAAAAATGTATATTAGAATTTTCAGCTATTCGTATGAACTAAATAATTTATAACATTTCTTTTTTAATTTTGAGTTGCTCTTTATTTCCTAAGAAGATACACTGGTTTCGGAATTTATTGTAAACTCTGAGTCATTTCTACTTTCATAAATCTGAGTATACAAAGGAGCTACTGTACTGATCTTTACCAGATAAGAGTTCCATGCAACCATCACATGAGGATATTATAAATAATTAGTATTCAGACTTGCAAAAAAGAGATTTAAAAAAATTGGTGGGGGTAATAAGAGAAATATATCATCCTTGATGGGAAAAAAAGCATTGTCAAAATGAGAAACATAACATAAGGTTGCTTACAGTTTTATACTGTGAGCATATAACACTGAATGAGCCCACCTGTAGTGCAGGGGAAATAAGAAGGGTAAAAAGAAATTGGGGTTGGTAGCGGGGTGATTGGTCAGAAATGTTGTTAAGGTAGAAGCCAAAGGGGATAGGGATTTGAGTTGGACGGAAGGAGGGGATAGGTGGGAAGATAGGAAGTGAATTAGGATTGGCTGAGGAAGGAGGTTGGCGATTGGTGGAGTTATGAATTGGCAGGTTTGGAGACATTTTGTAGTTGGGAGGGAGTGAGGGGGGTGTAGGTTGTGTGCCAGGAAAAGTGTTTGGAAAAGTATTGCCTGTTTTATGGTGGAATAGGGCATTCTTGCGGTTTTCTTTTGTCCTGAGATGTTCTCCGGGTGTGTCATGGGGTTTTCATCATCAGTGTTGTGGCTGTGGGTATTATGTGCACTGCTGTGCACTGTTTTGCACTGCCCTGTGGTTTCTTATTATTTTTTATGGCCATGGTGAGCCATACGCTGTGGTGTGCTGTTCGCTGCGGGGGGCAGGTGAGAGTCTGTTTGTGCGGTGCTGTTCTGGGCTTCTTTTCTTCTTATGGCGAAGTTGGGCAGGTCTGTCAACTGTGGCGAGAGCGAGTGTGATGTGAGCCATATGTGTAGGGTTTGCAGCACGGTGCGACTAGCATGGCATTGGGCAGTCTTGTTGCTTCCTGTGTGGCTTGTTCGTTGGGTGCTGGAGCGGCAGTATGCTGAAGGGTTAGTTGGTGGCAAGTTTTTTCTTTCTGTTGTGGGTGCTTTAGTTAGTGAGGGTAGGGAGGGTTGTCAGTGGGGGGGGAGGGTTGTCTGTGGTTAGAGTGAGGCTCTGTGTACAGGATGGGTAGAAGGTGTTTCTGTGTTTTGGGGAGCATTGGTTTTGGTCTTTGGTAAGGAGGAGAAAGTGTTGGGGTTGTTTTGCTAGGTATTTATTATGGCCCCTCGGCAGAAGGCTGGTGTTTCCAAATGTAGGAAGAGTGGTGGGGTTCGGAGGAGGCACTCTGCAGCAGTTATAGTTTCAGTCCCTTCTGCCACTGTCTTCTCGACTGGGGTTATGAGGGGAGGTCCTGGTGTCTCACATCAGTGTGGTACATCATCGTGACAGACTGCAGAATTAGCTGTTCCCTTGGCTAGCACTGCGAGCAGGCATTCCTCTTCTGTGGCTGCTGCTGACCCCATGCCTGGACCGTCTGGTACTACGCCTGCTACTGCAGTTAATCCAGGTGAGTCTTTCGGGGTTCTATATGATATGTTAGCAGGGGAGAGTTTATTTTTGGGTGGAGTGTGGCAGATTTGGGAGGGGCTGAGCAGGAGGCTTCTTGTGCTCGGCAGTTGGTTAGTAGGCATTAGCGTGATTGGAAATTTTAAAAAAATTACATCATGTGTAGCTTATGGAGAGGGAGATGCAGCAGCATAGGGGTGTTATGGGGGATCCTATGGTAGCATGGCAGTCTTTGGATTCCTATGATTTTTCGGAGGCTTCTTCGGCTTTTTCTTCCTCGGATGAGGAGGATTGTGTGTCTGGGTTGGTAGTTCCAGGTCCCTCTAGCAATGCTGCAGTTTGCTTGACGCGTAAAGGTCATACCTTGTGTGAGATTGCTCCTTTGGATTGTAGTATTTCAAAAAAGCTGAGGCAGAAAATCTTGAAGAGAAAGTCTGTAGATATATTTAGTTTGTTGGAAAAGGAGCAGGATAAGGGTGACAAGAAGAAGGATGAAGGGAAAGCAGACAGTCAATGCCAGAGAGGACGGGTTTCGTGGACTATTATGAATTGGTTATTGTGTTTTAATATGTATGCGGCGGTGGTAGGCAGAGCTCAGCTAGCTTTGTATGCCAGTTTGTTGCGCTATGCTTATCTTATTTTGTGGGCTTATCGGACTTATGGGAGCTGGTCTTGGATAAATTATGATGAGGAGTTCTGTAAAAGTCTGGATGCCGAAAAGTCTTGGGCGTGGGAATATCGGGATGTGGATTTGTGGTTGGGGGAGATGACACAGGCTAGGTCTTGGTCCTTTCATCTTAGAGGCACCTTTGGAACCAGGTTATATGGGGGAGCATTGGCAAGTGAGATTTCAGCCCCAGTTATGACGCAAGCCTCTTTTGGCTCCTTGGGACAAGGAAAGACTCTTGGGATGTCCAATATCAGGGGTGGATCCAGCACTTTCTGTTTTCAGTTTAATGTAGGGCATTCTGATAGAGCCTTGTGTAAGTACCGGCATCAGTGTAGTCAATGTGTGGGTCCCCACCCAGCCTTTCGTTGTACCAGTAGTGGCTTCTGAGGGTGGGGTTCGAGTGTTCGGCCCACGGGGACCTTTCCTGGAGGAGTGCATGGTTAAAGCGCCTTATCCCATTAACTTGGCTGCTCTCGATACATGGTTGAGAGTCTACCCAGTGGAGGATGCTGCACAGTTGTTTGGGGATGGTTTCCATGTTGTTTTTGTTATTCCTTTTATGGGGCCATCTCTTTTTCATCTTTGTTGTAATGGTCCTTTTGTTCGCTTGTATGCAGCTGTGGTGCAAGACAAGTTAATGAAGGAGTTGAGTTTGGGTAGGATTGCTGGTCCTTTTTCTTCTCCTCCATTTCTAGATTTCATGGTTTCACCTTTGGAGGTTGTGCCTAAGAAGGAGCCCAGTTAGTTCATAATCTGTCTTTTTCAGCTGGGCATAGTGTAAATTTGTTTATTGGTCTGCTTTTCTGTTCTGTTCAGTATACTTCTTTTGAAGTGGCGGTCTCAATGTTGCATAGTTTGGGCCCAGGGGATTTGTTGGCTAAGGCAGATATAGGGCCAGATTCTGTAAAGGATGTCTAAAAGTTAGGCATTGTTTGGACATTCAGGAGCACAATGCTGAGTGCGATTCTATAATGCATAGACACACTATAGATAATCGCGCTCAGCGGTGCTTAGCGAATCTAAGCACGTCTGCAAACTGTGATCCACGAACCAACACATTCGGCTCAACACACTCTTGATATGATTCTTACACCTAAATCTCAAAATATCTCTCATTCAGTTCCAAATATCTTTCCCGTACCTTGGTCTGACCATCATAAGAACATAAGAACATAAGCAATGCCTCTGCTGGGTCAGACCTGAGGTCCATCTTGCCCAGCAGTCCGCTCACGCGGCGGCCCAACAGGTCCAGGACCTGAGTAGTAATCCTCTATTTATACCCTTCTATTCCCTTTTCCAGCAGGAAAATGTCCAATCCTCTCTTAAATCCCAGTACTGTATTCTGCCCTATAACGTCCTCTGGAAGTGCATTCCAAGTGTCCACCACACTTTGGGTAAAGAAGAACTTCCTGGCATTTGTATTGAATCTGTCCCCTTTCAACTTTTCCGAATGCCCTCTTGTTCTTTTATTTTTTGAAAGTTTGAAGAATCTGTCCCTCTCTACTCTCTCTATGCCCCTCATGATCTTATAAGTCTCTATCATATTCCCTCTAAGTCTCCTCTTCTCCAGGGAAAAGAGACCCAGTTTCTCCAATCTCTCAGCGTATGAAAGGTTTTCCATCCCTTTTATCAGACGTGTCGCTCTTCTCTAAACTCTCTCGAGTAACGCCATATCCTTCTTAAGGTATGGCGACCAAAACTGGACACAGTATTCCAGGTGTGGGCGCACCATCACCCGATACAGCGGCAGGATAACTTCTTTTGTCCTGGTTGTAATACCCTTCTTGATTATACCTAGCATTCTATTCGCTCTCTTAGCAGCTGCTGCGCACTTTGCCATCGGCTTCATTGACCTGTCCACCATTATCCCCAAGTCCCTCTCTTGGGTACTCTCATTCAATAACATCCCTCCCATTGTATAGTTGTACCTCGGGTTTCTACTTCCCACATGCAATACTTTACATTTCTCAACGTTGAACTTCATTTGCCATTTTGTCGCCCATTCCCCTAGTTTGTTCAAGTCTCTTTGCAATTCCTCACAGTCCTCTTTAGTCCGAGCTCCCCTAAATAGTTTGGTGTCATCTGCAAATTTTATTATCTCACACTTCGTCCCTGTTTCTAGATCATTTATGAATATATTAAATAACAGCGGCCCGAGCACCGAGCCCTGAGGAACACCACTCGTGACCCTCCTCCAGTCAGAGTAGTGGCCCTTCAACCCTACCCTTTGTTTCCTACCTGCCAACCAGTTTCTGATCCATCTATGTACGTCTCCGTCCACCCCATGGTTCTTCAGTTTCCGGAGTAATCGTTCATGAGGCACCTTGTCAAAGGCTTTTTGGAATTCAAGGTATATGATGTCTATGGGGTCACCTCTGTCCATCTGTTTGTTAATTCCTTCGAAGAAGTGTAGTAAGTTGGTTAGGCACGATCTCCCCCTGCAGAAACCATGTTGGCTGGTTATCCAAAGTTTGTTTCTTTCCAAGTGATCATCGATGTTTTCTTTTATCAGTGCTTCCGCCATTTTTCCCGGAACCGAGGTCAGACTCACCAGTCTGTAGTTTCCCGGGTCACCTCTTGATCCCTTTTTAAAGATGGGCGTGATGTTGGCCGTCTTCCAATCCTCCGGGATCACGCCTGTTTTCAGGGATAGGTTGCATATTTGCTGCAGTAGTTCTGCTATCTCCTCCTTTAGTTCCTTCAGAATCCTTGGATGAATTCCGTCCGGACCTGGAGATTTGTCAATTTTTAGTTTATCTATCTGCCTGCGCACATCTTCAAGGCTCACTTCCATGAATGTTAATTTTTCTGCTTGATTTCCAATGAAGAATTGCTCGGGTTCCGGTATGTTGGTTGTGTCTTCGTTCGTAAATACAGACGAAAAGAACATGTTCAGTCTTTCCACGACTTCTTTCTCCTCCTTCACTACTCCCTTCCTGACTCCATCATTCAGCGGTCCCACCTCCTCCCTAGCTGACTGTTTCCCTTTAACATATCTGAAGAACGGTTTGAAATTTCGAGCCTCCCTGGCTAACCTCTCTTCATATTCTCTTTTGGCTTTTCGAACCACACGGTGACATTGTTTTTGATACTTCCTGTGCTCTATCCAGTTCCCTTCAGTTTTGTCCTTTTTCCATCTCCTGAATGAATTTTTCTTATTACTTATCGCTTCCTTCACTATTTTAGTCATCCATATCGGGTCCTTTATTCGACTCTTTTTGCTCCCTTTCTGAATCTGGGGATGTACAGATTCGCGCCTCACTCACCGTGTCCTTGAAAAAAGACCAGGCATGTTCTACCATCCTCCATTTCTTGGAAGTGTTCCTAAGTTTCTTCCTTACCATTTTCCTCATTGCTTCATAGTTTCCTTTTCTGAAGTTGAAAGTTGTTGCCATGGTTCTCTTTCCTTTTGGTATTCCTGCTTCAACCTTGAACTTGATCATGTTATGATCACATTAACCCATTTAGGATTAGATCCAAAGTGGCATTTCCTCTCGTCGGTTCTCTAACAAGCTGCTCCATGAAGCAATCTTGTGTAGCCTCCAGGAATTCTGTTTCCCTAGCGCATTTTGAGTTTCCAAGATTCCAGTCCATCCCGGGGTAGTTGAAGTCTCCCATAATAACTGTGCAACCGTTTTTGCATTCTTGTTTCATCTCGGCTTCCATTTCTTTATCGATATCTCCGGTTTGCCCGGGTGGACGATAGTATAGGCCCATATTTATTTCATGTCCCTTTCTACCTGGTATTTTAACCCATAGCGATTCCAGCTTGTTGGTCGTCTCCGCTGTGTCTATTCTTGTCGATTGTATGGTTTCTTTTATGTATAGGGCTATTCCACCTCCTTTCTGTCCTGACCTGTCCTGGCGATAGAGCTTAAATCCTGGCAGTGTTGTATCCCCTTTGCTTTCCTCATTCCACCATGTTTCAGAGATTCCAATGATGTCTAAGTCTTCTGCATTGGCCACGGCTTCCAATTCCCCCATTTTGTTTCCTAGGCTCCTTGCATTAGTATATATGCAGTTTAGATCCTGGCATTTAAGTGTCTTCATTTCCTTTCCTTGTGTTTTGGTCTTTAATGTCTTCTCTTTTGGTACACTCCTTCTAACCTCTTCTTCTGGGTTAGTCGACTCCTATAATTTGTCCGTTGTTTCTTCCGAGCCTTGCATTCCCTTAGTATCATCACGTGATACCTTCTTCCGAATCATCGACGCTAGGTCGACTGTCGGCTTTCCCCTTCCTCTTAGTTTAAAGCCTGTTCTATTCCTCTCTTGACGTTGTTTGATAGAAATCTTGTTCCCTCCGCGCTCAGGTGCAGTCCATCTCTCCTGTAGAGCTTGCTCTTGCCCCAGAACGTTGTCCAGTTCCTCACGAAGTGGAATCCTTCTTCCTCACACCATTTCCTCATCCATGCATTTATTGATTGTAGTTCCTCCTGCCTTTTCACATCTGCCCTCGGTACCGGTAGGATCTCTGAGAACGCTATCTTCTGGGTCCTCATCTTCAGCTTCATTCCCAGGATCTTGAACTGTTCTATCAGCATGCTCCTTCTGTAGTCTCTCCTGCTGACATCATTAGTCCCGATGTGGATCATCACTGCGGTCTCTTCCGTCTCCGCTCCTTCCAGGATCTTCCCAATTTTGTCCACGATGTCCTTGGTTCTTGCTCCTGGGAGGCAGGTCACCAGTCGATCCTCTCTCCCTCCTGCTATGTGGCTGTCCACATGCCTTAGGATCGAGTCTCCCACTAGGATTGCTGACTTTCCCTTCTTCAATTTTCGCTTCGGTCTCAGGTCAAGTGTCCCCGGTGTGCTTCACTCTTTCCTCTTCTGGACATCAATTAGCCAATTTCTCCCCCTCTTGTGGTGTTCCTCTGTGGGTGTCTTCTTTGGGGTCATCTGCTTCTTGTTCTCCCTTCCGTGTTGGTGTTGGTATATCTTCATCTTTCATCTGAAGTTTATCCTCTTCCACCCTCCTCCTGTATGCCTCCTCAATGAAATTCTCGAGTTCTCTAACTTCCTCTTCGATGTGTCTCTCACTCATGAAGTCTTCAGCTGTCTTGACTGGGTCCTCCATGGTGTAGAGTTCTTCTAGCTCCTGTATCTTGTCCTCTAGTCATTTGACTTCCTTCTTCAAGCTTTTCAGCTCCTGGCACCGACCGCTTACGTATGACTGTCTCCCCGAGGGGAGGTAGTCATACATATGACAGTCCGTGCAGAACACTGGAAAGCTCATCTTCTGGTTCCCCTCTGCTTCCATTGTCGTTCCTGCTTTAAGATAACAGTTAAGATTACGTGTTTCTTCTGTGCCTGCTTCCTGCCTTCTTCCTGTGTGTGCAGCCTTTGCTATTCCTTACCTTACTTATGCTTATGTGTTTGTTCCTCCTGTGCCTGCTTCCCTCAGCACCTGCTTCCTGCCTTCTTCTTGTGTGTGCTGCCTATTCTTCCTATGTGTGCTGCCTTTGTAATACCTTCTTCTTGTGTGTGCTCCCTTCTTCCTGTGTGTTCTGCCTTTACTCTACCTTCTTCTTGTGTGTGCTGCCTGTGTTCTACCTTCTTGTGTGTGCTACCTTTGTCTTGTGTGTGCTGCCTTTGCTCTAGATTTTCTTACTTGCAGAACCATTACATCCAAACCATTCCTCTGAAATTAAAAAAGATCTCATTTAGAGACTTTTCCAAACTTGAAACCTCAGACATCACACCTTTTTTCTGTACTTCAACTACTTTCCCCAACTTTAACTCTATTGAGGAACAACTTCAATTCTGGAATTCCTCCCTTGAATCTATTGTGAATACAAAAATACCTTTGATCTCAAAAACTGTGTCGGCTCGTAAACTGAGAAATCCCTGGTATTCGGAAGAACTATCTCTGTTAAAAACACAACTTCGCTCTTTAGAAAGGAAATGGCGATCTTCCAAAACCCCATCTAACCTTCAACATTTTAGTGAAAAGGCTTCTCTTTATAAAAATAAAATCAATCAGGCAAAAAAAACATACTATGCTAATAAAATTCAAAAAGCAAAAAATTCATCTGCCCTATTCACTATTCTAAAATCCATTAACCCAGAGACAAAAACCAATACTACTAACCAAAAATCAACTTTAAAAGCACAGGAACTGGCAGACTACTTCTGCCAAAAGATTGCCACCATTAGACAAAACTTTGTTAGTAACAAGACAAATAAGCTTGCAGCCGAGGATACTACTTACCACATACCGACAGCTAAATGCATTAATTTCAAAACACCATCTTTAGGGGACATAGAAGGCTACCTAAAAACAATTAATCTAAAAGGCTCTCGACTAGAAATCATACCCCCATTTTATCTAAAAAAATTTTTTGCTTGCTTTGGCCCTTTCATCCTATCTCTTATTCAAAATAGTCTGCTCACTGCAACCGTTCCCACTTCTTGGAAAACTTCAATTGTCACACCAATATTAAAAAACTTTAAAGTAAGTCAGGATGATACTTCTAATTACCGCCCAATTTCCAATTTACCTTTTCTAATGAAACTAACTGAAAAACTAGTTTTTGAACAACTTTCTGATTTTATCGAATCCTCGAACGCCCTCCACCCAAATCAAACTGGTTTTCGAAAACACCACAACACAGAATTTTCGATGATTGGTCTTATAACAAATATCCATTACTACTTAGACCATCATAAATCCGTTGCCCTTTTTTCATTAGATTTATCTGCAGCGTTCGATACCATTGACCACAAACTTTTATTGAATCGGTTAGAATCCTTAGGTATAGGTGGTCAAGTTCTGAAATGGTTAACCTCTTTTCTATCAGATTGTTCCTCCAGAGTCAGATTCAATGACGACTATTCTTCATATTATTCTTCTACCTATGGGATACCTCAAGGGTCTATTCTGTCACCTCTCTTATTTAATATTTTTCTATCCCCTCTTCTCACTATTTCACAATCACTGGGCTTTACTTCTTTCTCTTATGCAGATGATATTCAATTCCTGCATCCTTTCGACCCGGTAAATGACGAAGAAATAACAGCCATCAATAAAAAATTAGACTTGATAAAAGATTGGTTAAGTTCTAATAAATTGGCATTAAACATTCAAAAATCCAAAACCATGTTTTTTACCTGGAAAGGAGACTTAACGCCAATATCACCGTTCATCCTAGATAATACCCCCCTAGAGTCTGTACCTATGCTGAAAATTCTCGGAGTAGTGGTTGATGTTGATTTATCATTTCATAATCACATCAGTCAAATAGTTAAATCTTGTTTCCATAAACTACGTTTGATTCGTTCAATTTCTACATTTCTAGATCCTAAATCTGTCAATATATTAATCCATTCTTTGATCATATCTAAAATCGATTACTGTAACTCTCTTTTAATCAATATAACACAGAAAGAAAAAAGACGGCTTCAGATAATTCAAAATACGGCAATAAAACTTATTCATAAAGCGAAAAAATATGATCATGTCACACCATTAATTATTAAATCACACTGGCTTCCCATTTCTCACCGAATTAACTTTAAGATTCTAATTTTAGTATTTAAAGTTCTAATCTTTAACGAACCACAATTTATGTCAAGAATGATTATTCCATATAATGCCCCACGTTCTCTACGATCATCTTCTTCAAACTTACTAACAATTCCATCTTTGAAAATCGTTGGCACAAGAAGAAATGATATGTTTGCTGTTATGGCTCCTAAATTGTGGAATTCACTGCCAAATTATATTAGAAATGAAAAAGATCTTTCATCTTTTAAAAAATTATAAAAACTTTTTTGTTTCAAGATGCTTTTGATGTGTAAAATGACCCATCTTGGACCTCTCACATTTTGTTAAGGATATCAAACTCTTTAGCCCCTTTCCCTCCCTATTGTTTTTTTTCCTTTTATGTAATTTCCAATAGAGAATGAAATTGTAACTTTTCCCCCCTTTCCTTCTTTAACCATGTCTGTCTTTTATATAATTGCAAAAATGTAAATGGACTAATTTAGTTTGTATGTTGTTTAGTTCGTCCAATTGTATGTGAGACCACTATCTAGTGGCTTTTTAAATTGTACATCGCTTAGAAAATTTGTATAAGCGATTCATCAAATGGTAATAAAACTTGAAACTTGAAACTTTTGCAGAATCACCTTTTAGGCATTGCATAGACGTCCTAGTAACATCTGTAACTTTATTGTGTGTTAGCATTATGATGTCATTAGAATGGCAATTTTATGTTATTTTATACTTTAAAATTTGAATGCAGTAAAATGCTGGTACCACTATTATATTTTATTTATTTCTGTATCCCTAGCAGACTAGGTCCTTTAAGGCTCTTATGTGGATGATTTATTTGTATGTGGATGGAATTATTTTATGTGGATGATTTCAGTGTACCTTTGGAACTTTGACACTTTCAAATAAAGTCCATTTAGGAACATCGTCATTCCACAGAGTTTTTTTTGTTTTCTCTTAATTATTTATATACCATTTATATCCTATGTGGCATTTAAATTTGGCTCCTTTATCATATTTCTCTTCTGTTCTAGTTGCACAGGGTCACAAGGAGCAATGGTGGATTTGAACCAACAACGTCAGGGTGCTAAGGCCCTAGCTCTAGCCACTGTGCCATAAACTCTGCCATTAAATTACATGTCAGTTCCAAAGCCAAGCTTATATTCTCTTGATTCACAAGTAGTCATTTTTCTAGGATAAATATCAAACATGTACCTTTAACACTTTAACACTTGTCCAGTTCCTCTGCTGTTTTCTAAAAAAACTTCTTCTGTCCTCTGTGTTCCTCAATCAAAGCACATTGGAAAAAATGTATATATATATATATACAGTATATATATATATATATACAGTATATATATATTGCATACTAAATCTTCAATTTTTTGGGTGTAAAGAGGACTCTTTGCAAAAGCAGGTCTACTTTTGAGCGTGAGTTGGATGCTAGGTAGGTGCAAGTTATGTGGATGTGACTGGAGGCATCTGCATATAGGTGAACGGGGCTTCTATTTTGGGGGGTATAGAGGACTCCAGTTTGATATAGAGTTCATAAGATGTTTAATAATGCATTACTTAAGCAAAGCATATGAATATATATATATATATATATATATATATATATATATATATATATATATATATATGCCATGGTGTTTGGAAACACCAACCTTCTGCCGAGGGGCCATAATAAATACCTAACAAAACAACCCCAACACTTTCCCCTCCTTACCAAAGACCAAAACCAGTGCTCCCCAAAACACACAAACACCTTCTATCCATCCTGTACACAGAGCAAAATCTTCTGCTTTGGGGGGTAAAGAGGACTCCTCATTGATAATAATAGAAAATGATGTTTAATAATGTATTACTCAAGCAAAGCACATGAGATATATATAGCATACTAAACCTCATTCCCAAAGGCTAAGAAAATAAGAAGTAAATCCCTACTCACAATGGCTTTGGTACAGAGCAAGTGGATATGTCTGATGTACAATCTTCTAAAAAGTTTTGATGCACATTCTTGACATCATTGTGACATCATCAACATGCACCTAGATGGCAGATTGTCACTAAAAAAAATAGGAATATGTGCTGGGGTTTGTGACCATATTAAGGATTTGAACCCACAGTCTGTGCAAGATGGACATAGTGCTTTTAACCACTGAGCCACAGGAGCTTCCTTTTAGGCAGGGGTTCTTGTCATGTGAGATGAGATCAAAGTCATCTCGGGATACAAATAAGTTTCCCTCTAGAACCTGGAAAGAGCAGAGTTCAAATGTAAATGGCAAAGTCCACAACCCATACTCTCTTATGAGACCAAAAAAACTGTCAGGTTACTGGGGGAGGGGGAAATAGAGGTTGTATGGATCTGAACCCATAACCTGTAGAAGATGGAAGAAGTGCCTTTAGCCAGTGAGCCACAGGTGCTTCCTTATAGGTAGGGGTTCCTATTCTTTTTTAGTGACATTCTGCCATTGATGATATCACAATGATGCTCGGCAGAATGGATAGTCTGTCGGGGTGATTTACTCCTCCTTTGCAAGTGTGGCCTTTTTGTCTCAGTTATTGGGACATGGTAATCCTTGTGATTCCTTTTTAGTGTACAAATTATTTAAGGACTTTCAACGCTCTGGCTGTGCTTGGTGTGCGAGGTCTCTGTTGCTTGTCTATTTCTCCTGCATTGCTGCTGCAGTTCTGGGACTCTGCCTACAGTCTGTGCTGATGGCTTTGAGGTCCTGTTATTTCAGGTGGTATTTAGAGTTGCCTTCTTTGCTGTTCTAAGGGTCAGTGAGTTGGTTGCACCAGCAAAATCTGCTACTGGTGTGACTGGGCTGCTTGTATCTGATGTATTTTTCAGAGGCAATGCTTGCATTTGCGTATTCATCGATCTAAGACAGACCAATCGAGTACAGGTGTATGGGTATGCTTGCAGGTGCTAGGGTTTTGTGTCCAGTCCATCTGTTTTGAAAATGTGTTTGGTGGTGGTTGGACTTACTGGTCTATAATTTCCAGGATCTCCCCTGGAAACCTTTTAAAAAATTGGCGTAACATTGGCCACCCTCCAATCTTCAATTTTAGCAACAGGTTACAGATCATTAACAGCAGGTCAGCAATTTCATATTTGAGTTCTTTTAGTACCCTGGGATATATATCATCTGGTCCAGGCAATTTATCACTTTTCGATTTAGCTTAGTACATCTTCCAGATTCACAGAGATTTCTTTCAGTTCCTCCACATCATCACCCTTGAAAATCATTTCCACTTCAGGTAGATCTGTTTCGTAAAGACTGAAACAAAAAATTCATTCAGTCTCTCAGCTATGGTCTTATCCTCCCTGCTCCTTGATCATCCAACGGTTCCACGGATTCCCTCACAGGTTTTCTGCTTCTGATGTACCTAAAAAATTGTAAACAATACGATGAAACTTTCCACTTAATGTGCGGCAGTGGCCAATAAAGCAAACAAGATGCTAGGAATTATTTAAAAGGGGATGGTTAACAAGATTAAGAATGTTATAATGCATCTGTATCACTTCATGGTGCGACCTCACCTGGAATATTACGTTCAATTCTGGTCTCCTTATCTCAAGAAAGATCTATACTAGACACTCAATGAAGTTACAGGGACATACTTTTAAAACCAATAGGAGGAAATATTTTTTCACTCAGAGAATAGTTAAGCTCTGGAACACGTCGCCAGAGGTTGTGGTAAGAATGGATAGCGTAGCTGGTTTTAAGAAAGGTTTGGACAATTTCCTGGAGGTAAAGTCCATAGTCTATTATTGAGACAGAATGGGGGAAACGATTGTTTGCCCTGGTTTGGTAGCATAGGAATGTTGCTACTCTTTGGGTTTTTGCCAGGTTCTGGTGACCATGATTGGCCACCGTGAGGATGAGCTACTGGGCTAGATGGGCATTAGTCTGAACCAGTAAGAGATAGAAAAAAAAATACTGAGTTAAGTGGAATGGGTAGATGTGAATCGCTTGTTTACTTTTTCCACAATACTAGGACCAGGGAGCATGCAATTAAGCTACTAAGTAGTAGATTTAAAACTAACCAGAGAAAATATTTCTTCACTCAATGTGTAATTAAACTCGAATTCATTACCAGAGAATGTGGTGAAAGCAATTAGCTTGGCAGGGTTTAAAAAAAGAGCTGGATAATTTCATAAAACAAAAGTCCATAAGCTGTTATTAGATTGATTTGGGGAAATCCACTCCTTATTCCTTGTTTAAGCAGCATAATATCTGTTTTATTCTTGGGATCTTGCCATTTTCTTGTGACCTAGATTGGCCACTGTTGAAAACAGGATACTGGGCTTGATGGACCTTTGATCTGTTCCAGTTTGGCAACTCTCATGTTCTTATATATAACTGCATGCTTCTGCAGATCAGTATAAGTATTGTTCTGTTAATATATTTTGATTGGGGGTGGGGGGGCACTTGAGGTAGTTTTGACTTAGGGAAGTGCTGTGGATCCTACTATTTCATAAGGGTGTTGGCTCCTTTAAAATGTGGCCCAGATGCATCAGGCCACAGCTTGGTAGTCCAATGCTCCCGAGCAGTAGAATAACCCCATCTTTTAGCTGAGGATATTTTACCAACTATAACACAGCATTGCAGTCGCATTATAGTGTTTACATAGTAATGAGCTGCTTTATATGAATTTGCATGTTTTCCATTTCGTTCCAATAACATTCAGAGTGACCTAAATAATGCTGTACCAGGGCAGCGTAATCAGTGTTAGAGCCTTTTATCGCATGTGTTAATGCTCTAACACAACTAGCTAATTATCCCTCTAAGTTTCACAGAACAGAGACAAAAAAGTAGCATCTTCGAATCTCCTTTCAAGTAGCTCCTTGCTAAAATTTTATTTCATGACCCCATTCAGAATCTGGAGAGTGTTGACATTGTAACTGCATTGATGCTTCTAATTTAAAAAAAACATATTTTAAGAGCCCAGAAGAAAAATGTTTAGAATCACTACAGTTTTAAATTAAATCATCGACGTTGCACAGATAATGAATTATAGATTGAATTCATGTTGTGGGATATTAAGTTTCTGGGCATATCTAGAAGTAAATGTTTTATAACAGGATTAAATATTGCTAGCATAATGTAACATTTGCCAATATGAATTGTTCAATTTGTACTGCTTGCCATTTTTTTTCATTATTCATAAAACAATAGACATACATTATAAGAACTAGAATGGAGAAATAAGTTCTTTTTGTATGATCTTACCAGCCGTTAAGTAAACATTACATAGCCAGGGCACTAACAATTTTCAGCTGAATCCACTTGAATACTTTCTGGACTCTAGAAGGCGAATGTCAGATAAAAATCTAAGTAGCAACTGTCATAAAATGTGTGTTTAATGTACAGGGTTGCGTGCATCTGATAGCACTGTAGAAATGACAGGTAGTAGTAGTAGGTTCATCCAAAACCAGAAAAAGTATTCAGACCACACAGGAGAATTTAATTAAATATAATTTAAAAATTATAATCACCCACCCCCACCTCCGATATTCAGTTGGAGGCAGTGAGGCACCTAAGTTAAGAGTTTTAATTGGTCATTAATGGCGCACTACTGTATTTTTCGCTCCATAAGATGCACTTTTTTTTCCAAAAAAGTGGGTGGAAATGTCTGTGTGTCTTATGTGTCTTTCCAGAATTCACTTCAAATGCTCCTGTCTAGCTTTCAAGATAATTCATGGCATCCTTCCGCCACTAATCCCTCTATCCTTCCTCGCCCAAACGCCTGCTACCACCAGATCCGCCCACAGACATAAACTATCCTTCCCCTCTCTACATGGCATCCCCCAGCAGGCAAACTGGGAAGATCCCTCCTCTCCAAAATCACGGGCCTTTGGAACGATCTCACTATCCCGCTGCGGAACCTGGGCTCCCTCCAACTGTTCCGGAAACAACTGAAAACCTGGCTTTTCTCTAATATATAACATCTCCTGCTTACTTCCCCTCTTTTTCATATGCTCTTGTAAACTCTCTCTCCCCTCTCTTCCTGTATTTTTAAGCTTTGTAAACCGTGTCGAGCTCCGCTTCCGTGGAGATGATGCGGTATATAAACTTAAGGCTTAGTTTAGTTTAGTTTAGTTTATGGAGCGAATATTGCATCACAGACCATAATGTGCAGTGTTTTCCCTAAATTAGGTGAGTACCCTGCTGTCTGCCAGGGAAACTTACAGTATATACCAGTGGTTTCAAACTCAAACCCTTTGCAGGGCCATACTTTGGATTTGTAGATACTTGAAGGGCCTCAGAAAAAAAACAGTTAATGTCGTATTAATGAAATGACAATGTTGCATGAGGTAAAACTCTTTCTAGTTTATAAATCTTTCCTTTTGGCTAAGTCTTAATAATAATATTGTAATTTATAGCTAAAGAGACATATGATCAAGAAACTGTTTTATTTTACTTTTGTGATTATGGTAAACATACCTCAAAGGCCTCAAAATAATACCTGGCGGGCCGCGAGTTTTTACGGTATCTTTTTTCACCTTTTTAAATCCTGGTGGTTCAGCGGGGTATCAGCAGGAGCGAGCTTTCCGTGCTCCTGCCCTCGCTGAGCCCCTCCCTCGCTGTATGGCTGCCTCAGATCTCACGGCTGGCGGCGCGTAAGGCAGGAGAGAGCTTTTCGTGCTCCAGCCTGGACCCGCACCGCTCTCTGAATGGCTGCCGTCAGTTCTCACGAGTCCCGCCGTTCAAAACTAATTAAGAAAATCAAAGTAGGTGCCACAAGACATCTAGAAAAAAGGCACCTGAATCACATCTACGCAGATGATTAGCAGCGCTGAATATCAACAGAGGTGTGGTTATGGGCGGGGTTGATGTTCGGTGCCACAAAGTGTGATTCTATTTCTAAGATAGGCGCCAGAAATGTAGGCCTGTAAAACCGTGGCCTACATTTCCAGTGTCTATCTTCGACGCAGACCGTGATTCTCAAAATGGTGCCGTAGTTTGAGTGACATGCAACCGGTGCCATTTTTTTCAGGTGCTGGCCAATTCCAGCGCCATTTTGAGAATCTTGCTGCCTGCCACTGGTGTTATTCTTGGATATATAATACTGGGCTCTGTCCAGGTTTTGGCATTTATGATTTTTCATCCAGCTAACATATAACTGGCTAAGTCAATATTCAGCCTTTGACAGCATAAACCAAACCATTTAAAAACAAGACTGCTTATTAGCTTTTAATTTTTCGATGGCAATACGCGGTGGCATGTTGTTCCACTGGAAAGACGTCAGTATCTTTTCCAACTTATGGTACACTTTTAGAATTAAAATAGAAAGGCAACATCTGAAGAGTGTAATTCATTTTGGGCATTATCATCATTTTAATGGTTTCCCGCCTGCTCCACCATGAAAGTCGCAATGGTGACCGTTTTTTAGTTAAATCTTGCGCTGTTTTAATTCATTCAATAGGACCGTTTCTTCAATGCCTGAACCAAATAATATGCCAAGGTATTTTAATATAGAGGCTACCATGTTGAACTTATATTCCAAGACCTCAGTGTTAACATCCGGACAGCATTATAGCATTAATGAATATTATTATATGTTGTTGTATTATCTTATATGTTGTTCTTTATTATCTTATATATATATATATATATATATATATATATATATATATATATATATATATATATATATATATTTGATTCAAGTTTTATTGCATTGTGTTTTATGAGATACAAATTTTTAATAAAAATTTTTAAATATGGAAAAAAAAGGACTGCTATTTATGTGGCCCAGTTCAACTGATTTACTTACTGGGTGAGGGGCTGAATATCAGCACTTAACCCCACCCCTGGAATACCCACAGGGTAGCTGCTTTTGAATTCGGTGCTAACTGGTCATTTTCAGCTAAGACAACCAGTTTAACCAGTTGTTAGCCATTTCTGGATGGTTAAATCATTGGGAATATCAGTCGGTACATTTACAGTTCAGGAAAACATTCAAGGTGTATAACATTAGCATTCACACTCCATCACCTACAACTGAAAGCTAAACACCATCAATCATTAATCACACAACTCAATTTTGTTGGAATAAATATTTGGCTACAGCTTTCTATCGTAACATTATGTCTAATCCGTGTCCAAAACCAACAAACACCCCACACCCCAGGGAGCTATTCGGTATTGAAGCTAGCTCCCGTTGTTTTTAAACATATAACATCCTCTCAAACATGACTTGTGGTGACACCAGGCTATTCTTCCCCTTGCACCTATGAGTGTTACATTTATTAACTGCTCATCCCAGCTCCAACTGGGCCAAACTCCATTTTTTGCCTCATCCAAAGCTGCAAATGACTCCCCCAACCCCAAAAGCTCAAACATAAAATCTATAATACCCCCCAACACTGACAAAAAAACATACCACCAGCACACATGGGAAGGAGAGATGGATCATTTTATTCTTGGAGACTACTCTACTCTTCCCCCTTCTTCAGAGAACTCCCTCTAACTTGCCACAAACATTCAACCAGCCCCGTGACTGCTCCACCCCATCACCTCAAAAAACTCCCTATTTCTTTTCTTTCTTACAAGCTCTGTCTATTAACCTTTTCTTATCTCCTCTTAGAAACTCGTCAATCCTTATTTCCCTTTGCATTTCATTATGTAATTGTAAGGGTGCTTCTGCTCAATGGTATAAATGATTGAAGTTGAGCACGTGTAAGGCACCCATAAGAACACAAGGATCTTGGGAGTTTAATTGGAATATACATTTAGATGAGTCTCAAAGGAAATCGGTTTGGAGTTCAGTCACTTTTTCATTACACTCGGTGAGTTTAATGCAATCTTCCTTCTTTTTACTACATAAGGCTCTTTGGACCCCAGTTAAAGTGTCAAAGATAGATACCTCCTGTGGAAAGTTCTGTTGGTCATGCAAAGATGGGATTGGAACATTAGAACAAATGTTGTTTGAATGTCCTTAAGTGTCTGATTTTTGGAATAAGATCTGGTCAACAATTTCAGATTTGCTTCCTATATCAGAGCCATTAACTTATTCAATAATTATTCTGTGGGGGTTGGGTTTATGGTCTTCATTAAGCTCCTCTAAGACAAAATTGTCGAATAACTTAATAATGATTACCATTAAAACAATTTAAATTAATTGGAAGGATCTTTCTAAATTGGAATATAATACATGATGGAGCACTTTGGGGTCCTTTTATCAAGCTGCAGTAGGGGTTTAACGTGCGTAATACCGCATGTTAAACCGCCTGCCGCACTTGCCGCTAACGCCTACATTGAGCAGGCGTTAGTTTTTTAGCCAGCCGCGGGGGTTAGCATGTGTTGAAATGTCTGACGCACTAACCCTGCTAGCGCGGCTTGATAAAAGGACCCCTTTATGTTTATATAGCAAATATGAAAAAATTTATGTGATGAAGCGTGGTAGTTTGAGACAGTTTAATAAGATATGGAATTGTTTACTTAAATTCACAGATTTAATGTTATTGTATTTAATTTATATCGTATGTTATGACACCCTTTGACTTTATTTATTTTATTTTATTATATTGTTTGTGTTGTGTTTTTTCAAAATTTTTCAATAAAATCTTATTGGAAAAAAAAGAAATAGTAGGATCCAGAACACTCCCTTAAGCCAAAACTACCTCAAGTACATCCCCCCCCATCAAAAGATATTAACAGAACAATCCTTATCTTGATCTGCAGAAGCATGCAATTATATATGTGGAGGGCCATAAACGTCTAAGTCCAATTTGGACATAGGATGCTAGTTGCCCAAGGTCAGCACTGGTAAAATGTGCATTCTCAAAAAGTATATCTAAACTATTCCATTTTTTTGAAAATCGTCTACTTCTACATCTAGCCATTTGATCTTTATGCCACATTCTCATCCAAAAAAATCGTCCAAGTCCCAAACACCTAAAACAAGACCTTTTGGATGTTGGAGGGGCTAGCAAAATGATGGACTGGCCACCCAGACATGGCAACACAACAATGGGGCACCTTACAGGGCACCACTGTGAACTTTACAAAAAGGGTACCACATAAACATCTCACCAGAACTCCCTTTCAGGTCATGGTGAGCCCCAAAAACCCACCATACCCACCTGTTTACAACCCCAATAGCCTTTATGGCTGCAGGTGGTACCTATATGGCAGTACAGTAGGGTTTTGGAGGGGTTTGGGGGGACCCATATTTTCCACCATGAATGTAGTGGATAGAGTGGCCTATGGGCCTGGGTCCTCCTCTCTATGGTTCACTAGCCCACCCCCCCAGACTACTTAAGCCATCTCTGTGCAGCTCTATTAGGCTTTCCTATGCCAGGTGCTGATGTTCTGGAGGCAGGTATGTATGTTTTTATTCCAATTTTTATGGTGAGAGGGGGTCAGTGATTACTGGGGGAGTGTGTATGGGATTGTACTTTGTGTCTACAGTGGTTATCTGGTCACTTCAATACATTTTGGGCACTTATTCCTGGTTTTAGATCGCCTAAGTCACAACATATAAGTTCCATCTAGGCAGCCTCATCAAACTTTTGATTATCCCTACAGTATGACTAAGTCTAGGTCGGCCCTTGTCTTGCCCACATCCTGCCCTAACCACTCCTCTGAAAATGCCCCTTTCAGCTCTGGGTGCACAGTGGGATTCAGAGGCCTAAAAAGTCTCTGGATATGATTAAAAACCCATTTCAATTATCGGCATTTGGATGACCTGTCTTTTGACAATGTTATAGAAAAAAAACAGGTAAGTAGGGGTAGTGGACACAGCTGAAGAATAAATGAGGATGTTAAGGCAAGGTCAGAGGAGGCAAAAGAGTCAGAGAAGTCAGCATGAATGTTAAAATCCCTGAGAATAAGGAAGGAGATAAAAGTTTGAGAAAGAAGTTAAGCCAGTGTCAAAGTCAATGAGAAAGAACGAAAGAAAATAACTTATCAGGGGGTTGAGAAATGACTCCTATCCAAAGAGGAAGTGGAGTGACTAGATGAATGGAGTTAACTTAGAAGAAAAGCAGTGATACTTAAGAGAAATAAGAAGTTGAAATCTACAAGAAGGTAAGAATAGCAGTGCAACATCACCTCTGCAGCCAACCAGGTGAAGTGTATAGGAGAAAAGGTAACCTCCATGACACTGGGCAACAGCTGAAGCACAGTTTTGAGGGCAAAGTCAAGACTCAGAGCAAACAGAGGAAAATATGACAAATAAAAAGGTTGTGGCTGTAGCCAAGTTTGTTGGAGACACTGGGCATTCCACAGGGTACATGAAAGGAGAGGAACAGAAATAAGATTGGAGACATTGTGGTATGACCTGCAGGTGACCCTTCAAAATACGCCAACAATCCCGCACAGGACTTATGCGCTCTGCCTTAAAGCAGTTCCTGTTAGCACTTTGGAGGGGGGTTGTGGGGGGGGAACTCCCCCACACTAAACTTACAACTGTTCACACTCCTGTTTGTGGGAAACCCCCCCTATACTGAAAACTGCCGAATACCCCAAAAACAAAGGAAAGTAGCAGCTTCCACTGTAATGGGGGGGTTCCCTCCCCCCCCATGGAAGCACAAACATTTGTAAGTTTACTGAGGGGGTTCCCTCCCCCCCCCCCACAACCCCCCTCAGAGCGCTAACAGGAACTGTTTTAAGGCCGCATGCATAAGTCACCCCAGAGAATGCTGGGAGTAATATGCAAATGGACTGCAAGACTTCCCCATCACATTCCTGAAGTGTCCAGTCATCTCATTTGACTTCTTTAGTTGTTTCTTTCATTTGCTCATTGCTATCCTGACTTCATTTCCCTATCTATTTCCGCTTTATCAGACAGTCTTCCCTATGTTATTCTTTTCAAATCTTGAGTACATTTTGAATATTCAGCTTTTTACCCTTACTTATTCAGCCAGCTCTGTTTTCTCTTACTTTTGTTTATTTTCCTGTCATGAAATTTTCAAGGAGTCCCATGACTGGGGGTGTAGACTTGTAGGCAAAAAGACTAGGTAGACCAAAAAGGAGGGAAGAAGTTGCATTTTACAGCAACAAAACTGCAGAGGACTTGGGAAAGGAGGAGGTTAACTTGGAAAGGAGAAATAGCACTTCCATCTAATAGGAATGACCTCCAGACCTCTAGCATAGACAGAAGAGATGACTAAAGATCTATTCAGAAAAGCACGTGATATTGCAATCAAGAGAGAAGCATTGCAGGTAGGAAATTTTAATATACTGAATGTCGATCATTATGTTGATCATTCCACCTATGAAATCAGGACTAGAGATATTCTGAAATCCTCTTAAGAGGCTCTCCTCAAATAAATGGTATCAGAACCCATAACTGGAGACAATAGTTGTCCTGGAAGTTAGAAATGGGAAAGCAGATGGCAAGCCTGTAACATTTCAAGTGCTTAATTGCCTTGAAGTTGATGGTTCATTTAATTACTTTCCTTGCTTTAAATCTTGGATCCAGATAAATGTGAACTTATGAGATCCATTGCTTCTTAAATGTTAGTTTTTTCTTTGGCAATCTACTTCTTTTTTCCTGTTTTTATTACTTTTCTGTTCAAGTGTTGACTTGGTTATATGTATAAAATAATAAATATAGGGATTAATATAATTTTCAATTGTGATAATAACTTAAATAACTATATTCATATCACAATTTTAAAAATTTAAATAATTTACTAATTTAAATAGTGCTCAGACCCACAAACTTAGTATTCAAGTGTAAAAACACACAACACCGGCTGCCGTCAGACCAGTGGCGTACCTAGCATATGTGACACCCGGGGCCCATCATTTTTTGACACACACACCCCCATCTGTACGAAAAACATGATTTTTAGTAACAAGCCACATGTCACACATGTCACCTAGGAAAAGGCAGCATCTTACATGCTGCAGTGAGCAGTACAACATCAATACACCCATTGTAAAACTATACAAGCCAGACTAGTACAGATCAATCCTGCAGTCAATCCTAACAGAAAACCATGTCTTTTGAACACACAGAACACGGAAAACACCTTCGCCTAGTATGGAATATGTCATCACAAACTAACCCCTCCCCCCTTACAAAACTGTAGTGTGAATTTTAGCCATGGAGGTAACAGCTCAGACGCTCATAGAATTCTGAGCATCAGAGCTGCTACCACCACGGCTGGCGCTATAAAACGCTCCACAGTTTTGTAAAAGGGTGGATAAAATAGAAATACATAGACAAAGGTTAAATTGAACCAGTAAGAAGCTGGACTCTGCATACAGTGCACCACAGAAACAGTGACACATGTCTCCTAAAGCAATAAATAAATACAAAATTTTTTTCTACCTTTGTCTTCTGTGGTTTCTGCTTTCCTCATCTTCTTGTAACTGTCTTCCTTCCATCCATTGTCTGCCGTCTCTCTTCCCTTATATGGCATCTTCTCTCCTTCTATGCCCCTTCCAGAAACTGTATGCCTCCCCCTTCCATCTCTCTTTTCACCCCCATTGGTCTGGCATCTCTCTCCTCTCCTTCCCTCTCCCACACCTCTCCTCTGCAATCCCTTTCCCTTTTTTCCCTCATTTTCCTTTTCAATTTATTTTCTGCATCTGTCTAGATTACGTTCTTACTACCCTCTCATTAATGTCCTTTTTTAGTGTCTACCTAAAGCTTGCCACCTCTTTCCCTCACCCCTCCAATGTTTCCCTAACTCAATCCTTTTCTCCTCATCATGTGCCCTCCTTTTATTTATCCCCTCCTTTCATCATTTACCCTTTTTCTCCAACCCTTCCATCTAGTACCTTCTCCTCTCTCTGTCCACTTCCATCCAGCATCTGCTCCCCTCTTTCTCTCCTCCCATTTCCTTCCTGCATTTGCTCCCTTATCTCTCCCATCTGCACTTCCATCCAGCATAGGCTCCCCACTACCATCCAATGTCTGCCCTTTCTCTCGCCATCCACCCCTCTTCAATCAGCATCTGCCCCCTTTCTTTCCCTCCAATATCCTTCCCCCTTATGTCTCTCCCCTTTCTCTGTACATCAATTCTATCAGCACCACCCTTCCATATCACCCTGCCCCCTTTTTTCCCTCCACCACTCTTCCATTCCAGCAATCCTGCTCCTTTCTCTCCCTTCATGCAGCAAGGTCCCACGATGATTGTAGCTGCCGGGTGCCAGTCCACCCCACTCCGACGTACTTGCTCTGGAGCAGACTCAGCAGCCACATGCTGGAAGGTCCCGCTGGAAGGTCGTCTGCTGACTCTGCTCCAGAAGTAAGTTACGTCGGAGGGCGTGGACCCGGCAGACGCAGGGAGTTGTGGCAAAGTCCCGCAATGACTGTGTCTGCCGGGTCCACCCCCTCCGACGTAACTTAATTCTTCCGGAGCAGAGCCAGCAGACGAGTCAGTGCGGGACATTCCTGCACCTCAGCATGGCTGCCGACTCAGCTGCAGAGAAAGTAAGTCATAGGTAACATGACCATTTATTTTTTTCATCAAAAGGGGGCATCTATTAATTGACTGTGTATCCTTTCTTTCATTTCTTTCTTTCTGCACTCAGGCCCAACAATTGTCCCTTTCTATTCCCTCCCTCCTTTCTTCCCGTGTCCATAGTGCCCCCAGTGCCTCCTTCCTGTGTCCATAGTGCCCCTAGTGCCTCCTTATGTCCCCCCTACTACCTTCCAGATTTTGGCCACCCCAAAGCCAGTCTGCCTGTCTACCTATCTCCCTCCCTCCCTGCCACGCTAAAGCCAGCCAGCTTGCCTGCCTACATCCTGCTCTCCCTGCTGCGGAAAAAAAAAAAAAGCGCATCTCCCCTTCCTTTCCTCCGGCCCACACCGCTACGATCCTACCTCCCCCGCCGACAAGAAGTCTTTCCGACGTCAATTCTGACGTCGGAGAGGACGTTCTGGGCCAGCCAATCACTGCCTGGCTGGCCCGGAACATCCTCTCCGACGTCAGAATTGACGTCGGAAAGACTTCTTGGCGGGGGAAGGTAGGATTGTAGTGGCGCAGCCGGGGGAAAGGAAGGGCAGGAAGACCCGTACCTGGCCGGCTGTGCACCCCCCAAAGCCATGCACCCAGGGCGGATCAACCCCCCCTTCCGCCCCTCCTTGGTACACCACTGCGTCAGACCATCATGGCACTATTGATGTCTGTACCACCATACAACAATCTAAGCTTCATTTACCATAAAATAAAATTAACTTATCTTTTGTGGTGGTTGATACTTCTCTGATGGTCACATGAAGGCCAGCTGCCCATCGGAGCTAATCGATTTAACGCATGCTAAATGCTAAGGTGCCCATAGAATATAATTGATGCCGTAGCATTTAGCGTGCCTTAAATCAGTTAGCATTTAGCGTGCGCTAAATTGGTTAGCACACCTTATTAAAAGAACCCCTAAGTTAGTCCAATAAAAAGGGTACTACTTTTATTCCTTTTGTTTTGTTGTATTTCTTTTAATTCTCTATAGTATCTCAAACAGTGGACTACCACACCATTTCACTACTTTGCCAGAAATGGCACAAGCTAGCATTATATACTAGCTAAATATTACCATTATTTGCAAACCTTCTTTCCTTTCAAAATGGTACGTTTTTATCTGAAATTGCCTTCTATGGGAAAGCAATTCCTCTGGTAGCGTCGTATGTCCTTTCATTCCTGCAGCACCAAGTACTCCTACACAGTAAGAGGATGTGAATGTACTATCTCTGACAACTCTCAAGTATGAAATGGATTTAAAGAGTTCATATCTCTACGGAATATTACAGGACAAGGTGTCATAAAATAATACAGCACCATGGGATAAGTCATTGCAAGAATCACTTTTCCCTTCTGAACTATTCTCCAGCTAGAGTCAGCTTTCTAAAACACTCTACACTGTGCACATTAATGTTTGCCAAACTCCCTGCACAAGCCATGTGACTTGTAAGTCCACACCTCAGCAAGTGCTTTGCAGAGTCCCTTGGAATCCTTCCTTCACATGAACAAGCTGAGAAAGACATTCAAATGAACTGGAAGAAGAAATACTTAACAGTCAAGCTCTTTGTAAAACTAAATCATCCAAGCTATTGTGACTTAGCTAGTGGAAGGTTCACATTTTGGGCATATTTGGGTAAACTTTACATTATTAAGAACAAGATAAAAATATTGCAATTATATATCAGACACTGTATCATGCTTCCCCAAAGATTTTACAAGACTGTTTTGAAATCTATAAACCAAGAAAAAAGCTTAGAGCTGTAAATGGGATGAAATTAAGCTTGGAGGGAAGAATGACGATTATGCACATTAGAATTGGAGCATCAATGCTATCTGTGGCTGGTTTAGAATTATGGAATGCTTTGCCTAGTATCTTGTGATTCTGCATGGGGGGGATGAATTTTAAGAAAATGTTGGGGAAATCCTGGAAACCCAACTGGGTTGAGGACCGAGATTGCTCATCCCTGCGCTACTGCATCTACACATTATATTGGCAGATTTACATCAGTCAACATTTTCTAGAGCATATTTTATACAGGAATAAAACTGCCAGTTGAACTAGGAAAATGTTAATATTGTCCTTTCTATGCTCCATCTACTGATTCAGTTATTTTTGAAACCCCTATTAACATCACTGTTTTAAAGTTGTGTTTTAGACTTTTGCACAACTCAGTTCTTTCCAGCTGCTTAACATGCAAGATGGAGCCTTCACGCAGAGCCGTGGAGATTCATCTTTGTCTTTAATTTTAATTATTAGCTACTGCCGAACTGTCTCTGTGGGTGAATGCACACAGAAACAAAGGCAAGAAGGTTGTTAAACCTTTTTATCTCTATCAGGGCACATTATTTGATAAGGTGCTAAGCTAATAGCAGTGCGTCCATGTCAAATTGTGTTTAGACAGATTGCTCGATGGAGAATTGGAGGTTCTGTTTGTCTCTCGAAAGTAGCACCTGAAGGAGTAAAGAAAGTATCAGTAACATTCACTGCACTATGTAAACCATAAACTCTCTTAGAATGATAACAGCAGCTAGAAGCAGCCACTCTGCCGTCACTATTCTCTAAAAAATATGTTTTGCTAACCTTAATGGATGCTAATGATGCTGTTAAACCTCCATCAAGGTTCCTGTTTTAAAAGACTCTATAGACAGAGCGGTAATTGAAGGCCTGCAATATAATAAATGGCTGTGCTGTCTACCTGTCCCCTCACGCCAATCCTACAACTGGCTGAGCAGCTCAGAAGGCTACTTGAATGTTGTTTGTCACTCAAGCAATGTAATACTTCAACTGCAGTACTTTTTCAACTTGATAATCTTGAAGAGTAAAAAGTATCTGCTCTTGCCATACTTAATATAGGGGTCCTTAGACTAGCTGTGTTAGGCCCTAAAACTCATCTAATGCAGCAAAAAATTACCAAAACAGGAAACACTAAAGCGTCACACATTAGTTTTGGGATGTTTGCAAGGTAACTATTTTGGGGGGAACTTTTTTAGGGGGCATGTCAGGGGTAGAGGGTGAAAATTCCTGCGCTACTTACATTACTACAGACTAACTGGTTAATACACAAATAAGAACATAAGAATAGCAAAACTGGGTCAGACCAATGGTCCATCTAGCCCTGTATTCTGTTTCCACAGTACCTGGCAGAAACCCAAATAGTAGCACAATTCCATGTTACCAATGTTACCATTCGCGCCAGTTGACCACCTAACCAATCACAGGCGTGCACTTAAAAAACACACCCCAATTGCCTCCTACAAGTGGCAGATGGCCAAAAACTTTGGGGATCACCTCAAAACTGGTACTTAGCCAGCACACCTCACTGGAACTCCAGAAAGGTAATTTTTTCTATTTTAACCATGGGTTATAGTAACATAAATGTTTTAATCCTTATTACCAATTACCAGCAGAAAGAAAATTAGCTTTGCCTCGCTAATGGATTTCTCCTGGTGAGGAGGATTAAAAAAGACATAATTATCATTATTAGATTTCACATAAACCTTAAAGAAAAATGTTACTCCAAGAGAAAGTAATGTAGGCTTCAACTGTATGTATAGGCCTGGTTTGGGGATTTATCTGGGTGGCTGCCTAATAGGATTCTTGATATCAAATCATTCAACCGACCCACATTGGTAACAAAATTCATGGAGAGTGATCAAAATAAAGTACAGTGACTCTCAAATACGTTAAAAATCTTTAATATGAAAATTTTTTGAGACTGAATCAAGCAATATTCTGTGGAGTTAGTGATCAAAGTTTTTATAAAACAACAATGACTGGAAGGTGAACTCTTCACCCAAGGGAGGTATTCAAGCCTTCCTTACAGAGTTCCCCATCTCTGAGTATTTTTATAAACTTTATTTTGATCACTCTCCATGAATTTTGTTACCAATGTGGGTCAGTTGAATGATTTGATATCATAGTCTATTTCTGACCTCAGGTCTGTAATTATTATCCCTGAATCTTACAGCAAATTTATAATAGGATTCTTGAGCATGAGTACAGACTACTACACAATGATACAACTTCTCCACATGAGGTCAAGTGCCTATTGCTCACCTAAAAATGCATTCTTGCTGCAACTCTTAATAACTTGTCTTCTATAACCCTATACCCTTCCTGGTGAACTCCATTCATAAGACAACTCACTATCATCTTCACCGCTTCTCTATAATACATTCTATTGACTCTCTTGTTTTGTCATATATGTTCATCTTGACTAGTTCATAGGTTCTGAGGAGAAAGGATTGTTTCTTAAATGCATCTGTACAGTATTGTGTCTACATGGTACTGCAGCACTTTAGAAATATTAAGAGGCTCATAATCAAAAGTTTAAAATGTCCAAAAACCAGCCTAAGTTGGCACTTGGACATCCTAATAGCAGGGACGTCCAAGTGCCGATAATCAAAACCAACTTTCTGGACATACAGCAGCACTTCTAAGCTACTGTGCATCCAGAGAGCAAAGGATCGTGTTGGGAGGTATGTTATGGGTGGGAATCGGGCAAGCTTCAACTTGGATGATACCCAGCCATAATCAAAACTTTCCTAGAGGGAACTTAGACGCCAGCAGTTAGGCCTGTTTGAGTTGCATCTAAGTTCCACAAAGGTGCCCAAACTGACAAGAAAACCACTGTAGGATTTAAGGCATGACCTCCCCTTACTCTCCCAGTGGTCACAACCCACTCCCACCACCCAAAGAGTGGGAAAAAAACCAAAACCCAGTAGACTTCCCATCAGCTAATCGCAGCAGAGAAATCCCCATCAGCTGAGCTGGTTTCGGGGATTCCTGGCAGCTCAGCTGATAGGGATTCCCCTACCAAGATTAGCTGAGCCATGGAGCCCTACACCCCTCCCCCTGACATCCCCGACATACCCCTAATATCCCCCACATTCCATCCCCCTAATATCCCATACCTTCCCCAACATTTTCAACCCCCCCCACACACACACACACTCATACACACACACACACACACACATTCTCCTAACATTCCTGCGCCCCCCTCCTATATTCCTGGAACACCCCTACCTTTGGAAAAGCAAAAGGCAAGAGGGAAGCTCACGCCCTCCTGCCTACAGGGCCACGTGCTTCAATGATGGGGTTTTCTCCTCCTATTGCATCTGAAGATGCAGTGGGAGGGGCCGAAGGCCCTAACTGGCTAAAAATCGCATTGGGAGGGGGATGCTCCATCATTGCAGCACGCAGCCCTATAGGCAGGAGAGCATGAATTTCCCTCCTGTCATTTGCTCTTCCAGAGGTAAGGGGGTTCTTGGGATGTGGGAGGGAGTACAGGAATATTGGTGGGATGTTGGAGGCAGAGATGTTGGGGGAGGTACAGAATATCAGGGGGATGTGGGGGATGTCAGGATGTGAGGGGGAAGGTACAGAATATCAGTAGCATGTCAGGGATGTCAAGGGGATGTCAGAGGAGGGGAGTTGGGCTCTGTGGCTCGACTGATCCTTGCAGAGGGAATCCCCATCAGCTGAACCACCAGGAATCCCCTGAAACTGGCTCAGCTGATGGGGATTTTTTCTGCTGCGATCAGGCAAGGTAGTTGGTGGGTATGTCTACAAAACTTGCTTTTGTACGTTTTTTCCGTGGACCCTTTTAGTTTTGAAAATGGGCAAAAAAGGTAGAGTCCTAAAGACCAAAACTTATACCTTGCTCATTTTCAAAAATAAAAGATAGATGTCTGGCAGCATTTTTTATTATGCCCCTCCACATATTGTACTAGTAGTAACAAAAAAAACATGCCATTTCATTCTTCGGTATAATCCAAATCCTTTTCAGTAAGAATTACTTTTTTTTTTTTTTTTGCTATATTCCTCCTCATACCAACTGTGTGGGTCTTTTATTCTTTGTATCCTCCAAAATTAGAAAATAATTTGGATGAATTCAGCCCACTATAGAGACATGAGAAACAACCAAGCTCTGAATTTCTGCTTGCTTCATTGGAGCATTACTTATGATATTGTTGCTCTAAAGCAGTTCTCCCATCCCTAACTTCTATAATTAAGTTGAGAACACTAAGGAGGTCTTTTAATTAAGGGCCAGATTCTATAAATGGCACCTTAAGTTAGGCAGTGGTAGGCGCCCTACCGCTGCCTAACTTAAATGTTTCAATTGGCTTTAATTGGTGCGGTAATTGACCGTGTAGTTTAAAATGGATTAAAAATTCATTTAAAAATGGTAAGTACTTGAGGCATCTACTGTGTAGGAATTGTAATTGTGTCTACAGCAGGATGCCTAACGGTGCTTTATGCCTAAGGAGGCATGGTTAGGAGCAGAGCAGGACTTAGGTGCCATTAGGTACGATTCACTAAACAACTTAGGCATCTGCAATGTAGGCTAGTAAAACCCTCGCTTAGCCATAATTCTTTAAACGGCGCCTAAGCGTGATTGACATCCGTTTTTGTAGGTGGCTGCCAATTTAGGTTGGCCCATGTGCCTAAGGCCCCGCCTGGGCCAATCAGGCCTTAGGGCCTTCCCCGGTGCATCCCACAATGCACCGGGAAGGGGCAGGTTCGCCTCATTTCGATGGAAGTCTGCACGTGGGGGGGGGGGTCTTCTGAGAGGAGGGGTTGGGTATCCTTCTGCCAGCGATCTTCAGAGTGGGTTGGGGGTCTTCCAGCCAGGAGGGATTGGGCATCCCTCCTGCCTCGTTTGGTCGGGGGGGGGGGCTGGTGGCCCGTGGCCGCTATACTTATCGCGGCAGGGAGATCCCTTGTCACAATAAATAAAGCGGCCATGCCTACAATAACCCAATTATCTAACCGGCGTCTATAACATGGACATCGGTTACAGAATCGTGTGTATTTTAGGTGGCCTTAGGCCCGATTCTATATAGCACACCCATTGGCTTCTGAGACCGGGCATCCTATATAGAATCCGGGCTTAAATGTCTAATCTGTGTAAGCCCACAGGCCTATGAAAAATCTTGCTACAATGTATTTTCCATGAGTTGTTAGAACAAATTAATAAAATTGCTAATTAAAGAAGAGCTGTCAAAATATTTAGAAAATGTTGATGCTGCTTTAGGAAATGTAAAAAAAAAAAATGCTGTTGTCTGAAAATTTTGCAGTAAATTATGATTTGAAATCCTTTCTGAGAAATTAAAACTGCATGTTATTTTCACCTCTACCCTTGTAGGAAGATATGATAGCCACATGTTGGGGGGGGAGGGGGGGAAGAAACACATCTCACATGATTCTTTGTTCATTCAGAAGAGGCCAATCATCTTTCCCCAAGAGATATAGAAGAGCATTTTGTGTAGGTCATATATGTAGCAAAATAGGAGTTTAGATCCATAACTCATAACATATATATGAATTGCATTTCTAAACAGTAGAATATTTATTTTTATTTATTTAAATGAATGTAAGAACATAAGAATTGCCATACTGGGACAGACTGAAGGTCCATCAAGCCCAGTATCCTGTGGCCACAAGTACCTGGCAAGATCCCAAGGAGAAAAACAGATTTTATGCTGCTTTTCCTAAGAATAAGCAGTGGATTTCCCCATGCCATCTCAATAATGGCCTATGCACTTCTCTTTTAGGAAATTATCCAAACCTTTTTTAACTCCAATAAGCTAACTGATTTCACCACATTCTCTGGCAACAAATTCCAGAGTTTAATTACACATTGTGTGAAGACATATTTTCTCTGGTTTGTTTTAAATCTACTACTTAGTAGCTTCATCGCATATCCCCTAGTCATAACATAACATAACATAAGAACGCCTTCACCGGATCAAACCCTAGGTCCATCTAGTCCGGCGACCCGCATACGCGGAGGCCAAGTCAGGTGCTCCCAGATGGAGAACCTGATTACCCGTATCCCTCAATGTGTTTTGCAAGGAGGTGTGCATCCAACTTGCGCTTGAAACCCAGAATGGTAGTCTCCGTCACAACCTCCTCCAGGAGAGCATTCCAAGCGTCCACCACTCATTGTGCGAATCAGAACTTTCCTGACATTCCGAGGATCTCCAAAGAGGGGAGAACAAAAGGTAAGGGAGAACCGGCATGGCTTACCAGACAGGTGAGGGAAGCCATAAAAGAAAAGAAGGACTCTTTCAAAAAATGGAAACACATGAAAACAACCGAAGCATGGAAAAAACATAAAGATGATCAGAAGAAATGTCACAAGGCGGTGAGGGATGCCAAAAAGGACTATGAGGAAAAAAATAGCGCAAGAGGCCAAAAACTTCAAACCCTTCTTTAGATACGTGAAAGGGAAAAAACCCGCAAAAGAGGCGGTGGGACCCCTGGACGACCAGGGAAGAAAAGGGTACATCAAGGAAGATAAACAAATTGCAGACAAACTAAATTCCTTCTTTGCGTCCGTCTTTAAGGGGGAGGATACCGCAAAAATACCAGAAGCAGTGAAAGTGTTTAGTGGAGTAATAGAAGACAGCCTCACCACTGTTGAAGTGGAGTTGGACCAGATATACTACCAGATCGACAAACTTAAAAGTGACAAATCCCCTGGACCGGATGGAATTCACCCGAGAGTCTTAAAGGAATTGAAGGTTGAAATCGGAGAGTTATTGCAAAAACTTGCCCATCTGACAATCAGAACTGGACAGATACCAGATGACTGGAAGATAGCGAACGTCACGCCAATTTTCAAAAAAGGATCGAGAGGGGAACCGGGCAACTACAGACCTGTGAGCCTTACGTCTGTCCCTGGAAAGATGGTAGAAGCACTGATCAAGGATAGCACAGTCCGGCACCTAGATACACACGACTTGCTGAAACCCAGTCAACATGGGTTCAGGAAAGGGAAATCATGTTTAACGAATTTACTTCAATTTTTTGAGACCGTGAACAAGCAAATTGATAGTGGAATGCCGGTGGACATAATATATTTGGACTTCCAGAAAGCATTCGACAAAGTTCCACATGAAAGACTTCTCAGGAAACTACAAAGCCATGGAATAGAGGGAGATATACAAAGGTGGATAGGCAAATGGCTGGAAAACAGAAAGCAGAGAGTGGGCATAAATGGGAAGTTCTCAGACTGGGAGAAAGTGACTAGTGGTGTGCCCCAGAGCTCGGTACTTGGGCCGATCCTATTTAATATTTATATCAATGACCTGAAAGATGGAATATCTAGTGAGATCATTAAGTTTGCAGACGACACAAAGCTATGCCGGGCAATCAGATCGCAGGAGGATAGCGAGGAACTCCAGAGCGACTTGTATCAGTTAGAGAAATGGGCAGAGCAATGGCAGATGAAGTTCAACGTGGAGAAATGCAAAGTAATGCATTTAGGTAGTAAGAATAAGGAACACGAGTATAGAATGTCAGGCGCAACTCTGGGTAAGAGCGAACAAGAAAAGGACCTGGGTGTACTGATAGATAGGACCCTGAAGCCATCGGCACAATGTGCGGCAGCGGCAAAGAAAGCAAACAGAATGTTAGGCATGATAAAGAAAGAAATCACGAGTAGATCGAAGAAAGTCATAATGCCGCTTTATAGAGCAATGGTCAGACCACATTTGGAATACTGTGTCCAACATTGGTCTCCCAACCTAAAGAAGGATATAAAACTGCTGGAGAGGGTGCAGAGACGAGCAACGAAGCTAATAAGAGGTATGGAGAACTTGGAATATGAGGAATGACTCAAGAAACTGGGACTGTTCTCCCTTGAGAAAAGGAGGCTGCGAGGGGACATGATCGAGACGTTCAAAATGCTGAAAAGCATCGATAAAACAGAGCAGGAAAATAAATTATTTACATTGTCCAATGCGACACGGACAAGAGGACATGGTTTGAAGCTAAGGGGGGACAAGTCCAGGACAAATGTCATGAAGTTCTGCTTCACGCAGCGAGTGGTAAACGCCTGGAATGCTCTCCCAAAGGAAGTTATTAAGGAATCCACTGTGCTAGGATTCAAAGGCAAATTAGATGCACATCTCCTTACGAGAGGCATAGAGGGATATGGGTGACTAAAACTACATCAGGTGTATACCTGACTGGGCCTCCGCGTGTGCAGATCGCCGGACTCGATGGACCATGGGTCTGATCCGGAGATGGCAATTCTTATGTTCTTATGTTCTTATTTGTCCTGAGCCTGCTGCCCCTCAGTTTCAGTCCATGACCTCTTGTCCGTGTCACATTTGACAAAGTGAATAACGATGTTTCTTGCTCTATTATGTCAAATCCTTTTAGTATTTTAAAAGTCCTAGTAGTACACTATGGGGCTCATAATCGAAAGTGAAAAACATCTAAAATATGGCCTAAGTTGGCACTTGGATGAACATTGGCAAAAAACGTCCAAGTGCCGATAATAAAACCAGGTTTTGGACATATTTATAAACGACCTAGGCCTTCACAGTGCCGCTGAACGACCAGAGCTAAACGGGGTATTTCAGGAGGAGTGTCGAGGGTGGGACGTGGGCTGGCTTAGACTTAGTCGTACTGCATGTATAACCAAAAGTTTTACAATACAGCTTAGACGAAATTTGGACGTTGTGACTTAGACCATTTAAAACATGGTCTAAGTCACAAAAAACAACCTAAAGTGACCAGATAAGCACTGCAAACACATAATACAGACCCCCACACACTACCCCAGTGATCACTGACCCCACCCCCATAAAAATCGTAATCACAACTTTTAAATTCTGCCTCCAGAACATCAGCATCTGGCAGCCTGGCATAGGAAAGCCTAGTCACACTGCACATAGGCTTCTTAAGTGGTCTTGGGGGTGGGTTAGTGACCCATGGAGAGGTGGACCCATGCTCATAAGCCCCTGTAATGACTGCTTTGATGGTGAAACATGTGCACTCCCCTAAAAAAAAAAACCTAACTGGTACTGCCCTATAAGTGGCTCCTGCAGCCATAAGGGCTATTGGGGTGGTAGATAGGTGGATCTAGGAGATTCTGGAGGTAGTTAGATGATTACATGGCACCCTTTTTGTGAAGTTCACAGCAATGCCCTGTAAGGTACCCCATTGTTTAGGTGCCTTGTGTGAGTGTCCTGTCCATCACTTTGCAGACCCCCTTCCACGACCAAAAGGTCTGTTTCTAGGCGTTTTGGACTTGGACAAAAAGTTGGACGAAAATGTGTTATAAAGATGGATGATTTAGCGATCTGGACGATTAGGCGGCTGGACGTATAGTTAGATGATTTTCAAAAAAAAATATTTTTGGGACGTATTTTTTGAAACTGTGCCCTACGCTGTTTTTTACTTTAGATGACTTGCGACTTAGACATAAAACGGACTTAGACGTTCCTTTCGATTATACCCGTCCACGCTACTAAGTGGTTTACAAGTACAATAATAAAAACGAAAGAAAAGATAATTTTTTTAGAAAACACACAGTTATTAAAAGAAAGAGAGTACAGGCAGAAGAGGCTAAAACGAGGGGCAGTTGATATGGGTTATGCAGTGGTGCAAACGATAGCTGAGCCCTATAAGTGTCTTAGAGCAACCATGTCTTGAATTTCTGCAGAGTGGGCTCATGTCTAAAATGCGCGGAAGAGAGTTCCACAAAGCCTGACAAAACTGAAAGCGGAATTTCTGGTGGTGGTGTCAAGTCTCAGTTGATTATGAGTGGGGATGATAAGCAGATGGCCTAAACCTAACCTAAACCTGCTCCTGAAGAAGTTACATAACGGAGCTCTGTCGGGCAGCGAACGTGTCCTTCGGATCAAGAAAAGTGAACTTGGACTTTCGACCCATAGGGGCTAAATGACTTGTGAGCAATGAAAAATATTTTGAATTAGTATGAGAAGAAAAAAGAGGGGAGAAGATTTGAAAAATTCAAAGAAATTAGTGTGCGATTTTGTTATGTTATTTTCACTTTTGATGAGCACTATTTTTTCACATCGAGGAGACATCGGACTTGTTTTACAAAGCCGCACTAGCGGCTGCCGCGCAGCAACCGCCCCAAAGCCCTTTAAATCTCTATGGGCTTCGGGGCCGTTACCATGCAGCAGCCGCTAGTGCGGCTTTGTAAAGCAGGCCCATAGTGATGTACAGGGCAAACTCTTTGGGGCGCCATCGTTATTAACACATGAGTTGTCTGCCCGTGGGTTTACTGCTGTCATTTACTGCTGTCAGTTTCCCAGTACTGAGATCTTCCTCTTCACTACACTTTATATTATATTAGTTTACCTTCTTCCCCCTCATTTTATATTCAGTGTTTGAGCGGATTGGCTTTTCCACCCTCCCATCTATTTTCATACATTTACCAATTAGTTAGGAATTCGATGATAAGCAGAGACATTTGTGAGGAGCAGAGGGTTCGACTGGGCTGTACGGGATCCGCAGATTGGATATATTGTCTGGAACTGATGAGAGGAGACCTTTGGTTACAATGGTAAGGATTTTATGCTTGATATGTACTAAAAGAAGGATGCAGTGTTTGAAGAATGCACATACAGAGGCAAATCCTATAAGGTCAGCCTAAAGTTAGGCACGTACATCGACACGCCTAGCTCATGTAGGCCCTAACTTAATTTATTAATAAGCTTAATCAGCGCGAATAATTGGTACTTAATACCTATGTTATTTTTACAGTACTTTGTATAAAACTTATGTTCTGTGGTAGGAATGAGTGATTCTGTCCTACAATTTTTTTAATTTGTTTTTATCGTACACCGCTTTGAATTGTGTTGCAACTAAGGTGGTACGGTGCTCCCCCATGAATTTGCAGTCGGCGGTTCGCAGTCCCGGTCATTCATGGTATTTTCCGACCATGAATGACCGGGCAGGGGAGGCAGGAGAGGGCAGCCGGAGTGCCGTCGAGTGAAGGAAATCATTCGCTGTATGCTCCAACCGCCTCTTCCTGTACTAAAGTCGGGCCTCACCAATCAGGAGCTGCGTGTCAGCCCCTAGCCCCGCCCCAGGCAACATCCGCGCATGGGTGTGTGCACGTGACATCACCGCGTTGCACCCGCACATGCGCAGATACCCCTTTCCAATGTGATTTGATGGGAAGCTTTTCAAAACCTGGACAAAGTGCCAGGTTTTGAAAAGCCGTCCGGACCCCCAGGTATGTGCTCGAAAAGCAGGACATGTCCGGGGAAATCCAGATTTCTGGTAACCCTAACTACACATACAACTTTTCAAAGCACCCCTGACATGCCCAGATTATGCCCCCTTTTGAGTGAGGCACCATTCCTTATAGCAGGGGTGTCAAAGTCCCTCCTCGAAGGCCACAATCTAGTAGGGTTTTCAGGATTTCCCCAATGAATATGCATGAGATCTATTTGGATGCATTGTATGCTAATAGATCTCATGCATATTCATTGGGAAAATCCTGAAATCCCAACTGGATTGCGGCCCTCAAGGAGGGACTTTGACACCCCTGCCTTATAGAATAGCACAGAACATACACAGATAAGGCTAGACTCAAATAGGGCACTGGTCTTTGATCTAAGAGCCATCGCGTGAGCGGACTGCTGGGCATGATGGACCACTGGTCTGACCCAGCAGCGGCAAATCATATGTTCTTATGTTCATCCAGATGTGTGCATAAATATTAATGAGGGCCGATTAACTTCAACAATTGGTTGTTAGCTCCCAATTATTGATAATTAAAAGCTCAATACACAATTTAAATTATGCACATATCTTGGGCACGTGTCCAATTTTACACAAATCTGGGCACCATATATAGAATGCAAGGATAACATACAAAATTGTGTGCACAGATTATAGAAAAACGCCAGTCATGAATGTGAGCTAATTGACAATTACATGCTAATTAGCAGTTAATGGGGGCTCATTGGCACTAATTTGCAGTTTTGCATGTAACTCCACTTACAATTCTAGAAACTTAGCATAGTCAAGCTATAGTGTATAACTTCAGGGGCTGCGGGAGGGAAGGGCCACAGGTAAGCATAAGTGGCCATGCACATAAATGCTAAGTATTCAATAATGACAATTAAACACATAATTGCCAATAAAGTTGGTCTTAGGACGCAGCATCCTAGCACCTAAAATTGGTGACCTTTTCTGAATTACCTCCTTAGAGTCCATTAGAATGATAGTCCCCAAGAACACTTATGTGCTACAGTAAAAATGATACCCATGCTGTTTCCTTACTGGATCTACAAAACATTAGCGATTGTACTTTCTCAATTTTTATTTTTTTTTTTATCGACGAATAAAACCTCCTGAATATTCTTGAGGAAATTAATACTGGCAAAGGAGCACAGTTGTGTGAATTTCCTAGACTTCAAATACTATTGTTATGATTTTCTGATCTCCATTGCAGCCATATGGCTAACTAGCCCTATTCCTATTTCCGTCCTTCCTTCTATGGCTGCATAGTTTCTCCTGATAATAGAATTCTAAAGACTGCAGTGCAGATACTAAACCTCATTATGAAACTAATAGAAATCTCCTGGCCAGGGTCAATGGGACTGTGGTTTAATGCAATTTTAAAAATCCAGAACAAAACTATTAGCTGGCCTGAATGGCAAAAAAAAAAAGAAATCTGGTTTATTGCTCAAATATTACAGAATGAACAATTCAAAGAATTAAATAATTTTATAAATAAATCTAGACCGTTGCCTAAACAATACTATCAGTGGCTTCAATTAAGACACTATACGATATGTGTCAATTGATATGGGTCTATTGAACAACTATCTGACTTAGAGAAATTCTGTAGAGACCTCCCAACTCCACCCTTCAGTGTCTTCTAAATAGGCCTCAAAAACTTCTCAAATCTGTTATTAAATATTTTTGTCTTGGAATTGAAAGAGTATGGGAAATAGATCTGGAGAAGCAACTTAAGGAAAAAGAATGGATCTTTTTGGGTGAGGGCCAATCATCATACTTTATAGCCCATATAGGATTTTGGACACTTACCAAAGTAGCAAAGCTACCTGGTGGGAAATCAATTAAGTGCTGGGCTTATGACACTTTAGAAGAGACCTCATCACACATGCTGTTTTATTGTCTTAATTTACAGATGGTTTGGTCTTATACATAGGAAAGAATTACTGAAGTTTTACCAGTTCAGGGAAATCTTTGATATAAGGTTATTATTTGGAGTCTAGTAGCCTTAGGCCATAAACTAATCAATGAACACACAAAGCTATTTGATATATTGCCAGCCATAGTTGTGCATATAATCCTTCCTTCCTGGAAATAAAATACTCATTTGTCTACATATACTTGATGGGGTCAATTATGTGCCACCAGTAAATTTTAAGTGACAGATGCTAAATGGAAAATGGTGTGCCTTTCTGTAAATTCTAGTCTCTTATTAAAGAATTTTGTAAAAATATCTAACTCTGATATCACTTTTGATATTGTGGCCACACAGAAGGCATTCGACTTTGAAAAATTGAGAGCCATGGAATCAAGGCTGAAATACTCACGTGGATTAAAAACTAGCTAGCGGATAGGAAACAGAGAGTGGGGGATAAATGGACAATACTTGGACTGGAAGAACATCACCAGTGGGGTGCCACGGGGCTCGGTGCTTAGACCCGTGCTCTTCAACATATTCATAAATGATCTGGAAATGGGTACGCCGAGTGAGGTGATTAAATTTGCAGACAATATGAAGTTATTCAGAGAAGTGAAGATGCAGGGGGATTGTGAAGATCTGCAACGTGATATAACCACGCTCAAGAAATGAACATCGACATAGCAAATGAGGTTCAACATGGATAAGTGTAAGGTAATGCATGTCGATATCAAAAATCCCATACACAAATAAAAGATGTCCTGGGCAGTACTTAGAGAGACCCCCCAGGAAAGAGACCTGGGAGTACTGGTCGACAAGTCAATGAAGCTGTCTGCGCAATGTGCGGCGGCGGCAAAAAGGGCAAACAGAATGCTAGGAATGATTAAGAAGGGGATCACAAACAGATCAGAGAAGGTTATCATGCCGCTATACTGGGCCATGGTACGCCCTCACCTGGAATACTGCATCCAGCACTGGTCGCCGTACATGAAGAAGGACATGGCACTACTCGAAAGGGTCCAGAGAAGAGCGACTAAAATGGTTAAGGGGTTGGAGGCGTTGCCATACAGTAAGAGATTAGGAAGCTGGGCCTATTATCCCTTGAAAAGAGGAGACTGAGAGGAGACATGATCGAAACATTCAAGATAACGAAGGGAATAGACTTAATAGATAAAGACAGTTTGTTCACCCTCTCCAAGGTAGAGAGAACGAGAGGGCACTCTCTGAAGTTAAAAGGGGATAGATTCTGTACGAACGTAAGGAAGTTCTTCTTTACCCAGAGAGTGGTAGAGAACTGGAATGCTCTTCCAGAGTCTGTTATAAGGGAAAACACGCTCCAGGGGTTCAAGACAAGGTTGGACAAGTTCCTGCTGAACCGGAACGAATGCAGGTAGGGCTGGTCTCAGTTAGGGCACAGGTATTTGACCTGGGGGCCAACCTGTGAGCGGACTGCTGGGTGCGATAGACCACTGGTCTGACCCAGCAGCGGCAATTCTTATGTTCTTACACGTGGAGGGGAGGAAGCAGATTTGAACACTTTTGAAATGGCTCCATTGGCTACCAGTACAATATCGTGTCACTTATAATATCCTAGATTGTTGGTTTTTATATATGCTGTTTGATAATTCTTATTGATACAGCAAAATCTTATTGATACAATGAAAGGAGTCTGGCTGGAATCTACACTCAGCATGAAGGATCAAGTTTTGTCTGTAGTTAAATCTGCTTTTTTCCAGTTGCAATTGCTAAGTTGTTTAAAATCAATGATGTCGACATATGATTTCCGGATAGTGGTACAGACAATAGTCTTATCAAAATTGGACTATTGCAATGCCCTTTATTTAGGGATTACAACAGTACAGTGTAAAGCATTACAAATGATTCAAAACGCTGCTGCAAGGTTGATTTGTGGTGTTAGAGAGTTTGAACACATAACACCTTGGCTGAGGAAACTCCATTGGCTACCTGTACGTTTATGTATTATTTTCAAGACATTAGTACTGGTGTTTAAAGTCATTTACCATTGGATTCCCTGGTATTTATGGCATTCTATTAACCGCTTAGAACTCTTCAGTCTGAGGGTGCAATACGATTGTCATTGATGGACTTCTCAAAAGTGCACTACGAGAATATGAGAGCTTCTGCTATTTCCATCATAGGAGTAACTCTGTGGAACAAATTAACTGGATGGCAAAGAGCTCTTTCTGATATTCAGAAGTTTAAGAAAATGCTCAAGACTACATTTTTTATAGAAGCATTCCAATGAATAATGAATATGAGTAATTCCAGTTTTTGGATTAATTTATTATGGAAAGCTGTGAACCAACTGTTTGCATTGAATGATCTGTACAAGTCTTGTTTGCATTATTTTATGTATGTTACTATTTGTAAAGCCGCATAGGAATAGGTGGTTGAGAAATTTCTTAGATAAATAATTATATATATATTTTGTAAACTGCATAGGCTTAAGCGGGTTAAAAAATGTCATTAAAAAATGTCATAAAATAGTACTGCAAATTTTTATCAAACTATTTTCATTGAAAAATGTCCATAGATTGCATATTATGAATTTTGTTTTCTAATGTTGACTAATGTCCTCCACCGTGAGCCTGTTGTATAAATGGACAATACATTGAATAACAATATATATAGATTTAAACCCTACATTATTTTTAGTCAACAACAGTTAACATAAAAATTCATTAAAGTCTGCTTATAGGAAACAAAATACATAAAGGGAGTAGGAATCTTATCACACACTTGCAAAGCTGATTTCTAAGGCACATTTTCTAGTCATGACTCCTGCACCGTCTTTCGCTAAAAATAACTCTGTTTCTGTTACCAAAGAATCATCAAAAAACAGCATATGTTTGCAAATAAATGCATCAAAATAACTCCGTGCCGTCTGCTGCATCACAGATATCTTTGGCATGCCAACAGCTGCTCTGTGGTATATACAATGCATCAGAAAAATGAGTTGAAAAAAGTGCAAATTTGCCATAACATGCAGATATATAACAACAATTACAGGATGGCTGATGATTTCAAAAAGAAACTGAATTATTGTGCGCATGCTGTTGCAATATTGCAGATAACAATGATTTTAAATGCTTATTCTATGTACAGCACATGTATAATAGTATTAATTTACTAGTCTTATAGCCCGTTACATTAACGGGTGCTAGAATATATATGTGTGTGTCTGTATTTATTTATTTCTCTCTCTCTCTCCTTAGCCGCTTTCTTTCTTTCTGTCTTTCTTTTTCCTTGGCTGTCCATCACCACCCCTTGCCTGCTCCCCCTGTCCATTGTCCCTTCCTTTTACCTCCCCTGTGTCCACCACCACCCCTTCACTGCTCTCCTTATACAGCAGCAGCCCTTCTCCCTTTGTTTTACCCCCCCTGTCCAGCAGCACCTCTTTCCTTCTCCCCCTGTCCAACATTAGGCCTCCATTCCTTTTTCTTCACCCCCCCCTGTCCATCAGCACCTCTTTCCTTCTCCCCCTGTACAGCAGTAGGCGTCCCTTCATTTTTCTCTCCCCCCTTCCTCCTTCTTAGCCCTATGATACACTTACCTTGCTCTGCCCCTGATCAGAGGTCCCGACAGCCGCCCAGTTGCACCCATTGGAAAAGTTCCCTCTGCCGCATCCCGCACCCCTCCTGACGTGACTCCCGCTGTCTTTCTTTCTGTCTGTCTCTGTCCCTGGTCTCCTTTGTCTGTCTTTCTGTGTATCTTTCTTCTTTTCTTTCTGTCTCCCTTCCTCCCTCTGTCTGTCTGTCTGAAGCAGCATTCCATCCCCCTCCATTTCCCTCCCCCCACACCAGTTCCCTGTGCACCTGGCCCTGTGTCTTTCTTCTTTTCTTTCTGTCTCCCTTCCTCCCTCTGTCTGTCTGTCCAAAGCAGCATTCCCTCCCCCTCCATTTCCCACCTCCCACACCAATTCCCTGTGCAGCAGCATTAGCATTTCCTCTATTCCCCTTTCCCTTCCCGCGGTCCCGACTACACATGGCGATTCAACTACACCCGGCTCTTAAACTGACCTGAGTCCTTTGCGGCCCCCCCCCCCTTCCCTTCCCGCGGGCCCGACTACACATGGTGATTCAAGCAGCGTGTGCAGCAGTCTTCATAAGAAGCTTCGGGTCCTTCTGCCCTGATTTACCCTGGCACGTCCCTGATGACATCATCAGAGACGCGGCAGAGCAAATGAGGGCAGTAGAAGGGCCTGAAGCAGCGTGTGAAGACTGCTGCACATGCTGCTTGAATCGCCGGGTAGGTAGTCGAGCTCGCGGGAAGGGAAGGGGGGCGGCAAAGGACTCGGGTCAGTTTAAGAGCCGGGGCGGAAAGTTGCTGGGCTCCTCGGTGGGGATGCTGAGTGGCCGCGATCCCTCTCCTCCGAGACCCCCCCCACCACCCGCCTGCCTGCTGGAGGAATGGAGATCGGCGGTTGGCTGCGGTCCCGGCTTGTGGAGGCATCGGCGGCTGGTGACGTAAGCGCGCATGCGCACTCCTACCTAAGGTGCCCTACATCTCACGGAAAACGGACGCACGCAGGTGGGAGTGTGCATGCGCGGCTTACCGTTTTATTATATTAGATGACAAATCTTGTGCATTAAAGAAGGCACTTTCACCTCTTTGTCTCTTGGAATATGCTTCTTATCTTCTATGCATTGCTGCAAACTATATTAATTAATCTGACTACTGGGGCAAAAGTTGAAAATGGAAGCCAAATTTTTATTGCAAAACTGCTAATGACGATGGGGAGGAATTAACAGCAAAACAAAGTTGGGGCAGTGTCCATTAAGGGCTATCCACTTAAGGATCCTTTTATCAAGGTGCGCTACGGAGGTTAGCGCATCAGACATTTCATCATGCACTAACCCCCGTGGCAGCCTAAAATCCTAACGCCTCATCAATGGAGGCGTTAGGTACTAGCGCGGAAGGTGGTTTAATGCACAGTATTCCACGCGTTAAACCGCTACCGCGCCTTGATAAAAGGACCCCTTAGTCCAGTGATTTTCCACTTTTTTTGTTCTGTATTTTCTGACTGAACAAAAAATGTGGAAATTCACTGAACTAGGGGGCTGATTCCATAAAGGGCACCAAACGTTAGGCACCTTTTAGGTGTCTAACTTGCCCCTCCTCTCCCCCTTTTTAGAAAAGGAACTCTAGGATCATCAGAGCAGCGCAGTGCATTTAGTGTGCCAGCTGGCGCTGAAAACCTCTTCCGTGCTTTTGTAAAAGAGTGTGTATGTGTGTGGGGGGTTAATTGGCAAAACACCCTTAACAGCTTCAATAACTGGTTAAAAATGTAATTGGGTGATAGGCGCCTATCCAGTTATCTAAAAGATAGGTGCCTATTGCAATGCGCTTAGTGGTGCCTAATGCCTAAGTCGGTATTTTTATGGGTGGAGCGTGCGTTAAGTGTCACTAAACGCAATTCTTTGAAAAACTTAGGCATCTGAAATGTAGGCCTTTAAAAACTTCGCCTACATTTCAGGCGCCTACGTTTTTACATAGGCACTGCTAGCCGCAGTTCTGTAAACGGTGCCTAAGCATGACTGACCCTTTTTTAGGCACCAACCAATTTAGGCAACATTTATATAATCAGTCACTAAGAGGCAAATTCTATAAAGGACACCTAAAGTTAGGCATCCATAATATAGACGTCCAGCAACTTAGGCGTCCACATAGATCAGGGGTAGGCAAATCAGGTCCTTGAGAGCCACAGGCAGATCAGGTTTTCAGGATATCCACAATGAATATGTATGAGATGGATTTGCATGCACTGCCTCCTTGAGAGGCAAATCTATCTCATGCATATTTATTGTGGATATCCTGAAAACCTGACTTGCCTGTGGCTCTTGAGGACCGGAATTGCCTACCCTTGACATAGATTGACTAATAAGCACAATTAACAACTTTAACAAGCACTAATTGGAAGTTACACGTCCAAAGGCTATGCGCGATTCACAGAATAGGTGTCTACAATTTCATAGATACACATCGGAAAAAGCCATGCCTAACGAGATAGGTGGGAGCATGGTTTTAATATGGACATCCATTTACAGAATTGGAAGGCACTCAGGCCCGGATTCTGTATAGGACCCCCGTCTCAAAAGCCGACGGACGTCCTATACAGAATCAGGCCTAAAATAGACCAGATTCTGTAACCGATGTCCATGTTACAGACGCCGGTTACAGAACCGGATTAGTGTAGACGCGGCTGCTATAATCGCAGCAAGAGATCTCCCTTAGATGCCTGGGCCAATCAGACCTAGGCCCCTCCTCGGTGCATTTCACAATGCACCGGGAAGGGGTAGGCCTGCCTCATTTCGATGGAGGCGAGCCTGCCAGCCAGAAGTAGGAAGACCCGGCCACATGGTCATATTTTAAGGTTAGTGGAGGGTGTTGTGGGAGGGTTCTTCACGTGGGTGGGGACTTCTGGTAGGAGGGGTTGAGCACCCTCCTGCCGGTGAACTTGGGGGGAGTGAGTTCCGGTATAAGGGGTTGGGCATCCTCCTGCCGGCGAACTTCAGGAGGAGGAGGGTCTTCTGGCAGGAGGGGTTGGGCACCCTTCTGCTGGTAAACTTCGGGGGCATGTAGGGGGGTCTTCTGGAAGGAAGGATTGATCACCCTCCTGCCAGCGATCATCGGGGGGGGGGTGGGGGTCTTCCGGACAGGAGGGACTGGGCATCCCTCCTGCCTCATTCATTTGTTCATTCATTCGGGGTGGGCGGGGGAGACTGGCGGCCACTATACTTATCACGGCAGGAAGATCCCTTGCCGCAATAAATATAATGGTCGTGTCTACTTACAATGTAAGTACTACTACTAGGGAGACAAGTATGGCCACTTAGGTTCACCTAAGGCAACTTCCAGGGCAAACCACGCCGACGGCTTACCTTAGCAAACCTAGGCGGCCATGCGGGCCTCACTAGGCTCCCAGAGGCGCCTCCAATGTAGGTGGCCTTTCTGGGGAGCATTTTTTTAGAAAATGTGCATCCCGATTGGCTGGTTAGACAACTGTAGGATGTCTACAGCTGCCTACAATCGGGACGCCATTTGCAGAATTTGGTTCTCAGTATTCTTAGGCATTCGAAGACATCTATATTCTCACCTAAAATGTAGGCTTTACAAAACCAGGTCTACTTTTGGGCATGCATTGGGTACAAGTTAGGCGTGTGTTAGGCATGATGGAGATATCCACATATAGGTGTATGAGTCTTCTGTGCTTTGGGGTAAAGAGTACTCCTCTTTGACAATAATGGAAAAAGATTACTCAATCCAAGTACATGAAAAATATACAGTATATATATTACATACTAAACCTCATTCCCAAAGTTTAAGAAAATAAGAAGAGAAACCCTATGCACAGTGGCAGTGGCTCAGATCAAGTGGACATGTTTGATGTACAATCTTGCAATGAAAATCTCAGCACTTGGTTAACTTAAATGGAGACTATTGCATAATTCAGTCCGTTAAATGCAAGAAATTATCTTACAAATGTGCCTCACTCCATTTTAAACTTCTTTATTCACAAATTTTTTATAGATCCTCAGAGGGCCACCACGCACTCAAATGTATTTCATAGTGCGGGCTTTATGCACCCTTTCGTCACTGGACCTGATTTTTTAGTTAAGTGTAACATTTTAGTGTTATGACTAAAGTATAGGTATTCTAAAAGTACTTAGCTTTTAGTTGACGCTAGTCGGGAGGGTAGAAACATTAGCCAGTATCTACGGGTACGGAGAGTATGCTCCTCCTTAGAAGAATTCAAAAGAGTAGCAAAAGACCTGGGTAATAGGTTTTTGGAGAGAGGATACCCTAAAAAGTCCATCAAACGAGCTTATCTGAGGGCACGATATGCCCAAAGGGAGTTATTAATAGCGGAGAAACCTTGTACCACTCTGGAGGAAAGTAGAATGATTTGTGTCCTCCCTTTCTCCAAAGCTTCAGGGGTGCTGGCGTCCCTCATCAAGCAGCATTGGCACATATTAAACCTCCATGAGATATTTACGGAGCAGCCCCTCTTTTCTTATCGGAGAGGTAGGACTATTGGACAAGCCTTGAGAAAAATAGCACGTCCTCTAGAACAAGCAGAACACAGTAAATGTCACCACTGTCAATGGTGTGACTTCACATTAGAAGGGAGACAATGGATCGACCCCCAATCAGGGCATGTAGTAACAGCTAGATCTAATACTAACTGTAGGACTGCTAGAGTGATTTATATTATAATATGCCCGTGCGATCTGGTGTATGTGGGCCGGACTAAGCGAGCGATTAACATAAGGCTCAACGAACACAAATCTCGTATTAACACCGGGACGTTGCAGGCTCCTTTAGTACAACATTGGCTTGATAAGGGTCATGAGATTAATCAGCTGCGATGGAGAGTGATTGAGTCCATGAATGATGAAGAACTGGAGGGGGACTGGGAGGGTAGGTTAAATTTTTCTGAACAAAGGTGGATTTACCGCCTCAACACGGTGGCCCCTAAGGGATTAAATAACGAATTGGAGTGGGCTTCACTAATATGAGTATAATCCTGGGGTTCATTATTGTCATTTTCCAGCATACAAATCACTAAAAATCACTAAGGATAAGCCAGTAGGTAAACTTTACGTCACACTATGACGTCCCTTAGAAAACGGGACGTCGTCGTGATGATAGCGTATATAACAGCTGACTAAATACGTGACCGCCATTTCGTCAATGATGCAGTGGTTGGAGAAAGTTGTTACTGAGCGGTAAGGAATCATCAGTTTTAAAGATAAATAGGAATGATAAATATAGGTTTACGGTTAAGGTATAGATACTTAGGAAACCTGTTTATGACTCGACTTATTTGTAAACTTTTTTAGGGAGAGGGAGCCTTGATAAAGCCCTGTGAGACAGACGGGCGAAACATGTTGGACATTTATGTTTCTACCCTCCCGACTAGCGTCAACTAAAAGCTAAGTACTTTTAGAATACCTATACTTTAGTCATAACACTAAAATGTTACACTTAACTAAAAAATCAGATCCAGTGACGAAAGGGTGCATAAAGCCCGCACTATGAAATACATTTGAGTGCGTGGTGGCCCTCTGAGGATCTATAAAAAATTTGTGAATAAAGAAGTTTAAAATGGAGTGAGGCACATTTGTAAGATAATTTCTTGCATTTGATGTACAATCTTGACATCTTTGTGACATCATCAATAATACACCTAAATGGCAAATTGTCAGTAAAAAAAAAAAAAAAGAAGTATGTGCTGGAGTACCTGACTATCCTAGGGGTTTGAACTCACCACCTTGGAAAGATGAAACAAATGCTTTTAATCAATGAGCCACATTAGCTTTCCGCCCTATGAGTCTCCTGATGCTACATTACCCCAACACCTTCAGGCCATCCCAAATCGCAATATAAATGTTCAGAAAGAGCCTTGGTGGTTTCAAATCCACTGCAAATCCTCCTGGTACTTTCACACCCTCTTTTTGATCTCATAAGAGAGAACTTTGGTATTTATATTTGCACTCTATCATTTCTAAGGTCCAGTGGTGCTTCTTGGGGAGGAAGAGCCTGGCCTGTTAAATTGGGCTGCCTCTTGTATGCCATTTTATGGCATACAATTTTAATGTAAAAAAACAGCATAAAATCACCATTCTAATGACATCATAACACTAAAATGTGATAACGTTATAGAGGTCATCAGGACATCTATGCAATGCCTAAAAGGTGATTCTACAAAGCAAGCACATAAGAACATTCAATTCTATAAAGGATTCCTAACTATATAGACGTGCTTAAATTCTCTGAGCACCGCTGAGCGCGATTCTCTATTGTGTGTCTATGCATAATACAATTGCGCTGAGTGTTGTGCTGCTGGACGTAAACAATGCTTAACTTTTAAGCGTCATTTAAAGTATTTGCCCCTAAGTGTAAAGCCCTCAATGGAGACTGCCCCAACCTTGTTGGTTGGGCTAAGAACTTTTCAGTGGCCCCTCATTGTTAGATCCTAGATAGTGTACAAAATAGTCTTTTCTGACTTTTTTGAAATATGTTTCCTTTGCAAATTTACATTTTAGGTATTTTCAACTTTCCCAGTAGCTTCAGCTATCATTTCATGTGCAGTAATTTCCAAATCACAGTGGGATCCCGTTTAGATGAATCAGTCAGTGTGAATGTTAATTATTATCCTGTTTGGATAAATGGTGCTATATAAATCCCAATAATTACTATGTTTGCAGAAGACAAAATGCATAAATGTTAAATACATTATTGGATCACTAGCTACAGAATCAGACCTTCCATTAAAACTAAGGACAAAATGGCCGCTTTGATCGACCAATTGTTTTTTGAATGCCACTGTGCTACTAAGGTTCAATTTGAAATATAAGGTACAATCTCGAAGAATAGCAATAGAAATGTAACATAAATTGATCCCAAGCTTCTAAAAAAAAAAAAAAAAAAAGGTTCAAAGCCAAAACCAAGAAGGGGGGGGGGCCTTCTGCTGATCCTTTACTAAAGTGTGTGAATTTTTGCATTAATGCAAGAAATTAATGTGTGATCAGTGCAGATTTACCGGTCTTGCACTCTAAATGCCAAGTCGCCCATTCTATTCCTATGGGCCGCTTGGCATTTAGCATGCGCTGCTCAGCAGTGTAGCTTTGTGAAAGCCCTATTAGACACCTATTAGGGAGTGTGTCCAACATTTCTTTTGAAGGTCCCACATTAAAATGTCCATTAGCACCCAGTATCCCGGTAGTAATTAGAGCAGATGCACTTAGCTACTATTGTGCTTCTATTTTAAAACAGAATCTGCTGACATCTGTGTGTTGGTTACATCCAGCATGAACATCTGTTTTATAAACTGACACATGCAAACAATGAACAGGACAAAACAAGGGACATGGATGTCATTGTGGCAGCATAGGAATATCCATGTTATAAAATGGCTGCATAGACATCTATGTGGATGATTAGCTAAATGGTTGGAGCAGCCAGCTGAGAACCAAAGGACCCTGGTTCAAATCACATTCCTGCTTCTAGGGCAAGTCACTTAACCTTCCATTGCCTCAGATACAAACTTAGGGCTCCTTTGTCAAAGCCATAGTAGCAATTCCCTCATGGCAAATGCACCAAAGTCCATTCAATTCCTATGCCTTGGGAGAATCACCACTGCGGCTTTAAAAGGGGCCCTTAGATTATGACCATTCAGTGGCACTTAAATGCATAGTAATGCTGAATACCCTCCTGAATACCTCCCCCCCCCCCCTCACCACTGGGCCACTGGGTAGCTAGTGCCAAGGTAGACCATTAGCAGAAATCAGGAAGAAGCCAGCAGTTATGGGAGCACTTGCCATATTCATTGCCAATACCCATATAGCTAACTGAGCAATTAAGGAAGGAAGGAGTGGCTTAGTGTTTAGAGCGACATGCTCAGCACCCCAAGATTGTGGGTTCAAACCCCATGCTGCTCCTTGTGAACCTGGGCAAGTTACTTTAATCCTCCTAGGTTTGTTAGATAGAGTGTGAGCCCACTGGAACAGATAGGAAAAAATGCTTGAGTACCTGAAAGTAAACCATATAGACAACCTCCATTGATAGGCAGTATATAAATAAAGAGCAGTCCTATCTTTGCCCAGTTAGCTATGCAGGTACCAGCATGGAATATCAGCTGGCACCCATACATCTTTTGGTTTGGTAGCTGATCCAGATATTCCCAGAGAAGGCTCCAGTATTGAATAATGAAAAAACTACCCTAGCCCTGATTGCAATCATTACTACCAAATATCCATCCACCATTAGTTATAAGAATAATTTTGCAATTGCTCATTGCATAAAATTATTAAGAGGGTATTCAGCATCAGGGGACCCATTACATAACAAGGTTCACCCAGCCTCTCAATATGTCACAGTGCTATTTCTGTAAAATTTCAGCACCCCCAAGTGCCACACAAGAAAGCCACAAGAAAGCCATGAAGTGTTCATGCTATCTTTAATTGCTGAAATCTATAAATGAAAGAGGGAATCAGTATGAAGACATTTTGTTGAAAATAATTGTTCTCAATTCAAAATATTTTTGCCTGTTCCAGTTCAAAATATAAGCACACAACTTTTTACATATCTTAATCTTTATGGTGTGAAAGTCCACGCTGCCAAACAGAGCATCCCATTTCAATTCTTTGTCAGGGGCAGATACGATTTTGCATCCAGCGGAACCCAGAGACCCCCCTCCCAGACTACAGGTAGCCATCAGAGGGGTGCGAGAGGAAGGAGGTCTATGGTGGAGCTTTGATAGTGGGGTTGCTGGGGGTCTACAGGGGGGGAGGGAGGGTACTGCCGTGGGGTGTATGGGGACATCTCTAATGGGGAGAGGGGATTCAGACTGCAGCCCAGGAGCATCAGGCCAAGGCTTTGGTGCGGCCCTATGCTCCTGGATCACGGGAATAACACTGCTTGTAAGATGGCTCGAAGGCAGCATTATTCTTATACAATGGGATTCCGCAATCTGCGCAATCTGCCAAAGGAGCATCAAGGCATGGGAAAGGGTGAATCTTTATCACACCTTGACGAATCCCCCTTTAGTTAGGGTTACCAGACATCGGGATTTCCCCGAACATGTCTTCCTTTTGAGGATACATCCGGGGATCCAGATGGCTTTTCAAAACCCGGCACTTTGTCTGGGTTTTGAAAATCTTCTATCAAGTTGCCGTCGGGCAGGAGGGCATCTGCACATGCGTGGATGCCATGCGATGATGTCACACATGCGTGTGCCAACATTGCGTCGCATCCGCGCATGCGCAGATGCCCTACTGCCCGATGAGAGCAGGCAGCGGGGGGCGGGGCTGGGGTGGGGTTAGGGCGGGATTGGGGGATAGGACTGGGGCATGATAGGGCGGTGATGAGTAGAACTGGGCGGGCCTGGGGCAGGTCTAGGGGGGGTCCAGATTTTTCCAAACAGAAAATCTGGTAACCGTACCCCTTAGTGTTTCTGATTTTATATTGTAGCTAATTAATGCTGATAAAAAACCTCCAATAGAAAAAAAATATTAAAGTATGTGTTTCTTGGATAAACATCTGAAAAACACTACTTCCTCTAGTATGCTCTCACCCCTCCTCTGGCTTGTGTTGTTTCCTCCACTCACTTTTTATGCCTTTTTTATATCGACACAAATATACATATTGGATTCCAAAAGAAACTCTAAGTGGAGCCCATGAGCAACTGCTCATACACTCAGGAGCATCATTCACAGATTTGACATGGTTGCTCACAAAGCTATTTGCAAATCTGGTTTCTAGAACTAAATGCTCACATGAAAAAAAAAATTGAGAACTTGTCACTCAAATGAAAATTTTCACACACGTAGCCAATCCAGGTCAGGTAGCAACTAACACAAAAACTACCAGGGATTTTTTTTTTTTTTTTTATAACCCTCAAAGATAAATCTTTAAATTTACAGTTTATATGTACATGAGAATAGAAGCCCTAGATATATATTAGACAAGAAGCATAAGTAGGAACACTTTGTGTTGACTGTCTTTCTCGAATTGGGTTTTGAGAAATGTGCTGGCACACCAAGGTCTTGACTGGCCCTGCTACTAGGTGGATTAAATGTCTACCATGAATGACAGAAATTGGAAGCATCAACATGATACCAACACACAAGAAAGCCCTCCCCCACTTCCCTTCCCCCTACTGGGCTTATCATCACTTCCACTGCCACCCCCACCCTCCATCATCACCACCACCACCTCCCAGACTAACCTGATTAATCAAAACTGAATGCTGTATGGACTCTGTATGCAGACTTCCTATCCTATTTCCCTCTGAGGACTACCTCTTAAAAAGGGCAAGATAAAGCAGTGTTTGGGTGTGAGCAGGTGTTTATAAAGCCATACAGTTCTCAGCCTTCTTTAACTTGCAGGAGGTAGGGCTGTGTTAGCAGTGGCCTGGAATCGGAGAACAAAAAGGAATGCTGGATGCAGGTAGGGGTAGGAAAGAGAATAAGAAATGTTGACCACTTTGGGGAGATAAAGAGGAAAAGGAGAGATGTTAGCAAACTGGGAGGGTATAGAGAGGGAAAAGAGAGAATCATCTTCTGAGTGGAGCTGCAGGGGGAAGAAGAGAGATGCTGGCCACCTTGGTGGGATATAGAGGAAAGGAAAGATGTTGGCCACCTTGAAGGGTGGATAGAAAGGAGAAGGAAAGAAGATGATCACCTAGGGAGAGGGGTTGAGAGAGAAAGAGGAGATGCTAGTCATCTGGAGCGTAAAAGGAGAAGGGGAATATTAGCCATCTGGGGTGGTGACAGGGAAAGAGAAGTTGCTGGCTAGCTTGGGGGGTTGAAAGAGGAAGGGGATAGGATACACATGTAGGGGGAGCTGAAAGGGGAAGCAAAGTTGTTCAACTAAAAGACAGAAGGGGAGATGCTAACTACAGAGGAGCAGAACAAACAGCAGATCAAACAAGCATATGAAGCAAAATAGTTTAATTTTAACAAAACAAGTGCCTCACGTGGCCACGTTTCACCTAAAGACTGTGTCAGAAGCAAGAACTGTAGGCAGAACAATAAAATCCAAATCGAGCATACACTCAAAAAAAGTTAAAAATAAGTTAAATAAAAGAAAGACCCCCTTTTATCAAGTTGCATTAGGGATTTTTATCGCAGGCTGTGTCGATAAAAGCTCCAATGCTTATAGAATTCCTATGAGTGTTGGAGCTTTTACCGCAGTGACCCGCGATAAAAACCCTAACGCAGCTTGATAAAAGGGAACCTCAATTAAATAATAATCATAATAATAAAATAAAATCTTATCATATTACATTCCATCTTAAAAACATGACAGAGAGACTCCTACAAAAAGGAATAGTTCAGTCTATCCCAGTTTTTCCAATTTCTTAGAATAAGCTGTATGGCAACCCCTGTCATAATAAATACAAGTTTATTATTATGGGATGATATTTGGCTTTTAGCTCTCATCATAGTGCCAAATAGCACAGTGTCATATGTTAGTGCCACTGGATTTTCCATTACTTTGTTTACCTGATCCCAAATGGATCTCCAAACTTGAAGTATCAAGGGACAATAAAATAATAAATGATCTAATGTCCCAGGTTCGAGATGACAGTGCCAACACCTATTAGACTTGGAACTATCTAATTTCTGTAACTAAATTGGTGTCCAAACTGCTCTATGTAACAAAACAAAAAAAAAACAAGACACCGTACATCTCATCCTACAAGTCCAAATTCGTGGCCATTGAGATGCAGTAATCTGATGCTTTATCTCAATGCTCCAAATGTCACGATGATCAGGGATATTATTTTTTTTTTAAGTTCAATCATCTAGTTTCTGAAGATTTGGGAGCCATTGACAAAATTTTGCAAAGAGTGATTGCTGATTATGCCCTTTGGTCATACACGTCCAGGGTGGTTGGAATGTATTTTTCAATTCTCAATTAGAGTGTAGTTCTTAGATATAATTATGGGGGGTGGGGGGATGATAATCTTTTTGTCATAGATTATAATTGTAATTGTATTTAAGTGCTTTTATAGAATTATATAATTGTATTTTATTTTGCACTTACTTATGGCTTTAAAATGAATAAAGAAATTTTTAAAAAAAATCTTATCAAATAATATAAAAGACTAACCCTCCCTTTTACTAAGCCCAACAGCATGGGCATGCGTGGTAAATGCTCCGACACCCATAGGAAGTGCATTTGCCGCGTGGCACTCAGCTGTGAGGCTTAGTAAAAGGGATGAAAGAGCATGCATATATATATAGAGAGAGAGATATAGATACATGTATATATAAGAAAATCATGTAGAAGACAGAATGAGCAGTGGTTATAATGTGAAAGTTTTAGAAAAGATGAGTAAATATGCTCAAGATTTCTAATAATTAATATCAATCAAAAATAGATAGATGCAAAGAACTAAGATTGAACAAAACTCCCATACCTAGAGTGGTCAAACACAAAACACACTTCTCTCTAGAATAACAAATCAGTACTGGTCTAAAAAAATGTTCAGCACCTTAATTAGCAGCTTGAATATATGCCAAACAGCTTTTATTTTTAAACTGCAAAATAAAATTACATTATATACCTAGAGAGGTAAAACACACAGCATACTTCTCTCTAGAGAAACAGATCAGTAGCAGTCTGAAAAAAACTCCAGCATATCAATTAGCAGCATGTTCATTTGCCAAACAACCTTCCAAAAGAAAAAAAAAAAAAAAACCAGGCTGAATGAAACCACAAATACAGGGCTCCTTTTACTAAGATTTGGTAGCGGTTTTAGCGTGCGCTACAATGCTGCACGCGCTAAATGCTAACGCCTCCATAGAGCTTGCATTATTATTTTTTGTTTAGCACGCGCTAATCTTTAGCGCGCGCTAAAAAACGCTAGCGCACCTTACTAAAAGGAGCCCACGGTCCCACGGTCTTCCGGCAGTTCTCCACGAGTATCTTCAGCAAATCAACTGACCTTCCTAAAGAGGAGGTTTATATGCCTGTTGGGGGATCAAAAGTCACTCTCTTTAAAAGGTTTTAAAACTGTCAAATTTAGGCCCTCTTTTGCTATGCAGCAGTAGAGATTTCTATGGCAGCCCAAAGCCTAAATGCTCCAATGCTGCTTATAGTGTTGGAGCAGTATCAGAGCATTTAGCTCTCCAGGCCATGGTAGAAACCTCTACCGTAGCTTAGTAAAAGAGGTACTTAATTGTAAAAATCCCCAAAATACATGCTCAGGAGAGCAAAACCACCTCTATTTGAGAAAGTAACTACTAAAAAAGTGTAATAACACTCAGAAAGTCCCATTTTTATGCCAAGTGACCACTTATAAGACCATTCTAAAAATAAAAAGTAAGGTCTAAATTGATAACTTATAGGTTGCTCTCTCAAAATTGCTAAAGATCACCAATAAAAATATTTTTAAATTTTTTTTTTAAAAGTTAAAATAATATAAAAATGCCATTTGCTCCAGCGGCCATCTTATGTTTGATCTCCTGTTTGTTCTGCTATTCTTGTATCATAGATCACCTGCCTCTCTTATGTTCCCCGAAGAGGTCAGGGCTAAGAGTGACACATGGCTGAGGGTCCACCTAGGGCATCAGATATCTTTAGGCCAACTCTGAGTATGGTACACTGCAGGGACTTTGGTCATGTTCTGATTTTTTTATTTTTGTTAGATCTTGCTTCCCATTAACTTTTGCTTCAGATTAGATGGGTATCAGAAGGACAGTATTAGTGGAGAAGGAAATATCTCTTTGAGTAACGTATCTTCCAGCTATACTGGCTGTTGGTCTTTTATGAATTTATTCAATTTTTTTGGCTGTATGGATTGTATGTCACTAAAATAAGCACTCTCTATAGTTTTCATTTATAGGTAGGTTTGCCCTGGGTGCTTTACATGCAGTCTTCCTGGAGGTGATGCTGGGGACTATAGCCTTTTTGTTTGAAGGATTAATTAAGAATTAAGGAGCTCTTTCAGTAAACTGTGTTAACTAATAACCATTAATGCTAGGATACGTTAACCTACTTTTGCAGTAAAATTAGCACATGGTAAGGCACGTTAACAGAAATTTTGGTTCTCAGTCATTACAGGGCAGAGCATGGGTGGAGAATAGTACATGGAGTGCTTCCTGCAGTTAATATACTGGATTTACTGTACACCAAAGGCCTAATTCTATAAATAACACAAAAAATTGCACATGGCAATGTAGGCATTCACCCAATTTCTGCATGCAATTTAATAGAATAAGAAGACAATTAGGCCCTAATTCTATAAAAGATGCCTAAAGTTAGACACCTAGATCAGCACGCCTAGCCGATCAAGGTGCCTAACTTAATTTTTTTAATTGGCTTAATCGTGCTGATAAGCACCATTAAAATACAATTAAAAATCTACACAAGTAGGCATAGGTAGGGGCAGATTCAGGGAAGATTTGGGGCAGATTTGGGAATGTGGTTTGACTTAGATGCTAGTAGGCACCTACTTTGGGTTCACTCATTTAGGCCAAAAAAAAACTCTGACCTAAATGGCAGTGACCTAATGATTCAGTGTCTACTAGTGCCTAAGATTGCTCAAAACATGACTCATCAGAGAAGGCAACCCTCTGACAGTCAGTACAAGTTCAATGTCGGTACTAGAGAGCTGCACGGGAACGGGGACGACGGGAATCCCGCGGGTTTCCCCTTCGGGTCACGGGGATCCCGTGGGGACGCCCCCTAGGGTCACGGGAATCCCATGGGGACGCCCCCTAGGGTCGCGGGGATCCCGTGGGGATGCCTCCGAGGGTCGCGGGGTTCCTGCGGGGCTGGATGTACTAAGTCACGCGGCTTTTCTCCCTACCTGCTCTGCTTGCAGCACAGAGCCGAACGGAAGTCTCCCCAATGTCAGCGCTGACGTCGGAGGGGAGGGAGGGCTTAAACAAAGCCCTCCCTCATTCCGACGTCAGCGCTGACGTCGGGAAGACTTCCGTTCGGCTCTGTGCTGCAGGCAGGGTAGGTAAGGAGGAGTAGCCTCGCGGCTCGAGTGGCTACCAAGGGAGGGGGGGCGGTCCTCCCTGCCCCGGGTGCAGCACAGCTGGCTAGGTCCCCTTACTTTTGTGGCGCTTCCTCGACCGACCGACAACAGCCCTGGTCTGACAAACCTCCCTGCCCTTAACCGCGAATCTAAATTACCTTCTTACAGCAGCTGTAAGAAGGAAATTTAGATTCGCGGTTAAGGGCAGGGAGGTTTGTCAGACCGGGGCTGTTGTTGGTCGGTCGGTCGGGGAAGTGCCACAAAAGTAAGGGGACCTGGCCGGCTGTGCTGCACCCGGGGCGGGAGAGAAGGAGGGGGGAGAAGGACGCTGAAAGCCCTGGGGAAGACAAAGGGGTGGAGAAGGAGGCTGAAAGGACATGGGGAAGATGGGGGGGTGGAGAAGGACTCTGAAAGGCCATGGGGAAGACAGAGGGGGGAGAAGGAAGCTGACAGGACATGGGGAAGATGGGGGGGGAGAAGGACGCTGAAAGGAAATGGGGAAGAGAGAGTGGGGAGAAGACGCTGGCAGGGAAGAAGACAGAGATGCCAGATTATGGGGGAAGCGGAGGGAAGAAGATGGGTGCCAGACCAATTTGGAAGGGGGGAGAAAGGGAGAGGCACAGTAACAGAGCAAATGGAAGACGCAGAAGGAAGAGAGACAGTGGATGGAAGGAACTGAATGAGAACATGAGGAAAGCAGAAACCAGGCAATAAAGGTAGGAAAAGAATTCTATTTCTTTTTTTTTTTTTTTGCTGCAGGATAAAGTAGTATATTAGTTGTGTTGATAAAAATTTATAAACAAAAGAGGCTCTGGTAGAAACCCGTTTACAAAGTATGTATTCTTTCCAATTAATATTTCCAAATTAATAAAGTCTTTTTGCTTATTTGTAAATGGGTTTCTACCAGAGCCTTTAATTCAGTAGCATAATTAAATGAAATAACTATTTCTGAAGTTTATAGGGACGGGTGGGGACGGAGGGATTCCTCGTGGGGACGGGTGGGATTCCTCACGGGGACGGGTGGGGGACGGGTGAGACTTTGGCGGGGACGGGTGGGGACGGGTGGGATTTCTGTCCCCGCGCAACTCTCTAGTTGGTACTCCTGTGCAAATTGCAGCCATCTTTTGCGATGAACCCTCATGAGCATGGGTGCAGTCACTAACCATCTGCTTCTGATTCCCATTCACAATAGGGTTCACTGCAAAGTCATTTTGGAAACACATCTGGAAGACCCCTGGTTCATTTGGATGGTGAGTTGCTCCACAGTAGCGTGACGATCATCCCTCACCAACCTGCGCAGTCGACATTTACCCCTCTCATCGATAGCTCATGGTGCTGCCAGTTACTATGTCTGGTCATCAAAAAGATTCCATTCGGACACTCATGGTAGGTACACTTAAACAGAGCAGCCCATGAACTGTTCACAAACTCTGCCATTTCTGAAATGCTGCTGCCCTTGGCTCGGTAGCCCATTTCTTCAGCTATTCGGGAAGCCTTAATTTGTCTGCTCAAATTAAATCCTCGACTTTCTTGCCCATTTCTGTGGAAGTTACTTACATAGGCCTTCCAATGTGAGGGTCATCTTCAATGGACTCTCTACCCCACTTACATTGTTTGCTCCAAAATTTTACTTTGTAGGATGATGGGGCAGACTCACCATAAACTGCAGTCATGTATTCATGGTTCTCCTTTGGCTTTTTCCCTTCTTTTGTGAGAAATGTAGATAGTCCGTTGACGGCATTCAAATTATTTTTCAGAAGCTCTATTACCACAGAGATCTTGAAATGGACAATATATTTACAAGGACACTTGGAAAGGTATTGATGAAGAAGAGCTCTGCAGTTTCTTGGGACTTTGAATGACTATGATACTTGAACAAATTTAATAACAGCACTTATAGATAATGAAAATCAACAATTTTTTAATAATGTTTGCATTTCTGCTTACTTATATCAAATTAAAGCAGGGCTTGAATTAATTTTGACTTGTGTTTCTTCAAATTATAGTTACTATAATCATATACATACATTTAAAAGTCATATTAATAATAAAACCGCTAATAAAGTCTGGATATAGCATGTGAGGTCAAAATGACCCCTGTGGGACTCAGTGGTTGCAAAAATTTCCGGGCCTTCCAGGGTTAAAAAGTTAAGTTAGATGCCTAGATTGGCTAGACTCACCTATCTAGCCACTTAATTTGAGGCACCATTTATAGAATCTGGGCCTAAGTGCCCAACATAGAGTTCAATAGTACTCAACAATTATATTGATTTATCAGTTCAAAAACGCATCGATTAAACATAATAACTTAGCTGTAACACTGCAAAGCTATTAAAGATAAATCACTTAAACTGCTTACAGCTTTGTAATGTTTCAGATAAGATCATTTCTGAATACTGTCAAGTATTGCAGAGGGTGAGAATGGATATCTTTTTTGTTGGATCCCTTTTAGTCCATCCAGACTGGTGCTATTGCTGTGATATGCACACCAATTCTACCTTCTTTTGTTGTGAGGCAAATTGCTCAGGAGGCCTAGTACAGTTAAAGGGAACAAAGTGAAGACACTTTCTAAATGTTGCACCATAGTCTAGGTTGAAAGCAAAATCTTATCAGTGGGACCTGCTGAAGCCATGTGGACTGCTGCTGCAAATCTAGTATAAGCTCCAGCCCATCACAATCCATTCCACTGACATCATCTTAGCCTGACTACTAAAGGCCTGACCTACCATAAGAGGCAGGTCATTGGCAGGTGGTTTGTCCTATTGTATTACCTTACCCTTCAGTAGGGCTACGACAGTGATTCAGAAGAATTTTTTTCTAGCCAATTGGGTTTTCAGAATTGCAACAATGAATATATATATATACTAGTGTTTAAGCCATTTAGATTAACGGGTGCTAGATGACCGCGTCTCCTGTTTTTGAACCTGGGCAGGGGCAGAGGCAGAGCTGGGGCGGGAGGGAGTGACAGTGGGAGAGCAATTTCAAAGCCTCGGAAGCGGCGGCTCCTTGACCAATCCGTGCTTACAATGTCCCCACACTCGCAGTCTGGCTGGCTCCCCCACCAAAGCCCTTCGCAGTGGCAGCCCCTCCCGCATCCGTCCCCGCGTCCCAAGCCTCTCCGAAGGCCGGCTCCCACGAAAATGGTACCCCTCTGTCCAAAGCCGCGGCGGCAGCCTCCCTCAAAACACATTTGAAATCTGACATATTGTAATCACAAAACAGAAAATAAAATTATTTTTCTTACCTTTTGTTGTCTGGTCATTATTCATATCATGTAGGGGTCCCAGGCTATGGTTGGCTTTTGATAACTCGCTTGCCAGGGCCCCTTCTTTCTTCTTCCCTCCCTCCATCCCTGCAGCTAAAAACAGGCACCTCCCCCCAGTGGTCTGAGACAGGAGGGAGCAGTTAGGAGAGGGTCTGAGGGCAAAGAGGGGCTCAACAGCGCCCAACCACCTTTCCTTCCTTCCCTCCATCAGGTGCAGTGAATTCAGCAATGTTAAAAGGAGCCGCGTCGAAATCGGAGGCCTGCCACTGCCGTAGCACGTTCCCCTCTGCCTTGGTCCCGCTCCTTCTCTGACATATGGGACTGCGGCAGAGAGAACGTGTTACAGTGGCAGCAGGGCTCCAATTTCAAAGCAGCTGCTTTTAACATAGACGGAGCTGAACTGACGTGATGGAGGAAGGGAAGGAACGGTGGGGCAAATTTCGGCAACGGCAGGAATTGTTTGGCAGGCCAAGCACCGGTTTCTTTAGGCAGCCCCGGTTGTTTACTTGGATTCAATGTGAGCCGGGTGAGGAAGGCCGCCGCAGCCTCGCGGCTAGGTAGGGGGACAACAATGGCGCTTATGCTCAAGCCCCCGCCGCAGCTCCTCTCTCGATCCTGGTGCGGTTCGAGAGAGGAGTAGTGGTGGCGGCTTGAGCATAAGTGCGATTGTTGTCCCCCTACCTAGCGGCGAGGCTGCGGCGGCCTTCCTCACCCAGCTCTCACGGCTGGCGGCCGGCGAACCCTAATGCTGACATTGAATCCAAGTAAACAACCGGGGCTGCCTAAAGAAAGATGGTAATCATATTCTGTTCTGAAAGCCCCCGCCGCAGCTCCTAGGCGGTTGAGGGGGGAAGGTTGTGGTCGGAGTTGCTAGGCTGCAGCGGATGTGTGAGTTGCGAGTGTGGGGCCTGTAGCGGCGTGAGGTGGAGAGCAGGCTGTGGTGACATAGTAGGCGCGCATGCGCACTCGTGTTTCCACGACGGGATCAGGGAACACGATTTTTTTAGTGCGCATGCGCGTCCTACCATTTTATTATATTAGATATATATATTTGCAAGGGATAGATTTGTATACTTTGGAGATCTCATGCATCTACAGAAAACTAGTTCAATTAGATTTACCTCCAGGACAGGGCTGGGAAACACTGTATTAGAGAACCAGATTTTGCAATGCCTAAATAAAAATGGCCTTCAAGGTTTTGACCATCTGAATATACCATTCAAACCAGAAGCTCTGCCTGCCTTCAGCTCCAGGTGTTCTGAATGATGTTCCTCTGGTGGCTGATAGAGGCTGAAGAGTTGGATCAATACAAATCAAGTGGCCTAGTTTTGAAACTTTCTTACACACTAGTAATAGAAGATGCTGTAGGAACATCAGCAAATTCTACCCCATCGAGCCTACAGAGCTATTTTAGCCCTAGGATATCCCTCCAGGAAAATAGCTTAGAAGAAAAAATTTACAGCACATTATGAGAATCCCACAGAACTGTTGGAAGGATCTACAAGAACCAAGACCTTTGAACAGGTGCCCTCAGCAAATAAATGAGACATCAACATTGAATATTATGTTGGTGCTATTGCAGGATCCCCAAGCAATACTACTGGGAAAATAATTGAACACATTAGGGTGAAATCCAATCAAAGCATTCAATATCTCAAGTAAAAAGAGCACCCTTTGCAATGCACTCTAACTGCATCCTTGTAACTAAAGAAGTGCTCAGAACCGTTCTTGGTAGAAAGACCACAAACGTAGTCAAACCCCTAGATGTAGAAGATAAGAACATAAGCAGTGCCTCCGCCGGGTCAGACCATAGGTCCATCCCGCCCAGCAGTCCGCTCCCACGGCGGCCCAAACAGGTCACGACCTGTCTGAATCACCAGAAGGGGCCCCCTTGCCACCTTGGTTTCCCATTGAGTCTTATCTTCCCATCGAAGTCCTAACCCTCCGGTCCTGCACATGCACGACCTGGTTGGGTTTCTCCCAGCACCTCTCTCAGTATCCCACGATCCCTTTATCCCTCAGGAATCCGTCCAATCCCTGTTTGAATCCTTGTACCGTACTCTGCCTGATCACTTCCTCTGATAGCGCATTCCAAGTGTCCACGACCCTTTGTGTGAAAAAAAACTTCCTTGCATTTGTTTTCAACCTATCTCCCTTCAGTTTCTCCGAATGCCCCCTCGTACCTGTTGACCCCTTCAGCCTGAAGAATCTGTCCCTATCCACCCTCTCTATGCCCCTCATGATCTTGAAGGTCTCTATCATATCTCCCCTGAGCCTCCTTTTTTCCAGAGAGAAGAGCCCCAGCCTATCCAACCTCTCGGCGTATGGGCAGTGTTCCAGCCCTCTTACCAGTTTCGTTGCTCTCCTTTGGACTCTCTCAAGTACCACCATGTCCTTCTTGAGGTACGGCGACCAATATTGAACGCAGTATTCCAGATGTGGACGCACCATCGCTCGATACAATGGCTTTCTTGATCAATCATAACACTAATCACAGGTTTTTTTTCTTTCAGTCTTTTTTACTTGCGGATCGCCACTGTTTTTTTTAATATATACCAAATCACTTTTTAAAAAAAACATTTTGGGATACTTAGCTGGGGGGTTTTCAAGTAATTTGGTATATATTTTTTTTTAAAAACCCAGTGGCGATACGCCAGTAAAAAAGACTGAAAGAAAAAAGACTTGAATATTGCTATGATTGATCAAGAAAGCTACATTTAGGGATTTAACTATGTTTGTGGTCTTTCCACCAAGAACGTTCTGAGCACTTCTTCAGTTACAAGGAAGCAGTTAGAGTGCATTGCAAAGGGTGCCCGTTTTGCTTGAGATATTGGTGCTATTGCAGGGAGAGAACTGTGGTCCCATGTCATTTCTTCTAATATTATTAGAGCATTAATAACTGAATGCTGATAAAACCAAACTTCTATGATTTGGTCTAAATAATGAGCTGATCCCTAAATTTTTTGTCTATTGGTAATGGACTTTCTTTGAGGATAGATAGGTCCTCAAAAGACTTAGGGCTCCTTTTACTAAGGTGCGCTAGTGGTTTTAGCGCACGCTTAGCGTGCGCTAAAATGCCGCACGCACTAGCCGCTACCACTTCCTTTTAAGCAGGTGGTAGTTTTCAACGAGCGTGCGCTAAAAATGCTAGCGTACCTTCGTAAAAGGAGCCCTTAAAGGTATTGCCAGATTTGTGTTTAAGTATAGAGCCACAAATTAATTTATTTATAAAATGTAAGTTTAAACAGCTATGTTTAGGTCATTCTTGTTTTTTTAAACTGCATTTTAGGGTACTTGTTCAGTTGTTGACTCTTTCAAAACTGGACTATTATAACTGTATCTGGGAGTTTCATCCAAATTGATGAGTAAATTGCAGCTAATTCAAAATATGGCAGCTAAGTTAATATATAAAAAATCTACATTTGATCATGTTTCACCTTTGTTATACAGCTGCATAGGTTACCTGTCAAAGCTAGAACTGTCCTTAAGGTTTCATGTTCAATTCATAAAATTTTGACCGGTTGCTCCCCAGAGAGTCTATCTGTCTTGATTCAGCTAGTAGGTAGGACTAAATATAGTCAGAACAAAGATGGTCTTATATCATCTTTTCCCTCTGCAAAAGGATTAAGATTTAAAACTTTTTATGAATATTTATTATTCTGCAAAGGTCTGGAATTCCTTACCACAGGAAGATCTCCATTGTTGTAATATTGCCACGCCATTTAGTTATTGATTTCCCTAACTATCCCCCCTTTTACTAAGCCCCAGTAGAGGTTTCTACTGCAGCCTGGGGCGCTAAATGCTCCGCCACTCATAGAATTCCTATGAGCATCGGAGCATTTAGCGCCCCAGGCCATGGTAAGAAACCTCTACCATGGCTTAGAAAAAGGGTGATATATTAATAATAGTAATAATAACTTTATTTTTCTATATAGTACTCCCCCAAAATTTGCAGGGGTTCTTTCAAGGAGCACCTGCGAATTTTGAAAAACTGCAATAATTGGATGTGGTTTAGGGGAGGCGGGAGAGGGCTGCAGGGCCGGCTTTCTTTGTATCTTTGCGCCGTGCAGGTTGCCCGACTTCGGTGATGCGCTCTGTTTTGGGCTCACCCCTCTCCTCCTCTTTACTGCAGAACCTAGGAAGGGAAAGGTGCAACAGAACAACCTTGGGTGCTGGAGAAAGTGGCTGCATGGAGTGCTGGGTATTCGCAGCACGGGAGAGAAGTGCGTGGGGGTAATATGAAAAACTGTATATTTTTGAGGAGGGAAAAAACCATGAACGACTGGGGCTGCGAACACTGAACCGTGAGTTCACGGGGGAGTACTGTACCGCAATACCACAAACAGTTCAGAGCGGGTTACATAGGAAGGGACTGTATAGAGATAGCGATATTACAGAAAAAACTTTTGAGATTACATTAGCATGTTAAGGTTAATCAGATTTGATTGGAAGTGTTTAAGGAATACATCAAGGCAGAGTGTGGGGTCAGACAAATTTATCAAAGAGGTAGGTTTTGATTGACTTTCTAAAAGTTTGATAAGAAAGTGCGTTTGAAATAAAGTTGGTTAAACATTTATTCCATTTGCCTGCTTGGAATGATAATGTTTTGCAAGGAATCTCTTGTACATACAGCCCTTCAAGGTTAGTTGTACTAATATATATATTTTGTTGCCTTGTACCTTGTGGTTTATCATTGCCATGTTGTATGCATCTTGAATTCAATTTGTTGTCTTCTTGATTTTGATTTGTCTCATGATTTTCTTTACGGAATGTACTTTGTATACTTGGTTTTAGTATTCCGCATATGTTATATCTGTTATTATGTTTTGTCATTTTGAAAAATGAATAAAAAGTGAACTAAAAAAAATCTTATCTGTTCACTGAATTTATTATTATTTTTTTTTTTAAATAAGCATAATTTGTAATTCTTGATGTTGTTGCCAGGTTCTTGGTTCTGTAACCCATTTCAAACCTATCTGCAGGGGTTAGGTAGGCCATAAATATCTCACATAACATAGCATAACAAACTGTGGTATGTCATTTATAATTTAGAAAAAAAGAAAAGCTTTGCTTCCTGAATCTAAACCCTTAAAAGGAAAAATTTCAACATAAAATGAAAAGTGATCTCCCAACAAAGGAATAGAAGTCATATTGCCGCTAGGGTGGCTAAACTATAGGAACGGTTTGAAGATGATTAATCATTGAAATTAGCTGTGCCTAAAAATAATGTAGTTAATTCCATATGAAATTCTCTCCAGTGTTTTTTACGCTATATGGGTAAATGCTTTCAGGTACAGAATTGTCAATAGCACAGAAAAATGTACCTCCTCCTGTCTCCTGTTTCCATGGTTCCGATAGAGCGTTCTCTACCTTTAATGCAGGAATTGAAAACAACCTTTGATGTGGCCACTTCTCAGGGAACAAGAGTGATTACTCATACTTTGGAACCAGATTTAAAAAAAAAGATTATGAACTTTTCTTTAGAAATCTCCCTAGATCCTTTATGGGTGGGTAGAACCAGGTTGTTCCCAGATGTTTTGCATATGACTGAGAAAAAGAAAGAATTTTCCGTCATTACAACCAGAAGCGCTAAAGTTGGTTGCCACTTTTTCCTGCCATTACTTTGCAAAATGCAGAGTTCTATATTAAAATGCAGGATACATTTATTAGACCCCAGTTCCACTGTGATTTTCTTTCTTAAAAGAGCTTTCCTTCCTTCAGATACTGATCTCTTAAGCAACATTAGCTCTGTCTCGTCAAATGACCTTGAATGAGCTGTCATTGTTTCTCTTCTTTTTTGTTTCTGTAATGAGATTTGGTAATCGTTTGTTGGATGGAACTAGTAAATGGATTAGTTTCTCTTTCTTTTTCTTTCATTGTAATTCTCTGCCACATATCTCCTCCAGTCTCTGGGACTCCTGTTTTTTTCTTGCATTTATATGTTCGTTCTGTCGATTACCGTATTGCTCATTATGTTAGATTTACTCTGAAAACTGAATATATTAGTAAAAAGAAATTTAAACAAAAATCTGGTCTTATGATTGTGACTAGCCCAGTATCCTGCTTCTAGCAGTGTCCAATCCAATGCACAAGTATAGTAGACTCTCTGTTAATCAGAACTCAATTAACCGAAACGCTCAAACAACCAGAAAAAAATAAAAAAAAAATCAAAGAAATACTGTAATACTTTAAAATAAAATCAATTTCTGGCAGAAATTTAAGTGTAAACTTGGCACGCCACATATGAGTATGCCAATGCTTTGCCTGCCACATTTCCAGTAGTTTGTCTGGAACAGTTTATGGTATGGTATAGTATGGAGTATAGTATTAGGGGTCCTTTTATCAAACCGTGCTAGTGTGGTTAGCGCATCGGACATTTCATCACGCGTTAACCCCTATGGCCGGCTAAAAAACTAACGCCTGCTCAATGCAGGCATTAGCAGCTAGCGCGGCAGGTGGTTTAACATGCGGTATTACGCGCGTTATACCCCTACCGTAGCTTGATAAAAGGACCCCTTAGTTAGGCCTTTTTTAATAGTGACTCTCAAGCAACCAGAAACTACATTTATCCAGCATCTATAAATCTCCATGGGTGCCGGTTAACTGAGAGTCTACTGTACCTGGCAGAATCCCAAAGAATAGCAAGATTCAGTGTTATCAATCCCAGGGACAGCAGTGGCTTCCTTCATATCTATCTCAATAGCAGACTATGGACTTTTCCTCCATGAAATTGTCCAAACCTTTTTTAAACCTAGATTTGATAATCATTGTTACCATATCCTCTGGTGGCTTAATTATATGCTAATCTACAATAAATAACGTAGTATGTTTAGAGTGACAGGATATCAAACCACTGAACCACCTAAACTCATTCAAAACACATATGGAGAAAAAAAAAAAGACCTCAATATATTAGCTCCCAATGTATCAAAAAAATCCACATCAACATTATGTTTCTTCATTTTAGGTTCAAACAATTTTTATTGATGCAAACATAGCAAATACAACACCAGCGCACCCCAAAAGTGCACAGTACAAATAATAATGCATCATATACAATAATAGAACAAGCATATACAATAAAAGAGTAACATCAACCAAACTCCCTCCCTTCTCTACATAGGGCAAGTGAGATTAATGAGGGTGGAAAGGTAATCCAAAGCCCTGTACTCTTATGAACCCCAAAAATGTCACACCTTCCCCCCACCTGAGCCTCTTATCCTATCTTTGACTAATTGCTAGAACCTTCAAAACACCCCATTTCCCCTCCTCAAACCCCCTCTCCTCCCCCCCCCATGATACTCTCCACCCCGCCCCACCAGTACTCACCATTACTCTCCCAACCCAACTAACTAACAAATTAGGCCACCCATCTTAAAACCGCACTGTGACCCTTAGGATGTAAGACTTGCAGATAAGGCTCCCATATATTCAAAAACAACATCTTTCATTTCCTAGACCCTCCGGCGTCTCGCGCCTCCCAAATGACCAACTGATGCAATTGCCAATGCCAATATGCCGGAGGGTCCGGAACCGTCCAGCAGTGAAGAAGACATTTCCTGGCCAGTAAACTCATCTTCCTACACAAAGATCGATGCCCCCTAGGTAAATGGTCAAAAGCCTCTAGCAAATCCAAGACAAAGTGGTCCGGGGTACTGCATAAGACTCTCCCAATTAACCCTGACATAAAAGAGATTATACGCCTCCAGAAGCACTGAATAATGGGGCAGAACCAAAAGGCATGTCCCAAAGTATGACCCCTGTCCCACATTTATGACATAGTGGTATAGGAAGACATCCACTATAAAACATCTGTGTACGAGTGTAATAAGCACGTAAGGTCACCCTATAATCCGTTTCCCGCAACCAAGCACATGGGGTCACCCCAGGCATCGCCCTCATAGTACGGGCTATATCCCAATGTCCCAGATTAATCTGCAATTCATTTTCCCATTTACCCTTAATGCTCTGATAGTCCCTGGCAGGTTGTAAATCTTGCAAACTAGCATAAATGCTAGAGACCGTAACAGACGTCCCCTCCTCTCGAGCAAACAACTCCCGCAGCTTGGCCCCCAAGTGCAAACTCAATTGTGCTCTGTCGAAGGATCTCACATAGTATTTTACTTGAAGACATGCAAACTGCGCTCCCCAGGTCTCCCCCACCTTAACTAGTAAATCTGCACATGTCAACAGCTCCCCATCATCCCCCAAAATATGTTCTAAACTTGTAACTCCTTTCGCTTTCCAGGACAGGTAGAGGGGCATAATCGAAAGGGACGTCTAAGTCCGTCCATCTCACAAGTCATCCAAAGTTAAAAAGAGCCTAAGACACATTTTCGAAAGAGACGTCCAACTTTTTTTTACTTTCGAAAATCGTCTAATTATACGTCCTGCCGATCTGATCGTCCAAGTCGCTAAATCATCCATCTTTATACCACATTTCCGTCCAACTTTCCGTCCAAGTCCAAAACGCCTAGAACAAGCCCTGTTGGACGTGGGAGGGGTCTGCAAAGTGATGGACTGTACAACCAGACATGCCACCTAAATAGTGGGGTACCTTACAGGGCACTGCTGTGAACTTCACAAAAAGGGTGCCATGGCTTCTCCTCACTACAGCTCCCTTATAGGTGATGGTGAGCCCCCCAAACCACCTCCAGAATCCCCTAGACCCACTTATCTACCACCCCAATAGCCCTTATGGCTGCAGGAGCCACTTATATGCCAGTCAGAAAGGATTTTGGGGGTGTATAGGGCAGTGCAAAATGTTTAAGTATCAATGCAGTGATTACAGGGGCTTATGGGCATGGGTCCTCTTCTCTTTGAAACATAGAAACATAGAAGATGACGGCAGAAAAGGGCTATAGTCCATCAAGTCTGCCTACTCTGCTTACCCACCCCCTGTCTTTGCCCTAATGACCCAATTTCCTTATCTTGACCCTCGTAGGGATCCCACATGGGTATCCCATTTATTCTTAAAGTCTGGCACGCTGTCTGCCTCGATCACCTGCACTGGAAGCTTGTTCCAATGATCAACCACTCTCTCTGTGAAGAAATACTTTCTGGTGTCGCCATGAAATTTTCCGCCCCTGAGTTTGAGCGGGTGCCCTCTTGTGGCCGAGGGTCCCTTGAGAAAGAATATATCATCTTCCACTTCGACATGTCCCGTGAGGTACTTAAATGTTTAGATCATGTCTCCCCTCTCCCTACGTTCCTCGAGAGTGTAGAGCTGCAATTTGTTCAGTCTCTCTTCGTACGAGAGACCCTTGAGCCCCGAGATCATCCTGGTGGCCGTCCGCTGAACCGATTCAATTCTGCGCACATCTTTACTGTAATGTGGACTCTAGAATTGCACACAGTACTCCAGATGAGGTCTCACCATGGCCCTGTACAACGGCATTATGACTTCAGGCTTTCGGCTGATGAAACTTCTATTGATACAACCCAATATCTGCCTTGCCTTAGATGAAACCTTCTCCACTTGATTGGCAGTTTTCATGTCTGCACTGATGATTATTCCTAAATCTCGTTCTGCTGAAGTCCTAGTTAAAGTTTCTCCGTTCAAGAAGTACATCCTGCATGGATTTCCGCTTCCGAGGTGCATGACCTTACATTTCTTAGCATTGAAGCCTAGCTGCCAGGTTGAGGACCAACTTTCCAATGTAAGCAGATCCTGCGCCATATAATTCTGTAAACTGCATTCACTTACTATATTACATAGTTTGGCGTCATCGGCGAATAGTGTTATTTTACCTTGAAGCCCTTAAGTCAGATCCCCTATGAATATGTTGAAAAGGAGTGGACCCAGGACCGAGCCCTGCGGCACTCCACTGGTCACCTCCGATGTTTTAGAGAGGGTACCATTAACCACCACCCTCTGAAGTCTGCCACTCAGCCAATCATTGACCCATGCAGTTAGTGTCTCTCCTAACCCCATCGATTCCATCTTGCTTAGCAGCCTGCGGTGTGGGACACTGTCAAAAGCTTTACCGAAGTCCAGGTACACGACGTCCAAAGACTCTCCCAAGTCCAACTTTCTTGTTACCCAGTCAAAGAAGCTGATGAGATTGGATTGGCAGGACCTACCCTTGGTGAATCCATGCTGACTGGGATCCCGAAGATTCCTTTCATTCAAGATCGTGTCCAATTTGCTTTTAATTAGTGTTTCCATGAGTTTGCACACTATTGATGTGAGACTCACCGGTCTATAATTCGCAGCCTCTGCCCTGCAACCCTTTTTATGCAGAGGAACGACATTAGCTAATTTCCAGTCCAGGGGAACTTTCCCCTTACTTAGGAAGAGATTGAATAGCTCAGCCAACGGTTTCGCCAGGACATCGCTCAATTCTCTGAGCACTCTTGGGTGCAAATTGTCTGGTCACATGGCTTTGTTCACCTTGAGTCTTACCAGTTCACTGTAAACTTCACCTGGTGTGAACTCAAAATTCTGAAATGGGTCTTCTGTGCTTTGTGTTGCCTTCAACTGCGGATCGTGTCCCGGTGCCTCACAGGTGAAGACTGAGCAGAAGTATTAATTCAGTAGTTCGGCTTTATCGGAATCTGCTTCCATGTAACTTCCGTCCGGTCTTCTAAGGCGTACTATCCCGCCTGTGTTCCTTTTTCTGTCATTAATATACCTGAAAAAGGATTTGTCCTCCTTTTTAATGTTTTTTGCCAGAATTTCTTCCACTCGAAGTTTTGCCTCCCTAACTGCCATTTTGACCGCTGTAGACCTGGTCCTATATTCTACCTTTGCCTCTCTTTTCTCCATGTGCTTGTAGGAGAGAAACACTTTTTTCTTCTCCTTAATGAGGTGTGAGATCTCCGTGGTGAACCATTGGGGTTTATTGTTTCTTTGTCGTTTATTTACTAATTTTATGAAGCGGCTAGTTGCTTCATGTATGGTTGATTTCAGTGTTAACCACTTAGCTTCTACATCATCGGTCTCCTCTTGGTCCTGCAGCGTCTGATGGACGAAATCTCCCATGCGTGCGAAGTCTGTGCCCCGGAAATTGAGTACCTTTGTTTTCGTGTTTGATCTAGGGAAGCCTTTCCTAAGGTTGAACCATACTATATTGTGGTCACTGGAGGCTAGCGTATCTCCTACTGAGACCTCTGAAACGCTTTCCCCGTTGGTGAGTACCAGGTCAAGGATCGCCTGGGCCCTAGTGGGCTCCGTTACCATTTGTTTGAGACGTGCTCCCTTTATGGAGGTTAAGAGCCTCCTGCTACCGCTGGTTGTCACTGAAAATGAGTTCCAGTCTGCATCAGGCATATTGAAGTCCCCTAGCAGTACAGCTTCTCCTCGTAGAGTGATATTCTCTATGTCTTCAATTAATTCTGCGTCCATGTCTTCCAGTTGTCTTGGGGGTCTGTATACCACACCTAGATACAGGCATTTTTCTCTGCCTTTTGCCAGGTTTACCCAGAGGTACTCCCCGGTGTACTTGACATCTGTGATCCTGGTGGTTTTGATGTCCTCTTTAATGTATAGAGCTACCCCCCTCCTAACCTGCCCTCTCTGTCCTGATGAAGTAGATTGTAGCCCGGTATAGCCATATCCCACCCATGTGAGTCCGTGAACCAAGTTTCAGATATTGCCACCACATCTAGGTCGGCATTCCTTATTTCAGCCTCCAATTCTAGAATTTTGTTACCTAAACTGTGTGCATTGACATACATGGCCCTCCATATCTTGTGTTTGCTAAGTCCCTGTGAGGCGTATCCTACCCTAACCCACCCCCAAGATGACTTAAGCTGCTTCTGGGCTGGACGACTAGGCTTTCCTATGCCAGGCGGCCAGGTGATGATGGTCTGGAGGCTGAAATTTAAAGTTGTGAATAAAATTTTTATGGGGGTGGGAGGTTGGTGATCACTGGGGTAGTGTGTGGGTCTGTGTTATGTGTTTGAAGTGCTTATCTGGTGAGTTTAGGTGGGTTTTTGTGACTTAGACCATGTTTTACAGGGTCTAAGTCACAATGTCCAAATTCCGTCTAAGCTGTGTTGTAAAACTTTCAGTTTTACATGCTGTATAACTAAGTCTAAGCCAGCCCACGTCCCGCCCAACTCCTACCCTCGACACGCCTCCCGAACCGCCTCATTTAGCTTTGGACGTTGAGCGGCACTATGAAGGCCTAGGTCGTTTAGAAATACGTCCAAAACTCATTTTTATTTTCGGCGCTTGGACGTTTTTGAGAAATGTTCATTCAAGTGCCGACTTAGGCCAGTTTTTGGACGTTTTTCTCTTTCGATTATGAGCCCCTTATTCTCTTGATTCCTTTCCCGGAGGAAAGGCCAGGTTTCCCCACAAGGGCAAGAGATCAGTGACCATCGGATCTCCTCCCAAGGCATGCACAAGCCAACACCAAGCCGCTTACAATGCGCTAAATAGTACACTGGATCTGATAGAAAGGGGCAGCGCCCTCCGAGAACTATGCAGTAATGCAAACACATCATAGGGAGCAAAAATCTCACGTTCCATCAGAAGAGGAGTATAATTGCTAGTCATGTTTGCTTCCACTAAGTATTTTTTATTTCTTCCATTCAACTTTCAAACTAGAAAAATAAGCAGCAGTTGTTCCTATTTAATCACTTCTTCAAAACAAGAATTACAAGGGGCTGCTGAAAAGTTTTCAGCCCAACCAACAAAGTTGGAGCAGTCTCCATCGAGGGCTACACACGTGGTCCAGTGATTTTCCACTTATTTTCATTCCATTGGAAAAATATGGAACAAAAAAAGTGGAAAATTGCTGAACTAAGTATATAGCTCTCAATGGAGACTGCCCACACTTTGTTGGTTAGGCTGAGAACTTTTCATATGTTTAAAGTGTTTGAAAAATCCCCATCAATAGAAAGGCAGCAATGTGAAAACTAAGATAAAATACTTATCTTCATAAAATCCGAATTCAATCCTCAGGGCAGTGTGAACCATTCAATTGTAATTCAATTTCTTCACTTTATGTGATCCAAAATTCAAAAACAGTTTTAAACTATTCAATCCCGACAGCAGAACCACTGTTTCGCTTGTCTTCTAAGCTGTGTCAGGGGAGTCTGCCTTTCTTGGCATTCACACTACAGCAAACGGCGGTTGTCAGTATGCTGACAAGAAAAAGAAAGATAAACTAATCCATTTACTAGTTCCATCCAACATCTTAACTATTCCCCCTTTTACAAAACCGCAAAAGCGTTTTTTAGCGCAGGCCAACACACTGAATGCTCTGTGCTGCTCCTGACACTCATTCATATGCCCTAAAAACCGCTTTTGCGATTTTTTTAAAAGGGGGGGGTATATGCCCATACTAGGTCCAGGTGACAGCCTGTGGATATCTGGAGATTCACAATCTGATAGAATTTTAGATATTTTTAACTCTACTTATCTCTGTTTTAGAATTAAGATATGAATGAGGACCTTTCCTATCATTTAATTAGAGTTCTTTTCTTTAATTTTGTATTGTTTACCGCTTAGGCTTACGTGTTGGTAATAGCGACAAATCAAATAAATACAAACCATGCACAAACATTGAGGGCTCCTTTTACGAAGGCGCATTAGCAATTTAACACGCGTAATACCATGCGCTAAACTGCCGGCCGCACTACCTGCTACCACGTCCTCTTGAGCAGGCGGTAGTTTTTCGGCTAGCACGGGGGTTAGCGCGTGATTAAAAGTTGCGTACATTAAAGCCGCTACCGCGGCTTCGTAAAAGGAGCCCTAAGTGAAAAATATTTCCTCTTAATCAATTTAAGTAACTTCATTGAGCACCCCTAGTCTTAGCCCTTTTTGAAAGAATAAACAATATATTCACATTTACCCATTCTACACCGTTCAGGATTGTGTAGGGCTCTTTCATATCCCCCCTTAGCTGTCTCTTCCAAGGTGAAGAGCCTTACTTACCCACCTAAGCCTTTTCTTATATGAGAGGAGTTCTATCCCCTTAATTGTTTGGGTCATCTTCTTTGAGCCTTACACTGCATCTGTTTTAAGATATGTTGACCAGAATTGCACACAATACTCAATGTAAGAACATAAGAACTGCCATCTCCGGATCAGACCTTCAGCCCATCAAGTTCGGCGATCCGCACACGCGGAGGCCAAGCCAGGTGTACACCTGGCGTAATTTTTAGTCAACACACTAAATTGAAATTCCCTAGTGGGAAAACTATATAAAATAATATAAATCTGAAAATTCCCACTTATAATCGAGTGTCAACTCTATTTTGCATACAGGAGTCGGCCTCAGTAATGGAGCCTACGCGTAGTCGTATTCAATGCCTGAGGTATTCAGCGTAGTTATATCAGCTCCTTATTCTCCAATCATTGGCCTTACTCCAGTATCTTTTATTTATTCAAAATTATTAAACTCTACCTATTATAAATTAGCTATTTCTATTTTTTCATTTTTTCAATTTTTTTTGAAACTTTGTTAAAATATAGTGTACAATTCATTTCTAGCATTTATTTTGTTCCTTTCATTACACTCTTACATATTTCGTGAGACTACATTCTTTCATTTATCTCTCTTTACTATTACTACCTTTAATGCTGTTAAAGGTTATTTATCATTTAATCAGCATTTAAATTTCAAAAAGCCTACTTATCTTTAGTCAGCGCTTGTGTTTCAAGAGAGCCAACGTGGCCAGCGTTTCGTGGGCAGAGATTCAAACCCACTGTATCAGGGCCGAGTTATTTGAAAAACAAGCCGCTGTAGAAGAAAGAGAAATTTAGTAAACAGTAATAGTTTTCCTGAAATTTGTTCATAATAAAATATATCTTACTTACTGCTCTGTGTGTATCTGAAAGCGGTCTCAATGCATTAACAAAATGGCAACAGCCTCAGTTTAAAAAGCTGAGCAGCGTACTGACGTCAGTCAGAGTATCGGATTTCATTGGAGCATAACTCGTTGATCTATACTACATTCTGTAAGACTGAAAATGTTCAAAAACCTGGAACTTGAATGTTGCCATTCAATCTGTTTGTTCAGACCATTGGGATACAAAGTATTTAACCGACTAATCCATCGCTGTTCATGCTGGGCTAGCATACGCCTGAAATTACCGCCCCTATTGTCAGGTTTAACAACTTCTATAATGACAGCTCTTAAAGTCACAAAGTCGTGTTTCTTAGCAATACAGTGTCTTGCTAGTGGGGCCCCCATATTTAAATTTTTAATGTTGCTTTTATGTTCGGTCAACCGAACATTAAATTTCCTTGATGTTTGACCTATGTGTATTAAATTACAGGGGCATCTTAAAGCATATACGACCCCTTGAGTCTTGCAATTCGAAGTGTGGTTCAGAATATATTTCCTATTGTCTTTGGGATTCAAAAATATTTTGGTGCATTCCATAAGAGCACACATTTGGCAATTACCACACATTTGGTGACCCAGCATTTCATTAACTGTATCGGTTGAAGTCTCTTTAGAATGAAAGGGGCATAGTATTTCCTTTAAATTACGATTGCGGCGATATGCTATCCTGAGAGAGTAGTCTTTGAATGTTCCAGCTATTTTCAGTATCTCCCAGTGTTTTCTAAGGGACTGAGCAATCTTATAGCTCTGATTGGAATATGTTAACACACAGGTCATAACTTTTTCACAAGAATTCGCTTTGTTCTTATTCCTAGGGGTTAATAGAAGTTCCCTATGATTATATAGGGCCCTTCTATAAGCTACATTAATGGTTTTTTCTGGGTAGCCCCGTTGCAAAAATTTGCGTTTCAGATTTGTTGCTTGTCTTTTGAAATCGACATCAGAGGTACAGATTCTTCTGATTCTCAGAAATTGAGAGAAAGGAAGACTTTTTCTCAGAGAACTGGGATGGGCACTTGAAAAATGTAGCACTGAGTTGCTATCAGTCGGTTTAGTGTATACTTTTGTCTGAAATTTCCCATCAACAATCTTGATCAGTACATCCAGAAATGAGATTTCCACCACACTGGAAGTATGGGTAAATTTTACTTTAGGATGGCAGGTATCCATATAGTTCAAAAAGTCACTTAATCCATCTGAACCTCCGTTCCAAATCAGAAAAATATCATCAATTTAGCGGGTCCATAATTTTACTTTATTGAAAAATTGTGAGGAATATATCCATTTCTGCTCAAAATCGTCCATAAACAGATTAGCAACAGCCGGGGCCATGGTAATGCCCATTGCTATCCCTGAATTTTGTTGGAACAAACAATTTTCAAACATAAAAAAGCTGTTTTGAAGTACCATCTTGGCAAGTTGGTAAAGAAATACTGTCGGTACCTTAGGGTTCGTTCTTAAGTCCAAAGTTTTACAGATGATATCTAACGCCTCATCCTGGGGAATGATGGTATAAAGGGAGCACACATCTATCGTTACTAATATTGAATGTTGATCTGGTTTGATCGGCTCTATTTTTCTCAAGAATTCTGTGGTGTCCTGTAAATATGAAACAGTCTTTTTCACAAATATTTGGAGAAATTTATCAATATAAATTGAAGCAGCTTCCAGAAGCGATCCCCTATTGGAGACAATCGGTCTCCCTGGTGGAGCATTCAAGGATTTTTAGTCACCCATATCCTTCTATGCCTCTCGTAAGGAGATGTGCATCTAGTTTGCTTTTAAATCCTAGAACGGTGGATTCCGCAATAACCTCCTCTGGGAGAGCATTCCAGGTGTCCACCACTCGTTGCATGAAGCAGAACTTCCTGATATTTGTCCTGGACTTGTCCCCCCTTAGCTTCAGTCCATGTCCTCTTGTCCGTGTCACATGGAGTGATATAGACACATTATAGTATTCTTTCTCTTATTTTTAATTTCTTTCCTAATAATTCCTAGTATTCTGTTTGATTTGTTTGGCTGCCGCTGTACACTGGATAGAAGATTTCAACGTATTGTCCATGATGACGCCTATATTTTTTTTCCTTGGGTGCTGACTCCTAAGATGGTGGAACTCAATATCAGGTAGCTATGATTTGGAATTTTTTTCCCCAATGTGCATCAATTTGCATTTGCTCCCATTAAGGGCTCCTTTTACTAAGCTGCGCTAGCGTTTTTAGCGTGCGTGCTATACACTAATGCCTCCATAGAGCTGATGTTAGTATTTTACACATAGCGCAGGGGTTAGCGCATGCTAAATCTTCAGCACGCGCTAAAAACGCTAGCGCAGCTTAGTAAAAGGAGCCCTAAATTTCATCTGCCGTTTCAGTGCCCAGTCTTCCAATTTCCTAAGATCTTCCTGCAATTTTTCAGAAGTTGCATTAAAAAAAAAATCTTCATACAATTACCCCCTTAGGAGCAAACTTTGGATGTACCTAACAGGAAATGATTTTAAACAAATCCTTCAATCAGTTGTGTTGGCCGATTTGGACTACTAAAATATTGTGGTTTTGGGCATGATATCTTCTGATATGCATGCATTACAAGTTGTCCACAATTACATTATTCATACTTTGTTTGGGATAGGAAAGTATGAGCATGTTTCTTCTTATCGTTGTATTGGCTGACCATGGAAAGTGAAGTATAAGTTATTATTGAACATAAGAATAGCCAATGGTCCATCAAGCCCAGTAACCCATTCTCACTAGTACCTGGCCAAAACCCAAGATGGTTGATTTGAGTGTACCTCAGTTATCACTAAAATACTTTCAACATTGCGTGATGTCTTAAGTGCCCTCGTGACTACTGCATTCTGCTGCATGATGTGATTTGGTCATTCCTACGCATATGAAATTACATCTAGAAGCTATGAGAACTAGTACTTTTTCATGTGTGGGATCTATAGAGTTGAACAAATTTCCAGTATATATTAGGCAACAAAGTGATCTGTATAGGTTTATGAAAAACTGCTAAAGCATCATCTCTTTTGTAAAATGAAGTAAGATGATTGATGCCTTTATAGGACTTAGAACATTTGATGAATCTGATGTGCTGATTTTGTTTTGTTGTTTGTTTTAATTATGTATATACTGTTGTAATCCTCTATGTTTATAAGGTGGAATATAAATAATGAACTATAAACTATTTCAGAGGGACTTCTAACGGTTAATTGTTATTTGCATGTGGGAAAAGTCCTTTTAAGAAATTGTCCTGGCCTTTTATGGGGAAAAGGTATGTTGTCTACTAATAGAATGTGGATTTCTTGCCATGGTAGAAAAAGATGGTCCTGGAGAAGGAGCTTGGAAAATCAAGAACATGGCTTTGATTGTCAAATCTCCGTGATTGCTAGAATTGATCCATCTTACATTTGAAATTCAGCTTTCAGGAGTTTGGGTACAATGTATTTTCCGATTGAATAAAGATGTTCGGATGTTTTATTTATTTATTTATTTTAATGTGTATTGCTATTGCATTTTGTTGCTTGTCATTTGCTGATTTTTGTATGCTTACATTGTTCCCGGACTAGATTTGTAGAGAGGCGGGCTACAAATAATTTTAATAAATTAATGTGATACATTAATTTATGATTCAGATGTTCAAATACTTGAAGGGTATTAACGTAGAACAAAATATTTTCCAGAGAAAGGAAAATGGTAAAACCAGAAGCCATAATTTGAGGTTGAGGGGTGGTAGATTCGAGCAATGTTAGGAGAGGATGGTAGATGCCTGGAATGCGCTCCCGAGAGAGGTGGTGGAGAGGAAAACAGTGACTGAGTTCAAAGAAGCATGGGATGAACACAGAGGATCTAGAATCAGAAAATAATATTAAATATTGAACTGGGCAGACTTGAACGGTCTGTGTCTGTATATGGCCGTTTTGGGGAAGGATGGGCTAAAGAGGGCTTCAATGGCTGGGAGGGTGTAGATGGGCTGGAATAGGTTTTGACAGAGATTTCGGCAGTTGGAACCCAAACACAGTACCGGGTAGAGCTTTTGATTCATGCCCAGAAATAGCTAAGAAGAAAAAATTTAAATTGAATCAGGTTGGGCAGACTGGATGGGTCTTTATCTGCCGTCATCTACTATGTTACTATTAATAAAGAATTTGTTCAAAATATGAGTCAATCAGGTGAGTAATCAGGTCCTTAGAAAAAAGATTATCTGCAAATATACCTTTAACATATGCAGGAGCTATATTTAATATTTTTGATGATTCTGTTGATATAATAATAATAACAGTTTATATACCGCAGGACCGTGAAGTTCTAAGCAGGAGCAATATAAGATTATTGGCTATTTTGACAGCTGTGGCCATTCAGTCTATTTTAAAAACATGGAAGGATGCAGCTTCATTGTCATTTCAATTTTGGTGGAACTCAGGGCTCCTTTTACTAAGCTGCGTTAGGGCATTAACGCGCAGAGTAGCACGCGCTACAATGCCGCATGCGCTAGACACTAACGCCAGCATTGAGCTGGCCTTAGTTCTAGCCGCACAGCGTGGGGTTAGCGCACGCTAATCTGCTGTGTGCGCTAAAAACGCTAGCGCACCTTAGTAAAAGGAGCCCTCAGTTTCTCTAGTTGGGAAGCATGAAGCAACTATTATGGAAAAAAGAGGCAAAAAAAGCAAAATTTGATCCAGTATGGTTGCCCGTTAAAAAATATGTGAAAAACAACAAAGGCTAAATATTATGGATGAATAATGAGGGAGTATATATGGTGCTGCACTCTATGTATTTGGGGAAAAGGGTGAGAAAGGGGTTTTGTTTTGTTTTAATTGCTTTTAATGAGATATATGTTTTTATTTAAATTTGTTTCTTTTTTATATATAAGTTGTTAACAATTTTGTTCTACGTTTTTTAACTTCTTAATAATTAGATAGTCATTCTCCCCTTAATTTGTTTTAACTGTACATCGCTTAGAATTTCTTATATAGGCGATTAATCAAATAAACGTGAACTTGAACTTGAACTTTAAGATATATATGTATCCCTAGCTTACATTAGTGAATATTATATAGAAATATTTTGAAATATGTATTCTTCTGTCTGGTTTTTGTTTGTTTTTTTTTTTTGTTTTTTTTAGAATACAAAGGACAATTTACTAGGATTCAATTGCAAAGTCTACTACACAAGAGGTCACCAATATAAATGACACTTTGCATTGTCTTTTTATCTTCTGTAGTTTGACAAGTCTAGCAGATCATATGGTTTAGAGGACATAATGTGCCATGCAAAATGTTGAATATTTTACAAGCCAAGTTTAGGTTTTTTGTTATAAAATTTTCTTAATAAAAATTATTTGAACTTAAAGAAAAAAAGATTAATTGTAATGCCTTTGAAGATTATTCCCAGTCAAAAATAAATCAATAGATTAAAAGCACTTTAGAATAGCTTGAACATTCCTGCTCCCTTAGAAGTTTAAATAGCTAACAACACAACAAAATTAAGATGCAGAGATGTTTGTTTGTTTAGCCATCCATTGATGAGGGTTTATAGTGTGTATTTAGTGGAGGGGTGATGCTATAAGTTAAAGGAGACATTGAGTCAAACAGGATAAATGTTTTACAGGAAACAAAATGCACTGTAGAATCTTTCAGGAGTCATGAACCGTGACCGCGGTGATTACCTGTGGCCATGAAGACTAGAGAATGACACAGGGACACAATTTTCCCCATCCCCAAGGGAACTCATTTTCCTGTCCCGTCCCTGCCCCATTCCTGAAAGCTCTGTCCTCGTCCGCACAAGCTTCAAACTTTAAAATCATAAGTGTTTGAGACTTGTGCGATAAAACTCGTGGGGACAGGACAGGGAAATGGAGTTGCTGCAAGGACAGGGAATCATTTGTCCCCATGTCATTTTTTTAATGGAGACAAGAATACCCATGGCTGTCTAGCTTCTCCCTCACTAGGGCAGTTGTAAAAAAAAAAAAATAGCCAAGGCTAAAGCTAAACTTCTTCCGACTTCTACTTTACCAAAAACAACAAAACTATGATACTTCTCTTTACACAGGAATTTTCCCTGAGAAGATATTTTGGTTCAGACAGGAATTCTACATAAGCCCTGCCCCCTTCTAAGTTAAAGAAAGCAGCTGTTTACATACAGTTAGACCCATCCTTTGCAGCTTTTCTTTTCCTCCCTCCTATACTTGATTACTTGTAATTCCCTTGAAATTGTTAATTGTGCAAAGGTTCTAAGATAGAAACATGATGGGGAATCTGTATACTGCCTATGGCATTCAAAGCAATGGAGGATTAAATGATTTGCCCAGAGTCACAAGGAGCAACACCGGGTTTTTGGTTTCACAACCTTTGGGTACAGAGGAAGCAGCTCTACCAGTGAGCTACACCTTCCCATAATAGCAGATAAAGGCCAAATAGTCCATCCAGTCTGTCCATCCGCAGCATCCATTATCTCCTCCTCTCCCTAAGAGATCCCACGTGTGTGTCCCATGCCTTCTTGAATTCATAGTCTTTGTCTCCACCACCTCTACCCTTTTATTTTTCAGGTACACCCAGTCCCTATACATGTAGGATTACCATATGGCTCCAGAAAAAGGAGGATGGATTCAGACATCCGGGTTTTACTTCCATTCAAAGCAATATACATGGCCAGCTTCTTCCCAAAACCCCACTTTTCAAGAATTCAGAGTCCTTCTCAATCACTGAAGGTATTCCTTAGGGCAGTGATTCCCAACCCTGTCCTGGAGGAACACCAGGCCAATCGGGTTTTCAGGCAAGCCCTAATGAATATGCATGAGAGAGATTTGCATATGATGGAAGTGATAGGCATGCAAATTTGCTTCATGCATATTCATTAGGGCTAGCCTGAAAACCCAATTGGCCTGGTGTTCCTCCAGGACAGGGTTGGGAACCACTGCCTTAGGGGACCCTGGCATTCACCCCTTACTAGCTGTGCCCCTCCCCTTCTCTCCAGAGGAACACAGAGATGACTGGTTACCCAGTTCTATGCTTAAAAAGTTTTAGCCAGTCCTGATTTTGACTTTACACTCCCAAAACAATGTGGGATTTTTAGTGCTAGATTCTGCCAATTGAAATCAGTGTTGCAAGTCCCATAATGCACTATAATGGGGTGGTCAAAAATCCAGGACTCTCCTAACATCTCCTGCCTGGATCTGAGTAACTTGGCATCTCAGGGAAAATGTTTTTAAGACAGGCTACTGACAATCGGCCCCTAACTGAGCTCTCCTGCCCGTAGTGCCTCCATTGTACACAAATCTATGTCATGCACATTCATTGTGGGTATCCTGAAAATCTGGCAGCTGCATGTATCCCAAGAACTGGGCTGAGAACCACTTCTCTAGACCCAAGGAGTTCTGCTTCCCTTCCTTCTCCTCTCCGCAAAGAAATAAAAGAAAGCCCTGCTCTTTGCACATAGTGTAGCTGCTCCTGATCTCCTGGAACAGGGAGTCCTGCTTAAACAGTCGATCTCCTGCTGCATCCCCATTCTTCCAGGCCACATTACCTTGTGGGACTTGTAATTTGCAACTTCTTAAAGAAAAGACCTTTTTTTATTCTAATTCAGTTCCTTACAGTAGGTATAATTGGGGATATTATATCGCTCGTCTACTCTTCCCCATGTGCTCAAACTGTACATCACATAGGTCAACATTCAAAAGGTATAATCTACATGGTGTCTGGAAAAAATGGGGCCCCAACATTTTTCCCAATAGCTCCAAAACAACTATGCTATTATTTAAAAAATTATTGCTATCGTCGACAGGTGTTACTGCAAGATGCTGCAAAAACCAGATCATAGAAACATAGAAATAGACGGCAGATAAGGGCCCATGGCCCATCTAGTCTGCCCACCCTAATGTCCCTCCCCTACCTTTGCCCTGTGAATAGATCCCATGTGCCGATCCCATTTAGCCTTAAAATCAGTCACGCTGCTGGCCTCAATCACCTGTAGTGGAAGACTATTCCAGCGATCAACCACTCTTTCAGTGAAAAAGAATTTCCTGGTGTCACCTCGTAGTTTCCCGCCCCTGATTTTCAACGGATGCCCTCTTGTTGTCGTGGGACCCTTGAAAAAGAAGATATCTTCCTCCGCCTCGATGCGGCCCGTAAGATACTTGAACGTCTCGATCATGTCTCCCCTCTCTCTGCACTCCTCGAGCGAGTATAGCTGTAATTTGTCAAGCCGTTTTTCGTATGGAAGATCCTTGAGTCCCGAGACCATCCGGGTGGCCATTCTTTGCACCGACTCCAGTCTCAGCACATCCTTGCGATAATGCGGCCTCCAGAATTGCACACAGTATTCCAGGTGGGGCCTCACCATGGATCTATACAATGGCATAATGACTTCCGTCTTACGACTGACGAAACCCCTTCGTATGCAGCCCATGATTTGTCTTGCCTTGGACGAAGCCTGCTCCACTTGATTGGCAGACTTCATGTCCTCACTGACGATTACCCCCAAGTCTCGTTCTGCTACCGTTTTTGCTAGGATCTCGCCATTAAGGGTATAAGACTTGCATGGATTCTGGCTGCCCAGGTGCATAACTTTGCATTTTTTGGCATTGAAGTTGAGTTGCCATGTCCTAGACCATCGCTCCAGTAGGAGTAGGTCATGCATCATGTTGTCGGGCACTGAATCTTCGTCTGTTGTGCATTTGCCCACTACATTACTCAGTTTGGCGTCATCGGCGAATAATGTTATTTTATCTCGAAGCCCTTCTGCCAAGTCTCTTATAAAGATGTTGAATAGGATTGGGCCCAAGACTGAGCCCTGTGGTACTCCACTAATCACCTCCGTCATTTCGGAGGGGGTGCCGTTCACCACCACCCTTTGGAGCCTACCTCCAAGCCAGCTCCCAACCCATTTCGTCAATGTGTCACCTAATCCTATAGAACTCATCTTGCTCAGTAACCTGCGGTGTGGTACGCTATCGAATGCTTTGCTAAAGTCCAGGTACACGATGTCCAGGGACTCCCCAATATCCAGCTTCCATGTCACCCAGTCAAAGAAGCTGATCAGGTTGGATTGGCAGGATCTCCCCTTAGTAAATCCATGTTGTCGGGGATCCCGTAGATTCTCCTCATCCAGGATCTTATCTAATTGGTGTTTGATTAGAGTTTCCATTAGTTTGCTCACTATCGATGTTAGACTCACTGGTCTGTAGTTTGCTGTCTCCATCTTTGAGCCTTTCTTGTGGAGTGGAATGACGTTAGCCGTCCTCCAGTGCAACGGGACGCTGCCTGTACTAAGGGAGAGGTTGAAGAGCGTGGACAGTGGCTCCATCAAGACATCACTCAGCTCCCTAAGCACCCTGGGGGGCAGGTTGTCCGGCCCCATTGCTTTGTTAACCTTGAGCTTTGACAGTTCACCATAGACACTGCTGGGCGTAAACTCAAAGTTACTAAACGGGTCAACTGAGCCAACCCTTGTCTGTAGCTGAGGGCCGAGTCCTGGCGCTTCTCGGGTGAAGACTGAGCAGAAGTATTCATTTAATAGTTGGGCTTTTTCCGAATCCTTTTCCACATAGTCTCCGTCTGGTTTCCTAAGACATACAATCCCGCCTGAGTTTTTTCTTCTATCACTGATATACCTGAAGAAGGATTTATCTCCCTTCTGGATGTTCTTTGCTAGAGACTCCTCCATTGGAATTTAGCCTCCCTGACTGCTGTTTTGACGGCTTTTGATTTGGTCAGGTAGTCTGCTCTAGAGTCCTGCTTCCCTGATTGTTTGTAAGAGATGAATGCTTTTTTCTTCTCCTTGATCAGGTCTGAGATCTCGGCAGTAAACCACTGTGGCTTATTGTTCCTTCACCGTTTACTTACTGATTTTAAATAGCGGTTTGTTGCTTCTTGTATGGTTGCTTTCAAAGTCGACCACATGTCTTCCACGTTATCGGTTTCTTCTTGGCTTTGAAGCGCCTGGTGAACGAAGTCTCCCATTTCTTTGAAATTTGTGTCCTTGAATTTGAGGACTTTGGTTAGTATAGTAGATTTAGTGAAACCTTTCCTGATATTGAACCATACCATGTTGTGGTCACTGGAGGCCAATGTGTCGCCCACCGAGACCTCTGTGACACTTTCTCCATTGGTAAGTATCAGGTCCAGTATTGCCTGATCCCTTGTCGGTTCTAACACCAGTTGCCTGAGGCTTGCTCCTTTCATAGAGTTTAATAGCCTCCTGCTGCTGCCGGAAACAGAGGTAAGTGTAACCCAATCCACATCAGGCATGTTGAAGTCACCTAGCAATACTGTGTCCCCACGCAAGGTGATATTTTCTATATCTTCGATTATTTCATATCCAGGTCATCCTGTTGTCTTGGGGGTCTGTAAATTACGCCAAGATACAAGCATTTGTCCTTCCCTCTGGCCAAATTAACCCAAAGGGATTCCCCAGTATACTGGACATCTGAGATTCTCGTGACCTTAATGTCATCTTTAGTATATAATGCTACACCCCCTCCCATCCTACCCTCTCTGTCCCGGCGAAGATCCTCCCAGTTTTCAAAATGATATCATTCAGGAAATGACTATTATGATCCATTTTAACAAAATGGTATTTAGCAAAAGAAGATAACACTGCAATTAAATGTTAGTGACAAAATAAGGCATATGGTTCAAAGTGTGTGCTAAGGGAGTTTCCTAATAAAGGTTGGACTAATGTATTTTCAAAGCTCATATTAAATGTTTAAACAATTGTAAAGTATTTTGAAACTGCGCATGGGGTCCTGTTTTTCCCCAGATACTGTGAAGACAGGCACGCCTGATAAGTGCCGCTAACCAGGATATTCAAAATCACTGTCAGGATAGTGCTACTGAAGATTCTTACAGACCACATCAGCACTAACCAGATGGTGCTGGGGAAGAGCATGGGTGGAGCCAAGACAGTAGTATGAGTAAGCTTGAAATCTTTTGGTGACCCTCAGAGCTTTTTCATATTCATACTGTGGCCCTTTACAAGAAAAAGGATAGAGACCATTGCCCTGCTGGGCCCACAGTTCTTGGTGGGCCTGTCTTGTGGTTTCTGCTAGCCAGCTCTTCTTTAATTCCTTGTAGAGATTTTGCTACTGTGCTTTGTGCTTGGCTCTTACTTCATGCGTGTTTTCTGCTCCACACCCCCTTGCTCCAAACTTAGTTCCTGCTTCTTGCTTGCAGATACATTCTGCCTTAGGCCTTAGCTGTTTCTTCTAGCCTTCTGCCCAGGGGATACTTTGAAAAAAAAAACAGTCCAATATTCAGCTATTGTAGTCTGTCTTTATAAACATAAGCTGCAACAGTCAAAATTATCCAGATATTTCTGGCTGCTATCTTGATGAAGTGGAATTTATCTGGATAGTGGAAAAATTCTGTCTACTGTCTGGATTACTTATCCTGATAACAAATAGCCATACTATTCAGAAGAATAGTAGGGGGCTTATAATAAAAAAATAAAAAAAAGTCCAAAAAGTGGCCTAAATCAGTACTTGGATGATCATAAAGCCAGATCGTTCAAGTACCGACGTATCTAAAAACAGCTTAGGCCTGTCCCCTACCTCTAAATGCCTAGAGCGAAAAGAGGCATTTTTAGAGGAGGGGAAAGGTAGGAGGTGGGCCGACCTAGACTTAGTTCTATAGCAAGTATAACCAAAAACTTGAGCAGGTTGCCCAGTCGGAACTTATATGCTTTGACTTAAACCAAGTCAAAACAGATATAAGTTCCGAATAGGGGCTGCTGCGATCAGCTTAGCAGCTCCGGCAACTTGCCCACCCCCCACCGTAACCATCGCGGCAGGGAAGATGAGCCATCTCTCCTGCCGTGATTGTTGGGGGGGTGGGGATTCTGTAACCGGTGTTGTTTTTGACAGACACCGGTTATAGAATCCAGCTTTTAGGTAAAGGACTGGCCTCTCCTTCGCCTAAAAGGTCTTGTTTTGTCATTTGGGACTTGGGCAATTTTTTGGGTTGATCATGTTTTCTAAGTTTAGACGTAGTGGTGGTCTGGGCGATTAAACTGATGAACGTAGAGATAGGCCATTCTCAAAAAAAACCTCATTTTTGGATGGGTTTTTTTGAGAATGGACATTTTCCCTGCTGCTACTTTCAGCATTTAGGGCCTTAGGCGTTTTTCTTTATTATGCCCCTCCAAGGCTATTGTTATCAGGATAATGGAGAAATTCTGTCTATTGTCTGGATTACTTAAACAGACAGTAGACAGAATTTCTCCACTATCCAAATAAATTCTGCTACTATAAAGATAGCAGCCAGAAATATCTGGATAATTTTGACTGTTGCAGCTTATGTTTTTAAAGAAGCAACATCAGAATATTGGCCTGTTGGGTTTTTTTTCAAGACATCCCCTGGGCAGAAGGATGAGAGGGGATCGGTGACCACTAGGTGAATAATGGGGGTCATGCCTTAATCCCTCCAGTGGTCAGCTGGTCAATTTGGGCACCGTTTTAGCATTTAGATGCTTTTAAAACAGGTCTAGCTCCAAACATCTATAAAAAAAAAAAAAAAAAAAATGCCCAGGGCCTTTTGTTAAAGGTTTGATTGTGCCTGACGAGTGTCCAATTTCTAAGCCCGCCCAAAACACGCCGCTAACATGCCGCCTTAAAATTTGGACATACTGCAAACAAAACAACCAGAAAGACGTCTAGAAAGTTTGTTTTGAGAATGCTCAATTGGATATTTTGACTAGTAAGACATCCAATTGCTGCTTTATGCTGTCTTTCGGATGTCTATCTTTTTTTAAAATGAGCCCCTATGTATATAAATTCAATGATTATATAGGGCAGTATATAGAACAAGCAATTATTGAAAAAAATTACTAGGTTATTATTTTCCAGCTAACAACCAGTTGTTATAATGCTCAAAATAAAGAAATCAGTAATTATTCCAATTATATGACAATTTTTTTTACAGATTACATATATGTTAAGGCAATTTCCTAGAGGATACCAGCTCTTTAACATTCACACAATTACTATTCTGTAGCAAACACACTGTGCTATACAAGAGAATTCACAGGCTTACAAAGTTCCTTCTGTTAATAGTCTACCAGCTATAAATACAGAGAGGTTTAAATGATTTGCTCAGAATCACACATTGAGGGTAGGCATGGGAATCTACAAATGGGCTGCTTGTTTGCAGCTTTGTGCTTTGATAACCGAGCTACTCTACCAGGCCTGTACATACAAGGCCTATGAAAACTCCCCCCACATTGTAGGTCTGTGTAATACTTTTCTATTTCCCCGTCCATCCCTCATCATAATTTCAAGCTCTGATTACTGTATTTCCTCAGAAACAAAAGTGATACACATACACTCTGTAGCCCACAGAAGTGCATGACATCAGCCATTCTCTTCATTTTGTTTGGAATACAAGATATGCCTGCAAGGCTTGCTTCCACACCTGCAGACTACAGAACTGATTATCCCAGTCTGTTTACAAAGCAACTTTTCAACTTAAAGAACTAGAGGGAGTGAAGGTGGGAGGGATGGCAGGAAAAGAGTTATCATCTAGGCCCATGTGAAGGAAAAACTGATTAGCAAAATACAGCAGAGGGATATTTTTATGACATTTTAACATGCTCAAGATTTAAGACAGAAAACCCACCAAACAGCTCCACCTGCTGCACACTGTCCAGTACTACTCTATGCCGTAGATCACTGCTTAAAAATAAGTGCTTACCAGTGCCAGGCTCAAGGGAAAACATTCAGTTAAAATAAGTCATTCAATTTAGCTATGGTATGTTGGAGAAGGTCATAAAATAGAAGGATTAATTTTTAGATTAAATGAAATACCAAGCACTTACAATATACTCATTAGTCCCTGACGATTCTTCTCTTGTAATATCTCTCGGTTCATGCTAACAGCATGCATGGTCAATAGCCTATTTCAATTATAATCTCAGACTATATGCACACATGAATGTCATTCTCATTCGTGCACCACCAGTGCACACCAGGTAACATCACTAATGACTATGGATGACAAGTAGCTAATTGATTAGGGAGCAAAGTTTCCCCAAAGACTAAAATTATGATCTTCATCTTTCTGAATAGATGTTCTGCAACAGAGACAATGGAATAAATCTCCAAATTAAGAACAAAAGAATCTTTGTCATAATTAACAGAAAATTCCTGATGTTGCGACATGGACATTGGTTATATATTATTTCACAAGGAAAAAGAAACTACAGAGGGTGTAATACTTTATGCATACAGATGAGAGATTTAGGATGTCTTTCAGAATGTTGGGACCAGCCTTTGACACAGCAGCTTCGTAAAAGGAGCCCTAAGTGAAAAATATTTCCTCTTAATCAGTTTAAGTAACTTCATTGAGCACCCCTAGTCTTAGCACTTTTTGAAAGAATAAACAATAGATTCGCATTTACCCATTCTACACCATGGACCAAGTCAGGCTATCTGGCCCAAGTCTCTAATAAGAGATACACTTCAAGCAAAGTGGTACCTTTCTGGATCTGAATTATTGTGAGAAAAATTTTTTTTTAAAAATGTTTTCATGAGTATTTAACTAAACAATATTTGAAGCCTATAAAGAGTTAGGTGAATCACAGGCAGAGTGGCTCATGTGAAACTAGTCAACAACAAGGCTTCTGAAGATTACATCCTACATGAAGATTGTAGCTGCGCTGTTTGAAAAGGTGTAGCTGCGCTGTTCATAATTACACATTGAGCACATGTACAAGGTTAGAATAAATATACAGCACCTAACCGAGGGGGAAAGCTGAGAATATGCTTCCACCTTAGTTATAATACAGCATGTTTTGTTTCTGTCCTCATGGGCTCCAGTTTAAATTATTTTACATGTTTTGTTCATGAAACAATTTTTCAAAAGCTTAGGAACCATTTTACTTGCCCCAAAAATATGTGTATGTTTGCAGAAAGCATTTGCTTTTTGTGCTGAAAAAAGGCATTTCAGCATGAATTTAAGGAAACTGTTTCAAATTTATGCATGTTTCATACTACTACTATATATTATTTCTAAAGCACTACCTATTGTATGTAGTGGTGCACACTGAACACGCAAGAGACAGTACTGCTCAAAAGATCTTACAATCTAATTATGACAGACAGGACAAAAAGGGTGAATCTATACGTGCTGCTCAGGTAGGGAATTACAAAGGAAATGATGAGGTGGATAGGGTAGGGGACTATAGAGGGACTGGCATAGATATAGAAACATAGAAACATGATGGCCAATAAAGGCCAAATGGCCCATCCAGTCTGCCCATTAAAAAGTGCGTTTGAGATAAAGTTGGTTAAACATTTATTCCTTTTGCCTGCTTGGAATGATAGTGTTCTATTGAGGAATCTCTTGTAGATACAGCCCTTCAAGGATGGAAAAGCAAACAAGTGGGCACTACGACCCTGATTCTACAAAGTGCGTCCCGATTTTAGGCAGCTGTAGGCGTCCTACAGCTGTCTAATCAGCCAATCGGGATGCATGTTTTTTTTTAAAATGCTCCCTAGGCAGGCCGCCTATATTGAAGGTGCCTCCGGGAGCCTAGGGAGGCCCGCAAAACGCCTAAGCTTGCCTAAGGGCCTTAGGTGAACCTAGGTGGCCCTACACGTCTCCCTAGTAGAGGAAGAGATGCTTACAATGTAGGCCAGCAAAATGCTGGTCTACATTGTAAGTAGACGCAGTCGCTATACTTATCGCGGCAAGGAATCTCTCTGCCACTATAAGTATAGCGGCCGTGGCCGCCTGTACGATTGCCGGCAGGAGGGTGCCCAAACCCTCCTGCCGGAAGATGCCCCCACCCCGACACTACCGATCACCGGCAGGAGGGTGCCCAATCCCTCCTGCCGGAAGACGCCCTCCCTTCGCGCACACACCCCCCCCGCGCTAACAGCCCCCAAACCTCCCCCCCCACCAAACTAACCTTTAAATGTTGGCCAGACGGGTCTTGCCCGTCCAGCCGGCAGGCCTGCCTCGTCAAAATGAGGCGGGCCCGCCCCTTCCCGGCCCATCCCGCGAAGCCTAAGGCCTGATTGGCCCAGGCTCTAGAAGCCTGGACCAATCAGGCCTTAGGCATAGCGGATCCGCCCATCCCCACTAAGCCTAAGGCCTGATTGGCCCAGGCGCCTTTAAATAGCCCTTGTCCAGTGCTGTTTTAGTGATTTTCGAGATGGTGGTCTTGAGTCTGTAAGTAGGATCAAGATGAATTTCTTTGTATACAGAAGTATTGTTTAATTGAAGTAGGGCTTCATCGATGTAATCTGATCTATTCAATGCGATGACTGCACCGCCTTTATCTACATTTTTAATAATTATCTGGTTGTTTCTACTTAGATTTTTCAAAGCTGTTAATTCAGCTTTGGTTAAATTGTTATTTTTAAATGTGAATTTCATCTGATTTACTTCATTTAGAACCATCTGTTTGAAAACAGCCAAAGTCGAATCAATGGGACCAGGTGGAGTCCATTGTGATCTATCAAAAACTACTGATCGATCATAAGACTGTTTACCATCAAAAAATATTTTTAGAGATAACGATCTTATGAATCTCTCAAAGTCAATCCGGAATTGAAAAGCATTGTAGTGATTAGTTGGTACAAAAGATAATCCCAAAGATAAAACATGTTCTTCTGTAGAAGTTAGGGTATAAGAAGACAAATTGACTACAGTTGATACTGGTTCCTGGATTGGCGTCCTCTTCTGTTGTTTCTGCCGCCTCTTTGCCTCCGATAATTCTGTCTTCTTGTGGCTAAAAAATCTGACGAGGAGTCACTATTGACAGAGGAACTTTGAGAAGAGGGAACCACAGAACGGTTTGCCACGCTGTTAACATTGGCATTTCTGTACATCCATGGATAAACCCATCCTGTTTCATAATCTTTTTGATCCCTGGCTAATTTCCTCATTTTTTGTTTTCTTACAGAATCCTTATGTTTGTCAACCTGGTTCAAAATATCTTTGAATTTAATATCAAAGTCCTCATTTCCTAATTTAGATTTTAAAGCCGAAAGATCCGTGTCCAAAGAAGCCTTCTGTGTCTTGATGACCCTTTTACTTCTGTCTATTACCAATAACTTGATATCAAGGGAACATTTGTTGAGAATTTTGTTCCAACAATCGATAAATTCTGTATCATCTTTAAACATCTGTGGTTCAAGATGTACTCTTAATCCACGTGGAATTTGTTCTTTTTTGCAATATTCTACTAAAGCTGTTTGTATTTAGTGACAATATCATTGATATCAGATGTTTCGGTAGAACAAGCAGTCATGCTTAATAACTCAAATTCAGTCATAATGGTTTTAGCTTTGTCAGATGTGAAGCTAAGACCAGAGGTCCAAGATTTGTCAGTGGTTTTCATATTGGATACACAGTATAAACTGAAGTAATTAATAGAAACGTAGTTAAGTGTCCAGGTTATGAATACAAAGATTAACAAATAATGTGGAACACTCAATTTTACATATAATGTAGATTTAAAACAGAGGAAAAAAGACCTCAAAAAACCCCTGGACTATAATCAAACAGATCATAATCAATTGGGGTAGGTTTTCATCACTGGTCAAAAACCCCTGTGTAAGATATAATGAAAAGTCTTTATTCATTCATAGACCTGAGCCTGCTTCTTCACAGGCTCAGGGAAGGCAAAACTACACTCTTAACTTCTATCTCCCAGTCTAATTTGACAACCTGTACTCCATAGGCAGTTAACAGAATCTCACATCCCATTCAGCAATTCTTAGTCCTTGGTCAATTAATCAGCTCTCACAGTGTTCAAGTAATATAGTTGACTTACCTCGGCCAAAGAGACATCAAATATCCCCTGGACACTCTCACATACATTCCATCCCTTTTCCCGGGTTCCTCCTCAGCCCACAGTTAGAAAAACATCTCTTGGGGACATCTTTCCCCTGGAACCCTTATTTGTTTTGATTATTGAATATACTTTATAGTACTTTTGTAACACCCACATGACCCACACACGTCACTAATAGTGACGTCAGTAGTGCTTTGATTGGTCAGATTTTCTTGGCGTCGCGTTTAAATCCAGGCGCCATTTTGTAAACTACTTTATGAAAAAATCGAATATGCAGATAGGTTACAGGCAAGTTTGTTTAAATATATTTTAAATAATATTTTTATTATTGACCATGTAATGCTATTTCCGTTTTGGGTCATATGACATTTGATCCAGCCAGTCTTGTGGCTGTCGATAACATCACATGGGTTTTTATTAAATAGATAACTTTAGAATCAGTGAATCATCAATATATGATCGGATAGTTGTGGTACATATTAGTATGTTTTATCATGGGTGCTGGAATCAAGCAATCACTGCTTTATCTCGTTATTTCATCATTAAAATTTACGGGTCTTGATTTGTCGTCAAAACATTCATATAATGTTATTTCTCTCTTATTTTTAGAATTTGTGAGCAATATTTAACTTTCACCGGCATTACACCAAGCTCTATTGATACCCCCGAAGAAGCCCGTTGGAGCGAAACGGATGGGACCTCCGTCGGGTTATTAAGATAAGTGCTTGATGCCTTGAAGCTATTTGTAAATTTGTTTGTGAATTCTAATATAGAGCTGCTGGTTTCGTTATGCTCAATCATAAACAAGAGAGATTTTGATATGAAAAAATTTTGATATTCTATCACTATATTTATATACGATTACAACACATATTTAATGAAAAACAAATTTATATAAAAATTAAAAAATTACACAGGGGTTTTTGACCAGTGATGAAAACCTACCCCAACTGGTTATGATCTGTTTGATTATAGTCCAGGGGTTTTTTGAGGTCTTTTTTCCTCTATTTTAAATCTACATTATATGTAAAATTGAGTGTTCCACATTATTTGTTAATCTTTGTATTCATAACCTGGACACTTAACTACATTTCTATTAATTACTTCAGTTTATACAAGGTAATTGTATACCCAGGTTTATCCCAGAAAACTGTCTAGTCTCCTACAAGGCCCCTAAGTGAAAACAGCATGTGCTATTTCATTTAGGGAGCTAGTTATTATTTTTTTTATAATTAAGATTTTATAATAATACAAGGCAAGATAAAAGAAAAAGTAAAGAAAATATTTATACATCCACACATCGTTTATTGTTTATTATACTTGATATACCGCCTTAGTTGCAGCAGAATTCAAGGCGGTTTACAATAAAATGCATTAAATAAAACAAAAAATGAAAAAAAAAAAAGAACGCTTTTGAAAATAGGATAGTACACTACTTTCATACAGAAGCGTAAAATAAATCTTAAAGTCTACATCAAGAAGAATGCCTAAACATAGACCTATATCAGGAGTATCAGATAAAAAGCAAAAAACAAAAACAACAACTACTGAATGCAGGCAAAACAAAGGGCCCCTTTCATAAAGCCGTGGTAGTGATTGTCCCCTGGCAAACACACCGAAGCACATAGGAATTGAATGAGCATCGGTACATTTGCCATGGAAGAATTGCTACTTTGTGAAAGGAACCAAACAACTAATTTTTTTTCTATTCCCAATAGCTAATAAAGAAGAGATTCCCATATTATCCAGTGGAGGTAGTTATTAAGGTACATTATGGCTCTAACACAAGTTATTTTTCCTTAATGTGTATTAAAGGGCACTAACAAGAGTTTTATTACTGTAGCATATGTTAATATGAGGTACCTCAGGTTATTCAGTAATGAGATACAAAGCATGCAAATACACGCAAAACAGCTCATTACTATGTAAATTGAATTTATGCAGCTTGCAGTATTTTTCCATTCTGAGAGCAGTAGGCCCTGGCCCTAAGTGTCTGGGCATTTCTTACAGGGGCAGGTGCATGCAACCAGGAACTGTCCCTTCCCCATTCCTCCAATCAAAATGTCATTCTTCCTATCCAGAAACCCCACAAGTACATCCCCCCTCCTCAAAGCCCCCATTACCAATTACCACACACACACATTCTCTTTCTCTCTCTCTCTCTCTCTCTCTCTCTCTCTCTCTCTCTCGGGTACCTACCCAGGTCTATCCTTCTTAATCCTAGGTGTCTCATGGGTTCAAGACAGGACTGTTCTCCAGTGTTGCTCCTATACCATCCAGTGCTGGGTTAAAAACAGTGCTGATAACCTAGAGGTAGTTTTACCATATTACCCTGGGGGTCAAACTGCACTATATGACCACTTAGAACCCAATTCCAGGCAGGGCAGGGCAGGAGCGAAAATAGAGATTATTCTTATCTTGAACCCACTAGAATCCAAGGATTAACTAGGGGTACCTAAGGGAGGGTGGGGGATATCTCTGACAAGGGCTTCCAAGTGAGAAGGATATCATTCGGAGGATCTTTGAGTTAGGGGGATTGAAATGTAGAGGGGATATCATTCCAGGTAGAGGCGATATCATTGTGATAGGAAAAAGGAAGGAAACATTTCCTGCTTATGAGTACCAGTGCCTGGATCCATCAAGCCATGGGTTTGCAACCCAATACTTCCAGTATGGTAAAATAACACTGCTTATGAGGTTGATCACTAGCAGTATTATTCTTGTGCTGTCGGAGTAACTAACCTATGGTACTCAGCTACCATGATAAATTAAGGTGCAGTAGAAGCCCCATTTTTTACCCAACCTTAATAACTCAGTTTGTGCTGTTTCATGTTACCATGTGCTATTTCATTTTAGCGTTATTTCTTTTCTTTTTAAAAAAAAATTATTTATTGCTTTTAACATAATACACAAGAATTATCTTGCTCCGGAAATACAGAAAGAAAAATAATCTACAATTGGAAAAAATAGTGTTCTAATACAAAACACTTGAAACACAATTTTCTTACTCAGACTACAAAAGAATGTGGAGGTTCCAGAAATAAGAGAGGAGTATCTATTTTTTGTATGAAATTATTAAAGGAAAATCTATATAGCTTAACAAAGGATCCCACTATTTTATTGGCTGATTAATACTAATCACCTACAGTCCCTAATTTCTTCAAATCTAAGAAAGATCTTAGTTGCTCCAGTGAATAAAATACATATTTTTGACCAAGATAGTTAATAAAGCATTTACAAGGGTAAGCCAATAGAAATGAAGCATCCAATGTCAATGTTTCAGTCCTCATTGCTAGAAACAATTTTCTTTGTTCCTGCGTGTGACGAGTAACATCAGGAAACATCCAAATCTTTTTACCATAGAATAATTCTTGGGACTGACAAAAGTAGATTCTAAATATGGCATTTTGACATCTTGTTCAAAAACAAGTGACACCAACAAAGTTGGTCTTTCTGTTGATTCGGACATACTGGTTTCAAGTAATTCTGAGACCTTAATTTTTTCTCTATTATTCACATTTGTTAAACCAGCCTCTGGATTAATTCCAATTTCTTTTTTTTTTTAGATAGGTAATAAATTTTATTTACTGGTGGAATAGATTCCGATGGAAACTTCAACACATCAATAAAATATTTTTTAAATAAATTCAAAGGAGTTATGAACAGAGATTTAGGAAAATTAAGTAAGTGAATATTCATTCTTTGATTAAAATTTTAAATCTGCTCTATTCTCCTATTTAGTATAATTTTATCTTTTACCAGTCCCGTTGTCAGAGTTTGAAGATTTTCCACGTTATCCTTCACTTGTTTCATTTCCTTTGGGATTTCTTCTGGTATACCTTCCATCTTTTTACTCAAAGCATCCACGGTGGTTACAGGGCGAGAGACTTCAGTTGAAGATTTGTAGACTGTAGTGTTTAGCATTTGGAGAGCTTGCCATATACTTTCCAAAGTCACTGTTTTATATCTCAACAGCTGGTGTTATGTTTCAGCCCTAGCTCCCAACACACTCTGCTCATTTGAATTTCTCATGGTGTCTGCCCTTCGAAACGGGGTTTCTCCCACGAGAACAACTTCGCCGGGATCCCTCTGCTGAGCCATGAATGGAGCAGGGCAAGTCAGTGGATCAGCCATCGAAAGAGAAAGAAATGTTTCAAAGTCCAATTCTTTGGCTACCCTTCCTGCCGAAGAAACAGCAGACTGCCCTCTGATACCAGCGTGCGACCCAGGCAAAATAGTGAACTCCCGAATGGAGCATTGCGCTGGGGAAGACATCCTAGCCATTGAGGGATCTGCCCGGACGCTTCCCTTTCATTTTGAATGAGGGACAGCAGAAACTTTCAGTTTCTCAGCATTCAGTCATAGACACTGTTACCCAGTCGCCACCATCTTGGAACTCCCAGCTGGAGCATCATTTTAGCGTTATTTCTTGAGGAAATGAGGAGTGAAACTCAATGATGTTTTTTTAAACAAAAGAAAAAGTTCCAAAATGAACTCCTACTCCTGCATATTCCTTCCTTTTAAAACACTGCCTATTGGAAGTTACTGTTTAAGTTTTTTTTAAAGTATTTTTATATAGGATAAAGCAGTATAGTTGTTATGCTAGTGCTCTTGAATACACGGAATGAAGGTTAAAATAAAAACAATAAAAATAAGGTGATACCTTTTTATTGCACTAACAATATATTTTTGACAGCTAAATCCTGTTCCTTAGATCAAGACAGCATGTGCATAAGATGGCAATGCTAAGAAATATAAGTAAATCATAAAAAGCATTCCAGTGATAGCCTGAAAGGGAAAGAGGGGAAGATGGATGAGTGGATAGGTGACAGGCAGTAGAGTTTTATAGATTTTAATGGGTTTGAAAGCTGAGATCTTTGTTAAGTTATTTCTTGTTAGTTTTAAAGTATTTAATCATTTCAACTTCATAAGTCTTATATTTCTGGGCTGTTTTAATGTTTCCTTTGTGTATCCTAATAAGGTCATTAATGTAGTGCACTGATCCCGAAAAGTGCCCCATCCGCCCAAAGATGTGTTACCTTAGTCTGCTTTGTGCCATCTGATCTATGTGTGTGTCAATTAATTATTGTCTTGAACATCTGGCCTGCCTTCCCCTATGAAGCATTCTTTTTCACATTTTTTGCATTGAATAATATTCACTACTTTAGACAAAAAGAATGAATAAGATTCCCTTGCCTCTTCCATATGGGTAACTCTGGGGTCCTGTCATGTGTACTGGCACACTTTGCAATATGATATAATGCTGACAATTGTACCATCTTTTTCAGTTTTTGTTAGAAATTTGGTTTTCAGATTAGTATATTTATCAGAAGGCCAGTAGAGAATATTTATTTCAGTAATTTATCCTCTGCAGCTTGTCTTTCATAATTTTGCTCAGTTTTTTTCAGTTTTTCTGGTCACTTTAGCACAGACATGTCAAACTCCGGCCCGCAGGCCAAATTTGGCCTGTGGGGTGATTAAATTTGGCCCGCAATCTGGCCAGAGATTTGGACGAGATTTGGCCCGCCGTTCCTTCCTGCGGCAAAGAGAATGCATGAGGATGCGTGAATGGCTGTGGACGGCACTCTTCCTCATTGGCCCTTGTGCTTGTCTGTCACCACTGAAACAGACGTCCGATTGGTGGGAATGAGGTGCTCCATTTTTCTCCCTCCAGCGTCAAAATTGGAGCCCTGCCACTGCCGCCGCAGCACGTTCCCCAACGAGCCGCAGCATGTTCCCCAGACACCAAAGTTGGGGACCCAAAGGAGGCGACGAAGGGCACATCCAGTCAAAAGCATTTGTCTGTACAACATCCAGGCGGGCCCCTCCAACCAAAAGCGATCCCCCGACAATGCTAGTGGGCCGCGGCGGTAGAGCGTGATCCCACGAACACGAGATAGCAGCAGGTGAAAAGTGGCCGAAATTAAGATGCACTTCTGGCACTCCGTACCAGTCTACAACAGGCAGAGCCCAAAATCATCAATGCAGGCCAGTAAGTAAGATTGAACTATTCTGCCTTTAACAGCCATGTTCGGGTTGTTTAATCAGAGAGGATAAAAAAGACAAAATAAGGATTGATCAAAACAAAATCAAATAGTAAAAATAGGACAAAAACAATAAAAGAGAGTAAAATAAAACAAAAAGGATAAAAGGATGGCAGGAGGCACCACAACACAGATCAATATGGGTTTACAATATGTCAGATTTGAAATGTGTATCCTGCCAGAGCTGGTGTTAGATAGCAGGCGTGAACTAGGACCTAAAAGAGAGAAGAAAAGTCATTTTTATTTATTTTATTTACATCACAGAGCTGACATGGAATTGGAGAGGTTCTAACCCTATACTTGTACTAAGACTAAGGGGTCCTTTTATTAAGGCGTGCATTTAGCGCACGCTAAATCAGTTAGCTTACCTTAATGAAAGGACCCCTTAAGTATCTTAATATAAAATTCGGCCAGCGACTTAGCCTATGTTTTTTATTTCGGCCCCTTATGCGACTGAGTTTGACACCCCTGCTATAGAGCATATTCTCTGTGGTTTTCTTTTTTATACTGCAGTAGGATTTCCGTGGATGTGTTAAGTAAAGAAGCAGTCTTCTTGGAGATAATTGGGGTGGGGGGGTTCCGAAGCTTTTTTGCTTGAAGGATTCAGTCAAGACTTAAGTCTTTGACTGTCTCTTGGGTCAAAGCATATACAGTGATATCAAGTGATTTTACTTTGGGGGTTGTTGTAGAAGCTCTGTTTTTGTTTTGAGCATCTGAAAAAAAAAAAGTCTAAGGGGAATATAAACATCTATCTCTGCAGTTATGTCTATATGGCAAGGGGATGTGGTCTGGGTGTGTTTTGATGGAGCTAAGGAATGCCCAAAATATGGACATCCAATTCTGATCACATAACGGCTCACCGAGACCAGCTGCAGTATCGGGAGCCACTCTCCAGCAGGGTACCTGATCACAGTTACACCCCTCCCCCGATCCAGCAGGGGAGAACACTTTGAAAGAACGGCTCACCGAGACCAGCAGCAGTATCAGGAGCCCCTCTCCAGCAGGGCACCTGGTCACAGTTCCACCATATGTAGATCTTCATATTAATATTGAAGAATATCAGCTCAGGAGTGGAGTGTGAGCACCGCTCCTCCTCTCCCATGACCCAGCAGGGAAAAAAAAAAGAAGATTGCTTTCAAGCAGTGGGCTGACATCTTTTCGCCAGCCCGCTCAGGAAAGGAGTGCGATCACCGCTCCACCTCTCCCACGACCTAACAGGGAGAAAAAGATTTAATCTCCTCTCCCTGCTAGTAACAGGGAGGAGGTCGAGCTGGCTGGACCGACCTGCATGCCGGTCCGATGTAGTCCCTCCGTGGCGTCGTGGGCTGGCTCCCGCCTTCATCTGCCCTCAGCATGCCGTTGTTGCAGCTTGAATTCAACGGAGCTGGTCCTATGCTGGTTCGGGAGGGGGTGAAGCAGTGCTCCCACACTCCTCTCCGCTAGTGGCTGGACATGAACACAAGGAGCCGAAAGCCAGAACTCTCCCATCCACCACGAAAAGAAACAGGACACAATTCTTCAACTCTTAACCGCCACCATAGAACCATTCAGGCATCAGGCAATGGCTCCCTCAGCTGCCAGATCGGAGCAACTGTCAAACTGGAAATCGGTAGGTGAGCTAAAAAAGAGGCAAACACCAATCGAGACTGGAAGTCCCAAATGAAAACAGCAGAGACAGAACAAAAAACCAACAAAAAAGAAATTTAAAAGAAAAATCAACAAAGGCAAAATAAAACAAAAATAAAAGCAGGACAAGGGAGACAACACAGAAGATGACCTAACTGGCCGCCATCTTGTTGGAATATTCATTTCTATCTCTATCTCTGTCTTTATATTTTTATCTTTACTTTTCAAAAATTGTTTCTTTAGTTACATTGTGAGCCTTTGGGACAGATAGGGAATTTCCAAGTACTTATCTTATTTATTTTTATTTATTGTATCTTTTAATGCATAATTTTTGTAAACCGCTTAGAAACCTCACAGTTATTAGCGGTATATAAGAATTAAATTAAATTAAAAAATTAAAATAAGGGGAAGGGACTTTCAAGTCTAAAAAGTTGTGTGTCCATATTTAAACTTGATACTTGTTATGTCCAGGTTATATAAAGGTGTTCTGATTGAGCAACTTTTTCCTGGAAGGATTAAGGCAGGATATCTCCTTGATTTCCCAGAGGTTGCTGTTCCTATCCTCTCCCCTGAATGTGAAACTAGGAAGGGATGCCAGACTCCATGACAGCTTCAGGTATTATGAACATTCTTAAGACAACACTATGCAAATCTGAAGAACAGCCTAATGGTTAGTGGAGTGGGCTATGAGTCAAGGGCCTCAGGTTCAAATTCTATTTCAACTCCTTTTTTAAAAAAATTATGAGGCTTCCAAAATCATAAAAATACCTACTGTGCCTAAATATATAAAGTATCTGCAAACTAGGTATTTTTCTATTCCTGGAGAGCTCATAATAAAAAAAAAAAAAACCACACAAACAGCTGAAGTAGGATTTGAACCTGGGCCCTGAGTCTCCACCCACTGCTCTAGCCATGTTGCTTCCAATCTGCTCTGCGTGGACATCTGTGTGGCCATTTTATAAGTCCATTTATATGCGGTAACTCAGCCACAATAATTACCATAAAATATTCATAAGCTTGGCTTGATAAAGTTTAATATTGCTGCACCAGAAACAGAACAATAATCTAATTACTAACACGAGCCTCAGACAAAAATCAAGATGGCAATGTCACTGCTCACTCAGTAAGTCATAATAGATGAAAGGTTTGCAAATCATAGGGTTATCTTACCGTCAGGAGGAGGCGCAGTAGAAAAAACTCAGAGACTAAAATGTCAACTGAGAAAAACCTATGCCTCCACCGAAGGCAGAACACAATAATATTTGGTGGAGGCAGAGGTTTTTCTCAGTTGACATTTTAGTCTCTGAGTTTTTTTTACTGCGCCTCCTCCTGTCGGTAAGATGAGCCCATGATTTTCAAACCTTTCAGTCTATTATGACTTACTGAGTGAGCAGTGACATTGCCGTCTTGCTTTTTGTCTGAGGCTCGTGTTAATAATTAGATTATTGTTCTGTTTCTGGTGGCAGCAATATTAAACTTTATCAAGTCAAGTTTATGAATACATTTTATAAGTCCTACAGCTTCTTCTTTCGTTACACTTAAATCTAATTTCACTCCTCCTGGTTTAGGGGATTATACTATTTCTGCCTTTCGTGATCTGATTTTAGTGAATTAGATCAACTGAAGAGCTCTCAGAAGCTATATACTCATCATTATAATCTATTTTCAGTTTAATGTGATGCACTTCAACAGCTTTAAGATCATTCTGATTTTATGGTTATAGTAGTATGTTGGTCATGCACAAGGATCAATATTGTGGAGAAGCATTATGACAATTATCTGATTTCAGAGCTTATGAATCCTACTTTTGCGATAGCATCTTTAATTTTGGATTGTGACTCCTACATGGGGAAAATTACTGAAAAAGAGAAACTTTTTTGACTGAAATTCATCTGAAGATTCCTTGAGGCTCGATCTTGGAACTTCTTTCTAAATTTTTGGGACTGTCTTTTAAAACCTTTGGCCATGGAAGTGAAGTCATATCAAAGACTTTTCATGCATTCTTCAACTATTGGACTAGGAATGAAACCGCTCAATATACCTACCACACAGAAGCTTAGGTCTCTTCTTTTCCCTATTCATAGATGTTTATGCTTGGCATTACTAGCACATGGACATCTATCTCACATGTATTTTATAACAGGCTGTATCCTATTCTAAAATGCCTATCAGATGGACATCAATTTGTGACATTCTGACTTGGAAGTCCATATTCTGACTAGGACGGCCTTTCTAAAATGCCACTCCACATATAATGGAAATTTTTGTATGTAAAAGGCAGAACTTCAAATTGTGCAGGTAGTTACATTTCTTAGATAGTTTCTTAAATACAGATGTTTGTACATGATCATTGTTCATAGAAATTATAATGTCAACAAAGTCAATACTATTTGTGGAAGTCAATATTGAATGATTGATGGATGGGATGTATTAAGAGAGTTGTAAAATTGTTTGAGAACCTCTTCTCCCTTAAAAACACCAGTCAATATTAAGCTGACAGCAGTGAATGTTTATTCTAATAATTACCATTACCAGCTAAATTAGATCTGGATATTCAATACCAAGTCAGGTGAAGACACCACATTGAGTATCTGAGTCTGGGTTTGAGATGATAGGAGATCATCACCAGAACTTATGGGGGTCCTGGTCAATATTCATATAGGCACCTGAATAAGATACTTCTGTGGATCCCAGCTGAATATTGGGAAAGACCCAAATAAGAGTATATGGCTAGGTCTGACCTCCCCCCTGACTCTGATTCCCCATCATTCCCTCCTTCTTCTCTCTCCAAGAGCACGGTTCATCCCACAAGAATCCCCCATATTCCCCCACCCCCAGCCTAACTTTATGATTTCTGGTGGTCTAGAAAACAAATTTCAGGAGCAGTGCCCATGGGCTCCTGCCTATTATGGATCTACTTCAAAATGGCTGCCTCATCCTCTAGTGGCACTCTTGCAGTATTTTGTATTAAAACTTCAATAAAGAGATTTTAAAATGAAAAGTAGTATCATTCTGCAAGACTACCAGGTATCATAAAGTTGGGGCATGGGAACATTTAGTGGATATTGGGGATTATTATTGGAGGAGCTGTTATTGAGGAGGGGGAGGGAGGGGATAGGTTTCAGGGGGCTTATTGCTCTTCTGGGGGAGAGGAAGAGGGATCTGGCTCAATGCTCTTCTGGAGGGAGAGAGGGAAGTTAGGGGTGTACTCAATGTACTCAATGTATGTAAGTTAGGGGGCCGATGTCCTTCCAAGGGAGAGAGGGAATCAGGGGTGTACTCAATGTTCTGCCAGGGGGAGGAAGAAAGAGGATCTGAGTCAGAGGGCTAAATGCGCTTCTGAGAGAGGGAAGGAGGGAGGGGATCTTTTGGTGGGCTCAATGCTCTTCTGGGGGACAGGGATCTCTCGGGCTCAATGTTTTTCCAGGACAGATGGAGGGAAGAGTGAGTCAGGAGCAATACCCTTCAGGAGGGAGGTGATCTAAGTGGAGGTTGATGATCTTTTGGAAAATATGGAGGGAGGGGGAGTCTATCAGAGGGCTCAAGTCTCTTTCAAGAGAAGAGAAATAAGGAGGGAGGAGAATCTGATCAAGAGGGCCCAATGCTTGGGGAAAGGGAGGGAAGGAAACAGGAGTATATGAGTTTGGGGTCCCAATGTTCTTTTGGGGGGAAATGAGAAAGGGTGAAAGAATCTGAGTCAAGGTTCTGATTTTAGTCTGGGAAGGGAGAGAAGGGTGATTTGAATCATAGTGAGTGGGCACATCACTAGTCACAAGTACTTTAATTTGATATACAGACTGGAACTGCACACAATAATATTCTCAGTTTTGTTCTCCATTCCATTTTAAATAATCCCTAACATTCTACATATGCAGTGACTGAAAATTTCAATTTTATGTATTTATTTACCACTTAATTTACACTGAATAGTATTTATTAATTAATTTATTAATTTACACTGAATGTATTTATTTACCACTTTATTTACACTGAATAGTAATCATGCACTCTAAGTGACTCAGAAAAATTTTTCATGAGTGGTGACATTTAGGGCTCCTTTTACGAAGGTGTGCTAGCGGTTTTAGTGCACGCTTAGCGCGCGCTACATTGCCCCGTAGAGCTGGCGTTAGTATTTTCCATGTAGCACAGAGTTAGCACGCGTGGCATTGTAGCACATGCTAAAAATGCTAGCGTACCTTCGTAAAAGGAACCCTTAACTCGGGACCCAACAATTTGTAGCTGTTCTTGGATCATTTTCCCCTATGTGCATTGCTTTTCACCTGTCCAGATTAAATTTCATTTCTATTTAGATGCCTAGTCTGCTAAAGAACCTTTTTTCAAATCCATGCAATCCTCGGTCATTTTAACACTGCAGATTTGATCATCTCATTTATAAATTTGTTAACCTGCACAGGTCCTAGACAGACCTTTGGGGCAATCCACCACTGGCAATTTTTGTGTGGATAATTAACCATTTAGTCCTATCCTCTGTTTCTTGTGTTTTAGCCAGTTTAGAATCCACAAAAAACCATGGCCTCCTACTTTTAAAACATTGCAAACAAAATCTCCCCAATATGTTGAAAAATATTTGATTCCTTATGTGCCATCCCATTTCCTAAGATCTTCGGATCACAAATTTAACCGTCCCCTCTCTTCGCATAATAGGCACCAAGCATCAAGACATCTTCTCAGTAGTGGCTCCCCAACTTTGGAATACTCTTCTATCCCCAAAAAGAGAAGAAAATAACTTAAACCGTTTTAAAGGCCTTCTTAAGACCCATTTACTCAAAGATGCCTTTAATATTTAAATCTTCCCCTAGGTTTCTCAGGCTCTTCTTCTAAAAGAATCAGATCATAGCATTCCCCTTCCTTTTGTCTGTTCCATAATCGTTTTCTATCCTATATTAATTGTATTTCCTCCCCATCTTCCTTCTGTATCATGTTAGTTTTGTACATTTTGTTTTATTTGTAATACGCCATTTGCTTAAATTGTTTTAATCTTTTTTTAAATTTGTATTGTTGCTGGCATTTTTAAATTTTTTATGTTATTTTGCATTCCCAATTATTTTATCTGTAAATTGCTTAAAAGTTGAATAAGCAATAGTATCAAATTTTAATAAAAACTTGAAAACTATTTATTTCCTAAGGAGTCTCTCATAAGAAACTTTGCCAAATACCTTCTAAAAATCTAGATACACTACATCAATTGGTTCACTATTATCCATTTGTTTGTTTACAATTTCAAACAAATTGTAAATTAGTAAGGCAAGGTTTGCCTTTGCAGAATCCATGCTAACCTATGCATATAAACTGGGCTTCTTAGCATTTAGGGCTGGATTCTGTGTAGGACGCCCAGTCTCTGAAATCGCCTAAGCGGCTTTTGAGAATCGCACATGGGCGATAGAGTTGATGGACAGACGCCTAATCACCCCGATTCTCTAACTGGCGTCCATGTCACAGGCACTGGTTAGAGAATCACGTTGCCGCTGAGCTGATTGTGGCAAAAGAATCTCCCTGCTGCAATCAGCTCAGAGGCCACAGCAGGAAAACCCCAGCCGCTAAGTTGGCTGGCAGGAGGGATGCCCAGTCCCTCCTGCTGAAACCACCAAATCCCCCCGCTGAGTGTCCGCAGCAGTAGGAGTGTCCAATTCCTCCTGTCACCATCCACTGAAGATCACCGGCAGGAGGGATGCCCAGTCCCTCCTGCCGGAAACCTCCCCACCCCCACCCCCAAAGATCACCAGCAGGAGGGATACCCACTCTGTGTGTGGACTAAGTTTCACTGGGAATTAGCACATCCACATGTGAAAATGCAATATGTATGCCCTATTTCCTGATCTTACCCAAAACACCCCCCTAGGAATGTCCTCCTTCGACCCAGCTAAAAGTGTGCATGCTGTAGAGCCCTGTGTATACTGTTACAGGTGGGCAACTTTCAGAAAAGCTCTTTACCCAGGGAAATGGCACTTGAAGCATGCCTTCTCCAAAGTCAATAGCCTGTTTGACATATATATGAATTGTACAATAAAACACAAAGTAATTCTACTAACTTATTAAAGGAATAAAACTACAGGACTGTGAGGGAGTCTGGTTTGTTAGTTGCGCTGAAAAATGAGAATCAGAACCATCGATCTCTCTGTTTAACTTGAGCAATTCCCCATCTAAAATGAATTCTGATAAATGTTGCCCCAGAGCATAAAATTATGGCATAATTATTCTTGGTTAAGTATAATTGATTATCTTAATGACTTTAAATATCCACTGAAAAAGATTTTCACTCTGCTAGCAACATACTCTTTGCTGCTATAAACTGCAAAAAAAAAAAAAATAATAATACATTAATATTTTATAATCATTGATAATTATCATGAATAATTATTAAAACATTCAGTAGCACATGGTCATAATTAAGATATAGATTGCATGCTTACCAGTTAATTATAAAACATTTATGTATTAATTTACATCTTATAAAACAAATCATTATTTATTATACAGCAAAATAGTAATGAAGACTGATTAAAAACTAGTTGATTCATTTAGGGGTCCTTTTACTAAGGTGCGCTAGTGCATCTTAGTGCGTGCTAAATGCTAACTCGTGCTAACGCATGCTAAAGTGTCCATAGGATATAATAGATGCATTAGCATGTGTTAGCATTTTGCGTGCGCTAAGACGCACTAGCACACCTTAGTAAAAGGACCCCTTAGTTTTTCTAGGGTGTATTCCTCCTTTCTAGTTATTGGGGTAGATGAGCTTGACTTCACCCCCCAAAAAGTGTGGGATAAACATAGAGGATCTCTAATTAGAAAGTGACGAATGTAAATTAAAGAGCTAAGGCTGGTCCTGGACAGACTTGCATGGTCTGTGTTAGAGAATGACACAGGGAAAAAATTTGTCCCCATCCCCGCGACCACCTCCCTGTCACCGCCCATCCCCACGACCACTGTCCCCGCCCCATCCCTGTCCCCACAACCACTGCCCCTGCTCAATCCCTGTGACTACTGTCCCCGTAGCATCCATACAAACCTCAATACTGCAATATTTAGCTTATTTCTTCCTTATAAATCAAAGTTCTGGCTGCTGAACTAGAGAAAGAGATGTTCAGCTGGCAGGGCTTTGTTTATAAATTTTCATCAACACAACTAATATACTACTTTATCCTAAAGCAAAAAAAAAAAAAAAGAAAAGAAATAGAAATTTATTTTTCTACCTTTGTTGTCTGGTTTCTGCTTTCCTCATCTTATCATTCAATTCCTTCCATCCACTGTCTGTCTTCTCTCTGCGTCTTCCATTTGCCCTTCACCCCCCCCCCCAATTGGTCTGGAACCCATCTTCTTCCCTCCACTACCCCCATAGTCTAGCATCTCTGTCTTCTTCCCTTCCAGCGTCTTCTCCCCACTCTCTGTTCCCCATTTCCCTTTAGCGCCTTCTCCCCACTCTCTGTTCCCCATTTCCCTTTAGAGTCTTCTCCCCATTCTGTCTTCCACATTTCCCTTCAGCGTCTGTTCCTCTCCACCCTCCTTCAGCATTTGTTCTATTCCTTTCCACCACCACCCTTCCCTCTTGCCACCCCTTCAGCTTCTGTTCCTTTCTACCACCCTTCAGCACTCCTCGCACGGTCCAACCATATCCTTCCCTCCCTCTTACCTACATGGTGCGTTACAATGTAATTTGTGCAAGCCACTTGGTCCCCATCCCATCCCCACAAACCATCTCACTTCTATGTTCCTAATTTCCCCATTTCTAATATCTCCTCTATATATCTAGCATTGCACCCACCCCCCGTGTCCATATACAATCCCCATGTATGTCCCCTTTATGTCTCTGTCCCTATACCCCCATGCACATAATTTCCCCTCTGTTTCTGTTACCTTCCTGTGTCCAGATTCCCCTCTTTTCCTTTTCCACACCAATGTGTCTCTTCTCTGCAAACCCATCTAGCCCCCCACACACACACACACACACACTGCTTCCAGCATCTGGCTCACCTGCTTGTCCTCCAGCTTCTTTCCTGCTACGGGTTTCTTTCTCTCCCTCTTCATCCCCTTGGCCAGCATCTCTTTCCCTTTCACTCCCTCCTTACTAGTTGGGAGAAGAATTAAAGTCGGCACCTAAGGTGAGGTGGAGGGAGGGAGATGGCAGGATGCGGGATGTAATGATTGGGTGGGGATGCTAGACACGCAATCCGTGATTGTTTCACTGTGGAGAAAAGACCATTCACCGCTCCACAGGGCGGTGAATGGCCTTGTCCCCATCCCCGCAATGACAACTATTTTTTCTCTCCCCGTTTCAGGCTCGGGGAGGGAATCAATAGGAACTCCACTAACTTGGAACATGAGGATGTTATTGGCCAGACTTTATGGTAGATATTCTGCAAACAGGATGGTTGGATAGGCTGGTGGACTTTACAGTCTATGAACCAGAAATATCAAAGAAGAGACAAGTTAGTTTAATTATGTATTCATGTATTTAATCATGTAATCATATATTCATGTAATCATTTAATCATGTATTCATGTATTTAGACATGTATACCCATTTTTAAAGGGTATAGCTAATGGACAGACTGGATGGACCGTTCAGGTCTTTATCTGCCGTCATTTACTATGTTACATTGGCCCTCTTTTACAATGGTGCGCTAAGCGTTTTAGCGCGTGCTAAATCAATGCATGCACCAACTGCTAACACGTCCATAGGACAACATGCACGCATTAGCATTTAGCGTGTGTTTAGCATGCGCTAAAAAGTTTAGCACACCTTTGTTAAAGAGAGGGATTGTCTTTTATTTAAATTTATCAGTCTTTTTTCCATGATGCCCTCCATATCTGCCTTAAGCATTTCCATATTCTATTACAGTATTAGTTAGATTGCCGTAGTCTTCATTGTTGGGTTAAAGCAAGAGGAAGAACTTTGTACGTTTTGTCAGATCCCCTGAATTCCATAACTGCATGCGTTTGAAGAGAATGCCTCTGACCCACCCACGCCCCTCCTATGGCCTGTTCCTTTGTAAATCTGTGTGGAAACATGCATTATTCTATAAATAGGCAAGTGCCATTTCTGCCCCATTTCAGCACCTTGCATTCGTTAGAACACTTTTTCACACCCAAAATTCAACACAGAAGTAGCATCTAACATTTGGCACCATATATAGAATTTCCCCCCAATGTTCTAGGCAAGACAAACTGGAAACAAAAAATGAAAATATACAAAAATCTGATCAAAGAAAAACGCACAAAGCACTATGCACAAAAAAATAGGTACTACAAAAATAAACAGTAAAGAATTGTACAAACTAGTAAAAACGTTAACAGATACAACACGAATCCTGAAAAAGGACAATGAGTGCAAGCCATCTGCCTAAATCCTAGCCAACTTTTTAAAAAATAAAATCACAGACTCTACCCACACCCACAACAAATACACTTCACTACCTCGAACCCCACGACCAAGACTTCAGAGCAGACATGATCTGGGACCACTTCAAGTTCCCAAACTGGCATCAGTTCCTAAATTTATTCAACAAATACACCAAATCAAACTGTCTACTTGACGCATGTCCCCCCCAAATCATGACAGTTGCCCCACCAGACTTCAAGAAGGAACTATTTACATGGCTAACAACTGCCCTTACAAACGGAACATTAAACAAGGACATGGGACACATACTGATCACTCCTATCCCCAAAGATCAGAAAACCTCTACAGCGCTGACATCCAATTACAGACCCATAGCAAGTATTCCCCTTTTCACAAAGATACAGGAAGGATTGGTCAATCTACAACTAGTAAACTACCTAGACAAATTTAACATCCTTAGTGAACACCAATCAGGATTCAAGAAAGAATACAACACAGAAACGGTCATAGCCTCCATACTAAACCACCTTTATAATCTTTTTAGCAAAGGTAAAAGCGCACTGATCCTACAACTAGACCTCAGCAATGCGTTCGACCTGATATACCATGAGATCATGCTACTGTGCCTTGATGCAATGGGAATTTCGGGAAAGGTAAAGAAATGGTTCCAAGAATTCCTAACAAACAGATCCTACTGAGTAACCAGCAATGGACATTACTCCAACCCATGGAAAAACCCATTGGACATGCCCCAAGGCTCCCCCCCCCCTATCGCCCACACTGTTCAACATCTACATCGCATCCTTAGGTCACCTACTACAAAAATAAACTTAATATACACAGACAACATATCTATTTTATTCCCTTTAACTGACATCACAAATGAAATTATAGACAACCTCTCAAACACAATGACAGAAATCGAAAAATGGACCACCACCTTCAAACTGAAACTAAACAAAGAGAAACAAAAGTCTTTTTGGCAAGCCCCAATGACAAAATTACGAGAACATCGTTAAAAATAAACAACCACGAATATCCAATATCCAATACCATAAAAATACTGGGTATCACTCTAGATACACACCTAACCATGGCTGACCATACAAACTTACTGGTGAAAAAATGTTTTTACACGCTGTGGAAGCTAAGAACCATTAAAAAATACTTCAACCCAACATCCTTCAGGTTGCTGGTGCAATCGCTAATCCTATCCATCCTTGACTACTGCAACATCATCTACCTGGGTATCCCACAAAAAACTGTAAAAAAATTGAGATTAGTACAAACACCGCTGTTAGCTTAATCTTCGGACTGAGAAAAAAAGACCACATTAGCCCCTACTATAAAAAACTGCACTGGCTACCAATAGAAGCACGAATACTATTCAAATTTGCATGTATCTGTTTCAAACAAGTCTGGGGACTAGCACCTTCCTACCTGCAAACTCACTTCATTCTGCACAACCCCACACGAACAACCAGAAACAAAAATATCTTTGCATACCCAAAGATCACAGGCTGCAGATACAAATCCTTCCTGGATAGAACCTTCATGTTCCAAGTGAATAGACAGCAAGTCTGGCTGAGAAACTGCATAAATGAACCCAAACTGACTTACAATGCATTCCAAAAATCAATTAAAACCTCCCTATTCGACAAATTCATTGACTAAAACAGGCCACCCACTCTCACTATGATATTCCCCTCTGTAAACGCTATTTCAATCTCTCAGGAAGCTCCAATTTTCATGTATTCTTTACCCATGGAACTCCAATTAGTATGTAACTTTCCTATTTTAGGCTTCTTGTTATTCGCTGACTATCCAGCCTTCTTTCAATGTGAACCGCCTAGAAGTCACTTGACTATGGCAGTATAGAAAAATAAAGTTATTATTATTATTATATAGTGATACAAAGGCACTATAATATTGTCTATTTTATTATCCATTCCTTTCCTAATAATTCCTAACATTCTGTTTGCTTTCTTAGTCACACTGCACGCTTAGCAGAGGATCACACCTATATCCTTTTCCTGAGTGGTGGCTCCTAATGTGGAACCTTCAATCTTGTAGCCATAGTTTAGGTTCCTCTTCCTTATGTGAACCTCTTTGCATTTGCTCACATTACATTTCTTCTTTCATTTGGATGTCTGGTTTTAAAAATCCTCTTGCAATTTCTAACAATCCTTCTGTGATTTAACAACTTCGTGTTGTCAGTAAATTTGATCACCTCCCACATTATTCCTGTTTTCAGGTCATTTATAAATATGTTAAAAAGCAGTGGTCCCAGCACATAGAGCCCTGAGGAATCCCACTATTTATCCTTCTTCATTGAGAATATTGATCATTTAACTTTATCCTCCAATTTTTAATGTACAATTCTTAAGACACAATAGAATACTGCCTCCTATCCTATGATTTATACATTTCTACAGGCATGGTTCTAAAAATCCAGATACACAATATCAATTGGCATGTCATTATTCACATATTTATTTACCCCATCAAAGAAATATATCAAATTAGTAAGGCGAGATTTCCCTTGGCTAAATCAATGTTGACTTTGCCCATTAAACCATAGTGATGTATATGTTCAATAATATTGTTCTGTATAATAGTCTATTATTTTGCTTGGCACCAATGCCAAGCTCACCAGTCTATAATTCCCCTGGTCACTTCTGGAACCATTATTAAAAACTGATGTTATATTTGGTCACCCTCCAATCATCAGGTACCATGCTTGATTTGTTTTTACATTTTAAAGATATTTCAAATTACTAATAATAGATCTGCAATTTCTTTTTTTTTTTTTAGATCTACAAAATTTTAGGATATATAGCTTTGGGTTCAAGTAATTTACTCTCTTTAGTTTGTCAGTTTGCCCCATTACACCTTCCTGTTTTACAGAGATTTGCTTCAATCCCAGTATTTCAATCCTTGGTAATTTGGTGGGCTAATGGCAACCTCAAGCCCACCCACACATAACCCATAAGTGTGTTAAAATATAGCTTGATAGCAGTCCTTCTCACTTCATTTATTTTGGTATTTTGACCATCCTATTGGAGACAGTCAGGGTCTGATTCTATAAACTTGCTGTTCAGTGTAGTTGTCAATCAACTGCTAGGCATCTTTTATAGAATCATGCCTAGCGGCACCTAACTCAACTTAGACACCAGTAGAAGTCATAATGTTAGGACTGGTATATGAGGCCAGGGTTTTCCAGGTTTAATTTACCAGTCCCTAACATAGACACCTACCCATGCCTAAGACATATTATGACTATTCTCTACCCCTAACCATACCTACTTTTTGGGTAGGCATGGGTAGGTACTGGTAAGTGCCTCCTCTCTCCTTTTCTTTTCAACCTCTATGCAGAAGTAATCATGAGGAAGCTGGTCTTAGATGATTCAAGTGTTGGGCTGAAAATAGGCACAAGAACCATTAGCAATCTGACATACGCAGATGATACTACCTTGCTGGCAGAGAGTGAGAAGGACCTCAAGAAGTTGATCCTGAAGCTGAAAGAAGAAAGCAAGAAGATGGGACTTTACCTGATCATCAAGAAGACCAAAATCATGACTACCAGCAACAAGAAAGTCTACATAAAGATCAACAATGACGAAATAGAAGTGATTGATGGATTCATTTTCCTTGGGTCCCTCATTGATCATAGTTGTGGTTCTACAGCAGAGATCAAACATCGATTAGCACTGGTGTGTGCAGCCATAGTGAGCAAGGACCAAATATGGAATTGCAAGGATGTCTCAGTCACCATCAAAGACTGATCACTGCCACTGTGTTCCCAATCACAACATATGGCTGCAAGACATGGACACTCACAAAAACAGAAGAAAAATTGATGCCTTCAAGCTGTGGTGCTAGAGAAGACTTCTATGAATTTCATGGACAGCTAGGATCACCAACAAAGACGTTCGTGATCATATAAACCCAGAGTTGTCCCTGGAAGGCAAGATTACCAGACAGAAACTGATCTATTTTGGACATGTGATGAGGGAGAATTCACTAGAAAAGGAGGTGCTACTTGCAGTGGTCAATGGGGCTCTGACGTGAATTCAGCATTTCACATTCTTTGCTTTTTCAAGGATAGTTCCCTTGCAATGTTATAATACAATATTCAGTATACCGATCAAATCTATTTTTTTCAAGTTTTTTTCAAGTTTTATTAGAATTTTATATACCGCCTATCAAGGTTATCTAAGCGGTTTTTACAATCAGATACTCAAGCATTTTCCCTGTCTGTCCCAGTGGGCTCACAATCTATCTAACGTACCTGGGGCTATGGAGGATTAAGTGACTTGCCTGGGGTCACAAGGAGCAGCGCGGGGTTTGAACCCACAACCCCAGGGTGCTGAGGCTATCTCTATAAAGTCATAAATTATATGTACTTCTACATATTTAAAGTTCATAGAGAACATAAACTCACACTATCTCTGTGTATGTCTAAAATGGCCGCAGGGTTTCTAATTCCTTTCTTATTACCCATTCGTTACTCAGTCATCCAATCACAGAGCTCACCCACAGACACTCCTCCTTTCAAATCAATGTCATCCATTCTAATTCAGCATTCAATCCAGCTGGTATAACTGTATTTAATGTAATTTAGTAACTTTATAAGGTCACCACACTCCCACCCGACCTCAATCTGATCTATTACTCACCATTTTAAGTCTGCTAGGGTATGCTGTTTTTCTAGCCAGTGTTCCACAACTGGGGCTTGCTCATTCTTAGTTGTTATACGTGATTTATGCTCATTTACAGACGGATCCTAATGGGTCTGCTAGTTCTACCCATGTAGATTTTATTACAGGGACATTGCAAAATGTAAATAACATTACTGCTATTACTTTTTTAGAAAAGATCTTACGCCCAGACCCCGGGCAGGCAGGAGAAAGTCGGGAGGCATAGTAACATAGTAACATAGTAGATGACGGCAGATAAAGACCCGAATGGTCCATCCAGTCTGCCCAACCTGATTCAATTTAAATTTTTATTTTTTTTTCTTCTTAGCTATTTCTGGGTGAGAATCCAAAGCTTTACCCGGTACTGTGCTTGGGTTCCAACTGCCGAAATCTCTGTTAAGACTTACTCCAGCCCATCTACACCCTCCCAGCCATTGAAGCCCTCCCCTGCCCATCCTCCGCCAAACGGCCATACACAGACGCAGACCGTACAAGTCTGCCCAGTAACTGGCCTAGTTCAATCTTTAATATTATTTTCTGATTCTAAATCTTCTGTGTTCATCCCACGTTTCTTTGAACTCAGTCACAGTTTTACTCTCCACCACCTCTCTCGGGAGCGCATTCCAGGCATCCACCACCCTCTCCGTAAAGTAGAATTTCCTAACATTGCCCCTGAATCTACCATCCCTCAACCTCAAATTATGTCCTCTGGTTTTACCATTTTCCTTTCTCTGGAAAAGATTTTGTTCTACGTTAATACCCTTTAAGTATTTGAACGTCTGAATCATATCTCCCCTATCTCTCCTTTCCTCTAGGGTATACATATTCAGGGCTTCCAGTCTCTCCTCATACGTCTTCTGGCGCAAGCCTCCTATCATTTTCGTCGCCCTCCTCTGGACCGCCTCAAGTCTTCTTACGTCTTTCGCCAGATACGGTCTCCAAAACTGAACACAATACTCCAAGTGGGGCCTCACCAATGACCTGTACAGGGGCATCAACACCTTCTTCCTTCTACTGACTACGCCTCTCTTTATACAGCCCAGAATCCTTCTGGCAGCAGCCACTGCCTTGTCACACTGTTTTTTCGCCTTTAGATCTTCGGACACTATCACCCCAAGGTCCCTCTCCCCGTCCGTGCATATCAGCTTCTCTCCTCCCAGCATATACGGTTCCTTCCTATTATTAATCCCCAAATGCATTACTCTGCATTTCTTTGCATTGAATTTTAGTTGCCAGGCATTAGACCATTCCTCTAACTTTTGCAGATCCTTTTTCATATTTTCCACTCCCTCTTCGGTGTCTACTCTGTTACAAATCTTGGTATCATCTGCAAAAAGGCACACTTTTCCTTCTAACCCTTCAGCAATGTCACTTACATACATATTGAACAGGATTGGCCCCAGCACCGAACCCTGAGGGACTCCACTAGTCACCTTTCCTTCCTTCGAGCGACTTCCATTAACCACCACCCTCTGGCGTCTGTCCGATAGCCAGTTTCTGACCCAGTTCACCACTTTGGGTCCTAACTTCAGCCCTTCAAGTTTGTTCAACAGCCTCCTATGAGGAACTGTATCAAAGGCTTTGCTGAAATCCAAGTAAATTACATCTAGCATATGTCCTCGATCCAGCTCTCTGGTCACCCAATCAAAAAATTCAATCAGGTTCGTTTGGCACGATTTACCTTTTGTAAAGCCATGTTGCCTCGGATCCTGTAACCCATTAGATTCAAGGAAATACACTATCCTTTCTTTCAGCAACACTTCCATTATTTTTCCAACAACTGAAGTGAGGCTCACCGGCCTGTAGTTTCCTGCTTCATCCCTGTGACCACTTTTATGAATAGGGACCACATCCGCTCTCCTCCAATCCCCAGGAATCACTCCCGTCTCCAGAGATTTGTTGAACAAGTCTTTAATAGGACTCGCCAGAACCTCTCTGAGCTCCCTTAGTATCCTGGGATGGATTCCGTCTGGTCCCATCGCTTTGTCCACCTTCAGTTTTTCAAGTTGCTCATAAACACCCTCCTCCGTGAACGGCGCAGAATCTACTCCATTTTCTCATGTAACTTTGCCAGACAATCTCGGTCCTTCTCCAGGATTTTCTTCTGTGAACACAGAACAGAAGTATTTGTTTAGCACATTTGCTTTCTCCTCATCATTCTCCACATATTTGTTCCCAGCATCTTTTAGCCTAGCAATTCCATTTTTTATCTTCCTCCTTTCACTAATATATCTGAAAAAATTTTTATCTCCCTTTTTTACATTTTTTAGCCATTTGTTCTTCCGCCTGTGCCTTCGCCAAACGTATCTCTCTCTTGGCTTCTTTCAGTTTCACCCTGTAGTCCTTTCTGCTCTCCTCTTCTTGGGTTTTTTTATATTTCATGAACGCCAACTCTTTCACCTTTATTTTCTCAGCCACTAGGTTGGAGAACCATATCGGCTTCCTTTTTCTCTTGTTTTTATTGATTTTCTTCACATAAAGGTCCGTAGCCATTTTTATCACTCCTTTCAGCTTAGACCACTGTCTTTCCACTTCTCTTATGTCCTCCCATCCTAACAGCTCTTTCTTCAGGTACTTTCCCATTGCATTAAAGTCCGTACGTTTGAAATCTAGGACTTTAAGTATCGTGCGGCCGCTCTCCACTTTAGCCGTTATATCCAACCAAACCGTTTGATGATCGCTACTACCCAGGTGAGCACCCACTCGAACATTAGAGATACTCTCTCCATTTGTGAGGACCAGATCCAATATCGCTTTTTCCCTTGTGGGTTCCGTCACCATTTGTCTGAGCAGAGCCTCTTGAAAGGCATCCACAATCTCCCTACTTCTTTCCGATTCCGCAGACGGAACATTCCAGTCCGCATCCGGCAGGTTGAAATCTCCCAACAGCAGAACCTCCTCTTTCCTTCCAAACTTTTGGATATCCACAATCAGATCCTTATCAATTTGCTGCGATTGAGTCGGAGGTCTGTAGACTACACCCACGTAGATAGAAGTTCCATCTTCTCTTTTCAGAGCAATCCATATCGCTTCTTCCTCTCCCCAGGTCCCTTGCATTTCGGTCGCTTGGATATTGATCTTTACATAGAGAGCTACTCCTCCACCTTTATGACCATCTCTGTCCTTCCTAAAAAGATTCTATCCCGGTATGTTTGCATCCCATCCATGTGATTCACTGAACCATGTCTCTGTGATAGCAACAATATCTAGATCTGCCTCTAATATCAGGGCTTGCAGATCATGAACTTTGTTGCTTAGACTGCGAGCATTTGTGGTCATCGCTTTCCAGCTATTTTTCAGCGATAATCTCCTTTTTCGTATGGATTTTTGTGTCGTTTCACTTTCCGTTGCAATACTAAGAAATGAGTTGCTGATATTGCTTATGTTGCAGCCTTTACTACTATCACATCTTTTCTTTTGCCGGGGGTGGTCTCTATAATTGTCCTTCGTACACACACCACCCCCACCTTCTAGTTTAAATGCCTAGAAAAATATTGTCTAAATTTCTCTGCAAGGTTTCTTTTTCCTGCTGTAGTAATATGTAGCCCATCAGTGCAATATAGCTTCTTGTCCTTCCATGTATTTCCCCATCCTCCTATGTACCTGAAGCCTTCTTGATGACACCAGGCTCTGAGCCATCTATTAAAGTCCTCTGTGTTTTTCACTCTTTGCTCTCCTTTTCCATATGCAGGCAGTATTTCAGAAAAAGCTAAAGTCTTTACAAAAGGTTTCACGCCCTCACCAAGCTCCCGAAAAGCTTTCTGTGCTGCAAGTGTGGAGTTGTTGGCCAGGTCATTTGTTCCCAGATGGATAACAACATCAGTGTTAAAATCCTTAGTTTCTTCCTTAATTATAGTCAGTATTTGCCTGGAACTCCTGGTAGCTGAGGATCCTGGAAGACATTTCACTATTTTGGTCTCCTCACCCTGTGTTCCAAGGTTAATGCCTACGATGATGGAATCCCCCAACAGTAATAGTTTTCTGTTTTTGGCTTTTTTATTTGTACTTAGGGTGCTCTTGTTCTCTTGAGTTTCCTTCATTGGTTCAAGTCCCACCTCCCTTCTGTTTTCCTGAGTATCGCAGTGCACTAGTGGAGCGAAGGAATTCTGTAAAGGTAATATTAGTGAAGGTGGATGTTTCTGTGTTATATGTCGCAGTCTTCCTGAGCCTACTGTGACCCATTTATTCCTGGGCTGTTTTATTCTTTGAGGTAGAGGTGGTAAGTTGGTATGATTTTGTGGAGTGATGGAAGCTGCTTTAATTGTATTCAATTCCTGTTTAAGTTTGCAGAGCTCCTCCTTAATACTGGCAAGTTGAAGACAGATGGGGCAAGCCTTAAGCCTCCAAATAGTATGTCTTGGAATTAAAGCACCACAGTGATTGCATAGAATAAAGGCAGGCGAAGAGGAGCTGAGAGAGGGGAGCAAGAAGGGAATCAGAGAAGCAGGGCAGGCAAGACTGAGGGGCAGCGGCGAGAGATAGCTCCGCCCATCCCTATGACATCAGCCAGGCACCGATCCGAAGCTCCCCCTTCAACCTGGACATGGGGGTGAAACAACGATCCAGAACGATGGCCACAGCGCTGAACTCCGAAAAGGGAATTACGAAGGGATGAGACTCATGGTATATGAGTCATAAGCACATAAGCATTGCCTCTGCCGAGTCAGACCATAGGTCCATCATGCCCAGCAGTCCGCTCCCACGGCTGCCCCCCAGGTCAATGACCTGTAGTGATCTATTACCGTATTTTCACGTAGATAACGCGCACCCGTGTAAAACGCGCACACGGGTATAGCGTGCGAAAAACACAAATTTATGTACAGAAATTTTTATATACCGCGCACACCCATATACCGCGCATGCTGCCCGACTCTCCCGTCGCCGCCCGACTCTCCTCTGGCCACCCCGACTCTCCTTTCGCCCGCCCCGACTCTCCTCTCCCCCTTGAAGTCCTGTCCCCACCCTGAAAGCCTGATGCCCCCCCGACATCTGATTCACCCCCCCCGCAGGACCGCTCGCACCCCCACCCCGAAGGACCGCTCGCATGCACCCGCACCCCCACCCCGAAGGACTGCTCGCACGCACTCGCACCCGCACACCCACCCTGAAGGACCGCTCACACCCCCACAGCCTCCCGACCCCCCCCCATTATGTAGAAGCTCCTACCGGTGTCCTGCTGCTTCCTCCTGACGGTCCCGACTCCCCGACATGATCGGGGCAAGAGGGAGCTCAAGCCCTCTTGCCCCAGCCTACCACAGCACCCCCGACATGATCGGGGCAAGAGGGAGCTCAAGCCCTCTTGCCCCCCCCGACTCCCCGACACGATCGAGGCAAAAGGGAGCCCAAGCCCTCTTGCCCCGCCGACTCCCCAACTCCCCGACAATATCGAGCCAGGAGGGAGCCCAAGACCTCCTGGCCCTGGCGACCCCCCCGCTAGTTGTTCGGGCCAGGAGGGAGCCCAAACCCTCCTGGCCACGGTGACCCCCTACCCCCACCCCGCACTATATTACGGGCAGGAGGGATCCCAGGCCCTCCTGCCCTCGACGCAAACCCCCCCTCCCCCCAACGACCGCCTCCCCAAGAACCTCCGACCGCCCCCCCAGCCGACCCACGACCCCCCTGGCCGACCCCCCACAACACCCCCACCACCCTTCCCCGTACCTTTGTGTAGTTGGCCGGACAGACGGGAGCCAAACCCGCCTGTCCGGCAGGCAGCCAATGACGGAATTAAGTTTAACGTGGACAAGTGTAAGGTGATGCATATTGGTAACAAAAGTCTTGTACACCAATACAGGATGTCTGGTGCAGAACTCGGAGAGACAACTCAAGAAAGAGACTTGGGAGTACTGGTCGACAAGTCGATGAAGCCATCCTCGCAATGTGCGGCAGCAGCGAAAAGGGCAAACAGAATGCATGGAATAATTAAGAAGGGGGATCACGAACAGATCGGAGAAAGTTATCATGCTGCTGTACCGGGCCATGGTACGCCCCAACCTGGAATACTGCGTCCAGCACTGGTCCCCGTACTTGAAGAAGGACACAGTACTATTCGAAAGGGTCCAGAGAAGAGTGACTAAAATGGTTAAGGGGCTGGAGGAGTTGTCATACAGTGAGAGATTAGAGAAACTGGGCCTCTTCTCCCTTGAAAAGAGGAGACTGAGAGGGGACATTCTGAAACGTTCAAGTTAGAGAGAACGAGAGGGCACTCTCTAAAGTTAAAAGGGGATAGATTCCGTACAAACTTAAGGAAGTTCTTTTTCACCCAGAGGGTGGTGGAAAACTAGAATGCTTTTCTGGAGGCTGTCGTAGGGGAAAACACCATCCAGGGATTCAAGACAAAGTTAGACAAGTTCCTGTTGAACTAGAACGTACGCAGGTAGGGCTGGTCTCGATTAGGGCGCTGGTCTTTGACCTGGGGGCCACCGTGGGAGCGGACTGCTGGGCACAATGGACCACTGGTCTGACCCAGCAGCGGCAGTTCTTATGTTCTTATGACTCACACCACTGGCAACCAGTACAACTAGTGTGTGTGCCATAAATCAGCGTATCATCAGCTTTTACCTCTTTTTTAATCTTTCGGATCAATTCACCTATATTTCTAGATCTCTTATAGGCAAAAATAGGAAGTTCTTTTAAAATCGGGTGCAATTGCACCATATGCCAATGTTGCTTAATGGATGTCACAAATTCCTTAGCCAGAGTAAAAAAAGGAAGCACACATACTGTACGATCTAATTCTTCAGTGTTCCTATATTGCAATAATAGCTACCGCTGAGCATACCTAGCTCTTAAATAGGCTTTTCTAACTGAACTCTTAGTATACCCCCGAGAGATGAATTTTTCTTCCAAAATTTTTGATTCTTTCTTAAAATCTTGAAGGGAGGTACAGATTCTCCTAAACCAGATGAATTGACTAATTGGAAGGTTGTATTTTAGATGATGAGGATGGAAACTATGGTAAGCCAACAGTGTGTTTCTCTCTATTGATTTATGGTATAGAGTCGTATTCGGTTTATTATGATTTTTCATAATCAGTAAATCCAGAAATTCAATAGATAAAAGATCGAATTTAATCTCAAATTTCAAATTATTGTTCTGTTCATTAATCCATTTAGAGAAATCCAATAATTCATCCATAGTTCCAATCCACAAATTAAAATCTCTCGTAAATAGTATATATTAAAAGCCATTTTATTTTAATTAGTTTGTGCATGCATCTTGGGAGCATGTCCACAGTTTGGCATGCAAATCCACACACCATATATTGAATCCAGGGGTAAATGTGCAATTTCCAACACATTGATAGGTTTAAAGCAAGAAAAAGCCAACAATCATTGAAATCTAAAGACCACTCTTGTCAAATCTAAAGACCACTCTTGTCAAATCTAAAGACCACTCTTGTCAAACTAAACTTAGAAGAAGCACCTACCAAAGGAAGACAGAGGAGAAAAGCCTGCAACACAGATTACACAGACACAGTAAAATATATAGCTTTATACAATGACTTTCTTTATGAGAAGGAAAAATATAATCAATGCTCAAGCCTCCAGCTTTGAAGAGAGAAAGCACAAAACAGCTCACACATGTGCAAATTTGCAGCTCTATTTCTTGATAAATGAGGGCTTACACGTTTGACTTATTTATAAGTAGGCTTTTGCCTTGGTGTTACTACATTGTAAAAAGAAAATCTGCATTCAGACTACTGGCAGCTGGGGCATGCAGTCAAATGCTGTAAATTAAACAAAATCAAGTTTGCATATTAAATGTTTCAGTTAGAAATAGGTTTTTTTAAACAGTAAGTAGCAGTTTATAAAACAATAAATAATGGCTCAACTTAATGGAGCAGCAACAGACACTTAGGCAGTCAGTAGTGTATAATTGTTAAAATTGTTCCTTTTAACAACAAACAGCAGTTAAACTGGAATAGGAAAGCAAACGAGGAGATTGTCCTTAATGGTAAATGTAGTGCTATAACAATTAGTTTTAGTGCTAGACTCATTTCAAATTGGTATAATTTATTGTGTATCAGTGAAAAGAGAACTGTTTCTCAAAGAAGACTGGATTGGTCGATGTACTGACAAAAAAAAATGTTTCTTTTTTAAGCAAATGCTTCAAACATTCTTACCGATCCAAACCAATTGGCATCTGTGACAATTACTCCAAATCATGGTATTTCCAGCTTATTTTGATACACTATGGGGGTCATTTTCAATATATAGAGATGTCCCAAAATGGCTTAAAGAAGCATTTCGATGTTTGGATTGCCAAAATGTCTAAATTGCCATTTTGAAATCTACTTTCTAGACTTTTTTTTTAGTGTGTTCTTTTCCAGTGCTTCTAAATCTCAAGAGGGCATGTTAGAGGAGTGTTTAGGGCAGGAATAGGATGGGCTTAGGACTTGGACTTTTTGCAGCGATAATTAACATTTCACAAAATGTCCAGGGCACTATTTAGACATATGGGTCCCGATTCTGCAAACTGCGCCTAACATTAGGCGTGCTTTAGACATCTGCCGCATGCAGGTCGTGCTCAGCATCACTTAGGCGTCCACTGCACGTCTCCAATAATACATTTTTTTCACTTGTAGACACCAGGTAGACGTCCCTACAATGTATTTAATTATATGTAAAAATATGTTTTTTACTGATTTTTTTCATTATTTCAGGATTGTAAGCTTTAACATAATAAAAATACAGTATACCATCTTTAGTGTTAAATATTTTTATTGGTGTTTATAACAAATCATAACAGTACCATGAGCATGAAAAACATTGCTCCAATCAGCTCATTCCTTTAAAGCAAACAAAACCCATAACTTCATTTGGCAAAGCTTAAAAACAGAATAAAACACATAACAGACCTGAATGTGGCTTCTAGTTTATTGAAAAGGGAAGTTGCAGCTGCACAATGCTGACCTCATTGTGAGATCATCAAGATGAACCTGCAAGGTACAATGCCACCATTAAAAGATGAGCTGAGAGTTGAATTCACAACCTCTGCAAGATCAGCACAGAGCTTTTACTCATTGAGCTACACCACCTTCCACTCCAGTGTCTCTGACCAATCAGCAAGCAAGGCTTTCATCTGTGTACGTGCTGAGCTCACTGCTCAGCATGGCTATTTCCCGCCGCGACGCCGGACTTGTAAGCTGCACGCCTGAAAAAGAAATCATCCTGGCCGGGGTCGGTGTCATGCTCCGGAGCTTCTACAGCCTTCCTATCTCCCTCTCCCTTCTACCTGCTTCCGGCCACACCCCCTGCTCCGCGGCTCTCTTTGGCAACTCAGCAGCAGCAATCGACACAAGCTTCTGATGTCGGGGCCTACCCTCTGCGAGTCCCGCTTGTTTCAACTTCCTTTTTCCACAAAGACGGGACTCGTAGAGGGAAGGCCTCGATGTCGGCAGCTTGTCTTGATCACCGCTGCTGACGAGTTGCTGAAGAGAGCAGCGGAGTAGGGGGGTGTTGCCAGGTGCAGGTAGAAGGGAGAGGGCCAAATGCAGGACTCGTGGGTGAGGGAGGAGAAGAGAGAGAGAAAGAGAGAGGGGAGGGAAACAAAAGGAAATATTTCATACTGGGCTGGGCCGGAGTGGAGGGAGGGTGGAAAGATTCTGGCTACCGGGTGCAGTAACAAAAGAAAAGGGGGGAAAGCTGAAAATGGAGATAGTGACACAAAGAAGAGAAAGAGTAAGCAGGACCTACTGAATAAGGATAGAGATACAGAGGGGACATGAAGAGGAGGTGAAATAGAGACATAGAAGTAATGCTGAAAAAGTGGGGGGGGGGGAGATAAAGACATTGAAAGGGCAAATGGTGAACATGGGGTAAAGACAAGGACAGAGACAAATGAAGATTCTGAAAAAGTGGTGAGATATAGGTGAGATGGACACAAAGAAGGGTGATGCTGGAAAATAGGTGGAATGGTAATTCTGACAAACACAGAAGGGAAATGCTGGATCAAGGAGAGATGGGGCTCAGGCTGGATGGAATGAGGAGAAATGCCTTGTTGGCCCAGAACTTCCTCTCCTACGTCAGAATTGACATCAGGGAGCGGAATGCTGGTCAGCGCGTCGCTTCTGCAGGGAAAGCTTGGGACAGCAGTGGCTTGGGGGCTATTCCTCGATGGCAGTGGCAGCAAACCGAGTGGCTTGGGGGAGGGCACGGAGAAAGAAAGAAAGGGGGCAGACAGGGAGACAGAAAGAAAAAGTTGGGGGAGAGAATGAGGTCTGGAGGAGAGGAAACATACAGGAGGCTGAAAGAAAGGAAGAAAGATTGGATGCACAGTCAGAAGAAGAAAGTGCAACCAGAGACTCATGAAATCACCAAACAGCAAAGGTAGGAAAAATGATTTTATTTTCAATTTAGTGATCAAAATGTGTCTGTTTTGAGAATTTATATCTGCTGTCTATATTTTGCACTATGGCTCCCTTTTACTAAACCGCAATATCGTTTTTTAGCGCAGGAAGCCTATGAGCATTGAGAGCAGCGCGAGGCATTCAGCGTAACTCCCTGTGCTAAAACCTACTATTGTGGTTTAGTAAAAAGGGAGGGGGTGTATTTGTCTATTTTTGTATTTTGTTACCGAGGTGACATTGCATAGAGTCATCTGCCGTGACCTCTTTGAAAAAACCCGGAATATGAATAATTAACATTTTCTCTGCCTTTCATTGTGCTTTGTGTTTTTTTTAAATTTTATTGTTGGTAGATCATTTTGACTTAGTCTTTATAAAGTAGCTCGCAAGCCCATAAAGTGTGGGCACCCCTGCTCTTACTCTGGGGCACCAGACCTCCCTCACGGCACACACACGGCAAATGGAAGAAAGAGGATAATTTTTGGTCGTAGGGAGGAAGGTACAGAATGTGATAGGGAAGAAAAAGATGAGAGTGAGAAATGTGGCAAGGGAACAATGGGACAGATTGAAAGGGATGCAAGAGGGAGGAATATTGGACAGTGGTGAAGGGAATGGAGGGAGAGATGTGGCATAGTGTTGGAGAGGGGTGATAGAAGGAGAAATGTTGGGCATGGGGCTGGTGGGCAGGCATGAAAGATGAGAAAGAGATAAATGCTGGACCATGGTAGGGGAAATCAATGGACAGCAACAGAAGAATTTAGAGAAGATGGGAAAGCGGAAAAAAGAAACTGGGACCAACTTTATGGAAAAATAAGTCTCCAGACAACGAAGGTAAAAAATGGAATTTATTGACTAAAATATGTTAGCTTTGGGAAATGTATATGGCAGATATCTTTGTTTTGTGTTCAAAAGAAAAGGAAATGCATTTCTGGTTTTATTTCTACAGTGTTGAAGTACTTGTTGACCCTTGCTGTGACTGGTGGGGATCCCCAAGCACCGCCAGCAGAGGACCTCCTCTAGAGATGGCCAGAACTCCCCTCCACCAAACGCAGCAGTCGCTGGCAGCATCCATGAGCCACTGAGGTGCCAGCATCTGTGACTCAGGGACGCTACTGCTGCCTGCTAAGCTTGGCAAAAGGGACCCCCGGCCAACTGCAAAGGAAGTCCTCAGCTGACAGTTTGTGGGTTCTCATCAGCTGAGTATTTATATTTTATATTTACATTAGAGGTTCTGGTAGAAACCCATTTACAAAGTATGTATTCTTCCCAATTAATATTTCCAAATTAATAAAGTCTCTTTGCTTATTTGTAAATGGGTCTCTACCAGAGCCTTTAATTCAGTAGCATAATTAAATAAAATAACTATTTCTGAAGTTTATAGGGAAGGATGGTGACGGAGGGGATTCCTCGCGGGGATGGGTGGGGACCAGTGTTCCCGCTAAGGTGCGTTGGCCTGCGCGCGCGCACAAAATATTACATCGCAGCGCAAAGTTTCTCTTCACAGCGCACACACGCGTCGCAAAGGTAAGGGGAGGTAAGGTAAGGGGACGCATTGGGGGGATTGCACTTCCCCACAATTGCCATGCTTCGGTTCCTCTTCTTCCTTCCTTCCTCCCCCCCCCCCCCCCCGCGGGACCCTGCGGCACCATCAACTCTTACTCCCTCTAATGTCGGCCCTGCAGCTCCAGACTTCCTCGCACCTTCTCCCCTCCCCCTTTGGATCGCTATTATTTTAAATGTTATAGCCGCGGAGCTGTATCCATCAGTGGAGATGTCTAACCTCGGCCTGCCCCGGAACTCTTACTGCAGCAGCCGCCCGTCTAGGCAGGAACAGGAAGTCACTGTTGCAGTAAGAGTTCCGGGGCAGGCCGAGGTTAGACATCTCCACTGATGGATACAGCTCCGCGGCTATAACATTTAAAATAATAGCGATCCAAAGGGGGAGGGGAGAAGGTGCGAGGAAGTCTGGAGCTGCAGGGCCGACATTAGAGGGAGTAAGAGTTGATGGTGCCGCAGGGTCCCGCGGGGGGGGGGGGAGGAAGGAAGGAAGAAGAGGAACCGAAGCATGGCAATTGTGGGGAAGTGCAGAGCTGCAGGGAAGAGTGTTGCGGTACCCAGCTGGAGGGAGAAGGAAGATGAGGGAGGGAATTAAAGGAGATGCCAGGGCTTGGAGCATAGGAGGAAGGTATGCCAGTCTAAGGGAAAAGGAAGGGGGAGATGTGAGAGCATGGAGGGGGAACGAAAGATGGAAGAAAAGGAAAGGAGAGAGATGCCAGAGAATCAGGGAAGGGGAGATACCAGACTATGAGGAGAGGTGTGGGAGAGGGAAGGCGAGGAGAGAGATGCCAGACCAATGGGGTGAAAGGAGAGATGGAAGGGGGAGGCATACAGTTTCTGGAAGGGGCATAGAAGGAGAGAAGATGCCATATAGGGGAAGAGAGACGGCAGACAGTGAATGGAAGGAAGAGAGTTACAAGAAGATGAGGAAAGGAGAAACCACAGAAGACAAAGGTAGAAAAAAATTTCTATTTATTTATTGCTTTAGGAGACATGTGTCACTGTTTCTGTGAAGCATTGTATGCAGAGTCCAGCTTCTTGCTGGTTCAATTTAACCTTTGTCTATGTATTTTTATTTTATCCCCCCTTTTACAAAACTGTGAAGCGTTTTTAGCACCAGCCTTGGTGGTAGCAGCTCTGATGCTCAGAATTTTATGAGCATCAGAGCTGTTACCTCCGTAGCTAAAATCCACACTACAGTTTTGTAAAAGAGGGAGGGGTTAGTTTGTGATTACATATTCCTTACTAGGCGAAGGTGTTTTCTGTGTTCTGTGTGTTCGAAAGACATGGTTTTCTGTTAGGATTGACGGTGTAGGATTGATCTGTGCTGGTCTGGCTTGTTTAGTTTTACAATGGGTGTATTGATGTACTGCTCACTGCAATATGTAAGATGCTGCCTTTTCCTAGGTACTCATGTGTGACGTGTGGTTTGTTACTAAAAATCATGTTTTTCTTACAGATGGGGGGGGGGTGCCAAAAAATGATGGGCCCCGGATGTTACATATGCTAGGTACGCCACTGTATGTAAAGATACCAGAAAGCTGGCGTAGCAAAAACTTCTAAGTTTTGAGTATTTAACCCTCCCACAATCTCACGGGCACTCGTTTCAAGTTTATTGAGATTTTGATTTAAACGCAATATCAAATATTTTCAATGCGTATAACAAAAATAAATTTGGGGAAATAAATAAAACCATTTGAACCAGTGTTCCCGCTAAGCTGCGCTGGCGTGCGCTGGCGCACAAAATATTACATCGCAGCGCACACGTTTCTCGTCACAGCGCACGATCGGAAGAGGCGTACGGCAGATGGCAGGGCGGCGAGAGGAGAATCGGGCGAGTTGGCTCATAACTTGCTGGCGCCCGATATTTTTGGCTCACGGTGAAAAAAGTTTGCTCACAACACCCGCCCGCTTAGAGGGAACACTGGTGGGGACGGAGGGGATTTCTCGCGGGGACGGGTGGGGACAGAGGGGATTCCTCGCGGGGACGGGTGGGGACGTAGGGATTCCTCACGGGGACGGGTGGGGACGGAGGGATTCCTCACGGGGACGGGTGGGGACGGGTGGGATTTTGGCGGGGACGGGTGGGATTTCTGTCCCCGCGCAACTCTCTAAGGTATTGATGTAATGTCCTCCTTCGTAAAGACAGACGCAAAGAAGGAGTTTAGTCTGTCTGCAATTTGTTTGTCTTCTTTGATGCACCCTTTTCTTCCCTGGTCGTCCAGTGGCCTCTTTTGCAGGTTTTCTCCCTTTTACGTATCTAAAAAAGGGCTTGAAGTTTTTGGCTTCTAGCGTTTTTTCTCCTCATAAACCTTTTTGGCATCCCTCACCGCCTTGTGACATTTCTTCTGATCGTCTTTGTGGCTGTTCCAGGCTTCGGTAGTTCTTTCACGCTTCCATTTTTTAAAGGAGTTCTTCTTTTCTCTAAAGGTTTTCCAATTTTTTAAAGGAGCTCTTCTTTTCTCTTACGGCATCCTTCACCTCTTTAGTAAGCCATGCTGGTTCTCCTTTGCTTTTATTTTTCCATCCTTTGGCTATCTGCAAAATGTAGAGATTTTGTGCATTTAGCATTTATATACAAGTTTTTGTATTTATATTTTAATTGTCAGTGACTCCTCGTGAGGAAAAGTGCAAAACTCGAGTCGGGGGGGGGGGGCAGTATACTCAACATGGCTTTCAGCTGTATTCACTTATGACCACCAGCACTTTCATGTATTCCAGTCTATGGCTACCGACAGAATAATCAACAATCCTTCCATTCAACATTCAAGATAAGTTTGTTTCAGTTATTCTTATCTTATTTGAATCTACTTTTGATATCTGTGTGGTAATAGGGTCACAATGGGACAGTAAAGGCAATGATGATCCCAACGGCAGCCATAGTTTAGTGACATCACTAAACAATTTGGTTGATGGGTCTGAGCACTTTACATTTATTTATTTAATTATCATTTTTATTAGAGGGTAACTGATGATAAACGTGTCATCATGTTTAGAAAGACGTACAAGCTATTGGGGCTGTAAAGCTGATCAACAAAAGTTGTTTAAGTACTTTAAAAGTAAGGTGTGAGCTTCCTGCTTTATCCAGAAGACTGGTGTAAGGAGGTATTTGTGGATGGTCTGCTTAAAAGGAGCAACCTCTGGGAAGTACTTTCTCACACACCTCAGTAGGCTCTTCTTTCATACTAATTGGGTTTTATGGAAGTTTGGGAGCCATTGGCTAAATTTTGTAAGGAGGAATAAATGAGTTTTATTTTATAGACATGTAAACATATACATCCAGGGAGGGGGGAGGAAATGGAATGGGAGCTTGATTTAGGGATTTCATGAATAGTTTTATTAAGGTTTTTATTTTACTTGTATATCAGGTGGGAGGGTGGGGATAATATAATTGTACGTTGAAGTCTGTAAGTTCCATTGTGCTTGTTTTTAATTATCCATATTTGTGAATCATTTGTTGCACAATTGTAGTTGAAAAACTTAATAAAGAATTAAAAAAAAAAACTGGAAGGATTCCCACGGGAATCTTGGTTTTCTGACACATGGCCACTGAATTGATCAGATAGAGCAACACGACAGGGAGGGCAACTACAGTTTCCAAAACCATCCAGGCAGGGCCGCCATCAGGGCAGTACTACCAGTCCTGCATTCAGGGGCCCGGAGCTGACAGGGGGCCCGGGCTCCCCCAGGGTCCTAAGCAGTGTTCCCTCTAAGGTGAGCACATGAGCGATCGCTCACTATTTTCAGTGGCGTTGCTCATACACTTTCCTCTGTCGCTCACTCGAGGGCGGGAAGAGGTGAGAGGAAGCGGCGGCGGCGGCGGCGGCCTGTATTTTAAAGTTAAAAGATGCAGCGGCGGCTCCTCTCAAGATCCCCGACTACATCGGACTTCCGACGCAGGTGGGGATTCGTGAGAGGAGCCGCTGCCACGTCTTCAGAGTCCTACCAAGGGGGGGGGGGGGCGGTCCGCCCCGGCTATGCACCCGCCCTAAGGCTGCAGTCAGAGAGGAAGTTCGGGCCAGCCAATCGCTGCCTGGCTAGGCGGAACTTCCTCTCCAAAGGCAGAATTGACATCGGGGGATTGCTGGTTGGCCCGGTGGGAAGCAGAGAGAGCTTGGGGCAGCCGCGGCGGCGGTGGCTTTGGGGCCTGTTTCCCCGATGGTTGCAGCGGTGGCTTTGGGGCTTATTTCCTCCGATGGTGGCAGCAGTGGCTTTGTGGAGGGTAGGGAGCAAGAAAGGGGGTAGGCAGGGAGACAGAAGGGAAACAGAAAAAAAGAAAGGGGGCATCAAGAGGAAAAAAAAGAAAGAAAGGGCAAGAAGAGAGGAAGAAAAAGTTAGGGGAGGGAATGAGGTCTGGAGAAGAGGAAGCATACAGGCTGAAAGAAGGGAAGAAAGATTGGATGCACAGTCAGAAGATGAAAGTGCAACCAAAGACTCATGAAATCACCAGACAAGGTAGGAAAAATGATTTTATTTTAAATTTAGTGATCAAAATGTGTCTGAATTTATATATGCTGTCTATATTTTGCACTATGGCCCCCTTTTACTAAATCGCAATAGTGTTTTTTAGCGCAGGGAGCCTATGAGCGTCGAGAGCAGCACTGGGCATTAGCGCAGTTCCCTGCGCTAAAAACTTCTATTATGGTTTAATAAAAAGGAAGGGGGGTATATTTTTCTATTTTTGTATGGTTGTTACTGAGGTGACAATGCATAGAGTCATCTGCCTTGACCTCTTTGAAAAAAACCCAGAATAGGAATGATAATTAACATTTTCTCAGCCTATAGTGTGCTTTATGTTTTTTAATTTTATTGTTGGTAGATCATTTTGACTTGGTCATTTTAAAGTAGCTCGCAAGCCCCAAAAGTTTCGGCACCCCTGAGCTAGAGCGTTGAAGCTGTGTATTTCTATTTTATCCTCCCTTTTACAAAACTGTGGAGCGTTTTTTAGCGCCAGCCTTTGTGGTAGCAGCTCTGATGCTAAAATCCACACTACAGTTTTGTAAAAGGATGAGGGGTTAGTTTGTGATGACATATTCCATACTAGGCGAAGGTGTTTTCTGTCTTCTGTGTGTTCGAAAGACATGGTTTTCTGTTAGGATTGATGGTGTAGGATTGATCTGTGCTGGTCTGGCTTGTTTAGTTTTACAATGGGTGTATTGATGTACTGCTCACTGCAATATGTAAGATGCTGCCTTTTCCTAGGTACTCATGTGTGACGTGTGGTTTGTTACTAAAAATCATGTTTTTCTTACAGACGGGGGTGGAGGGTGCTAAAAAATGATGGGCCCCGGGTGTTACATATGCTAGGTATGCCACTGTATGTAAAGACACCAGAAAGCTGGCGTAGCAAAAACTTTAAGAAAATTGTTATTCTTCTAAGCTTTGAGTACTTAACCCTCCCACAATCTCACGGGCACTCGTTTCAAGTTTCAAGTTTATTGAGATTTTGATTTAAACGCAATATCAAATATTTTCAATGCGTATAACAAAAATAAATTTGGGGAAATAAATAAAACCATTTGAACAATAAACATACAAACATATCCATAGATGATTAAAATTACATAAGGAGTACAAGGATAAACTACATTTGTATAAAAATGCGTCCTTCGCGTCTGCTCATAAATTTGTGGAGTATGTAACTTGTCGCTCATGTATATTTTTTTTTTTGCACACACCTCATCAATCCTTAGAGGAAACATTGGTCCTAGGCCACCATAGCACAAATTCCTGTATTATGATTCTGCTGTGCACAACAATAAACAATAAACACTGCTGTCATACTTTTTTTTGTCCCCTGCCTATTTCCAGATAGCACCCCCCTGGACAAAAGTGGGGGGGAAGGGGTGCGTGGGGGGGCCCAATAGGATTGCTCAGTAAGGAGCCCAGAAATTTCTGATGGCAGCCCTGCATCCAGGCAAAACTTTCTGTCCTTCATAATACTATTCTTCTTTCACAAAAGTAAAAGAAGAAAAATAATCCAAAATCTTCCAATGGCTTCCTTCTGCCAAAGGGCAGGCAACACAAAAATGGTAACCCAGAGAGGCTGAGGTTTTCATCCTAAACCTAAGAAATTTTTTCCCAAATCAAAACCCAACCCAGTAAAAGGAAATAAATAGCCTTCTTCAGTATTTCAGTGTTGATATTGGCCAAGAGCGTTGCAGTTTTGGCAACATAGTCAGCTGAGATCTTGCAAATCTGGTTCAAGCAATCAAATAGGGACCTCTCAATCTGGGAAAACAAAACCTATAGTTCTAAATGGGAGATCCGCTGGGAGTAGTTGATGGTAACTCAATTTCCTCTTTCGCCCTACCTTTGAAGGGAACCAGATGCAGCTCAGACATTTTGGCCTTATAAAACTGTCTCACTGACCCCCATCAGATGAAGAGCTCCCTCAATCTGAGGTATCACATTTAAAACCATTTATTTTCCTTTCCTTGTAATGCTAAATCCCATGAGCAGCTTTTCTCCTACCTCCTGTAGGCAGGGAGAAAAAATACATATGTCCACAATATGGTAAGGGTGAAGAACAAATGCTTAGGACTTAATAGAACATTAAATTGAAACCCCAATACCATTTATTCAATAGAGGGGCATTCCCTCCCTCAAAACAAAACAAACAAAAAAAAACCCACACTCTGACATAAGTATGTAAGGTATAAAAAAAGGTATCTTTCAAAATTAAGATCACTGCAATAGGTTGTGCATATAATATGCATGCATTATACACAAATTTCTCTGGTTTTAACAGCCTAAAACACAAATATGGCTTCTAAAGCTGCTGCTTCTGGTGTCCCCTGACAACTGATTAATAGCAACCTTTTCAACAGCTGAAAGCTTAACAACCCAAGTTAGAGAATTTAATCTTATTTTAATAAAGATGGGGAAAGAGTAAGAAACAGAGCTATTAATAAAACAAGCTGGAATCATCTCCTTAACACCATACCCATTTTCTTCTGACTTCTTAACTCCAGTGTGATTTTCACATTAAGCAAGATGGTGCGCAGTGACAGGCAAGATTTCCTAGGTAGTGTGTTAAATGTGCAATATGAGTAATTACTCTCACCCCTGGAATTGAGACCGCAGCTCTTTTAAATTGGGGGGGGGGGGGTTTCAAAGGATGAACAAAATTAGAAATTAGTAAATGATATGCAGACTCTAATCATAGGCTTGCCACAATATCTTTTAATTCTCTACAACAAAATAGATTTATGTAGCAATTTCAAAACTGGTACCTTTGTCACTAAACTAAAGATCAGATTTACGGTTTCCTACTTCCAATTCTAGTTTAAATTGAGTAATTAAAACATTTTATAAACAGAGTTCTTCATCATCTATCAAACTATAGAAGAGCTACAGGTAAGATAAGTGTTATAAGAACCTTGTCACAAAGGAGCTTATCTATAATTGGGCATCACAAGTTAGGTACACCAATGTTACGCAGTGATGGCCAATTCTATAAAGGCATCTACAAGCCAATATGATGTTATAGGGCAGTGTTTCCCAACTTCTTCAAACCAAGTACTCCGGCCTAGATCGAAAAATTTTCAACCGAGTACCTCCAACCTCTGAGCAGCAAAGATTTTGAAATGGACATTTTATTATTAAACAATAACTAAATAGGCAACATAATAACAAATACAGATCACTGCAACTGCCAAACAGACCAAGGCATACATATGTGGCATGATTAATGCGACCATACGTACTGTTTTGAATGGGACCGCCCCGTTTTTAGATTCCCCTGTCCCGTTGTCCCCATGCAGAGCTTCGGGACACCAAAATGTCCTGTTTTCAGAGAGAGCGTCCTGAAGCTGTGCATGGGGACAACGGGACAGGCAATCACGGAGCCTGGGCTCTCTCCCTGCTTTCCTGTCACCAACACAGCAACAGGGCCAGGCGAGGCAAGTGCAGCGACTGCACAACGGCCGGCCCAGAAGCCTTCTCCCCGACATCAATTCTGACATCGGAGAAGAAGTTCCGAGCCAGCCAGGCAGCAATTGGCTGGCCCAAAACTTCCTCTCCGACGTTAAAATTGATGTCAGGGGAAAGCTTCTGTACTCACCTCGCCTGGTTCTGTTGCTGCGTTTGCGGCAGAGGCAGGAAAGCAGGGAGAAATTGTCATCATTGGCGGTGGCATGGTGGGGGAGGTAGGGAGAGAGAAAGAAAAAGTTAGGGGAGTGTGGCAGCGGTGGCTTGGGGGGCAGGGAGGCAGCAGTGGCTTGGGGGCAGGGAGAGAGAAAGAAAGAAAGAAAGAAGGGGGCAGAGAGAGAGAAAGAAAGAAAGGATGTACAGTGAGAAGGAAATGTAACCAGAGACTCATGAAATCACCAGACAACAAAGGTAGGAAAAATGATTTTATTTTCAATTTAGTGATCAAAATGTGTCAGTTGTGTGAATTTATATCTAGTGTTTATATTTTGCACTATTCAGCTCCCCCTCCCAATTCGCAGTTTCCCCACTCGCGAATTTGGTTATACGCAATTTTTCCCCTTGTTTTTTAATGGCGAAACGCTGCCCCGGACATCTCCCAAACCTTATCTGTTAGTCTAGTGGTGGCACGGGGCAGAAGCAATCTTCCAATGCTCTTGCCCTGTGCAGAGCCATCATCAAAATGGCTGCCGTAAGTTCCCGTTGTAGTCTCGAGACTATAATGGGAACTCACGGCAGCCATTTTGATGATGGCTCTGCACGGGGTAGGAGCGTAGGAAGATCACTTCTGCCCCGCGTCACTGCTAGACCACCAGGTAAGGTTAGGGACTGAAGGAGGGAGGCAGGAAGGAAGCGGGGGTGGATCAGAGCCGGCCCCCCAAAATTATTTGTGATTTTTCCCTATTCGCGGGCCGGCTCTGCCCCTAACCCCCGTGAACATTGAGGGTCTGCTGTATTTGTCTATTTTTCTATAGTTGTTACTGAGGTGATATTGCATATTTTAAAGTCATCTGTCTTGACCTCTTTGAAAAAACCCCAAATATAAATGATAATTAACATTTTCTCTGCATACAGTGTGCTTTGTGGTTTTTTAAAAAAATTTTATGGTTACCATTATAAATTAATAAGATATTGTGTGTACATGAAAAATGAATGGAAGAAATTTGGAGCAGGACTAAAAATCAGTAATGTCCCATTTTCATAAAAAAAAATAAATGGTCATGTTAGACATGATCTTTTATATTTCAGTCTCAAATAAACTGATAGGCGGTGTGTCATTCAGTACAATCAGAGTGAAACTGAACAATGACACTTAGATGAGGCTTATTTATAAGAGCAGGAAAAAAGGAAGATCTCTGCATAGGTTGCCATTAGTGACCCATACAATTTCATCATTTCTCTGAGAAATAATTCACAAAACTAGGGAGATTGCCAATGTGAATCTGTGATGAATATATCAAATCACTTAGCTGAATCACAGCTCTTGATATAACTAAATAAAAATAAATATTTAAATATTTGTAAAGTGCTCAGACCATATAACCAATAATTTAGTGGTAAAACGAAACTGTGGCTATTATAGGGACTATCATCGCCTTTACAGTCCCTGACCCAACCATTAGAAATTATTAATGATAATAGGTTAAAAAAAAACACTTATCTGAAATGGCTGGATAGTTGGATACTCGATATCCACAGCTGTTGGGTCAGGGACTTCTACAGGCGATGATGGTCCCCATAATAGCCACAATTTGGTGTTACCACTAAATTATTGGTTATATGGTCTGAGCACTTTACAAATATTTATTTTTATTTAGTTATATCAAGAGCTGTGATTCAGTTAAGTGATCATTTCTCTGAGAAAATGAAACATGAAATCTCATTGGTCACTATGGGCAAGTTCTCTCACACACATCCTACCTGCCCTCAACCACTCTGCCCCTCTCTCTCTCTCTCTCTCTCTCTCTCTCAAACACACACACACATCCCACCTGCCCTCAGCCACTCCTCTCTCTCTCTCTCTCTCTCTCTCTCTCTCTCTCTCTCTCTCTCTCTCTCTCATACACATCTAATCTAAATCTTGGATTTATATACCGTGTCATCTCCTCAAAAGGAGCTCAACTCGGTTCACATAAAAATTGATAATTGAAGTGAAAGTAGTTAGATTAGAGAAAAAATAACTTATTAATGAAGACCCTCATCCGACATCTTAGAGAAAAGATAACTAATTTTCCTTTGAACTATTGAAATAACAGTGTTTTCATGTCCTCAGCCACTCTGCTCTTCTCTCTCTCAGAGATCGTGTTGATTTTGCTATCTTATGAGATTGGGAGTTACAAGATCAACAGGCTATTCTTGCACCTCAGCACATATCAGTTACTGCAAAATGTCTAAAGCCCTTTATGATGTTATCACAAACTTTATTTAAAAAGTTTTGATATCACCTCAGTAAGGCTAATAGACAATCCTGCCACTGCAAAACACTATGCACAAACTTGTGCAAATGAAAAGATTTGGAATCTTACCATATCATAACAGCACTAACTCCCAGGACTCAAACAGCAACAGCCTTATGTGTGGAAAAAATGCACTGTAAATGTCATGCCAGGTCCTAAAACACTAATGCAACTAGTAAGAAAACAGAACAAAGGGGCTGCTGTAAGATTACTACACAGAGACATTCCAATTAATAAATTCAGAATGAAATACTTTTTTCTGCTTTAGTTGTCTATTTTATTTTCCATTCGTTCACTTTGGTTGTAGTGTCTCTTTCGGTTTTTCTCTTTTCTTCTATCTTTGCAGGGTGTCCTGTCCATTTGACATATCTTCTTTCTCCATATCCACCTTCCATCTTCTATCTGCATCCCTATCTATCTAGCATCTACCCTCTGTATCCTTTGCTAGACCAAGACACTCTGATAATGCGTCTTTCTCTTTCCTCAGAGACTGGCCTGGCCTGGCCTAGCAAAGGACCTGAGGCTGCCTGAGGAAACCCTGAGCTAAAGCTATGGCAGCTATGCAGACAAAAACTGCTGCTGCTAGTTCGGGGGGGAGAGGGAAAGTAGGGGAAGCAAAATGATGGCAGCGGGCAGTGGCAACAGAAGGGTGGGAGATGTTGGCGCTATGTACCCCCTGGAGTTTGTATGCTGCATGTTAGGAACCACTGTTATAGAATACTATATGGCACTTTGGCACATAACTTAAAGTACCGTATTTGCCGGCGTATAAGATGACTTTTTAGTACCTTAAAATCCTCCCCAAAGTCGGGGGTCGTCTTATACGCCGGGTACAGTTTACATGCCCTTACTTGCGGGGCTGGATGTACTCAGTCGCGCGGCTCTTCTTCTCCCTACCTTCTCTGCTTGCAGCACAGAGCCGAACGGAAGTCTTCCCGACGTCAGCGCTGACGTCGGAGGGGAGGGAGGGCTTAAACAAAGCTTAAACAAAGCCCTCCCTCCCTCCGACGTCAGCGCTGACGTCGGGAAGACTTCCGTTCGGCTCTGCTGCAGGCATGGCAGGTAAGGAGAGAGAGAGTACCAAGAGAGAGGGGCGGCCGCCCCGCCCCGGTTGCAGCACAGCCGGCCAGGTCCCCTTACTTTTGTGGCACTTCCCCGACCGACCGATAACAGCCCGGGTCCGACAATCCTCCCTGCCCTGTAGCCGCGAATCTAAATTACCTTCTTACAGCAGCTGTAAGAAGGTAATTTAGATTCGCGGTTAAGGGCAGGGAAGTTTGTCGGACCCGGGCTGTTGTCGGTCGGTCGGGGAAGTGCCACAAAAGTAAGGGGACCTGGCTGGCTGTGCTGCACCCGGGGCGGTAGAGAAGGGGGGGGGGGAAGGACTCTGAAAGCACTTGAAGACAGAGGAGGGAGAAGAACGCTGAAAGCACATGGGGGAATACAAAGGGGTGGAGAAGGAAGAAGGGGTCGTCTTATACGGCGAGTATAACACAAAACTCTATTTTTTAACTAAAAGTTGGGGGGTCGTCTTATACGCCCAGTCGTCCTATACGCCGGCAAATACGGTAATGGTCTTTATTGTCTTGTCTCTGCTACCTTGTTTCTCTGAAAATAAGACAGTATCATATTAATTTTGGGCCCAAAAAAAGGCACTAGGTCTTATTTTCAGGGATGTCTTATTTTTTTCATGTACAATGATCATCTCTCCCTTCCTTTCCTCCACCCCAATTCTTCCTATTTCCTTTCTCTCCCCCACATGTGCAACATCTTTCCTCCTCGCTCAATCATCCCCTTGTGCATTTTCTTTCTATCCCTCCCTCCCATCCCCTCATGTAGACAGTGAGGAACAGACACATCAAGCTTAAGGCTGTGAGCAAAGTGAGTGGTGTTCTGAGGTTCTTGTAAATCTATAAGCTTTAGATAATATATGTATGTTTTCACTGGATATACATGAGAAAGTGATTGTGTACTTAGAAACATGATGGCAGATAAAGGCCAAATGGTCCATCCAGTCTGCCCATCCACAGTATCCACTGTCTCTTCCTCTTCCTAAGAGATCTCACATGCCTATTTCATGCTTTCTTGAATTCAGATACAGTCTTTGTCTCCACCACCTCTACTGGGAAACTATTCATATCTCTACCAGCCTTTCTGTTAAAAACTATGGGCTAGATTCACTAAAGATGGTGACTCAATCGCTGTTGGCCGATTCTCCAACAGCAATTGATTCACTATCAAGTTTGCATGCAAATGTTGCACAGATCGCTGACTTTAGTGAATATAGCCCTATTTCCTTAGATTACTCCTAAACCTAACACCACTTAAATTCATCCTATGATCTCTCATACCATAGCTTCCTTTCAAATGAAAAGAAACTCGCCTCATGTGCATTTATGGTATGTAGGTATTTAAATGTCTCTATCATATCTCCCGTCTCCCGCCTTTCCTCCAAAGTATACATATTGAGATCTTTAAGTCTGACCCCATATTTTCCTTTCCTGCTGGTCTCTTTTGATGTTGTGTCATTATATACGTCCATCCCCCAGGATGAAGCTTTATCTGTCATTCAAAATATCTTTGAAGCCCGCAGTCGTCCCCATTCAATTCCTTCAGATTTTCTTTGTTTCCTTACTAGGACAGCAATGAAAGAGAATTTTTTTCTATTTGACAATTGTTTTTTCAAACAAAAGAAGGGTGTGGCTATGGGGGCAACCTTTGCTCCCTCTGTAGCGAATTTGTTCATGGATGGTTTTGAAACCATATGGATCAAGCAGTCACCATTTGATGTCCACATTTTTAAATGGTATCGTTATATTGATGATGTCATTATGTTATGGACTGGATCAGAACAAAATCTTTTGCAGTTTAAAAGTTGGCTCAATGGATGTGATTCAAATATTCAATTCACAATGACTTATGCCATGGATAAAATTATTTTTCTGGACTTAATCATTACACAAGAATTCGATCATTTTGAGTTTGATGTCCATTTGAAACCTACAGATAGAAACACCTTGTTAGACTATAAGAGTTGCCACCCTATTGCTTTGAAAAAGAACTTGCCATTTTCTCAGTTTCTCAGATTGAGGAGAAACTGTTCTTCTTTAAGGAATTTTAAATCACAAGCAAAGAAATTGAAAATCAAATTAATTGAAAGAGGGTACCCGTTAATGGTTTTAAAACATGCCTACAAAAGAGCGAGATATTACAACAGAGAAGCTCTTTTAGAGAACAAAGTGACCAAGGTTCAACAGGAAGCAATACAGACCTGTGTTATGAGGTTTTCCACCAGAGCAAACATTCCTGCCACTATTCTCAAGAACAATTGGAGTATCATACAAACTCATCCGTTGTTCCAGCAAGATCAATTAAGAATAGCGTTTGCAAGAGACATAAATTTAATAGATATGTTATGTCCAGCGCTTTTAAATTCTACAACTGATAGCACTTCTAGTCTACTGCCTAAAGGTTTTTTTAGATGTGGCAAGTGTGCATTTTGTGAAATGGCGCTTCCGACCAAGTCTTTTATTAATCCAACGAATGGAAGGGAAGTGAAGATCAGGCATTTTTTGACATGTTCTTCGGATCACATCATCTATACAATCATTTGCCCTTGCAAACTATGGTATATAGGTATGTCAACTAGACCCTTTAAAAAGAGACTTTCAGAACACAAATCTAATTTAAAACACATGAAGACATCGGCTCCGTTGGTTGAACACTGTTTAGAAAAAAACCACAGGTTTAAAGATCTCAAATGTTTTTGCTTTGATACGATTGAACCAACATCAAGGGGAGGCAACAAACAAACAAAAGAGGCTCCATCAGGCAGAATGTAAATGGATTTTCATGCTAAACACTTTGAAACCTCACGGTTTAAATAGTACCATTGATTGGTACGCTTTCCTGTAAAAAACAAAATATCTTTAAATAACAAAAAATAAAAAATAAAAAATGGAAGTTACAATAGATATATGACGTCACAGCCAGTTTTGAATAAAGGACATGCGCACTAGTATGTGTTTGCTGACGCCATTTTTTCGAACCTGATAAACCGGGTATAGCTTTGAGCGGTGAGTACCGACAGTAAAGTTTAAGTAAGGTCAAAAAGTTTTGTAATGTATTATAAGACTGTTAAAATTGACAGATTACAATTGAGTTTTAATGTTGCAGCTCGACTATTCAGACCCCAGAAGAAGCCAGTGTGGCGAAACGGGTCCCGTCGGGCCGATAGTCTGAGCACAGCTGACAAGCGACTAGCCAAAAGATAAGTGTCGCTTTTTTGTTTGCATAGATAACTTGAGCAAACTATTAAGTTTTACATAAAGTTGAAAATAAATAAGTTTTATAAGCATTGAAAAACAATCAAAAAAAACACGGTTTGAAGCCCGATGAAAGAAAAAGTACCTACCTGTTGTGGAGATGAATTTCTAACACACAGGTCACTGAGGGCTTCATTCCATGACCTAAGTTTATCCCAGTCCAGTGTTTGCATTTGACTTTCTGTATTTAAGGGACTGGTTACCATTTTTTCCAGTAGTGACTCCAGACTTGTACACAATATTCTAAATGAGGTCTCACCAGAGTCTTATATAGGGGCATCAATGCCTCCCTTTTCCTAGTGGCTATACTTCTGCCTATGCACTCTAGCAACCTTCCAGTTTTTGCTGTTGACTTCAACCTGTTTGGCCACCTTAAGAACAGAAACATACAAAGTTTTTTTTTAAGAAAAAATGTAATAAATAATTTATTACATTAGCAAACAGAACATACAAGAACATAAAATAATGGCCGGTTTGCATGTATGTGTGCGCATACGAGAGAATGTATGCCAAAAACATGCTTAGGCACTTTTCTGTAGCTATGCACATATCTTACAAAGCACAGAATTTGCAGATAGGCTTATACCTGGATGGATTCTGAGCAGGATGCACATTTTACACACATAAACCTTTAGAACATAATACATTACACATGTATCACCAGCACTTGGCACTTAGGTGCATACACATGCCAACTCTGTGGCACCTACCTTTTTATATAGAATATGTGCCTATCATACTCCCTCTGGGAACTTGTATATACTGTGTTTCCCCGAAAATAAGACAGTGTCATATATTAATTTTGGGTCCAAAAACACACTAGGGCTTATTTTCGGGGATATCTTATTTTTTGCATGTACAACAATCATCTCTTCCTTCCTCTCCTCTACCCCAATTCTTCCTCTTCCCCCTCCCCCCCATGTGCTGCATAATTCCTCCCCTCTCACCCATCCCCTTGTGCAGCAAAACTCCCCTGACCCTCCCACCGTGAGATTGACATACCTCCACTCCAAGGCCTCCTAAAGCAGCAGGGGTGGGAGTTGCTGAATTGACAAGTCCGATTTTTTTCAGCAAATCAGGCAGCACTAGTGTCAGGGATAGAGTCTGGGTGTGTCAGGGACATTTGGGGGGGCTTCAGGGGTCGATATTAACTAGGACTTATTTTTGGGGTAGGCCTTATATTAGAAGCATGCTTTAAAAATCATGCTAGGGCTTATTTTTGAGATAGGTCTTATTTTCGGGGAAACAGGGTAGTCACACAGTTATAGAATTACCCCCTTAGTTCTCTGTGTACTAAGAAGTAGTACTGTATTAGATCATGGCAATGCCATTAACATGCATTATTTTACAACAGGTCCCATTTTATGTCGTTGAACCTAGTTACTAATAATATGGTTAAAATGGTCATTCACATTAGTAACTCTAGCTGTTGATGCATCTCATACTAACTCTCGGATTCTATAAAGGGGCATTACGTTTTCCACAATTTTACTTTTTATACTTGTTTCTACCATTTTGCCCGGCACTGAAGTAAAGCTTACCGGTCTGTAATTTCCCAGATCTCCCCTGGAGCCCTTTTTAAAAATCAGTGTAACATTGGCCATTCTCCAGTCTTCAGGTACTACAGATGATTTTAGCACCCACAATAATTAGTTAATGGACTCTAATGATTTATTAGAGTTAATCATCACTTAATTGGCACTAATTATGATTTGTGTGCAGATTTGCCTGCATGCTATTCTGTAATAGTGGAAGCCTAAATTGGATCATGCACGATTCAAGAGGGTGTGGCCAGGGGAAAGGCATGGCTGGGTCAATGGTGCTCACAAAAGAGGTGCGTAGTGTTATAGAATAGCGGGGATTTACGCCCAACTTGTGCAACAGGATTTATACTAGGTTGCAGATGGCATAAGTCCTAAAAACCAAAGTTAAACGTGGAATTCAGCTCTCAGTGCTATTCTATAAAGAGAGAACTTTATAGAGAAACGTTGAATGCCAATTTTTATTGATGACTAATTTTTGGCACCATTTATAGAATTTCTCCACTAAGTGTTATGATGAATGCATAAAATTCTTTTCTCGCACTTGTAGTTTTCTAAAAACTTGTAGTGCAAGTTGTGGTGCTTAGGCCCCTTTAAGAGCAAAGTTGTGGATCACAGTTTTCAGAATGATTATACATGAAGCCAAAAATGAGAGTTCTGCTCACTTCTAGGGCTTCTATGATAAATTGGACTTGCTGTTCTAAATGGCAGGTGCTGGGTGGCCTAACAGTCCCTGGAGATCACTAATTGACATCACATGTACTCTCATCATAGAGTAATTCCACACACCTTGGCACAGCTAATATTAACAGCAGTCAGGTCAAAGAAAAAAAGTGAGTCTGATGATATGTAAATTCATGGAACAGCTTGTCAGAGAACCGACGAGAGGGAATGCCACTCTGGACCTAATCCTTAATGGGCTAAGAGGACCTGCAAAGGAAGTGGAAGTAGTGGGACCGTTGGGAAACAGCGATCACAATATGATCAAGTTCAAGGTTGAAGTAGGAATATCGAAGGGGAAGAGAACCACAGCGACAACTTTGAACTTCAAGAAAGGAAACTACGAAGCGATGAGAGTAATGGTAAGAAAGAAACTTAGGAACAGCTCAAGGAAATCACAGACTGTAGAGCAAGCCTGGTCATTATTCAAGGACACGGTGAGCGAGGCGCAAAATCTGTATATCCTCAGATTTAGAAAAGGATGCAAAATGAACCGAACAAAAGACTCGGCATGGATAACTAAAGAAGTGAAGAAAGCGATAAGAGACAAGAAATATTCATTCCGGATATGGAAAAAGGACAAAACCGGGGAGAACTGGAAAGAGCACAGGAAGCATCAAAAAGAATGTCACCTCGTAGTAAGAAGAGCAAAAAGAGAATATGAAGAGAAGCTAGCCAGGGAAGTGTGAACTTTCAAACCATTCTTCAGATATGTTAAAGGGAAGCAGCCGGCAAGGGAGGAGGTGGGACCGCTGGATGATGGAGATAGGAAAGGAGTGGTGAAGGAAGAAAAAGAAGTGGCGGATAAACATGTTCTTTTCATCAGTATTTACAAAAGAGGATATATCCAACGTGCCGGAACCTGAAAAAATCTTCACAGGAGATCAAGCAGAAAAATTAACATCAATGGAGGTAAGCCTCGAGGACATACATAAGCAGATAGATAGATTAAAAAGTGACAAATCTCCGGGCCCGGAAAGAATCCACCCTAGGGTTTTGAAGGAACTAAAGGAGGAAATACTACAGCGGGTTTGTAACCTATCCCTGAAAACAGGCGTGATCCTGGAGGATTGGAGGATAACTAATGTTATGCCCATCTTTAAAAAAGGATCGAGAGGTGACCCGGGGAACTACAGACCGGTAAGTCTGACCTCGGTTCCGGGGAAGATGGCGGAAGCACTAATAAAAGACAGCATCGATGAACATCTAGATAGAAACAAACTGATGAAAACAAGACAGCACGGCTTCTGCAAGGGAAGATCATGCCTAACGAACTTATTGCACTTCGAAGGAATTAACAAACAAATGGACAAAGGGGACTCATAGACATTGTATACTTGGATTTCAAAAGGCCTTTGACAAGGTACCCCATGAACGCCTATTGCAGAAACTGAAGAACCATGGGGTGGAAGGAGACGATCATAGATAGATCAAGAATTGGTTGGCGGGTAGGAAGCAAAGGGTTGGAGTAAACGGCCACTACTCTGACTGGAGGAGGGTCACGAGTGGTGTTCCGCAGGGGTCGGTACTCAGACCGCTGCTGTTCAATATATTTATAAACGATCTAGAAACAGGGACGAAGCACGAAGTAATAAAATTCGCAGACGACACCAAACTATTTAGTGGAGTTGGGACTAAAGAGGACTGCGAGGAATTACAAAAGGACCTGAATAAGCTAGAAGAGTGGGCGATAAGATGACAGATGAAGTTTAATGTAGAGAAATGTAAAGTCTTGCATGTAGGGAACAGAAACCCGAAGTACAGCTATATGATGGGAGGGCTGGTAATGGGTGAAAGTGCCCAAGAAAAGGACTTGGGGATAATAGTGGACAACACAATTAAGCCGTCAGCATAATGCGCAACGGCCTCTAAGAGGGTGAATAGAATGTTGGGTATTATCAAAAAAGGCATTACAACAAGATCGAAAGAGGTCATCCTGCCATTGTATCGGACAATAATGCGCCCGCATCTGGAGTACTGCGTCCAATATTGGTCGCCATACCTTAAGAAGGATATGGCGATACTCGAGAGGGTTCAGAAAAGAGCAATGTGATTGATAAGAGGTATGGAAAACCTTTCATATGCTGAAAGATTAGAGAAACTAGGGCTCTTTTCCCTGGAAAAGCGGAGACTTAGAGGGAACATGATAGAGACTTACAAGATCATGAAGGGCATAGAGAAAGTGGAGAGGGACATATTCTTTAAACTTTCAAAAACTACAAGAACGAGAGGCCATACAGAAAAATTAAGAGGGGACAGATTCAGAACCAATGCTAGGAAGTTCTTCTTCACCCAAAGGATGGTGGATGCCTGGAATGCGCTTCCAGAGAATGTGATCAGTATCAGGGTACAGTACAGTATCAGGGTTTAAGAAGGGTTTGGATGAATTCCTGAAGAAAAAAGGGATAGAAGGGTATAGTTAGAGATCACTGGACCTGATGGGCCGCTGCGTGAGCGGACTGCTGGGCAGGATGGACCCCTGGTCTGACCCAGCAGAGGCACTGCTTATGTTCTTATGTTCAGTGACAATGAAATGTAGGAATAAATTTATCTTTTGGCCTCAGACCCACCACTCCACCACCTAATAAAATTTTTTTTTTAGCAGGGAGAATTACATGGATCTTCATTATTGGCCCATCAAATCATTTTTGATAACGTAACTTTTACTTCATCTAAATTTATTTATGATTTATAATATAGTCAATAATTTAGCTGATAATTTAATTGGTAATACTTTATAATACTTCTAAAAACTTAGCTCAATATATGTGGCCCGGGAGGGAATGACCCAACATGTTTCGCACTATTGTGCTTTATCCCTGCAAAAAAAGGAAAAACCAGTAAATAACCTCCATTAAACCTGTTTATCCCATTAACTTTTATTCATATGTATTTACCCTACAATCAAAATTTTAAACTGACTCACCGCAGCCGCTGTTGTGATCCGACTCATACATTTCTTAAAGAGCAAGACGGCTGCGGCGTCCTATCTTAATTCTTAAATACACTCCCTCTACTCAGCTGATAACCCCTGTCTCCCATTGGACAGACCTTTATCCTATCAATGACACCCATTCCACCTCCATATTCAAACCCCGTGGCTCCACAGTGTCCAGTCAATAAATCAGCCACTGGTCTCTTTCATTCAAAACTTTCTCCATATTTCCTCCCCTCCACCTTTATTGAATACTATCAATAATACACCACTGTATCTTCTCCACCTTATGTCCTTTATTGATCTAATGTTGGACCATCGGGGTTTGAAGGCATTTGTATATCAACCCAGGAACTTACAATGGACAGTTTGACATAGACATGCAATTTGGTTGCTAGTACTGGTAGATCAGTACAACTATTAATGCAGTTAGGTTGTAGTTACAAATACATAATTACAAGTACAAGTAGATCAACATTGGCTCTTTGTTTTGTCCCAGAAGTTGCATTAGACAGTTTAGAAATGGGCTTTTACAGTTACTTCAGGGTTGGCTCCTTGTCTTGGTACAGAAATGCTTTTAAAAGTTTTATGAACCTGAGACAGTGGTCACAAGATCGTAGTGTAAGAGGTAGTTGGTTCCAGCATTTTGCTAATTGATATTGGATGGATAAGGTAATTTGCCTCGTAGAGTTTATATTGTTGCATGCTGGGAATTTTAAGTTGAAAAGATTTCTGGTGGAATATCTGTTGGAGGCGCCCTGGAGTAGGATGGCCAACTCTGTTAGATAGGCAGGGTATATGGGTATATGGAATAGTTAGTGAATTTAAATATTTCTGAATGCCTGTTCTAAGGCTTTAAAGGGGAGGAGGAAAATTTTAAATTTAACACAAAACGTCGGACATAAACCAGGTTGCATGGGCAGACAATTGTGTAAACCACTTGACAATTGGTGGTTGCCTTAGATCTCAATACAGTATTCCTCCCCAGGACCTGCTAACGATCACCCTCAATGGTCATACTGTACTGTACTGAACAATATATCCTATTTTAAATAAGGCTCAATTTAATATTCTTAACATCTCAACCCAATATTTACAAGAATTTATACTAATGCATTGAGCTGGCGTTAGATCTAGCTGCGTAGCGCGGGTTTAGCATATAGCAATTCTGCGCTCACTAAAAATGCTATTGCCCTTAGATACACAAAGCAGTACCTTCTATCTATTCCTTCATTGAAAATTATAAATACAAGACGTGCTGAAATTTTTTCAATTACCACTCCCCAAACATGGAATTATTTGCCACTTTACCTTAGAGAAGAAACCATACTGGAGAGATTTAAAGGCTTCCTCCAAAGCTTTCTCTATATAGAGGCTTTTGAAAATTAACAAGAATAATTTGATTGATCAGTCCACCTCCTCTCAATCTTTGTCCTGCCATGAATAAATACAGTCATATTTTAGATTCCCTTCCCTAATGTTCTTCTCCATTTATGTGCTTTTCTAAAAAAATTATAGTTCTTCCTTTTATCCTCCCCTAACAAGTTTCACATGTGTACTGCCTGTGGTTTATATGTTTCAAGATGCCTATTTTTACATTGTAAATCGCTTAGAAATTTCTTATAAGCATTTTAATCAAATTGTAATGAAACTTATCTTTTTGAATGTTTATTGACTTCTTCAGTAAAAAAAGATTTCAAATAAATTGCTTGTTGGGGGCCAAACAGCAATATTCAGCAGTACTAAACCAGATAGTGTCACTGAATATTGCCTCTTAGTGGTCACCCCCTAATCAGTAAGGTTAGGGGCCGGCCAGGGGGAATTTAGACAAAGCAGCCACCTAACTGGTTAGTGATGATATTCAACACTCTAAGGCCCATATTCTACAAATCGTGCACTCAGCACTTGGTGCTCTACTCCCCCCCCCTCCCCCCGAGATCTGTCCTGAAAGCAAAGATGATACACAAGCATTTTCAACTAGTGTGGAATTTTATTAGGCCGCAGCCATAACAGCACTATTACATCACAACTGTCATCAACTGAGCAGAATAACCAATCAGGTATAACCACCACATGATCAGGTGCACAGCATATGCCTCTCCATCCTCTCCGAATGTGGGGTGCCGTAACAGCTTCCCCTGCTCGCTGGACCTTTCCCGTTCAAGGATGTGTCCTCTCATCAGCAGTACTTTGCTGTGAAGATCATGGCCTGGCCTCCCTGCCGTCCAAGCAAGGTGACATGCCCCATTTCATAAGCAATGTAAAGGTGTATGTCGTTGAATCATATGCTGTGCTTACCCTCTCCAGTCTGGCTGCGACAATAGTAGAGGGTGGGCGGGAGGGAGGCTGCGTCCGCCTCGTGTGATGCCGGATCGAGAGGGGCAACCTCCCCTCCGCTCACCCCTAATCTATCCTACCCCTCCCCCCCCTACACCTAGCCGATTGGCCCCAAGGCTTTGGCCGATTTGTCTTCGCTCCTCCCTATGTGGCTCGGAGCTTGTTTTTAAACGGTGCTTTAAGTTAGGCGCTGGTAGGCACCCTATTGGCGCCTAACTTAAGTAGCAAAGCCATTTTAAAATGATTTTAAAATCATTTAAAAACGAAAATGTAGGTGTCTAGAGGTCAAAGCAGGCATAGCTAATGCCGGAAACAACCTTAGACCAACTCTTGCATGTTTGTTTTACAGCGCTACATGCATTTGGTAGCAATTTAGAAATAATAAATAGTAGTAGTAGGCATCCTTAGGTGCTTCCATAGACGTAATTCACATCAAACATAGGCACCGGAAATGTATGCCTTGAAAACCCTGGCTTACATTTCTGGTGCCTATGTTTTATGTAACTGTGATTCTACAAATGGCGCTGATGCGTGATTGACACAAGATCAATGGCCGTTTTTTAGGCAGTCATCAATACTGGCACCATTTGTAGAATCCGGCCCTAAATGGCTAGGAACCACATAAAGTTAGGACAGAAAAAAGCCTGTCCTAACTTTATGTGGTGAATGTAACCAGGTACTAGGTCTGAATATCAGCCAGTGCTTGGTTATCTTCCAGGTAATGGGTCCAGCTGCACACACACACCCCTTCCCGATCCCCCTTCACAATCCCAAAATCCCACTCACCCCTAAAGATACAGCAAGTAGGACAGGGCCTCTCTGGGCCTACTTTAAAAAATCCCTAGTGTTTCAATGGTAAATGGGCAGGAGCTATCACTACTCATTTCTGCTATTTTCTTAGGCTGCTTCAAAATGGTTGCCACACCTCTGATGGGCAACCTCACAATATTTTAAAAACATTCTGCACCTTTGGAATGGAGTGAGTAGGAGAGGGATAGGTGCAAGGGGAATATTTTCACTCAATGGGGGAGGGGGATTGGGGCAGAGGGGGAGGATTCTTTTCATTTAACAAGTTCGGGAGGGGAATCAAGATGGGGCATTGAGATCTGGGCAACAAATTCTATGTATTTCTCAGCAGTCAAGGCTTTGTGGATTAGGCAAGAATATCCAGTGCCAGGTCTAATTTAGCTTGTGATAGAATTTTTTTTTTAAAAATGCTGCTGCTACCAGCTGAATATTGGCCCTTGTATGTTCTTGATTTCCATAAAAGCCTATTCCTAAAAAATTCACCTTTGAATTTTGGCCAGATATCAAGGATACGCAACAGTGATTCTGTCTACACAAATCATGAAGATAGTCAATGTAGAGACCATGCAAGTAGGCAAGCCAGGAGATATAAGATCTGGAGGGGGGGGGGTCTTTATGTCTGTGTTTATATAAATCCTTAATCAAATTCATACTGTGCTAGAGTTGCACACATGCTTTTTGCATGACACCTGGAGCCGTAAGAAAAATAAATACGGCCAAAGAGATTGTATTATGCATTAAAATTATTCTTTATTATTTGACAAATCTATCTGAAGAACTGTAGTAGTGATGGTTTCAGAGTTTGCAGCAGTCACAGGATGCTCATTTCAGCTGTCGTGTACATCTCAAGCATGGTCTATTAAAGGAGTGAATAAAAATCTCAGCAGTACGTGGAGTTCCTGCAGAGTTTGGCAGGATTTTAACAACATTTTGTCAGATTTCTTTCCTTGAATAGATCTGTAACTCACTGCTAACCACAGGGTATTGTACCCACAATACATAGCTTTTAGGATGAGTCATTACCTTCAGATCTGCAGCAAAATTCGTCAAGCTCCATAAACAGATCAGTGTGGAGGAAAACTTTAGCCTGCCCATTACAATTCTTAGAATACGATTATGTTTTATTAAGTTAGTTTCAGGGGTATTTTTTATTTTTTTTATTGTTCCCGTCAGCTTGATTCGCTCCAAAGTCATGAACTGAGAAATATTCGGCTTTTGGTAAAGAGCAACTGACAGAATTAGATATGCAGGTGATATTCAGCACGTAAAAATACTTTGGCCTGAAAATGTTAGGGATGTTCAGGAGAAGAAGCCTTTAACACACTCTATTCCAAAACCCTATTAACTCAAATATCACAACTTTTATTCACCCTAAGGATTCCTCAGGTATGAATACTTGTTCTCCAAACTGGCTTAAGTCTACAGAACTCACAGGGCCAGATATTTGAAGGCATTTATCTAGAAAGCAGCACTTGCTATCTGGAATATTGCTACCAATAAGGATTATCCATCAATTTTCTGCAGCACTGTCTAGGTTATGCCAATGAAAATCATTCCTGACCACCCTCGCACTATAGTACTAGGGCAAAGTGTGAACAGGCCCAAGAATTATCCAGATAGCAGCAACATTCAGTTTGCTATCCAGATAATGTATCTGGATCACTTAGGACACCAAAAAAGCTCTCTTATGTTTTCTGAACTGCAGATTGAATATTGACCCTATCTGGATAATCCTATTTTAACTACCACAGCCAGCATTTTTTTTTTTTTTTTTTTTTAATGCTAACTACAGTGGCTGAATAGTGACCAGACATTATTTTCGGTGGGAGCAGTTGTAACAAGTTTAAAACTTTTACCATTGTGAAAAATTAAGAAAGCTGCCTGCAACAAACCTGATCCTTGGGCTATATAATATTACCACCCAAAAAATATTAGCACACTTCCCAAAGTTTTAACACTTGTCAATTTTTCTACTAGACATTTCAATATTTAACTTTTAAAAATGTCTTTAACCTACCCTAAAAACTAGAATTCCTTTTACAAAATGCACAAATTCTCAACTTTCAACCAAATCTAATCTTAATTTTCTCTCTCATTTTCTGACACCCTTTTAGTCATATACATTTCACAGCTCCTCAGACAAGCAGCATATAGCTCTGCTGTTTAATTGGTTTCCACAGCTCTACAGTATATTAAAAAAAAGTTTGTACGTGCATTTTTCATTTGTAAATTAAAGGGATAGTAATGGAAACTGAAATCCTGATGCTGTCAATTTGTATGTAGCTGTATTTGAACAGTTATAGCTTGATCAATCTATGGCAAGCAGAGTTTTGCAGATAGATTTACTAAAGTGTTAGATGGTGTTTGCATAAAATGGGACCTATGATAAAATAGCAAGCATTTACCTGTATATATGTTGGTGCATGGTAATGTGATCATTCCTTTTAGAAAATCTAGACCTTGGTTTGTAAAAGATTCATTAAAGATATCTTTATGATATAGATATGGAACTCCATGAGGAGGGGATCATTTTGTAAGAGCCCACATAATGGAATAGAGACAGCTGAGGGGAGATATGATAGAGGTCTTTAAAATAATGAATGGCATGAATTAGGTAGATGTGACTTGTTGGTCTACTTTCCAAAAGTTTAAGGACAAGGTAGCAGGCAATGAGGTTGCTAGGCAGTACATTTAGAATAAATTGGAGAAAATACTTCTTCACTTACCACCCCCTTCCCCCGCCATGGTAGAAATTTCTACTGTAGTCCGGAGCACTAAATGCTCCAACACTGCTCCGATACTCATAGGAATTCTATCATGACTTAATAAAAGGGGGGAGGTCTAAGTCACAAAAATCTATATAAAGTGACCAGATAAGCACTGCAAACACATAGTATAGGCCCCCACACACTACCCCAGTGATCACCGACCCCCCCACCCCCATGAAAATCATAATCACAACTTTAAATATCTGCCTCCAGAACATCAACACCTGGCAGCCATAGGAAAGCCTAGTAGAGCTGTACAGAGGCAGCTTAAGTACCCATGGAGAGGAGAACCCAGGTCCATAAGCCACTGTAATCACTGCATTCATGGTGAAACATGAGCACTTCCCAAAGAAACCCAAAACCCTTTTGTACTGCCATATAAGTGGCTCCTGCAGCCATAAGGGCTATTGGGGTTGTAGACAGGTGGGTATAGTACGTTTTGGGAGTGTTTTGGGGGGTTCACCATGACCTTTAGGGGAGCTGTAGTGAGATGTTTATGGGGCACCTTTTTGTGAAGTTCACAGCAGTGCTCTGTAAGGTACCCCACTATTCAGGTGTTATGTCTGGGTGTCCAGTCCATCACTTTGCTGACCCCTCCCACGTCCAACAGGGCTTGTTCTAGGCGTTTTTGACTTGGACAAATATTTGGACGAAAATGTGGTATAAAAATGGACAATTTAGCAGTTTGGACAATCTGACAGCTGGACATATAATTAGACAATTTTCGTGGGAAAAAATTTTTGGACGTATATTTCAAAAATGTGTCTTAAGCTGTGTCTGACTGTGGGCGACTTGCGACTTAGGCGATAACAGATTTAGACGTTTCTTTCCATTATGCCCCTCCACATTTTTTCAGTTGTAACTCTCCAATTGTGGAATTCCTTGCCAATTTATTTGAGGGAAGGAAGAAATATTGATAGATTTAAGAGCCAGTTGAAATGCTTTCTTTTTAAAGATGCTTTTGACTGTTAGACATCGTAAAACCCTGTTGAAGATTCAACTACTTTTTTTTTTTACACCCCAAAAACACATCCTTTTGTAGTTTTCCTTGATTGTCTCATTTGTCTTCAATTATTGTATTTTCATCCCTACACTCCATATTGGTCCTGTTTGTCCTGTAAGTCATGTATTTGGTATATGAATTTTTGTCATAAACTGATTTTAGAATTGTACATTGCCTTGAATATATGATTAGACGATCAATCAAATTTTAAATAAACTTGAAACTGTTCATTTCTTTCCTGACCTTCTTTCTGTCTTATTTATGACTGTGCTTCCTTTCCATTCTTCATATTTTGTTAAAATTGTAAACAGCTTTGATTATTCCTATTGAAAAGCAGTATATCAAGACGTATTAAACATGAAACATTAAACATCAGAGATTCTGGATAAATAATGGTTTATTTTTACCATTAACAGCAATAAAGCATGAAGCAATTTCCTAGAAGTAGTTCCATTACAAATCCTATCAGTAATAGTTGTGTCTTAGATAAATAAAAACCAATTATTCTGTAATAAATTTAAGCAAATTACCAAATTTGTTCAACTCACACAGTATAAACAAATATTAATTATCTGTCCCATATTCTCTGGGAGTTTGCATACTCAGATTATACAACTTTTTGGTGGAAGCTCTGAACGCAGGAACATCACCGGTCCTTTAATGGTTGCTGGAATGTTTTTCCTTACCGGCTCCAGCTGAACTGATATTAATCAAACCAAAAAACCCAGAGAAATACCTCTACGAAATATCACACTCAATCCACAAAAGTAGAGATGAAAGAGATGCTTCAACTAGGACTTTATTGCATTAAAACAAACATCAGACTCAATGCAGCCTGTGTTTCGGCACCTTAGTGCCTTCTTCAGGAGTCTATAAATAAAAAATAAAAACATCTATATGAACATCAATAATTAATTGAAAAAATATAAAAAGTATTTAAAGAGCTGCACACTAGTATCAAAGGAGTCTACATTATCAATTTATATTTTTATTGTTATATACATACTAATGTCAATTGATTTATAAGTTAGTATTTAAGTGTAATATTGTTGATTGAAAACCATAGGATTGATATTGTGGTGTTTGGGCTGTTTTGTGTACCAAACAACAGAATATATCAATATAAAAACATAATGGCAGATAAAGGCCAAATGGCCAATCTAGTCTGCCCATCTGCAGTAACCATTATCTCTTCCTCTCTCTGAGAGATCCCATGTCCCTATCCCATGCCTTCTTGAATTCAGACACAGTCTCTGTCTCTACCACTTCTTCTAGGAGACTATTCTACACATCTAACACCCTTTCTGTAAAAAAAGTATTTGTTTAGATTACTCCTGGGCCTATCACCTCTTAACTTCATCCTATGCCCTCTCATTCAAGAGCTTCCTTTCAAATGAAAGAGGCTCAACTCATGTGCATTACACCAAGTAGGTATTTAAACATCTCTATCATATCTCCCCTCTCCTGCCTTTCCTCTAAAGTATGCCCCACCTTCAAAAAGAAATAAACAGGATGGAGTCAGCTCAAAGGAAGGCTACTAAAATGGTCTTTATCATAAGGCACATGGGGACATACTTTAAAGATCTCAATATGTATACTTTGGAGGAAAGGCGGAAGAGGGGAGATATGACTTTCTGTATTGCTGATGCTAAATGTGGAATGCTCTGGTGGACCAATTGCAACTGTGTGTAAACCGATTTCAATTTAAGAAGCAATTAAAAACTCAGTTGTTTGTTACTGCATTTTTTGTGATTCATTAGCTGGCATTTGGAGAAAATAATCTGGTTAATCGTTGTTTCCAGTTATATTCTTGTAACTTATTAGCTGACACTTGAAGAGAAGAAATTATTTAACTATAGAGTTTATGATCTGGTTTGTTCTTTATTTTATGTATGGTTTTACTAAACCATTTAGTTTTTTGTAAACGGTATATGAAAGTTTTAAATAAATAAAATATATGAATACCTATATGGCATAAATGTGCATGAGGCAAGTCTCTTTCAATTTAAAGGAATCTCCGGCATGAGAGGGCAATGGATGAAGTTAAGAGGTGATAGGCTCAGGAGTAATCTAATGAAATACTTTTATACAGAAAGGGTAATAGATGCATGGAATAGTCTTCTAGTAGAGATGGTGGAGACAAAGACTGTGTCTGAGTTCATGAAATCATTGGACAGGCACGTGAGATCTCTTAGGGAGAGGAGAAAATAGTGGATGCTGTGGATGGGCAGCCTGGATGGGCCATTTGGCCTTTATCTGCTAAATTGCAAACTGCTGTGTCAGGAGCCCATTGTTGTGCAAACATCAGCATCTGTATTGTTTGTTGCCGCTTGATTTTGAACCAAAGGGAAAGAGAATGGGACTTGTATACTGTCTTTTTGTGGTTACACATACAAAGTGGTTTATATATATATACAAATACTTATTTTGTACCAAAATGGTGGTCCAGGCCATATGCTCCCTCAGTTGGCAGCTCAAGAATCTTAGTAGCAGAAGCAATCCCCACTCACCACTGCTCCACAGGCTTCTAAGAATATAATGGTGCTTTGCAAATTATGTATGTATTTTTTCTTCTGTTGTCTGCTTAGGCAAATAGATGGAATATAAATTAATAAACTAAGGGCCCCTTTTATAAAGCCACATTAGTGATGCTGACATGGTAAATGCACCAAAGCCCATTCAATTCCTATGGGCTTCGGTACATTTACCGCAGCTGCATCACTACTGTGGCTTTCTAAATGGATCCCTAAACTAATCTGATGTTCTTTTTCACCACTCTTGCATCTGTTTTTTGCATAGACTGAGACATTTGAAGGCCTGTAAAGGGCAGGTTAAAATATTCTAGATGGCAGGTAAATAAAGATTTTTAAGAAACTTGGTAATTTATTTATTTTCACAAATTTACCGTATATACTCAAATATAAACCGATCCAAATATGAACCGAGGTATCCTGTTTCCCTCCAAAAAGAGAGGAAAAAGGTTGACTCGAATATAAACCGGAGGCTAGAAATTTGGATTATCATGGTGAGCCAATCTATAAACACTGCTCATCTTCCCTTCCCATCAACTATCTCCTATTCACTAAACATAATTCAGATATCATTGATGCATATATCCCAAAGCTAACATATTCACAAGGCCCCTACATAGTAAAACACAACTACAAGCAACCACAAATTTAAATAAATGTAGACAAAAATCAAACATAAACCTCAAGAAGCCATAAGTAGTTCAACACTCTGAAAAATAAAAAGAAAGCAGTGTAAATTTACAGTAAAACTGCATTTTCCGTTCATGAAATTAAAAATAAAATTATTTTTTTCTACCTTTCTTGTCTGGCTATTTTATTCCAGTTTATCCCAGTTTCTGCTTTCTTCTGTCTTTTCTTAATTTTCCTTCAGGGTCTTCAGTCTATCTGCCTTTTCTCTCCTTCACTTCCTCTCCTACATCCATCTCTGACTTTAACCTTTTCCTTTCAGTTTTCCTCCATTTATTTTTCTGCATCTCTATCTGATTCTATTTACAGCTTTCCATCTCCCTCATCCTATTATTCTCCAGTTTGTTTGTTTGTTGTTTGCTAACTCTTCCCTCTCTCCTTCTTCCAGCATCTTCTCTTTATCTTTCTTTCCCCCTTTATTTTTACTCTTCTAACCAGTATCTGTTGTCTTGCCTCCTCCATCCAGCATATCCTCTCCCCTCTTTCCTCCAACACCTCATCTCTCTCCCTCCACCTCCATCTAAGATCTCTCCCCCATCACCCTTTCCCTTTGCCACTTCCAACACAATCTACCTGGGGCTCTAGTTGTGGGAAATGGATTCACGGGTCCAGGGCATGCCCAAAATGTGAGGCAGGCCCCCCCTCGGCAGCGGCCATGGTGGTCGTCCATGTTGTCTGCTGGCCACCGGGAGGAGGTGGGAGTGAGGAGTCAGTGGCGCATCTGGATTGTGTTGAGCCCTGCCTTTAGTCCCAGTCCCGCTAAACTGACTGGCAATGAAGAAGCCAGATACTGCATGAGCCTTCCCTCTTGCCAAATCACTTTAGGCTTTGCCGGTCTCGATTCCACCCCACCCCACCCCTACCCCATCCCCTCTGGTTACTTCCTGATTCTGAGGTGTAGGGAAGGGATGAGAATTTTATCAATGGTAACAAAGAAACAGAGAGTAGAAAAGGGTGGAGTATGGTCAAGAGGAAGGATAAGTTACATCTTAGCCATATACATGCTGATATTCTAAAACACTTAAGTGGCCAGTAATATTTCCAGTATCACCTCTATGATGAGAACTCTCAGATCTACGTCTCCACACCAAATATCTCTACCAAAACCCATACCCGAGTCTCAGCCTGCCTGTCCAACATTGTCACTTGGATGCTCCACCGCCATCTAAGATTGAATATGGCTAAAATGGAGCTGCTCATCTTCTCATCTAAACCCACCTCCCGTTTCTCCCATTCTTTCTCTGTGGACAACAAGCTAATCTTCCCTGTTTTGTTAGCTCATAATCTTGGGGTCATCTTTGACTCCTCTCTCTCCTTCTCCACCCAGATACAACATATCACTAAAATGTGCTGCTGCTTCTTCCTCTGTAATATTACCAAAATTCAATCCTTACTCTCCGAGCACACTACCAAAATCCTCATCCATGCCATCATCACCTCGCGCTTAGATTACTGCAACTCACTACTCTCAGGTCTTCCGCTCAGCCATCTTTCTCCCCTTCAATCTGTCCAGAATTCGGCTGAGCAAGTACCGTCTTTTAAATGTCAAAATGTACAGCGCTGCATACACCTTTCAGTGCTATAGAAATGATAAGTAGTAGTAGTAATGCGCACATAACTGTTTGCCGCAAATTATCAATTTAAGTATATGTGAAGGATTGTGCAGTTATCTGCTGAGAGGATGACAGTTATTTGAAGATTTTTCCCTGATGCAGCAACCTAGTTGTTGCGAAACACTGGCAGCGTCTTCACAATTATTTTGAAAAATTTGATGAGGACTATTGAACTAATAATGGCTCAGAGGAGAGGTTTTTAAACCTATGACTGAAAAGAGGAACTATAAAGAGATACAAGTTTTTTCTGTGAGACTCCCATACACTTCTGAGGCTTTTCCTACCCTCTGTGGAGCATATTATTGGTGATGAATAATTAAGTAATAAGTGAACATTTAAAAATCAGGACAAATATCCATTAGACAGAATTATGGATAAAGGAGAGTAAGTTCGAGCATCAAGAAAACATTTCACAAAAAATTAATTTTCATCTTGAAGTAGATAAACAAGTCCACCAAGAGAAGAAAAATAGGCAACATGATTTGGAGAGAGGAGTGCAAGCAAAATTAAAGAAAAGAAATAACAACAAAAAAAATTATATCTAATTAAAGTTTGTTAAAGCACAATGTAACTACAGAACAGTATTATACTTTACTCTCCAGGAAGACGAAAAGAACTCTAAAACAGAGCTGATTCTTGCTTTCATAAAGAAATGTAACTGCAGTAGCTCTGTAGAAACATAAGGCTAAATTTTCAGCCAGACCAGTAACTATATTAATTTAAGCACCAGTACCAGCACTTGTCATGGTACATGGGCTTGTTGTGCCACTGGGGCTTGCGGGCATCCGAGAAGCCGAAAGCTATACTGTCGGTAGTTTCTTGTCTTGGGAGGTAGGGCCTCCCAAGACAGACAGGTTTCAGCGGAGATAAGAACATAAGAACATAAGAAGTTGCCTCCGCTGAGGCAGACCATAGGTCCATCCTGCCCAGCGGTCCGCTCCCGCGGCGGCCCATCAGGCCCATCGCCTGAGTAGTGGTCTATACCTATCTATACCCTTCAATCCCTTTTTCTTCTAGGAATCTATCCAAACTTTCTTTGAAACCATTTAATGTTTTCTTGTCTACAACAGCCTCTGGAAGCACGTTCCATGTATCCACCACCCTCTGAGTGAAAAAGAACTTCCTAGCGTTTGTTCTAAACCTGTCCCCTTTCAATTTCTCTGAGTGCCCCCTTGTACATGTGGTGGTCCTTAATTTGAAAAATCTGTCCCTGTCTACTTTTTCTATGCCCTTCAGGATCTTGAAGGTTTCTATCATGTCTCCTCTAAGTCTCCGCTTTTCCAGTGAGAAAAGTCCCAACCGCTTCAACCTGTCGGTATATGGGAGATTTTCCATTCCCTTTATCAGTTTAGTTGCTCTTCTCTGTACTCCCTCAAGTACTGCCATGTCCTTCTTGAGGTACGGCGACCAGTACTGGACACAGTACTCCAGATGCGGCCGCACCATTGCACGATACAGCGGCATGATGACTTCCTTCGTCCTGGTCGTAATACCCTTCTTAATGATACCCAACATTCTGTTAGCTTTCTTTGAGGCTGTAGCGCACTGCGCTGATGCCTTCAGTGTTGCGTCTACCATCACTCCCAGGTCTCTCTCCAGGTTACTGACCCCTAGCGGTGTTCCCCCCATTCTGTATGTGAACATCGGGTTCTTTTTCCCCACGTGCATGACCTTGCATTTCCCTACGTTGAAGCTCATTTGCCATTTTTCGGCCCACTTTTCCAGCTGCGTTAGATCCTTTTGGAGATTTTCGCAGTCTCCCCTGGTTTGAGCCCTGCTGTATAGTTTGGTGTCATCTGCAAATTTAATAACCTCACACTTGGTTCCCGCCTCTAGGTCGTTTATGTAGATATTGAACAGGAGCGGTCCCAGCACCGACCCCTGCGGAACTCCGCTCGTGACCCCTTTCCAGTCTGAGTAATGGCCCTTTACGCCAACCCTCTGTTCCCTGTTCGCCAGCCAGTTTTTGATCCATCGGTGGATCACCCCTTGTACCCCGTGGTTCCATATCTTCTTAAGCAGCCTTTCGTGTGGTACCTTGTCGAAGGCTTTTTGGAAGTCAAGGTAAATGATGTCTATAGATTCCCCTTTATCCACCTGGCTGTTTACCCCCTCGAAGAAGTGCAATAAGTTTGTGAGGCATGACCTACCCTTGCAGAAGCCATGCTGACTCGGTTTTAGCTGCTCATTGTTTTCGATGTGTTCACAGATGCTGTCCTTAATCAGTGCCTCCATCATCTTTCCTGGGACTGAGGTCAGGCTCACTGGCCTGTAGTTTCCTGGGTCTCCCCTTGAGCCCTTCTTGAAGATGGGCGTGACATTTGCTATTTTCCAGTCTTTCGGGATCTCTCCGGTTTTTAAGGATAGGCTGTATATTTGTCGAAGTGGCTCCGCTATTTCGTTTTTTAGTTCCTTGAGTACCCTTGGGTGAATGCCGTCCGGACCTGGAGATTTGTCGCTCTTTAGTCTGTCTATCTGCTTGAGTACATCTTCTTGGCTTACCTCTAAATTGACCAGTTTTACATCTTGGTCTCCTTTTACGCTCTCTTCAGGTTCTGGGATGTCAGACTAACGATGTACCACCCAGCTGTGCAGCAGATGATGGGCAGCGTTGGAGGCAGAGGATCATGTTTGATATGATAACAGCGACAACATTGAATTTGTACTGCACAGAAGGCCCAGCTATCTACTTCTCTATTCTGCCATGAAAGCTTGATGTTCATCAAGTCGCTAGGGCTCGAACACGAGACAATGGCACCTAACAACCAGCACTTAGGTTAACATGCATATTCAGCAGCACTGAATATACACATAGCAGTGTTTGTTCAGATTAGGCTTGCTATTTAGCAGGCCTAAACAAAACATAAAAATAATCCACATAATACCTGGATATCTCAGGTATCTAGTTGCCCTGTCCAAAACTAAGTTCATTCTTATATAGATAATATCAGGTTGTACATGCTAGCAGTATATGTTCTAAAACTACATGGATAGTAAAGTTATGTGCTTTCCAGCAGTCTGTGAACCTATAATTTAAATATCAAGCCACAAAGGTTTAGGGAGGAATTCATCAAGGTATTGTAAAAGTTCACCCTTTACCAGACCTTGAGTCCCCATGGGATTCAGCAACTTGCAGGATCCTGGTATCAAAGGTTACTGAATTCCAGGCCAACAGACCCGAGTCCTCTCTCCAGCCTAAATCACTCCCACCCCCACCCCATCATCTTAGGTCTCCTTTGGCTTCATATTCCCTTTCCTGGCTTCAAGGTTCCCCTGCTCCCACCCCTCACAATGGCTGCCTTTATAATCTATGATAGTCAGAGGGTCTGAGAATCATCTGAAGAGATCTTTGGGGGTCTGGGTAGATCCTCCTGGGTTTTCAGGCAGGAAATATAACCTCTAGCCATAGTCACAGACATTAGTGCATTAACTGTGGTTATTAAATAGTTCCCTAAGGCATAGGATTGGACAGAATGACTAGGCATTGCTCCTGTCTGAAGACCCCCAGAAGACCCCTTCAGGATCACCTGGACCCTTCTAAACCACCAATGATTGTACAAGTAGCCCTGGGGAGTGATAGCAGAGGGCTTAAGACTAGAGGGGCCTAAGACCGAGGGATTCTTGGGGCCAAAGGAAGGACCTAGTTCTGTCAGCCTGAGTTTTGGTTATTTTACCATGATTTTTGGTGGTGTTTCACAAATTGGTGGCGTGCCGTATCTTTTCTAAGATTGTGTCCTTCACAGCTCCTGAAGAAGAGTATTTACCTGAAACTGGACCAGTTGAGCTAAGTTATAACTTGGCGTCTTTGTTATGCCTTGTTTGGAAACCGAAAAAACTTCTTGAGAATAACGGACATGAATATACTGAGCAGCTACCGCAGATAAGTTCACTCAACTCGCTGGTTTTGATCTTTAAACTTGAAACGTTGATAGCACTGCAACCTTTTGCCTTAAATTAAAAAAATATTATTTTTGCACTAGCATTTTATATATTATTAAGATTATCATTAGCTGTGCATAAGTGAGGTCCATGATGGTGCACAGCGTGACTTGAGAAAGAGTCCCGCTCCATTATGTTAAGCCAGGAGCACTGGTTTCCAGCGCACCATAGCTTTGACTGTCGCACTGAGGCCTCACTATTATATATTATACATATTTATTGAATTATGTTATTCCCTTCAGTTGTGGGGTTGTGGGCATTTGGTTGTAGTGCTGTCCACCTTTCTTGGGTTATATTTAGGGATTGTGTTAGTAGTGATACCACCTTGAGTTAGGCATCTACTCCGAGGCACCTACCAGCAAGGAGGCATGGATAGGGGAGGATTCAGGGCATATTTGGGGTGTGGTTTGACTTAGGCGCACTCATTTAAGCCAAGAAAACACTGGCCCAAATGGGACTGTGCCTAAAGTTTCAATGTGTACTGGTGCTTAAGACCGCTTAAGCACCACAAGGTACGATTCTAGAAGACGACTGACAACTGCGTTCAATGACACCTAGGAGTTAGGCGCCGTTTATAGAATCAGGGCCTGACTGTCTATATAATAGGTGTTGGAACATGCTAACACAGTACATTATTTTAATAGCCACATGGTAATGGCAGTAGTGCTGCAAAAAAAGTAAAAATCAGCCATTTTACTCCCTTACTACACAGGAAAATCCTGCATAAGGGTGCCCTTAGGGCAAGTTCTACCGCAGATTAGAAAAGGACCCATATGTTAATCTTTTTTAAAATGTCTCAAAACTAACCCTTTATCAAATATGAAAACATACACCTCCCCCCCCCCTTTTTTTACAAAACCGCACTAGCATTTTTTAGCGCCGGCCATGGCGGTAACAGCTCCAACGCTCATATGAATTCTATGAGCATCAGAGCTGTTACTGCCATGACCAGCAATAAAAAACGTTAGCGCAATTTTGTAAAAGGGGGGGATAATTAGTCACATGAATAACCAGAAAGATCACCTTTTCCTGCAAGCTTTCTAAAATTCCAAGAAATCTGGTTTCATTGCCTTTATTTATACAACACTAAAGTACTCTACTTAAAGGCTAGAAATAAGGAAAAGTTTCCTCTTGGTTATGCATTTTTTCTTGTAAAATGTTCTTCTGCATGACTAAGGGGCTAAACCAGCCTTGCGAGGGAAATTAATAATGTCAGGTTATTTTTCCTCATTATATTCTCTAAGTTTTCTGCTCTCCTTCACAAGCCAGTATCAAATTTAATAATATTCCTATTTAAGTCCTATTCATTGATATATCTGCTTACAAATTTTCCACATGATTTAACCTGCATCTTATTAAATCCTAGTCTGTGATCTAACATAGTAATATTCTGTAGTAAATGATGGTCCATCCAGTCTGCCCAACAGTCACACACATTATCAATTCATGAGTAAACCAACAATGAATGTGATATAAAATACTTGATCATGGTCTTTCTTTGGCATTTCTGGGACATAGACCATAGAAGTTCATCCGGCATTGTGTTTAGTTTCCAACTACTGGAGTTGCTGTTGAAGCCTACTCCAGCCTATCTAAATCTGTCATGTAATTTGCAGGACACAATGTCTGCCCAGCATTGTCCTTACATTTCAGTTACTGGGAATGTCATTGAAGCCTTCTTCAAGTTATCCTAAACCAGTTTGCCTTATACAGGACACAATAGTTCATTATAAGAAATAACAAAATGTTGAAGTCTGAAAATTTCTTACCAAATGTCTTCTAGAGTAACATGTTGGACTAGGGTTACCAGACGTCCAGAAGACTGTCCAGGCTCCTGGATGGACTTTCCAAAACCCACCATTTGTCTGGGTTTTGGAAAGCCCCAATGAGATCCGACAGCATCTGGAGGGCTTCTGAGCATGCGCGGATGATGTCACACTCATCCATGCATTCTCCAGGTCCTCCAGACGTGGCTGGAGCTCGTCAGGGAAGAGAGGAGGCTGTGTGGGTTTGGAGCCGGGCCGGGGCAGAACTGGGCAGAGCTGACAGTGGAATTAGGCGGGCCTGGAGGCAGAATGGGGCAGTGTCATTTGTCTGGAGTTTTGTGGAAGAAAATATGATAACCCTATGTTGGACCATAGGAACAATCACAACCTGTACCTCTTCATTCACCCTTTTTGTTGAACTTTCAGGCTCCAAGGCTTCTCAGTGAACATCTTAGACAAAAATTTCGATAGCACTGAAAGATGTCCAGGAATGTATTTACACTGCCAGTAGGAATTGGGGAGAATCTTATTCATATCCTGTCTTCTGTAGCACACAGTACAAGTTCATGCAGGTTAATGGAACATCTTACTGTTTCCCCTCCCCCTAGCAGCTTAAAATTTGGACCTGGATTTTGGTTGAATATTCTGGTGCAGGGAGTTCAGAGATTTGTATCATCAGCAAAAGGATGGTGCTGAAAGCTACATTTGGAAAGAAGATCACCAAAGGAATGTATGTAGAAACAGAAAAGGACCCAGTGGAAGAAGCTCTAAAGCAAGCTCTAAAGCAACCTGCAGCCCCGTGAAATATTTTGTGCGGCCCCGGTCGAGGGTGATGCAGTGTTTTCCTCTGCTGCCCCCAGGTGTTTACCATCTTGCTGGCTCCCTCCTCTGTCTTGCTGCAGTGTTTACGCATTTGTGCGGCCCCAGAAACATTTTTTTCAGTCAATGCGGCCCAGGGAAGCCAAAAAGTTGGACACCCCTGCTCTAAAGAATGCTCTAATAGAATGATGACAGTGGGGAAAATCTCAAAATCACAGTGCATACAGAGTGTCAATGAGTAGCTAAACTTGTTTAATCGATTTATAACCTAAGACCTCTTAAGCCTTATCTCTTCCACATTAACCAAATTGTTTCCCATTTTTCTCTTATGCCTTATCTGCTTCCCGCCCACCGTATGTTGATTGACTTTACATGGTACCTATATTCGATGATTGTCCAGCTCTTCTTTATTGTAAACCGCCTCAAACTACTACGGCTTTGGCGGTATATAAGAATAAAATTATTATTATTAATGTAATCAATGGTGTCAAAGAAGGCTGATAAGTTAAAGAGGAGGATGATTTAATAAGGAGCTGATTTTTTTTTTTTTAAAGAAAAAGTCCAAAGAGTAGCATAAGAGGGCAGATAAACATTTTTCTCACCAAACACTTCTGATTCACTATTTTTGAAACTCATTTTCTATGATGGTTGTCTACAGTGCATCTAAATTCGAAGGAGGCATGTTGGCGGTGTGGTTTGGGCAGGACTATGGTGGGCTTGCGATTTGGACATTTTCTGTAATAATCAAACATTTTAGAAAACATCCAGGACACAATGTGGACATTTGGGGCTAAATCTGTTTTAATAACAAGTGCCAAAAAGGTGGCCAAAATGATCAAATGACCACTGAAGGGATGAAGGCATGACTCTCATACTCCTCCAGTGGTCACTTCCCCCCCACACACTTCCCCCACCATGTGAATGAAATAATACATACCTGACAGTTTCAGATGTTATGGTCAATCCTAGTACAGCAGCAAGCAGGTTCTTGGAGTAGCCTAGTGAGCAAAGTAGTCATCCATAGAGATGGGGACTAAGGCCCATATCCTACTCTAACTAATACACTTATAATAGAACATGAGCCTTCCAAAATCTACCCAAATCTCACTGTACCTATATATAGGTGACACCTGTAGGCATAAGGGCTAATGATGTAGCATACAGTTGTGTCCAGTAGGTTTTTGGGTGGGTTTTGGAGAGCATATTATACACTACAAGGGGGTTATGATAAGAAGTGTACCTGGGCCATTTTATGTGAAGTTCACTGCAGTACCCCCTAGAGTGCCCCACTGCTCTGCTGGGATGTTTGTATAGCCAGTCTACTACAAATGCTGGCCCCCTCCTACATCCCAGTGTTTCTTATCTGCAATATTGTTTATATGGGTATACCCAAAAAAACTGTAAGGAAACTTAGGATTGTCCAAAACACAGCGGTCTGCTTGATATTTGGATTAAAAAAGAGCGACCATGTTAGCCCCTACTACAAACTGCTTCACTGGCTACCAATGGAGGCAGAATAATTTTCAAGTTCTCTTGCATATGTTTCAAGCTGGTTTGGGGACTAGCTCCTACATACCTGCTACCTCACTTCATTCTATACAGCCCTACAAGACAAACCAGAAACAGCAACCTATTTGCATACCCAAGCATTACCGGCTGCAAATACAAAATCTTCCTGGATAGAACTTTTAAGTACCAAGCAAACAAACAACAACACTGGTTAGACAGCTACATAAATGGAGCAAGACTGACATATAATGCCTTTAGAAAAGCCATAAAAACTGCCTTATTCAATAAAATCATCACCTAAAAAAGTATCTACACCTAACACTACATATGTCCACTTCTGCTTTAAGTCTGAAATGTCTAACATTATATTTTGCTGCCTTTTTAAGATTCTGTTTGCTGTATTTCACTGCCTTTTGTAAGATTCTATATGTTGTATCTCTCTACCTTTTTGTAAGACTCTATATGCTCTTTGTAAGATTCTATATGCTGTATCCCAGACCTTTGTAAGATTCTATATGCTTTTTGTAAGTTTCTATATACTGTATCCCAGACTTCAACATATTGTAACTCACTCTCTTCAGTGTGAACCGCCTAGAAGTCTCACGACTATGGCGGTATAGAAGAATAAAGTTATTATTATTATTATTATCTGTTCCCTCTCTACGTGATATAGTCTACAACACTACTCATAAGTCTATATTCTCTGTGGTTGCACCAACATTATGGCATGCCCTGCCAATATCCCTCAGAAAGCAGGATACTTTGCAGAAATGTAAATCGGAACTCATAACATTTTAATGAAAATGTAGACAAGTGTTTTACTACATAGTTTACAAACTTAACTTCATTTATTTACCATAGTTTTCTTCATATTGGACCTCTGGGTTTTGATTGTTTTGATCCTTTTGATCTTTTGATTTTAACTTTTTGATCTTTTTCGTTCTTTTTATTATTTTTCACCTGTGTGATATATGTCATTATGTTTCTTCAGTGCGTTGCCATGGGCGGGGCTCTTGGATGTTTTGAGTTCCACGGATGTGATTGTGCCGTTGTAGTAGAGCGGGGCTTGTTGTATTTTCACTCCCAGCTCCAGGACCAGATGATTCACCATCTCTCCATTAATTCTCTCTCCTGAAGAAGATATCGAAACGGTGCCTTGCCGAGTGGAGACATGGTGGTGACATGAATTTGAATTTATGGAATTGAAGATTCAGCTAAGTGTATTAATTGACTGATTGATTTTCTAAGTGTTCCGTCATGATATTTTACTATCCATTTTCCATTAATTGATGAACAGAGACATAATGGTGATATGATATGAATTTTTGAACTCTTTAAACTGATGAATTTAGGAATTTTTGAATTTATTAATTTACAAACTCTTGAATTCTATTGACTGTTTTCTTCACTGATTTTTGAAGATTTTTTGTTAGTTTCTCAAACACACCTTCCCCTCCTTTTTATTCCCACGTTTGCACTTTATATTTATTTAATGTTATTAATCAAATGTTTTAAAACAAGGGTTACTATGATGTACAGGGCAGGGTTTATTTAGACCAGTGATTCCCAAACCTGTCCTGAGGGACCCCCAGCTAGTCAGGTTTTCAAGATATCCCTAATGAATATGCATGAGAGAGATTTGCATATAATGGAAGTGACAGGTATGCAAATCTCTCTCATGCATATTCATTAGGGATATCATGAAAACCTGACTGGCTGGGGGTCCCCCAGGACAGGTTTGGGAACCACTGATTTAGACCTTCGTGTCTGGTGCTAGTCACCTATGAATACCTGCCTGGGGCTTCTGGTCATTCGTAGGGATAATTAAGCCCGTACTGAAACCCCTTTATTCAATCATTGAAATATTAGTACAACTGTTATCCCTATGTTGGGTTCAAAAGGAGAGTTGTACCAATTTTTTTATAGTGTAGAGTTTTTGAAGTATTGGTATTTATAGTTTTTGGTTTTTTGAAGCCTATTCGGTATACAATAAGAATGTCATCTGTGTAAAGATAGGTACTAAGAGACCAAGGGCCGGATTTTGTATAGGACACCTGGTTTCAGAAGCCGCCTAAGCGGCTTTTGAGAATCGCACATAGGCATCCTACATAAAATTGCATCTGTCCTCACAGACAGATGCCTAAGCCTGCCTAACACCATGATTATCTAAACAGTGTCCATGTTACAGGTGCCGGTTAGAGAATCAGGTTGCTGTTGAGCTGATCCCTCCTGCCGATGATCTGGGGGGGGGATTCCAGCAGGAGTGACTGGGCGTCCTTTCTGCTGGTGGATGTGTTGGCGGGGTGGCGGCAGGAGGAATTGGACACTCCTTCTGCCGCAGACATTCAGAGGGAGGGGTGGCTTCAGGGGGGGTACAGGTTCCCTGCCATGGCTGCTAAACTGATTGCATGGGAGATTCCTTTGCTGCGATCAGTTCAGCGGCCACCTCTATTGGTGCCCTAGGGAGACGCCTAGGGCCATCCAAGCTCGCCTAAGGCCACTTCCAGGTGAAACTACACCCATGCCTAGCCTTGGGCAAACTTAGGTGGCCCTACGCGCCTCCCTAGGCTCACAAAGATGCCTACAATGTAGGCAGCCTGCCTTGGGGTGTTTTATTTTAAAAAATGTGCATCCTGATTGGCTGGTTAGATAGTGGTAGAATGCCTTCCACCGCCTATAATTGGGACGCCATTTATAGAATTTGACCCCCAAATCGCTATTTCAGTATTGCTACTGGACTAAGATGAAGGTTGAATAAAATTAGAGACAAAATTGATTCTTTAGGAATTCTACTACAAAGAGTATAGGAAGTGGATGGATTTTCTAATACAGTTTCCTTTCATCGCACATTTTCAAGCTTAGAGGAAAACTAGTTGAATATTCTTCCTTCTATGTTAATAGATTTGAGTCTGTCTAGTAAAAGTTTGTAGTTGACAAAATCAAAAGTGGCAAAGAGATCAAAGTGACACAGTTAATGCTATTAAGCCCTCATTGAGTTTACTGTAAATTTTGCATGAGAGATTTATAAGTTTCAGTACTATAACCATTTCTAAAACTAGATTGCCTCAAATGAAGTATTAAAACTGACTAAGTGAGAATGTAGTTGATAAAAGATTGTCTTTTCGATGGATTTAAATATACATGGGAGATTGGAGATAGGATAGTAGTTTGCCAGAATAGAAGTATAAGATCTGGGTTTCTTGAGAATAGAACAAATTATTACAAGCTTCATGGACTAAGCCAGCAGTTGAACTGTGCACAATAATACAATATACTAGTGGTAAGATCAGGTATTTTGATTCAAGATGGTAGGATTGGATCCAATAAACAGTAGTAAAACTCATACTAGAAAGTGACCTATGAAATTCATTGTAGGATGGTATATTGAAATTCAACATGAGCTGTAAGAAGGTGCTGTATGGAGGGAGCTGGTATCATCTGCAATTGCTGGTAAGGACAACAAAAAAACTTATTTTAGACTGAAAAAATTGAGCTAGAATGTCAGCAATTGGAAGAGAATTTGAGTCCAAAGTTTGGTATGGTTGAGTAAGTTATTAGAAAACAAAAAATAATGTTTGATTAATAATATCGATTTTGGTCTCTTATCCCATTTTTTTACCTGGTGATCTTTGCCTCTGTCTTTCATTAGGCAGGACAACCATTGCCAGCCTGAGAACAGTAAGGCTACTGCACATTGACCTGTAGGGGCTGCCAGAGAAGAATGTCATCATTTTCCCTACCTATCCCTAAGTATTCCACTTCCATGGACCCACACATGGATTCCACCACCACCACCACCACGACCAAAATAAATATGCTTTGGACAGCATGAGCCCTGATAAATTTATGACAACTAACGGTAGTTCCAGAATTATCTGAAGCTATAGAATCATAATTGATAGAAACTCGTGGACCTACCTGTTAAATCACATATACATAAAATCATGTTTTCATAATGACATTTCTCATTACAAACCCTCCTGAACATGATATAAGACCATAATATATTCAACTTTGACCTTTGTGTCTGATGACTTCACTTGGGGATGGGTTGTCATACATTTATAGCTTAGCATGTACATTTAGCACCGATACTTAGGTGCTAAATTAATTTATTCTGAGCTTGTTCTAATATCTGATGTTGCATCTATACAGCAGCTCTTTGACTGTGTAAGCACAATATGCATATTTTAGCTCCCAAAAAAACCTGTGTTAATGATACTTTTACTGTTTCTCACTCATTCTGAACGGCAATGCAGAACCCAGTTTTCTTTATAAGTCTTGATCTTCTCTAATTAGAGTTAGCTGTCTGAATGATTTCACTCTTGGGTTCAATGTATTTGGAAACTTTGACTTAACCCTTTGCTTCTAAGTTATTGCCCAGACTATTGCTGTCACTGTTACATAGCAACATACTAGATGAAAAGCAGATAAAGTTCAAAATGGCTCCTAGGAAAATCCTGAAAAATTTCATCTATACTGTTTCAGGAAGAGTGGGCAGATAGAGGAAATCTACATAGGATGCAATCTGCTGCTTGCTTGTGTTTTAATGGTGCACCTGACGGTGACAGTCTTAGTGAAGCAAGTGTTCCCAGTACATTTGGAAACTGCATAGTCAGCATATAAAATTAAAACATGAGATTTTACTGGGAGTAAATTAATCAAGAGAGCAACATGGCACCGGTATAGTATCATGATATTTAAAGTAGGGGTGGACAGAAGGAACTGTTTGCCAAAATAAAGCCTTTTATACTGCACAAGATATACTATACGTGTTCTTTCTTCTCTTCCCCTGGCTCACTTTCCTTGACCTGTCTGTCAAGTCATTCTTCACAGTCTGGTTGGTGGCATGTCAAAAGAAGCAAGAAAAATAAATCCTGGTGACTGATCAGAGCTTACAGCCTAAAGAGTACATCGTATCCTTAAAAGACGTCCAACTTTATTTTCTTGACAAAGAGGGCTCCTGCCCTCATTACAGCTCTCTGTCACACGGAGGGACTGCTATTTTGGCATGCTAGTCACATCCAGACCTCCATTCATCCAGGGACTGCAATCAGGTGCCTGATAACAATGCAAGTCACATCAGCTGAACTGCTGCCGCAGTGAACTGATTCATGCTGGTGCCTCGATGCAAATAACAAGGACACTGGGGCCAGAAGATGTAGGAGCCTGTCATGATTAGAGGGAGGCTGTTTCCAGGCTGGAATATGCTGGCTCTCACCTTTTCTTGCAGCTACGCAGTGTTGCCTTGCTCTCCGTCTTTCGCCTTTAGGCTGATTGACTTGCCCTGTAATGCAGAATGAAAATGCCTAAGGTTAGAGTTATGGAACAGATGACTGCATTTTGCAGGTTCGTTCCTCTATGTCTTAATACAAAGGATGCATGCAGTATATGCTGCCTTAACTAGCTGAAGACTTGCAAGAGAGAACGGGGGGAAAGGCTAAACTGTAAAAAGTATTAAACATAGCAAAATTAATGTGCAGTGAGGGTGAGAATAATATTGATGTATCCTTGAGTGCCCCATTTATGCTACAGAATTTTCCTTACAATTTCCTTAGCCTTAACCTTCTACTGATTTATTTTTTTTTATCTTTTCTACAAACTGTACTCGCTTGTAAAAATGAATTGCAGTTTGACAATTAGCTCCTTATTACAATATTCATTTTAGGGTCAATTTTGAAACCCAAGAGTTTGAAGGGAGGTTTCCCATGGAGCTTTCCTTTGAAAATTTGAAGATAATGGGAACCCTGGGTCTAAAAGTACTGATGGATTTTGTACTTAATTTTCAATAGGTACAAGCAGTCTGATTCTGGAAATGGTGTCTGCCACGGTATGTGCTTTTGAAATAGGCGCCTGCCCTGTGTCAATCACTGGTATGCACTGTGTCCAAAATCACGTCTATTTTATGTACAGATGCCTTAAATGTAGGCCAGCATTTTACAGGCTTACATTTAAGGCATCTGACTCATGCCTACGGAAGTACCTAGGTATGCCTATGGACACCTAAGGCCACTTCCTGCATAAGCCAGGCCTACACTGTAGGTATGTCTAGACGCCTCTGTACATGCACAAATGATGCCTAAATTGTATCTGTTTGCCACATCGATTTTTTTTTTTTAAGTGTGTCTCGATTGGTCTGTTAGATGGCAGTAGGATGCCTACTGTCACCTACAATTAGGACGTTGTTTTGAGAATCAGGCCCAAAGTACACAATGAAAGTATTTGTAGGAATTTCATAAATTAAATTCCAGTGCATACTTTGCCTGTCCCACTTCCTTTTCCAACAAAAATCTGTGCACTAGAGATGTATATTCTTTTTTTTTATTATTTTAAACAATTCTCAGTCATTGCATTCATTTATGGCAGCAAAAAGCACTGTTAAAGGGGTAAGCAGACAAACCAGAGGCACTTGGGAAGGCAAAAGAAAGCATAAACATGAGACATTTTATCAATCATGTAGAAAATTTGTGACAAGCTACCAAATAAGTATATCCCTGTCACTCTTCAACCAATTTGTATGACTGATTAGGAAAGTAAAAGAAAGTGCCATATTCCTTCTTGCAAAGAGAATCAAAGAAAAAGGTGCTGGGTAGAAAAAAATGTTTGCTAAGGTACAAAATTAACATTTTTAAAAACTACCGTAGGCTCTTAACAGCACAGACAGAGCCATGAGAGAGAGAGAGAGAGAGACTGAAGCAGCTTCAGTCTCACCAGAAAATAAAGGGCATGGCCAAGATGGTTGCATTAATTCTGGTGGCAATCTCTTTGTCTTGTGTTTATGCTAGAATTTCTTTTTTCTTGCTTCCTTTCCTTTTCTACCCAATGCCACACACAAAAATAAAAAGGGTTGTCAAGGCTGTGCCCTAACCTGCCAGAACTTCATCCCCCATTCAATAGAAGATAGACCAGTACACCACCAGAACTTCACAGTTTAAATCTGGAGATTTATGACTTGCCTTAAACTTGGATGAAGAAGCATCTGAATCTTTGGGGCTTAATACAACATTGTCTCTTCCAGTTGCAACCCTCCACCATGTTTGGCAGACTCACTGGTTGTAAGCATGGGAATACTTGCTGCAGAAGTTACTGCACAGTAAATTCCTGGCCAGGGTGTCATGCCCAGTGAAAGGCCTAGAATGTGTACATAAGCTCCTATATTGATTATCTTGGAGAATATATGGAAAGTTCTCAAAAATCCACAGAAGAAGTGGTTACTCTTGTGGCCTCATATTTGTTACTTGGGACCTGGCTTGGCTACTGTTGGAAACAGGATACTGGGCTTGATGGACCTTCTTCAGTCTGTCCCAATATGGCAATTCTTATGTTCTTACATTTAGTCCGATTTCCTTCATCCTCTTTCTTGGTCTGACCACTGGTATAATGACAAATTACGTCAACTCAAGCATGAACTTCACTACTTGGTGTGCCTTTGGTATAAACATCACTCTCCAGACCTGTGCGAGCATTGCAAGACTGCAAACTGACATCACAATTTACTACTTAAAGAAGCCAAAGACTCTTATTTTTCCAAACTGATGGATTCTTCTAACAATCTGGCTCACTGCCTTTCTTGCTTTGTTTTAATGACTACTAAACATCCTAGCAAACTCATAGATCTCTGCCCTTCACCATTGGCAGATAGGTTAGCTGAAGTCTATTCTCAGAAAATTCCTACTGTATGAGATGCTCTGCCTTTTATCCACTATTCTCAGCTCTCATCCTCAACAATCCATTACTAAACCCAATACAATCACTGACACTGAAAATCTTACAGGCTCTTACATCACATGAGACCAACTTTTTGCCTGCTTGATCAGCTACCAGTTTCTTGGTTAAAATCTTCTCCTCAAGGCCTCATCCTGTTTATTCTATCTATAATTCAAGATAGTCTATCTTCAGGAATAGTCCTCTCCAAGTGGAAAAAGGACTCATAACTCTGTTTCTCAAAAAAACCATCATTGGATGCCACTCTACCAATCATCCACCGGTTTCTAATCTCAATTTCATTTCTAAAATTCTGGAACATGTCCTTCAACAACTCAAGCCTTATTTCAAACATTCATTAATTCTGCACCCAAATCAAGCAGGATTCCATTCATCACACTTCATCACACAGTACTAAGACTGTCATTTCCACACTGGTAAGCGACTTACATATCACTCTTGATGCCACAAAATTTTTTCGTTTGTTTTGCTAGATTTGGCAGATGCCTTCAACTTGGTGGACCATCATTTAATCCTTGCCCGACTTGCAGAAATAGGAATTGCTGGCAAGGTTTGAGCCTCTTTCTCATCATTTCTATCCAGATGCTCATGCACAGTTTATTACCATCATGAACTTTCAAAAAGCCATGGTTTTGTCTGTGAGGTTCTACAAGGTTCACTTCTCTTTCTGCTACTTTTCAACATTTTCAGTCTCCTAGCAAATCTCAGCCAATATCATATTTTTCATCTATGCTGACAATATGTTATTAGTTTACTCTTGCTCTCCTTTTCATACAGCTCTAGCTCCCCTTCAGTCCTGTCTGTCTGCTCTGTCGAGATGGTAAACCAACCAATGCCTTGTGCTTAACCCTGCCAAAACAATAGCCTGCTGAATCACTGGACTCCTACCCACTCCTTCCATAATTCCATTTCTATTTGATCAACTAATTTCTGCCTTTCATTCTCTTGGTATCATCATAGACTCATAACTGTCTTTTCAGGAACATATCTCCGCCACCATCCACTCAGGTTTTTATTCCCTACGTCAGCTTCATTCAATGTGTTCCTTTCTCGACTTTAAGTCATTTCACACCCTTGTTCATGCTGTAATTATATCCAAACTCGCTGATTGCATCTCTATCTATGCAGGTATATCAACTGAAACGTCTATAGGCCCTCCAAAATACTTTATGTTTTCTTTGCCATGCGTATTGCTTTGATAAGTTAACTCCATTATTCTTATAGTTGCATTGGTTACCCGTATAGTTCCATCCCATCTTTAAGATTCTCTGTCAAACTCATAAAACATTGCACTCTGGCCATCTTCAGTGTCTCTCTAAAACTCCCCTTTTACTAAGCTCCAGTAGAGGTTTCTACCACAGCCTGGGGCACTAAATGCTCCGACACTGCTCTGATGCTCATAGAGTCTATGAGCTTCAGAGCATTTAGCACCATGGGCCGTGGTAGAAACCTCTACTGTGGTTTAGTAATAGGGGGATAAATCAATAATTCCTCATTCCTCTTCACATCATTTGCAGCCCATTGATGTGAACCATCTGGTCCTTCCAGCTCCTCGCCAAGCCCATTTTGAGACCATTAGAAAAGCTGCTTTTTTCTTCATAGCACCAAAACTATGGAATGACCTCCCTCCATACATCTGCCTTGAAACAAGCTTTCCAAACTTTAAGGTCTTATTAAAGACTCTACACTTTGAAAAAGCATTTAACCTCACTCTACCTTGATGTTTTTTGTCGTTTCCTGGATCTGGTACACTTGTTGGGGAACTCAGGAGATTAACAATTTGATAGTTAAAATATGGCTATTTTTATGTCGTTATTATGTTTTTATTAATTTTAGCTCTTGTTTCTTGAATGGATGAATATATTTTTTGGTATCTTTGTTTGGGGTTCCTTTCCTATATCTCATTTTTTTTTTTTGGTATTGTATATTTTTTTAGAATTGTACACGGAATACACTTCTGGAATTCTCAATCTTTATTTTATGGCCAAAAAATTTAGATATATCCAAAAGTAGCTAAGACCATTAAAAAAAAAAAAAAAATGAAAGCTTTTTTGGACATGAGACAGGAAACTAGAAATTTGGGAGCATCTTTTTTGTTGTTATCCATGTTTGGTTCGATGTGCAGGAATTAAATCTGTTTTCTTTGCCCCGGAACAACTGAAAGCTTTTTAGACTTAAAGAATATCTTGTGTGTAAATATTTGATTGCATTTTCATAGGCTATTTATATAATTGTGATGTGGATTTGTTTCATGTAAAGCCTTATGGTTCTAGTCTATAATTTACTTTGTTGGATTTCCTTATCTTTTTTCTACTCCCCTACTGGGTAGTGGTCTAATGAAGGGTAAATGATTGTTTCCTTTCATTTTTTTTTTCTCCTCTGTCTTCTTTAATAAGTGTATACTTGTGTTAATGTTACTAAAATTAAAAAACCAACCTAAAGTTAAAAAAAATTTTCTAAAAAATCTCAAAGGCTTTGTCTGTGTGCAATTAACCACACTCAACTCTGAGTTGTAATAATTACATTCTAATCAACAAATAGTGCATGAGTGCACCTGCCGTGCATTACAGGTGATACTTTAAGTATTCTAAACTTACTTCCCTTTTTATCAAGCCACACTGCTGAGCAGTGCAAGCTGAATGCCAAGTTGCCCATTCTAATCCTATGGATTCCGATGTTGGAATAGGCTTCCAGTATACTGTATATTGTCACCGTGTGTCACCAGGCCGAGCTGTGCCTAAGCGGGTATGGCCAAAAAAACCCAGAGCACACGGCACTGACCAAGCAGCTAATCAGTTCCCAATTGGAGTGGTGCATCAAGTAATAAAAACTTCTGGATTGATTCAAACTCAGCGTACTTTTTTCCTTCATGAACTCCAATTTTCAGGAAAAAAAAACAAAATAATATACATGGTTCAAAAAGGAAACTGGCTTTCAAAAATATAGTCCAAAATGGCCTCCCTTGGGCCTGTGTCCCTCTTGGTCCACTCAAACTTCTTACACCAAGGAATGCTTGCAACTCCAGTACTATATTCAACTGGTTCAAAATGCTTTCACACAGTTTCTATTCAAAATTGTCACTGGCAGCATCATACTGGATCTTGCCTCTGAGCTCGTCTGACCTTGAAAGAGATCTGGGAGTGATGGTAGACACATCATTGAAGGCGTCGGCGCAGTGCGCCACAGCCTCAAGGAAGGCAAACAGAATGTTGAGCATCATTAAGAAGGGTATCACGACCAGGACGAAGGAAGTCATCTTGCCACTGTATTGTGCAATGGTGTGCCCACACCTGGAGTACTGTGTCCAGTATTGGTCGCTGTACCTCAAGAAGGACATGGCGGTACTTGATAGAGTCCAGAGAAGAGCAACTAAGCTAATAAAGGGTATGGAGGACCTCTCATATACTGACAGACTGAAGAAGCTGGGGCTTTTCTCCCTGGAAAAGCGGAGACTTAGAGGAGACATGGTAGAAACCTTCAAGATCATGAAGGGCATAGAAAGAGTAGACAGGGACAGATTTTTCAAATTACGGGGAACCACAAGTACAAGGGGGCACTCAGAGAAATTGAAAGGGGAAAGGTTTAGAACAAACGCCAGGAAGTTCTTTTTCACTCAGAGGGTGGTGGATACATGGAACGCGCTACCAGAGGATGTGATAAGCAGAAGCACACTACAGGGCTTCAAAGATGGTCTGGACAGGTACCTGGAGGACAAAGGGATTGAGGGGTACAGATAGGAGTAGAGGTAGGTAATAGGGACAGGATTAGAGGATTAGAGGCAGTTACAAAATTAGTCAAGGACACTGTTCAGGCAATTAGGCCTGATGGGCCTCCGCGGGAGGGGACCGCTGGGCAGGATGGACCTCTGGTCTGCCTCAGCGGAGGCAACTTCTTATGTTCTTATGTTCAGAGCTCTTGGCAGAAGGGACCTCCTCCCGCAGTGACCTTTGGTTGTGGTCCTTCCCCAACAGGACCCACAATCTAGTCAAAAAGAAACCATAAAAGACAAAATATCCCAAAAAAAACACTGCCACTAAATACTCTTCATTCTCAGAAGTTTCACTCATAAAATCTTCTAACATTTCAGAATCAATAGGATTAGATCTGACCTGTGTGTTCTGTTGAGATATGCTTCTTTGAGTCCTAGGAACTGATCTTCCTTCAATACACCGTTTCCTCTCCAGCTCGGGTTGGTTCAGTGGCTGCCTCCTTTCTGAGCACTGCTGCTGGCCCTTATAAGCCTCAGGATAATGAGCTGCAGGTATTGCTTGTTCCTGGCTAAAGTGGAGACTAGAAGGTTCTTGGTGTTGCCTTGAACTGAGTCCCCAATGAATGTTGTGAGTTGCCTTGTAAACATTCCCTTTAGGAACACTATTCCCAACGCTACTAGTTCCACCTGCACATTGTTCCCCCTTTCTTAATTCAGGTGAAAACAAATAGGTATTTCCCTGCTCATGACTAAACCTTCCCTGCCTGGTTCTAGTTCTGGGTTGAGGTGGTGGTAGTGTTCTTCCACTTTGGGACAGTATTTTCCCTTGCCTAACCCTGGGCACAGGCGTTTTCTTACCACCCTTCTCAGTCATAGGGTCTACCATATGACAATATTAGACAATAAAAAGATCTGTGTAAGTTCAAACAGTTGTTAAAGTGTCTCTTGTTTTGAAAAATTAAGTATCAAGATTGATGTTTTATATGAATTTATTCAATTTGATGTTTTTTGACATGCCTGCTTTGTCATGTTATTTTAATTATGTATGTATGTTTTACTCTGCCATTAAAAGGTGGAATATAACTAATAAAAGGGAGGTTAATTATTTCAAGCACTTACCAATGTGTATCACATAAACACTTATAGAAAATGTTCCAGTTCTGTTATATTGGAGACCCTGAAAACAAAAGCAGGGCCAGATTCTCTAAATGGTGCTTAATGTTAGGTGCCTTTTAGTTGTCTAACTTAATTGGCAAAATCAGCTTAATATCTTCAAAAATTTTAAAAAGAAAAATAATTGGGTGATAAGTATCTACCCTATTCTATAAAAGGTAGGCACCTATCACATGGTGCTTAGCCATATGGCTTAGGGCCAGATTTTCTGCAGATGATCTGTGGATTGTGTGGGGACCTTTATTGGAGAATATGGACTCTGTAAATGATAGAATGCTGGGTTGTTGGTTTGAAACCTTGAAGAATTCTGTGGGTACAGTAACACCTGAGATATTAGACAGTACACGTTTATAGCGTGACAAAAAAACATGGTTTAGCATGAATGACAGAACAAAAGAGATACTGATACAAAAAATTCATACATGATAAAATTGAATAAAAAGGTTACGTTAAGTCATTTCATGGCCAAAGAGTTTACTGTGTTTTTTTATGCCAAGATTCAGAATATCCTGGCAGGTATTCCATTGCTCAACAGATGAATGAGTTTAAGGTAGATGATACATTGCCTTGGGAGGAATTTTTGGAAGCTGATCAAAAGCAGATTTCTACTGTTTTGTCATCATGTCGGCCTTTGATTTCCTCTGTGGACATTTATTTGTTCATCAGTGATTTTTAGAGAGCTAGGGACAAGAGTTGTGCCTGTGATTACGATGATTGTTAATTTAATGTTGAAAGAGGGGATATTGTCACAGTTGTTTATTTATTCAATTTTCTATACTGTTCTCCTCAGGGAGCTCATAATGGTTTACATGAATTTATTCTGGTACTCAAGCATTTTTCCCTCTATGTCCTGATGGACTCACACTATGTCTAATACACCTAAGGCAGGGGTAGGCAATTCCGGTTCTCGAGAGCCAGAGCCAGGTCAGGTTTTCAGGATATCCACAATGAATATATATGAGATGGATTTGCATGCACTGCCTCCTTGAGATGCAAATCTATTCCATGCATATTTATTGTGGATATCCTGAAAACCTGACCTGGCTCCGGCTCTCGAGGACCGGAATTGCCTACCCCTGACCTAGGGTAATGAGGGGGATTAAGTGACTTGCCCAGAGTCACAAGGAACAGCATGGATTTGAACCAACAACCTCTGGGTGTTGAGGCTGTAGCTTTAACCACTGCACCAACTGTGCAACCGGTGATTAAAAATCCAAAACTAGGGGTTGATCAAATTACAAATTTTAGGCCTGTTTCCGTTTTACCAACTCTGGCTAAGATTGTTGAAAAAATTGTATACCAGGGGTGCCCACACTTTTTGGGCTTGCGAGCTACTTTTAAAATGGCCAAGTCAAAATTATCTTCCAACAATAAAATTTTTAAAAACACAAAGCACACTGTACGCAGAGAAAATGTTAATTATCATTTATATTCCGGGGGGTTTTCAAAGAGGTCAAGGCAGATGACTTTATGCAATGTCACCTCAGTAACAACTATAGAAAAATAGACAAATATACCCCCTCCATTTTTACTAAACTGCGATAGTTTTTTTTTAGCGCATGGAGCTACGCTGAATGCCCCACGCTGCTCTCGACGTTCATAGGCTCCCTACGCTAAAAACCTCTATTGCGGTTTAGTAAAAGGAGGCCATAGTGCAAAATATAGACAGCAAATATAAATTCTTAAAACGGACACATTTTGATCACTAAGGGCCTGTTTTACAAATCAGCGCTAGCGGCTGCGGTGCGGCAACAGCCCTGAAGTCCTTTAAATCTCTTTGGGCTTCGGGGCCATTACCACGCTGCAGCCGCTAGCGCAGTTTTGTAAAACAGACCCTAAATTGAAAATAAAATCATTTCTCCTACCTTTGTTGTCTGGTGATTTCATAAGTCTCTAGTTGCACTTTCTTCTTCTGACTGTGCATCCAATATTTCTTCAATTCTTTCAGCCTCCTGTATGCTTCCTCTCCTCCAGACCTCATTTCCACCCCCAACTTTTTCTTCCTCTCTCCCTGCCCTTTCTTTCTTTCTCCCTGCCTCCTTCTATCTTTCTGTCTTTCTTTCTGTCTTCCTGCCCCCTTTCTATCTGTCTTTCTCTCTCCATGCACCCTTTCTTTCTTTCCGTCTCCCTGTCCCTCCTTTCTTTCTTTCTGTTTCCCTTCTTTGTCTCCCTGCCCCCATTTCTTTCTTTGTCTTTCTTTCTCCCTGCCCTCCCCCAAGCTACCACCGCAATACGGAAACAAGTCCCCAAACCACCACTGCCGAGTTCTGAACTCTCCCTGCTTCCCAACGCGGTAAACAGGACGCAGAAGCGCCGGGCCGACCAGCATTCCCCCCTCCCCCCCTCCAACATCAATTCCGATGTCAGAGAGGAAGTTCCGGGCCAGCCAGGCAGCAATTGGCTGGCCCGGAACTTCCTCTCTGACATCAGAATTGACGTCAGGAGGGGTGGGGAGGCTGGTCGGCCCGGTGCTTCTGCATCCTGTTTACCACGTCGGGAAGCAGATAGAACGTGAAGGCAACGCGAGTCTATCACGGAGCCCAGGATGGGCTTCATGTTCAATTCACATTGCCTTCACGAGCTACTGGTCGATCGCGATCAACCTTTTGGGCACCCCTGTTGTATACTATCAATTCAATGATCATTTGGAGCAATGTAATACATTAGATGAACATCAATATAGTTTCTGTATGGCACAAAGCACTAAGTCTTTATTGACAAGAACAGTGGCGTACCTAGGATATGTGGCACCCGGGGCCCATAATTTTTTGACACCCCCCACATGTAAAAAAATATTTTTTATAATAACCATGAAACTGAATAAATGGTCATAATAGAAACAGGCAGTGAAAATTTTCTTTTATTGAACCTCATATATGTAACCATTATTCCAAACATACCATAACATAACATAAATTATTTCTGAATTGTCATGACATCAGAAGTACATATGGAGTAGTTGCAGGTGATGCTTGGGACAGTTCTGATTGTGTTAGTTCGGTTTTATGTGTTTTTTGAATAGAAGGGTTTTTATTTCTTTTTGAAGGTTTTGCAGTCTGTGGTCGATGTCAATTGGTTGTAAAGTTGGGGGTCGAGTGTTAGGAGGTTGTCGAACAGTTTTTTTCTTTTGACGTTTTTGGTTGGAGGGTGTGTGAATGGTGCGTGAGTTCTCCTATGTCTGTTTGAAGTGGATTGAATTATTTAGCTGAAGAAATTAGTTACCCCCTCATCCCACACACATTAATTCTCTTCCATTTTTGTTCCCATTATAAAAAACATTGATAAGTTCTCAGAAAAAAAATACATTAAAATAAGAAGTGAAAACAAAGGCCCCTACAGATGAGAACATAACATAAGAATAGCCTAACTGGGTCAGACCAATGGTCCATCATGCCCAGTAACCCATTCTCATGGAAGCCAATCCAGGTCACTAGTACCTGGTCAAAATCCAAAGAGTAGCAACATTCCATGCTACCGATCCAGGGCAAGCAGATGTTTCCCCCATGTCTTAATAACAGACTATGGACTTTTCCTCCAGGAATTTGTCCAAACCTTTCTTAAAACCAGCTACGCTATCTGCTTTTACCATAACTTCTGGCCACTTCATTTTTAAGCTGAGATCTTTCCTTCCAAACAGAGACTTTGCTAGATGTCAAATACAGCACAAGGTAACTTCACACGGACTTAGCTGTTCAGGAAATGTGAATCTCCTCATACACCCACCATACAGTGCAAAAATGTGCAAAGGTCTGGTTTTTTCTTTCGATCACTACATAGACTAATGCCACACAAGCAGCGCTGTTACAAACATATTCTGTAGGTCAGTGCTAAGGTTAACAAAGTTTCCTTCCTTGGACCAGAAGGAGATACTGACAAACCACTGGAAGAGATCCCAAAACAACTACCCAGGAACAACACCCAAAGACCCACTCAGTGTGTGAACCAGTTGAGTGGAGTGGACTAACTGGGGGGTGGAAATGGGCCCGGAGTTTGCTCAGCAGAATTTCCCAGATCACCTCTTCCTCTCAGCACATTGACACGCTGCCGCCACCACCACTAGGAACACCTCACCGGGTAGGCCAGCAATGCTATAAACTTTATAAAACACATTATTATATTTTCTTATAAAGCACATATTTTAACTGAACTCTCTGACATCCTCAGCCTTTCCATTCACAAAAATAGAAGGAAGAAAAGTTCCCATTTCCTGCTGTCTTATGTCCCTGGCCTATACAATATTTTTCTTCTGCAGAGTGCAGACCCTTCAAAAATCTGACCAAATCCTCATTTCACTTGCATTATAAAGTACTGAGGATGCCATCTCTCCCCAATCCCAGGTCCTAAAGTCTAAGACAGTAGCGCAAACTAGTGCTGCCAGATTCAGGAAAAAAAATTTCGATTCGATTCAGCCTATTGAATTGGTTTATCGATTCGATTTTCCTGCCCAATTGGGTGTTTTTTTCAAACATCCTGGTGGGTTTATTTTATAGCTTTTTCACCCCCCTTTGGCTTCTCCTAACCACACTGGCGCTGTGGTGTAAATAAAATAAAGAAACAAAAGGACTTTTCCTCTCTCTGTTAAATCCTAGCTCACGTTTGCGGTCTAACACCAGCTCTGCCAGGATACACATTTCAAATCTGACATATTGTAATCACAAAACAGAAAATAAAATTAGTTTTTCTACCTTTTTGTTGTCTGGTTATTTTTCAAATCTTGTGGGTTCAAGGCTCTGGTTGTCTTCTGATAACTTCCTTGCCAGGGTCTCCTTCTTTCTTCTTTCTCCGTGCTAACCATCCATCTGCCATCTCTGTCCTCTCCTTCCGTTTCCCTCCCCTCCCCTGGATGTCTGGCATCTTTCCTTTTTTGTCTCCTTCCACAGATCCACCTTTTCTTAACTACCCTTTCATCCAGCAGCTCTCCCTCCTTCCCCACCACCCCAGGGTCCACCATCTCTCCCTTTCTTTTCCCAACTACCCTCCTAACCAGTATCTCTATCCCCCCCCTCCACACCATCCCTTGTGTCCAACTTCTCTCCCTTTCTGTTCCTTCCCTCCCTAAAACCCATGTCCATCATCTCTCTCTCTCTCTCTCCTCTATTTTCAGACCCATTATTTCTTCCCACCCAAAGTCCGGCATATGCACGTCTCTTTGAACCCCTCCCCCTTCCCTCCGTGTACTTTCTACACCAGGGCCCCCCCACCCCTGAAGGCCTGTCCCCCCCTTAAAGATCTGCATCCCACCCCTGAAGGCCTGTCCCCCCCTTGAAGGCCTGCCTGCCTGCTCCCCTTGAAGGCCTGCCCCCCCTGAAGGCCTGCCCCCCCCCTTGAAGGCCTGCACCCCCCTGAAGGCCTGCACCCCCCCTTGAAGGCCTGCCTGCCTGTTCCCCTTGAAGTCCTGCCCCCCCTGAAGGCCTGTCACCCCCCCCTTGAAGGCCTGCACCCACCCGAAGGCCTACACCCCCCTCGAAGGCCTGTCCCCCCTTGAAGGCCTGTCCCCCCTTGAAGGCCTGCCTGCCTGTTCCCCTTGAAGGCCTGCCCCCCCTGAAGGCCTGTCCTCCCCTTGAAGGCCTGCACCCCCCCGAAGGCCTACACCCCCCTCAAAGGCCTGCCCCCCCTTGAAGGCCTGCACCCCCCCGAAGGCCTTCACCCCCCCTGAAGGCCTACACCCCCCTCGAAGGCCTGTCCCCCCCTTGAAGGCCTGCCTGCCTGTCCCCCCCTTGAAGGCCTGTGCCCTCCCTGGAAGTCCCGTCCCCCCCTAAGGCCTGAGCCCCCCCTGACGGCCTGTCACCTCCCCCCGAAGGCCTGCCTGTCCCCCTTGAAGGCCTGTCCCCCCCAAAGGCCTACCCCCCGAAGGCTTGTCCCCCCCTTTGAAGGCTTGCCTGCCTGTTCTCCATGAAGGCCTGTCCCCCTGAAGGCCTGTCTCCCCCCCTCCACAAGATCTGCCTGCCCGCCCCACCCTGAAGGCCTGCTGCCCCCCCTCCCCCACTACCTCGAAGGAACGCTCGGCACCACCACCACCACCACGAAGCACTGCTCATTCCCCCGGCCTCCCCGCTTCATTTCCCTGGGGAAACAGCCTGCAGCAAGATCGCGCGATGCCAGCGATCTTTGCTTGCTTCGGCTGTTTCCTCCGCTGCGGTCCCGGAAACAGCCGAAGCAGGCAAAGATCGCTGGCATCGCGATCTTGCTGCAGGCTGTTTCCAAACACGACACCCGGCGCAGGGGGTGGAGAACCGGACCGGACCAGGAGCACCCCCTCAGGGCTTGGCACCCGGGGCGGACCGCCCCCCACGCGCCCCCCCCCCCCTTGGTACGCCACTGGACAAGAATGTAGATGAAATCAGACACAGCTTTGAAAAGGGAACAAGATATTTGATGTGTTCCTAGATATCTCTGCTGCTTTTGCTATCTTAAACCTTAACATCTTATTGAAAAGGCTCGCAGATTATGGATTGAGGGGGAACGTAATGTGTTGGTTTGAGTCATATTTGCAGGACAGAGAACAGGAGGTTTATGTACAGGGAAATTTCTCTCAGAGTAGAATAATGGTGTTAGCAGCTATTTTGTTTAATCTGTACTTGCTTCCCCTTTGCAAACAGATGAAACAGCATGGTTTATCATATAGGATATATGCAGATGATATCCAATTTTTTTCCAGTAGAGGATACTTTATCACAAGCAGAAGTCAGGTTAAACAAAATTTGAGAATACAGCAAAAATTGATTGATGTTAAATGTTGCTAAGACCAAAATCATGTTGATGGCTAGGGAGCAAGCCAATGATGTTGCTCAGACAATTAATGTGTTTGATACTCAGCTTAGTTTTCACTTACATGTACAGAATGTAATTTTAAAAACTTATTTCAAACAATGAATGATAAGCAATTTTCTAGGACATTTGTCTAGATACGAGTTCAAGAAAGTTGTCCAGACTGTAGTACTCGCAGGTTTGGATTATTGTAACATTGTCCCCCTCTTTTACTAAGGTGCGCTATGCTTTTTAGCGCATGTTAAAGATTAGCACATGCTAATCACATGCTAAACACTAATGCGTGCATGTTATCCTATGGACGCATTCACGGTTAGTGCACATATTGATTTAGCGTGCACTAAAGGTCCATTAGAGTGGAATAAGCTGCCTGTGTATGTAAGGCATTTGTCAAACTTGCAAGAGTTTAAATGAATGTTAAAAAAAAAAAAAAAACATCTCTTTTGTAACATGAAATATGGTGCTTAATAATGCTGGGTTTAAATGACAGCAGATTCTGTTTTGTGAAGGTTGGTATGTACAATAACTGTTTTTATTATGTTTGTGTTTTGTAATCCATCTTGGACAAATGTGGAGTAAAAATAATTGAAATTGAAAATTGAAATTAAGGTCTAAGTGGGTGTTTTATGGGCAGACCATGACTTAGGAGCCACTAAGTGCAATTCTACAGCAGATAAAAATGCTGTTGCTTAAAGTGGGAGAGTATGGTGCAGTGGTTAGAGCTACAGCCTCAGCACCCTTAACTTAAGAACATATGAACATAAGAATTGCCGCTGCTGGGTCAGACCAGTGGTCCATCATGCCCATCAGTCCGCTCACGCGGTGGCCCCCAGGTCAAAGACCAGTGCTCTAAATGAGTCCAGCCTCACCTACGTACGTTCCAGTTTAGCAGGAACTTGTCTAACTTTGTCTTGAATCCCCTATAACAGAGCGTTCCAGTTTTCCACCACTCTCTGGGTGAAGAATAACTTCCTTACGTTTATACAGAATCTATCCCCTTTTAACTTTAGAGAGTGCCCTCTCATTCTCCCTACCTTGGAGAGGGTGAACAATCTGTCTTTATCTGCTAAGTCTATTCCCTTCAGTATTTTGAATGTTTCGATCATGTCTCCTCTTTTCAAGGGAGAAGAGGCCCAGTTTCTCCAATCTTTCACTGTACGGCAACTCCTCCAGCCCCTTAACCTTTTTAGTCGCTCTTCTCGGGACTTCTTCATGTATGGCGACCAGTGCTGGACACAGTACTCCAGGTGAGGGCGCACCAAGGCCCGGTACAGCAGCATGATAATCTTCTCCGATCTGTTTGTGATCCCCTTCTTAACCATTCCTAGCATTCTGTTCACCCTTTTCACCACCGCGGCGCATTGCGTGGACGGCTTCATCGACTTGTCAATCAGAACTCCCAAGGCTTTTTCTCTCCAAGTGCCACCCCAGACATCCTGTATTCGTGCATGAGATTTTTGTTACCGACATGCATCACTTTACACTTATCCACGTTGAACCTCATTTGCCATGTCGATACCTATTTCTCAAGCTTGATTTTGTCACGTTGCAGATCTTGGAAATCCCCCTGTGTCTTCACTACTCTGAATAACTTCGTATCATCCACAAATTTAATCACCTCACTCATCGTATCAATGTCCAGATCGTTTATAAACATGTTGAAGAGCACGGGTTTAAGCACCGAGCCCTGCGGCACCCCACTGGTGACGCTCTTCCAGTCCGAGTATTGTCCATTTACCCCCACTCTCTGTTTCCTATGCTCCAGCCAGTTTTTAATCCACGTGAGTATTTCACCCTCAATTCCATGGCTTGCAATTTTTCAAAGTAGTCGTTCATGCTGTAGGCGATTGCTGTAGGCTCAAACCCATGCTGTTTTAGCTCAAACCCATGCTGCTCCTTGTGACCTTGGGCAAGTCATCTAATTCCCCCCTCCAATTGCCCCATGTACATTAGATAGATTGTGAAAACCCACCCTACCCCCCATGCCCCATGTACATAAGATAGATTGTGAACCCATTGGGACAGACAGAGAAAAAAGCTTGAATATTTGAATAAATTCATGTAAACTGTTCTGAGCTCCCATGGAATAATGGTATAGAAAAATGAATAACTAAATAAAGTTAGGCATGGTAAACTGCTCTAAACAGTATTTTATAAAGATCACTTTGCGTGAAGCACTTTTATAGAATACTAGTTTGGCACAGGTCTTTCTGGTGCTGATTTTTAGGTATCATTTACTGAATTTAGCCCAAATGACTTAGTTTATAGCTTGCCAAAAAATTTATTGAGGCTTTTGTCATTCATTTATTCTTCTCAGGGCTATAAATTCTATATAATGTTTTAGATGTTAACAAGCAAGCTTTTATAAAACGGTAACAAGTAAGTTTTTTCATACCTAAATGGGAACAAGCACAAGCTTTTTATTCATTCATTTAGCAATATTTTCTATTTTTAAACAGTTTTACCAATGCACATATATGCACATGTCCTTCTTAGAGCACTTACAAGACATCATTGCTACCACCAATTAGTATTTCCAAGATCTACTCCCTTTTGCTTACAATATCAAGTTGATTCACCACTTACCTGTTAAAATGGTACCTTGTGCAGTATGTATAGAGCGATCTTTTTATTGGGTGTGCCTAAACAGAAAGTGAGTGGTCACAAGAATCCATATATACCACATATAACTGGTATATAACCCCTCCCCCCCACCCCCCGCGGTACCTTTTAAAGTTTTTATTTTTTGCATCAGAGTTGTCATGAGCAGCAGGTATGAGTCGTTACTTGCTGCCGACAAAGAAATGAAAGTTTTAAAAGGTGCAAGGGCAGTTCGAGTAGAGTTGAGAAATCAGACCCCTGCAGGGAAGAAGAGGGAAAGATAGCAGGAACCTTCAGCTGGTGGGACTTGGGTAGTCCCGCTAGCCATATCAGAGAGGCACCATGACTGGTGGGCCTGAGCACACTTCCATTTTAAAAAATTACCATGTGAGCACTTACGCCAACCCATTACATAGGTGGTAAGAGCTCGAGCAGTATCCCTTCACTAATCAATTACCATGACACACCTCCTCAAAAAATTAGAAATATTTTTTAGGACATGGTTAACGTGTACATTTTGAAGTTATTGTAGGATATATGAATGTATCCCGCAGTATGCCATTTTTAGCTGTGTTATGCACGTGTTAACTTAGTACAAAAGCCCCAGAGTTTGTTGGCTATACCTCTGTGCCCTGGTGATCCATAGTCACTCCTACCCTTCGGATGCCACCTATGAAAATGACATCTCTAATGTTAATCTCACAATACTACAGTTAAGGGATCGTATTTCCATATAAGCTTGCCTTTTACGTTTCCTTGATAACTATCCCAACCCCCAATTTCATAAGAACATAAGAATTGCCACTGCTGGGTCAGACCAGTGGTCCATCATGCCCAGCAGTCCAATCACGCGGCAGGCCTCTGGTCAAAGACCAGCACCCTATCTGAGACTAGTCCTACCAGCATACATCCTTGTTCATTATGAACTTGTCCAACCTTGTCTTGAATCCCTGGAGTGTGTTTTCCCTTATAACAGACTCCGGGACAGCATTCCAGTTCTCCATCACTCTCTGGGTGAAGAAGAACTTCCTTACATTTGTACGGAATCTATCCCCTTTTAACTTCAGAGTGCCCTCTCATTCTCCCTACCTTGGAGAGGGTGAACAACCTGGCCTTATCTACTAAGTCTATTCCCTTCAGTACCTTGAATATTTCTATCATGTCCCCTCTCAATCTCCTCTGTTCTAGGGAGAAAAGGCCCAGTTTCTCTAATCTATCACTGTACAGCAACTCCTCCAGCCCCTTAACCACCTTAGTTGCTCTTCGCTGGACCCTTTTGAGTAGTACCGTGTCCTTCTTCATTTTTCATTCTGTTAGGTGCCTGTTAGTACCTATTGCAGCTTAGTAAAAGGACCAACTAGAAAAGCCCTTCTAAATAACCTCAAGAACATTTTATCTTCTCCGTTATTATCTCTGCATACTAGCAGATCAAAAGCATGAGATCATTTCTTTATGGATTTTTGCAATAGGCAAAATGTTAAAAAGATCCAGAAATCCAATTGTTTTGACGATTCTCTTATTTTGTATGAGAAAAAAAATTAAATATTCATTCTCTAAAAGGGCTCTCTTACAGGATTTTTTAAATAAATAATTTCCTACCAGTCCATTGAAGATCCTCCAGTTTTTTTTAATGCTCATGGGACTGTTGTCTCTATGCTGCAGCAAGAACTCTCTCTTTCCAATTACTAATTTCACCAATGTATAAGTAGGGTTTAATTTTAGAACAGTTGTTGATATTAATTAGGATTTGCAGGTTTGATGTGCATGTCACGGTTCCTATGGGCTTTCAAGGAAACAGAAGGAGATAACTAGAAGACCAGTTCTCACAGCTTCCTAGTTATTCATTATAGTGTTCGCAAATACAATGGTGATTATTTTAAATTTAAATTTAAATCTTTTTATTAAACAGTGGCAACAGCAGGAACAACAAAAGCGTAAGACAAGGTTTACAATAGAAACTAGCTACCGCGGAGGATTAGACTCTTATGTCCTCCACGGTCATGATCAAACACCAAACCATTCCTACCCCTCAGAAAGAACCCCGCCCACCCCCCTTCCCTTCCTCCCCCACCAACAGAAATACTACATTACACAGACGGGGGTTAGATTTCACACAGGTATGCCAGAATACAATTGGAGTCTATTCAGGATACGGCTACGACTCGCAGGGGACAAAATGTTCAAATATGGAGTCCAAGGGCTCCTTTTATCAAGCCGCACTAGCGGGGTTAGCGCACGTGACTTTTAATCATGTGCTAACCCCCGTGCTGGCCAAAAAACTACCACCTGCTCAAAGCAGGCATTAGTGGCTAGTGCGGCTGGTGGTTTAACGTGCGCTATTACGTGCATTAAACCGCTAGCGCGGCTTGATAAAAGAAGCCCCAGGTGTTGACAAAATCTCTGCTCCGGCGACGAGAAGAACAGGCCAAGCGGGCCTACCAGCCCATAAGCTCATGTAGCCGATTCCTCCATTGCCAAAAGGAGGGGGGTTCAGAAGATAGCCAACAACATAACATACATTTTTTCCCCAAAATGAAACATTTACTAAGAAATAGTTTTTCTGAAGATTTTAAAAGGCGCATTTGCAATTTGAATGTGGAAATAGCATCCATGTGTAATAGCAATTTTACAAAGGACTCAGCTTACACGTGGATCTCTATATGCTCTTAACAAAATTGGAAGTTTTATGTTGAATTCTGCTTGTTGTGCACCACCTTGGGTGAATCTCTTCATAGAGGCAGTTAATAAATCCTAATAAATAAATAAAATACAATAAAACCTTGTTGTGCGAGCATAATTCGTTCTGAAACCATGCTTGTAATCCAAAACACTCGTATATCAAAACGAATTTCCCCATAAGATATAATGTAAACTCAGACGATTCGTTCCACAACCCAAAAACTTTAATACAAAATACTGTATGTACTCGTATTGCAAGACCTTGCTCGTTTAGAACAGTCACTACACTCCTGCAGTGTCAGAGAGAGAAGAACCATCGGCTCAATTGTGATGATGTGACGCATGTATACTGTATGTACTTGTATTGCAAGACATTGCTTGTTTATCAAGTTAAAATTTAATAAAATGTTTTGCTTGTCTTGCAAAACGCTTGCATACCAAGTTACTTGTAATCCAAGGTTTTAGTGTAATATGCAAGGGAGCATGGGAGCATGGAGGCAAACATAGTTTAGGTATGGCCTAGAGATGAACCAAAATCTACTTGTGTGCTTCCAGTACTCATGTAGTTCATTATTGATCACAACATTACATACATCATAAAATACAAAACCAAATGGCATCCAAAACGTGTTACAAAGTAATCGATGGCATGCGGACATCAACAAAGACTGTAGGATTTAATAGTTCAATGTTGGAATTTACAGCTGTTCCCTGTCACATACAAGTTTTTAAAAAGTGTTCACTTTGGCCAGCCTTTTACTAGAGCGATTAAGGGAAATATCCTCCTTAATCCAATTATTTATCCCCCCCCCCTTCCAAACTGAAACTAAATAAAGATTGTAGCCTCCATAATTAATTAGGAGCATTCACTCACATATGTTTGCAAAATGGCTGACAATCGTATAAGTGCTGACACACATGTAAGTTACAAAATACGTACAGTACTTACATGTATAGATGTCTGCACTTAAAGGGTCAATATTCAAGGCAATTTAGCCTGGACAGAAATGGGTCCTGGCCAGTTAAAGCAACTGTTCAGGGCTGACCACTAAATTTTCAGCAGCACTTAACCGGTTATTGCTGCTGAAAATAACCGGTTATTATCAAGCTGAAAACCAGACATCTTAGGCATTCTGGTGGCAGAGTTGGCACTTGGCCAGTTAAGTGCCAATATTCAGCACTTCCCCCCCCCCCCCACCCCTTTTTACAAAACCGTGAAAACGTTTTTTAGCACTGGCTGGTGCGCTGAATGCTCTATGATGCTTCTGACACTCATAGAGTTTCTATGAGTGTCGGGAGCAGCGCAGAGCATTCAGTGTGCCGGTCTGCACTATAAACTACTTTCATGGTTTTATAAAAGGGAGGGGGGTTTAGTCAGCCAAGGTCACCACATAAAAGTCAGTCCTGTCTTTATGCAGAACTCTATAGCCAGTTAAGTACTGAATATCGCACTTATCTGGCTATGATGTTGCTGGCTCTAGAAACCTAGAAATTCAATTCTGGAGCCCAGACATGGCCCAGCATTGAATTTCCAGGCATAATACCAGTAGTGGTCAGCAAAACACTGAGGGCTCCTTTTACAAAGCCACGTTAGCGGCTTTATCGCACGCACCTTTTTAGCACGCACTAACCCCTGCACTAGCTGAAAAACTACTGCCTGCTCAAGAGGAGGCGGTAGCGGCTAGCACGGCCAACAAATTAGCGCACGCTATTACGCGTGTTAAACCGCTAATGTGGCTTTGTAAAAGGAGTCCTGAGTGTTGCTGGCTGGATAACAACCCCCAATGCATCTATGTTTTTTGTTTTGGGTTTGGGTTTTTTTAAATAAATCTTTATTGATTTTTACACCTTGACAGTGCAATACAATTACTTGAACATAAATATTTCATAAAACGCACTATTAAATACACAATTTATACATAAAACAATAATTTTCTCCCCCCCTCCTCCCAATTATTAATACTAGAAGACAATTACGTGTTTACAAAATTATAATTAAGTAATTTTAATAATCAAAATACATTTCCCTCCCCCCACCCTCCCCTGGATGTATAAGGAAAACCAACAACAAAAAAATAAATACATAAATACATAACAATTATTACGATGTAACAAATACAGTCAATGGGCTCCACATTCTATTAAATGTACTACTAAACCCCAAACACTCCGCATTCATTCTCTCAACCCCTATGCATATATGTTACCGCGTTTCATTTGTTGATTTTTTTACACATATACTGTTTGTAAAATGGATGCTCCAGCTGCCCCCCACCAACAAGCAGTTGTACATTCCTACAGGTATTTTATAAAAGGCTCTACATCTGCTAATCATTTTCTAGAATACCACTGGAATTGAGCATGACCTGACTTGGATGTATGAGTTTCAATCTGTACATTCTATTTAAAATGGGGCTCACGGGTGGTACATGACTTTCTTCACCAAAATAGTTTCTGGGTGTTTTTATTATCTCTCAACTTTTGTCACTGTGCATAAACAGAAACATTACTTTGTTCTGTCTGAACCTACTGTGGATGTACCATGCACAAAGATCTACAAAGCGTTGGACTTCATCTTCAAGCATCTCTGCACCTAATCATCTTCAAATCAAGACCAAAAACTAATATTTTTAATGTGCCCTTTTACTGTTTCACTTTTTCAACCATAAATTTTACCATTGTTCATAAACATATAATTATTGTAAGGCATCCTGGAATAGGACTCCATCTAAATGGAAATGCTTCTAATAATAAATCTGGATGACAGGATGCTTGTATTCAAAAGTAGAAAAGTCTTTAGGCAAAGTAAATTGCCTGGTTATTTACAGACTCAATGATATTCCCCTCTTCCTCCATCTATTTATTGTTTCAATCCCCTTATTTAGTCAGTGTTTTATTATATAGTATGAATGCCGGTATTGTATTTCTCAAGCTGTTGCAAGAATAAGAAATAATAAACATGTGATTGTATGATCTCTAATTATATTCTCACTAGTAAAAGTCGACATATTTAAATGTTTGCTGGGCACAATATATGTTTCAACGACTTGAACGGCTCTATATTTTAAATTTGCTTTCTCTTTTTGGACTTTCTCTGTATCTTCAAAGCCTGTGTAATTGGTTTAGCTAATCTTCTATATGTTCTTTATTAACTTGCTTTCCAAAGGAAAGAAGATCTGCAAGATCACCATGGAGATCATTTTATTAATAATAATAACTTTATTTTTGTATACCGCAATACCACAAGCAGTTCAGAGCGGTATACAGAGGAAGAGAATGTACATAGACAGCGATGTTACAGAAGAAAAAAACTTTCAAATTGCATTGGTAAGCCAAGAGTAGTTAAGTATATCCGGAAATGTTTCAGAGATATTACAAGGCAGGAAGGAGTCAGAGAAATTTATCAAAGAGATAAGTTTTAATTGATTTCCTGAAGGATTGGTAGGAGGGTGAATTGGAAATGAGGGTGGTTAGACATTTATTCTATTTGCCTGCTTGAAATGACAGTGATCTATCAAGGAATCTCTTGTAGGTACAGCCCTTCAGGGAGGGGAAGGCGAACAGATAGGCATTACGTGTGCAAGTGGTGTCTGGAAATTCAAAATGGTATGACAGGTAGATTGGGGATGAACCAGTTATGTTTTTGAAGCAGAGGCAGGCAAACTTGAAGATGACCCTTGCCTCCATCGGCAAACAGTGTAGTTTTCTATAATATGGGCTTACATGATCAGATTTTTTGAGACCATAGATGAGACGGACGGCAGTATTCTGAATGATTCCCAGTCGTTTGATGGTTTTAAAGGAACCCAATTATATGATATTGTAATAGTCTAAGGTGTTTAAGATTAATATGATTACTCGACATTTGCAGAGGTAAATAGTGAGTTTGCACACGTAAATGGCCCTACCTGCATAAGTAGCATGTTTGGAAAACTACAACTTACGTGTGTATGTCTACAGCATGCACAGTTTTCAGAGGGCGTGATCTGGGTGGACCTGAAAAGTTCAACATAAACATAAAAATCCATTTCTATACCCCAAAACCATTAAGTTCAATGCAGTTTACAAAAAAGAATGGACATACAATTAGATGAATTACGTTAATTGCCTAAAAATCTAACAAACAAATAAGTTTTCAATTGTTTCCTAAAATGTTGCACTGGCTACCTGTTGAAGCCAGGATCACCTTTAAATTTGGACTATTAAGTTATAAGGTATTATTCGATCTTATGGCAATTATCTGATTTCCCTTGCATCTCTGTTTCCCTCCACAACCAGCCATCTCTTTTCTCCTTACATTCCCTTTGTCGCCATATGTTTCTCGTGTGTTTATGTGAGATTTGTCCATCAATATATATATATATGGATGGATGGATGGATGTTCCAGCAAAACTCTTAAACGCATGGACAGATTTCAACCAAACTTGGCATACTTATCACTTACTATCTGGGAACAAACACTGTGGGGGTGGGAAAGGGGTAACATGTAAAAATTATCAAAATCAATAGATTTTAGTGTCTACCCCATAATTTTCATAGTTTTCGGACTCGCAGAGAATACTCAGCATAATTCTGAAACGCACAGACAGATTTTAACCAAACAGTATACATATCACTTACTATGTGAGGAAAACTACTGTGGAGGTGGGAAGGGGGTGACTTGTAAAAATTATCAAAAACAACAGATTTTACTGTCTACCCCATAGTGTTTTGGGGCTCGCTGAGATGAATAATCAACATAACACTGAAATGCATGGAGAGATTTCAGCCAAACAATACATATCACTTACTATCTGGAGAAAAATACTGTGGGGGTGGGAAGGGGGTGACATGTAAAATTATCAAAAATGACATTAGTGCCTAATCCATAAACGCATGGACACATTTCAACCAAACTTGGTATACATATAACTTACTATCTGGGAAAAAGTACTGTGGAGGTGAGAAAGGGTGACATAAAAATGATCAAAGATGACAGATTTTAGTGTCTACCCCATAGTTTTCGGGCTCACTGAGATGAATACATAAGAACATAAGAAGTTGCCTCCGCTGAGGCAGACCATAGGTCCATCCTGCCCAGAGGTTCGCTCCCGCGGCGGCCCATCAGGCCCATTGCCTGAGTAATGGTCTATACCTATCTATACCCCTCTATCCCTTTTTTTTCTAGGAATCTATCCAAACCTTCTTTGAAACCATTTAATGTTTTCTTGTCTACAACAGCCTCTGGAAGCGCGTTCCATGTATCCACCACCCTCTGAGTGAAAAAGAACTTCCTAGCGTTTGTTCTAAACCTGTCCCCTTTCAATTTCTTCGAGTGCCCCCTTGTACTTGTGGTGCCCCATAATTTGAAAACTCTGTCCCTGTCTACTTTTTCTATGCCTTTCAGGATCTTGAAGATTTCTATCATGTCTCCTCTAAGTCTCCGCTTTTCCAGGGAGAAAAGTCCCAACTGCTTCAATCTGTTGGTATAAGGGAGATTTTCCATTCCCTTTATCAGTTTAGTTGCTCTTCTTTGTACTCCCTCAAGTACCGCCATGTCTTTCTTGAGGTACGGCGACCAGTACTGGACACAGTACTCCAGATGTGGCCGCACCATTGCACGATACAGCGGCATGATGACTTCCTTCGTCCTGGTCGTAATACCCTTCTTAATGATACCCAACATTCTGTTTGCTTTCCTTGAGGCCGTGGCGTATTGCGCCGATGCCTTCAGTGTTGCGTTTACCATCACTCCCAGGTCTCTCTCCAGGTTACTGACCCCTAGTGGTGTTCCCCCCATTTTGTATGTGAACATCGGGTTTTTTTTCCCCATGTGCATGACCTTGCATTTCCCTATGTTGAAGCTCATTTGCCATTTTTCAGCCCACTTTTCCAGCTGCGTTAGATCCTTTTGGAGATCTTCGCAGTCTTCCCTGGTTTGAGCCCTGCTGTATAGTTTGGTGTCATCTGCAAATTTAATGACTTCACACTTGGTTCCCGCCTCTAGGTCGTTTATGTAGATATTGAACAGGAGCGGTCCCAGCATCGATCCCTGCGGAACTCCGCTCGTGACCCCTTTCCAGTCTGAGTAGTGGCCATTTACGCCAACCCTCTGTTTCCTGTTTGCCAGCCAGTTTTTGATCCATCGGTGGACTTCCCCTTGTACCCCGTGGTTCCATATCTTTTTAAGCAGTCTCTCGTGTGGTACCTTGTTGAAGGCTTTTTGGAAGTCAAGGTAAATGATGTCTATAGATTCCCCTTTATCCACCTGGCTGTTCACCCCCTCAAAGAAGTACAATAAGTTTGTGAGGCATGACCTACCCTTGCAGAAGCCATGTTGACTCGGTTTTAGCTGCTCATTTTTTTCGATGTGTTCACAGATGCTGTCTTTAATCAGTGCCTCCATCATCTTTCCCGGGACTGAGGTCAGGCTCACTGGCCTGTAGTTTCCTGGGTCTCCCCTTGCGCCCTTCTTGAAGATGGGTGTGACATTTGCTATTTTCCAATCCTCCGGGATCTCTCCGGTTTTTAAGGATAGGTTGCATATCTGTCGAAGTGGCTCCGCTATTTCGTCTTTTAGTTCCTTGAGTACCCTTGGGTGAATGCCGTCTGGACCTGGCGATTTGTCGCTCTTTAGTCTGTCGATCTGCTTGAGTACATCCTCTTGGCTTATCTCTAAATTGACCAGCTTATCATCTTGGGTTCCGGAATGTTGGTTGTATTCTCCATCGTGAAGACTGACGTGAAGAACTCATTTAACCTGTCAGCTATCTCTTTCTCTTCTTTTACTACTCCCTTTCTGTCTCCATCATCCAATGGTCCCACTTCTTCTCTCGCCGGTTGTTTCCCCTTGACGTATCTGAAGAACGACTTGAAGTTTGTTGCTTCCTCTGCCAGTCTCTCTTCGTATTCTCTTTTTGCTTTTCTAACCACTCGGTGACACTCCTTCTGGTGTTCTTTGTGCACTTTTTGGTTCTCCTCTGTTTGGTCTTTTTTCCATTTTCTGAACGATGCTTTCTTGTCGCTTATCGCCTTCTTCACTGCATTTGTTATCCACACTGGGTTTTTTGTTCTATTTTTTTTGCACCCTTTCCTGAACTTGGGGATGCATAGGTTTTGCGCTTCGTGCACAGTCCCCTTGAGTAAGGTCCAGGCTTTTTCTACGGATTCCGTCCTCCCTATGTTGCCATTTCCCTCATGGCAGCTTAATTTCCTTTTTTGAAGTTGAGTGCCGTCGTTGTGGTTCTTTTCCCCTTTGATGATCCAATTTCAAGCCTGCACTGGATCGTGTTGTGATCGCTGTTACTTAGCGGGGCTAATACCGCCACCTCCTTTGCTGGCCCCCCTAGTCCGTTGAAGATTAGGTCAAGAGTGGTATCGCCCCATGTTGGTTCCGTGACCAGTTGCTCCATGAAACAGTCCCTCGTGACCTCTATGAATTTGGTCTCCCTTGCGCAGTTTGAGTGCCCAATACTCCAGTCTATCCCAGGATAGTTGAAGTCCCCCATCACCACCACATTTCCGCTTCTGCATACCTGCCTCAGTTCAGCCTCCAGCTCCTGGTCGATTTCTTCCGGTTGTCCAGGTGGGCAGTAGTACAGACCCAATTTAATGTCTGCCCCTGTTCCTCCCTGTAGCTTAACCCATAGTGATTCCAGGCCATCTGCCCGTACTGTTGTTTCCGTCCTGGCTGATGGTATGGAGTCTTTTATGTACAGCGCTATTCCTCCACCCTTTTTATGTGTCCTGTCTCTCCTGTATAGTTTGTACCCTGGTATGGCCACATCCCATTGATTGTCCTCAGTCCACCACGTTTCTGTGATTCCAATTATGTCTAGGTCCTTTTTGCTGGCAGTGATTTCTAGTTCTCCCATTTTGGCCCTCAGGCTCCTAGCATTTGTGTATAGGCAGTTTAAGACCCAGTTTTTTGCCCTCTCTTTTTGTTTTCCTCATGTTTTGGTACTCCTGCAGTTCTCCTCATGGTTTGCCAGCCCCTGAGCTTCATCCTCCTCCTGCTGTGTGTGTGTGACGTCCTCAGCCTGTTTCCCCTGCGCCTCCTGCTCCCTTAATTCCCACTCAGTCCTGGGCTCTTTTTCACAATGGCTTTGCCCGTCTGGCTCCTGTTGTTCTGTGTTGGTGCCGCTTACCAGTTCCATTTGTGCCCTCGATCCCTGCAATGCGTCCTTAAGTCCTTTTTCAAAACATACACACTCAGTCCCGAGTCCTCCTTTACAATGTCCCAGTTCAGTATCCTTGTCAGGTACTGATGTCCGATGTGTCGAGGTCAGGTTGACTATCGGCTTTCCCCTTCTCCTCAGTTTAAAGCCAAGTCTATGACGTTCTGGACATTGCGTGCCAGCATCCTCGTCCCAGCTGTGCTAAGGTGCAGTCCATCTCTTCTGTAGAGCTTGTTCTTCCCCAAGAAAGTAGTCCAGTTCCTAACAAAGTGGAAACCCTCCTTCTCGCACCATCGCTCTGTCTCTTTGTGTCCGCTCTCGGTACTGGCAGGATCTCTGAGAAGGCTATCTTCCTTGCCCTTAGTCTCAGTTTCCTCCCCAGGATCCTGAACTGGTCAGTTAGTATAGTCCTGTTGAAGTTTCTCCTGCTGATGTCGTTGGTTCCGATGTGGTTCACTACTGCTGTCTCCTCCGTCTCGGCTCCCTCCAGGATCCTCTCGATATTGTTGATGATGTCCTTTGTTCTTGCCCCCGAGAGGCATGTTACCAGGCTGTCCTCTCTCCCTCCGGCTATGTGACTGTCTACTCCTCTCAGGATTGAGTCTCCAACCACGATAGCCGATCTCCCCTTCCTCAACTGTCTCTCTGGTCTCAGATCTGTGTCATATGTGCAGTCCATTTGTCCGTCCTCTGGGTTCTGCTGTGTCTCCGCCCCTGGTCTCAGGTCTGTGTCATCTGCGCAGTCCGCTAGTCCTTTCTCCTGGCTCTGATGGATCTCCTCCTCCTCTGCCTGCCCAGGTCCTCCGCAAGGTCCTAGTCCCATGGTGTCTGGTGGTTCCTGTCGTCCAACTGTCAGTTCTCTCCTGGTGTGTTGGTAGTCCTGTGCCTCCACCATCCTGCAGGCCTCCTCAATGAATTTCTCGAGCTCCCTAACTTGTTCCGCGATGTGGCTCTCTCTGGTGGTGTCTTCTGTTGCCCAGCATTGCTCCTCAATGGTGCAGAGTCCCTCCAGCTCCTGGACTCTAACCTGCAGTCTCCCGACCTCCTGTTTCAGGCTATCCAGTTCCTGGCATCGACCGCACATGTACGCCTGTCTCCCGGAGGGGAGGTAGTCATACATAAGGCACCCGATGCAGTATACTGGGTAGCTCTGCTGGGTTCCCACAGCCTCCATTGCTCCTTTCTCGTTCCTATGTCCCACGGTGTGTATGAGTGGTGCCCGGCACTCAGCTAGCTGAAGAAAAAGAGAAAGAAGAGAGAGATGAGTACAGAGAGAGTACCTTTAGCTGTTTAGATGTTAGATGTTGCTGCTGAGCTGACTGGGCTCCTTCTCAAGGCTCCTTCGCAAAGGCGCTCTTGCTAAGGCGGGGGGGTCGGTGATTGCTGTGGGGGGGGTCGGTGATTGCTGTGGGGGTCTGTTTTATGTGTTTGCAGTGCTTATCTGGTGACTTTAGGTGGGTTTTTGTGACTTAGACCATGTTTTACATGGTCTAAGTCACAACGTCCAAGTTCCGTCGATCCTGGTCTGTACGACTAAGTCTAAGCCAGCCCATGTCCCGCCCAACTCCTGCCCTTGACACTCCTCCTGAAATGCCCCATTTAGCTTTGGTCGTTCAGCGGCACTATGAAGGCCTAGGTCGTTTAGAAATAAGTCCAAAACCCGTTTTTATTATCGGCACTTGAACGTATGTGGACATTGTTCATCCAAGTAACATAACATACATAGTAACATAGTAGATGACGGCAGATAAAGACCCGAATAGTCCATCCAGTCTGCCCAACCTGATTCAATTTAAATTTTTTTAATTTTTTCTTCTTAGCTATTTCTGGGCAAGAATCCACCCTGTACTGTGCTTGTGCCAACTAAGGCTGGTTTTTGGACGTTTTTCTCTTTCGATTATGATCCCCGATTAAAGTTCATTGCAGGCTTTTAAATTTTGCCTCTTAGGTTCCAGGCTTGGCTGTGTTCTGCCCTGGACTTGTGTATGTGGCTTTTCTCCTTTCTTAAAAGTAAACTGCCACTATTCTGAATTGCAAGGCATTCCTGTGCTTTGCTAATTACTAACTCTCATCATTAACTATGCACTGAGCTCAATTATCTATCCAAACACTCATGATTCAGTTCTCTCCTGAGCCTTTAATGGTAGCTGCTGGCTCGGGAAAAAAGGAGTGAACTTCCATGGATATTTTGTCCCTCCCGTTTGACAAAACCCCTCTAAAGATCATTGGATCAAGAGCAGGTTTTGAGATCATAAGTAGTAGCACTACAACAGTATCTGGAAACTGGACAGGCAAGAGTTAACAGTTCCCTTCCCCACTATGCAGCATGGGTTAGCCTTACTCATTATAATACAGCACTCAATCTCCTACAAACACTCTTATTAAGTTTTTGGCTCCCATTGCATTTCCTCACTTATTTGAGAATTAACATAAGCACACTCATCCTCATGCATACAAACATCAAGTTCTGATTCAGCTATATTTTCCTCAGAAGCAGAGACCATGTCTACCTCTGGGCCATTTAGCATTTGGTTTAAACCTGCCTGTCTGTATTTGGAAAGTCCCTCTGCCAGACTTCTGGGTTCAGCTTTTCTCCTTTCAGTAGCTAAAGATTTCAAAGACATTAAGCGTGTGCCTTCCTTTTTCTGAGGTGTGCTGTGCAGGGAGCACTGCTTGGGAATGGAGCCACTCCTCCCTAGCTTCAGGTGTGCCTGTTTTACAGCTCCCGGAGCAGCTAAGGCTCTCATTGGCTGTCTCTCAGGCAGCTATTAGAACCTGTCCTTTTGTGTTTGTAGGTGCTGTTTTCTCAACCCCACCCCTTCTCTATGCTCTGCCTAGAGCAGGCAATGCGAGACCAAGAGATGGATTCTAGCTAACAGGGTTCATACCTAAGGGCAAATAAGATTTCTGCTCAGGAACATTTTTTACTCCTATAGCCTTTTTCTTACTCTTAGTGACACCACTGCTGGGTTTCTTCTCAGTGACAGGGCATGGCTAAGACTGAAACTGGGTCTTTTTGTCAATTTCTGGTTTCTCCCCGTCACATTATATATCACACATGTAAAGCAAAATTTTAAAACCCATTTATTTTTAAAGGCATATAGTTTGTGCTAAATGAATGCTGTGTGAACGAGAGGATTGCAGCAATCACTGCATTTAGGCTTTTTCCTCCCTCCTCCTTCCTGAATGTATGGTAGTTTATTTCCTGTTTTAAATGGACTTCCTTTCTGAAGCTTTCATAGAATTTTTGGTTTTGTAAATTACTGAGACTTGGCTAGTCCAAAATCACATGACTTATCAAGGGGCTCATTTTCAAAACAGATACACAAAGTATCTATGGTATCTAAGTACTTTGAAAATAAGCCCCTAGTTTAATAAATAAGCATAAACATGCAATTGCATGCACCAATGGAGGAAGCATTCCCATAGATGAACTGAAGTAGATGATTAACTCACATGTATAATTTTGAATTTCCAAATTAATACATATAAGTTTTCATTAAAAAAGTATCCACATTCCACAAATATATTTAAGTACAGTACATACTTTATTATGTACTATACTTGAAGTTACAGGGAAATACTTTTAAAACCAATAAGAGGAAATTTTTTTTCACTCAGAGAATAGTTAAGCTCTGGAACGCATTGCTAGAGGTTGTGGTAAGAGAAGATAGCGTAGCTGGTTTTAAGAAGGTTTGGACAAGTTTCTGGAGGAAAAGTCCATAGTCTGTTATTGAGAAAGACATGGGGGAAGCCACTGCTCGCCCTGGATCGGTAGCATGGAATATTGCTGCTCCTTGGGTTTTGGCTTAGGTACAAGTGACCTGGACTGGCCACCGTAAGAATGGGCTACTGAGCTTGATGGACCATTGGTCTGACCCAGTAAGGCTATTCTTCTGTTCTTATGTTTATGATGCTTGTAACTTTTCTTTTTTTGTATTACACAATTATCACAGATTATTCTGATATAACTTATATGGGAGGAAAATATGTCATATACAGTTCATTGATATTTTCATGTTCACTTACATATTTTCTCATAAACTCAGTATAATTATATGTAATTATATGCAGTTATTCCCATGTCAACTTTTAAATTGAAGTAAATTCTGCAATAAAATGTACCCCCAGACTTTATGCAGACACAAATTGTTTAAAGGTTGCCTCACCAAATGTTTAGGACCTATCAGAACTTTGATAGATGCATCATACTTCTACTATTAATTATTTCTAGAGCGCTACCAGACATGCACAGCACTGTACAAAGTCACAAAGGAGGCAGTCCCTGCTCGAATGAGCTTACAATCTAAACCAGTGGTCCCCAACCCTGTCCTGGAGGACCACTAGCCAGTCGGGTTTTCAGAATAGCCCTAATGATATGCATGGGGCAGATCTGCATTCCTATCATCTTCATTATATGTAAATCTCTTTCATGCATATTCATTAGGGCTATCCTGAAAACCTGACTGACAGGTGGTCCTCCAGGACAGGGTTGGGAACCACTGATCTAAACAATCAAGACAGATAAACAGGATGCCAGGACAGGGGGTTACAGTTAGTGGGGGATGGTTAAACTGCTGGCTAGGGTGGTGAACATAGGACAGAGGGGATTAGGGTTATGAGTTGAAGGCCATCTCAAAAAGGTGGGTTTTCAGCCTACTTTTAAACAAGGGAAGGGGCGTGGCGGATGGACTCAGTTTATTCCAGGCATACAGGGAAATGAGATGAAAGGTGCGAAGTCTGGAACTGGCAGTGAGGGAGAAGGGTACAGATAAAAGCAGCTTATCTAAGGAACAAAGTTCTTGGGAGGTGTATAAGGAGAGATAAAATAGATACTGAGGGCTTTAGAATCACATACAATACATGTACACAAGAAAGAAAGTAGGTTCCTTTAATTCAGGTTAGAACTTCTTGTTGAGTTCAAGAAATGCTCTCTTTCACAGTACATTTATTTATAGTTTTTATTGGACAGACATGGTGTTTATAGTTGTTGTCCGCAGAACATTAGCAGAATCTGACATTTCCAAGAGAAAGAACAGTTGCTGCTTGTGAATTAGCACAAATTCAGTACAGTGAGGATAAAAACAAAGAAACCAAGCAGTAGTTAGCTGCTCCATGATGCATGAAATTGAAGATTGACTGATACTGTTGATCCCGACTTGGTGCTGAGTGGCGTGTGGCATTTAAAATCAGGTTCATCTAGAACAGATGAGTGCAGTGCTAGCCCTTAAAGCTAAAGTTCTAAAGATCACAGAAGAGCTTCAGCAGACTATCATTAAAAAAAAGGAAAAATCCAGAACAGGAAAGTCCAAATTAACATCAGGCAAGAGATAGCATTACTACATTATGCTCTCTGCATCTTGGAATGCAGGAGATATAACTTTATTCCATTTTTTTTAGAAGCTTGCTTCTTTCTTATATGAAGGGAATCTAATCCAGATGGGACAATGATCATTTTGGCCCCTTTTTATCAAGCCTCATTAGGATTTTTTATCGCCAGCCGCTGTGGTAAAAACTCCAATGCTCATAGGAATTCTATGAGCATCGGAGCTTTTACCACAGCGGTTGATGATTTTAAAAAACACCCCAAGGCAGCTTGATAAAAGGGGTCTTTATTTTTTTATTTATAAAGGGACAGATTTTGAACTGATATGGGAACTAGTTTAACTTAAACCTGGCCACTGGTGTTTAACTTAAATAGGATATTCAGCATCTCTGGGGTTAGTTCTATAAAGTGGACATTAACATTTACATATATGACTATGGGCTCCTTTTACGAAGGTGCACTAGCGTTTTTAGTGAACGCACACAATTAGCGCACACTAGCAGAAAAACTACTGCCTGCTTATAAGGAAGCGGTAGCGGCTAGTGCGCGTGCTACAACCGCTAGCGCACCTTTTTAAAAGGAGCCCTATATCTGTGCGCATTAAGCACTATTGTGTAAATAAGTATATATCATAGTAACATAGTAGATGACGGCAGATAAAGACCCGAATGGTCCATCCAGTCTGCCCAACCTAATTCAATCTCAAAATTTGTTGGGGGGGGGGGTTCTTCTTCTTAGCTATTTCTGGGCAAGAATCCAAAGCTCTGCCCAGTACTGTTTTTAGGTTCCAACTACTGAACTCTCCATCAAAGCTCACTCCAGTCCATCTCTACACCATCCCAGCCATTGAAGCCCTCCACAGCCCATCTTCCACCAAACGGCCTATACAGACACAGACTGTGCAAGTCTGCCCAGTACTGGCCTTAGTTCTTCAATATTTACTATTATTTTCTGATTCTAGATCCTCTGTGTTCATCTCACTTTTTTTTAAACTCCGTCACTGTTTTCATCTCCACCACCTCTCTCGTGAGCACATTCCAGGCATCCACCACCCTCTCCGTAAAGAAGAATTTCCGTACATTGCTCTTGAGTCTACTACCCCTCAACCTCAAATTATGTCCTCTGGTTTTACCATTTTCCTTTCTCTGGAAAAGATTTTGTTCTATGTTAATACCTTTCAAGTACCTGAATGTCTGAAACATATCTCCCCTGTCCCTCCTTTACTCTAAGGTATACATATTCAGGTCTTCCAGTCTCTCCTCATACGTCTTTTGGCGCAAACCTCCTATCATTTTTGTCACCCTCCTCTAGATTGCTTCAAGTCTTTTTGTGTCCTTCGCCAGATACGGTCTCCAAAATTGAACACAATACTCCAAGTAGGGCCTCACCAATGACCTGCACAGGGGCATCAACACATTCATTCTTCTACTGGTTACACCTCTCTTTATACAGCTCAGCATCCTTCTGGCAGCAGTCACCGCCTTGTCACACTGTTTTTTTCGCCTTTAGATCTTTGGACACTATCACCCCCAAGGTCCCTCTCTCTATCTGTGCATATCAGCCACTCACCTCCCATCATATATGACTCCTTCCGATTATTATGCATTACTCTGCATTTCTTTGCATTGAATTTTAGTTGCCAGATATTAGACCATTCCTCTAACTTTTATAGATCATTTTTCATGTTTTCCACTCCCTCCTTGGTGTCTACTCTGTTACAAATCTTGGTATCATCAGCAAAAGGGCAAACCTTTCCTTTTAACCCTTCAGCAACGTCACTCACAAACATTTTGAACAGGATCGGCCCCAGCACCGAACCCTGAGAGACTCCACTACTCACTTTTCCTTCCTCCGAGTGACTTCCATTAACCACCACCCTCTGGCGGCTGTCCATCAACCAGTTTCTAATCCAGTGGGAGACTCAAGAGCAATGTAAAGAAATTCTTCTTTACGGAGAGGGTGGTGGATGCCTGGAATGTGCTCCCGAGAGAGGTGGTGGAGATGAAAACAGTGACGGAGTTCAAAAAAGCGTGGGATGAACACAGAGGATCTAGAATCAGAAAATAATCTAATATAATAAAATGCTAGGCCGCGCATGCGCACTAAAAAAAACGTGTTCCCTGATCCGTCCCGTTTTTTTTTACTGCGCATGCGCGGGTTTACGTCACCAAACTCGGCAACTTGGACAACAATGGCGCTTATGCTCAAGCCGCCGCCACGAATCCTCTCTCGAACCGCACCAGGATCGAGAGAGGAGCTGCGGCGGGGGCTTGAGCATAAGCGCCATTGTTGTCCCCCTACCTAGCTGTGAGGCTGCGGCGGCCTTCCTCACGGTTTCACGGTGCTTGGTCCACCAAACAATTCCTGCCGTTGACCAAATTTGCCCCACCGTTCCTTCCCTTCCTCCATCAGGTACAGTTCAGCTCCGCCTATGTTAAAAGCAGCTGCTTTGAAATTGGAGCCCTGCCGCCACCGTAACATGTTCCCTCTGCCGCGGTCCCATATGTCAGAGAAGGGGCGGGACCAAGGCAGAGAGGAAAGTGCTACGGCAGTGGCAGGGCTCCGATTTCGACGCGGCTGCTTTTAACATTGGTGGAACTGCACTGCACCTGATGGAGGGAGGGAAGGAAAGGTGGTTGTGCGCTGTTGAGCCCCTCTGCACGGACCCAAACCAAAAAAGGAGCCAGGACTCTTCTCAACCCGGCGCCGCCAGACCCGACAAAACGGCCCTACACTCACAGACCCGCGAGCAGGGTTGCCATGGAAACCTAACCGGAATTACATGCAGTCGCGCAAGGGTCAGTGAGAGGGGATCAGGAGCTAAAGAGAGATTGAAAAAAACAAACAAACAACAGTGCACAAGTAGAGAGAGACACACAGACAGTCACAGAAGGACAGGGGGCTAAAGACACAGATTGAAAAAATAACAAAACACAGAGGACAAGGAGAGAGAGTGACACAGACACTCACAGAAGGACAGGGGGCTAAAGAGACAGATTGAAAAAATAACAAAACACAGAGGACAAGGAGAGAGAGACACAGGAAAAAAAATGACAAACAGACATACAGCAGCCAAGGAGACAGACATACTTACATACAGCGTCCAAGTAGACAGACAGAGAGACAGCAAAAAAATACAAACAGCCAAGGAGACAAACAGAAAAAAATAAAAATTACAATGCCCAAGGATAAATTCAGGAAAAAAAACCTTCCAGACATACAGTGGCCAAGGAGTTAGACTGAAAAAAAGGCATACAGACATACAACAGCCAATGAGACAGACAGACTGACAGCGACCAAGTAGACAATCAGCAAAAAAACACAAACAAACACACAAAGCAAAAAATTAGAAACATACAGCGGCCAAGGAGACAGGCATGCAACAAATAGGAAAAATAAAAAAACTTTTAATAAATCAACCATACATGAAAAAGGAATAAAAAAAAAAAAAAAGGGAAAAGACACCTACAGGGAAACACAGGATCAAGAGCATACAGAGAAAACAGAAGTTTGCAGGAATCAGGAACATATAGAGAAAGGAGAGCAGAGACCCCTGCAAGAAGAGAAAAATAGCAAAGAGACTGGGGATGAGAAAGAGAGCAGAGATGCTTGCAGGGAGAAAAAGCTAAGCAGTAATGTTACAGCTTGACAGTGCAGACTGAGGAAGAAAGCAGAGACAGCGCTACACAGGGAAATGGAGGGAGGAAAGAGACAGAAAGAAAAATACAGACAGACATAAATTCTAGCACCCGTTAATGTAACGGGCTTAACGACTAGTAGTTAATATTGAAGAACTAAGGCCAGTACTGGGCAGACTTGCACAATCTGTGTCTGTATAGGCCGTTTGGTGGAGGGTGGGCTGGGGAGGGCTTCAATGGCTGGGATGGTGTAGAGATGGACTGGAGTGAGCTTTGATGGAGAGTTCAGTAGTTGGAACCTAAGAACAGTACCGGGCAGAGCTTTGGATTCTTGCCCAGAAATAGCTAAGAAGAAGAACCCCCCCTTCAACAAATTTTTAGATTGAATCAGGTTGGGCAGACTGGATGGATCATTCGGGTCTTTATCTGCCGTCTTCTACTATGTTTCAATGTTACTATGTAAATTTTTCTGTATGAATTTTTACTATCAATGTTCACATCTGAGAAGTCCTTAAAAAGAGCACTTAAGTTGATATAGTAGGATATACTTGTGTTTGTGGCTAAACTCACCAGGGTACTCTGGATATTTTGTATATACCTTATTACTTATAAGCAAGGGGGCGAGCAGAAGCCAGCCTTGGACTCATCAGAGTAGCTTTGTGTAGCAGTGAGCTATGTTAAAAAAGGGAAAAAAGTGTTTGGATTTTGTCAGCATGCACTGTGTGAAATCAGCTGGAAGTTTAAATTCTCAGCAGAGAATGCCACCGCCATCTTACGCCAAGCAACAGGACAATGAGTTTGGGTAAGCGTGTATAGTAAGTGGATATAGTATGAGATGTAATATGGAGATATTCTCCTGTCAGCATTTGAAATGTTCTCACATGTATGGGCAGTTGGAAATGTGAATACTGAGCTGAATATAATTTGCTTGTTTCATGTATTGAGCGATAACACCTCAACCCTGAAGAAAGAATTGAAACATGCATGTCAGCAGATACTTACCATACCATACAGATTAATACCATACTGGAGGCATCAATTCCATTGACCTAAGAGGTAGTTATATGTGGAACATTATTGCATATTAAGCCCCCCATGGACCGCTATAAATGCCGGCTTTTCCTAATTATGACCAGGATAGCCATGCAAATGATTACTCGCAATTGGAAGAATTGGGATCACCTTAGTTTTCCTTTCTGGTGGGTGAGCTTATGCTTAACTTATAAGTATGAGAAAATGAATGCTGACTTGCTGGGGCATAATAAGATATTCAAATTGGTTCGGGGTCCATTGAAGTCTTTTGTAGATTTGTTATAGTTGCCCTTTATCTTTATCTTAATTTTCTGTTGTTTTGTACCCACACATCCGGGGGAGGGGAGCGGGAGGGTGTATATCTTTTGTTTTGGTATTATTCCTAATGGTAATGATGGATGGGGAAGGGAATTTTTATCTTTTGTATAGATTCTGATTGTTTATAAGTGCTTATTTGATTATTATTATTATTTGTATGTAAATTGTATTGCACTTTTTGTTGGCATTAAATACTAAATAAAAGTTAAAAAAAAAAAAAAAAAGAAACATGCATGTCGGCAGAGGTGGTGAATTTTTCTTTAATACCAGATAAGAAGTTTTCCTCAACACCAGATAAGTTTTGGGGGATTATTTTTTTAAAAAAATAACATGTATAAAAAAAGGGGTTAGAAAATATTATTACAAATATGAAAATTGGATTGATTGGTGCTGTTGGGAGTTACTGACTCTGATAGCTTTCTGGTGATCCATTACAACTTGCTATCTGTATATTATTTGAAATTTTAAATGCATATGCCCATATATGTGCTGAAGGAGAACCACCAAATATATTCCCATTTGAGACTGTAACACTACTGTCCAGGGTGTGTGAATGACATCTACCCTACCAGCCTCTCTTCAAACATTTTATTGTGTGTATCCTGAAGGAGCTAGGCATTTCCAAATGTATTCTCTTCTATCTACTGACAAATGTTTTCTCCTTCGAGCATATGGCATTTCCTCCCATCCACTTTCTCCTGTGTATCATGAGCTTGGCTAGAGAGGCAAAGAGTAGCAGAAAAACAGCCAGAATAATGAGGAGGGTTGCCCTAGGGGTGTCCAACCTGCGGCCCAAGGGCCGCATGCAGCCCCGTGAAGTATTTTGTGCGGCCCCGGTCGAGGGCGATGCAGTGTTTTCTTCTGCTGCCCCCAGGTGTTTACCGTCTTGCCGGCTCCCTCCTCTGTCTTGCTGCAGTGTTTGCACATTTGTGCGGCCCCAGAAACATTTTTATCGGCCAATGCGGCCCAGGGAAGCCAAAAGGTTGGACATCCCTGCGAGGTTTCCAGGGGCCACCATTGGCTCCCAAGACTTGCCTTAAAGAACACTGTTCTAGTCATTTATGTACCAATGACTATTTTATAGCTAAGAAGAAAAGCTAAGAGGGAATGTTACATACTTTGTGAGTAATCATTCACATGGGTGGAGTGAAGAATTATGTGAATTTGTGTATGTTTGTCATCTTGTTGTGCATATATTCACCATCTTGATGCCCAATATAAGTGAATGAGCTAAAATTCTTAGGCCCCCTTTTATCCAGCCACATTGGGGGGGGGGGGGGTTATCGCTGGCCACTGTGGTAAAAGCTCTGATGCTCTTAGAAATTCTATGAGCATTGGATCTTTTACCGCAGTGGCCAGCGATTTAAAAAATCCCTAATGTAGCTTGATAAAAGGGGTCCTTAGTCCCTTAAACTAGTATGCTATAAAGAAAATTAGGTGCTTACTTTTTTTTATAGAACAGGTTCCAAATAAGCACATTTATGGTTCATAAGTCTAGTCACTCACTTATAGAATTACCTTCTTTGGCCCAAATTGTATAAATGGCACCTTAACTTAGGCGTCGGGAGATGCCCTACCAGCACCTAAGTTAAGAGGGAAATAACCATTTAAAAGTTCTTTTAAAAGACATTTTCAGGTGCCTACCAGTGCCTTAAAAAACAGCACTGGAATCGCACCTAAGGAGGTGCTTACTGGTGCCTAATGCCACTGAAGGGTGGCTAACACTAGAACTGGTGTTATGTGCTGGTTACCAGATGTCCGAATTCCCCCAGACAGGTCCTCCTTTTCAAGGACATGTCCAGGGATCAGGACGGCTTTTCAAAACCCAGCACTTTGTTTGAATTTTGAAAAGCTTCCTCGAAATTGCGTCAGGCAGGAGGGCATCTGTGCATGCGAGCATGCCACGTGATGACAGCACACGCGCATGCATGTGATGTCATCGTTTTGCAACCGCGCATGTGCGGATGCCTTCCTGTCCAAGGAGAGCAGGCAGCGGGGGTGGGGCTGGGGTGGCGCTAGGGTGGGATTGGGGGCAGGACTGGGGCATATTGGGATGGTGATGGGTAGAACTGGGCGGGCCTGAGGGGCATGTCTAGGGGGGTCTGGATTTTACTAAAGTAAAATCTGGTAACCCTACGCCTTCCTAGGTGTGATTCACGTTAAAGGTAACATAGAAACATAGAAATAGATGGCAGATAAGGGCCACGGCCCATCTAGTCTGCCAACCCCAATGGCCCTCCCCTACCTGTCACTGTGAATAGATCCCACATGTCTATCCCATTTGGCACTAGAAATGCAGGTCTTGAAAACCCTGGCCTACATTTGTAGCTCCTACCTTTGCCGGAGGCCCGATTCTCTAAACGACGCCATTTAGAGAATCTGGGCATTTGTGCATCATAGCTGTATGTAGGTAGAAATTTTTCATTTTGTTTTGCTATATTTTGACTTTGATTTCCATTTAGTGTAAATCATGTTTTATTGATGCACAATCAGCAAATACACAATACAAAACAAGAGCACAACAAGGTCGAGATCACCAAAAGTACAAAACAATTTTTCAAATAAGCCCCCGTCCCAACCCTCACCCACTCCCAAGTGCAAACACACCCCCACCCCAGAAACTCCCCCCTAACCCATACACATACCCCCAATTGATTTCCATTTAATTTTATGTTTTAATTGGGGTTTTCGTTTTGTGTTGTTATATTATAGTCTGTGCTACTTGTTTTTAGTATGCAATAAAATGAAACCGTGCACTAAGGCCCCTATTCTATAAACGGTGCCTAAAAGTTAGGCGCTGCGTAATGTGGCATTGTGATTCTATAAAAGTTAAGCGCACTTTATAAAATCATGCTTAGTGGTGCCTAAAGTGGGCTTAACACTAATCAAAGGCAGAGATCTGCCACCAAATATGCACAAATCATAGAGCAGTTCAGTTCCAATAGAATTAATCTGATTTATTAATAACAAACACCCGACGTGGCCACGTTTCGTCCACAGGTTGCGTCAGGGGTAACAACTGCAGGGAATATGTTAGCACAAACTCAGCTAGTTCGCACTTCCAAACCGCACAGCAAATCCAATTACCTTCGTTCTCACTGGCAGCTCATCCATACTATTGCGATCAGGCACAGTAAATTTAATGAGCACCAAAAGTTTTAGTTTGGACCAGTGGCATAGCGAGGGTGAGTGGCGCCCCTCCCCCACCCTCTTCTCCGCCCCCACTCCTGCCATGCACACGACCCCCCCTTCCCTTCCCCGTACCTCTTTTATTGTCCAGGCACGAGCAACCTCACGAACCTGCTGCCCATGTCGTGTCGGCTATCCCTTTGATGCCACTTCCTAGACGCGAGGCCCAGAAGTGATGTCAGAGTGAGAGGCAACACTGAGTTTGTAACGCTGCTCGCACAGGGAAAATTTAAGAAGTATGAGGGAAGGGGCGCCGGCGCACGGCAGGGGGGTTTGAATGGAGCAGGGGAGTGGAAAGGAGGACAGGTGCCGGCGCCCCTACAAAGTCCGTGCCTGGGGCAGACCACCACCCCCCCTTACTATGCCACTGGTATGGACTAATGATATGCATTCTGATGTGATGTGCTCTCAGTCTCTGAGTCAGACAGTTGCATCTCTCTTTTATCTTCATATTGTCTTAAATCACTCTTTATGTTCTGCTGTGCGCACACACCCCACAGTTCTTCTGGATTTAGTCCTGCATGTGATGTGTTGTAATGTCACTAATGTCAGCCTTTATTCCGCTTGACTTTACTAGTGTTTCTGTGCTTGATGAGTGTAAGATTAATGAGGCATTCCTTCTTAATCAAGAAGCTATCGAAGATTGTGTTTTTAGATCCAATGAGTTTCACAGATTAATTAATCCCGTTTGATCTTTGTGTTTAAGTAAGAAAGATTTGTGGTTATTTTCTCATATATTTTGTCCTAGTAACAATTTAAAAGGGATCTAAAGCATAATAGTTACCAGCTTTCTATTGCTTGAAGCAAAAAGATAGCTAATCTGTAAATCAGACTGTTCAAACTCTAAGATGATTTTGATTTTGCAATTATTCTAAACTAACTGTATCAGGTCTTGCAGGAGACAAAGGGGCTTCAGTATATTATCTTTGTTTACCTAGAAATAGAAGGCAAAGAGAAATCTTGGGAGGATTAGAAAAGATAATATAAACATCTGTGTAAGTAATATTAATTATGGGTGTTCTGTCAAAAAAGGGGAATGGAGGAGTAGCCTAATGGTTAGTGCAGCAGACCTTGATCCTAGGAAACCAGGTTCAGTTCCCACTGCACATCCTTGTGATCCCGAGTAAGTCACAATACTCCATTGCCCCAGATTTAAAAAAAACAGATTGTGAGCCCACTAGGGACAGAGAAAGTACCTGCATACAATGAAGGAGGAAGCTCAAATCTCTAAGATCAGTAAAAAGTCCCTCTTCACCAAGAGGCAATTGAGACTCATCAGACCATACTTTCATCAGCATCACTTTGCTCTGATTGTACAGTCGATGATCCTACCACAGCTGGACTACTGTAACTCTGCCTACATGGGAATCAACACCGCACTGATCCATAAAATATAACTCAAACAAAACACAGCTGTAAGACTAATTTTCAACCTGAAAAAATATGACTCGATATCACCCTTCATCAAGCAACTACACTGGTTATCCATTCCATCGTGAATATAATTTAAAACTTCATGCATCATATACCAAATAATACACGGAAACTCAGCAGCTCCACTCATCCAGCTCTTCTCAAAGGCATGGTCTACCTCCCCACAGAACCCTTAACAGGATAGTACTAAACCTTCCTTCAACAAAGAATCTCCAATGCAAGCAAATTTTTCACTCCATGCTTTTCTTCCTAGGGGTGAAAACCTGGAATGACCTCACTGAAATGACCAGAACGGAACCCACATTCCGGAAAATACTGAAAACCTACCTCTTTGACACTTGAACATCTCAGATCTTCCCTGGGCCCCCCATGTCTCCTCCCCTTCTCTCCCTGCCTCTCTCTACTTTCTCTCACTTCTCTTTGTAAGTCACCTTGAGCCTGCTTAGGTATGTGCGAACCAGAAATAGATTAGATTAGAGAGGCATTTTCAATAGGACATTTTGGAAAAAACATCCAGAAATCCAGTAGAGAAAATGTCCATTTTCAAAATAGTCAGATATCTATCTTTTATTTTTGAAAATGACCTATGTAGACATTTTGGTCCTTAGTACATCTATCTTTTTGGGCCATTTTCAAAAATAAAAATGTTTACATGAAAAACGTACAAAAGCAAGTTTTGTAAAAGTACCCAACTTCCTTGTTTGATCATGGCAAGGGAATCCCCAACAGCTGAGCCAGTTTTGGCAATTTCTGCCTGCTCAGCTGATGGGGATTTTTCCTGCCAGGATCAACTGAACTGGCAGGGAGATTCCTCCCTCCCTCCCTCACAGGCACCAAAACCCCTCCAGTATACCTCCAAACCAACCAAATAAAAAAAGAGCCACCGATCCATACACTACTCCCCCAAATCTTCCCAACATCCCTGATTCCCCTGATATCCCTGAACCCCCTGAAATTCCTCCATATCCCCCAATATTCCTGGAACCCCATAACATCCCCCAACACCCCCGTATCTTTGGATGACAAATTGTTAGGAGGAAAGCCTACTCCCTCCTGACTATATGGCCACATGCTCAGAATGATGGGCCTTTCCCTCCCAATGAAACTTGTGATGCAGTGGTAGGGGCCTAAGGCCCTGATTGACTCAAAATTTACATGTACACTTACAACTTATAAGCTTGGATATTTATACCTGCTCTAGGACAGGTGTAATTGTCCATGCCTGCAATCAGTGGTGTACCAAGGGGGGGCACGGTCCGCCCCGGGTGCAGCCTTAGGGGGGTGCACAGCTGGCCAGGTCCGGAAAATTCAGCGGTGAATGGTGTTGAACAGCGTCCTTCTTCCCCCTCTGTTTTACCCATTTCCCTTAAGCGTCTTTTCCTCTCCACTCCACCTTTCCTCCCTTTCTCCCTCCCTGCCCCTTACCTTCGTGGCGCTTCCCCCGCCCGCCCGCCCGACCAACCGACCGACCGACAACAGGCCCGGTCCGACAAACCTCCCTGCCCTGTGGCCGCGAGACTAAATTACCTTCTTACAGCAGCTGAAGCAAAGGTCACCCCAGGCCTGTTGTCGGGCGGGCAGGGGGGGAAGCGTCACGAAGGTAAGGGATAGGGAGGGAGAAAGGGAGGAAAGATGAAGTGGAGAGGAAAAGACGCTTAAGGGAAATGGGTAAAACAGAGGGGGAAGAAGGACGCTGAAAGCACATGGGGAAGACAGAGGGGTGGAGAAGGACGCTGAAAGGACATATGGAAGATGGGGAGAAGGACGCTGAAAGCACATGGGGAAGACAGAGGGGGAGAAGGACGTTGACAGGACATGGGGAAGACGGGGGGAGAAAGACGCTGAAAGGACATGGGGAAGACAGAGGGGGAGAAGGACGCTGAAAGGAAATGGGGAAGAGAGAGTGGGGAGAAGATGCTGAAGGGAAATGGGGAAGAGAGAGTGGGGAGAAAACGCTGGCAGGAAAGAAGACAGAGATGCCAGACTATGGGGAGAGCGGAGGGAAGAAGATGGGTGCCAGACCAATTTGGAAGGGGGGAGAAAGGGAGAGGCACAGTAACACAGCAAATGGAAGATGCAGAGAGGAGACAGTGGAAGGAAGGAATTGAATGAGAACATGAGGAAAGCAGAAACCAGGCAACAATGGTAGAAAAAAAATTATATTTCTTTTTTTTGCTTCAGGATAAAGTAGTATATTAGTTGTGTTGATAAAAATTTATAAACAAAGCCCTGCCAGCTGAACATCTCTTTCTCCAGTTCAGCAGCCAGAACTTTGATTTATAAGGAAGGAATAAGCTAAATATTGCAGTACTGAGGCTTGTATGGATGCTGCGGGGACGGTGACGGGGCGGTGAATGGGATGGCGGTGACAGGGCAGTGAAGGGGACGGTGCAGTGATGGGAACAGATTTTTTTCCTGTCTCATTCTCTAGTGCTCACGTCAACAGCTTCCCTCTGACTCAGCTTCCTGTTTCCGCTTTTGACTGAGCACCGCGTTGCTGATCTGAAGTTCTGTTGATGCCAGGGGTAGAAGGAGGCCCGTTGCCGATCTTAAGTGTCATCGGGAGGGGGGGGTGTTTCAGATCTTGTTACCAAAATCGGAAAGGTGAGGAAGGGAGAAAGATGGGCCTGTGGTGGATGGAGAGATTGAGAGAAGGGGGCAGATGATGGAAGTGGGGAGAAAGGGGAGAGAGAAGAGGGCAGATGATGGAAGTAGGGAGAAGGGGCAGATGATGGAAGTGGGGAGAGAGAAGAGGGCAGATGATGGGGGAAAAGGATTAAGTTAGGGAAATACTGGAGGGGGTGAGGGAAAGAGGTGGTGAGCTGCAGGTAGACTGTAAAAAAGGAAATTGATGAAAGGGTAGTAAGAACGTATTCTAGATAGATGCAGAAAATAAATTGAAAAGGAAAATGAGGGAAGAAAGGGATTGCAGAAGAGAGGTGTGAGAGAGGGAAGGAGAGGAGAGAGATGCCAGACCAATGGGGGTGAAAGGAAAGATGGAAGGGGGAGGCATACAGTTTATGGAAGGGGCATAGAAGGAGAGAGGGAGAATGTGGTGCAGTGGTTAAAGCTACAGCCTCAGCAATCTGAGGTTGTGGGTTCAAACCCATGCTGCTCCTTGTGACCCTGGGCAAGTCACCATTGCCCATGGTACATTAGATAGATTGTAGCCCACCAGGACAGACAGGGAAAATGCTTGAGTACCTAAATTAATTCATGTAAACTGTTCTAAACTCCCCTGGGAGAATGGTATAGAAAATTGACTAAATAAATAGAGGTAGTGGAGACAAAAATTGTGAATTCAAGAAAGCATGGGATCTCTTAGGGAGAGGAGGAGATAGAGGGTGCTGCATATGGGTGAACTGAATGGACCATTTGGCCTTTATCTGCCTTTCAGAGGTCAGTTCGTGTACTGAGCATGTGCAAACTTTTGCACATGCTCACAGCTTCCCAGCAGCTCCAAAGAACCCCATAACAGACAGGAGCCCAAAAGCCCCTCCCCCCAAAGGAGGTAAGAATTAATTTTAACCCCTGGTTATATGCTGGGTAATTGTGAGCACTCTACTGTCTTACAAACTTCGATATCTTTGGTAAAGCCCGCAGTGGTAACCTTAGAATCTTTATGGGATTTAATTGCTGGCTTTGCGGAGTCCACTACTCCTAAATTTCAATACTTGGAAAGTAAAATTATAAAACAAACAAAACAATTGAATGATTTGAGAGAAGAATTGACTGACTCAAAAGCATCTATACAGAAAATTGAAAAGGAAATCTCCATATCTAAACAACTTCAAGAGACTCTGGTCAATGATAATACCAACTTGAGAAGGAAAGTTGAAATGCTTGAGAATAATTCTCGTAGTAATAATTTAAGGTTAATTAATTTTCCTAAACTTGAGATGGTAAATCCTAGAGAAATGCTTAGGAGATATTTAGTGGAAATATTAGAAGTATCAGAGGAAATGTTACCACCATTCTCACATGTCTATTATTTGCCGATGAAAGCTTTTGTAGAACAACAAAAAGAACTGGACAAACGAACTTTAAATGTTTCAGAAATATTAGAGACATCTGATAAGGACTTAGCATTGCCAGCAACTCTGATTATAACTGTGGCGCTCCCGTTAGATAAACCATGGCTATTAAGACTTTACTTTAAAAATAGACAGAAAGTTTTTCTTGGTTGTAAAGTACAGATGTTTCCTGATCTTACAAGGGAAACACAGAAGTATCGTCGGGAATTTCTTCTTTTGAAACCTGGGGTTACATCTCTGGGGGCTACCTTTTATTTGAGACACCCATGTAAATGAATAGTGTGTTACCGCTCTGTTAAGTATGTGTTCTTCGAACCATCTCAATTGACAACTTTTGTAACAATGTCTCGTCTGGATCGATAGTGATATTTGAGTATCTTAAACCCTATATATAAATATGAGATCTCAATTTCAGTGCTATAGTTTTTTAGCATCTTGCTATAAATTTTTATTTTTCTTGCTTTATATTATTCGCTATTTCTAAATCTTGGATCTAAGGAGGACTTGAGCAAAATAGTTAAATAATATTTTTCTTATTGGACGTAAATTTGTTTCTTGTTCTTATGTTATTATGACTAATGCTTTCTGTACAAGTGTTAAACTTGAATTTAAATTGAAAATTAATAAAGATATATAAACATATTGACAAAATTTATTTGGCTAGGGAAGAAAGCAAGAATTGCTTTAGTATCTCTACAAAATCCAATTGCGGAGGGTGGGATAAATTTTCCCAATTTTTATAGGTATCATCAAGCCTATATAATGCGTCTAGGTATGTATTGGATCCTCTCTGAGCTCTTAGAACATTACGCAGACTGGCTATATCTTGAGTGGAAAATCATGTCCCTGATGAGACTGTCTCATATATTAAGTATTAAAATACCTAGGTACGCTAAGGATAATGTGATTTTATTGGACACATGGAAAACAATTAAATTTATTGATAAGTTAACATATGTTCCCATAATAAAGTCTACTTTGCAGTCTTTATGGTTAAACTCCAAGATTCAAATAGGCGGTGCTGGGATCACTTGGAAGAATTGGATGCAGGCAGGTATTCAGACATTAGATGATGTTATGTCTAATGGAAATCTGCTTGATTTTTCACAACTGCAGCAGTCATTTGGACTTTTAAAATCTCAGCAATATAGGTGGTTGCAGTTGAAGCAGGCTATTCAGAGTGGGTTCCCTGAATGGAAAAATTTTAAAACATATTTTAGCCTGCAAATCCTTTGCTACCAAACTGATTTAGTAGGTCATCAGGCTGCTCAGTGGTACAAATTGATTTCTGGATTTTTGAATAAAAAGCCAAAAAATAGTCTTAGAGACATCTGGAGCATCGAGATAAAACAGTATATTTCTGTGTCTCGTTGGCCACAAATTTGGACTTGGAGATTGAAATGTACAGCGTCAGCATCTATGAGACAACATGGTTATTTTTGTTACATAGGATTTTCTGGACCCCAGTTCGATTAAATAAAATAGATAGTTCTAAGTCTAATAGATGCTAGCATTGTCATACTGGTATAGGGACTTTGGATCATCTGTTGTATTTTTGTCCGTTTATATTAATATATTGGAAGTCAATTTGGGAACAAATAAATTTAGTACTAGATTCAAATGTTCCAATGTCATATGAGGTATAATTTGTGGAACAATTTTACATGTGAAACCCACTCTAGATAAATATAAGAGTCGTCTATTTATGATCCTAACAGGTATAGCCATTCAATTGATTACAAGTAATTGGAAAAACCATGATAGAATTAATTATACATTTTGGTGGGTGAATGTTTGTACCATATACATATACGAACGAATTAGCGCAGAATGTAGGGGTTTTAGTGAGGTATTTAATAAAATTTGGAGCCCATTGACTAAATTTGTAAAAACATAATAATGTATTTTCATATCTCTTCTTTTCTTTGGTTTATTTATCTTTACACATCCAAGGAGGTGGGGGCTTGGAGGGAGGAGGATAAATATTGATAGTGATATTTGGATAACTTTATTCTTTATTTGTATTGTATATTAGGATATATTATGATATTATTATATGCAGGAAAATGAAATTATTGAATGATATTTATGTTTCCTGTATAGATAATAGTGGAATATGTGGAATATCTTTTGTTCTTTCATTTGTATGACACTGTTTTTGATTAAAAATCAATAAAGAATTAAAAAAGAACATAAGAATTGCCGCTGCTGGGTCAGACCAGTGGTCCATCGTGCCCAGCAATCCGCTCACTCAGCGGCCCCCAGGTCATAAACCAGTGCTCTAAATGAGTCCAGCCTCACCTGCGTAGGTTCCAGTTTAGCAGGAACTTGTCCAACTTTGTCTTGAATCCCTGGAGGGCATTTTCCCCTATAACAGCCTCCGGAAGAGCGTTCCAGTTTTCCACCACTCTCTGGGTGAAGAATAACTTCCTTACGTTTATACAGAATCTATCCCCTTTTAACTTTAGAGAGTGCCCTCTCATTCTCCTTATCTTGGAGAGGGTGAACAATCTGTCTTTATCTACTAAGTCTATTCCCTTCAGTATTTTGAATGTTTCGATCATGTCCCCTCTCAGTCTCCTCTTTTCAATGGAGAAGAGGCCCAGTTTCTCTAATCTCTCACTGTACGGCAACTCCTCCAGCCCCTTAACCATTTTAGTCGCTCTTCTCTGGACCCTTTCGAGTAGTACCTTGTCCTTCTTCATGTACGGCGCCCAGAACTGGACGCAGTACTCCAGGTGAGGGCGTACCATGGCCCTGTACAGTGGCATGATAACCTTCTCCAATCTGTTCGTGATCCCCTTCTTTATCATTCCTAGAATTCTGTTCACCCTTTTCTCCGCCGCCGCACATTACACAGACAGCTTCATCGACTTGTCGTTCAGAACTCTCAAGTCTCTTTCCTGGAAGGTATCTCCAAGTACCGTACCGGACATCCTGTATTCATGCATGAGATTTTTGTTACCGACATGCATAACTTTACACTTATCCACGTTGAACCTCATTTGCCACGTTGATGCCCATTTCAAGAGCATGATTATGTCACGTTGCAAATCTTCACAATCCCCCTGTATCTTCACTACTCTGAATAACTTTGTATCATCTGCAAATTTAATCACCTCACTCATCGTGCCAATGTCCAGATTATTTATAAAGATGTTGAAGAGCCCGGGTCCAAGCACCGAGCCCTGCGGCACCCCACTGGTGATGCTCTTCCAGTCAGAATATTGTCCATTTACCCCCATTCTCTGTTTCCTAGGCTCCAGCCAGTTTTTAATCCACGTGAGTATTTCACCCTTGATTCCATGTCATGCAATTGTCCAAAGTAATCGTTCATGGGGAACCTTGTCGAACACTTTCTGAAAATCCAGATATACAATGTCGACCAGGTCGCCCTTGTCTGTCTGCCTGTTTACTTTCTCGAAGAAGTGCAGCAAGTTTGTCAGACAAGATCTGCCTTTGCTGAAACTGCTGGCTGGTCCTCATCAGACCATGTCCATCAAGGTGATCAATGATGCAGTCCTTTATCAGCGTCTCTACCATCTTTCCCGGTACCAAGGTCAGACTCACAGGTCTGTAGTTTCCCAAATCTCCCCTTGAACCTTTTTTGAAGATCGGCGTAACATTTGCCACCTTCCAGTCACTGGTAATTTTTGTGCATCTTCAAAAAATACACCCCTTCAAAAAATACACATATACCTACTGTATATGCAAGTCAATTAACCTCCATTGCCCAGGGACAAAATAAATACATGTACATATGTAAACTGCTTTGATTGTAATCACAGAGAGGTGTTATATCAAGTCCCAATCCCTTTTCCCTTATAAAATGGGCCCAAAATAGGTGCTTTCTCACCCTCTTAAACTAAGGAATGTGTTACAAGATTACCCCCTCTGAATGTATTTCATTAGGCTTTCCACCTACCTATTGCCTTTCTTAATGTTTTATTATATGTGCACTGCAGCTGCTCTTTTCATGTTGTTTCCTGTGGAGCCAGTGAGTGAATATTTCAGAGCATATTTAAATAAGATTGAGTAGCGATTCACGTATTATTCATGTGTATTCAAGTGATTCGGGCTTCTTTCTCATACTTTGGACACCATAAGCATGCTCCAATGCACCTCTTTCACTGACTTCCAGGTGTTGGTATCGTCAGCAGAATGTCTTTGCATATCCAGAAAAGCATAATGAATATCCTGCAATTTGTAATGAACTGGATTATTTAGTGTGCTCCAGAGAGTAGGGACAAGTCTTAAAAGTAGCATACAAGGGATTTGTGTGCAGTTGCTAGGATGCGGAGGGCTTCTTGTCTGCTTTTAGTAAATCTGGGGATGATTATTCTTATTCCCCAAAAGCAGTGAACACATTTGAACAAATGTATCAAAGCACTCAAGTGGTCGACAGAGGCACTGACCTCATTAAAGGTTTCTTTGCAAAACTGATGGCACTTGTACATATAATTTTGGATGTGTAAGTCACTATATTCCCAAAACTATGCAAATACTGTAGAATCAGGGTGGGCCAAGGGCAGGCCAAAATGTTACATAGAGAGGGGTGAAATTGAGCTGATTTTCATGCAGCTTAGCCTCAATAAAAAAGCTCACCAATAAATAATGCAATGCCAGGAGACATTTAGGGGCATTTTCAAAACACAAAAACATCCAAAAAATTGCTACATGGATGTTTTTCTCTGTAAAAACATTTAGGTATTTGAGTTTTAAAAAATTTAAAAATATTATCCCCCCCCCCCTTTTACAAAGCCATAGTGTGGGCTATAGTGCTGGCCACAGCGGTAACGGCTCTGAAACTCATAGGAATTACCACCAAGGCCAGTGCTAAAAACTGCGCTATGGTTTTATAAGAGTTTAGGTATTTGAGTTTAATTATTATTTGATTAGTTAGTTTTAAATTATGTATATGATTTTGTAAACCACCTAGAATTATAGATAGTGTGGATTATAAATCCTCCTGCAGCCTTAAATGAAAGGGTGCCCCGTAGAGGTTATACAATAAGACCATTGCTAGAGGTAATTGGTGTCATTTTTTTATCCTGATGCGGTCCTGGGCAGGAACAGAGAGGGACCAACCTGGGCCCACTAGGATTACCAATAGTGACCCCCAAGTAAGTCTGTGCTGAGGAGAAGGACATGTTCCAAGGTGGTGTTTATGGGCAAGGGCAAGGGGTTTGGGAATTCAGCAGGTGCAGATTGGGGGAAGGGATCCGAGTATAGGACTTTGACATTTGGGAGACTGGATCGGAGGGAGAGATGTTAGTGGGTATGCCACTGCAGCAGGTTTATTTAAATTATTTCTTTTTCACTGGGACTGACCCATGTTACATTCAATGGCAGATATTGTGGGAGCACTCATACTAACTGCCATTTAATGTAATGTGGTACCTGTTCACTAACTCTGTGTCCCATGTGGCAAATGCAGGACAGATGCTGAAGAAGTCCCATGCATTTACTACACTGTCTTTGCACTTACATAGTAACATAGTAGATGACAGCAGATAAAGACCCATATGGTCCATCCAGTCTGCCCAACCTGATTCAATTTAAATTTTTTAATTTTTTCTTCTTAACTATTTCTGGGCAAGAATCCAAAGCTCTACCTGGTACTGTGCTTGGGTTCCTACTGCCGAAATCTCTTTTAAAACCTACTCCAGCCCATCTACACCCTCCCAGCCATTGAAGCTCTCCCCAGCCCATCCTCCACCAAATGGCCATATACAGACACAAGGGCCTCTTCAATTAAACTGCGCTAGCAGTTTTTAGCACGGTGAGCTGCACCAAATGGCCCGTGCTGCTCTCGATGCTCATAGAGTTCCTATGAGCGTCGGGAGCAGCGCGGGCCATTCAGCGCGGCTCTCTGCACTAAAAACTGCTCGCGCAGTTTAATAGAAGGGGTAAGTTTTGCTATTAACATACAGTAAATTCAAAATCCATCATGCTTTAGTAAAATAGCCCCTAAATTAGGAGAACTGAGACAAATTAAGGGCTCCTTTTACAAAGGTGAGCTAGCGGTTTTAGCGCACGCTTAGCGTGCGCTAAAATGCCAAACGCACTAGCCACTACCACCGCCTTTTAAGCAGGCGGTAATTTTTCAGCTAGCGCGTGCTATAGTGCGCGCTAATCTTGTTGCGTGCGCTAAAAACACTAGCGCACCTTTGTAAAAGGAGCCTTAAATGTATCACCACCACCATAACCCTAACCTCAAAAACTGTTCAAATTGAATCACTACTGGCTTCTCTATCCCCTTCAAGAGGATCATCACAGCTAGGAAAACAAATACCAAGAATTCAGCACGCCTCCTTTGTGCTGTCAATTTCCTTTTTTTTTATTTCCTGTTGTTATTATTTCTCAAATTGTTACCTGATCCTGGTGTAATCATGAATTATTCATTCGTTGAATTATTAAATATTGCATTTTTAACCCAAAATAAAGAGAAGCGTGATGCCCTCAGTGGCCAATTAGTAAGAAGACCACGACCCCTTTCTCCTCTCCTTCGGCAGCATGCTATATTAAAAATAATGGGTGATTATTCAACATGTAGTTTTTGCTAGAAGAAGCCTCTAGGCATCAAAGTAAACTGTATGTGGGCAACATTACCAGGAGGCTGCTATATTTTCTTGATCTGCTTCCTCAGTTTCCTGGCCAGCTGTTGCTAGAACGTGTAGGGAAATAAGCCTGGCTTATGTCGAAAAACAAGGCTTACAGTGACACATATAAACTATCAGCCTTTTCCTGTATCTTCCATTTCACTATTGCACCCTCTTAATATATACTCACTGATAAATATTTTACCACTGTTAGAAAATCAATGTACACTTCAAATCAACCAACCTAATATACCAGAAATGGCTAATCAAGTTTCTAGGAGATTGTTAAATGAGATCAGAAAATCACTCAAGTATTCTACATATTTAAGGCACTCCCTACAGTAAAGAAATGTAGGAAGGTCTTTTGTACCTAAGGTGTGACAACTTGTGTAATTTTTCAGCTGCACAAAAGAAATGCATTTGATTTGTATAATTATCACAAGGTTTTTTGGGCAACGGGAAAGTTTGTGTGCCATGAGTTTCTCTAAATACCTGGACATCATCTACAGGAGAGTTAAAATAGGGGGTGATGGTAAGCTGATCAGTCTGGAGAAGAGGAGAGTGAATTGAGAGGAGTGAGGAACACAGGAGAATGAGGAGAGAGGAGGGGAGGAAGGAGAGGGAGCATTGGATTTGTAGGAGGTAAAAGAGAGAGAACTATATAGAGGTTAGGTGGGGGTGTATGCAGTTAGTAGAAAAGAAATACACTTACTATGTACTCCTGCCTCCCACTCAATCTGAAATTATTATTTGGGGGAACAGACCACATGACTTCTTTTCATTCCCAGTTAGTAAGTGCTCAAGCTATAGAACACATTTGGAAATGTTGCATACTGCATTGATATAGCTATCCAATCTTGTCTAATAAGTCTATCCTCCCCCCTCCCCCCAAAGAATTCTAAGGTTTATAGTATCACACATTCAGGAAAGACTGAGGCTAAAATTAACTAGTCCAAATCCATTGATGAATATGAATTTCTCTGTCTTACCCAACAGCCAACATCAAAGGCATCTTGGTACCTCTCCATTAATTAAATGGCATGGGAGTTAATTAAATTGTACTGCGGAAGGTATTCTTGCAAGCCAAAGAAATCATTATCATGTGAACCTAGAAAAATACATCCCCAAGGAGCATAATATGGCATTGATTGTTTCTCTATTTCTTTTAAATCAAATATGTGACAATATACAGTGCATATTAATATTTTCAGAGTTACAATGAAGATCAATTTTGGATATAAAAGGGAATCCTGCTTTAATTCCATCATTTAACACTTTGAATTGGATTATTTTTCAAATTTCCTGAGCAGAAAAATAGCTTAAATGTTGGCTATAAACAAAGACCTCATGGCTCATCTAGTTCAACCATTTTTACTTCCTATTGGAATAATAGATCCTAGTGACCAGTTTTACTCTCGTCTTTGCATTTACAGGGGTCTTTCTGTGCATACTGTATGCTTTCTTGAATTTGGATACAGGTTTTTGCCTCTGTTGCTTTTATCCTTCTCTCTCTCATCTCTTTGACCACCCTGCCTGAGATTCTGTCTCCATTTCCTTCTTCTGAGATCCCCCACCCTCTCTATGAGGTCCTTTCACTAAGCTGTGGTGAGCACTAACACATGCTTACTGTTTATTGCAACTTAAAAACAGTTACTGGGGGGTGCGGTAAGGCATCCCTTGGTAAATTTGTTAATTTTTGTTTTCTGGGAAGGGGGCTTTTGGTACGGTTGCCAGATTTTCCTTTCGGAAAATCCAGACATCCCTAGCCCCCAGGCCCGCCCTAGCCCCACCCCCATGCTTCCTGCTCTTGTCGGGCAGGAAGGAAGTCCGTGCATGCGCGGCCATCACATGTGCATGATGTCATCGCGGGATGGCCGTGCATGCGCAGACTTCCTCCCTATTTGACACAGCTTTTCAAAACCTGGACAAAGTGCCGGGTTTTGAAAAGCCATCCGGGGAAATCCGGACGACTAGTAACCCTAGCTTATGGGGTGGAGAGTGGTTATAACAGTGCAAATCAGTATGTGGGGCAGTGCCACATGCTAACTGATTAGTACTGGGTTAGCATGTGAGCCTTTACAGCAGGGCTGTCCAACCCACGGCCCATGGGCCGCATGCTGCCCCGTGAGGTATTTTGTGTGGCCCCGCTTGAGGACGATGCGGTATTTTCCTCTGCCACCCCCAGGTGTTTACCGTCTTGCCGGCTCCCTCCTCCGTCTTGCTGCAGCGTTCGCTCAAAGCCACGGGCAGCGGCTCCTATGTGCCTCCTGCGGCTGACCAGGAAGCCAGTGTTCTCCCTAGCGCCCAGCTGTCTTCCTCGAATGACGCGCTTCCCCCTCAGCATCTTCCGGATTCCCCCTAGTCAGTGTCTCACCTTTAAAATGCTTCCCCCTCAGCATCTTCCCTTCGGTCACGCTGTACCTACTCCACCACCCACACGCTGCATCCCTGCTGCCCATGCCTGCAACTCATGCATCACCTGCCTGCAGTACCACCGCAGCCTGATTCTGGACGAGCGGGGGCTGCATGGCTTCACTAACACTACCAGCAGAGCAAGGCGGCGGCGCTCAAGTGCTAGCTCTGCGCAAAGATCCCCAAGGAGGCTACGGTGATGTGCAAGCAGTGCAATTTCTACTGCGAGCCCTGCCGCCTGCCTCGTGGTCCCCTGGCTAAGCACCATCTGGTGCTCCCTGCTCAGAGCCAGGTGAATCGCAGGCTGAACCCCCACAAGATCACTATCTGCACTGACTACGAGCTGGAGAACCACAGCATGTACTGTGTGCAGTGCAAGATGCCTGTCTGCTACCAGTGCCTGGAGTTGGGCAAACATTCCAGGGGTCATGTGGAAGCTGCACAAGGTGAGTGCACGTAATTAGTGCCAGAGGAGAGGGAGGGGTGCGGCAGCAACCAACACAATCCATGCACTGGTACGCCACACGGGTGGGCAACCTTGAGGAATGGCAGGATGGGCAAGCTGCAAGCATAGAGAGGCTAAATAAATAGCTTAGCCCGCGCTGAAAGGATGATTGGGCCACCCTGTGTTCAGTCGGTTGATTTTGTGGGTACGGTGGGGGCAGAGAGCAGTGCTGCATGCTGAAAGCTTCCCTGAATACTGATCAGCTTGCGAGGTTGTGTGCTCTCACTGCTGTTCCTTTCTCAGAGTGCATTGCCAAAATCCAGGCTTCCTTTTCTGCAGTGCAAAGGATTTTATGCAGAAAGGGGATTAGAGTTGTTGTGGATGTGGTTACTGAGGGGAAAGGCAATACCTATAATGTAAACAAGCTTAAACTAATCTGACCTTTCAGGAGGGGCCTAGTTACTAAAGATTTTATCCCGTTTGGTGCCTATAGGAATGGAAAAAATATGAGTGCTTAGTAAATAGGGCTCTCATTTTAGATTTTTATTTTACTGACCTTTTCCTTCCAAATCTTTGCTGAAAGCCAGTTATATTCAGGTGCACTGTTAGTCTCTGTGCAAGTGGACTTAGCAATTAAGTCTGTATGCATTTTAGCTGGATATAAATCTAAATTACGCAAAATTGATGTTTGAAAGGTTTAAATTTAGGGAACTCAGTTTGCTAATTGAACTATCAATAGGATTAGTTTTACTTTAATACAATTTTACAGTGTTCCCCTTCAGCATTCTCCGGATTCCCCCCTAGTCTCACTGTCTTACCTTTAAAGCTAATTATAGCAGCCTGCAGAGCGAACCTAGCAGGCTGCCGTTGGCCTCCGTTCCCTTTGCTGCTGTCCCGCCCCTGAGTTTTGGCCAGGTACCAGTGATCTCGATTGGCCATCATGAGAATGGGCTACTGGACTTGATGAACCATTGGTCTGACCCAGTAAGGCTATTCTTATGTTCTTAACATGCTGCAGAGGCCAACAGCAGTCTACTAGGTTCACTCTGCAGGCTGCCATAATTAGAGTTAAAGATTGGTCCTCGATAAGCGAAGAAATGATGGACCTGGAGAAGGGAGGCAGGCAGGCAGGGGAAGAGATGGGATGGGGGCAGTTGGGAAGAGAAAGGGAGAGAAGTTGTATTTAGGGATGGGAGGGAGGGAGAAATGTTAGGCCTGTAAATGGAAGGCAGAAAGATGCAGCAACTCTCTTTTTTTTTCTCCATTTCATTGTTCATCATCAAGGGGGGAAGAGAAGAAGAAAAACAGAAAAGAGAGGGAGCAAAATGTTGGACCATGGAGATAGAGGACGAGAGATGGAACCATGTGAGGGCAAGAGGGAAGAGAGCTGGGATAAGATGATGCTAGGGGATGGAAAGAAAGGGACAGGGAATTATAGCCTGACCAGTGGAGAGAGGGACAGGGAGTTATAGCCTAACCAGTGGAGAGAGGGAGGGGGATTCTGAAAGTGGTGAGCCATATGGATGAGGTCAAAAGGGAGATGACAAGATGAGTGAGAGAGTAGTGAGTACAGTGGTAGAAATGTGGTAATGGGGAGTAGATAGAAGGGAATAGGAGGCTGGGAAAGGAGTGAGATGGGAAATGGGAGAGCTAGGGATTGAGAGAAGATGGAGAATTGAGAGGTAGCTGAACATTTAAAAAGAAGAAGGGTGAGAAGGCATGATATGAGTGGACAGAGGCAGAAAAGAAAAAGTTAAGAAAGCTGAAAGGGAAAAATCAATACGTTGGAGATATGCATAAGAAGGAAATGGAATGACAGAAGAGGAGAAAAAAATGGACAGCAGACACTGGAAAGAGAATTAGTTGAAGATAGACAAAAAGCAGAAAGAGAAACTGGTACCAAAATGATGGAAAAACAAAACATCTAGACAACAAGGTAGAAAAAATTGTTTTATTTTGAATTTAATAACTGGAATATGTTAGCTTTTTGGATATGTGCATCACAATTATTTTTGTATTCAGTGGTGTAGTCATATACAGCTGATTTGGGGGAGGGACTGGAGCCCAAAATTAGTGGATATGCACCAAAGTTTCTCCCTGCCTGAGTGCAATCTATAAATTCTTGAGCTAGTGGGGATTCCCAAGCCCTGCCAACTGAAGACATCTTCCTCCAATCTGGCAACTCAAAATCTCCAAGCTTTGCAGCCAATGGCAATATCCCCAAGATGCCACTGCTTTCATGCATGCATGAAAGCCAAGGGGGGGAGGGGGAAGGGAGGAGGGAAGGCAGCAGCTCTGAAATATTGCTGTCAGCTGCAGAACTTGGGAAGTTGGAGGGGGAGGAGGTGGCTGTCAGTTGGTGAGGCTTGGGGATCCCTACTAGCTACAGCAGGGGAGATATTCATTTTGAGGGAGCCTAAGCTCAAAGTGGGAGGCCCAAAAAAGCAGTAATATTTACCCTGATTAAATGATCCTCCACGTGCGCTGCTGACAGCTGATTCAGCATCCCCGCTCTGATGAGGCTCACCTCTGAAGAGGCTCACCGTAGCTGTAATAGAAGTGAATGGGAGAACCAGGAGCACGCATCCATGCATCCCTGCTCATCAGAATGGGGATGCGGAAGCCTGTGGTTGCTCCCACTGTCAGCGGTACACGTGGAGGGATCACTCAGTCAGGGTAAGTATTACTGCTTTTTTGGGTTCCTCTCCACAGTGTTCCTTTAACGAAGGTTTATTATTAGATACGTACATCTTCTATATTTGTGATTGCAAATTGGGGACCTGCTGAACCTTTTTTTTGCTCATCAGCTAGTGTTAGTGTTTGTGTGGCCCCAGAAAAAAATTTTTTGACCAATGTGGCCCAGGGAAGACAAAAGGTTGGACACCCCTGCTTTACAGGGAAATACTATAAAAGGCACTTAAAGATAAATACCACAAAGGCACCTAAGTTAGGTGCCTGACTTATACCCCCCCCCCTTTTTTTTTTTTTTTTTTTTTTACAAAACCATAGTGTGGTTTTTGGCACCAGCCAAAGCGGTAACAGTTCCGATGCTCTTAAAATTCCTATGAGCATTGGAGATGTTACCACTGTGGCCGGCACTATAAACCACGCTACTGTTTTGTAAAAGGAGAGGGGAATTAGTATATTGGCTTCAATTATGAGAGCAGCTGCCTCTGTATCCAGAGGTTGTGAGATCAAATCCCAGTGCCGCTCCTTGTGACCATGGGCAAGTCCCTCAATCCTCCAGGGTCCACCACTTTGAACATAAGCTTTGAAATACCAAAGCCACAAAAAGGCAGTATACAAGTCCCCATTCCTTTAATAAGCTCATAATCCTTAAAAAAAAAAAAAAAATATTTAATTGAGTGATAGGTACCTATCTTCTTAGTCACAATTCTACATAAGATAGCCACCAAACAGTGCCTAACTCCAAGGTAGGCGTGTTTAGGGGCAGAGAAAGAATTAGGTGCCTACGTTGTATATGCCTAATAGGTGACTAACTCCTCCTTTTACAAAACTGTAGCACAATATTTTAGTGCCGATCATGGCAGTAATAGCTTTGACGCTCATAGGAATTCTATGAGCATCAGAGCTGTTACTGCCTTAGCTAGCACTAAAAAACGCACTACGGTTTTGTAAAAAGGGAGGAGGGATAGTTAGGCATGATTCTATCAATGGGTGCCTAAGTGTAATTGCCATGGAATAGGTGCCTAACTATAAGCGTCTTATCTTTTTAGGCACCCAATGGCAGAATCTGTCCCTTTATGCCTACAAAATGAGTGGTGGTAAGGGCTCACGCGGTAATATTGTTAATGGCCGCACACTAATTGCGCAATTAGCACATGGCCATTAATTCCAGAAATAGGAAAACTGGCCAATTACTGGCCATGGCACAAACGGCCTTGGTGCATGGGAAAGACCCACACTAAGGGCGTGCTAAAATCATTTTGCCACAGGTTTAGTAAAAGGGCCTCAGTCTGTCAGTTGCCTTTCCTTATTCATTATATGCAGTTTCTCTTCCCAGCACCAATCGCTAAGATCCATTTCGCCTAAAAAGAGAGCCAAATAGATACATTGGGCATATAAATGCTCCAAAATGACATTTTATAATGTTATTAAACTGCTACAGAATTGCCACAGAAGTTGCAAACTCTTACAACAAATTCTTGAAACATCTGCCACATTAAACTAGACACTGCTGACAATAGTCTTTAAACCAGTCAGTGTATCGGTAATATTTATTTGGCAAATGATTAATGGAGGCCACATTGTGGCCCATTTTACTAAGCCACAGTTGAAGTTTCTACCACAGTCCAGGGTGCTAAATTCTGTGAGCGCAGAGCAGCGTCAGAGCATTTAGCGCTCCAGGCCGCGGTAGAAAACTTTACTGCGGCTTAGTAAAAGGAGGGGGGTTATGATTGATTGATTTTAATATTTTTATACCACATAATCTAAAAATCTTAGTCGTTTTCAAGTTATACATAGATAATTAAAATCAGTAATACATTTGCCAAAAGCACAAGACAATCCACAATCCTCAAAAAACCCATCAATAACTCATAAAGCAGAAAACAAAAAATCACTTCTAAGTCTTCAAACACCTCCACCAGTATCTGACTAACATTAGCCATAGGCCTACTGGAAAAGTATAGTATGAGGCTTTTTTTAAACACCTACCGTATTTTTCGCTCCATAAGATGCACCTAACCATAAAACGCACCCTAGATTTACAGGAGGAAAAACCAAGAAAAAAATATTCTGAACCAAATTGTGCCTCTGAACCCAGCCCCCTAGAAAAATAAGCAAATACACTGCAGCAGACAGATTTTGATCACTAAATAGAAATCCTACCTTTGTTGTCTGGTGATTTCTGCTTGCACTAGATAGTTCTTTCTTTCTTTCTTTCCTTCCTTACTTCCTCAGGCCCAACAATTGTCTCTTTCTATTCCCTCCCTCCTTCCTTTCTATGTCCTGAGTTCTTGCCCCCTCCCCCTCACTGCCTTCCAGCCTTTGTGCTTCCTCCCTCCCATACTGAAGCCTGTCTGCCTTCCTCCTTCCCTCCCTTTCTGCTGCACCGAAGTCTGCCTCCCTCCCGCACCGAAGCCTGTCTGGCTTCCTCCCTCCCTCCCTCCCTGCCGCACCGAAGTCTGCCTCCCACCCACATCGAAGGCTGCCTGACTTCCTCCATACCACTCCAATTCCTCCTCCCTGGTCCGCCGCTTGCCCACTGCTGCCGCAAATCCACGAAGCCTGCCTTCCTCCCTGCCACACCAATTCCTCCTCCCTGGTCTGCCGCTTGCCCACTGCTGCCGCAATTCTACAAAGGTAAAGGCCGGCAGCGTGCAATCGGGCCCATAAGCCTTCCCCCGATATCAATTCTGACATCGGAGATAAGGTCCAGGCCAGATATCAGAATCGATGTCGGGCTAAGGCTTGTTTTTCTAGAAGCAAGTCCTATGAGCCAAATCTAATTACTTTCTTTGACTGGATAACCAGAGAACTGGATCAAGGGAGACTGCTAGACGTGGTATACTTAGATTTTAGCAAAGCATTTGACACAGTTCTGTAAATAAACTGAATGTCATACATTTAGGTCTTCAAGTCTCTTCTCATAAGTGTTGTGCCTCAAATGAGTGGTGTACGTGGAGGGCTTTCAGGGGATTCAGTGAATCCACAGCTCTACAGCCCAGCTTTTTTGTTTTGTTTACTTTTTGCTTGATGCAGTTTGATTTGTTGAGTAGGCAGCCTGCTCAACCAGTCAAACAGCATCAAACAAAAAGTAACCCCCCCCCCCAAAAAAAAAAAAAAAAAAAGCAAGCAGGGCTCTTGGGCTGGGGATTCTCTGAACCCCCTGAAGGCCCTGACAGTACTGATCTGAATTTAATAAGTTGAGCATCTGCCTGTTGCCTGCTCAACCAATCAAATTCAGAGCAGTGCTCTCAAGGCCTTCTTCAGAACTGCTTCAAGTCTTTTTATATCCTTACCATGATACATGTTCCAAAACTAAACACAATTCTCCAAAGACTTTAAAGACTCCAAATGCTTTAAAGACTTGCACAGGAGCATTTACACTTCCTTCCTTCTGCAGGTTATACCTCTTTCTATGCAGCCTAGCTTCTTTCTATCTACAGCCACTGCCTTATAACATTGTTTCACCACTTTGACCCCAAGGTCCCTCTCTCAGTCTGTGCATATCAGTTTCTTGCCTCTTATCACATACAGCTCCGTTGGATTTCTATTACTCTCCAAGTGCATCACTCTGCACTTCTTCACATTAAATTTTAATTGCCAAGCATTAGACCATTCTTCAAATTTTTGTAGATTGCTATCAGGTTGTTCAATCCCTTCAGGGTGTCCATTCTTTTGCAAGTCTTTATATCATCCACACAAAGACATATTTTCCTTCTAAACCATTGACGATATTGCTCACAAATATATTTCCTCAGATGAATTCCATTTATCTCCACCCTCTGCCAGTTTCTAATCCATTTTGTCACTTTGGATCCTAACATCAGTTCGCTGAGTTTATTCATGAGTCTCCTCTGAGGAAGCATGTCAAAAGCTTTTTGAAAACCAAGCAGATTACGGTACATCCAATGTATGATAATTTGATAATGGGACATCTACGTCAGTATTACCAAAAGATGACTATATTTTATGCAATCAACAAAGCTGCCAATGTTGTTCACAGTATTTATTCAAATTGCATAAGTAAAAATAAAAATAAATGTATGTATAATACGTAAGTAAAAGTGCAGTGAAGAACACTTAAAAAAATTACTTAAGTGAAAGTAAAAAAGTTATTATCTAATATATAACACTTTTCGAGTTAACAAGTAAAAGTATCACAACTACAATGAATGTAGAGCAACGTTATTGCTCTACAATTCAATCCATTTTGCTTTTACTAAAACTACATTTTGAAAACGACTGTCACTCATGTAAGTCTGCTTGTGGGTCTTTATTAAAACAGCACAGATTTAAAAAGTGTTCAACAACTACTGGATTAGCCATGCAAATGGTTACTTAAAAATTGGAAAAATTGGAATAGACTTAGGGCTCCTTTTATAAAGCTGCGGCAGGCGGTTAACGCACGGAATACCTTGCGTTCAACTGCCTGCCGCGCTAGTCACTAACGCCTCCATTGACAATGCGTTAGTTTTTTGGTGTGCCGCGGGGGTTACCGTGTGATGAAATGTCTGACGCGCTAACCCCCGTAGCGCACCTTGATAAAAGGAGCCCTTAATTTCTCCTTTTGATGGAATTCGTTATGTCTATGCTATAAATATAAAAAAAATGAATGCAGAAATTTTGGATAATAATAAGACATTTAAATTAACGTGGGGTCCATTGACAAATTTTGTTAACAATGATTAGCTGGATTTCCCTATTCGATTTGCACATCCAGGGAAGGGGGGTATTATATTTTGTTGTATTAATTGACCAAATGAAAGAGTTGGGTTCTTGAATAGGGTGGGAGGGAGGGAATGTTTGGTAGTATTTCTTTGAACGATTGTAAGTGCTGTCTTGAACTCAATTGTATATATATAACTCAATGCACTTTTTTTGTATGGAAAATTAATAAAGATTTATTAAAAAAAGAAAAAGTGCTCAACAACTGCACTGGCAGAAAACATGGATTGTTTAGTCTGATTAAGAAGTTCCTTCAAATCAAGCCAGGCTGCAGTATTACTGTCATCTTTTGACTGGGTCTGCAGGTATTTATCAAGAGAATCTCTGAAAACTTGACTTCCGTATATCAAAGAATACTTTATCATCGTCATTGTCATTATCATCTACATTAGAAGCAGTGTGGCCTAATTCTTCCCTTGTATCTTCATATTTGTAATCACCCTGATGCTGGCCAATTACAAAGGAAGGGTTTCACAAAGTTGGAATCATTGTCTGTTGTTCTAACAACTTTTCATCTGATGGCAAACTCTGAATATCTTCAAGAACGGATGCAAAAATGTCAAATGTGTGGGAACTCTTCAGTCTTGAGGCCAGAGAAGCAGACTTCCTTTCTAAAGACTATCAATCTAGTGGACAGTCGTCCTAATGTATAATTTTCCATCAGATGGCCAGCAGTGTGTTGCAGCAGAGACTTATCTTTTACCAAGAATTGCAATCAGTTTAAGCTCTATCTTACTTCATAGTAACCCAACTCATCACTGGTCAGTTTGGCTGGAGAACAGTAACCATTCAACAAACACAGGCAACTCCTCTGTTCTCAGACTTTATTCTCAGAACAGCAAAAATTTTAAATGGCACGATCCAATGTTTGAGTGTTGAGGTTGCAAGAGAAAAATCCTGTTCAAGGTTTTGCTGTTTCATTTGCTTCCACTTTTTTTACTTTTAACTTCAACCATCAGATGTAACTAGGTAAACATATTACTTCAGCAATAGTAAAAGATGTTATCCTGTACAGTGGTACCTTGGTTTGCGAGAATAATTCGTTCCAGAAGCATGCTCGTAATCCAAAGCGCTCATATATCAAAGCAACTTTCCCCATAGGAGATAATGGAAACTCAGTTGATTCGTTCTACATTGTTCCTCACTCTTGCTTTAATGGCGCGTCCTGGGTACGTCCAATTTCACCCCCCAGCTTAGAATTATACTCAGTTCCAGTAAAACAAAACAGGGAGCATCCCTGTCGGGATTTTTGAATATGATTGTTACTTTGTTGAACTAGGACAGGACAATAAAGCGGCATGGGAACGGCGCAGATCACCTCATTTACTTACTTTACTAGACATTCTCTCACGCACCGTTTCAGTCCTGCATTCCCTCTCCTTCAGAGCAGGATCCATTCGCCGCCAGTGGCTGGGGAACAAGCCAGCACAAGTCAGCCTTCTTCCCGGCTCGAAGGTACAGTAGGTTGGTCCGGCGCCCCCTTCCTGGATCCCTGAGCTGATTGAGTGTCACTTTCAATCCTCGTCGGCTTGGGATTGGCTGCTGGCTTTTTTTGGGTTGGCCCCGTGCGGGGCTTGGTTGAACGGGATTGGCTGTTGCTCGCTGCTGGCTTCTCTTGGGTTGGGTGCGCGCGGAGCTTGGTTTAACAGTATGGTGGAGGAGCAGAACAGGCCTCACTTCAGCTCTGAGCATATCGCCGAGATCGTGGGGCGGCAGGGTTGGATAATCAACTTAAGCTGAAGGTAAATTTTGCTCGTTTTGCAAGACAGCGCTCAGTTTGCGAGTTACAAATTGCTGGAGTGTTTTGCTTGTCTTGCAAAACACTCGCAAACTGAGGTACCAGTGTACTTCTTTAGAAGTAAAAGTAGCAAAACCTTTACTTAAGTATAATGACTAGTTATATTTACAGACCCTCTTCCCCCCCCCCCTTTTTATCGAGTAGCACAAGCTAAATGCCAAGAGGTCTATAGGATTAGAATGAGTGGCTCAGCATAAAAAAGGGGAGGGGGTTACAACACCAAAAGCTGCCTATGTGCCTTTATATAATAAGGTAAACAGAATTAATCCAGTAGCAAAACAAATCTTATACACAAATTTAATTCTGTTCCAACACTGTATGTGTATAGTTTCAGTCTAAGTTAAATACTAAACAAGACTTTCCTCAGCAGCTATCTATGCCCTAATCTGATCCTATCTTATGCTCTGAAATTCAACCTAAAATGCTAAGCTGTTCTAATTGAGATATGGATTGGTCCTGAGGACTCAGCTGCAGCTGCTGCCCTCTTCCAAGGTGGCTACCACTTCTCCCATACAGAATGCCCTACAGGTTGAGGAAGAGATGTTGGACTTCTCTCTCCTTCTTGCAGATTGCAACCTCTTCTCCCACCTCAATCACATAGCCTTTCCTTATTCAAAGTGCACTCTGTCTGCCTCTACCTCTCCAAATAGCGGTCATTTATTGCCGTTCCCCCCCCCCCCCCAACAATTCGCCTTCCTCCTTTCACAACAAATTTGACTCCTGACTTTCCAGTTTCCTCAATTCATTTTCTCCTTTCCTCCTTCATGGGGATTTTAATATTAATGTTGACGATCCCTCTGACACTTATGCCTCTAAGTTTCTTGCCTTAACCTCCTCATTCGACCTCCAGCTGTGCTCCACTACCCCCACTCAACGGTATGGTCGCTGTCTTCATCTTGTCTTCTTCTCCAACTGCTCTCTCTCTCTAACTTCTCTACCTCCCTGCTCCCCATCCCCGATCATCATCTGATCATGGCCAACAAAAAAAAACAATTTTTTCTTTGTGCTGTGGGTTTTTTTTAACCTGTTCCTGGGGTTATTTGGGGTACTGATTCAGAAAATTACATTGGATAGACTGCATCAGCTCTAGCTTCTTAGATATGGTTAATTTATTAATAGTAGAGCCAAAAATGAACATTGGGCAAAAAAAGATTGGCCTCCGAGGAAGTATATGGTGGCTGGAGGACAAAAATTAATCAATGAATCTTTGGTAGCACATGCAGCTAGCTGTGTCTAGAGCTAGCATATTTTCGTGTGTGGGTCCTTGGGAGTGGAATAAGCTTCTGGGATATTTATGACAGCAAACATGTTTGAATAGTTTTAAGAAAATGTTGAAGAAACACCTCTTCTGCAAGATGAAATATGGGACTTGATTTATAGTTTTTTGATGCGAGGCACTGGTAGCCTCTTTGTAATTTTAGGAGGCTTTACATTATCACTGTTATGTTTTATTCATGTTCGATTTGTTGTACTGGATGTGATTCTGATTGTGTATGTATTCTATTGTGACCCACCTTGGGAAAGGCGGAGTATAAATAAATAAATACAAATAAAGTCACCACTACATATAAAACTAGGCGTGATGAAACAATTTGTAAAGGCTTTGAATAAAGACGGTTCATGCATTGAATACATGGAGAGGCATAATCAAAACATACATCTAAGTCCGATTTGGGCATAAGTCGCTAGACACCCAAAGTTGGCAGTGGGAAAATGCCCATTTTCAAAAAGTACATCCAGAATATTTTATCTTTCAAAAATCATCTATCTTAACATCCAAGCTATTGTTCATCCAAGTCCCAAACACCCAGAACAAGACTATTTGGACATGGGAAGGGCCAATCTTATAATGGACTGGCCACCCAGACAGGCAACAGAGCAGTGGGGCACCTTACCTTTTGGCTGTAGGTGGTACCTACATGGCAGTAGAGTAATATTTGTTTGGTTGGGTTTTTGTATTTTTTTGGGGGGGGGGTTTGATGGGCACACATGTTCTATCATAAATGTAGTGGTTAGAGTAGCTTATGGGCCTGGGTCCCCCTTTCTATGCTACACTAACCCACCCACCCCCAGGCTATTTAAGATACCTGTATGCAGCTCTACTAGGCTTTCCTATACCAGGTGCTGATGTACAGGTATGTACTTTTTTATTCTGAACTTGAGGGAGTGTGAGGGGGTCAGTGAACACTGGGGGAGTGAGTAGGGGTCTTTGTCTCTACAGTGGTTATCTGGTCACTTTGGATACATTTTTTTGGCACTTATTACTGTTTTTACTTCGTCTAACTCACAATGTTCAAGTTTCATCCAGGATGTCTAGTAAAACATTTGATTATCCCTGCAGGACGACTAAGTCTAGATCAGCCCCTACCCTGCCTACATGAAACATAGAAACATATAGAAACATAGAAACATAGAAGATGACGGCAGAAAAGGGCTACAGCCCATCAAGTCTGCCCACTCTGCTTACCCACCCCCTGTCTATGCCCTAATGACCCAATTTCCTTATCTTGACCCTCGTAGGGATCCCACATGGGTATCCCATTTATTCTTAAAGTCTGGCATGCTGTCTGCCTCGATCACCTGCACTGGAAGTTGTTCCAATGATCAACCACTCTCTCTGTGAAGAAGTACTTTCTGGTGTCGCCATGAAATTTTCCGCCCCTGAGTTTGAGCGGGTACCCTCTTGTGGCCGAGGGTCCCTTGAGAAAGAAAATATCATCTTCCACTTCGACACGTCCCGTGAGGTACTTAAATGTTTCGATCATGTCTCCCCTCTCCCTATGTTCCTCGAGAGTGTAGAGCTGCAATTTGTTCAGTCTCTCTTCGTACGAGAGACCCTTGAGCCCCGAGATCATCCTGGTGGCCGTCCGCTGAACCGATTCAATTCTGCGCACATCTTTACTGTAATGTGGCCTCCAGAATTGCACACAGTACTCCAGATGAGGTCTCACCATGGCCCTGTACAACGGCATTATGACTTCAGGCTTTAGGCTGACGAAACTTCTATTAATACAACCCAATATCTGCCTTGCCTTAGATGAAGCCTTCTCCACTTGATTGGCAGTTTTCAAGTCTGCACTGATGATTACTCCTAAATCTCGCTCTGCTGCGGTCCTAGTTAAAGTTTCTCCGTTCAAGAAGTACGTCCTGCATGGATTTCCGCTTCCGAGGTGCATGACCTTACATTTCTTAGCATTGAAGCCTAGCTGCCAGGTTGAGGACCAACTTTCCAATGTAAGCAGGTCCTGTACCATATAATTCTGTAAACTGCATTCACTTACTATATTACATAGTTTGGCGTCATCGGTGAATAGTGTTATTTTACCTTGAAGCCCTTGAGTCAGATCCCCTATGAATATGTTGAAAAGGAGTGGACCCAGGACCGAGCCCTGCGGCACTCCACTGGTCACCTCCAATGTTTTAGAGAGGGTACCATTAACCACCACCCTCTGAAGTCTGCCACTCAGCCAATCATTGACCCATGCAATTAGTGTCTCTCCTAACCCCATCGATTCCATCTTGCTTAGCAGCCTGCGGTGTGGGACACTGTCAAAAGCTTTACTGAAGTCCAGGTACACGACATCCAAAGACTCTCCCAAGTCCAACTTTCTTGTTACCCAGTCAAAGAAGCTGATGAGATTGGATTGGCAGGACCTACTCTTGGTGAATCCATGCTGACTGGGATCCCGAAGATTCCCTTCATTCAAGATCGTGTCCAATTTGCTTTTAATTAGTGTTTCCATGAGTTTGCACACTATTGATGTGAGACTCACCGGTCTATAATTCGCAGCCTCTGCCCTGCAACCCTTTTTATGCAGAGGAACGACATTAGCTAATTTCCAGTCCAGGGGAACTTTCCCCTTACTTAGGGAGAGAGTGAATAGCTCAGCCAATGGTTTCACCAGGACATCACTCAATTCTCTGAGCACTCTTGGGTGCAAACTTTTAATTCCATATGCATCTTGCAGAACCCTTCGATCTAGTAATCAAAACCTGCTCACTATTCCTCCAATAAGAGAACTCTTTTACAACACAACACGCAAATCCATCTTCTCTGTCACAGCTCCCACACTGTGGAATGCTCTTCCCACTGATCTTCGTCTAGAAAACTCTTTAGATAAATTCAAATCCAAACTTAAAATGTTCCTCTTTAAAGACGCCTTTACCTTGTAAATACTATTTCCTTTGAAATGTGATTATCCTTTACAGAAATCTTTAAGATAACCAAAACGATTTTCTTTAGAAGCGACCTCCCCAGCCTAATTGTATCTTCCTCTCCCATTTCCCTCTTTTATTTTTATTTTCATTTTCATCTCGATGTATTTATTACTTTTTCCTTCCCATCCTTTCCTAATGTATCATGTATGTTCATGCGTAAATGTTTCCCCTTTTTTTTAGCTTAGACAAGTTTTTATTCTTTTTTTTAACTTTTACTACATATTATTGTAAACCGTTTAGATACCTGTATGATAAATGGCATATCAAAATAAAAAAAATGCCCCAAGGGCTTTTGAGTACAAGTTGTCTTCATACCTCTTGCAGTTTTATGATACTATTATTTAAAAGAAAAAATTCACATGCATAATTTTATTATTTCCTAAAAATAAACATTTAGGGCTCCTTTTACAAAGGTACGCTAGCGTTTTTAACGCACGCACTGGATTAGCGTGTGCTATAGCGCATGCTAGCCAAAAATCTACCGCCTGATTTTAAGGCCAAATGGGATAGACTCGTGGGATCTATTCACAGAGAAAGGTAGGGGAGGGTCATTGGGGTGGGCAGACTAGATGGGCCGTGGCCCTTATCTGCCGTCTATTTCTATGTTTCTATGTTTTAGTGGCTAACGCACTTGGCAATTTAGTGCACGCTATTCCGTGCGTTAAGGCCCTAGCGCACCTTTGTAAAAGGAACCCTTAGATATTTTTCCAAGAAGACAAGAGATTTATCTGAGATGTCAACAAATATAATTTTTATAGCCACATCGGTTCCCTGCCACCTGTAGGTATTGCTGCTTTTTTGTATCAGAACCATGTTCAACAGCAGAAAGATAGTGGAAGTTCTAATTAAAACTCCATTCAAGTAAACGTGCTGTTTTCATGTCTGAAAGAATTGGGAAGTTCATCAATTTCATTATCAAGCTGATAAAATCAGAGGAGCTAAAAAGAAACCTTTTAAATATGTAAAGAAGAAAGATATATTTAAATTCTCATGGACCTTGCACACTAAGGCACAGCTCCTGGAGGAAGGCAAACACGGAGGACCATCTGTTATTTTTGTCTGTGGTGTAGCGACTTCCCCTCGAGACTCTTTGACAGGAGCCAAACATTGGCAACTGCTACATTGAGAACTGTCAGCTAGCAGCCCAGGCTCCATTTCTCTTCTTACTCATTCTGCATGCTAAGTGGCTGTTGCAGACCCAGAAGTGGCTCTATACATATTAAAATAAGCTATGCTTTTTCCTATCCTAGCGTTTAAATTACAGTGAAATGAAGAGAAGCATCCAGGAATACATGAAAAGGAAAGAAAGAGAGTCAGTGAGGAAAAATATAGTGATAGGGGAGGAGAAAGCTGGAAGAATTTTTACTGGAACAGAGTGAAATCAGAGATTCAGCTCCAAACAACATTTGTCAGGTACTTTATTTGGGACGGGTATTTTTCCAATGTTTATCTTAACTTGCTTCGAAAAATGTAATTCAGGGATAGCTCTAGAGCTAATGGTATACTCAGCTTTTCTACTCTGAGGTGTGCTGAAGTAACAGTTTACACCAGTGGTCTTCGCTAATTTTTAAGCGAGGGCCATTTTGGGTCTAAAAGGGCTGAAGGAGAACCAACAAATATCTTCCAATAATGCTTCAGGACATTCATTCCTACCAGAACACCTGACCTCACACATGCAGAACACAGATAAACCTTATGCAAATACAGGATCATAGAAACATGATGGCAGATAAAGGCCAAATGGCCCATCCACAGCATCCACTGTCTCCTAAAACTAAAAGTCCTAATATACACAAACAAAATCCTAGGATGTCAGACTTTGCATGCAGTATACCAGAGAAATAGAAACAAATGTAATTCTTCCTGAACAGTGCAAAATGTAGACAAAACAGATGTAAATTCTCAAAATTGACATATTTCAATCACTAAATTGAAAATAAAATCATTTTTCCTACCTTTGTTGTCTAGTGATTTTATTTTTCTAATCATCTTTTACCCAGACTCTGGTTGTACTTCCTGCCTTTGCTTTTAACTCTGTTTCCAAAGCTTTCTTATACATATGGCCTTTTTCTCTTCTTCTCTTTCTACCCTATATCCATCTTTTCTTAAATTTTTCTGCAAATCTATCTACTTTTCCATGTCTTCCCTTTCCATCTATCCATGTGTACCATCTCTTCCCTCTCTGCCCTTCCTCTCCCCTCCATCCATATTTACCTTACCTCCCTCTTCTCCATTTCCATCTTTTCTTAAACAGCATTTCTTTCATCTCTCTTCCCTTCACCCCCCCTCCATCCCTGTGCACCATCTCATCCCTCTCTCTCCCCTTCCTCTCCATTGCCCCTCTGGTGGTCTAATATCTTTTTTCTCTCCCTCCCATCGTATGGCATCTCTCTATCCTCCTTCCCTTCCCTCCTACCCCTTTATAGTCTGACATCACTCTGTCCTTCCTTCCCTCTCCCCCTTACTCTAGTCTGGAATCTCATTCTCCTTCTTCCCTTCCCTGGTCTGGCATCTCTCTCTCCTTCCCTTTCCCCTCCATCTTCTTTTTCCTCCTTCCTGTGGTCTGGCATCTCTCTCCTCTCTTTCTCTTCCCTCTTCCTCCCTACCATGGTCTGGCATCTCTCTGTCCTTTCCTCCCCCCTACTTTAGTCTGGACTCTCTCTTTCCTCCTTTCCTTCCCCCTCCAATAGTCTGACTTCTCTCTCTTTCCCTTTCCCACTTCCTATGGTCTGGTATCTCTCTCCTCTCCTTCTCGTCCCTCCTCTTCCTCCTTACCATGGTCTGACATCTTTGTCCTCCCAATCCCTTCCCTCCTCCCCCTCCCTATCATTGTCTGGCATGAAATGGGATGAGTTATCATAGCTGTTTCATCATGAGATGTTTCAGCACAGCTGTGATGAAACGGCTGCGATGAATCATCCCATTCTAGACAGAGACCCCTCAGCCATGCAATGAACCGGTAGCAGCTTCTACCCTCAGGGCCTAGGCTCTCTGTCAGCCATTGCCACAGAGAGCTGAAGGGCACAGCAGCTCCGGTGGCAGCCACTCCAGGGCTGATGCTTGGAGATCTAATTTTAGGGGTGTGGGGGTATCACCCCCCAAATGCTCAATCGGATTCATTGCGGTCAGTTCATCACACTGAAATGGCCGCAATGAACTGGCTGTGAAGAAACAGCCAAAATTAATCATCCTAGACCCAGTCTGGCATCCCCCCTTACCTTTCCCTTCCCTCACCCAGAGGTCTGGCATCTCTCTTTCTTTCCTCCCCATCCCTGCAGTCCAGCATCTCTCTAATAACCCTCCTCCCACAATCCCTCCCTGCAGGATCTGGTACTTGCTCACCCTTATCCTCCCCAGCAGCTACTCTTTCACTCTTCGGGCCACCAACTGTGTGAGTGAAGTAAACATGCTACCTTAGGCAGCCTGGAAGCTTTTCCTCTGCTACTGCTTCCCACCTATGTAGGACTAGGACTAGGCATGTGATGAAACTACTAAGTAGTAGATTTAAAACAAATGAGACAAAATATTTCTTCACACAACGTGTAATTAAACTCTGGAATTCATTGCCGGAAAATGTGGTGAAATCAGTTAGCTTAGCAGGGTTTTAAAAGGTTTGGATAATTTTCTAAAAGAGAAGTCCATAGGTCATTATTGAGATGGCTTAGGGAAATCCACTGCTTATTCCTAGGATAAGCATAATGGGTTGGCCATTGTTGGAAACAGGATACTGGGCTTTGGTCTGTCCAAGTATGGCAATTCTTATGTTCTTATCAGAGGGAAAGCTTCTGGACCACCAAAGACAGACTGTTTAGTTCACTCATGCTGCTGGTGGCCTGAAGAGTGGCTACCCAGAAGAAGTGTGAAGAAAGGTCCCCCAGAAGGTCTCCATGGGCCATCATTGGTTCATGGGCCTTGCATTGAAGACCACTTATTTACACTGTTCACTTCCAACTCTTTTTCTATTGTTTCTTTAACTTGAAAACTAATAGAGATGTGCTTTGCCTCCCAAAATTTGATTTCTTGGGTATAGCTTTTTTCAATTTGGTTCACATACTAATTTTTTATGTCCTCATAAATATATAAGCTAACCAAAACTGAAACTGACACCATTAAAAGCTTATCTGGTTGTGTGAATGTAGATCAGTGAGGGCTGCTATGGATTGTCAAAGCTAGCAGTCTATATTCAAGCCAGAATATAGCAATTTAAATAATGAATGATCATAATTTACTTCCAAGCAAAATAGCTTCCACAAACATGAAACACAGCTAATAAAAACTGAAAGTAAAAGCCACAGTGGCTATAAAATGGCTGACTTTGCGCCACATATGTTGTGACAACTGATGTCATAATGCAACAGAGCAGCTCTATGTTCCCCTTGCAAAACCAAAATTGAACAAAGGTAGAAATAATCCCCCTCCCCCCCTCACACACACACCTTCACTAAACCACGATTGCGGTTATTAGCACAGGGAACTGCGCTGAATGCTCCGCACTGCTCCCAACGCTCAAAGGAACTCTATGAGCATTGGGAGAAGTGCGGAGCATTCAGCGCGCTACCCTGCACTAATAACCGCTATCGCGGTTTAGTTAAAGGGGGGTAAATTAGCAAAACTGGCAATGAACAAGAATGAAATGAACAAGATAAGCAAAAAAGAACAGATGACAAAAGAGGTATATAAAATGAGGAAAAAGGTGGGAAGACAGGCCCAGAAGTCAAGAAAAAAAATTTAAGAAAAGAGTTATATTTTACTCTTAATTTACTTTTCTTTCTAGATTAAATTTAAAAAGTTATATAAACAAGTCTTTGTTTTGTTTATACATTTATTTAACTAACCCCCTCTTCTATTAAACTGCGCTAGCAGTTTTTAGCACAGAGAGCCATGCTGAATGGCCCGCGCTGCTCCCGACACTCATAGAAATTCTATGAGCGTCAGGAACAGCACGGGCCATTCAGCGTGGCTCCCCGTGCTAGAAAACTGCTAGCACAGTTTAATAGAAGAGGCCCTAAGTATCTGTATGCAAATGCTAGAAACCTAAAAAATAAAGTAGGAGCATTAGAGTATATAGCACTGAATAATGAGATAAATATAATATGTATCTTGGAGACCTGGTGGAAGGAGGACAATCAATGGGACACTGTTATCTGGGTACAAATTATATCGCAAGGATAGAGTGGATCAAATTGGAGGGGGGGTGTTTGCGCCATATGTTAAAGAGGGAATTGAATCAAATAAAATAAACATTCTGCATGGCATAGATAGCAGTGTAGAATCCTTATGGATAGAAATTCCATATGTGAAGGGATGGAATATAAAGGTTGGGTTATACTACCATCCCCCGGGACAAAATGAGCAGACAGATGAAGAAATGTTTTCAGAGATTAGAAAAGCTGGAGAAATGGGCAATACTATAATAATGGGTGATTTCAATTACCAAAGAAAAAGCAAAAATTATGCTTGACACAGTAATGATCACTCCACTGACCACTATGTAGTACAATATAGGGTGAGAGAGAAATGCAGTATTTTGCATTAGGCTAAACATAGCGCATAAATATGTGGAGAAAAAGCCTTAGTTAATGCTTCAGGGGCTCAAAAAAACTCCACAGCAGTGTTTACTGCAATTCTTTAAATATGTGGAGAAAAAAGCCTCAGTTAATGCTTCATGGGCTCAAAAAAAACTCCACAGCAGTGTTTACTACAGTTTCATTACAATGTCCATATAGTGTTTCATTCGCAGGATCAGTCAGCATCAAAATCAGAAAGCTAACGCTACAGTGTACTAACACCAAGCACTGTTGAAACAAAGCAGGAAAAACTTATCTGTAATTTCATTCAGGCACAATGCTGCTGCTTGCTTCTTCCACACACCAATACCCCAACAGGGAGTCCCCGTTTCGCCGGTCAGGGCTGCGTCAGGAGATAACAACACTCCAGCTGCAACGCTCACACACGCTGCAGCAAGCTTGAGCTAATCCACACCCGGTTTCAGTGGTCAGTGGAGTGATCATTACTGTGTCAAGCATAATTTTTGCTTTTTCTTTGATAATTGAATTATGCTCTATTGATTTCAATTACCCCAACATTGACTGGTTAAACGTTACATCGGGGAGTATTAGGCAAGTAAAATTCCTAGATGTCATAAATAACTGCTTCTTGAAGCAACTGAGCTGGGAACCAACAAGAGGGGGTGCTATTTTAGATTTGGTCCTTAGTGGAATGCAAGACATAGTACGGGAGTTAACTGTGTTGGATCCTCTGGGAAACAGTGATCAAAACGTGATCGAATTTGAGCTGATACCAGGAGTAATGTCGCAAAAGAATTTTACTGTAGAGGCGTTTAATTTTCGAAAGGGCGACTATGATAAAATAAGGAAAATGGTTAAAAAGAAGCTAAAATGATCAGTTGCAAAGGTTAGGACTGTAAACCAGGCGTGGATGTTATTTAAAAATGCTGTTGGGGAAGCCTAGACCAGATGTATTCCATGTATCAGCAAAGGTGGAAACAAGAGCCAGCGTGGTTAAAAGGTGAAGTGAAAGAGGCTATCAGAGCCAAAAAAAATCCTTTAAAGAATGGAAAAAGGATCCAAATGAAGAAAATAAGAAGAAATACTGGCAAGTTAGATGCAAAGCATTGATAAAGACAGCTAAGAAAGAATATGAAGAGAAACTTGCAAAAGAGGCAAAAATGCATAGCAATTTTTATAGGTACATCAGAAGCAGAAAACCTGTGAGGGAATCTGTGAGACCGTTGGATGACCGAGGAGCGAAAGGGGTGCTCAGGGAGGATAAGGCCATAGCGGAAAGACTGAATGAATTCTTTGCTTAGGTCTTTACAGAAAAAGTTGTAAGAGTTCTCCCTGAACCAGAAATGGTTTTCAAGGGTGATGATGCAGAGGAACTGTAAGAAATCTCGGTGAATCTGGGAGATGTACTGCGCCAAATCGACAAGTTAAAAAGTGATAAATCGCAAGGACCTGATGGTATACATCTCATGGTACTAAAAGAACTCAAACATGAAATTACTGACCAGCTGTTAGTGATCTGTAACTTGTCACTAAAATCGTCTGTAGTACCTGAAGATTGAAGGGTGGCCAATGTTATGCCAATTTTTAAAAAGGGCTCCAGGGGAGATCTGGGAAATTACAGACCAGTAAGCCTCACTTTAGTGCCGGGCAGAATGGTAGAAACAATTATGAAAAATAAAATTGTGGAACACGTAGCATGAGACACAGTCAGCATGGGTTCAGCCGAGGGAGATCTTGCCTCACAAATTTGCTTGACTTCTTTGAAGGTGTGAATAAACATGTGGATAAAGGCAAGCCGGTTGATATAGTGTATTTAGATTTTTAGAAAGCTTTTGATAAAGTTCCTCATGAGAGGCTCCTGAAAAAATTAGAGAGTCATGGGATAGATGGCAGAGTTCAGTTGTGGATTAGAAATTGGTTATCGGATAGAAAACAGAGGGTAGGGTTAAATGGTCATTTTTCTCAATGGAGGCGAGTAAACAGTAGAATGCCGCAGGGGTCTGTACGGAAACCGGTCCTATTTAACTTATGTATAAATGATCTGGAAATTGGAACGACAAGTGATGTGATTAAATTTGTAGATGACACTAAACTATTCAAAGTTGTTAAAATGCATGTGGATTGTAAAAAATTGCAGGCAGACCTTAGGAAATTGGAAGACTGGACATCCAAGTGGCAGATGAAATTTAATGTGGACAAATGCAAAGTGATGCACATTGAGACGAATAACCCAAATCACAGTTACCAGATGCTAGGGTCCACTTTGGAGGTTAGCTCCCAAAAATCGGATCTGGGTGTCATTGTAGACAATACAATGAACCCTTCCACCCAATGTGCGGCAGTGGCCAAAAAAGCAAACAAGATGCTAGGAATTATTTTAAAAAGGGATGGTTAACAAGACTAAGAATGTTACAGTGACTCTGTATCACTCCATGGTGCGACCTCACCTGGAGTGCTGCGCTCAGTTCTGTTCCTTATCTCAAGAAAAATATAGCGACACTAGAAAAGGTTCAAAGAAGAGCAACCAAGATGATAAAGAGATGGAACTCCTCTCTTATGAGGAAAGACTAAAAAGGTTAGGGCTCTTCAGCTTGGAAAAGAGACAGCCGAGGGGAAATATGATTGAAGTCTACAAAATCCTGAGTGGAGTAGAATGGGCACAAGTGGATCGATTTTTCGCTCCATCAAAAATTATAAAGACTAGGGGACACTCGATGAAGTTACACTGAATTACTTTTAAAACCAATAGGAGGACATTTTTTTTTCACTCAGAGAATAGTTAATCTCTGGAACGCGTTGAGAAAGGATGTGGTAAGAGTGGATAGCGTAGCTGGTTTTAAGAAAGGTTTGGACAAGTTCCTAGAGGAAAAGTCCATAGTATGTTATTGAGAAAGACAAGGAGGAAGCCACTGCTTGCCCTGTATTGGTAGCATGGAATATTGCTACACCTTGGGTTTTGACCAGGTACTAGTGACCTGGATTGGCCACTGTGAGAACGAGCTACTGGGCTTCATGGACCATTGGTCTGACCCAGTAAGGCTATTCTTATGTTCTTATTGCCTTTGCAGTGGTACTTAATGATGAGTTATATTCAGGTATACTCTTGTAATAAGCACTGGCAAATACATATATTTGGCTAGCATTCTAAAATAGAACTCTTTCACATGACTGCCAGTTTACCAAGTTCCAGAAGGGAGACTTTTGGCCATGCCTCATTTTAAAATTAATCACAAAACAGTGTGGTGTGTACAGTCCCTATTCTACCCATTAGAATCAGCACTAAAGATCCCATAATGTATCAAAATAAGGTTATCCGGAATCCATGACTATCCAAAAATATCCCTCCTGGAACTGAGTAACTTAGCAGCTCTGCTTTCCACTTTGAAGATGTTAGAGAAAGCGGCATTAAAAAAAGTAGCTAACCCTGAAATTATACAGAAAATATGAACTGACAATCTAATAAGCTTTGTATGTAGGCTAAGCACATATGCCTTGAAAGAAATGGAGTAAATGTTGAAAACATTAAGAAATTATCTCTGACAAGGTCAAAATATATATCAAGGACACAGATGTTTGCAAGAATCCAGTAGGATATCCTATAAATCTTCAGACACACGCCCTTCCCCCCTGTTAGAGGAAAGGAATGCAGTTTGAGATGTAAAAGCATTCATCTGAAAAGAGCAGGTGGGTTGTCACAAAACAGCTGTGAAAGAGGAAAAATATATGCTTGAAAGCTGAAGCAAAGAACAAGGGGGGATGTGACAAACATCTCTACCTCAGAAAGAAAACCACAAGGATATAAACTCCTTATTAATCCTCTGCTTCTTGTTGTGCCCCAAATGATAGAATGTCAGTCACTCATTTGTAACAAAATAAACTTTGCAGGTTCCCAAAACTAGTATACAGTAGATGACTAAAATTGTTGGCACTGCAGAAGAATTAAGAAGAAAGCATTTGCGGTCAGTGATGTCAGTACTCAGCACACCTGTGAGACCTGGCACCAAGCATTGCAATGGAGGAAGGAGGGAGGGCAACAGTGTCAGAAAATTAGTTCACATTGGCTTGAATCATGAGAGATGAAGAAAGGAGCTAGATTGGGTGTTAGAACTCAGGGAAAGAAGAGGCCTGTGATAGAGAGATTCAGGAAGCCAGGATTAGATGTGAGGCAAGTAGGCATGAATTTCTTTTCTTTTTTCCCATAAAATTTAATTGAAAATTTTAAAACATTAGTACAAGAAAAGCTAAACATGGTCCATAACATAATTATTAAATAAGCACATATTGAAAAAAATAAAATAACAAAAATGGAAGCACAGTACATACATATACAATATCTGGAAAAATAATAATAGTTTCAAGTTTCAAGTTTATTGGTTTTTAATATCCCGATCATAAAACAAATATCTGACCGGTTAACAATAAAATTTGAAATAGGAAAGGAAGAATAGTTTAATGGTGTATTAGAAAGATTAGTAAGAAAAATAAAAAAAAAAGAAAAAACATATAAAACATACGGACAAACCTGACAATGAGGATGAGTGGGGAGGAAGGGAAAAGTTACATAATCTTAGAAGAAATGGGATAGAGGGAAGGGATATAACACGAGGGGTAAGGGTGCGTGGTATGAGAGATATGCGCTGAAGAGAAGGTTAGTTTTGAGAAAGAGATCAACAAGTGAACCAAGAAAAGATTAGGATTTGGCAAAGGCATCATGAAATAGATAAGTTTTAAGATTAGTCTTAAATTTTGGTAATTGGATTTCATCCCGAAGAAATTGAGGGAGAGAATTCCATAATGTGGGGGCAGTTATAGCAAAGTTAGTATTTCTAGTGTAGTAGGATTCTTTTAAAGAAGGAATGAAAAGCAGTTTTTGATCAGTTGATCTTAAGGAACGGGAAGAACTTTGGGGGATTAATAGTTTATCTAGAAATAAGGGCAGGTGAGAATGTTTAATTTTAAAAGTAAGCAGTATGATTTTATAAATTATCCGATGGGTGACTGGGAGCCAATGAGCCTCTTTAAGAAGAGGAGTGACGTGTTCGAACTTACCAATTCTGTAAATAAGTTTGATTGCGGTATTTTGAATGAGTTGTAACCGTCAAAGTTCTTTTTGGGGGAGTCCATTTAAAAGAGAGTTACAGTAGTCTAAGTGGGAGATGACTAAGGAATGAATTAAGGTATTAATCGAGTCAGTAGTTAAAATAGATCTGAGGGAACGAATGATACGTAATTTGAAGAAACAAGTTTTTACAACAGAACTTATGTGGTCATGAAATGTGAGTTCGCTGTCTATAGTGACGCCTAATGTAATGTAATGTAATGTATTGTAATAATTTTATTTTAGTATCCATGCGTATAGGTGTGGATTTGATGTAAATTGTTCCTGGTAATATTTCAGATTTTTTAATGGGGAGAAGGAGACCGCAGGATTTGTCGACGTTGAGTGAGAGTTTGTTGGAGAAGAGCCAATCACTTAAGATATCCAGTTTAGTGTTTAGATCAGTAATATCTAAAGGGTTTCAAGTGTTAATCGGGTAGAGCAGCTGTATATCGTCAGCGTAGGCGAAAATAGAGAATCCTAAAGATTGAGCAAGAGAGAGAAGAGGGGATAGAAAGATATTGAATAATAGCGGAGATAAGATGGAGCCCTGAGGAACTCCAAAATAAACTTCTAAGTATCCATAAAGGGCTCAATACATTGAGGAAGAAAACATTGTAATATTAACAATCATGAGAATTAGAGTCACAGTAAGATAGAAGAGACCAGGTTTTTTGATAGGGACTCTAGAGGTCCCTATCCTGTCTGCCAAAGCAAGTTAACAAAGGGACATTCATACAACATATGTATCAATGAGCCTGGAAGTTGCTTACAATTCCAACATATATTAGATGGTACCAATCCCATTACCGAGAGTAGGCATGAATTTCTTCCAAAAGATAGTAAATGAATCGTAAAATAATTTTTAAAAAACCCAAGAAAATGATAGATGAGAAGGCCAAAGAGAAGCTCAAGAAGAGATACACAGTTACAATGTGGAGCAAGTTTAAGGGGGAGGAAGCTATAAAACTACATTAGGTAGCATTACCATATTTTGAGAGACAAAACCCCAGATACATGGCCCCGGCCTCTTTCACCTCCAATCCTGTCCTGTTCTACCCTAGCCCCACCCCCCACAAAGCCTCCTCTCTTCTTCCCTGATGAGCTCCGGCCACGTCTGGAGGGCCTGAGCATGCGCAGATGGGTGTGACATCATTTGCGCATGGTCAGAGACCCTCCAGATGCGACCGGAGCTTACCAGGGCTTTCCAAAACCCAGACAAACTGCTGGTTTTGAAAAGTCCATCCAGGCACCTGGACAGTCCTCTATAAAGAGGACATGTCTGGGTTTTCCCAGACATCTAATAACCCTAACATTAGGGCCTAAAGTCACATTTGCCCCTTGTCTTACAATGATATTTAGGTCACCACAGGTTACATAATAACGAGATGCAAAATATTCAAATGCATATAAAGTAGTTCATTACTATGTAAAAAATAGAATGCAATATGTGGCATAGAAACATGACTCCTAGTGATAGCAGTGCAAGACTACTTCTAGAGACACCATTTTGGAGATGGCAGCTACAGGGCAGGAGAAACTATGAATTGCTCCTGCCTGAAGACCACTGGACCACCAGGGAAAATGTGATAGGGCCCACAGGGATGGGGAGTGAGAGATATGATCAGGAGAGGGGAAGCAGCACCAATCCTTTTAGCTATGGACTGGGAGTTTTGGGCCAGGGCTTTGAGGACTGATAATCTTGGAACAGACCACTGCAACTTGTTCATTACAGGTCTCCTACTACAATCTGTTCAAAATTATTCACGACTTAAGTGAGTCTCACAACACTGATAGAAGATAGCCGGATGTTAAGGTCCACCTTGGGGGTTAGGGCCCAAGAAAAGGATCTGGATGTTGTTGTAGACAATGCAATGAAACCTTCTGCCCCAGAACTCCATTTATTAGGTATAATACTCTTATCTGTATCCTTCTCCTCCATTACCAACTTCAAACTCTGTTCTTTCCAAATTGCTATACTGTATACCTGGAAAAGACTTCCTAATTTGGTACATCATGCTCCATCTTTGGCCCTATTCAAATCCAAACTGGGTTGCTTTTAACACTTAACCCCTTATTTACCTGTTTAATACCCATTATAAATATAACCCCCTAATCTAGGTTCTTTAATGCAAGGTCCAGAGGCTGACGGTAGCCCCCATGTTTTCTGCTTTTTCCCTACTCTTCTACCATTCTGCCAGGCTCAAGACAGAAAGAGGACAGTGTGAGTGGGGGGGAGGGGGAGCCACATGCATGAAGGAAAAGGCATTTCTCAATAGACAAAAGAGAATTAATTTGAAAATGTTCACAACCTTGATGATATCTCCCAATTCATTTTGAAGGTAGGCCAGTGGAGATAGATGTAATTGACAATCTAGGGCTATACCAAATATCCGTATTCAATTCATATTCCTCCAAATAGTAATTTAAATTTGAATTCAAATATTCAGGGTTCTATGATGCTAAATCCTACTGAAATAAACACAATCTCTGATTTCACATTGTGTCTTTTATTATTTGTTATGTTAGAGCTCAATGACTATTATTCGTATTTGGTCGAATAATATTTTTCATTATTCATATTCAGCCAAATAGTAAAATACGCTTTTGCTACAGCTCTCATAAGCCAAGTTGACACACAGGGGTCAGCGGACCCCGCATGGCAAGATATTTAGCTGCTCTCCTTCAGCTTAGTACAATCCAAAGTGGCCTCAACTTAAAATTTAATGAATTCCACTGCCCTAAAAGGGCTGCCTCTTTAATTAATTTCAGGAAATTGATTAAAACGGTACTGTTTGAGCGATATTATTCATGCAACGAGGAGAGGCGAGTTGCTGTACTGTTGAAAAGGATTGTTGTACTTGATTCTAAGTACTGTACTCATTTGATAGTGGCCTGTTTTTAGAAAGTTTAGTGTTTTTGTAGGTTTTAAATTATGAGTGTATTTTGTAACTCGCTCAGAATTGCAGGATGTGGCGATTAAGAAATGTTTAAAATAAATAAATAATCCCTTATTTGTCCTGTTTGACTGCCTTGAATAGATGGTCAGCTTTGTCATAGAAACATAGAAGATGACGGCAGAAAAGGGCTAGAGCCCATCAAGTCTGCCCACTCTGCTTACCCACCCCCTGTCTATGCCCTAATTTCTTTATCTTGACCCTCATAGGGATCCCACATAGGTATCCCATTTATTCTTAACGTCTGGCACGCTGTCTGCCTCGATCACCTGCACTGGAAGCTTGTTCCAATGATCAACCACTCTCTCTGTGAAGAAATACTTTTTGGTGTCGCCATGAAATTTTCCGCCCCTGAATTTGAGCGGGTGCCCTCTTGTGGCCGAGGGTCCCTTGAGAAAGAAAATATCATCTTCCACTTCAACACGTCCCGTTATGTACTTAAATGTTTTGATCATGTCTCCCCTCTCCCTACGTTCCTCGAGAGTGTAGAGCTGCAATTTGTTCAGTCTCTCTTCATACGAGAGACCCTTGAGCCCCGAGATCATCCTGGTGGCCGTCCGCTGAACCAATTCAATTCTGCGTACATCTTTACTGTAATGTGGCCTCCAGAATTGCACACAGTACTCCAGATGAGGTCTCACCATGGCCCTGTACAACGGCATTATGACTTCAGGCTTTCGGCTGACGAAGCAGGAACTGTCGCTTACATGTTAGTGTACAGCACCACATACATTTATTTATGCTTTTTATTTATCTATAATAATAAAACGCTAAGCGCGCATGCGCAATCTCACCGCGTGCTTCCCTGATCCCTGTTCTGTTGCGCTGTGCCGGCATGAGAACGTATGCGCGCTTACTACGTCACACATGGCAACTCGACGTTTAAGATCAGGAAAAGCGAATGGCCTGACACGCTGGAAGAACAGCATTAGCCCCCGAAGCTCCTCACCAGTCCAAACCCTCTCCAACCTCTGCTTCCTCACCGACACCGAAAAGCTGCAGTTGGGGCAGTCGGGGCCTCCCCCTGTGCCACTGTGCCCAACCCGCCTAGGCCCCGCTCCCTCTCGCGGCGCTGGCGGCGGCTGCCGGGAGGAGGGCTCCGAGCCGCTGAAGACTGTCCCCAAAACACCAGTGGAGAGTCAGGCGCTGCCCCTGCACAGGGCTGGCGACCTGAACATGTTCCGGATGGCGGCTGGAACCTTCACCGATGCCGAAGAAGCTGCAGCTGGGGCAGTCGGGGCCTCCCCCACCGCGTCCAACACGCCCAGGGCCCGCTCCCTCTTGTGCTCCAAGCACTCACTCCAGGTAGCTTAGAGCAGTGGTTCCCAACCCTGTCCTGGAGGAACACCAGGCCAACGGGTTTTCAGGCTAGCCCTAATGAATATGCATGAAGCAAATTTGCATGCCTATCACTTCCATCATATGCAAATCTCTCTCATGCATATTCATTAGGGCTAGCCTGAAAACCCGATTGGCCTGGTGTTCCTCCAGGACAGGGTTGGGAATCACTGGCTTAGAGGAATGGCTGGAGGGTGTCGTCCAGTGCTGCAGGTGAAAGGGGACTGCTTTTGTTGGAGAGGTATGCTGGGGGGCAGACAGCTTTGTTTGGGGGGGAAGACAGAAGGGGGACATGGAAAAACAGTCAGGGAGAGGGAAAGAGGATTGCTTTGGAGGGAGGGGTGTGCTGGGGGCAGACAGCTTTGCTCGGGGGGAAGACAGAAGGGGGTCACGGATAAACAGTCAGGGAGACAGAACGGGGCCACGGAAAAACAGACAGCGTCCAAGGATAGAGAAACAAATAAAAATAGACAGACAGACAGCGGCTAAGGGGAGAGAGAGAAAGAAAGAAAGACAGACACACATCTATTCTTAAAGACTAGTTTACCATATTTATATGCCACTTTTATCAAAGTGACACACGAAGTATATATAACAAAATAACAGTTACTTCAAAAAATAGTTCCATCCAATAACCCCCAAACACATACCCTTACATCCACTGTATTCACTCCAACCTACAATGCAACTGAGCCATGCAATCAGTCACCAGGAAAGGTGCATCTATTTCTGCACTGCAGAAATAAGTAATAGTAGTCTTTTGGAAATTTAGAATGTACTATAGAGTAATACTGAATAATTTTAAAATTCAAAAAATATAGTATGTGTGCCAGTGCTATATTTTTTTAAACCCTGTTGTAAAGACTAGACTAGTGTTTATTCATTTTTCTGTGGCCACAACCCCATTCACACACCCATAGAATACATGATCCCTAAACAGTATAGATCAGTGATATTTTATGAATGGCCTACACGGATCACAGTGGCATGCGGTCAGAGCCTTCAGTGAATACCCTACCTTTCAGCTAAAGTTTTTTTGTTTTGTTTACTTTTTGCTTGATGCAATTTGATTGGTTCAACAGGCTGCCAATTAAACTGCAACAGCAAAAAGTAAGCAAAAATAAAGCACAGCTGTCTGGGAATTCACCCAGTTCCCTGATGGCACTATTCTGATTGGTTGAAGAGGCAGCCTCTCCTGCTACCTGATCAACCAATCAAGTTCCATCAAGCAAAAATGGCCCACCCTCAGGGGATTCAGGGGGAAGTTATGAATCTTCTCAATGCTTTGATGGCAGTGAGAACAGACCTCAAGTGATCCCAGTCCAGCCCCACTTCTGACTGGGGCAGAACAGGATGCTACCTCTCCTCGGAGATGTGGAAAAAAGATACTGCCAGCAAGAGTTTGTTTAGCTTTGTGATTATTCTTGAAATCACTTTTTACCTGTGTGTAACAGAACATGCAGCTACTTCACCTGAGGGCAGCTATGTGGCTTTTGCTGCTTTCCCACATTGTACAAGGTAAGCATTAATATTCCAATATTACAAGTCATTACATAAAGAGTTGTAGCTTGTACAAAAAATGCATTCAAAAATAGGCAATGGTTTAAAATACATATTTAGTCCTTTTCCTGGGACAAGAAACACCAGTTGTTTTCCTGGCATTTGCTGCACAGTGTTAATTGCATCCATTCCAGACTGCATTCTCATAAAGCATGAGTATTAATTTCTGTATGCTAAAACTAGAGATATTTTCATATGAAATTGTGTGTTTTAAAGATCAGTCTACTAGTTCACTGCCTCTGATTTTGTTTTTCTTGCAAAATAACAGATCCCCCCTCTTTTGACGCTCCTCTGGTCAAACTGATCAGAAGTAAAGTGGGGAACAATGTGGCTGTGTGTACATATAGGCGATTCTCCTGGTACTGTAATAATCATGCATGCTGTTGAGAATAAGTATAAACTGGGACAGAACCTATTTATTAACAACACCCTATTCTCCTACTTTATGGTCTCCTTCCCCACCCCCACCCCCTCAAGTTCATTGTTGACTGGAAAATTCATTAATCTTGGTTGGCATATGTATATATCTATTCAACAAGCCTAAACATTATTTAAAGTAGTTACTGGTTGCCAGTTAGGGTATGATAAATCCACATGAATTAATAAGGAAATTTCCAATTAAAGCCTAAGAGGGCACTTGTAGAGAAGCATGCAGTAGTCTTTATTAATTTTTAAGCTGGAGCCACTTTGGATCCAACTGAGCTGAAGGAGAGCCACCAACTATCTTCCCATGTGAGGCTGTGACACTGCTGACCAGTGTAGGTCAATGACATCTACCCCACCAGCCTGTCTTCAGACTTTTTCTTGTGTGTATTCTGAAGAAGTTAGGCATTTCCATGTACATTTTCTTCATCTACTGAGAAATAACTTCTCTTTCAAGCATGTGCTTTTTCCTCCCATTCACTTTCCTCTTTGAGTCATGAGCTTGGATAGAGAGGCAAGGGGCTTCTTTTACAAAGGTGCGCTTAGCGCACGCTAAAATGCCGCACGCGATAGCTGCCTCCTTGTAAGCAGGTGGTAATTTTTCGGCTGGCGCACGCTAATCTTGTGCATGCGCTAAAAACGCTAGCGCACCTTTGTAAAAGGAGCCAAAGAGTAGCATAGAAACAGCCAGAATGATGGGGGCGTGCCACCCCAGAGGGCTTCAGGGGCCATCATTGGCCCCCTGGCCTTGCATTGAAGAACATTGGCCTAGAGGCTGTTCCTCTTTATGACTTACATCCTATCTTTACCTGTACATAAATATGTCTTTGTTTGTTTCTTTGATGTGCAAATGCTCTGTTATTCGGTTACCTTGAATACTTTGCCTATGTTTGCAAATGTGTTTGCAGCAAAGTCAGACTCTTATGATATGCAGGCCCGTAGGTTTTCTTGAGATTCTCACACATAGACTGTGCGGCAAAGGCAGAGAATTTTACAGTAGGTGTCTTTTATAATCCTGTGGCAGTTTGGTAGCACTGTTTCCTACATGTCATTTCACATTGCTGTGTGTGAACAAAAGATAATTTGGTTGAACATTAAACTAAACTAAACTAAACCTTAAGTTTATATACCGCATCATCTCCACGGAAGTAGAGCTCGTTTACAAGAACTTAAAAATGAGAAAGGGTAGGAAAAGGTTTACATAAGTTTATAAGTTGAGTGGAAAAGTAAGGGAAAAAAGAAATTACATGTTAGAGAAGAGCCAGGTTTTTTCTATGTTTCTATGTTTTATTTTTTTTTATTAGAATTTCTAAATTTGTTGCAGATACTAGTAACAATAAAAAGGAATATATCTTATAAAGAAAAGAAATACAAACCCAAATTACCACATAATTTCCTACAAGCCCACATCCAGGAGAACATAGGAGGTTTGATATACACACCAAAGAAATAAATGAATACATAAATCAAAACAGAGCAGGCAAAATTTTCTATCTAACCCTTTCAAACATTAATGTTTCAAAATGATCTGCTTCCTTTAACTTCAGAAAAGGCAGTGACTTTGCATTACAATTCTGGCCAAATATTAGGGCCTGATCTGGTGCAGATGTGCCTGCAAAACAAATACAAAAAATATAACTGGCTTCAAGAAGTAACCACTGTCATCAAAAGGAGCAAATTTATTATAGGTTCCATAATTTTTTAAAAAGTACATTCTTTAGCTTAAAATAAGCGAAGGAGGAGCCACCGGTTACAGAATCCATCCCCCCCCCCCCAACGACATTGGGGCAAGAGGGAGTCCAAGCCCTCTTGCACCGTGGCACCCCCGACCTCCCCGAAGACATCGGGGTAAGAGGGAGTCCAAGCCCTCTTGCCTCGCAATCCCCCCCCCCCCCGCCAAGTCCGATGGGGCCAGGAGGGAGCCCAAGCCCTCCTGCCCTGTGGCCCACGTTAGATAGATTGTGAGCCCACCGGGACAGATAAGGAAAATGCTTGAGTACCTGATTGTAAAACTGCTTAGATAACCTTGATAGGCAGTATATAAAATCCTAATAAAACTTAAACTTATCCCCATGGCCTAAGGCTCCTGAGCCTATTCTGGTTGGCCCAGGCACCTCAGGCCCCACCTGTGGGCGTGGTTTAAGCCGCCTGGTCCAATCCTGCCCCATTCCGGAGCCGGCTGGCCTCCCGGATGGGCGGGCTTGGCACCCGTCCGTCCAGCCAACATTGACAAGGTATGGAGGGTGGGATTGGGGGAAGGAGGGTCGAGGGGTCTGCGGGGGGGTCACGGGTTCGGCCGGGGGGCCAATCGGGGGTTCGGACGGGGGGGGGGGCAATTCGAGGGCAGGAGGGCCTGGGATCCCTCCTGCCTTTATTTTAGTGGGGGGGGGGGGGTAGGGGGTCCACCTGGGCAGGAGGGGTTGGACTCCCTCCTGGCCCCATCGGACTCAGGGGAATTAGAGATCGCAGGGCAGGAGGGCTTGGTCTCCCTCCTGCCCCGAACATAATCGGGGGGACCGCCGGGCAAGAGGGCTTGGGCTCCCTCCTGCCCCGATAGTGTGTGTGTGTGTGGGGGGGGTGATGTATCGCAGCAGGAGAGATTGGCCATCTCCCCTGCCCCGATGCGATCACTCCTCTACCCAAACAGCCACAACCTGCGGCAGGAGAGATTGGGCATCTCTCCTGCCACGAGTCGCGGCAGTTCAGGTAGAGGGGTGATCGCATCGCGGTATGGGAGATGAGGCATCTCTCCTGCCACGATGGTTGCGGTGGGAGGGGCCTAGGTTGCCGGGCCACTGAACTGATCGCGCCAGCCACGATCAGCTCAGTGGCCCCTTTTCGGAACTTATACCTGTTTTGACTTGGTCTAAGTCAAAACGTATAAGTGCCGACTAGGCAACCTGCCTAAAGTTTTGGTTATACCTGCTGCACGCCTAGGTCTAGGTCGGCCCACCTCCCCTCCTCTAAAATTGCCTCTTTTCTCTCTGTGCATTTAGAGGCAGGGGAAAGGCCTAAGCTGGTTTTAGATACTTCTAAAACCAGCTTTGATTATGGGTACTTGGATGATCAGGCTTTTTGATCATCCAAGTAGCCATTTAAGCCATTTAAGCACTTTTTAGATGTTGTTTTCTTTTGATTATGAGCCCCTGAGGCTAATAATGTAGTACTTACAGTATTTTGATATTGTCCTGGGACTCTTGGAGAAAGAGTAGCTCATGGCACAGAATCCCAGCGCTTTTCCGACCAAGAAAGGAGCAATGAGCAGGTCAAAGCACTGGTGATTTCAGCTATATGGTGACTGAATCTCCATTCACGCCACACCTGGAATAGTTTGCTAGACAGTGCTTCTCTCCAGTTTCAGAGAGAATCTTCAGTTCTACACCACATAATGAGAGGGCATAGGATGAAGTTAAGAAGCGATAGGCTCAGGAGCAGTGGCGTACCTAGGGTATGTGGCACCCGGGGCCCATAATTTTTTGACACCCCCCCCCCTTATGTAAAAAATATTTTTTGTAATAACCATGAAATTGAATAAATGGTCATAATAGAAACAGGCAGTGAAAATTTTCTTTTATTGAACCATTATTCCAAACATACCATAACATAACATAAATTATGTCTGAATTGTCATGACATCAGAAGTACATATGGAGTAGTTGCAGGTGATGCTTGGGACAGTTCTGATTGTGTTAGTTCGGTTTTATGTGTTTTTGAATAGAAGGGTTTTTATTTCTTTTTTGAAGGTTTTGTAGTTTGTGGTCGAGGTCAATAGATTGTAGAGTTGGGGGTCGAGTGTTGCAGCTCGAATGGCTAGGAAGTTGTCGAACTGTTTTTTTCTTTTGACGTTTTTGGATGGAGGGTGTGTGAATGGTGCGTGAGTTCTATGTCTGGTTGAGGTGGATTATTAATGCCAAAAACACATTCCTCCGAGACACCCGATTAGCCCTGTTTGAATTGGATTGTCCTTTTCTCTTTTTATCAAAAGTATTTTGAGGTCCCCAGTCCCCCCGATCTCCAAACTGTCGGACCGCTTCTAAGGCTTCCAAAATAGTCCTGTCTATTTGATTGATCAACAAAGTTATCATTACCTGTTTGTATGCCGGTGCAGCATACTTGATAATTTTATTTCTCATGGACACTGTAAAAGGTAATGACATATATGTGTCAGCATGACCTATTACTAAGGCTACCTTCATAGCCTCCTCCTTAATTCTCATTTGAGCATCTTTTAATGTATACCAAATTTTATCATTTGAGGGCCAATCAGATTCAAGTGGATATCGCCTCATGACACCCCTACTAATTATCTCTAGTAAAGACCATTGGGCATATTTTGCAGGATAAGGATCCTCCCGCAACGCATTTTGCACTGCTACTTCTTGACTAATTTGAACAAATTTAGGGGCATCTGTGGCATCCAACATAATCCCTGCTGCGCCCAGCTCATGCACCCGAACTACCCATTGTATCAGTGGTTCCTCAGGCCGCTGTGTAAAGCGTGCCATCGTATCCATGACTTTCTGTGGAGTAACATCCTCCATAACATTATTTCTAGTCAGATTTTCTCCTGTCTGCAGATTTCCCTATAATCTTTGTCTCCTCACAGGCTTTGCTTCTAAACTTTCTACCTGTTCTCCTTCAACACATATATCCTCCTCACTGTTATTAGAATTTGAATCCCAAATATCCCCATCCCGTTTGTTTGGATTCCAATCATCCGGCAGATAATAAATTAAGATTTTAACTTTTCTGTAACTCACTTTCCGCCTCCGTTTCTTGTATTTATATCGTGCACATCGCACAGCTGCCTTTTCTGTTACATTTTGATAGGTGTCCACCTTATCCATTAACAACTTATTCTGACATTGTAGCATTTTAATGGCATGCTGTTGATTACACCTTTTCTTTTCCAGCTCTCCTAATTTCAATTGTAATTCATGTTTAGCTTCATGCAAATTCCTCCAGTCTGACAAAATCATCCTTCCTTGTCTAGAAATTCCTTCTTGCTCTTCTCCTTTTGAGATTTTCACCTTTTGTAAGGAGGCACATAATTCATGTGGATCCCCATTTCCAAAAGTACAGGATTCACACAATCCTGCTTCTACAGACCACTCAGTGGCCATTAATTTACCTATACTGTCATTCCAATCGGGAATGGAGGGATTGGGAGCCTGCTCCTCAACCCCTTGTTTTTTAGGTAGCTTTTCTGACCACATTGATCACCCCACTTCTGGTACCAATATGTTCCGCCACTTATTTCTGTCAAATGGGATGATCAGTGACACTCAGAAAAGCACACAGACAATATAAAAGCATAAACAATAACCCTTTAATATATATATTTATATGAATATAAGAATAAAATAGCATCACCGTAATCCCAGGCAACGACCAGCAATGACCAGCCTTCACAATTGGGAATCCCTGCAATTGATAGGTGGATGGACACGGGAGACTGTCCCTTTAGACGTCTTGGATTCTAATGTTAGGGGCAGAATTCCGTCCTTATATAGGACGAAAACTGCTGAGTTCATAGTAAAAACAATTGGTCCTGCAGTAATCAGCGTCTTTTATTACGATTCAGGCACACCCGGTCCTGGTCTTTTGTTCTTTGTTTTGGCAACAGCCAGGTCAAGGAGGTCAAGATAGCAGATACTTGTTGTGGAAACCAGCTTCCCATCTGGTTTTACTGTCCTTTTGATGTTGTTTTGTCAACACCCAGGTCAAGGAGGTCAAGATAGCAGATACTTGTTGCGGAAACCAGCTTCCCATCTGGTTTTACTGTCCTTTTGATGTTGTTTTGTCAACACCCAGGTCAAGGAGGTCAAGATAGCAGATACTTGTTGCGGAAACCAGCTTCCTATATGGTTTTACTGTCCTTTTGATGTTGTTTGGGCAACCCCCAGTTCAAGGAGGTCAGGATATCAGATAAGCAGACTTGTGGATACATGTCAGTAGTATGCTGAGTTTCAGTTACCCCCCTGGCCATAGGCATAACACAGGGCAAGCAGATGTTTCCCCCATGTCTTAATAACAGACTATGGACTTTTCCTCCAGGAATTTGTCCAAATCTTTCTTAAAACCAGCTAAGCTATCTGCTTTTACCATAACTTCTGGCCACTTCATTTTTAAGCTGAGATCTTTCCTTCCAAACAGAGACTTTGCTAGATGTCAAATACAGCACAAGGTAACTTCACACGGACTTAGCTGTTCAGGAAATGTGAATCTCCTCATACACCCACCATATAGTGCAAAAATGTGCAAAGGTCTGGTTTTTTCTTTCGATCACTACATAGACTAATGCCACACAAGCAGCGCTGTTACAAACATATTCTGTAGGTCAGTGCTAAGGTTAACAAAGTTTCCTTCCTTGGATCAGAAGGAGATACTGACAAACCACTGGAAGAGATCCGAAAACAACTACCCAGGAACAACACCCAAAGACCCACTCAGTGTGTGAACCAGTTGAGTGGAGTGGACTAACTGGGGGGTGGAAATGGGCCCGGAGTTTGCTCAGCAGAATTTTCCAGATCACCTCTTCCTCTCAACACATTGACACGCTGCCACCACCACCACCACTAGGAACACCTCACCGGGTAGGCCAGCAATGTTATAAACTTTATAAAACACATTATTATATTTTCTTATAAAGCACATATTTTAACTGAACTCTCTGACATCCTCAGCCTTGCCATTCACAAAAATAGAAGGAAGAAAAGTTCCCATTTCCTGCTGTCTCATGTCCCCGGCCTATACAATATTTTTCTTCTGCAGAGTGCAGATCCTTCAAAAATCTGACCAAATCCTCATTTCACTTGCATTATAAAGTACTGAGGATGCCATCTCTCCCCAATCCCAGGTCCTAAAGTCTAAGACAGTAGCGCAAACTAGTGCTGCCAGATTCAGGAAAAAAAATTTTGATTCGATTCAGCCTATTGAATTGATTTATCGATTCGATTTTCCTGCCCAATTGGGTGTTTTTTTCAAACATCCTGGTAGGTTTATTTTATAGCTTTTTCACCCCCCCCGCCCCCCCTTTGGCTTCTCCTAACCACACTGGCGCTGTGGTGTAAATAAAATAAAGAAACAAAAGGACTTTTCCTCTCTCTGTTAAATCCTAGCTCACGTTTGTGGTCTAACACCAGCTCTGGCAGGATACACATTTCAAATCTGACATATTGTAATCACAAAACAGAAAATAAAATTAGTTTTTCTACCTTTTTGTTGTCTGGTTATTTTTCAAATCTTGTTGGTCCAAGGCTCTGGTTGTCTTCTGATAACTTGCTTGCCAGGGTCTCCTTCTTTCTTCTTTCTCCGTGCTAACCATCCATCTGCCATCTCTGCCATATGCACGTCTCTTTGAACCCCTCCTCCTTCCCTCCATGTACTTCTACACCAGGGCCCCCCCCCTTCCCTGAAGGCTTGTCCCCCCCTTAAAGGTCTGCATCCCACCCCTGAAGGCCTGTCCCCCCCTTGAAGGCCTGCATGCCTGCTCCCCTTGAAGGCCTGCCCCCCTGAAGGCCTGGCCCCCCCCTTGAAGGCCTGCACCCCCCTGAAGGCCTGCACCCCCCCCAAAGGCCTACACCCCCCTCGAAGGCCTGCCCCCCTTGAAGGCCTGCACCCCCCCAAAGGCCTGCACCCCCACCGAAGACCTACACCCCCCTCGAAGGCCTGCCTGCCTGCCCCCCCCTTGAAGGCCTGTCCCCCCCCCAAAGGCCTGCACATACACCCCCGACGGTCTGTCACCCCCCCTGAAGGCCTGCCTGTCCCTCTTGAAGGCCTGTCCCCCTGAAGGCCTGTCTCCCCCCCTCCACAAGGTCTACCTGCCCGCCCCACCCTGAAGGCCTGCTACCCCCTCCCCCCAATACCTCGAAGGACCGCTCGGCCCCACCACCACCACCATGAAGCACTGCTCATTCCCCCGGCCTCCCCGCTTCATTTCCCTGGGGAAACAGCCTACAGCAAGATCGCGCGATGCCAGCGATCTTTGCTTGCTTCGGCTGTTCCTCCGCTGCGGTCCCGCCCCTCCTCTGATGTCAGAGGAGGGGCGGGACCGTGACGGAGGAAACAGCCGAAGCAGGCAAAGATCGCTGGCATCGCAATCTTGCTGCAGGCTGTTTCCAGACGCGACACCCAGCGCAGGGGGGTGAGGAACCGGACTGGACCAGGAGCACCCCCTCAGGGCTTGGCACCCGGGGCAGACTGCCCCCCATGCCCCCCCCCCTTGGTACGCCACTGCTCAGGAGTAATCTAAGAGAATACTTTTTTACAGAAAGGGCAGTAGATGCGTGGAACAGTTTCCCGGAAGAGGTGGTGGAGGCAGAGACTTTGTCTGATTTCAAGAAAGCCTGGGATAGACACATGGGATCTCTTAGAGAGAGGAAGAGATAATGGTTACTGCAGATGGACAGACTGGATGGGCCATTTAGCCTTTATCTGCGATCATGTTTCTATGTGTATAACTCTGAAGGACAGATTTTGGAAAGGTGGTAGCAACACAGAAGTCAAAAGGAGAAGTAGCAAATGTTATGTAACTCTCTGAAAGAGACCAAGATGTGACATCATTCAGCCCAAATAGTGAGCACTTTAACCTTGGTTAAGGATAGGGTTATCATATGGCTCTAGAAAAAGGAGGAAGGATTAAGACATCCGGGTTTTACTTTCATTGAAAGCAATGAAGATAGAATTGTTATTAGAATTATTATTATGGAGATGTTAACTGTTTAGTATTTTAGAAAAAAATTTTTTTAAAACTTTTGCTTTTATTCTTTTCTATCCAATTTTTAAATGGAGTTCCTTTCTTAATGAATGTGTATTATATATTGTACACCGCTTGGATCCTTTTTTAGGCTGTTATGCGGTATAGAAAGTTTTTAATAAACATAGAGACATCTGGGTTTTACGTCTATTGATAGCAATGGAAGTAAAACCCGGATGACTCAATCCATCCTCCTTTTTCTGGAGCCATATGGTAACCCTAGTTACTCAGTCCTCAAGAGCCTCAATCCAGTTGGGTTTTCAGGATTTCTCCAATGAGTATGCATGAGATTATTTGCCTCCATTGTAGGCAATTAGATCTCATGCATATTTTTTTGTGGAAATCCAGAAAGCCTGACATAGTGTGTGACACGAACAGGATCCGTTTCTTGGTCCCGAAACTGCCCTGCAAAACACTCTGTCATCTGGAGGCAATTCCCCTTAGAAAGAAAGATAGGTAGCCAGTATTCTAAAGAGATTTTGCCTGATTTATTATGAGTGTGCATTCATTTATATATCTGTTACATGGGTCAGTGGTAACCATCACAGGAAAAGGGGGATGGATAAGAGAGGGGAGGGGGTGCGTGAGCAGGATATGTACATGGCAGGGGGTTTGAGCATGTATTGTCTTAAAGACGAAACTTCATTAACATGATTAAATGACCTCTTCCCAAACCATCGAGTGAGTAAACACAAACATTCTGCATCTGATTACCTCCAGCACAGGCAGGAACAAAAGACATCCTTTTAGACAGAGACAGAAAACTTATCCATTAAAATGTGTCCTTTCAGTGTGGACTGTGGTTGTTCAACCCTGGTTTAGCTCATATACTGAATCCAGTACCATAAATGTAGGGTCACCAGATGCCCAGGGAAACCTGGACATGTCCTCTTTGTAGAGGACTGTCCGGATGCCTGGATTAATTTCCAAAACCTGGCAGTTTGTCTGGGTTTTGGAAGGCCCCGAGTTCAGGGCCTCGTCTGGAGAGCCACCAAGCATGCATGGATGCAACGCAATGATTCAGATGCAGCCCAGACTCGGGGGAAGAAGAGACGAGATTTGTGTAGGGGCAGGGCTAGGGTGAAATGGGGAGGAACTGGAGGTGGAATGGTCAAGATGCCATATGTCCTCTTTTTTTGCATGACCTACACATCAATGTCACTGCATGCCACTGCCAGCTAATGACCCCCAAATGTGGGTTTCACAACTCCATGTGGGGACGTGACCTATAGGTTTGGGAAATCTGGACTAGGGTGTCAGTTTGGATGGATAGACTGTTTCATAGGAAAAAGAAAGAGTAAGATTGTTTGAATGGAAATGTTTCTCATCTCCTTTATCTTAGCAGTATTAGCTGGATGTCCTTCATTATCATAAGGGGAAATTTAACTTCTAGACTTCTACCAGTGTAGGCATGAATCTTAGTCAGCACATGAACAGTTGTTGATCCAAGGAAATCATTTACTCAAACATAAAAGCAAAGTTAGTTGGGAGAACCTGGCATGATTCACAATAATTTTCAGAAACAGTTTCTTTTAATCCAATATCCACATTCAGAAAGAGAGAGGGAGTGGCATTTTGAGTCTGACTCTTTATTTTTCAGTCCCTATTGCTAATCTGGAGCAGCTGCTTGTATTTATTTTGTCCCTGTGGGAACAAATTTATGTTGTTTTTATGACTGAAGAATGATTGTTTCTTTACTTTAAATAAAAAAAATTGTAGTTTTTTTTCTTATATTCTTTGTTATTTTTAGAATGTAAACTGCTATGCTCTGTTTCTATACAGTTAATAGTGGTATAGTAAGTTCAAAATAAATAAGCATTCTAGGCAGTGCAGAAAGTTACTATGGACAGAAGTGTGAGGAGTTGACTAAAGCCAGGCTGCCTGCCCTTCTGTATGACTCCTTCACCGTGGGCAAGTAAGGTACACTCCCCCCTCCATATTCACGGGTTTGGCACTTGCGACTTTCATTATTTGTGGTTTTTAAACATCCCCACACACATACACTGGATCTCACTACTACTTACTTAGGGCTGACTCTGATCCACCCCACCTCCCTCCTGGACTCCTCCACAACTTACATTTTAAAGCGGTGAAGTGGGGCAGGAGCTATCTTCCTACATTCCTGCATCGTGTAGAGCCGCAAATATAAATGGCTGCTGTGAGTTCCTGCGAGACTAGCAGGAACTCATGGCAGCCATTTATGTTTGCGGCTCTGCATGGGGCAGGAGCATAGGAAGATCTCTCACCCCCACTTTACCCCTAGACCACCAGGCTTTAAAATGTAAGTTGTGGAGGGGTCCATGGCGCAGGAGTGGGTCAGAGTCAGCCCTAAAGTTATTCATGATTTTTTTTTTTTTTTTTTTGTATTTGTAGGCTGGCTTTGCTCATAACCCCCACAAATATGGAGGGAGGAGTGTAGATGTTTTGAAAAAGTCTTTTATTAATAAATCTCAGCATCCATACTTTTGGCAAACTACTAGTTCAATATTCCAACCCAGCAGCACTCTGTTTTGGTGGCAGCCACAGAAAACAAACATTCTCTTCAGCAAGTTTCACTAACTGGCAGCATAAATTCTCATAGTTCACATATTGACAACAAAAGGATTTTAGGCTTGGGAACCCTTAGTACTCCTGAGATTCTCACTCCTTTTCCTTCTTCCACTCTGTTAAACTCTAGTCTTCCCAGCTTCTGAAGCTCAGCTGCTACAGCTGCCTTAATTAGCTGCTTCTGTCCAGGGAAGCTCAAGATAAAAACACACTGAAGCTTTTAACTTCTAGGCTGTTTGCCTTGTCTCTGGTGGTCTTCTCCCACTCCAATTCCTCAGAGCAGTATCTTGTCTAATTAGATTTTACACCAAGCAGAGCATGTACAAGATTTAACTTCCAGACTGTGGAGCAGATGCAGCAAGCCTCATGGTTCAGCCACAGTTCTACCACAAAAAAATACCACAGCATTCTATAATCATGAACATGCAAATTACTGATGCACTAAAATCAAAGCAATAATGTGCAGTTCTTTGATGATAATCACCTTTCTTGTCAGTGCATGAATAGTAATTGCTCAGGAAAGATGACATTTTTTAAAAAAAACCTGCAGATAAGCATGACACAGCATTTCTCTTATGCTATCCCAACACCTGGACAACTATGGCATCTATTGGCACCCCACCCCTTCCCAAGCAATCCCTGGTGTCTAGGGCACTCCTCAACTGTTCCCCCTCCATCCCCTGACTGAAAAAAATTCCTGATGTCTACTGGTACCCTTCCCTCCCACCCCCATCCAACTTGTCATCAAAAAAGTCTCCCACCTGACCCTCTCTCACTCAGACGCCCCTCCACACACACACACAAATACATACTCCAGACCCTGTACTTCAATGAGGCAGGAGTAATGACCACTTGTTCCTGCCTCTGGCATTGTTATTCTCAAAATGGCTGCACCTCATTCTGGAATGCACCAGGAGGGTCAGGATGCCAAATAAGAATCCCACTAATTTCATAAATAGAGGAGCTAGGCCACTCTGACACATGTCCCAGACCTGGGAAGAGGGGTGTGGCCCAAGACTCTACATGAGCGCAACTGGAGAATATAATAGGAAGTTTGAGACAGAGTGTTCCATGGAAACAGAGCCAATGGGAATCTCGTGGAATCCGTGGGGTTCCCCCCTAAATCTGAAGAAAAACAATGAGGATGGAAGTACCTTTAGCAGAGTTCCCATGGGCATGTATCTGCCTCTGGGACAGCTCCAAGATATCTAAACACCACCTCCTCCTTCCTGCTTCATAATCCAGGCAGCTGCCAAAGGTATCAATGTACTTTTATAAAATTGATTGTCTTTTTGACCTCCAATCCAGGTAACCAGTTAAAAATTACCTCCAGAATGACTAATCAACACAGGTATTAATGCATCATAAGTAGTTGTTCCTACCAGTGTTACACAATGCAATAATTATCATGGCTAATCATGGGCACATTAGTGTGTAAACACCAATTTGTACAGGTCCGGAAATATATATGAAAGAAGGGATGCTGAAAAGTTCTCAGCCCAACCAACCAACTTCCTAAATTCTGAGTGTTATTTTTCCACTGTAGTTGAAAAGAGTGTAATCGTATTTCATTAAGTGCCAATTTGCAGAAACAAAATTCTATGTTTTGACATTGTTTCAGATCATTGATTGAACCATATCCACATCATTCTCTGCTTGGTTGAGCTGAGAACTTTTCAACACCCCCTCATGGGTGCACAGAGAGGGCCTTTCAAACTTCTCAAAAAAGGCACCTTGTTTATATCTCATTTTATAAAGGCAACTTAGCCTCCTATGTGCTTTACAAAACAGCCCCTACAATAATGCCCAATAGCACACAAATACTCTTGAACAACTTTTCATCTGCTGAAGGGCAGGAGCAGATATGCATGTGACCTCTAGACACACATGTGTACAATGTAAATGTGTACAGTGTAATTCCTTCCCTGCACTATCCACACCATGCCCCAGGGAATGGCTATGAAAAGGAAGCATGTTCCTGTTGGAACATGTACTTATGAACACTTATAATGCAAAGTAATTTTATTGTTTTTAAAACCGTTTCAACATGTTAAACCTGCTTTACAAGTATAAAATTCTTTACAAAATTGTCCCCTGAAAGCACCTACGCAAGCATTTTGCAATTTCACAGTCGATTGGAAAATTGCCCCATTACAACTAAATTTTATTCAAGAATTTTACTTGCTCCCAATATATTTTGATTCATAGGAGTATGATGAGCAGCTGCCTTCTAATACATGCTTGCTAAAGATCTTTAGTCTGGCCTTATTAGACATATTTCAATCAATTTTCTGGAGACCTGCTGATAGGACTGACAGGTCAGACAAAGCATGTGGATTTTCACAGACTGAAAAGGCAGGAGATTCCAGAAAAACATAGAGCTATGAGTTAGAGAATGATAGGAGAACTCATTTTCCCGTCCCATCCCCACGTGTTCTTTTCCTGTCGCTGCCCCATTCCTGCAAGCTCCATCCTTGTCTGCACCAGCCTCAAACATTTTAAAATCATAAGTGTTTGAGGCATGTGCGGTTAAGGCAGAGCTTACAGGAATAGGGCAGAGACAGGGACAGTGACAAAACTCACGGGGACAGGACAGGGAAATTGAGTTCCTGCGGGAATGGGGACAAATTTGTCCCCATGTCATTCTCTACTATGAGTTTTCGGACGATGTGGATCTTTCTCAATGTCAATTCCTGACACAACAAGGGGTGAGAGAAACTAAGCAGAGTAAAGCACTATAGACAATCACATGTAAGCTGTATCATTTTCTCCCATCTCTTCATAATGGCAGGCCTTCTCCTTCCTGGTGCACCTTGTGATGCACTTAGAGAGGTCTAAGACCCTAATTGGCCCAGGCACCTAAGGCCCCTCCTGGGTCTATCATAGCCTTAGTCCCCTTACCTATACACCCTGTAATGCACCAGAAAGGTGAATTCCCACCATTCCTCTTGCTGGTCTTCTGTTCCACTCAAGCCTTGGGGGGGGGGGGGGGGTGAGAGAGAGTGCGAGTCATGGTCGTTCGAGCAGGGGGAATTATTCAGGCAGGGGGGGTGTCATTCAGGCAGAAGGCAGTGGGTGTCCCTCTTGCCTGTTTTCTATTCCAGTCAAGGGGTGGGGGGTCATTCAGGCAGGAGGCAGTGGGCATCCTTCCTGCCAATTTTGGGTGTGCAAAGAGGTATTGGGGGTGTTCGCAGGCAAGAAGGAGTGAGCATCCCTCCTGCTGATTGGCGGGGCTCTTTGCACCAGCTGAGCTAATCGCAGGGGAATCCCCAATCAGCTGAGCTGGCAGGACTTCCCAAAGCTGCCAGCTCCGGGGCTTCCCTTGCCGGCTGAGCTGTTTGGAGCTTCCACTGCAATCAGTATTACAATAGTTAAAAACACTTGAAGAATGATTTGGATCCTCACCAAAGTTCAGACCTTCTATACTCTTAAGGTATGGAGATGCATCATCATAGTCTAACTTGGAGAGTTAGTTAACCAAGTTAGACTATGATGATGTATCTCCATACCTAAATATACTAAATCAGTATTAAACCCTAGGGAGTTTCAGCAGCAGAGTAAAGAGCAGCTGTGAACATGAAAGCCAAACTAGGATAGATGGAATGAAAGAGGAGTTAGACCAATCTACTAGTAGTGTTGTCAAAAGAATCTCAGACTTCAAACTGTAGCATGGGCTAACTCCGCTTTCATTCCATTTATCCTTCCTTAATTTTATTTTTTACTGATAGAACTTTTGCTCCTGAAGTCAAGGTGTGCATTAGCATGCTGGGAAAATCCAGTACTGCATTGCTGTGGTGTTGACATATGCACTGTCAAAGCTCCAGGGCATAAAGGTCTCGCATTTACAGATTCCATTTTCCAAGGCAGTTAAATGTGGGAACTATAGTGACCTACATTTGTGCCTTGGCATCTGTAAATGTAGACTTTTCTATGCCCTATAGCTTCATTTTAACTGTTTTGAAAATAAGAGATTTTCCCTTTTCACTACTTTGCATATATATATTCATAAAGCATTTTTATACGTGAGGCTTGTATGGATGATGCTGCGGTGACGGGGCTGGAGCTCACAGGGACGGGGATAGAGCTCATGGGGATGGGGCAGTGGGACAAATTTTTTCCCCGCGTCATTCTCTGCGCTATAGCATTTATCAAACTCTTGTTAGATCATTCCTCACGATACCCACACCTCGGCTGTTGCAGATTTTTGCATCATCCACAAAGAGGCAAAACTTTTCAGTCGTTCAGCAATATTATTTACAAAAATATTGAAAAGAGTTAGACAAAGTGATCCCTGTAACACACCACTGATATTTCCCCCATCTTCAAAGTGAACTCAGTTTATCACTTCCTTTTGTCATCTCCCAATCAACTAGTTTCTTACTCAGCCACTTAAGGGCACATACCAAGGCAGTCAGTTTATTTATGTTCCGACCAACTCTCTGCTTACCTGGTCAAAAAAGTGATCATATTTCCTCCAGTAAAGCCATGCTACCTTGGATCCTGTAATCCCTTGGATTTATCTTTAATTTACTCACCACCCAGGTCAGGCTGTAGCTACCAGTCTCTTATTTATTTTTTATTTTAAAATGTTTAGTCTGCATACACCTATGTGGAGTGCAATAAAAACACAAATAATCAGTGGCATAATAAGGGTAGGAGGCCCCCCCGCACCCCAGGGCCGCCATCAGAAATTTCTGGGCCCCTTACTGAGCAATCCTATTGGGTCCCCCACGCACCCCTTCCTCCCTGACCCCCCCCTTCTTCCATGGGCCGAATACACACATACTTTTCTCTGTCACCACACTCTTTGACCAAAAGATTTGTAAGCCTGCAACCACATCAAGGTAGACTCTTTCAGCAAGGCCCTAACCTAACCTAAACTAAACTAATCTATACCTATCTATTCTAAACTAACATATGTCTAGCGCGCATAAACCCCTGCTCTACGTGGGAAAAATAACACCAGCTCAATGCTAGCGTTCGCATCTAGCGCGCGTGGCATATCCTAAAGCCACTATCGTAACTTAGTAAAAGGAGCCCTATTTTTATTAGTTAATTATTATTATTATTTTCCAATGCTCAATATGACTTCCTTTTTTAAGGTTTGACACTTGTGCCAGAATATTTTACTAAATTTAAAAAGTATTTGCCCTCTTTCAAATGGTATAGAAGTTAAAAAAAGGGACAGGCGTTAATGAAGTCATTAGGTTCAATCTAGCCATTTATTTCTGCATGAATTTAAACAACTAAAAAAAAAAAGATAAATATAGCTCATCCAGTCATACAAGAAATGGCTCTACAGCAGGGGTGCCCACACTTTTTGGGCTTGCGAGCTACTTTTAAAATGACCAAGTCAAAATGATCTACCAACAATAAAATTAAAAAAAAACCACAAAGCACACTGTATGCAGAGAAAATGTTAATTATCATTTATATTCCGCGGGTTTTCAAAGAGGTCAAGTCAGACGATTCTATGCAATGTCACCTCAGGAACAACTATACAAAAATAGACAAATATACCCCCTCCCTTTTTACTAAATCGCAATAGCGGTTTTTAGAGCAGGGAGATGAACTGAATGCCCTGTGCTGCTCTCGATGCTCATAGGCTCCCTGCGCTAAAAACCGCTATTGCAGATATAAATTCTCTAAACAGACACATTTTGATCACTAAACTGAAAATAAAATCATTTTTCCTACCTTTTTGTCTGGTGATTTCATGAGTCTCTGTTTGCACTTCCTTCTTCTGACTATAAATCCAATATTTTTTCTTTCTGCCCCTCCCCTTTTCTTTCTGTCTCTCTTTTTTTCTCTCTCCCCCTGCCCCCCAAGCCATCACGCCAATTTCTCCACTTCCCCGATTCTTTCCCTACCCCCTAAGCCACCATGCCGATTTATCCCTGCTTCCACGAGCCAGGTCAGGAATGTACAAGCGCCGGACTCACAAGACTTCACTTCTGATGTCAATTCTAACGACGGAGAGGAAGTTCCAGGCCAGCCAGGCAGCGATTGGCTGGCCCAGAACTTCCTCTCTGACGTCAGAATTGATGTCGGAAGTAAAGTCTTGTGAGTCCAGCACTTCTACGCGCCTTGCCTGGCTCAGGGAGGCAGGAAGAAAAAGATTGCCAAGGCAACGCGATCGACTCACATTGCCTTTGCGATCTAATGGTCGATCGCGCTCGACCATTTGGGCACCCTTGCTGTTATGGTATCCTGTCCTGACCTGAGGAAAGGGGTTTAGTCCCCAAAAAATTGCCTTATTTCCATTTCCTATTTATAAACTTTAATCAATAGATACAATACTACTTGATTCTACGTAAAGCAACAAAACAATTTTTTCTACCTTTTGTCGTGATTGCTTTAATCATCTTGTCTTCACTCTTCTTTCTAACCAGCATCTGTCCGCTCTATCTTCCATACAGCATCAACCCCTTCCATCCACTGTCCGCCCTCTCCCCATTCCATATGGCATCTTCCCTCTTTTTATGCTCCTTCAATAAACTGTCTATCCTGTGCCCCTTCTCTTCTCCTTTGTACATGATTGATTTCAGCTCTGCCACCTCTCCATTTTTCTCTCTCTGTCACCACCCCGTCCCCTATGCTCTGGCATCTCTCTCTTCTCCTTTCTTTCCTTCGCACCCCACAGTCTGGTATCTTCCCTTCCCTGATTCTCTAGCATCTCACTCCTTTCCTTTTATTCCATCTCTCCCTCCCCCTCCATGCTCTGACATCTCCTCCTTCCTTTCCCCTTGGTCTGACATACTTTCCTCCTTCCCTCCATGCCCTGGCATCTCTTCCTCCCTCCCTTCCCTCCAATCCCTGGCATCTCATTTCATTCCCTCCCTCATCTTCTTTCTCCCTCCAGTTGGAGCAAGTCTCTCCCCCTCTGCTCCCTTTCCTCCTTCTGTCACCCATGACCTGGCATCATGAACTTCTTCAGGCAGCAGCATTCACAATTCGCTGCTGTTGCCAGCTTCGGGCCTTCTTCTCTGTCGGGTCCTGCCTTCATGGAAACAGAAGAAGGCAGGATCCGGCAGAGAGGAAGGCCTGGAGCTGGCAACAGCAGTGAATTGTAAATGCTGATGCTAGCCAAAGAAGTTCATGATGCCAGGTCGAACACCCGGGGCAGACTGCTACTCTCCCCCCCCCACGACCCTCCTATCTCTCCCTCCCTCCCATCACGAGACTCTAAACAGCACTGCTCTACTCTAAGCAGGCTGCTTCAGGGCTTTCTCCTGCCGTGATTCCCTCTGGCACATCACTGATGAGGGAAGGAGGGAGAGATAGAAGGGTCGGATCGGGTTGGGGGTCACCCAGGATGATGATGAGGCTGCTGCTGCTGCCAGAGAAACCAGCAAGGGTGAGGCCCCAAAGCACAGCACTGGCAGGCCCCCCTGACTATTTTGGGTCCTAGGCCTGTGCCTACTGGGCCTATCCTTTAATCTGGCCCTGCTTCCCCCCCCCCCATATGCCCTGACATTTCTCTCTTCCACTCCATGGTATGGTATCTCCTTTCCCTCCCTCCCATGGTCTTTGCATCTCTTTCCTCCTTTTCCTGATCTTCCTTCTCCCTCCTTCCCTCTCTCTCCCCAAATGGGTATAGCAGTATTTCTCTTCCCCCTCCCCCCACTGGGTACAGCAGTATCATCAGCATTTCTCTTTCTCCCCCCAATTGGGTACAGCAGAAGCAGCATTTCTCTTCCCCCTCCCCCCTAATTGGGTGCAGCAGCATTACTCCTCCCATTCCCCCCATCCCTGTCTCACACACCCGGCAGATTCACTACAGACAAAGGCAAGTTGCAAGTTTCCCTTGGTCGCTGACCTATCTCCCAAAGGGCAGCGACAGAGGGAAGTTTACAACTTGCTGCTCTTACTTACTTCGGGCCTTTCTCGTTGCCGGGTCCTGCCTTCACGGAAACAGAAAGTAGGCAGGACCCGGCAGCGAGAAAGGCCCAAAGTAAGCAAGAGCAAGTAAGCTTCCCTCCGTGGCTGGCCTATCTCCCGCATGCTCTGGGGCTCTAATGGTCGGTGCCGGCTTCTCTTCTCTACCCCCATCCCACATTCTCTAACTCCCATTCCAATGCAATCTGGTCCATATACCCCTGATTTTGCACACATACTAGACCTTAGTAGTTCATTGAAATTAATGAACCCTTCTGTTAATTATCTGCTATCCAGTCTACATTTTGGCAATTTTCGTTGCCTCAGATCGCCTCTGAAAACATCATTTCACAACCTGTGCCATAAAACAGAAACCAAAATACAACAATAACAACAAGCCAAGCCACTATCCCCTTGCTAGATATAAAGGGCTCCTTTTATCAAGCCGCGCTAGCGGGGTTAACGCACGTGACTTTTCATCACGCGCTGGCTAAGAACTACCGCTTGATCAAGGAGGCGGTAGTGGTTAGCACGGCCGGCGGTTTAAAGCGCGCTATTACGCTCATTAAACCACTAGCGCGGCTTGATAAAAGGAGCCTAAGCCTATGAGAACAAAAGTAGGATAAGGAATGAGAACATGTTAGAGGAAGTCAAGTAGGTCCAGCTAATCCCTGAACCACTGAGACCCAATGCACCATTGCATTACGTCTCTGTCATTACATTCATCACAGTCTCAAATGGCAGTGCTAAAAGAATAAAAGCTTTACTGATAATGCTTCTCCTGAAGAAGATTACATTTGCTTACTGATAAATCTTTTACAGCTGCTCACGTATCGTGTAATTTCTAAAGCAAAAATATACTATGCTGTGTATTATTGACAACATCTTCACATACTGTACCCACAATGTCATTCAGGATAATTATTTCACAACAGATTTTCAGGGCCCCTGATCCCTGCTGGTATTTGCTGTTGCATATATTACAGCAGAAACATTAAATCAACTTCCCCATTAGAACCCTATGGCTTATACTTTAGGGGGATAGAGCGAAAGAGAGAGAGAGGGAGAAACTGGTGTATGACATGAAGAAAAGGAGAGCAAGGGACTGGAAAAATTAGTATTTGTATTCTTGCAGCATGAATACATTTTCTCTTCTCTGTTTTCTAAAGTGCAGCAGACCAGAATGTTACCCTGGAGCATCTTGGGCTCTTTTTTTTTTTTTTAAAGAAATGAACATAAGCATTCATCTTTTGACTGCATTAAATTAAATATTAATATTAACTGATCACATAATGCGAAGTTAAGAAAACAATTAACATTTAAACTGGAGTCTCTATGATTGTTCCATGAAATGAATTATCGCCTCAGTCTTTACCAATAAACTGTGAGAATGAAAATAGCATAAAGCCAAAGATTACAAAAAAAAAAAAGCACCTAATAAAAACAAAAGAAATTCACTCTAAAACTTGCATTTAAGCACACTTATCAATGGAGGTCGCTTCTCTAATAACACAGTCTGTTATATATCCCAAGTACATTTATAGCACACATTCATTTGTGTAACAACATTAACTGTGCACGAAGACCAGAAATAACATGGGTCAAATGTACAATGACTTTAACTAATAGATTCCATTAATCTGGGTCGCGAACAGAGTATAGAGTCATTTCATCTGACCTTTAGAGGACAATTTTCAAAGCCAGTTAACTATGTAAATTACTCTCTTCTGCTCGGCTAAAAGAATGTACAGGCTTCTATTGCACACATACAGTTAGCTGGGTTAAAAAGAGGCATGCCTAAGGGACCACTGAAGTTGGGATAGTAATATAGCACACAAGTGTTCAATTTTCAAATGGATGGGTGCTATTTTGGCACAACTCGGTTGCCTGAATAGATAACACTGTCTACCATGCTTCAATCCCTCATGCCACGTCTGCCACACAATGTTTGCTGTTCCATGTCTTCTAGGCTGTATTTCATCACGCATGCATGCCTTACCGATTTTGCCAAGTCATGTCATATTATGCTACCCATGCTTTGTAATACTATTTCTTACCATCGTATTATGGTTTTTACCATGCTTTGTTAACTATGTTTTGCCATCCCTGTCAGATAATGTTTGACCTGCTATCTCCTACCATCCTACACCTGAGAGTGTGGTGCAGGGGTTGGAGCAGCAGTCTTGGCACCCTGAGGTTGTGGGTTCTGACACACGCTGCTCCTTGTGACCCTGAGCAGGTCACTCGGTCTCCTAATGCCCCAGGTATATTAGATTATGAGCCCACTAGGACAGACAGGGAAAAATGCTTGAATACTTGAATACATTCATGTAAACCGTTCTAAGCTCCCCTGGGAGAACGGTACGGAAAATTGAATAAATAAACAAGGACAAAGCACATGGACACGTCTAACATAGGGACCCTATTGCCAAACTGTAGTTTTTAAAAAAAAATGGCGGATCATTCCCGCAAGCTAAGGCCATTTTTACCACCAGGGTAAAATGGCTGATTATTTCTATTTTCTATATTAATGGCTATGTGCTCATTTTCCCATTAGCACATAGCCATTAGCGTTAAATCCCCTACTGCCACCTATTTTGTAGATGGTAAGGGCTCACATGCTATCCACTGCTAATTGATTAGCATGCAGCAATGTAGTTGTGCTAACAGATTAGCACAGAACATGTCCCAGACCCACCACAGAGTACTAAAAAATACATCTCCTTTGTAGTGTGTGGGTAGCATGCACTGAACCCCAAAGTACCATGGGATGCCTGAGCATGCCCCATGAAAAGGCATTTTTAATTGCAATAAGCACACATTAGTGCTTACTGCACCATAGTTAAAGGATCCCATGGCATTTTGCAGCCACTAAAGTTAAACAGAAACATAGAAAAATGAAGGCAGATAAAGACCATATGGCCTATCTAGTCTGCCAATCCATCCAATCTACTATCCCTTCCTCTCCCTTAGAGTTCCAATGCAGTTCTTGAATTTAGATACATTTTTCATTTCTACCAGCTCCACTGGGAGGCCTTTCCACACATTTACCACCCTTTCCATGAAAAAGTATTTTCTGAGGTTACTTCTGAGTCTGTCTCCTTTTTCTTTCATCCAGTGCCCCCTCATGTGCATTTATACCATAAAGGTATTTAAACATCTCTATCATATCTCCCCTCTCTTCCAAAGTATCGAGATCTTTAAGTCTGTCTCATATGCTTTATGACAAAAGACCTCTGACCATGTTAGTAGCCTTCCTTTGGACCGACTTCATCCTGTTCATATCTTTTTGAAAGTGTTGTCTCCAGAACTATATATAGTATTCTAAATGAAGTCTCACCAGAGTCTTATAAAAGGGCATCATTACCTCCTTTCTCCTGCTAGCCATTCCTCTCCCTATTTACTTAAGTGTCACCTTTTCTAACTGTTTGGCCACCCTCTAAATTTCCTGCACAGCAAAAGGAGCTTGTTTTTTCCTCTTCCACATCTTTGCCTGTCCTACACTGAAATGCCACCCAGTCAACTCACCTATGTCACTTAATTTCACCAGATGCTACTTAGTACATATGTTTTATTGTTATGTCTATATTGTAATTTATGTAAACTGTCATCTATATTGTAATTTATGTAAAATGTCATCTCTGCTCTGTCTGGATTATTATGGATGTACTTTGTAACCCGTTCTGGGCTCTTTTGGGAGGACGGGCTAAAAATCTAATAAATAAATAAATAAATAAGTGCGTACTTATAAGTACATATTTACAAGTGCGTACTTATAAGTACGTATTTACAAGTGCGTATTTACAAGTGCATACTTATAAATACGTATTTACAAGTGCGTACTTACAAGTACGTATTTACAAGTGCGTACTAAACCACGATAGCGGTTTTTAGTGGAAGGAGTTGTGCTGAATGCCCACGCTGCTCTCGACGCTCATAGGCTCCCTGCGCTAAAAACTGCTATTGCAGTTTAGTAAAAGGGGCCCATAGTGCAAAATATAGACAGCATATATAAATTCTCAAAACGGACACATTTTGATCACTAAATTGAAAATAAAATTATTTTTCCTACCTTTGGTAATTTCATCAGTCTCTGGTTGCACTTTATTCTTCTGACTGTGCAACCAATATTTCTTCCCTTCTTTCAGCCTCCTGTATGCTTCCTCTCCTCCAGACCTCATTCCCTCCCCCATCTTTTTCTTTCTTTCATCCTGCCCCCTTCTTTCTTTCTCTCTCCATGCCCCCTTTCTTTCTGTATGTCTGTCTTTCTCTCTCTCTCTCTATGTGCCCCATTTTTTTTTTCTTTCTTTCACCCTGTCCCCTTTCTTTCTTTCTGGATCCCTGTCCCCTTCCCCCTTTCTTTCCTTCTGGCTCCCTGTCTCCCCCCCTTTCTTTCTTTCTCCCTGCCCTCCCTATGCCACCGCCGCCACCACCACCATGCTGCCACCACCGCCAGGGAAAGGCTTCCACTAGCCATCGGAAACAGGCCGGCGCCGAAATCGCCCTGCTTCATTTCCTGCGGACCGACCAACTTTGGCTGTCCAACATCAATTCTAACTTCGGAGAGGATGTTCCGGGCCAGCCAGGCAGCGATTGGCTGGCTCAGAACGTCTTCTCCGACGTCAGAATTGACATCGGACGGCTATAGTTGGTCGGCCCGTGGGAAAAGAAGCAGGGCGAATTTAGAGGGAGGGAGAGAGAACTGGCGCCGGCTTCTTTCAGATGATTGCAATGGCATCCTTTCCCCGATGGCAGGCCAGTTGTGCACCCCCTTGGGCCCGTGCACCTGGGGCAGACCTTCCCCCTCGCCCCCTTCTAGGTACGCCAGTGCTATAGATTTTTCTGTCTTGAACATTTTTGGAGTGGGGGATGAGTTGTTCTTCCACTGCATTGATTCCATTTTGGTCTCAGGATCTCTGTGATAGATCCAAGTCTCATCTCCAATCACCAAACAATGAAAAAATTACCCAGTCTTCATGGAGCATCTCCAAGCTCTCCTGCCAGCACTGGAGCCTCATGGCCTTCTAAAATGCAGTCAGCATTCTTGGAAACCATCTTACACTAACCTTGGATATGCCCAACTTTTCATGAATATTTTCCAAACTGTATCTGCTGAGATGCCCATTTCTTCAGGTATTCAGGAAACCTTAATTCATCTGCCTAACAAATTTAAATCCCCGACTTTCATGCACATTTATGTGAAAGTTGCTTCCACAGGCCATCCAGTGTGAGGGTCATCTTCAATGGACTCTCTACCCTACTTAAACTGCTTGCTCCAAAATATTTCTATGTAGGATGATGGGACAGACTCACCATAAACTGCAATCATGTGTTCATAGATCTCCTTTGGCTTTTTCCCTTCTTTTGTGAGAAATTTTATCAGTGAACAATGCTCCAAATCCATCAGTTTCTTACTTGATTTGCACAAGGACTCTCCTGACATCCTGTCTGTTGGAATGTTAGACTTACACTGAGTCGCAATTGTGCATGAGTCACAACATGCACAGACTTGTTTCAACATGCTTGCTACTTTCTTTCATACTCCAGTAGAAAAATTATTGAACACTCCTTGTATGTCTGGAATGAGACTTTTTTTGGTAGGATTTGCTTATTTCCAAAATATTTGCTAGAGGACAAATTGAATTGCTGCTATTAAGTTAACTTTAGAGTTTGTATATTTATTAAGCAGTGGCATACCAAGGGTGGGGCAGTGGGGGTGGTCCACCTCAGATTCAGTTCAAAACGGATGTTCCGGTTCTTTCCCAACACTGCAGCCTGCAATCTTCTGGCCACCAGCAGCATCAGGGAGTTAAACACACTGCCTCCAGAGGTCCAGAAGTTTTCCTTCTGCAGTATCTTGCCTCTTCAGGGACAGGAAGTTGAAACAGAGAAAAAGCTTCCAGGGCCACTGAAGGCAGCTTGTTTTAAGCTAACGCAGCTGGCAGTCTGAAGATTGCAAGTGGTAGCCTGCAGGGAGGAGACATAGAGAGAAGTACCCAACCCATGGGGGAGTAGGGGAGGGGGAGCGAGAAATGCCACACCTGATTGGGAGGATAGAAGGGTAAGGGAGAAAGCCACCAAGTTGGGGGAGAGGGAGGGAGAAGGAAAACCAGGGAAGGGAAGAAAAGAAAAGTGAAGGGAGACAAGATAAGATGAGAGATGCCAGACCAAGGAGGAGGGAGGGGATGCCAGACCAAGGAGGAGGGAGGGGATGAAGGGAAAGGGAAGGATATAAGAGAGATGCCAGAGCATGGAGATGGAAGAAGAGGGGGAGAGATGTAATTGAAGATGACAGAGACACCAGACCCTGGGGGATAAGAGAAAAGAGATGCCAAACCAGTCCTTGTGACAAAATGATGAATTTTGAAACGTCTGCATTTATTCACTGATGTAGTTTTTCAAGAGCCTTATAACACCTGGCATCTCATCACTCTCTTTGAGAAATAATTTGAGACCATATAATAGAAACATGTTGAAAATAGCAGTGAATTAAAAATAAATCATGCTTCATTTGTCGAATCAAGTTGACAGTTTTTTTTATAATGAATGTCATTACCTCCAAAATTAATAATACACTGAAGATTAGATGAACTCTAAGGGGTATATCTACTAAAGAGTGTTAAGTCCTAAAGTAAGCATACGTGAAAAGCTTACTGCAAAGCATTTTTTGATAAGTAGCCTTTTTGTGTGCACTATTAACATTTTTTAGGAGGGGCTATGTCAGGGGCAGAGAATGGGCAAAGTTGCACTACTCAGCTAGCCTGTAGACATATGTGTGTACTAAGGGAAAAAGGAATGGGATTTGTTTATATCAAAAAAGTTCATATATTATATACAGGTACTTTATTTTGTACCCGAGACGATGGAGGATTAAGTGACTTGCCCAGAATCACAATGAGCTGCAGTGACCAATAGGCTCTCCTCCACTCCATTGGTTAGCACATCCGCAACATGAGAGCCCATATCGCCTTCTAAATAGGAGGTGGTAAGTGCTCTAGTGTCAATTTTTTTTTTTAAGTTACACAGATCAATGCAAACAGCACATGCCCAGAATACATGGGAGTGTCTACACCAGGATGGTCTCGGGGCTAAAGGGTCTCCCGTACGAAGAAAGACTGAGCAAATTGCAGCTCTACCTCTCGAAGAGCGTATGGAGAGGGGAGACATGATTGAGACATTTAAATACATCACAGGACGGGTCGAGGTGGAAGATGATGTCTTTCTTCTCAAGGGACCCTCGACCACAAGAGGACATCCGCTCAAACTCAGGGGAGGGAAGTTTCGTGGAGACGCCAGGAAGTACTTCTTCACGGTGTGACAGAGCCGGTACCTGTGGTTACCGGAGGTCCGGTCTCTGCTCACTTTAGCGCAACTCCGGCGTGCTTCCTGTGAAGGAAGGAAGTCCTGCTGGCTCACATTCACATTCCAGGCATGTAATCAAAAAGGCAAAAAAAAGTCAATTTTACTGTTCATACAATATCCACTTTATTCAGTGATATGTTAGTGGGAGTTACTCCCCACTTAGTCCAACCTTTAAACAACCAAAAATCAATCTCTTCAAAGTAAATGGAGAAGGAGAAAAGAAAGAACAAAAAATATAGAGTTGGTCCCACAGGATTGGGTTCCAACTCCTACCTTCAGTCAGGCAATCCAGGTAAGTAAAAAAAAACACGAAACAGAACTAAAGTGCTGCTGCCTTTACCTTTAGCTAGGTAAAGAAACCTATTAGCACTCTCACTAGTTCTGGGCACAAGCCCTGCAGTTATTATGGCTTGGCTCCAACCAACTCAGAAGTTGTTGGTGGGGGAGGGGAGTAAATGAATCCACTACTTAATTTTCTGATTCTCAGAATGCCACTAACGGCCCCACTAACCCAACCTGGATGGTCAGTGAATTCTCCCCCTTGTTTACTTCCCTCACTCACATTTCCGTGAGTCCCAATCAAGGCCAGTTTAACTTAACTGTAATTTTTGATAATAAACTCAATTATCATGATCACATTAGTAGTATTGTTAAAACCACCTTCTATAGATTGCGGAAAATTCGATCCATTTCTAAATTCCTCTGTCCTAGAGCACTTAATATTCTTATTCACTCTCTGGTGATGTCTAAAATCGATTACTGCAATTCATTATTTACAGGAATTACGTTACAAGAAATTAAACGTTTACAAATTATTCAAAATGCTTCTATTAAATTAATAACAAAATCTAAAAAATTCGATCATGTGACACCACTCCTTAAAAAGGCTCATTGGCTTCCAGTCATACACAGAATTACACACAAATTATGTACTATTATCTTTAAAACATTAGAAAATAAGACTCCAGCATTTTTATTCAGACTACTTATTCCATATTCTGTTAAAAGAACTTTAAGATCTAGTGAACGGAATCTTTTATCAATTCCTACGTTAAAAGTAATCGGCACAAGAAGACAATTTATCTTCTCATGTACAGCTCCCCAGATCTGGAATGCGCTTCCTATGTTTTTACGGGAGGAGAAAGTGTTTGGGAAATTTAAAAGCGAATTAAAAACCTTCTTGTTTAAAGACGCATTTGCAAATTAATTAAATTTTATTATACAGTGTTACTCTAGTTAATTATTTTTCACTCATTTTTTTTAATTTCCTTATGTGTTTTCCCTGTATGTTCTTTCTTTACTATAAAAAATGTATTTCTCCCCCTCTTTCCCTTTGTTTTTGTTATAATTGATAAATTGTATGTAATGTTTTCGTTTTCTTATGTGTATATTTTATTGTACATCGCTTAGAAATCTGATTAAGCGATTCAACAAGCAACCTAATAAACTTGAAACTGCAAACAAAGATTTAAAAAAAAAAACGTTTTTTTTTTTCCTTATTAAAGCAGCACAGGTCCCATTCAACTTCCAATAGACAGCACATTTTCTTAGCAAGAAACTATCACACAGAGTATGCTAACGAATCCCAAACTTCCCAGCCCTGCCACTTAGCTTTACTCCATTAGAATATCTTCAGGCAGGCTAGGAGTTTCCACACAGTCCATGGGTTCTGGAAGTGCTAGCTGGTTGGCAAAAGGGTCAGCGTCTGCTTCCTGCATTTCGATGTCCTCACACCCAGGAGCACAATCAGGGGAGACCCTTTCCTGATCTGGCCCAGGACAAACTGAACTCCTTCTCCTCAGGGCAGCCTCAAAAGTATTCCAACGACCACGCCCTGCTTTCTGAGGGGGAGGAGTTGCTTGCAAAGTTTGCCTAGCTTGTCTCGGCTTCCTCGTTATTTGTTTCAGCTGGGAGTATACAGAGGGAGGGCGGTTCCTCTGGGGCTCTTCTGAGCTGTTCTGCTCCCCCTCCTCTACTCCCTGCAGATCAGACAGATCTGAGTTAAAGGGGAATACATATTTTTCCCTGTGACTGGTCACAATCCTATCCCCGTGGTTAGCTCGCTGAATGGCTGGACAGGGTTTAGTCACAGGCATATCTGGTATGAGCGGAGCTACAGGGGTAGGATTGTGACAACGGAGAGAGTGATTGAGCATTGGAACAAGCTTCCAGTGCAGGTGGTCGAGGCACACAGCATCCCAGACTTCAAGAACAAATGGGATACCTATGTGGGATCCCTACGAGGGTCATGCCAAGGGATAGGGTCACTAGGGTATGGACTTGAATGAGCAGGTCAGTAGAGTGACAGTATAATTACAATTATACTTTAGGGGGTCAGTAGACTTAAGAGGGTGGGTAAATGGTGTGGGCAGACTTGATGGGCTGTAGCCCTTATCTGCCGTCATCGTTCTATGTTTCTATGTTTCTATCCCTAAAATGAATTCTGTGGGAGGCAAACGAGGAATATCTGAAAAACAAGAACACACAAAACATACAAGTCCAAAATGCTTTAGATTGCTAGTGCACTGACTTTTGAACAGCTTGCACAGCAAAACCACAAGTTGCTGAAAAGGTTACTACCCCCCAATCCAAAATGAATGTGTACCAAAAGAATTTGGATTAAAACCTGCAAGAGATAACCCCCATTTGAAAATTGCCCCAATTTAGTAAGTGGGGAAGCATCCCCATGACATAACCAAAATAAAACCTCCATATGGACGCAAGCATAAGAATGCTTGTGACCAATGCACTGGACAAGTACATTGTCCCAGGTAGAGAGTAAGCCCACTGTGACAGATAGGGAAAAATGCATGAGTACCTGAATGTAAACTACTTATGCTATATGTGGTATATAACCCCCTTTTCTACTTAATCTGGTCTTAAATGCTAAATTTTCAAAACAACACCCCCTTCATAGGCCGCACCTTCAAAAAGATATTAAAAGGATGGAGTCGGTCCAGAGGAAGGCTACTAAAATGGTATGTGGTCATCATAAGGCGTGTGGGGACAGACTTAAAGATCTCAATCTGTATACTTTGGAGGAAAGGTGGGAGAGGGGAGATATGATAGAAATGTTTAAATACCTACATAATGTAAAGGCGCATGAATCAAGTCTCGTTCATTTGAAAGGAAACTCTGCAATGAGAGAGCATAGGATGAAGTTAAGAGGTGATAGGCTCTGGAATAATCTAAGGAAATACTTTTTTTTACCCAAAGGGTGGTAGATGCATAGAACAGTATCCCGGAAGAGGTAGTGGAGACAGAGACTGTCTGAATTCAAGAGGGCCTGGGATAGGCACGTGGGATCTCTCGGAGATCTGTAGATGGGCTGACTAGATGGGCCATTTGGCCTTTATCTGCCATCATGTTTCTACGTTTCTATAACAGACCCTTAGGACCTTCAGATAACTGCCACTCCCACAAGCTCATGCACTCAAAGCTGCAAATGCGGCAAATGAAAAAGCAACTTAAACAAACAATTTCAAATGAAGAGGTACAAACCTGAGGTAACACATTGATTAGCTTAAATAATATGTCATGCAAAATTGGCTGCCATGAAGGGCATGAACTTTTTTGCTTATCAAGGGGCTCATTTTCAAAAGAAAAAAACATTAAAAAATACCATAAAGTGTCATTTGGACATTTTGTTTGCTAAAACATCTAAATTGCCATTTTCAAAACACTTTTTTAGACAGCTTTCTATGCTGCTTATCTGCAGTGTGTCTAAATCTAAAGAGGGTGTGTTTTGGGTGGAATTACGGCGGACTTATGATTTAGATCTTTTTCTGCAATAAAGGAACATTTCAGAAAACCTACAGGGCAAAACTTGGACATTTGAGGCTAGACCTGTTTTAAGAATGAATAAGTACCAAAAAGGTAGCCAAACTGACCAGATGACCACTGGAGGCATGAAGGTATGATCCCCCCCAAACACATACACACACACACACACACACACACACCTTACTCCCCCAATGGTCAATGACACCCTCCTACCCCACCAAAGATGTGAATGAAAATTACATACCTTGTTGTATGACAGGTTAACATGTTATGACCAGACCTCTTAGAGTAGCAAGCAGATCTCTGGATTAGCCTAATGTTCAATACAGTAGACTGCATAGAAGGAGACCCAGGCCCATATCCCACTCTGACAAGTACAGTTGTGGTAGAAAATGTGAGCTCTCCAAAACCTACCCAAAATCTACTGTAACTGACAAATGTATCTGTCGTTTGTTTACTAATTTGTTTGTGTGTACATTGTAACCCATATAGATTAGTGTGATATGCTAAGAAATGAAAACCAAACAAGAGAAATGATTCAGGATGAATGGGCAGCATTGGCAACCAAAAAGCTAATTCAATATCCACCTTAGCCATCAAAATACCCTGTCCAGAATGTTGAAGTAGATCAGTGGCTGAACCATACAAAGCATATTGTACCAAAGAGCCAGATCAATAAAATAATTCATACTTTTCCTAATGGATACGTTATAAATCAATCCACGTTTTCCCAGCTCCTTGTTCAGACTGATACCTAGTGGAGAAATAACTGACTTATGTAAAGGAGGGTAGACAAAAGGGCCAGCTATTCTTTCTAAATCTATTTCCTTTAGGAATTTGCTGCTACAATATTTCTCAATCCACTGACTGATAATGTGTTCATTGCTTTATGATCCAAAACAGGACCTTTAAATGGAATTTGAAAACCAAATTCAAAATCTTCTAATAACAGTAATGCAGCTTCTTGATTTGGAAAGCCAAGACACCAAAACTGTACAAGCACTGATATTATGAGGGGCTGCTGAAACATTTTCAGCCCAACCAAGAAGAGAATGATATGGAGCCATGAAACTTACAAGTTATTCCACACTTTTCTTGACACTTTGGACCTCTTCTATTAAACTGCGCTAGCAGTTTCTAGCGCAGGGAGCTGCGCTGAATGGCCCACGCTGCTCCCGATGCTCATAGAGTTCCTATGAGCGTTGGGAGCAGCGCGGGCCATTCAGCATGGCTCTCTGCACTAAAAACTGCTAGCACAGTTTAATAGAAGAGGGGGGGATTGTTTCTTTTCATTTCATTGAAGTGAAGTGTCACGAAAAGAGTGGAATAATTTGTAAGTTCCATGGCTCCACATCATTCTTTTGGTTGTGCTGAGAACTTTTCAGGGGCCCCTCGTAGTTGAGGAAGAGGTTTTGAACAAGGCCCAGCACAGATACCACCAGAACTTCCTGACTTCTTTCCACACACCAAATTCACTTCCCAGACTGCACACTACAATTAATTTAAAGAAAAATGAAGGGGCATACCAACTACCCTCATCAAACTGACACATCTCAGAGTCCTCTACACTGCAGCAGAAAACCAGGCAACAAAAGTAATAAATCACTTTAAGACCAGGGAGCCTCTAAAGGGAGGAGGGAAGGAGAAAGAAAGAAAGACTACTCCAAATAAAAAAAACTAAAAAAAACGTCAGCACAACTGAAATGTCAATCTTTTCCTAGATACTTGATCTTCCCAAGTTGACTGAAAATTCACCTCACAGCTTCCTGCACTCCTCTCAACCACCTCCCCCTCCCACCTCTCAAACTTTTCACTGAATGCCACCATACTCTATGGGGGATGAGCCTTTCTCCCAATTTAGAGTGAAGAGTTATTTCTTTTGTTCACTGTACTTCATCTGCGAACGTGTAATTGCATGGTTCTGTTTTTGTACATGCTATATAGGTCACCTGGGTGGTGGAAATGAATTTCATAGAGGTACATTTGTTATGTCAAATGTTGTGCAATAATAGTCAAAGCGGGACAGTGGTAAATGAGCATATGCTAATGGGGTTTTTGCCCCTTTTAAAATGACCTAGTCATATTATTCTTTGCACCTGCCCTGCCCCACCCATGCCCCTCCCTACTCTGTCCCTCTGCTTCAGCCTCCCCAGTCAAATGAGTCACCCAAAGCCTAAGTCCAGAAGCACAACCTGAATTTAGCTGAACACTGCTGATATTTAGCACTGTCCAGCTAAAGTTAAGCAGACGAGTCTGTCTGTGTATGCTTGTTGTCCTAAAATTGACTACATGTGTTTCTCCAATTATATTCAGCAGTATACCGTATATTTAATTAACTTCAGTGCTTACTCAATGTTTTGGCATATGTATTAAGAGCATGTTTTTCCATTAAAAAGCATGCCCAAGCCTAAATTATTAGATTTTATAGAGAGCCTACTAGTGAAGATCACATGAGACCTGAATGATTAAGGACATTATGCCTAAGTGTAGTGTTTCCTGGGTCATGCATGGTCGATGATTCATCCCTGGGGTAAAGGGGTCTGGGAGAGAGGTGAATGTGGGGAAAGAACGAGAAGATGGGATGAGATGATCTGTTTATTCTTCTTCTTCCAATACTTGATCCTGTTGGGGGGGGGGGGGGGAGGTTCTTGTTGTGTTGGTGTTTTGTTGAAAATTAATAGATATAAATTTGATAAAAGTATGCCCAAACTAAAATTAGATTACATTAGACATCCCTTCCTTAATCAAGAAGGATTATCTTTTAGGTTCTGAAATTCAGTTTAAAATGCTTCTGTTGCTAAATATTTTGAACTCATTTTTTAAACAGAGATGCACAGAAGTGCTCAAAATAGGATGTGTTACACCCTTGATTGAAACCCTTGCCATTTTAACCTTCTTTTTCCAGTCCTGCTGTCTGATTCACAGCAGGAGCAGAAGAGAAAATGAATTCTGCCAGATGGGAAACAAATTCATTTGAAGTTGCTGATTTTGTTCTTTCCTGAGTGCATATGGAGGCTGTGTTGAGAGCACTGGCTACAGCCACTCATATCAGTTGGCCCAGTGGGACTAATTACTACATTTACAGTAAAACATGCAAGAAAATGTATTTCACTATTTCCATACAGTCAAGTGTACTGAAGGATAATCTACTACTTTACACAGATTAATACTCCAGTGAGTAAATTAATCTCCTGAATTTCACTCACTATTTCTGACTTATACATTTTAATTGGCTGTAAATTGCCACATGAGTTTATGTGAATGCATACTGATGAAATGTCTTTGAGAATTCATAAAAGCTTCTACCTGAAGCTGCTGAACAAGATCTAGAAGATATACTGAAACTAACTTACATACACATACGAAAATAAATCTGTCTCGCTCAGAATTCAATGCCATTTATTCTCCAAAAGTGACCCCCTAGCTCTGCAATATGGTATAGAGTAGACCCAAGCAACTGTGACTTTCCTTACCCTGATCAGAATTTTCCACCCTTGCAAGTATTATTTTTGTGCCACAGAATTGAGGTATGGTTCTGCTATATTATGATTCAATAGTACAGTCGTCAGATAGGCTTTCCCAAGCTCAATCTTAATACATAGGAACCTCTTCTGATTCCATATCATAATGTATAGTACAGCCCTTTGTTACAGAACATCATTATGGGGGTAATTATATTAGGGCCTCTTTTACTAAAGATACCATGCTTAAAAGTGCCTCCTAAATAGGAGGTGGTATTTGTTCCTGTGTAAAATTTTAGTATATGGGCTGCAAAAGTTTAAAAAAGCCCTAAAAAATGCTACATTAAATCCAGGGTTAGCGCACAGGAAAGTCCCACGTTACAAACATTAAGCCTAGATTTTACTGCGCTGTAGTAAAAGGACCCTTTAAGAAGGTTCCTACGTTTATGCACTAGATACACACCTAAACCCCTAAAATGTCAGCACCCCTCCCCTTCATGCTCCTTCCCTGTCCCCCCTCCCCCACTGCCACACGCTTGCCCTCTCCCGTAACTCTGTAACGTTCCTGGCACAAACAACAACCCCCCAACCTGCTTTCGCGCCTGTGTGGGCTCTCCCTCTGATGTCATCTCCTAGGAACGGGTTCAGGAAGTGATGTCAGAAGAAGAGCTGATGCAGGTACAACAACAGGTTGGGGGTTGCTGCTCTTGTCAGGAACGTTCCAGAGGTACGGGGGAGGGAAGCAGTGCGCATGAACAGAAGTGGGGGGGGGGGAGGAGTAGAGGGCAGAGAGGAGGACAGGTGCTGCGCCCCTATGATGATGGCACCCGGGTGGACTGTCCCCTGCACCCCTTTACTACGCCATTGCCCTGAATTCTGTATAGGTCACCAAAATTTGGGGACATGCAAACTAATTCATTACTGAGCCATTAACAATCAAAAATTGGTATTAATTGGTACTCATTTGGGTTTATGTGCAGAACGACTCTACTCCTAAATTTTATAGGGGGCCCTTTTGCTAAGGTGCACTAATGGATTTAGCATGTGCTTATACATTATTGTGCGTTAAGTGCCATATCATCCACAGGTAAAGCATTTAATGCATGCTAATTATTAGCATGCACTAAATCTGTTAGCGCACCTTAGTAGAAGAACCCCGTGGTGTGCAACTCAAAAGGGGTGTGGTCATGAGAGAAATATGGGCAGGTCATAGGTGTTCTCAGAAATTACAGTAGGTGCAATGTTACATTTACAGTAGGTTTCAGCAGGCGTAAGTGCAATCTCCAAAGTTAGGCATGAGATCCATTCTAAACTAGTATTTGATAAAGAGCACTCCATACAGAGTGTCATCTGCAGAATACTAGTTTATTAGGATCTTCCTACTGCCTAAATTTGGGTGCCATTTATAGAATTTTCCCCAATGTGTATAATTTCACATGTGCCAAAAACACACAAAGGGCCCATTGCCCACCAGAGTACAGTAATAGGTCCACTTTAACTGCCTCAGCTGATATTTATATGTATCTCAGCATTGTCATCTCTACTGATTCCTAGGTGACAGTCCCTTGCCCGATAAAAATTATAGACTAGAATCTGCTCACTCTCTCTTTTGAAGACCTGGATTAAATCTACCCATTGATCTATCCCTTCTCTCCAGCACTCTGCTTCAGGTAATAGATAAGGATCAGACTGGCAGCCCCTGATCAAATGTACCCTAAAGTGGCATAACTTACCAACTGCAGTTCTATATCTCTTCTTGCTGGCACCCTTCTGGGGAAGGAGGACTCTTTTTGTTGGACTCCCTTTGGGGGAGGAAGATAAGATTCCTCACTAAACTCGGTTTTATGCTTCCCTCCAGAAGCTAAAGCTTCAATTCTATTGGACTGCTTCCTCAGAAAAGACCATCCCTGTTCAGATTTGATTGGTACATTTCTGGATCAGGGGCCCAGAATGTTTCTGCAACTACATGGGATGGAATATTTTGGCAGCTGCTACATGTCAGTCAGCATTTTCAGTTGGTCTAACCAACATCAGCAAAGGCCTATGGGATATTATATCATTCTGACTCTGGAATGTTGGTGCAGATAGACCCTAAATGCTCCTGCACAGAATTCACATACATTAAGCATCCAGCCAGACTGGATTGTTTATCAAGAAGATAGGCTACTTCAATGGGACAAAGAGGCCAGAGACTAATCCCATCTACCATGACTGCAAGTATCACATCTTCCTTATCAATTAAACTAACCATTGTTTCAAACAGTTTACAAATTATAAACAGAAAGATACTGGGAAATACAATAGTTTATATATTTATAATAAGATTCCAACTTATAAAAGCCTCCTCTCTGCAACACCCCCACTCTCTCTCTCTTGAACCTGAAGCTTGGAACATCACACCATACCCCCCCCCCCCTTCTCTCTACCTCTCTCTCTCTCTCTCTCTCTTTCTTTGTCATTACAGCACCTATTCATAAGGTGACCATACGTCCCGTTTTCAATGGGACAGTCCCGTTTTCAGACCAACTGTCCCGTTGTCCTGACCCAGCGCTTCAGGACACTGAAATGTCCCGTTTTCAGGGACAGCGTCCCGAAGCTGTGCGCAGGGACACCGGGACAGGCGATCACTTTTCCTCCCTGCTGGGCCGATTCAAACCCGGTCCACCACTGCTGCTTCTTGCCTTCTTCCCAACGTCAATTCTGACGTCAGAGAGGAAGTTCCAGGCCAGCCAGGCAGGCAGGCAGTGGTGGGCGGGAGTGGGTGGGGTGTTTGAAGAATCAGGCACTGGAGGAAGGGAAGGAGGTAGGCAGGCAGGCTGGCTGGGGGGGAGGGGGAGGGACAAAGGCTGGAAAGCAAGACATAGGAAGGAGGCACTGGGGGCACTAAGGACACAGGACGGAGGCACTGGGGGCACTAAGGACACAGGATGGAGGCACTGGGGGGCACTAAGGACATGGGAAGGGGTACTAAGGATATAGGAAGGAGTCATTGAGGGCACTAAGGACATAGGAAGGAAGGAGGGAGGGAATAGAAAGGGACAATTGTTGGGCCTGAGTGCAGAAAGAAAGAAATGAAAGAAAGGATACATGGTCAGAAGGAAACGCAACCAGAGACTCATGAAATCACCAGACAGCAAAGGTAGGAAAATGATTATATTTTCAATTTAGTGATCAAAATGTGTCAGTTTTGAGACTTTATATCTACGGTATATATTTTGCACTATATTTGTCTATTTTTCTATAGTTACTGAGGTGACATTGCATATTTTAAAGTCATCTGCCTTGACATCTTTGAAAACCCCCCAAATATAAATGATAATTAACATTTTCTCTGCGTATAGTGTGCTTTCTAGTTTTTTATAAATGATATGGTTACCATTATGAATTAATAAGATATTATGTGTACATGAAAAATGAATGGAAGAAATTGGGGGCAGGATTGGGGGCAGGGCTAGGGTGGGATTGGGGCAGGGCTAGGGTGGGATTGGGGGTGGGACTGACAATTAATAGATGTCCCCTGTTGATGAAAAAAATAAATGGTCACGTTAACTTTTCAGGAAACTGTCTTTTCTCTCTCATTCACAAGAGCACAGAAGAAGTCTCTGTATTTGTAAAGCTTATTTCTATTTCTGTATGTTTGTAACCCAGTAAAGCTTATGTATCTTTCTAAAGATTGCTTTTCTGTAATGTTAAGCCTATTTCTACATTATATTCTTTAAGCAATCACTTCTGGCTGTCATTGTCCATAATTTTACTTCCTACTGAATCTTCAATGAGGGTATTGAACCCGGGGTCTGGTGGATTGTAAGGCCGCTACAATATATCATTGTGGCTTATTTGCTTCAACATTACCCCTCCAAAACCTTACATTTGGGAGGCTAAACCTTACACTATACATCGTCAGAAAACAGATTATAAAACTGATTATGTACTGTGCAATTAGAAGAGGCCAGCTTATGGATATAAGAACATAAGCAATGCCTCCGCTGGGTCAGACCTGAGGTCCATCATGCCCAGCAGTCCGGACATACAGCAGCCCAACAGGTCCAGGACCTGTGCAGTAATCCTCTATCTATACCCCTCTATCCCCTTTTCCAGCAGGAAATTGTCCAATCCTTTCTTGAACCCCAGTACCGTACTCTGCCCTATTACGCCCTCTGGAAGCGCATTCCAGGTGTCCACCACACGTTGGGTAAAGATGTTTTCTGAGATATGCTGAGTATCTCTTTTTTTTTTTTCCCCCTATGCTTTCTAACTCAGCATACAATTATTGCTCTGTGCTAGGCTGACTGAATATTTTCTGCTGGAAATTTCCCTAAGTCACAAGTTTGAGTGAATTAAACCCTAAATGCCAGCACCGAACATATGTTTTCCCTACTGCACCTGTATATAACTCACCTCAAACTATTAAGAAAGGCATGATCTAGATCAGTGGTTCCCAACCTTGTCCTGGAGGACCACCAGCCAGTCAGGTTAGCTCTAATGAACTTCCAAGAGAGAGATTTGCATATAATGGAGGTGACAGGCATGCAAATCTGCTCCCTGCATATTCATTAGAGATATCCGGAAAACCTGCCTGGCTGGTGGTCCTCCAGGACAGGATTGGGAACCACTGATCTAGATCTGCTTCTGCACTGAGAGGTGCGTCCATTGACAGACAGGGTCCCCTATACTTCCAGCACTGCTAGCCAATATGCCAGTTCATTTCTAGAGCACACTTTGTTTATGTAGTATTGTCCGGTTCCACTAAATAGTGTGAAGGTGGAATACCTCTTTGTCCTCGCAAGTCATAATATTTCATCTGTATGTTTTAAAATAAGGTCTGAAATATGTACCCTTCCATATGTCAAAATAATGGGACTCTCACCTGAATAATACATGGCAAATTCCAACACTCATCACAGGGACGGTCTCTGTTCTGATAGTAAAGGCAAACTGTGTTGAAAAATAAATTTCAATGCAATTTATTGCAGATGCCCTTCAAGCTTCTACCAGTACAATCATTTATCAAGCCAATGAAAATATGTCACTGGATAAGGAGCTCTGAGCCTTATCCTAAATTGCATTTTATATATGCATTAATGAATAGAGCAATAAATCAGGTAGGATTGTTCCTCAAGCACTCCTCTTGATCCGTCACTAAGAACCTCTTTTCATTTTGCACCAATAAGTTGGCAAACATATATATATATATATCTGAACATGAGTATATATATTTTAAGTCTTATCTAATGATGGTTCCATCCACAGTAATCATTAGGTGCCTCAGGTAAATATTCAGTCTTGTATCTTTTCTGTTCCCCCCTCAAATCCATTTTAAGGGCCCTTGAACACCCACCCCACCACACCACTTTGGACATTTTCAAAGAGTAAGAATTGTGTATGGTTATTTGTTTGGGTAGTTGGCTTTAGTGAGAGGTGGTGATTGAAACTTGCGGTGTTATTTCTTTTTTCAGGGCTTTCTTGAAAAGTATGGTCTTTATTTCTTTTCTAAAAGTCTTGTAGTCGAGGGATGCCGTCAGTAGATTGGCGATTTGGTTGTCTGGTTGTCTAGTTCTTTTTTTTTTAGTTCAATAAATTTTTATTGAGTATTTTGGAAAAGTACAAGGAGCAATTCAAATACATATAACATTTTGTATATATATGGTCTATAAATATGCAATTAACTATAAAGGACCATGGTATTAAGAAAAGCTCAGAGTAAAGAAGTTATTTGTGAAGATTGTATGAGAAAAGAAAATGAGATAGAATAGAATAAAAATTAAAAGAGAAAGGAAATAAAGAGAAAAAGTGAAGAAAAGGTAGGGGAAAGTTGTCTAGTTCTAATCAAATTTTAAACATATTTCTACTAATTTTATACACATAACACATTTACATCTAGAATGTCAATTTTCCTTTGAACTTCGAAGCAGCTTGCAGCTTTTTCACAGAATATATTTTCTCTCAGCCTTTCAAGCAGTTTTCCTGTGCTTTTGTTTTGTTTTTATTTTCAGCCAGTGTGTCAAGACACACTGCTATATCACCAAGAGCTGAGATGTTGTGAAAAGTTTATATAGACAACAAGCCCATGGCTCATAAGATTCGCCGCTGCTGGGTCAGATCAGTGGTCCATCGTGCCCAGCAGTCCGCTCACACGGCGGCCCTTAGGTCAAAGACCAGTGCCCTATTTGAGTCTAGCCTTACTTGCATATGTTCTGTTCCAGTAGGAACTTATCCAACCTTGTCTTGAATCTCTGAAGAGTGTTTTCCCCTATAACAGCCTACGGAAGAGCAGTCCAGATTTCTACCACTCTCTGGGTGAAGAAGAACTTTCTTACGTTTGTACGGAATCTTTTTCCTTCTAACTTTAGCGAGTGCCCTCTCGTTCTCTTCACCTTGGAGAGGGTGAACAATCTCTCTTTCTCTACTAAGTCAATTCCCTTCAATATCTTGAATGTTTCAATCATGTCCCCTCTCAGTTTCTCTAGCCTCTCGTTGTTCAGCAACTCCCCCAGTCCCTTAACCATTTTTGTCACTCTCCTCTGGACCCTTTCGAGTAGTACTATGTCCTTTTTTATGTACGTCCATGTTCTAGAGACTGAGTGAAAGATAGACAGGGACAAAAGACTATAGAAGGAGGTCCAAATCGTAACAGGCCATTGCATATGTGTACCTGCCAGAATGGATTTGGCAGAAGCTGAGATAAAGGCTCTAATGCAGTATAGTGTGCTGAGGATATATTTTTAGGTTTATCATATTTTAGCCCAGAAAACCCTGGACACAACCCCACCCTGTTCTTCCACAGCAACACCCAGTTCTGCCTCCAGACCCGCCCCATTCTTCCCCCCCAACCCAGCCTCATTATACCCCCAGCCCTGTCCCCACAAAGCATCCTCTCTTCTCCAACGAGCTCTGGCCATGTCTGGAGAGCCTGGAGCATGCGCAAATGTGTGTGATGTCATCCGTGCATGCTCAGAAGCCTTCCAGATACGGCCAGACAAACTGCTGGGTTTTGGAAAGTCTATCCGGGAGCCCAGAGAGTCCTCTAAAAAGAGGACATATCTGGGTTTTCCCAGACATCTGGTAATCCTATGTCTTTTTGGTTTGATAGTTGACTAAAGTGACCATACATCCCGTTTTGAACAGGACCGTCCCGTTTTTAATTACCTTGTCCTGTTGTCAGAGCCCAGGATTTCTCCCTGCTTCTCCAACACAGCAACACCAAAGCGCGTGCAGCGACTGAACTGCACAAGCACCAGGTCCACAAGCCTTCCCCCCCCCCACTCCCGACATCAATTCTGACATCAGAGAAGAAATTCCGGGCCACCAGCCTCTGCATCCTGTCCCCTCTCCTTGCCCTGCCCTTTGCCGCTGGAATCCGTGGTGATCCAGAGGTGTAGCAGGCAGGAGCGAGCTTTCCACACTCCTGCCCCATTGCTAACCCGGTCGGTCGCTACCGGGAGTTTCAGCTTCAGCCGCTACGTGGAACCGAGTAGGAGCATGCTATGGTGCTGCTGCTCGGTGCTAAGCAGCTTTCTGAATGGCTCCTGTAAATTAATTCTAATACTACAGACTTCCCATTAACAGTGTTGTTTAAAGTACTAGGTCAAAGTATTTAAGTAAAAGTAAATGTAAATGCATATTTTGATACTTAAGTAAAAATAAAACGTATGATAAGAAACAAAAAATTTTACTGAAGTAAAAGTAAAAAAATAAGTGCCTACAATAATGCTCTTTGAGTAAGAAGTAAAAGTACCACAACTACAATGTCTGTTCATCAAGAATTGTTACCAGCTTCAGCTTCAACTTCATCTCCACTTTAAAGTGACCCAACTCACCTAACCAGTTCAAATACAGGCACCCTGTTTCCCTAAAAATAAGACCTATCCCGAAAATAAGCCCTAGCATGATTTTTAAAGATGTTCCTAATATAAGCCCTAGTTAAGATCGACCCCCGAAGCCCCCCACCCTCTGTGAATGTCCCTGACTCCATCCCTGCCATTAGTAGTGCCCAATTTGCTGAAAAAAATCAGACTCATCAATTCAGCGATCCCCACCCCGAGACCTGACATACCTCTACTCTGAGTCTTCCAAAAACAGCTGCCATCACTGTTGTTTTTGGAGACCTTGGAGTGGAGGTATGTCAGTCTCACAGTGGGAGGGTCCGTGGGATTCTGCTGCACAAGGGGATGGGAGGGAGGGTTAGAAAGATGCTGCATAAGGGGGATAGGTGACAGGGGAGGAAAGGAAAGAGGAAGAATTGGGGTGGAGGAGAGAAAGGGAGAGATGATTGTTGTACATGAAAAAAAATAAGACATCCCCTTAAAATAAGCTCTAATCCGTTTTTTGGAACCAAAATTAATATAAGACATAGTCTTATTTTCAGGGAAACACGGTAGCTCCACTGTTTCTATAGGCTATATTTAGTGAACAACAAAATTCATTGAACAAGAGCATATTTCCGCTCATATTATTTTAGCCTCAAAGATCAAGCCCGATTTTAGAGGCTCTTTAACTTCTTTTTTCTTCTTCTTCCTTCTTTTTTTGTTCTATTATTATTCTCCTAAACCTACCCTGTTGTACTTATCCTTATTTGTTCTTTCTTTACTATAACATTTGTAGTTCCTTCCCTCCTCCTTTTGTATCAGTCCTGTTATTTATGTTTGTTCACATTTTGTCCATGTATATTATTGTTCCCCAGATTTTAGATTTATAAGACACTTTAAAATGATGACAGTGCGTGTATATGAAATTTTAAATAAAACTTGAAACTTGAAGATGAAACGAGGTTTGCGATTGCAAAATTCTGTTCCCTGTTTTGCTGTTTCAATTGGTTTACTGAGGAATTGTCATTTACATCTCCCTTCCACTTTTACTTTTCACTGTAAGCAGCAAATGTAATTAGGTAAAAGTAGTAAATATTGGCAAAATTATTACTTCAGTCAAAGTAAAACAAATGTTATCCTGTACTTCTTTACAAATAAAAGTATCAAAACGTTTACTTAAGTACAGTAATTAGTACATTTACAGTAATAAGTACATTTACTTAGGGCTCCTTTTACTAAGCTGCGGTAGCGTTTTTAGCGCGTGCTGCAGATTAGCGCGCGCTAAGCCCCGCGCTACGTGGAAAAACTAACACCAGCTCAATGGAGGCATTAGCATCTAGTGCACACGGCATTGTAGCGCACACTAAGCGCGCACTAAAACCGCTAGCGCAGCTTAGTAAAATGAGCCTTTAGTTATTATACCACACTACCCTTTAATAGTAATTATCAACCCCAAAAGACATCCCCAGCAATCTGTACTGCATTGGAACCTTTATCTAGGCTTCTACCAGAGGTCCAAATCATAGCAGTGGCCTGTTACGATTTGGATCTCTGCTCAATATTTGGACCTATATACAAATTATTTATTTATATACCACTTATATCCTAAGTGGTTTACATTCAGGTACTTTATCATATTTCCCTATCTGTCCTGATGGGCTCAAACTCTACCTAGTGTACTTGGGGCAATGAGGGGATTAAGTGACCTTCCCAGAGTCACAAGGAGCAGCGAGGGATTTGAACCCACAACCTCAGGGTGCTAAGGTTGTAGCTCTAACCTCTGTGCCACATACTCCCTACTTTCCTGTATCATCTTCCTCCCTGACTCCATTTTTGAACCCAATGGTTCTCAACCCAGTCCTTAGGTAACACTCAAGCCTGTCAAGTTTTCAAATATCCACTGCAGTCATTCCCATCTCAGTTCTTGGGACGCATCTAGTCCCATCGTGTTTTCAGAATATCCACAAAGAATATGTAGGAATAGATTTGCATGTCCTGCCTCAAATTGCATGTAAATCTAACTGATGAATATTCATTGTGGATATATTGAAAACCTGAAGGGAATAGATGTGCCCCAAGGACTGGACTGGGAATGGCTGATCCACTGCATCCATAGTAGATAATAACATGGGAACAAAATTTGTCCCACTAGAAATAAATACTCAAGGATTAGGGCCCGAATATATCCCTTATTCACTCAAAAACAAGCCCCACACGGACAAACGATACACACACCCAGCAACACTACAAGGCCTTACTTACAACCCACAACATTCACACTCCCCAAAGAGAAAGGGAAAAAGGAAAAAGAAAAGAAGTGGAGAAAAAGGCCTCAGTTCAGCTTCATCTGGCCAAAAAAACTCCACTCCTACAAAAGCTTTTATGTGTAAATGCTGAAAAATAGTCCAAGAAAACAAGGCAACTAAAGTAGCCTGCCAGGTGGTATCAAACAGCACGTCTAATACAGATGAAAGTCAGTGGGTGAATGTAACAAAAGGCAGTATAGTCCAGCTCATAACATCCATAGCAAAAGCAAGAAAAAATAACTTAGCTGCTAATGGCCTCCAAATCCAGGCCAGGCAGTCCTTACACCCAACGGGGAACCCTCCGTTTCGCATCAAATCGCTGCGTCAGGGGTGTTCATATCATTGCTTCACATCCAGATATTCCAGACCCACCATACTCCTCAAACATCCTCACCACTTCATCGATCAAAAACAGTTTTGATCGATGAAGTGGTGAGGATGTTTGAGGAGTATGGTTATTTTTTCTTGCTTTTGCTATGGATGTTATGACCTGGACTATACAGCCTTTTGTTACATTCACCCACTGACTTTCATCTGTATTAGACGTGCTGTTTGATACCACCTGGCAGGCTACTTTAGTTGCCTTGTTTTCTTGGACTATTTTTCAGCATTTACACATAAACAGCTTTTGTAGGAGTGGAGTTTTTTTGGCCAGATGAAGCTGAACTGAGGCCTTTTTCTCCACTTCTTTTCTTTTTCCTTTTTCCCTTTCTCTTTGGGGAGTGTGAATGTTGTGGGTTGTAAGTAAGGCCTTGTAGTGTTGCTGGGTGTGTGTATCGTTTGTCCGTGTGGGGCTTGTTTTTGAGTGAATAAGGAACAAAATTTGTCCCCATCCCTGCAAACTCTGGCTGATCCCATCCTCACAGGCCTTGAATAGATATGATTTTATAATGAAATCATTTTATTAAAGTATACAAAGGAACAATATTCTGTAGCATTGTCATTCTATAAATCACAAATATAAAACAAGGATCAACAAAACCCCCATTTCCCCTCCCCACTCACAAATATCCCCTCCTCTATCAAGACAACCGGACAAGCCAAATTGCTACAAAATGTTGCATAGAAAAATCATACTAACAAAATACCTCAGTCACACACACAGAACACAAATTCCAAATCCATAGTAGCTGACCAAAAATGATAAACAAAAATTAAACCAAAATCCCAAAAAGCCACCCCTTGCATGTAGTACAAGACCAAAGAAATAGAAATAGCCATTTCCTCCTATATCGTGCAAAATATAAAGATCACACATGGTAGGGATAGTTTTAAGGGAATGCAACTAGGGCAACTGCTCCCTGGCCAGAGAGCCCTAAACCTGTTGGAAGTTGAAAAAGGCATGGCATGTAGTGGACTTTGTGGTCCCCTGCTACAGTATATCTAACACCAGCTCTGGCAGGATACACATTTCAAATCTGATATATTCTAATCACAAAATAGAAAATAAAAGGGTTTTTTTAACCTTTTATTGTCTGGTTATTTTATTTTTCAAATCATGTTGGTCTCAGGCTTCCTTCTAACTTCTTTTAACTCCTGCCCATTTGACATTTCTTCTTTTTTCAAGCTCACAATGTATCTTCCATCTCTATATATGTACTTTCCCCCATATTCAGCATCTCCCTTCTCTGTGTCTCCTATACTTCCCTTTCTAGTATTTCCTCTTTCTAGTATTCCCCCTGTGTTCATTTCCCTGCCTTTATCTTCACCATCACCATCCTATGTCCCTGTCACTATCCCTGCCCCCTGTATCCAGCATCATTTCTCTGTGTCTGTATGCCCCCCAAGTCCAACATCTCCCTTCTGTGTTCCTATTTTCCCCTATGTATTCATATACAATGTAGAGGAACTATGGTTGACTCTGAAATCTACCCTGCAAGGAGCAACCAACATATACATCAAAACCGAGAGGAAATGACGCAGAAAAAAATAGACTACAATGGTTTTCCACGGAGATCTCAGAACTAGTAAGACAAAAGAAAAAAGCTTTTGAGAACTACAAACTATCACAACGACCGGAAGCTAAAGAAACCTATCTGGCCAAATCCAGAAAAGTCAAAACTACAGTCAGAGAAGCCAAACTCCGAATGGAAGAAAACATAGCTAAGCGGGTAAAGAAAGGAGAGAAATCCTTTTTTAAAATATGTTAGCGACAGGAAGAAGAACACAAGCGGTATTGGGCGCCTAAAAAAATCTGACGGCAACTTTATAGACTCGGATCCAGACAAAGCAGAATTACTCAACAACTACTTCTGTTTCAGCCCAGGAAGTTTGAGTCAGATGGAAGCTTTGGCTTGAGCACCGCAGTTGCTGATCTGAAGTACTGTTGATGCCGGGGGAGAAGGAGGCCCGTTGCCGAACTTGAGTGTCATCGTGGGGGGATGGGGCTTGCCTATCTTGTTGCCAAAATCAGAAAGAAAGGTGAGGAAGGGAGAGATATGGGTCTGTTGTGGATGGAGAGATTGAGAGAAGGGAAAGATGATGCAAGGGGGAAAGAGAGAGAAGGGGCAGATGATGGAAGTGGGGGGAATGAGAGAGAAGGGGCAGATGATAGAAGTAGGGAGAAGGGGAGCGAGAAGAGGGCGTATGATGGAAGTGGGGAGAAGGGGCAGATGATGGAAGTGGGGTGAGAGAAGAGGGCAGATGATGGAAGTGGGGAGAAGGGAGAGCAAATGCTGAATGGAAGTGAAGAAAGAGAACACATACTGGATGGAAGGAAGGATAAAGAAAAAGACATATGCTGGATCGGAGAAGAAGATAGAGTTAGTGACATAGTGGAGAGGTGAAGGAAAGGGGTGGCATGCTGTGGGTAGACACAGTGAAAAGAGGGAAACTGAGGACTGCATAGTAAGAAAGAATTTAATTTAGATGGAGGCAGAAAATAAAGAAGGAAGACCAGAGAAGGAAAGGGAAGAGAGAGAGGAGAGAGAGATGCCAGAGAACGGGGAAGGAGACAGAGATATCACATCTGAGCGGAGGAAATGAGAAGAGAGAGTTGCTAAAAACCACAGGGGAGAGGGAAAGAGAGATGAAAGGAGAAAGATGCCAGGCCATGAGGGAACAGAGGAAAGATGATGGATGCCAGATCCCCCGTCTAGAGGAGAGATGGCAGGGGGGGAAACAGACAGTTTCTGGAAGGGGCAGACAGTAGATGGAATGGGCAGATGCTTGATTGAAGAGACAGGGCAGATGCTGGAAGGAAAAGAGTGAAAAGAAGATAAAAGCAGAAACCAGAGAAAACAAAAGGTAGAAAAAATAATTTTATTTCTATTCTGTCATTAGAATATATCAGATTTGAAATATATATCCTGCTAGACACATAACTGGGGACTGCAAAGCCCAGGCAGTGCTTCTTTAGCTTCCAGCTGGCTTAGGGCTCTCTCAGACCAGGGGGGCACTCCCATAACACTATTCCTGTCATGTGCGACTGCAGTATTCTGTTAGCATGATATTTCTGTGTAGCATTCTGTAATAATTTGGCTTGTTCAATTTTCTTGATAGTAGAAGGGATATATGTGAAGGGGAGGGGAGACAGGGGTTTTGTTGGTCTTTGCTCTGTATATTTATATTTATAAAATGACAATTATACAGAATATTGTTACTTTTTATACTTTAATAAAATATGTTCAATATAAAATCATAACTGAGGCTTGTGCAGATGGGATCAGATGGTTTGCGGGGACCAAACTTGCGGAGACGGGGTGGAAATGTGTCCACAAAATAATTATTTTATTTTTACTGGTCCACAGTTGTAAAAAGGTTGAAAAACACTGCTCTAGAGCAGAGTCGGCAGCTGCGCTGAGGTGCAGGAAGTTCCCCCAATGACTCATCTGCCGGCTTTGCTCCAGAAGAAGTAAATTACGTTGGAGGGGGTGGACCTGGCAGAAGCAGTCATCGTGGAATCTTGCCGCAACTCCCTGCATCTGCCAGTTCAACCCCCTCCGACGTAACTTACTTCTTCCGGAGCAAAGCCTGCAGATGAGTCATCGCGGGACCTTCCAGCACACGGCTGCTGACTCTGCTCCAGAGCTAGTACGTCGGAGTGGGGTGGACTGGCAGCCGGCAGCTACAATCATCGCGGGAAAGGAGCAGGACTGCTGGAATGAAAGAGTGGTGCAGGGTGGTATGGAAGAGTGGTGCTGATGAAATTGATGTACAGGGAAAGGGGAGAGAGACATAAGGGGGAAGGATACTGGATGGAATTGGATTGGACGGAAAGAAAGGGGGCAGATGCTGATTGAAAAGGGGTGGATGGAGAGAGAAAGGGCAGACATTGGATGGTAGTGTGGCGGTTAGAGGGGGAGGCTATGCTGGATGGAAGTGCGGATGGAAGAGATAAGGGAGAAAATGCAGGAAGAAAATGGGAGGAGAGAAAGAGGGGAGCAGACGATGGAAGTATACAGAGAGAGGAGAAGGTACTAGATGGAAGGGGTAAAGAAAGAGGTCACATGATGGAAGGAGGGGATAAATAAAACGAGGGCACGTATTCCATCTTTTCTCAATAAACTCATCATTCCTCTTTGCCCTTCTCGGACACTTAGATCAGTAGATCAAAATCTATTGACCATCCCTTCCATCAAAGAATTCTACTACACTAGGAAAACTAACTTCTCTGTAGTTGCTCCAACTTTATGGAACGCTACGCCACCTTAACTCCGTCTCGAAAACTTCCTCGACCTATTTAAAAGTAAGCTAAAAACGTTCTTATTTCAAGATGCATATCACAGCCCTTAAATGCTTCCTCTCCGACAGCTAGTAAAACTTATCATCAACCGCTTTCAAGAAGCAACCCCCACTCCTGATGTTGTATCCCCCTCTTCCCTGTTCTTTTACTTTGTTTTTAATGATGTATTTATTGACTCCCCCTTCCCCTCTTTACCCTCAAGTCTAACTATGTATTTGTAAATTGTCCTTAATGTTCACTCTTCCCCCTCTTATAATTATTATATATATATATATATTTTTTTTTTTTTAACCTTAAAATTTTTTAGCATTGTAAACCGGCTAGATGCACGTCGATGGTCAGTATATTAAAACTAATAAAATTTTAAACTTGAACACATGATGGGGGAAAAGGATTGAGTTAGGGAAATACTGGAGGGGGTGAAGGAAAGAGGTGGCGAGCTGTAGGTAGACAGTAAAAAAGGAAATTGATGAGAGGGTAGTAAGAACATAATCTAGATGGATGCAGAAAATAAATTGAAAAGGAAAATGAGGAAACAAAGGGATTGCAAAAGAGAGGTATGGGAGAGAGAAGGAGAGGAGAGAGATGCCAGACTAATGGGGGTGAAAGGAGAGATGGAAGGGGGAGGCATACAGTTTCTAGAAGGGGCATAGAAGGAGAGAAGATGCCATATAGGGGCAGAGAGACGGCAGACAGTGGACAGAAGGAAGAGAGTAAAAAGAAGATGAGGAAAGTAGAAACCAGAGAAGACAAAGGTAGAACAAAAATTTTCTATTTATTTATTGCTTTAGGAGACATGTATCACTGTTTCTGTGGGGTTGCATTGTATGCAGAGTCCAGCTTCTGGCTGGTTCAATTTAACTTTTGTCTATGTATTTCTATTTTATCCCCCCTTTTACAAAACTGTGGAGCGTTTTATAGCGCCAGCCGTGGTGGTAGCAGCTCTGATGCTCAGAATTCTATGAGCGTCAGAGCTGTTACCACTGTGGCTAAAATCCACACAACAGTTTTGTAAAAGGAGGAGGGGTTAGTTTGTGATGACATATTCCATACTAGGCTAAGGTGTTTTCTGTGTGTTCGAAAGACATGGTTTTCTGTTAGGATTGACGGTGTAGGATTGATCTATATTAGTCTGGCTTGTTTAGTTTTACAATGGGTGTATTGATGTTGTACTGCTCACTGCAGTATGAAAGATGCTGTCTTTTCCTAGGTACTCATGTGTGACGTGTGGATTGTTACTAAAAATCATGTTTTTCGTACAGATGGGGGGGTCAAAAAATGATGGGCCCCAGGTGTCACATATGCTAGGTATGCCACTGCTCCCATGTCTGGCATTGCCCGTCTGTGTCCATTTACCACCCCCATGCAGCATTACCCTTTGTGACTCTGTCCCTATGCTCCCATCCATGCCCACTATCTCCCCTTTTTTCATATATCTCCCTGTGTCCAGCTTTTCCCCTCTTACTCCCATACCCCAATGTGTCTCTCACCTCTTTTTCCTCCCTCCCTTTGCTGTGTTCAGCATTTCCTTCATCCTCTTTGTTCACCATCTCTCTTTCCCTTCCCTTCTCTGTCCTCCCTTCAGGTCCAACATCTTTCTCCCTTTCTGTTCCAATCACACATCCCACATGGGTCCAGTACCTCTCTCCATTCCCTCCAACTCTGGGCTCCCCCCTAGAGGTCCAGCCTCTTCATCCCTTTCCTCCAGCCCCACCCACCTCTCTCCATTCCTTCTAGCTCGTCACCTCCCCTTGCAACACCAGCCCCTATCTCCCTTTCCCCCAGTCCCCAGACCAAGTCTAGCTCCTCTCTCTCCCTTCCCTTTGAGCTCAGGAGCCAACCAGCCAGCCCACACTCCCGTGGATCATAGCATTAGCAGAAGCAGAATTCCCCCTGTGAGTCCAACAACACCCTCCCCCACGTGGATTGGCATCTTTTTGCCTTCCTTCCCAACTCCCCTCACACCTATTTTACCTTCAGGAGCCTCAGCCATGGCATAGAGAAGAATCTTCAGAGGCCTGCACTGAGGCCTTTATTCTGCTGAGTCCCTCCTGGAAGTAAAGAAGAGGGAAGCATTTCTGAGGAGGGAAATATCAATGGGTGTTTCCTTGGCTCAAGAAGGTAGCTGTGTCATGATGACAGAGGGGAGAAGGATTTTGAGAGTTAGTTCTGTGCTCTTTGTCGGTGTGAATAGATCACAGATGACCGAAATGTGATAGGTTTTCAACTAGATGTGGGAAGATGGCAAAGAGGATGGAGCTTAGTGTTGAGGGAAAGCGGTGAGAGATTTGATGGAGTTGAATTCAATGAGATTTTGTAGTAGTTCCTGAGAAAGAGGGAAAGGAATCCACTCTTCAATGCTCTTTTTCCTTGTGTGGAGGCACCAGGGTGTCAGATTTATCATAATATACATATATAGTGGGAAAGGCAGAGCTGTCTAGGTGTCTAGGGGGAGATGGGGCTATCTGTCAGGTGACACTCCCCCCCCCCAATCCAGGGAACACCCCTTTCCTATTCCTTCAGCTATTCTATTTTGCCACATGATCCCATGCTCTTCCACACTATGGTTGCATTCCGATAATCCTCGTAAGTCACATGCATTCAGTTCATGTCCATCACACCACAGATCATGCTACAGCGCCAGCCAGAACCTTTTTACACCAGACTTCTCTCTTCAGCTTCCTCCAGAACTCCCAGTCATCACCCACCAGTGGCCTCAGTAGTACCATCCCAACTATTAAATTTAAATAAAATGCCTGAGAAAATACTAAGTCGACAGAAAGAAAAGACAACTCAGCAATGGATGGAAGTCTAAGAATAACAACAAAACAAACTGTGGAGAAGTTCTTGATGCAGACGTTTATTCAATCAATAAGTTGCATTAAAAATCCACACGAGCACAAATTGTTTAGCTTTTCTCCACGTTCCTTTTGGAGCCTGGTTCATTTCTACAATATATTTTATTATTCACATATATGCCTCTAATCATTGAGCGGCTACTGTCCTGGACCCCTGAGGAAGGCGTCTTTAGTTGAAACACGGACCGTGTTGGGTCCTCTCCAGTTTGCGTGCATGTGGATTTTTAATGCAACTTATTGACTGAATAAACGCCTGCATCAAGAACATCTTCTCCACAGTTTCTTTTGTTGTTGCTGAGAAAGTACTATTACAGACAATATGATATCTTCATATATAATACTGTCTGCTGAGTTGCAAAACCTTAAAACACATGGATTATTTATGAGTAGCAATTGAACCCGCTTGAAATTACATCAATATTTGTGCAGTTTTCCAGCTCTTCAATGTATGCTTTACATACACAAACTTTAAACTGCAGTGCAAGAAATAAGTACTTCCTTGAGATCTTTACAGACATAAATCTTTGATGTTTTATCAACCTTGCACAGAGCACCTGCTCTGCTTATTTGATGTATGCCAGAGAGGGTATAACTCACTCAGCAAGATCTTTCAAATTAAATTAAAATAGACAGTTGTGAGGAAAAGTGGAGCCAGGGACTGATTTTAAAATATGTACAAACTTGGGAGGGGGGGGGGGAAACCAATGAAACCCAACTGAGGCAATTCAAGAAATGGTGTGCTGTAGGTACACGTGCCTTTTGCGCGCAAGGACATACCTACATTGGCAGTTATGCATGCTATTGCACTGCACACTATTCTATAAGGAGGTGCATAAGTCCTTAGTGCATATCTGCAATAGAGGTGTGGCCATGGGCATGTCCAACATCAACATTTAGGCCCATCCACATATACATTTAGGCCACTGAAAAGTTCTCAGCCCAACCAAGAAGAGAATGATGTGGAGTCATGAAACTCACAAGTTGTTTCACACTTTTCATTTCAATGAGGCAAATGCATCTAGCAAATGGGCACAAGTATAGGGAAACTAAGCCATTGTGACATCACTAATGAGGTTGGCTCTTAGATAGTGGTGGAATGAAGCATTATGACATCACAATACAAGGGGATGCTGAATAGTTCTCAGCCCAACCAAGACGAGAATGATGTGGAGTCATGAAACTCACAAGTTGTTTCACACTTTTCATTTCAATGAGGCAAATGCATCTAGCAAATGGGCACAAGTATAGGGAAACTAAGCCATTGTGATATCACCAATGAGGTTGCTATTAGGTATTGGTGGAATGAGGCATTATGACATCACAACACGAGGGGATGATGAAAAGTTCTCAGCCTAACCAAGAAGAAAATGATATGGAGCCACGAAACTTACAAGTTATTCCAAACTTTTCTTGACACTTTTTGTTTCAATGATATGAAATGAGAAAAGTGTCAAGAAAATTATGGAATAACTTGTAAGTTTCATGACTTGACATCACTCTCTTCTTGGTTGAGCTAAGAACTTTTCAGCGGCCCCTCGTACCTGCCATTGACTTGGTGTAAATGGGTGTGCTATCATTTTGGATGCCATGATGCAGGTTTGAGCTAGTATTTTATAGTGGAATCAGTGCACTTTGATTCATAAGAACATAAGAATTGCCACTGCTGGGTCAGACCAGTGGTCCATCGTGCCCAGCAGTCCGCTCATGCAGAGGCCCCTAGGTCAAAGACCAGTGCTCTAAATGAGTCCAGCCTCCCCTGTGTACGTTCCAGTTTAGCATGCTCCCTGTGCTGCATTGAGACGCCCAAAAGGAGGTGCCTTGGTAAAGAATTAACTCCACTATGCTTCTATCCATTCAACTGTCATGAATACAGTAGCTGTGATTTTTCAGTCCTTGGTACATCTGTTTGTAATGATATAAAAGCTTCTTTCAGATTGTTCTGATCTCACCCTGGAGATCATCAGGCAGTTTAAACCCTAGTACTCCAGGCATATAATATCACAAGAATGGACTCAGTTCAAAAGCAAATCTTTACTGTAGAATTCAAAACAAGGAGAGAAAAAAACTTACAGTTCAGTTGCTTGAAAAGAATTGTAGCTCTTGCTCTTAGTCCAGCCTCAACAAAGCGTTCTCTTGGGATTAGGAGCTGGGAGAATAAATTCATCAGTTGCTAGAGGTGATGTAGTTTACAATAATGTAGTTAAATACACAGGCTGCTACAATACTATAGGGTGAAGACTTGATAGGACACACTGGTCTCAGCAGGCATGCATTTATCTTGCTTGGGCAGGGACCAGAAGAGCAAGCAACCAATAGGAACAGTTCCACAATCCACTGGCTCTGAAGGAGCCTTTTGCAAAGAGAATTACAATTGCACAATTTTGTAGTCCAAGAGCACAATCTCAAATCTTAAAGGCACGGGCAATGAATGCTGTGGTAAAGCTGCTCCCTGTGACCCTGAGCAAGTCATCCAATCCTCCATTTCCCCAGGTCCAAAATAAGTTCCCTACCAATCTGTAAAGCATCACATTTGTTTGTCACTCCCTCTGTAGCCCCCTATCCTCTCTACCTTTTCTCCCTTTGTATTTCTCTGCAAGAGCAGCATATCACCATATTTTGTCCAGTGTGTCTTTCATAATTAGATTGTAAGCTCTTTTGAGCAGGGACCATCTCTTATGTATCTAAGGTACAGCACAGTGTGCATCTGGTAGCACTATAGAAATAATAAATAGTAGTAGTAGTACATAAGCATAAGCACATAAGCATGGCCTCTGCCGAGTCAGACCATAGGTCCATCATGCCCAGCAGTCCGCTCCCGCGGCGGCCCCCCAGGTCAATGACCTGTAGTGATCTATTACTCAAGAGCATTTTGTCTTGTATCGTAACCCTCTAATTGTACCCCTGGATTCCCTTACCCTTCAGTAGTAGTAATATATGTAAACCGCTTTAAGTGTGGTTGTATAACTACAAAAAGGCAGTATACAAGTCCTAATCCCTTTCTATACTAAACTACAAGCAGCCTGCTTCCATGAATATGGGATCAGTATACAGATCGCTCAGTGAAAAAGAAAGGTGAAGGCAATACTGAGATGGAAAAAGAGGTAGAATTCAAGTGATTCACAGATATAAGAAATAGATAAAGTCCATTGTTAGATCTGTTTTCAACTTCTGTTTCAGAAATACTTTAGTGTGCCTTACCAGTACATTACCATACTGGGACAGACCAAAGGTCCATAAAGACCAGAATTCTGTTTTCAGCAGTGGCCAATCCAGGTTACAAGTACCTGGTGATCCCAAAAATAGGTGGTGCTCGAACGTCTGGGCTTAAGGTGGTATCCGGCCCAAGAGAGACAACCATGGTCTTGCTCAATCAGGGCGCCCTCAGCGGGCTGACATCAGACGCCAGCGTCGTAGCTCCCTGTATCCTTCGCCATAGCTCCTCAATGTTGCCGAGAGTCAGCACCGTGGAGCGTTGTGAGGCACCGGCAGCGCTCCTGCCTCTCCTCTTCGGCATCGGAGAACAAATCGGGCCACAAAATGCCTCAAAAAGGAAAAAAAGGAGAGAACAGCTTCAGCTAATCGGGTGCATACTTCTCAGCACGTCTTAGACATTCAAGTACCTCACGGGTCGCATCGAAGTGGAAGAGGATATCTTCTTTTTCAAGGGTCCCGCGGCAACAAGGGGACATCAGTGGAAAATTAGGGGCGGGAAACTGCACGGTGACACTAGGAAGTTCTTCTTCACCGAAAGGGTGGTTGATCGCTGGAATAGTCTTCCACTTCAGGTTATTGAGGCCAGAAGCGTGCCAGATTTTAAGGCCAAATGGGACAAACATGTGGGATCTATCCGCAAAGATAGATAGGGAGGGTCAATGGAGTGGGCAGACTTGATGGGCCGTGGCCCTTATCTGCCGTCTATTTCTATGTTTCTATGTTAGCCGCGGCCATCTTGGATCCCCATTCCATACCCTTTTATCATTTTGGTTGCCCTTCTTTGTAATTCTGCCAAATCTTTTTTCAAATGTGGTGACCAAAATTGCACAATGGAGCCATACAAAGTCATCATAATATTCTGTTTTATTCTCCATTCCTTTCCTAATAATTCCTTAACATTTTATTTGCTTTCTTAGCTACCAATGCAAACTGAATAGAGGATTGTGGCATATCATCAATGATGACACCCAAATTCCTTTCCTGGTTGGTGACGCCTATTGTGAAACCTTGCATTGTATTGCTATTGTATGGGTGGTTCTTCCTAATGTGCATCACTTTGCACTTTGTTCACATTACATTTTATTTGCTATTTGTATGCCCAATCTCCCAGTCTTGTAAAGTCCTCTTGCAGTTTCTCACAGTTTCTTATTGAACCCAGCAAATTTAATTGCCTCATTCATTATTCATGTTTCCAGGTAATTTTTTTTAAATGTTTAAAAAGCAGTGGTCCCAGCACTGACCCTCCCTGTTTACCCATCTCTATTGAGAATATTGACCATTTAACCCCACTGTCTGTTCTCTCCACTCACTTTAGCCTTCCCTCATAAGATTATTCTATTCTATATTATATTATATACCTTCCTGTGGTACAACCAAAGCAGTTTACCTATTACATAGAGATGCTTACTCTGTCCCTAGTGGGCTCACAATCTCAAGTGTTTGTACTTGGGGCAACAAAAGGTTGAGTGACTCACCCAGGGTTACAAGGAGCCACAGTGGGAACTGAATTCAATCCCCTTGCTTCTCAGCCCACTGTATTAACCACTTAGCTATGCTTCCATTCTAGCTATGTTTTCATTCATACCATATTTTGATCATTTTGGTACTGTTCTCAGTACATGAATCTATTTACTCATTCAAAACATACAAAAACAAGGTGGATACTCCATAAGTTACATGATGATTCCTTTTTTATATAAAGAAACAAAAAAAGAGAAAATATTTTTTCACTCAACAAATTGTCAAGTTTTGGAACTTGTTGCCAGAGAATAGAGCAAAAGCAATTATTAAGGGGTAATTCCCTACAGGTCACCCAAAGTTAGGTGCTAGGATGCTGTGCAAGTTCTGTAATCAACAAGTATGCACATATTTGCCATTATAGAATACTAGCATCAGATACCTAAATTTAGGTGTGAGCACTTATGCTAGCTCAATGGCTAGCGTAAATGCTCACACACGTAAGTGCTAGGAATGCCCCTGACCTACCCATGCCCCTCTCAGGTCCCCCTCTCCGTTCTGTGAAATGGATTTTGCATGTTCAATTTCTAGAATCCAGATCAAGAGCAGTGACATGTATAAGGAAATACTTTTTTTGCAGAAAGGGTGGTAGATGCGTGGAATTATCTCACGGTAGAGGTGGTAGAGACAAAGACTGTGTCTGAATTCAAGAAAGTGTGGGATAGGCAAGTGGGATCTCTTAAGAAGAGGAGATAGTGGATGCTGTGGATGGGCCTTTATCTGTCATCATGTTTCTAATTAATGTCCATTAAAACCAATTATAGCCAATAATTGGTTAATGCCAATTAGCAGCTAACTATTAAATTAAGTGTAACATGCACCCAGCTTTGTGCACTAACCCCCAGATTCTTTATACTGTAACTAAAGTTATGTGTGCAAATCTGTGCATATTCTGATTTGCACACACAACTTAGTTAACAAGCCAATCTGTGCCAATTGCCAATTAACAAGCAATTATTGCCACTAATTAGAAGTTTGCTGCACAATTTTCTAAGCATATTCTATAAAATGGTGTATGTTAATTCTATTACATGGATTTCAAAAGGAGGTGCAGCCAGAGAGGGGCATAGGCAGATCAGGGGCATTCTTAAAATGTTATAGAATACACCTGATCCATGCACAATTTAAACACAGGTATTTATGCCAGATTTTCACTAGCATAAATGGTTGCATCTAAATTATAGTCATGCAGACAGACACTATGCATATTCTATAAACCATACCTAGCTCTGGATGCAGTTTATAGCATAGCGCTTTTTGGCACTGATTTTTTAGGTGACAAATAGATTTTCCTCCTAAGCGTAAAATTGTGAACGCAAGCATATGAAATTTGGGAGTTAGCATATCTGAGTTAAAGAAAAGTTTAGACAAGTTTCTGAAGGAAAATTCCATAAACGGCTATTAAGTTAGACAGGGGAAAAGCCACAAGTTATCCCTAGAGTCAGTAGCATGAAATCCTGCTATTCTTTTGGATTCTGCCAGGTACTTCTGACCTGGATTGGGCACTGTTCCAGGCAGGATACTGGACTAGGTGAATCATTGATTTGACTCACTATGGCATATTCTTAAATTCTTAAATCTTAGACAACAAATTACAATTAATATGCCATCTGTTAGGTCAACCTGAAGACTTAATCAAAGACTGTTGATGCTATGGAGACAATGTTCAAGCCAGGGGCAGGAGTCATACTCATCATTTAAATATGATACTCAGTAGCTCATGATTGCAGACATCCGAAAGCAGCCCTGATTCATAGTGCCTGACTAAGAATTACCACTGCAACAGAGTTGCCAACAGGATGTAGATTTGCCTGAAAAGAGTGATCCAATCCTGGGTTTACCCCATTGCATGCAGGGACTTGTATTTATGATTTCCCTATTGCATTCCTTAAGAAAATCAAGATTACAATTTCCTGCATGCAATGGTGTAAACCTGGAACTGGATTAACCTTATTGGACAAAACTGGATCCAGTTGGCAACCCTACAATGACCACCCAACATATGTTGAGAGATGCAAGGTATAAAACAGGCCAGTGATTCCCAAACCTGGTCCTGGAAGAGCCCCAGCCAATCAGGTTTTCAGGATATCCACAATGAATATTCATGAAAGATTTGCATGCATATCTCTCTCATGAATATTCATTATAGATATCCTGTAGACCTGACTGGCTGGGGTGACTCCAGGACCAGGTTTGGAACCACTGAAATAGGTTTTAAAAATCTGAAAAATTGCAAATAAAGGATCAAGATGTCAAATTTCAGCTCAGATTCTAAATATGCCGGAAGTAAAAGTTCCAGGAGGATATTGCCAGATCAAAAATATGTTATTTGTCTGTATTGTTTCTTATATTTGAATATCCAGTTTTAAAGTGAAAATTGACTACTTTTATATTTGTTTGTTTTATATTTCTCTATATATTTTTTGAGAATGTCAACTATTAAGGACTGGATTAATGCGCTCCCCCCCTCCCCAACCCCATAAATACAGAATGAGAGACAACCCCTAATAAATAAGGCCATAGGTATGAAAAAAACCACTACATTAGCAATATGTGAGCAAATGGGTTTGAATATTCATAGAACAACATTTCATTTAAACTCAAAACCCCTGAAAACAGCAACATATGGTCTGCTTTATTTTCCATAAAGTGAATAGTGGTTGTACCATTAGTTTGTTCAGACCTAATGTTCATTACAAATGTTTTACTGCAGAGATTCCACTGCCACTTCAGTATCAGCAATGCTGTGATCCCCATAGGGGCAGCATACTTCATAAGTGAAGTATTTTTGACAGCACTCTTAGAAATGGTTGCAGAAACCTATTAATCTGTAGAATATCTATATCTATATATATATATCTGTATACACACAGTTTATATATATATATATATATATACTGTAGATAGATAGATATTTTCCATTAAAGTGTGTCTAAAGAGCATGCATTTAACTTTTGAATGTTCAGTTTGTGACCAGTAGTATTTTTCAGGGGTTTTCTAGGGAGGGAGAGGGTTCTAACTGAATAACTACAGTTAACTCCATCCTATGTGCATTTACAGCCCCCTGGTGGTGAAAGATTTTGTATGCATAGATTTTCATTATTACTCATTTCTTGTGTTCTTTTCTGTTTCTCAGTCATCCATGACATTATTGTAGCCTGTACAAATGTGAGCACTGCTAAAGCATTAACCCCTACCGCATAAGGACTTTACTAGCAGTAAATGGCCTGCTGCACAGCAGTTATCAGAAGTACAGCCTATTCCATTGTGCAATACAATTCATCTTCATAACAGATTTCTTTTTGAATATATTTATATCACTTTGCTAGAAGAAATCTGATCACTAAATGTTCCAAAACTTTCTCTTTGCTAAGACGTACACCTTACAAAAAACAATGTTTCTCAATCTTTTCAAGCCCAAGGCTCGTCTACCTTAACAAAAATGTTGTGTGATATATCAGTCTTCAGGCACGCCACAAAGCATGCACAAAAACTGAGCATGCATCAGATGACAACACTGAATGGTTCAGGAAGCTTCCTCTGATTTCTAAGCTGTGTTAGAAGGGGTTCTGGGTGCCTTCGATGAGATCATCAGCTGGTAGGGTATTTAATATTTTAAATTAAATTGGGGTAGGGGTCAGGCTGCAGAGAGGATATATAACCCACCCAAAATATGAGGTCTGGCTACAACACTAGTGGTGACTAAAGGAAGAGCTAGGGGAGCACTGAGGCCCTGATTATTCAAATGGCACCTAACTTCTAGGTGCTGAGAGAAATTGTAAATCATCTGCTAGGTGCTGCTTAAAGAATCACGCAGACTGTTGGATCTGTTTGCTTTGTATTTGGTTTTCTTTCTATTGTTTTTTGGATGTTGGTATTTTGTTGGTTGGATTTTTGTTTGAAAATAAAAATTGATTCAATATAAAGACAGAACACCTCACCTTGAGATATGAACAGACCAACAAAAAAGACAAGGGAGGTATCTTTTCAACCAATGATTAGTCTTTATTCAAAATAGTGGTCCCAACAAGGATTCCAGTGTCGGCGTGTAGAAGACACCTTCCTCAGAGGACACTATTGAAAACATACAACAGATACAGTAAACATTCAAAAACATGGAATAAATCAAATGAGAAAACATGACACATGTACAACAAATGTCTATCAAATAAAACATCAGCATTCAAAACATAAAAACCTAAACCAAAACAATATATCATATTCATATGCTATAATAAACAGATGTCATGAAGCAGTAGCGTACAGAGCAAGTGTAGTTAAAAAGACAAAAGTAAAACCAATGGCAATAGGAATAAAACGACGTGCTTATAGAATCACACCTAGTGGTGCCTAAGCGGTCTTAGGTGCCAGTAGGTATTGAAACCTTAGACACATTCCATTTATGCCAAGATTTTCTTGGCCTATATGAGGGTTCTTAAGTCAAACTATGCCCAAACCCCACCCAGAATCCACCCCTAATCACGCCTACTTTCTGGTAGGTGCCTCGGAGTAGACGCTCAAAATGGTAGACAACTATCTAGTTAGGCTCCTACCAGCTAATTATTTTGTAAAATTTTTTAATGATGCTTTTTGATTAACAGCGCCAATTAAGCCAATTTGAAGAGAGTGTGGTGTAGTGGTTGTGGGTTCAAAATCTGCGCTGCTCCTTGTGACCCTGGTCAAGTCACTTAAACTTTCACTGCCCCGGGTACGTTAGATTGTGAGCCCACCAGGACAGATAGGGAAAATTACATTAGAGATTTCTATTCTGCCATTACCTTACGGTTCAAGGTGGATTACCAAGTAAGATCACAGGTCATTTCCAAAGAATAGATCAGGTAGTATCAGTGAGTTAGGGAGAAGATGGGAAGAAGGAAGGTACTCGTGGTATTAAGCCTTTTTCAGGGATTTCTTGAAGAGTATAGTTTTTATTTCCTTTCTGAACATCTTGTAGTCTGGAGTTGTTATCAGTAGATTGGAGATTTAGTTATCTAATTTTGTTGCTTGAGTGGCTAGGAGGCCATCATATAGTTTTTTCCATTTAACGTCTTTGATGGGGGAGGATATGGATGGGGTGTGTGTTTTTCTATGTCTGTTGAGGTAATTTGGATGAGGCGGTTGTTCAGACAGGAGGTTAGGCCTTATTTGTCCAGGTAAACACTGAGGGAGGCAGTATATAGGTTGAAGAGAGTAGGGGAAAGTGGGGATCCTTGTGGTACGCCGCAGGGGTTGGACCAAGGTTCAGATTTTTTTTTTGTCCGATTTTACTCTGTATGTTCTGGATTTTAAGAAACCAAACCATGTGTATACTTTATCTGAGATACCTATTGTGTCCAAAATTTGCAGTAGGATGCTATGGTCTACCAGGTCAAATGCAGCAGTCAGGTCCAGTTGTATGAGCAGCATTTTTTTTTCCAGTGCTGAGGTGTTGTCTTGCTGTGTCGATAAGGGAGCCTAGTAATGTCTCTGTGCTGAAGTTGTTCTGAAGCCAGATTGCGTGGGGTGGAGTATGTTATGGTCTTCTAGATAGTTGGTGAGGAGTTTGGCTACTAATCATTCTGTTAGTTTGACATATAGAGGTATTGAGGCAATGGGTCTATAGTTGGATGGTTGGTCTGTTGGTCCTTTTGGGTCATTTTGGATTGTGGTGATGATTTCACTGAGGTCAGTTGGGAAAATGCCGTCTATGAGCATGGTTTGTATCCATTGTAGGAATAGAGTACGGAACTTTGTGATGGAGGATGTTAGGAGATATGGTGGGCAATGGTTGAGGTCACAGGATGCGTGGCTGTACTTATTGTAGAGTTTGTTGAATTCGGCCCAATGTATCTTGGGGAATTAGGACCAAGTTCTGTCTGCAGCAGATGATTCTTTTTCTGTGGGAATTATTGTGACTTCAATTAGGTGGGATGGAGTACAATTGAGGGTAGCTCTGGCATTTGAAATTTTATTCTTGAAGTGTTTTGCTAGGAGGGTGCTTGATGCTTGATTTGTAACCTATTCTGAGTTCCTCTGGGAGTACGGGCTAAAAAAATTGAATGAATAAACAAATAAGTTAGGCACCTAGCTTCAGGAGCTGTTTATAGAATCTAGCACTAGAAATCTCACCAATGTCTCTTCCCATGGCAAAGCTATTGCTAGGCCTGGGTGGTCAGGGGTCCATCCACTTGCCTTGTATCTATGTCAGGGCCAGTGTTGGTCGAGGGCAAACTGGACCCCCCTGTGATCCTAAATTTTCCTCCCTCCTCTCCCTTGCCAAGCAGTCTGGCATTTCACCCTTTCTCACAATCATCATCTCCCCACCCTTGATCTACCTTAACATCTGTCTTCATTATAGGAGTCGCCAGCAGCAGCAGTGATTCACTCTTGATGCTACCCTATGAACCCTGGAGCCTTCCATCTGATGTATACTCCCCCCACCACACACACATACACAAAACTTCCTATTTCTGAATGGGTGGAATGCATCCGAAGGAAGACTGCTGGCAACCCCTATAATGAAGACTCATTATGATAGACCAAGGAGTAGGGGTTATGAGAGACAGGAAGACGTCGGACTTTGGGGGGGAGAGACTGGAGGGAGAAAGAAAAAAATACAGGACTAAGGCCAGGGGAGGGGCGAATGGAGGGAGGGATTAATGCAGGGGGCTAGAGCAGAGGGGAGAGAAAGATGGTGACAATAGGAGGAAGAGATGAGAGGAGAGATGCCAGACAACAGGAGCAGAAAAGGAAGAAAAAAGGAGAAATGTTGGAGCTGGAGCAAGGGCAGAAAGAAGTGAGGGAGAGATGATAGGCATAGGGAGGAAAGGAAGAGAGAGAGAGGCATGTTAGCCCACAGGGGCAAATAGAGAGATATGTTAGACCATGGGGAGAGGAAGGATGGAAGGACAGCAGGAAAAAGAGAGGAAGACAGGTCGGATCATGTGCATTAGGGGAAAGAAGAGCTGCTGTACCATGGGGGGAGGTGAGCAGGAGGGAAGAGAGATAGGGTTGCAGGAATGTGCTGGAAGGGGGGGGGGTAGAGAGGACTGGGAAATATCGGGCCATGCGAGTAGAATAGGGTGAGATGAAGGAAGATGTTGAGTGACCAGGGTAGAGGGAAGAAGATGCACGGGAGGGATAGCAAGAAGATGAGTGAGAAGATAGTGAGTACAGAGGGTAGAAATTTGGTAATAGGGAGTAGATGAAGAGAATCAGAGGCTGAAGAAGGAGTAAGATAAGAAATGGAAGATCTAAGGGGGAAGAGAAGGGAATGGAGAGTTCATAGGTAGACAAAAAAAAATAAAAAGAAGAAGGATGAGAAAGAGGTTGAAAACTAAGTGAACAGAAATCAAAAAAGGGAGACAAGAGAAAAAGGAAAAGAGTCATAGACATGTAGCGAGGGATTAAACCAAGACAGGAAGAGAAATGAGAGACAAAAAATACAAACTGACAGCAGCATGTGGACAGAGAATTAGCAGAACACAGACAGGAAAGCAGTAAAAAGAGAAACTGGGACCAACATGACAGAAAAATAAAATGTCCAGACAACACAGTTAGAAAAAAAAGTTATGTATTTTTAATTTATTTACTGATATGGGAAATGTGTATGGTAGATGTCTATGTATTGGGTTCCATACAAAAAGAAATGCATTTCTGTTTCTATTTTTCCTATGTTGCACTACATACCAAGTTTAACTTCATGGGGTTCCCCATTCAATTTATGTCTAAATATTTTTATTTCTAATTTGTGATCCCTTTTTCTGTAGTTAATGAGAGTTTATCAGTATCTGCTTTCTCTCTGTCCCTTCCATCCACTGTCCACTCTCTCTCCCTTCCATATGTCATATTTCCTCTTTCTATGTCCCTTCCATACACTGCCTATCTTGTGCCCCTTCTCTCCTTTAAACAGTACATCAGTGGTCTCCAACGTTTTGACACCAAGGACCACTTTTATAGAAGCAATTTTTTCCAGGGACCAATGGGTTATAATATCATAATAGAAATTATACAACTTACCATAATGCAGAATCAGTGGGAGCCCTGAGCTTGTTTTCCTGCAACCAAACGATCCCATCTGGGGATGATGAAAGAGTCACACACGTGCAGAAGAACCTCAAGAACCCATCCACCTGCGCACCTTTCCATCTCTCCCTCCCATCCCCCACGTGCAGCAGAACCCCGATGACTCTGCCAATCCATCCCCCTGCGCACCTTTCCATCTCTCCCTCCCATCTCCCATGTGCAGCAGAACCCCGATGACCCTCCGATTGCAAGGTCCCGCCAACCACCAACCTCCGTTCTGAAAACCAGCAGCAGCGGCAACACTGAACAGGCAGCTTTGCTGCCTTCCCCACCAGGGCCTTCCCTCTGCTGCCGCATCACTAATGATGTCATCAGTGATGTGGCGGCAGAGGGAAGGCCCCGGGGAAGTCAGTGAAGCAGCCTGTTTAGTGCTGCTTTTAAGAACAGTAGGCGGGGTTCAGCTGAGGGATAGAGAATCTCTCTCGGCCTGACTGCCAGATGGCTGCGGCCCGCTAATGGGCCATGGACCGGGGGTTGGGGACCCCTGCAGTACATGATTCATTTCAGCTACACCCCCCTTCTCCATTTTCTCTTTGTCACCTCCCCTCCCCCATGCTCTCATCTCTTTCTCTTCTTCTTTTCTTCCATCCTTCCCACCCCACCCCATTGTCTGGCATCTCTTGTGTCTTTCCCTTCCCTCCCCCATGCCCTGGCTTCTCTTTCCTCTTCTTCCCTTCCATCTCTCCCTCACTTTCCATGCTCTGGTATCTCTTCTCCTTCCTTTCCCTCCCTCCTTTCCCCATAATCTGGAATCTCTCTCCTCTCCCTTCCCTGGTCTCTCATGCTTATCCTACCCTTCCCCCCCACCAATAAGTGCAGCATTTCTCTACACACACACACCCCAAACGGATGGGTACCTTTTTTGTTCTCTCTCTCTCTCTCTGTACATCTAAAGCAGCAACCTTCAGAACTCACTACTCCTGCCGGCATTGGGCCTTTCTCTCTACTGGTTCCACCTTCTTCTTGTTTCCGCAAAGGCAGGACCCAGTAGAGAAGGCCTGACAATGGCAGGAGCAGCGATTGGTGAAGACTGCTGCTGCCTCAAGGGGGTTAAAGATTTCTGGACCCAACACAGGCCCTGGGAGCACCCCCGAGGTCTGCACCTAAGGTGGACTGCTCTCTCCCCCCACCCCCCTTAGTACACAGGATAATTTGTTTTGGCAAGCTGTCGGCTGCCCCAGGACATGAATAAATGTCAGAGAGAGCAAAGAACCTGCACAGCCAACAGCATACCAGAGTTTTATTCAAAATGGCTGCCAAGACTTAATGCACCAGCCTTATGACAATTTTATGAAACTCGCAAGGCTGCCCCATGAAGTCTCAGCAGCCATTTTGAATAAAACATTACAGTACCAGCAGCTACAGCAAGAGCAAGGGGCAGGAAAGAGTGGGGCTCTTTTCTGTCCCTGAAGAGGCCACAAGACCACAAGGACCATAAGGTAGGTCTCCGGAGGGCCAACAGAGGTCTCGGGGGTGGCCGGCATGTTTTCTCCATCATGATAAGGATACTGAGATATTGGTCCCCATTCCCACAGTGTTGCCGCAGGGTGAGTCACCACTACCATGATATTCCTAAGCTTCTGCATGGTTCCCTTACCATTACTGCGGTAACAGTTACAGTATCATTCTATAACATGGACCTATCACAATGGAGAGATGTTCTAGTGACTTTTGACCACAGTCAACATAGAAGAGTAGTCTAGTGATTAGAGCAGTGGGATGAGAGCTAGGAATGCCAGGATTCAAATCACAGTTCTCCTACTGATGCTCATTCTTGCCTTGAGCATGTCATTTCACCCTCTTTGGCCTCTGGGTGCTGTCAATAATCAGGGAAGGATACAGTCTTCATTTCACTCAGATTCCACCAAAGCATCCTCCAAGACAGACTGTTCACCCTTTCCAAGGTAGGGAGAACGAGAGGGCACTCTCTAAAGTTGAAAGGGGATAGATTCCGTTCAAATATAAAGAAATTCTTCTTTACCCAGAGAGTGGTGGAAAACTGGAACGCTCTTCCGGAATCTGTTATAGGGGAAAACACCCTCCAGGGTTTCAAGACAAAGTTGGACAAGTTCCTGCAAAACTGAAATGTACACAGGTGAGGTTGGACTCATTTAGAGCACTGGTCTTTGACCTGAGGGCCTCCGCGTGAGCGGACTGCTGGGCATGATGAACCACTGGTCTGACCCAGCAGCGGCAATTCTTATGTCTTATGATACAAATGTAAGGTCTATTTACTAACTGCCTTATGCAATAACATGAACTATTCACAATACCACAGGAAAAGATCTTACCCAAACATGCATTAAATATTAATGAGCTCCAAATACACGCAAAGCAGCTCATTGCTATAAAATGTAAACCACAGCTTGCATTTAATTTCACAAGCTGCATTACTTATTGAAAGTTAACACCACTGTAAATGTTTTAATTATTATTGTACAACGCTTAGTATCTTAGGATAAGCGTTTAATCAAATATATGAATAAACTTGAAACTTAAAAAGGTAGTGTTAACTTTCCCCAGGAACATCAGCTCATTATCAGATTAGTCAGTGCTCCCAAAAATGCTTTCAAAAGGGCCAGCAATGTAAAAACAATAGCGCTTCCACCCCAATCCATAAAAAAATAATTGAACCCCTTCTGGACTTACCCCTTATCCCCCAATCCTTAAGCAATCTGTAAATGTCATACTACATGTCCTCCCATACTCTGATATTCAATGCAATTTTAAATTTAGCCATTTCCAAACCTGGACCCACCCTGGTACCCCTATGTCACCTACAAGGCTATCTATGTTGGTTAGTGAAGGGCAGGACTAGTGAATCTATCTTTACAAATGATGGTTACAAATCCCTTGCAATAGTCTTGTGGTATGACCACTAGGGGGTCAGGCTACAAAATAAGAGATCATTTTGTGGTGCTGAGGGAGTGTGAGGTTGTGGGTGTGTGGGTTGGTCCATGGTAGAGGAACAGAGGCTGGAAGAGAAATCTTGGGGGAGACTGACATTTACAAATGGATCAAGGATCAGGCATGGTATTTATAAATTTGGTCATACCCCTTTAAAAGATAACATGATATTACCAACTGTAACAATGCAAAACAAAACAAAAAAATCATCATAAGATTCATTAACCCATAGTATCTCAGTAGCATTGGTTTAAATAACTCCCGTAATAAGTTTTCTTGCAGTAAAAAGAACAAAATCGCTCTATTTTACTGTGGGTTAGAAAATAAGGCCTTAGATTATAAATTCTATGGTGCAGGGAAATACATACTATACTTTATTGTAACTCAACCTAGATTTGGAAAAGTGAATAATTAAGTCTAAAATTCAAATGCAGCCATGATTGATGGGTGAATTGTGCTTAATGTTTAATGTTCATTGATTTGATTAACCACTATTCATACCAAACAGCAAAGCGGTGTACAAGTCAAATTACAATGTGCAAATTACAATATAAGAAGTTACATTTTCTTTTGGATACAGTGAGGATATGGAATACATGCCATACAGTGATTGTCATTCAATTACAAAGCAAAGTCAAGAACACTATTTATAGTCGAACGTTTAAATACTTCTATGGCATAAATGCACAGGAGGCGAGTCTCTTTTATCCAAAGGAAGCTCAGGAATGAGGGGGCATAGGATTAGGGTTACCAGACATCCGGAGCCTCCACCACATACATCTCGTGCTCTGGATGCACAGAGGCTGGAACACCTCACTAGATGTACAGAAAGTCGGTTTCAATTATCCACACTTGGACATGCTCGCGATTAGGACATCCAAGTGCCGATTTAGGTTGCTTTTTCGATGACTATGTTTTTTGATTATGAGCCTGCAAGTGTCGGTGACATATTTTTCACTGGACTAAGAATACTTCTTCAAAAATTTCTTCATTAGGTCAATGAAGAAACAATGCATTTCCACTCATATAAACAGCTCAGAGAAAGGGCTTTAGTGGATAGACAGAGGTGATGAGACAGTAACATTTTACATTTCAAAGACCCTATACCTAATAATTGGTATGAAAGCTAATGGCTCTATTGAGTCCTTTTGTGCCAGTCTCAAACTGTTTGATCATTCTCAGTTTCCCATTCCTCTCTGATCCTGAAGTTTCCTTTAATCACCTTTATTTTGTAAGGTTGTTAAGGAAGTAAGCTTCCTTTGAGAAAATGTTCACCTATCGATCTGCCATTCTGTTAGTTTCTGTAATAGCTTGTTATTTTTTAAGAAGATTGACACATTCTCAGTTTTTGGCTTATTTATCCAATGTAGCATCACTGTTCACTTTTTTTTTTTTTTGCATTGGAGCATATATACTCGATTCATTAATGTTGAATGCTTCTTCCCCCATGTGTGTATCTGCAGGGTGCTCCGATATGTGCTGGCATAACTTGCATTGTGGTGTCTTTTGAGCAGAGCTGGATTCAGGAATAAGCAAATTAGATATAACCAAACTTCTGCCCTCCATTAACTATATGCCTGGCACCCAAATGTTTAGGGGCATCCTATCAAATGTGCTCAGGACTCAAGAAGCTAAGATTTTTTTCAGCATTCTACATATTTCTTAATCAGGGGCATAGCAATGGGTTAACCTGTTCACTTTCATAAGAACATAATAGCCTTACTGGGTCAGACCAATGGTCTATCAAGCCCAGTAGCCCATTCTCACAGTGGCCAATCCAGGTCCCTAGTGCCTGGCTAAAACCCAAGGAGTAGCAACATCCCATGCTACTGATCCAGAGCAAGCTGTGGCTTCCCCCATGTCTTTCTCAATAACAGAATATGGACTTTCCCTCCAGGAAATTTTTCAAACCTTTCTTAAAACCAGTTACGCTATCCACTCTTACCACAATCTCTGGCAATGCATTTCAGAGCTTAACTATTCTCAGAGTGAAAAAATATTTCCTCCTATTGGTTTTAAAAGTATTTCCCTGTAACTTCATCAAGTGTCCCCCTAGTCTTTGTAATCTTGGTCGCTCTTCTTTGAACCTTTTCTAGCACCACTATATCTTTCTTGAGATAAGGAGACCAGAATTGAATGCAATACTTCAGATGAGGTCGCACCATGGAGCGATACAGGGACATTATAACATTCTTGTCTTGTTAACCTAGCATCCTGTTTGCTTTTTGGACGCCACCACACATTAGGTGGAAGGTTTCATCATATTGTTTATGATGACACTCAGATCCTTTTCTTGGGCACTAACCCCCAAGGTGGACCCTAGCATCTGGTAACTGTGATTCAGGTTATTTTTCCCAATGTGCATCACTTTGCATTTGTCCACATTACATTTCATCTGCAGCAATATTGTGCTTCTTCCCTGCAGTCTGTACATAAAGCTGGTCATTTTTGGTGTTGATAGGTGGCTCAAAATTTTCACATTTTTAAACAAAATGAAATTGACAGTACGTGGAGAGAACTTGTGAAGAAATTGCTTGGCCCATGTTATATGAGCAATATGATTGTTCTCGGTTAGCTGATCTGCCCACCTCCACTTAAGACTTGTAAATGATTCAAAACACAATTAACTGAGAAATGTTGGTGCTCAGCTAATTTGATGAATGGACTTGAGCCTTTTAGATGCATCTTCTTGACTCAGTACAAATTTTTCAATTGTGATGTTTTCTTCAATGCAAATGTATTAGGAACTACAGCTTCCTTGTCTTGCAATTTCTTCAAAACATATTCTATACTTACCCTTTTCCACCTCTTCTCTAGAAACTCTTTCACCAGTCTATGAGAACCAAAATCTTTTATTCTATTATGCATTTTTAATAAAGATCATATCTTCCTGACTGAAAATCATGGTAACTCTTTATGTTTAAAGCAAAATGGCATCTGCACAAATCATAATTATTATAGCTGAGTGGTAATGACATCATTTAGGTGAGGTGGCCAGCATGAATGTAGACTTATAGTGAATTTCCTCAGGATGACATATCCTAAATTTTGTTCAAATTGGTCAAGTTTTGACAGACTTATACAGAAAATAAGCTTTATATGATTTTATTTTTATATGTTACTACAAGCAGTACACATTCCATGGTTTTCCTTTTCTTGGAGATGGCCAACTGGAATCTAAGGCCACTCCCAGTGCATCCCAGAATGCACTGGGAAGGAGGCCTAAGACTCAGTAAGCTCAGATGCCTAAAGCCCTTCCTATGGGAGGGACCTTAGGCATTTGGGCCAATGAGGGCCTTAGGCCCCTCCCTTGTGCATCCCAGGATGCACCTGCTAGGGGAAGGCCCCCTATTCAGAAGAAGTAGCCTGCCGACCATAGGGAGTGGGCATCCTTCCGGCCAGTCTTCCAGAAAAATGTACGGGGGAGGGTCCAGGGGGGTGGAAGCAGGAGGGATTGGGCATCCCGCCTGCTGGGGATGGTAACAGGGGGAGTGGTGGTACCGGGAGTGAGCACCTCTCCTGCTGGACAACTTGCGGTGGGGTTCGGATATGTTCCCTACTATGGCTGCTCAGTCGATCATGACAGGGGAATTTTCCCCTCCCCCATCAGCTGAGCACCATGGACTCCCCAAAGCTGGCAGCCTAGAATGATTGACAAGCAATCTGACTTGAGCGCTGGTTATAAAATAATGGCTTTGAGGAGTCCCTACTGCTCAGCTGATGGGGGGGGGGGGTAGGATTCCCCTGCTGCGATCGGATGCTGCACTCTAACAGCAAAGATATCTTGACTGAATAGGCACGATTTTGTAACCAGCACTCTCAAACGATTGACGAGCAATCAGCGGCCGCTTTTAAGGCGGCCACTGACTTGTCCACCATTTACAGAATCCAGCCCCTAGTGCCTCCTTTTAAGAAGATACTAAGTGATCCCATGTAAACACTATATACGAGGGGCCACTAAAAGTTGGGGCAGTCTCCATCGAGGGCTATACACTGAGTCCAGTGATTTCCCACTTTTTTCATTCCATATTTTTCAGACAGCACAAAAAAAGTGTAAAATCATTGGTCTCGGTGTATAGCCCTCAATGGAGAAGGCCCCAACTTTGTTGGTTGGGCTGAGAACTTTTCAGCAGCCCCTCATAGGTAGTTGACACAGCATGTTAACTGCCAAACACCTTCCATACCCACCCTCCACCCATGCCATAACCCCTTAACATCTATTTTAACACATCATAAACCAGCCATTAAGTGAGTAGAGTGGAGGTGCATTTAAAAAAAAAAAGTCTAAGTCCAACTTGGAGAAATAGAAATGGCCATTTTCGAATGGCAAACTGTTGGATGTCCAAATATAATTATTTTTTTGAAAATCATCTACTTAAGACCTCTTGCCCACTGAGACGTCTAACTTTATATCCCATTTTTGATCAGAAAAAAGAAACATCCATGTTGAAAACGTCCAAATGCAGCCCATTTGAACATGGGAGGGGCCCCCCAAAACCTACTATACCCACCTGTATATCCACCCCAATAGCACTTATTGCTGCAGGTGGCACCTATATGGGAGTATAGTAGGGTTTGTTTGGGCTCACGTTCTACTATAAATGTGGAGGGGCATAATCAAAAAAACCGTCTAAGTCCCTTTTTGGCCTAAGGCCTTAAACGTTGAAAGCAGAAGCAAGGGAAGTGTCCATAACTAAAACAAAAGTCCTTGTTTTGATTATGGCCTGCCTCTACCTTCAGCTGTTTAAATGCCCAGCCAATCACTATGTCTACAAGTACACCCAAACGACGTCTACACTTATACCCCATAATGAACCAAAAAAACGCATAAGCCCAAAACGTCCAACACAAGGGCTTTTAGGAGGAGGAGCCAGTCCTTCGCCTAAAAGCTGGATTCTGTAACCGGTGTCTGTCAAAAACACCGGTTACAGAATCCCCCCCAACCCCCCCCCCCCACACACACACACATCGGGGGAGGAGGGAACCCAAGCCCCGGGCACCCCCCCCCCCGACATCGGGGCAAGAGAGAGCCCGAGCCCTCTTGCCCCGGCAATCGTGCCCCCCCCCCCCCGCCGAGTACAATCAGGCCAGGAGGGAGCCCAAACCCTCCTGGCCCCGGTGACCCCCCCCTCCGACTCGACCTGGCCAGGAGGGAACTCAGGCCCTCCTGCCTTTGACACAACCCCCCTCCCAATGACCACCCCCCCTGAACCCGCAATTGGCCCCCCTGCCGACCCCACCCCCCTTCCCTGAAATCGTTGGCTGGACAGACGGGTGCCAAGCCTGCCCGACCATCCGGCAGGCCAGCCGGCTCCAGAATGGGGTCAGATTGGCCCAGGCGGTTGAAACCCTGCCCACAGGTGGGGCCTGAGGCGCCTGGGCCAATCAGAATAGGCCTGGAAGCCTTAGGCTCCTCCTGTAGGCAGGGCCTTAGGAACATTGGCCCAATCCATGAGGCCCGATTTGTTCTCCGATACCTCAGGCCCCACCTGTGAGCGGGGTTTCAGCCTCCTGTGCCAATCCGGCCCCATTCTGGAGCTGGCTGGCCTGCCGGGTGTGCTTGGCACCCGTCTGTCTGGCCAATGATTTCAGGTATAGGGAAAGGGGGTGGGGGTGTCGGCCTATCGGGGGTTCGGTCGTTGGGGGTTGTGTCGAGGGCAGGAGGGCCTGGGATCCCTCCTGCCCGTATTGTAGTGGGGAGTCACCGGGGCCAGGAGGGCTTGGGCTCCCTCCTGGCCAGGTCGAGTCGGAGAGCCGCCAGGGCCAGGAGAGCTTGCCCCGATATTGTGTGGGGGGGGGGGGGGGGGGGGGGGGGGGTGAAGCATTGCGGCAGGAGAGATGCCTCATCTCCCCTACCTCGATGCCATCACTTCGCTACCCGAACTGCTGCGACCCGCGGCAGGACAGATAGGGCATCTCTCCTGTCGCAGGTCACGGCAGTTCAGGTAGTGAAGTGATGGTATCGCGATAGGGGAGATAAGGCATCTCTCCTGCCGCGATGCTTGCAGTGGAGGGGTAGGTAGGTTGCTGGGGCCGCTGAGCTGATTGCAGCAGTCACGATCAGCTCAGCGGCCCCTTTTTCGCCACTTAGACCTGGTTTGACTTCGTCTAAGTCAAAAAAGTATAAGTGCCGACTAGGCAACCTGCCTACGGTTTTGGTTATACCTGTTGTACGCCTAGGTGTAGGTCGGCCCACCTCCCGCCCTTTCCCCTCCTCTAAACACGCCTCTTTTCTCTCTTTGAGTTTAGAGGCAGCTTTGGTTATGGGTACTTGGACGATCTGGCTTTTTGATCATCCAAGTAGCCATTTAGGACACTTTTTAGACCTTTTTTTTTATTATGAACCCCATAGTGGTTAAGAGTGGTTTATGGGCCTAGAGCCTCCTCTCTATATAGTTCATTAGCCCACCCACCAGGCTACTTAAGACACTTGTTTACAGCTCTACCAGGCTTCCCCATATCAGATGCTGGTATACCAGAGACAGGTATGTACCTTTTTGTGTGGTGGAAGGGGTCAGCGAGCACTGGGGGAGTGTGGGGGTGTCTTACCTTGATGACTGCAGTGGTCATCTGGTCACCTTTGTGGCATTTAGATGCTTCTAAAACAGGTCTAGTTCCAAAAGTGTAAGTTCCGTCCAGGATGTATTGCAAAACATTTGATTATTGCTGCAAGACATCCAAGTCTAACCCACCCGTAGACACGCTCAAACCTTGCCCATAACACGCCTCTACCACCCATATCGTACTCTGGATGCACAAGAACTGGGACACCTCACTAGATGTCCAGAAAGCTACTTTTGATTACCAGCACTTGGACGTCCTGGCGATTAGGATGTCCAAGTGAAGATTTAGGATGTTTTTTGGACGTCTATGTTTTTTTTATTATGGGCCCGATAGTTTAGTAAAAGGACCTCTTAGGTTCCTAAATTTAGGAACTCAGCTTCTTTTGAATATTGGCTTCTTATATTTTAATGAATCTTTGTAGTTAAATGTGAGAAGAGAGCAGTGCTATGGTGAACTAAGTAGTGGATCTTGAAAACTCATTTACCCAAAATGACAGCTTACAAAGAATGACAGCCATCTTAGATAAGAAATGCTATCTTACAAGTAATCATACTGTATGAGTGGATAAATCCTTGGCTGTATGAACAGGAATTTGTAAGCAGACAAAATGGGCCACTTGGTCCTTTTCTGCTGTTGTCAACAAATGTTATAATGTTCCATAATTTACCAACACTTCCATTTTCTGCAAGTCTTTCTGCCAATAGTAAATTAGCTTGCTTACTGAGGACTTGCAATTGAGTATGATAATTCTGTGCAATAAAACAGATCCAGCCTCTGTACAATCACAGATATAACTAGAAACCCTTTGCCAAGGATTTCATTGACAAGTAGTCATATGTAGTATGTCATAATGAAATTTTCTTCACAGGAGTCTGTCAACAGTTATCCACAATCAATTTATCCAGGTAAGATGACTTCTAAGGAGTGCAATAAAGCTGCTAATAATTTCCCTAATAATTTTTATTTCTAATAATTATTAAATAACTGTGAACTGTAACTGAACACACAGTAATTGTATTTCCAGCCAATCTTAATTGAGATTTCGCCAAAACGAGGAGAACTCAGTCCTGAAATCTAGGCACAGGTCTCTCATATCGTAGAATTGCATCATCATTGAAAATTTCACTTGGAGTGATGATACTTGAACGTGTGAAAGATACTAGATCCTTTGGTTCCAGGCAATGGTGGTCATCATCCTCATGCATCAACTAGCCGGGATGATCGGAAAATTGTAATTACTGCATAGTTATCTTCTCGTATCAATGGCACCTGACTGCGTTCTTGCTTAGCATCCCAACTGCAGAACCTGAGCAGATGGACAATTCGCCTCAGATTTTTTTGAAGGTGGGCTGAGTCAAGAACTGGTCGAGTTGAAGGTGAGAGGGTAGTGATCAATGGAGATCACCCTGAGGAAAGGGATGTTACCAGTGGTGTGCCTCAAGGTTCTGTTCTTGGGCCTGTTCTTTTTAACATTTTTATAAAGACTAGTATTTTAGCCAGTTACATTTCTGTCTTTCTCTCCCTCCCGCTGTCTTTCTTTCTGTCTCTCTCCCTGCCCGTGTCTTTCTTCTTTTCTTTCTCCCTTCCTCCCACTGTCTGTCTTCATTTCTCTCCCCCCACTTTCCTGTGCAGCAGCCACAGAAGCATTCCCTTCCCCTCCATTTCCCTGTGAAGCAGCATTTCTCCCACCCTACTTCCCTGTGCAGCAGCCACAGCAGCATTCCCTCCCCCTCACCACTTCCCTGTGCATCAGCAGCGTTTCCCCTATCCCCCCTTTCCCTTCCCGCGGTCTGGCCGGCTCCCTTAGTCCCTTACCACTCCCCTTCCCACGATCCCGACAAACCTGCCGATTCCAGCAATGTCTGCAGCACTCTACACACACTGCTTCGGGGCCTTCTATTGCCCTGATTTACTCTGGCACGTCCCTGATGACATCATCAGAGATGCGGCAGAGCAAATCAGGGCAGTAGAAGGCCCCGAAGCAGCATGTGTAGAGTGCTGCAAACGCTGCTGGAATCGGCAGGTTTGGAGTCGGGACCACGGGAAGGGAAGGGGGGGGGGCAGCAAAGGACTAAGTGAGCTGGTCAGACGTTGGGAAGGGATGGGAGGGTCAGACCGAGAAGAAATTACTTACGGAGTGAGTGGGGAGCCGGCAAAGCAGCTGGAGTCTTTTTTGTCGGCGAGCCACCACCGCAAAAAACTTTATTAAAGGAGCCAGCGAGACCGTGAATGTGGGGCCGTTGTAAGCTCGCATACACACTCTTGCCAGCCACGGACATACGGATCAGGGAACACGCCGGTAAGAGTGCGCATGCGCGGCTAGGGTTTTATTACATTAGATATTGCTGAAGGGTTGTCGGGTAAGATTTGCCTCTATGTGGATGATACCAAAATCTGCAATAGACACGTCAGATGGTGTGAACAACATGAAGAAAGACCTAATGAAGCTTGAAGAATAGTCTGAAATTTGGCAGCTAAAATTTAATGCTAAGAAATGCAAGGTCATGCATTTGGGCTGCAAAAATCCAAGGGAATGGTATCCGGAATCCAATTGGGTTTTCAGGATTTCCCCAATGAATATGCATGAGATCTATTTGCATGCACTGCTTTCAATGCATATTCATTGGGGAAATCCAGAAAACCTGATTGGATTCTGGCCCTTGAGGACCGAAGTTGCCCATGTCTGGTTTAGGGGGTGAAGAACTTATATGCACAACAGAAGAGCGGGATTTGGGTGTGATTGTATGTGATGATCTTAAGGTGGCCAAACAGGTTGAAAAGCTGACGGCGAAAGCTAGAAGGGTGCTAGGTTGCATAGGGAGAGGTATGGCCAGTAGGAAAAAGGAGGTATTGATGCCCCTGTATAAGACTTTGATGAGACCTCATTTAGAATACTGTGCACAATTCTGGAGGCCGCACCTTCAAAAAGATATAGAAACATAGAAATAGACGGCAGATAAGGGCCACGGCCCATCTAGTCTACCCACCCTAAAGTCCCTCCCCTACCTTTGCCCTGTGAATAGATCCCATGTGCCGATCCCATTTGGCCTTAAAATCAGGCACACTGCTGGCCTCAATCACCTGTAGTGGAAGACTATTCCAGCGATCAACCACTCTTTCAATGAAGAAGAATTTCCTGGTGTCACCTCTTAGTTTCCCGCCCCTGATTTTCCACGGATGCCCTCTTGTTGTCGTGGGACCCTTGAAAAAGAAGATATCTTCCTCTGCCCCGATGTGGCCCGTAAGATACTTGAACGTCTCGATCATGTCTCCCCTCTCTCTGCGCTCCTCGAGCGAGTATAGCTGTAATTTGTCAAGCCGTTCTTCGTATGGAAGATCCTTGAGTCCCGAGACCATCCGGGTGGCCATTCTCTGCACCGACTCCAGTCTCAGCACATCCTTGCGATAATGCGGCCTCCAGAATTGCACACAGTATTCCAGGTGGGGCCTCACCATGGATCTATACAATGGCATAATGACTTCCGCCTTACGACTGACGAAACCCCTTCGTATGCAGCCCATGATTTGTCTTGCCTTGGACGAAGCCTGCTCCACTTGATTGGCAGACTTCAGGTCCTCACTGATAATTACCCCCAAGTCTCGTTCTGCTACCGTTTTTGCTAGGATCTCGCCATTAAGGGTATAAGACTTGCATGGATTTTGGCTGCCCAGGTGCATAACTTTGCATTTTTTGGCATTGAAGTTGAGTTGCCATGTCCTAGACCATCGCTCCAGTAGGAGTAGGTCGTGCATCATGTTGTCGGGCATTGAATCTTCGTCCGTTGTGCATTTGCCCACTACATTACTTAGTTTGACGTCATCGGCGAATAATGTTATTTTACCTCGAAGCCCTTCTGCCAAGTCCCTTATAAAGATGTTGAATAGGATTGGGCCCAAGACTGAGCCCTGTGGCACTCCACTGATCACCTCCGTCATTTCGGAGGGGGTGCCGTTCACCACCACCCTTTGAAGCCTACCTGCCAGCCAGTTCCCAACCCATTGCGTCAATGTGTCACCTAATCCTATAGAACTCATCTTGCTCAGCAATCTGCTGTGTGGTACGCTATCGAATGCTTTGCTAAAGTCCAGGTACACGATGTCCAGGGACTCCCCAATATCCAGCTTCCCCGTCACCCAATCAAAGAAGCTGATCAGGTTGGATTGGCATGATCTCCCCTTAGTAAATCCATGTTGTCGGGGATCCCGTAGATTCTCCTCATCCAGGATCTTATCCAATTGGTGCTTGATTAGAGTTTCCATTAGTTTGCTCACTATCGATGTTAGACTCACTGGTCTGTAGTTTGCTGTCTCCATCTTTAAGCCTTTTTTGTGGAGTGGAATGATGTTAGCCGTCCTCCAGTCCAACGGGACGCTGCCTGTACTAAGGGAGAGGTTGAAGAGCGCGGACAGTGGATCCGCCAAGACATCACTCAGCTCCCTAAGCACCCTGGGGTGCAGGTTGTCCGGCCCCATTGCTTTGTTAACCTTGAGCTTTGACAGCTCACCGTAGACACTGCTGAGCGTAAACTCAAAGTTACTAAACGGGTCAACTGAGCCAACCCTTGTCTGTAGCTGAGGGCCGAGCCCTGGCACTTCTCGGGTGAAGACTGAGCAGAAGTATTCATTTAACAGTTGGGCTTTTTCCGAATCCTTTTCCACATAGTCTCCGTCTGGATTCCTAAGACGTACAATCCCGCCTGAGTTTTTTCTTCAATCACTGATATACCTGAAGAAGGATTTATCTCCCTTCTGGATGTTCTTTGCCAGAGACTCCTCCATGTGGAATTTAGCCTCCCTGACTGCTGTTTTGACGGCTTTTGATTTGGTCAGGTAGTCTGCTCTAGAGTCCTGCTTCCCCAATTGTTTATAAGAGATGAATGCTTTTTTCTTCTCCTTGATGAGGTCTGAGATCTCCGCAGTAAACCACTGTGGCTTATTGTTCCTTCGCTGTTTACTTACTGATTTAACATAGCGGTTTGTTGCTTCTTGTATGGTTGTTTTCAAAGTCGACCACATTTCTTCCACGTTATCGGTTCCTGCTTGGCTTTGTAGCGCCTGGTGAACAAAGTCTCCCATTTCTTTGAAATTTGTGTCCTTGAATTTGAGGACCTTGGTCAGTGTGGTAGATTTAGTGAAACCTTTCCTGAGATTGAACCATACCAAGTTGTGGTCACTGGAGGCCAATGTGTCGCCCACCAAGACCTCTGTGACACTTTCTCCATTGGTAAGTATCAGGTCCAGTATTGCCTGATCCCTTGTTGGTTCCAACACCAGTTGCCTGAGTCTTGCTCCCTTCATAGAGTTTAATAGTCTCCTGCTGCTGCCGGAAGCAGAGGTAAGTATATCCCAATCCATATCAGGCATGTTGAAGTCACCTAGCAATACTGTGTCCCCACGCAAGGTGATATTTTCTATATTTCCGATTATTTCCATATCCAGGCCATCCTGTTGTCTTGGGGGTCTGTAAATTACACCAAGATAAAAGCATTTGTCCTTCCCTCTGGCCAAATTAACCCAAAGGGATTCCCCAGTATACTGGACATCTGAGATTCTCGTGACCTTAATGTCATCTTTAGTATATAATGCTACACCTCCTCCCATTCTGCCCTCCCTGTCCCGGTGAAGCAAGTTGTAACCTGGTATGACCATGTCCCACCCGTGGGAGTCTGTGAGCCAGGTCTCGGATATCGCCACCACATCCAGGTCGGCATTCCTTATTTCTGTTTCCAATTCCAGGATCTTGTTTCCTAAACTGTGTGCGTTGACGTACATAGCCCTCCATGTTGTATTTTTATTACGTCTCAATGGGGATATTCCTGCTTGAGCTACTTGAACACCTTTAGCATTATTTGCGTTGTGCTTTCCTTAGACCCAGAACCATAATGTGTACTCCCCATATACCCAGAACTACAGTGTGTACTCCCCCCAGACCCTGAATTGCAATGTGACCCATAAATATGATGTGACCCTACTTCCGACTCGACAGTGTGTGCATTCACCCCTGACCCAGACCTAGAATTTCGGTGACTACTTACCTCAGCCTCAAAAAAGTATTGGCAGTTTAGTTCGCCAGGTATGTTGTTTGTGCCTGTACCCTCCCCCGACTTACCTAGTTTAAAGCCCTGTGGAGTACACGGGCTAGACGGTGTCCAAGGACATTCTTCCCTCTTCTGGTCAGGTGTAGCCCGTCGTGTCCCTGTAGCCCTTGCAATGCTTCTCCATGGTGCAGAAACCCGAAGTTCATCTCCTTGCACCATCCTCGCAGCCAGTCGTTCGCCCTCTGTATTCGATCCTCTCTGGCTCTGCCCTTGCCCCTTACTGGGATAATCGAGAAGACTACCTGCGCATCCATCCTCCTCAGCTTCTCCCCCAGGGCCCTGAAGTCTTCAGGTATGCTGTCCGGGCTGCTCCTTGCAGTGTCGTTGGTTCCGACGTGGATTAGAATCATGGGGAAGTGGTCTCGGGGCTTGATGAGTCTGTCAAGGCAAGCAGTGACATCACGGATCCTGGCCCCTGGCAAACAGCAGACCTCTCTTGATTGTAGGTCTGGTCTGCAGATTGGTCCCTCGGTGCCCCTCAGCAGCGAATCTCCGATGACCACCACTCTGCGCTTCTTAGGGGTGGGCCGTACTGTTGATTACAGAGCTGGAACCGTCTGCTGAACAACTTCTTGTACCTCTTTTTCCGGACTTTCCTGTAGCAGCTGATATCTGTTCCTCAGGGCGATTTGAGGTGTCGATGTAGAGCTGTCCTGTATGAGAGAAAAAAAGACAGAGTTAGGTCCTCTGCGTTTTCTTGTGGAGGAAGTCACCAGCTGCCAGGAGTCAGCGTCTCCAACCACTTCCTGAATTCCAGCAGTTTGTCTCAAGGTGGCCGTTTTGGATGCTTTGGGTGTTCCCAGGGTGGACATGTCAGGTTCCTGTTCAGCGATCTGAGACAGCTCCTGGATGACTCCATCGATGAAGATCTCGTCGTCTCGGATGCTCCTTAAGTGCTGAACCTCCTGTCTCAGGCTCTTCAGCTCCATCAAAAGGCTTTCCTCTGGTTGATCCAATTCTTCTGTCTGCGTTGAGACTGTAGACATCTTTGAGGGGATGGCCTCGGTCTCTCCGTCCTGGTTCCCCTTCCATCTGTACTCGGACCATAGCCATCCCCTGGGTGCTCTCGGTGACTGAACTGCCTGTTTTGATTGAAGTCTTGCTGCTTCTAGTCCTACCTGCCATTACAAATGTTTATTGTTATTATTATTATTTCTTTATTTTTAATATTTTTTTTTTTAAGATATTTGTTAGGGTGGGGGCTGTTAGGTGTTAGTCAGTAAGTGTTGAGGGAGGGATAGAGGTAGTTTGTTAGTTCTTGGTCTGAGGGATGGAGTAGTTAGTTAACTGTTAGTTAATTGTCAGTTAAGGATGTCTGTCTGTTAGTGTGCTGGAGAGGTCTGCCTGTTAAAGTGGTTTGGGAATAGAGTGATTGGTAAGGTCTGCCTGTTTAGTGAGAAAAATTTAGTAGCTTGTTGGTGTGATAGAAAGTTGTAAGATTGAGAGTTAAAGACTTGGTAGAACGCTAAAGAAAGACTGAAGACAATTTATTAGTTAGCTAGTCTTATAAGTTGGGAGTCCGGCTATAGTTGATAGCCCTTTCTTGATGCCCTTCTTGAGGCTCTTCGCAAAGGCGCTCTCGCTAAGGCGAGCGCCTTTGTCGCTCGCCTTCGCCGCGCGCCGTTGGCCCCCCCCTGGTTAAGGGGGAGTCCGGGCGCTGACGCTGGTGGTGACGTGGAGCGGGTGGGCGGAGCTAACTCTCGCCGCTACCCGCTCGTCGCTCCTACCGTCCTCTGCCTCCTCCTGCTAATCTTTGCCCCACCTCTCCTGCTGCTTTCAGTCTCCCCTCAGCAGCCGCTAGCTCTGCCTGCCTCCTCCACGCGGTCGCCGATTTTCTTCACCGGCGGCTCCCTTCCTGGTTAAGGGGGAGTCCGGGCACTGACGCTGGTGGTGACGTGGAGCGGGTGGGCGGAGCTAACTCTCGCCGCTATCCGCTCTTCGCTCCTACCGTCCTCTGCCTCCTCCTGCTAATCTTTGCCCCGCTCTCCTGCTGCTTTCAGTCTCCCCTCAGCAGCCGCTAGCTCTGCCTGCCTCCTCCACGCGGTCGCCGATATAAAAAGGATTGAGTCGGTCCAGAGGAAGACTACTAAAATGGTATGTTGTCTTCATCATAAGGCGTATGGGGACAGACAAGATCTCAATCTGTATACTTTGGAAGAAAGACAGGAGATATGAGAGAGACGTTAAAATACCTATGTAATGTAAATGCGCATGAGTCACGTCTCTTTCATTTGAAAGAAAACTCTGCAATGAAAGGGCATAGGATGAAGAGTAATCTAAGAAAATACTTTTTTTATAGAAAGGGTGTAGATGCATGGAACAGTCTCCCAGAAGAGGTGGTGGAGACAAAGACTGTGTCTGAATTCAAAAGGGCCTGGGATAGGCACATGAGATCTTTCAGAGAGAGAAAGAGATAATGGTTACTGCAGATGGGCAGACTAAATGGACCATTTGGTACAGTCTTTTGTGCTCAGTCAGTTTGATTACTGCAATATTGTTTATCTAGGAATTTCTCAAAGAAATATGTGACTGTGGATGGTCCAGAATGTGGCTGTCATATGATCATGCTTCTTCAGCCCAAAGATTAATCTAACGCCATTTTACCGGAAATTGCACTGGATACCAGTGGAGGCACGTGTGAAGTTTAAATTTGGTTGATTTTGTTTTAAAGTTCTGTTTTGACTTTCTCCCAAATACTTGATTGACCTTTTTACTTTTGCAAACAAGAAACATAGGAGAAATTCCCACTTGAAACTTTGTCTTCCTACCAGTTAAAGATTGCAAATTTAAAAAACATCATAATTATCTTTGTCATATCAGACAGCATTATGGGGCAAAGATTTGGAAAATATAATCATGTCTTCGAGTTCTTATGTGAAATTTAGAAGAAATTTAAAGACATATTTGTTTCTTAAATATTTGGGTAATTAATTTCCATGTTTATGGACAATATACTTTAATAATCTATTCTGTGAGTCTTATTTTTAAGTTACATAATTTTCAATTTATTCAATTGTATACACTATTATAAACTTTTGTTAACCGCAAAGAACTTCACGGTCCTGTGGTATATAAGCTGATTGTTATTTTATCATGTTTCTATGTTTCTAACACGAAGCCCCAACATGCAGCCCTTATACCAGATATCACATGAAGAGTCAGCTTCTCTGCATCTACCTGCTAGTTTGTGTGTGTGGGGGAGAGAACACAACTAATTGTGTAAACAAATCTAGCAGAATGAAAAGAAATCATTTTAGAACACACCATAGTGTCAAAAAAAAAAAACAAACACAACTTGCTTGAAACCTCTATAATCTTTGCAATCCATGTTGTGTCTCTTAATGTAAATATCGTAGGAATCAAGGCAAGAAAACACAGAAAGTATATTTCAATTTTTATGTATTTTATTAGAAGCACTTGCAAAGATAGAAAAGAACCTTGATAGCTGATATCATTCCAGGATAATTTAATCCTTCTGTAAGAGAAAGAGAGAGAGAAAAAAAAAGAAATTAAGCTTCTAGTTTAGACTTTAGATTAAAACAGTATGAACATTTTCCCAAAGTAAACAACAGAACTGGAATATACACAAATGTATATTAAAAACGTGCTTAAGCAAGAAATTAAAAAGTTACTTAAAAAAATAAACCAAAAATAAAGTATTGTAATAAGCACAACTGTTATGTTATACTTTCTACTACAATACAGCAAATAAACTACTGTTTAGGAGATGAGATGCACACCTGCATTTCATTCTCTAATTCACACATTATAATTAAAAAAAAAAAAAAGATCTATGTTCCAAGAATCTGTAATAATTACTATCCCCATATAGAGCAACAAAACATCCTATGCAACAAATAAGCTGTAGTAAATCTATGCACTTTTCTATTGATTCTCCCTACCTCATCAAAATCAAGCTCCTTCCCAAACCATATGCCAGTTCTGGAGTTCTTTGTCACTAACTTTGAATGACCTTGTCTGCCACAGTTCTCACCCACCCACCCCAGAAGCCAGTAGTAAGAACATAGAAATAGCCTTACTGGGTCAGATCTGCCATTTGGATGCCCAGTCATTTCTTAAGGTCTGCCTCCAAGTTTTCACAACCTGCATGCGTTTTAACAAACTTTGAACAATTTAGTGTTATCTGCAAATTTAATCGCCTCACTCGTCATTCCAATTTCCAGATCATTTATAAATAAATACAGATCCCTGCGGCGCTCTACTATTTACCATACTCCATTGAAAAAAAATTGCCATTTAACCCTATCCTCTGTTTTCTATCGGATAACCAATACCTAATTCACAATTGAACTTTGCCTCCTATCCCATGACTCTTTAATTTTCTCAGATGCCTCTCATGAGGAACTTTGTCAAAAGCTTTTTGAAAATCTAAATACACAACATCAACCTGCTTACCTTTATCCACATAAAACATTTCACCTATGCAGACGATATATGATCATGCTACCTGAAATGATTGTATCAGCCAACACCCTCACCACTGTCAAAAAATGTGTCCACATCATAGAAAACTGGATCTCAATCCACTGCCTCAAACTAAATAAGAATAAAATCAAATTCCTTTGGCTAGGACCCTCAATTGACCCAAACTACACTCCAAGGAGTACAGTAGATGACACAGACTTTCAATTGAACTACAATCTCGAATCTTAGGAGCAGTAATTGATATCACCTATCCATGAAGCGCCATGTACAATCAATAATTATAATTAAACAATCTTTCCTTGTGACGAGAAAGCTAAGATCCATCAGAAAATACTTTGAAACAGAGGCCTTCGAATTTTATTGCAATCCCAAATCTTTTCTCAACTAGACTACTGTAATGTAACACTAGTTCTCTGCTCTAAAGGAGAAATTAGGTTTTTACCTGCTAAATTTCTTTCTTTTAGACCTTCTAAACCGGTACAGCGTCAGCTTACTGATGGGTAATATCTCATCATGACCAGCAAGTGGAGAGTGAGACAAAACTTTGGAATAGTACATAATAGGTGACTCCCTCAACAAGTCAGAAGGCGTTCAAGAGGAAAGTGGCAGCCATTTCAATTTTTGCCACCTCCTGATCCACCAAGGACCAGTTATCAGACTCACAGTAAAGGACACGCTCGGCCCACCGAAACACGGCCTGAGCCACCAACCCCCCCACAGATAGCCACCTGGACCCCCAAAGCAGACATCAAAATTCTGTTTAAGAAGGGTCTCCAACTTATGCTCCTCAGAGTCCTGTATGGCACAATTGGCCTCTACGGGCACAATATGCCACTAAGCAATAGCTGTGACCACCGTGTCCACCACTGGTGACTTCAATATAGCCCTATCCCCCTCTGGGATGGCATACAAATGAGCCATGGAGTACGCAAACCGAAAAGGTGTCTCCGGCGTATTCCACTGCGCCAGGACAATATCCTGATGCATTGGAATGGAGCAGGATGCAGTGCGGATCCCCCTAAGAGGGTCCCCCACACGCGGGTCTTCTGTGGCGCCTCTTCTAAACGCAACACTGAGGAGACCTGCTGAATCGGATTCGGGAGCTCATCCCGCTGAAAAAGGCACACCATGGTCGCCTCCTTGCTGGTAGATGGAGCCGCAAAAGCCCCACTACCAGCAGCCGTCCTCCCAAGAGGATCCTGGAGGTCTCCCCAAGGGTCCAGATCCTCATCCATGTTAAACCGCTCCTCAGAAACCAAGTCTTCATCCCAAGCCACACGTGGGCACTTGGATGAGGGAGGAGGAGGGGGTGCTAAAGGCGTTAAGGGGGTCAGCACTATAACATCCGAATATACAGAATATAGTCGTCAAAATCAGTAGTTTTACAAAATCAAGTTCAGATTTTCAAAGCTACCCTCAAGCGCAAAACAATTGCTTCTTATTCAGAGTATACACTGCAGTTCCTCATCAGTGTTTGCATCTAGCTAAATGACCTTTCTATATGTAACATTTCTGTAAATCCATGAAGTATTAGTTTAAAAATAAAACCCAGATGAAGAGCTCAAGCTTCCTCTTTCGAATTAGAACAATGTACTTTTATAAATTAAATACTATTCACAACAGGCAGTGAATAAACAGGTTTACACACGCATGCAAAAATGTTTTCTAGAGCATGCAGGAGTTGCATAATTCATGTATACATCACTACAGCAACACATCCATGCTTAAAACTCAGTACCTGCTAGACATCTTATTTCTGATGAAGAAATCCAAGAAAGAGTGAAAAGAAAAGCAAAAGAAATGCATTATTCCTAGCAAAGCTTTTCAATCACCTATGTGTGGAGCTTCAACCACAGCCAAGAATAATTTAGGCAACCCTGTTTCACTTATAAAAAATACTCTTGTACTATTTAAATTTAGTACTATTCTAACTACTCTAGGATACAAGAAAAAAAAAAAATACAAGAATCAAATAACAGAGGGTTAGATAAGTGCAGGACTGCGCAACTATTGAAAGAACTCCCACAAGCAATGGATAATGTTGAATTTAAATATGAAATTCCCCCCCCAAAAAAAAAATATTATGAAAATGTATCACAGCTTTAAAAAAAGCAACAGCTAACATTTGTTCTAGATTATAATAAAAACTATAATCTTCAAAAAAAAACCTCATCCCATAATTAGGAGAGATTTATTTTAAATAATAATAATCCAAAAGCCATTGAGGCCCCCAATACACAAAAGGTTTCCTTGCAAGTAAGATTAGTTTTAATCAGTCTTACTTGCAGGGAAACTCTCCTGCCCATGCAAAAGGGTTTTCTCTGTGGCTGCTACCTCGTCAGTAGCAGCCACTGAGAATCCTAAACTAATGTATTACAAGGAGCTCATTAATATGCTAATGAGCACTCCATGTAATGCACAGCAGGAAAATACGTTATTTCCAATGCAAACTTTACAGACAGGATCTAAGCTTTTGTAGTCTTACTGTCCTGTCAGTGCCTGATTGGCTCAGGCACTGATAGGAAAGTAAGGCTATGACAGCCCACCCTGAGGGTAAAGGCCCAGACAACCATTTAAAAAAAAAAAAAATCCATCCATCCCCTGTCTCATACTCCCAAGCCCCCCCCCCAATACTTCTTCAAGAACAGCAGGAGGGGATGCCCATTCCCTCCTGCCTCGGCTGCCGCTACCGGGACCCCCCTCATGCCTTAGGTACCTAAACCAATCAAGGTCTTAGGCCTCTTCCAGTGCATCCCAAGATGCATGAGGAAGGGGAAGGCCTGCCATTTTGAAGAAGAGATGACCTGTCGGAAGGAGGGAGTGGGCATCCCTCCTGCTAGTCTTCATTAGAAAGGGAAAGGAATTGTATACCCCCTACAATCTATCTAATGTACCTGGAGCAGTGGAGGATTAAGTGACTTGCCCAGGGTCACAAGGAACAGCATGGGGTTTGAACCCACAACCTCAAGGTGCTGAGGCTATAGCTCTAACCTCTACGCCACACTCTCCCAGAAGTACCGGGAGGGTGGGGGGAGGTCAAGGGACATGGTGGTATATGGACAGCGGCAGCAAGGACTGGACATTTCTCCTGCCAAACTTTTCCCTTGGTGTTGGGGGGCTATGGATGGCTGGAGATGGGAATTGGTGAAAGGAGGGAGACATAGGGGAGTCATGCTAACATAGGAGGGGAGTGACAGCCAAGGAAGGAGGGAATAGACATTCCTCCTATTGATCCTACTGGGGGTGGGGTCAGGTCAGTCAGGCATGACTTTTTTTTTTAAATGGGCACATATATTGTAACACACACACAACCTCTGTACCCATTTAAAAAGAAAAACAAACAAAGGAGCTGCTCTTCCTGCCCTGAACAGCTGAGCAAGGGAAGCCTCAAAGCCGCCAGCGGCCTTGGGGAGTCCTGCGGCTCAGTTGATCGGGGCAGGGAGAGCAGCTTGACAGGAGGGAGGAACTGTGCCTAGTGATTACTCCTCTGAGCAAGCGCCAGTTTTACCAGTGATTTTCTGCACAAACAGCATGCATATAATTTGCATTGTATTATGCTGAGCATTGCTAGTAAAAGAAAAATCGTTCCCATTACAGTATATTTTACCATGGTGTCAGAGATTTGCGCATCTAGGCCCGAGTGAATAAAGTAAGTAAATAAATATTAGCCAGTTATCTACTGAGATATGTGCAGCTGGGATTTCAGCTGAAACTTTTACCAGCTAGATTTGTTGAAAAGGACCAGGTTACCTGCTTAATGCACTGAAAATAAGAGCAAAAGTGATGAATGTTATAAAATCACTCCAGAAACCCCTCCTCCCGAGCTACCATCCCCTTGAGTAGCTGAATTGTCATTTGCTTTGTGTATGTAGTTTAAATAGTTAGGAAGATATTCAAAAGCAGAAATTAAAAACTGACAACTCCTCAAGTAGGCTCCTTAAACCTTTCAAAAAAATTCTGGTGCTTTAACAACTGCTACCTGGGGGAATCAGATTAAAAATAAAAATAAGGAGGAGATCACATCTATCTATCTTTATAAGGGAGCCAACATGGATCAGCCATGACCAGCAATCATAGGGAACATTAAGGTAAGAGTGCTGGGATCATGAACAGAGAAGCTATCGCAATAGAGAAAATGCATGGGTGTGGGAACTAGCAGATACACTACAGGCAGCATGAAAACATTGATACAGAAAGAGGAGGGTAAACAGTGAAATGCCATAGGATCTGTAGTGGGACCAGTGCTATTTAATAATAAAAATGATCTAGAAATTGGGATGATGAGCGAGGTGATTAAAAATTGCAGATGACACTAAACTGTTCGAAGTTGTTAAAATGCAGGCAGACTATGAAAAATTGCAGGCAGACCTTAAGAAATTGGAAGACTGAAGAGAAACCTCAACAGGAGAAACAGAATGGCAGTCTCACTGAAGAGAAACCTCTACAGGAGAAAATAATTTTCCAGTCACAGCCAGAATTCAGGAGCTAGTTGAATAGTGACCTTTTCCTCCTGGGAGATAGAGAATACTGGAGATACAGGAGGAGTGCCAGCCAATAGGACCACCTGTTAATCAGTTTCTCTATCTCCGCCTGCTGGTAGATGTGTGCTATCCCATTGGTCTCTGGATTCATCTGCTGCTGTTGCTAGGGAATGGCAGATGAAATTTAATGTGGACAAATGACACTGGGATAAATAACCCAAATCATAGTTACCAGATTGTAGGATTCCACCTTAAGGGTCAGAGTAAACTAAACTAAAACTTAACCTTATATACCGGGTCTTCAACCAGAGGAAGCTAAACGCGGTTAACAATAAGTTAAAAAAATAAGCTAAAATACAAGAAAATTAATTTTCAAAAAGTTTAGCAAATAGAAAAATCTTTTAAAACTTTTCTATTTGCTAAACATTTTGAAAATTAATTTTCTTGTATTTTAGCTATTTTTTTTAACTTATTGTTAACCGCATCGAGCTTCCTCTGGTTGAAGACCCGGTATATAAAGTTAAGTTTTAGTTTAGTTTAGTCAGAACCAAAGAAAAAGATCTTGGTGTCAAAAAAGGAAACAAGATGCTAGGAATTATTAGAAAGTCTAAGAATGTTATAATGCTTCTGTTTCACTCCATGATGCGATCTCACCTTGAGTATTGCTTTCAATTCGGGTCACTGTATCTCAAAAAAGATAGCAAAATTAGAAAAGGTTCAAAGAGAGAACAAGATGATAAAGGGGATAGAACTCTTCTCATATGAAGAAAGATTAAAGAGGTTAGGGCTCTTTAGGTTGGAAAAGAGATGGCTAAGGTGGTATAGATTAAACAGATACAACTGAATCAATATTATACTCCATCAAAAATTACAAAGACTAGGGGACATGCAAAGTTACAGGGAAATAGTTTTAAAAACAATAGGAGGAAATGTTTTTTCACTTAAGAGAATAGTTAAGCTTTGCCAGAGGATGTGGTAACAGTGGTTTTTAAAAAAGGTTTGCATATGTTCCTTGGGGAAATGTCCATAGTCTACTATTGCGATAGACATGGGGAAGGCCACTGCTTGCCCTGGGATCAGCAGCATGGAATGTTGTCACTATATGGGTTTTTGTCAGGTACTTATGACCTGGATTGGCTACTGTGGAATCGGACCAATGGTCCATCCAGTATAGCTATTCTTATTGGGGGGGGGGGGGGGGGGTTACCGTAGCGTCAGAGCTTTGTCCATCTGGTCCTGAGTGAATAAAGTAACTGAATAAATGTTAGCCAGTTATCTACTGAGAAATGTGCAACTGGGATTTCAGCTGAAACTTTTACCAGCTAGATTTGTCATGTATGCTCCTGTATACCTATACAACAGAATCACTTAGGAGTGGTACAAAGTATATAGTTTTAAAGACTTTTAAATACCGATTTATAAAAAGGTTTAATTAACATTTGTCCTTTTTTGGGGGTGGGGAGACAGACACTGATATAGAAGTTATGAAATTATGCTATGAATTCTGTTCATCATCAAGCACTCTTGTGATTGCCTGAACCCAACTCCTGGTTTATGAAACCTCCTTTTATTATTCTTATATACTGCCCGCAAGCCCAAAAGCTACTTAAGCAGTGTACATTCAGATACTGTAGGTATTCTTCTGTCTATAAATTAATTATTCAGTCTACAAATTAATTACATAAATTAATGTAAACCGTTCTGAGCTCCCTTGGGAGAACGGTATAGAAAATTGAATAAATAAATAAATTATTCAGCTTTACAAAAAAAACAGAACCTACTTAGTTTCCTTTTTTAAACATTGTTTTACAAAAACAAGATATAGCATAATGAAACTGAAAATCATGAAGTAAAAGCAGAAAAACTGAAAGGATGCCAACCCAATCCAGCCAGCAGATTTAAAAAAAAAAAAAAAAGAGAGAGAGAGATAAGCTTCTCATAGGCCTCCCTCCTACTGTAAATACAGTAAGCCTGACTTCAGTTCAGGGCAAGATGATGGAGGCACTGTTAAAGGACAGCATCTGTGAACACATAGAATAAAATGGACAACTAAAAGCGAGCCAGCATGACTTCTGCAAGGGAAGATCGTGCCAACGCCTTTGACAAGGTACCCCATGAGCGGCTTCTTAGGAAACTGTGGAACCACGGGGTGGAAGGGGACATACACAGATGGATAAAACACTGGTTGGTAGGCAGAAAGCAAAGGGTTGGAGTGAAGGGCCACTACTCGGACTGGCGGAGGGTCAAGAGTGGTGTTCCGCAGAGGTCAGTGCTCGGACCGCTGCTGTTCAATGTATTTATAGACGATCTAGAAGCGGGGATGAAGAGTGAAGTCATAAAATTTGCAGATGACACCAAACTCTGCAGCAGGGTTAGAACCGCGGAAGATTGTGAGGACCTACAAAGGGACCTAAACAAATTGGAAGAGTGGGCGATTAAATGGCAAATGCGCTTTAACATAAAGAAATACAAGGTCATTCATTTAGGGAAAAAGAACCCGATGTTCAGCTACAAAATGGGGGGGATCAGCGCTAGGGCATAGTAACCTTGAAAAAGACTTGGGTGTGCTGGTGGATACAACAATGAAATCAACGGCACAACGTGCAGCAGCCTCCAAGAAAGCAAACAGAATGTTGGGTATTATCAAGAAGGGCATTACAACCAGGACGAAGGAAGTCATCATGCCATTGTATCGTGCGATGGTGCGCCCGCATCTTATGTTCTTATGTCCAGTATTGGTCGCCATACCTCAATAAGGACATGGCGATACTTGAAAGGGTTCAGAGAAGAGCGACAAAAATGATAAAGGGTATGGAAGACCTCTCGTACGCTGACAGGTTAGAAAGGCTGGGGCTCTTCTCCCTGGAAAAGTGGAGACTCAGAGGAGACCATGATAGAGACTTTCAAGATCATGAAAGGCATAGAGAAGGTAGAAAGGGACAGATTCTTCAGTCTATTTGGAACCACAAATACAAGGGGGCACTCAGAGAAACTGAAAGGGGACAAGTTTAGAACCAATGCTAGGAAGTTCTTTTTCACTCAGAGGGTGGTGAACACCTGGAATGCGCTTCCGAAGGTTGTGATAAGACAGAGTATGGGGATTCAAAGAAGGATTGGATAAATTCCTGAAGGATAAGGGGATTGAGGGATACAGATAGAAGTAGAGATAGGTTATAGAAAGAATACAGATAGAAGATAAGAGGGCTTAGAAAAGGATCACCTTACAGGTCATGGGCCTGATGGGCCGCCGCGGGTGCGGACTGCTGGGCGCGATGGACCTCTGGTCTGACCCAGCGGAGGCAACTTCTTATGTTCTTAAAGCTATATAAAACTTCACATTTCTTCCAATAGGCCAAGGATGTACAACCTCCATAATCCAAAGAATAAAACAAATTTGAAAGCAAAGTTCTCCATCAATGTAATAAATAGGCTTTGATCCAAGAACAGACAACAAGCTTCTTTCTTGTAAATCTACACTTTGGGCTCCTTTAACGAAGGTGCGTTAGGGCCTTAACGCACAGAATAGTGCACGCTAAATTGCCGCACGCACTAGCCGCTACCGCCTCCTTTTGAGCAGGCGGTAGATTTTTGGCTAGCATGCGCTAATCCAGTGCGTGTGTTAAAACGCTTAGGGCACCTTTGTAAAAGGAGCCCTTTATTCCAGGACCAGTGGGTTATTTCTGTCTACCTGCCAGGACTTTGTAGGAAGCCTCAAACTCCTCCTCATCACTGTCCCTGTAAACTCAGTCAGTCTTAAAACAGCCAGAAATATCTGTGAGAGAGGGGAACAGGGAAAATCCCCGACAAGTAAGTCAATTCTGCTTGTATCAACAAATGCAAAACAGCAATAATGAAAAACGAGAGAGGCCCGAATTGGAACATGCAGATAGGCCTCTGTTAGATCGAGAGAAGTCAGAAATTCTCCAGGTTGGACCGTAAGAATTGCAGGCTACAGGATTTTCATACGAAAAGGCGGAACTCGGAGTGCTCCATTAACCCTTTTGAGATCCAAAATGGGCCAAAAAGATGCCTCCATAGGAGGCACTGGGACTACCGCTTTGAGGTCCAGCAACCTGAGCAATGTCTGCCGAAAAGCACTCCCTCTTCCAAGTTGCCTGACATGGAGAGGAAACGATCTGGAAAAGGTTGTGAAAACTTCAAAACATAACGTTCCCAAATCACCTCCAGGGCCCACTGATCTATTGTGATCTCGGCCCATCCCCAGTAAAACTCCCACAACTGGGCCCTGATTGGGACCAGGGGAAGAACCCACAACGAGTCATTGGGCCAGACTGGTGGAGGAGTCATGACACCACCACCCCCCCAGCGTCTCCCCCCTCCCAAAAGGATTGAATGCGTTGGAAGAAACGTCCTCTGGAAGGAAAAGAGATTGCACCTCAGCCAAGTCACTCAAACAACCCCGGGCAGAACCACCTCGCAAAGCCTGGTGAGGTCTGTCCTCCAGTAACAGAGGCATCTTATAGTCACTCAAGGCCTGAACCAGCTTATCTAACTCCTCCCCAAAGAGAAAGGGGCCCTAAAAGGGAAACTTACTGAGCTTAGCCTTAGATGCTGCAACCGCCGACCAATCCCAAAGCCTCAGGATACAGCGGGTCACTACACTGAGAGCCACGGACTTAACTAAGGCAGAAACAGATCTTGTATGACATTAGAGAGAAAAGAAGCTCCCAGCTCAATCTTATCCACTTCCTTATCCACCAAGGACCAGTCAGCTGACTTGCAGTCAAGAACTCTCTCAGACCACTGGAAACAAGCCCGGGCTACCAGACCACCACAAATACCCACCTGGACAGCCAGGGCAGCCACATCAAAACTTTATTAAAGTAGAGCCTCCATTTTACTGTCCCAAGGGTCTCTCAGGGTCAAGCCGCCTTCCAACGGCACTGTATATCTGCGTGCAATAACCGAGACCACCACATCCACCACAGGAGACTTAAAGGTATCTCTATCCCCATCAGGAATGGGGTAGAGTCTGGCCATGGATTGCGCCAAGCGAAAAGGTACATCCGGAACTTTCCACCGAGCATGCACTACATCCTGAATATCCAGATGCATAGGGAAAGAGCAGGTTGCTGATTGGATCCCTCTAAGAGAGTCCATAATTCTAGGGGGATCCTTAATTTCTCTTCAAATTGTAAAACCGAAGATACCTGAAGAATGAGCTCCTGCAACTCTTCTCGATGAAAAATGTGTACAACTAAAGTGCCCTCACAATCAGGCTCCTCTGGAAAGTCTCCATCCAAAACATCATGGCCCCAGATATGGAAGGACCTCCCGAAGATTCAAGTCATCTGGAGAAAATGGATCAGCCAGGAAAGAATCCTCATCCCAAGACACCTGTGGCCACTTGGACGATGGCTGAGGGGCAGAATAGAGGCAGCCGTAGCAGGAGAATGAACGGGTCGGAAGTGGAAGGGAAAAAAACCCCAGACGACACCGAGACACTTGGAACCGAAGCAGGACCCCCAGCCACCTGTAAATAAGCCTTGCAAATGGCTTAACACAAAATTAGGGCAAAAACCTCTCCGGTGGCAATCCAGACAACATAGCAGGAGCAGAAGACACATTTAAGACCTGTTCCTGTCGTTTCAAGACAGGAGGAAGGTCGCCTGAGGCCATGGGCAAAATGGATACACTTCCCGCCAATACTGAGGGAAGGACTGTCGACAAATTTTCAACTGAAAAATATATGCTGCACCGAATCCAACCTCGACCCCGCCGCTATAGATAACCTGTCAGCCACCCCAGCTGCAGCGGTCAGGGAATTTCCAACCTCTCTGGCAGTATGTAACACCGAATCTGCCAGACCGCCGGCAAATGAGGAAACCCTGGTTTGGGCAGCAGTAGAAGCCCGGGCATCACCACCAGCTCCCGACAAGCGGTGCATGCATGAAGTGGAGCCCGACACACTGACACCTGAAGCCAGGTTCTCCTCAATGCGGCCGAAACATTTTGTGTACCCACCAGCAGCATCCATCGCTCACCAGCCACATAAAAAGCACTTGTGCTGCTTTCGCAAAGCACTCATAATGAATGTGCCAAAACCCATATACAACAATGCCGTACAAAAACGGCGGCCTCAGGACCACTGTATGCTCCTTTAATTTCTTGTCTATTTTTAACTTCTCACAGCTCACCAGCTATATCAAGAGAGCAGACCCCACAGGCATTCTAAACTGTTGTCTGGCCAGGCGTACAGTTGAGGCTCCTCTAAATTCAGAAAACCTGGGGAGGTGGATGTAATGGGGGACTCCATCATTCCAAGTGAGGCAACCCTGAGGCCAGTAGGACCTTGGAAAAGGTCCCCCAAGCTCTGTTCGGATAGCAAAAGGGACAAGAAAGATTCACTTAATCAGATCTAATAGGCCCAAACAAACCTCAGCAGACTACAGAAGCTTACCAGCCCTGGCTGTGGAGTCGGTAGATAAATCCTTCAACTCAGACTCCTTAAGTTTCTGGTACCCACGACTCCAGGTACCCAAATTGTCTCCGACTCCTCGACTCCAACTCCACAGCTCTGGCCACTAGGAGGGAAGGGGTGAGGAGGAATTCATCTCAGAAGTCCAGGAGCATTAGACTGCAGCTTTGCACAGCCCAATGCTCCTGGACCACAGGAATAACACTGCTTGTAAGGAGGCTCGCAAGCAGGGGCAAACCTTTACCACACCTTGATGAATCCCCCCTTTAATGTTTTAGCTCCATGATATAGGGCCCAAGAGACCTTTAGTAATTTTCATTAAGGCAGCCAGGTTTCTACCTGAAAATGTTTGGGATCTTGACACTTATGATTTTGAAGTAACTTGGAAAGTTGCTTAACATCCTTCTAAGAGTAAACTTTCAGAGCCAGACCTAAGCAGCCATAATCACTGCCCAGTTAGAAGACCAGAGTCATCCTTACACCGTGACCATAGAACCATGACTTTCAAGAAATAACCTGAGCTAGAAAATGTACACAATTTTTTTTAGAAGGCAATCAAAATTATGAATTTTGAATTTTACTAAGGGGCAGACTTCTCCATTCTGGAATTATTATTATTAAAGATTTTTAGGTACCAGCATTGAAAAATCAACAGTGTCTGCCTCCTGGCTCTGCCCCAACTCCAACTCCACCCCCAGAATGCCCTTCCCTGCCCAGACAAAGCCATGGAGCTATTCACCAATATTCATCAGATTGAATTCAAGCTACTTTGCCTAGTTTTCAAATACTACCATCTTCTACTTCCCGATTATCTACATAAAACACAAATTAAATATCAACCCAGAACTCTAAGATCCTCATTTCATGACCAATGTGAAATCCCAGGTCCTAGAATAAAACTTCAAGCAACAAGGAAAAAAGCCCCTGCCTTTGGAATTCCATACTTCATGACTTCTTTGAGGGAATATCTTACTTCTTCTGGAAACTATTGAAATCTATTTTTTCATCTTCACTATGGATCCATCCAAAGTTCATTAACCAACGTCTCTAGCTAAATACTGTAACTGGTGCTAGCCTTTCTTGGATGATAAATTGGAGGCGTTTGTTCTGTCTATTGGGCCGGAATGAAGCTCAGAACTATAAATTGTCTAGAGTTTACTTTAGTTTAATTTTTAATCTCTCTCGTTTTCCTGTTATTGATATTTATAACTTTATATTGTAAGTTTAACTATTCTATTTTTCCTTATAATACTCATTTTTTTGGATCTTGAAGAGGCTTTTTTTTGGCCTTTAATGTTCTTTACTTTCCATAGGGTATTAAAGAGGCTTTTTTTGGCTTTTAATGTTCTTTACTTTCCATAGGGTACTTTCTTTTCCTCCTTATTATATATCTCCGTAATTATTAGCGATATCTTCTCTTATAAGCCCGTTCGAGACAGAGAGTAGCTCAATGCCTATAATTTAGTATTGTAAACCGCTTAATACATAGATTCAAGCAGTATATCAAATGCAATAAATTCAATCCAGATGACCAGCTAAGCACAATTTAACTGGGTAAAAGCCCAGAAATGGGCTGGGTGCCTAATGGTATCCTGCAAAAATTAGTGCAATCAGTTACAGGCTACTATATTTCTCTTTTCTTAGACATAATCCTAGGTTATTTAATCTTAAATCCCATTCCCTGTTTAAAGGCAATACTTTTGAATATGTATATTAAAGTATATATTCTATGTTTATGCACTTCGTGACGATTGATTGTCTCTACATGTACTCCTTTTGCTTGGGAAACTTTCCAGATATAATTTGTTTTAAAAGCAAAAGGAAAGAAAAAAAAGCCCAAGATTTTTAAAAGAGGCCCAGAAGGATTACTTTAAAAACTACATGCTAAAATGAATCTGTAGGTATAAACACATGCTTTGAAATTAAGGTACAGCTAACAAACTGTGTTTAGCAACACACTATTACTATGCTAGGCAGTATTTCTAAAATATTACCTTCTACAATCCAGATGGCAAGTGGGGAATGGAAAAAAAAAAGAAAGCATTATTTAATTTTAAAAAATTTACACTTTTCTAAATCCCTGTCTTGTGTCCCATCTACAAGTCTCAAGTCATGGACTGGTCAGAGCAAAAAGTCAAGAACAGTGAGATTCTTGGGAAGCTTTCACTTTAGTACCTTACATTAATGTTATTCAAATATCATGTCAACAAGGGTTAGAAGAGAATGGTACTACTTTTTACTAGAGATATTAAACAGCATTCTGCTCAATAAACATCAATGTTCAGGTATAAAAATGCCTGATTTATAAAAGAGTGAAGAAATAAAAGAATCAAGCCTTAAAAAAAAGGAGAAAGACAAATAATACCGATATCTAGACTGATCGCAGAAAACTGTCAAGGCCTGAGAGACATCTAGGAACCTTCTCTCATTTCCACTGAAAGAGGAGGGGGGGAGGGTGTTTGTATCCTCCCGGTCCATACAGCTCTCATCAAGTCTGAGCCATGTAAGTGTCCTGAACTATTGTGCTGGCCTTGCAAGACCAATACCAGCACAGAAGTCCAGATACCTCTGTAACTCAAACTCACACACAGCTGCTCAATGTCTGAATTGAAAGATTTTTTTAAAAAGCCATTCCAGGGATGCATATAGATAGCTACAAAAAAGGAAGGAGAGCGCAACATAATTCTGGACATCCAGGCTCTCAAGCCCTGCATGGATAAAGACACACACACAAAAGTTAAAAGCAGTATGTGCCAAGATCAATATACAGCACTAAGCATCAGCACTGCTAAACCTGAGGATAAAGGCCAATCAGGGTCTCTTACCTTCTTAAAACACAAAGTAGAACACAAGTCTCTGGATGTCCAGGAAAACCAATTTATTCAAATTGTTGTTTAAAAGTCAAAATAAAAGTAACCTCAGAATATATTAGGTACAAAAAATGTGTCGCTGAAGGTATGTGAGGCTCAGGCCTCACTTTTGTAAGCACATACCATCAGTGACACATTTTTGTACCTAATATATTCAGAGGTTGCTTTAATTTGACTTTTAAACAACGATTTGAATAAATTGGTTTTCCTGGCCACCCAGAGACTTGTGTTCTACTTTGTGCTTTTCGTACCTCGATTTCGTCAGTAGAACACCGGGGTTTTCCTCTCTGCTTGTGTTCTCTCTTACCTTCTTGCCAGCACCAACATTGGCCTTTGCTGTCCCCCTAACTTTCTTCATCCTGTTCTTACGTTCTTTACGTTGTTTCCTGGAAGTCTTCTTTTTTTCATATAGACCATGCTAAAAATAAATTGAAAATAAACTTATTATAAACTGGCTTTTGACACTGATCAATGAAAATTCTAAAATAACTGGCAGAGAGCTGATCTGTAATGTTACCTAGCAGTAAGGGGCATGCGAATTTCAAATTTTTCAAATAAATCTAAAATGCCAAATCTCCAAATTCAGGGCACAGAGCAATTTCAAATCGAGGCGTCTCGAGTGGAGAACGAAGGCGAAGCCTCTCTGGAGAAGTGGTAATCCAAAGAATATGGAGACTTGGAGGAGGCAATGGAAGCAGCTGATTCCTCAGGGTCTGAAAGCGGTGACCTTGATCGAGGAATTGGAGGCCTCGAAGAGCTGGAAGGTCTGAAATGAAGCTGGGACAAGGAAGGCTGCTCTTTGGAAGAGGACCTGCACCTCGATGGATGTCTCGATGAGGGCCTCGATCGACGACGAGAGTGGTATCTGGAAGCAGGTCTTGAGTAGGATCAAGGAGACTTTGCCCTATGTATGGAAACAGGCAATGCTGCTGGCGAATGAATAGGGCTAGAAGCTGTACATCGAAACTCAGTGGTTTGGATTGAGTGGTTTGCCTATGGAAACTCAGTGGTTTGCCTTTGGGAAAGGCTTTAGGTGCCTGGGCCAATCAGGGCCTTAGGCCCCTGCCCGGTGCATCCCAGGATGCACCGGGAAGAAGGCCCGCCATTCTGTGCAGGAGGGCCTGCCGGTCAAAGGGAGTAAGCATCTCTCCAGCTGGCCTAAGAGAAATAGGTAGGGGAGGTATCTGGGTGGGCTTGGGGTTGTTGGGGCATCCCTCCTGCCAGCCAAGTTTGCAGGGGTGGGGATGGGTTCCCTGCTGCAGCCGCTAAACTGATCGCAGCAGGGAGACTCCCTTACCGTGATCAGCTCAGAGGCCACTTCTATTTGAAATGTAGACCAGCATTTTGCTGGCCTACATTTCAGATTCCTAGTGCTGTGTAAGGCCACTTTCTGGGCAAACCCACACCCACACCTAGTCTTGAGCAAGCTTAAGCAGCCCTACGCGTCTCCCTTGGATTCGCGAAAAACACCTACAGTGTAGGCGACCTGCTTAGGGGTGTATTTAAAAAAAAAAAAAAAAAAAAAGCGTCCTGGTCAGCTGGTTAGACAGCAGTAGGATGCCTACCACTGCCTACAATCGGAATGTCGTTTATAGAATTTGGCCCAAATTATTACACATGTATACAGTAAGACTAGAAACTTAAATGAAATGCATTCTGGTTTTTGCCTGAATTAACTACATTTTGTAAACCTACAACCTCAAACAGGCTGCTGAGAATCTTTCCCTCCATGTACAATAGCTTATACCCACCCTGGCCAGTCTATGTTTTGGTTCGTTTTTCTTTGCAAAGTCCAAAGAATCATAAATCATGCCGAAACCGGTTGTCTTGCCACCACCAAAATGAGTTCTGAAGCCAAACACAAAAATGACATCTGGAGTTGTCTTGTACATCTTTGCCAGCTTGTCCCGGATTTCGGTCTTGGGGACGGTGGCCTTTCCAGGATGAAGAACATCAATGACCTGCAAATACAAGCACTTTCAATCATATCAAAGGCAGTTAACTTCAAATAAAAAAGCACTACAACATTACTTAGTGTCACAAACCTTGACAATTTTTCTTAGGATCCAGGAGTCAGCCAGAGTTAGAGTTCAGCCCTAATGTCCCTACCAAAATTAAGATGAAGAAAGCACGTCCTCCAAGATCTGTTATAGCTCTTTTTATGCTTTAAAGGTGTGGTTTAGAAAGGCTATTATCCCATCTTGCATCTACAGGGAAAATAATTCAGGCCTTAAGTTGCTACAACTAAGTCACAGGTTGTAGTAAGAGCAGTTAACGTAGCTGATTTTAAGAAACGTTTGAACAATTTCCTGGAGGAAAAATTCCTAGTCTGTTATTTAACAAAAAAAACCCTAACATCTGCAATATATCCTTAAAAGTTACTCTCTGTCTGTATTTTGTTTTGTGGTTGCAATAAAGGTCTGGGTTGGTTTATTGTGCATGGTGATACGCTTGTTTAAAGGTCCATTCCGGATACCCTCTTTGTGGAAACTGCTGGAACAACTTCTTGGCTTGCTTCTTAAATTCCTTAGTAATGGAACAAATCTACAAATTCGTAGAAATTGGTTTATTGATAATGCCTGTTTTAATCTTGTGGGATGATGACTACTGTAATGAAGGCAGGTGTTATGGTCAGTAGTTTTTTGCTATAACATAGCGATCAACTTGGAGCCTTCCTTCATCACCTGACGTAAAGGTAAATTTAAGGTAGCTAGCTGTCCAGAGAATTCAACCACTCTTTGAACTTCTACTACAGTATATTGGAAAAATACTAACTGTAACACCATTAAATAAGACTGTGATTACTTATTCTGATCAAGCTAAGGCAAACCTTTCCTTCTAACCCTTCAGCAATATCACTCACACACATATTGAAGAGAATCGACCCACACTGAACCTTAAGGCATTTCACTACTCACCTTTCCTTCCTCCAAGCAATTTCTATTAACCATCACCCTCTGACATCTGTCCATCAACCAGTTTATAATCCAGTTCACCACTTTGGGTCCTAACTTCAGCTGGTCAAGTTTGTTCAAGAGCCTCCTCCTATGAGGAACCATGTCAAAGACTTTGCTGAAATATAACTACATTATATCTAGTGCACTTCCTTGATCAAATTAGATATTGTTAACAAGTATTGGAGAATTTTAGCTATGCACGAACAATTCAAGGAGGGACCTTGTGTGGTATACACACATCCTAAGAACTTAATCAATTATCTTACGAGCCATAACAAGGTCAGGTATGGTGAACCAGGTACTAATACAAGTGAACATCAACCCTGTGGAACTTGTTCCATGTGTACAAATTCCTTGCATTTAACATGGAGCCATCCTCACACTCAACATATATACACCATAAGAAATTTTACAACATGCTTATCTCAATGGGTTATATATGTGATCATATTCCCATGTAAGCTATGTGAGTAGAACCATACGCCAGATCAAAATTAGACTACAAGAACACAAAAGTCAAATCCAGCCAGTGTCACAACTCCGCTAGTCATCCATTGCCGGGAACATAAACATGGATTCTTTGACTTCCAATGGTTTGTCATAGAACAGGATACCTATCTTATTTAGAGGAGATAAAACAGCGCAGATTCAAGTTTATGAACAATTCTGGATATTTGAGTTGAATTATTTATCCAGGAAGACTTAATGAACTTATCAAATGGAATACTATAATTTAACTATATCCTTTTTATAACAGCGGACTTGGGTCTTTGTATGGAATGGGCTTTCCCTCCATCTCTGTATGCGGTTTTGTTTTTTCTTTTTATTTTGTCCTTTGGGCTCCTGGCCCCTTCTATTATTCTCATGTGCTTATTATTTTGTCAACTGTATGCTTTTTTGAATATGGCTCCTTTGTTAAATCTGAGACTTTTCTCTTTTTCATTAGTTGTTTATTTAACAGCTGTCGCTTTAAATTTTGACGTCACCTGATCTTCTTAATTGGTTGTGGCTCTGCCGCTTGGCTCAGCTCTCCTCCCCCAGCCGAGAATCTAGCGTGCTAGTAAGCAGCAGTGCGGAGAAGTCTTTTGAATTTTGGCGGATTCTCTTGGATTACACTTTGCTCGGTTCCTGAGGAAGGGGCTTTTGTCCCTGAAACCAAGCCTGGTCAAACCCTGGAGAAAAGAGGAGAGTTTTATAAGTAGTTTTGCACTCCCGACAATTCATCAGCAGTCCTCTTATTGAATGGGACAATATATAATATAACAAGCTAAGTACTACTTTTTGCGATTCTCTTTTTTGCTTTACTTGCTTCATTCTACTCTAAGTATGTGGCAGGAACACCTCTTTGATTTTTGTTATTATGTGATTTACACAGACAGAATTGCAGTTAATAAGTTGTTTACTTGATTTTCACACATAGGGTATTCCCATGATGGTGTGTGGTTTAATTGTGAGCTTTGCTCACCTTGGAAAAGCCTAGGACAGCTGGGGTTCATTTTGAACTTTCGGCTTCACAAAGCTTGCAACCTCACACTGAGGATACACTTCAGTTTTATATTATTTTGATGTTAATTTTTATGTCTTTGCGGTACTCCTCCCATGTACTTTTTGGCAAGTCCTAGTCTGTTATTGAAACAGACATGGGGGAAGTTACTGCTTGCCCAGGATCGGTAGCATGGAATGTTGATACTATTTGGGTTGTTGCCAGGTACTAGAGACCTGTTTTGGCCACCATGAAGAGGGGCTATTGGGCTAGATCAGTGGTTCCCAAACTTGTCCTGGGGGACCCCCAGCCAGTCAGGTTTTCAAGATATCCCTAATGAATATGCATGAGAGAGATTTGCATATAATGGAAGTGACAGGTATGCAAATCTCTCTCATGCATATTCATTAGGGATATCTTGAAAACCTGACTGGCTGGGGGTCCCCCAGGACAGGTTTGGGAACCACTGGGCTAGATGGATCATTGGTCTGACCCAGTAAGGCTATTATTATGTTCTTCTACCAACCTCCCTTCATGAAGCTGCCCAACCATCCAACCAGCCACCTCCCTCCTATCTAGCCTTCTATTTCCAAAGCAGAAACAGATCTGTCAGTCAACCTTCCTATTTATCTTTCTGACTACTGCTGATCCCAGAGCAGCTGTTACTAATCATATTGCTCTTAGTGGATATAACCACACAAACAGGCGAAAGATAAAGTAGATGTCTCAATCAACCAAAATGGGTCTTTACTGATAGACAAATGTTCAAAGAGTTCCAGTGAATATAAGCCATGTGTTACCTGACATGCAAGTCTGGTAGTTATTTATTTATTCACATGTCACATATGCTTGTAGGCTCCTAAGGCAGGCCATATTGGCCGAAACACATGCGTGTCAAGCCATCACACAGATTTCCACGATTGCAGAATAAAGTTGCACACCACCATTACTGAATTTCTCCACTGTGGTTTGTTTGTTTCTGTTCGGACTGTAGAGTTTTTTTTCATGGTTTTTCTGACGTCATCTAAGAGGCAGGTCAGACATTGAGGACACATAAACTCCAGGCACCACAAACACCAAGTGAAAGGGATTTGTCAATCCCTACAGTCAGGTAGAGGAGAAATAACCTAGAGATTACAGAAATGGGTTAAGAATGAGGGAAGTCAGGGGTTTAAATCCCAATGGTACTCCTTGTGACCTTGAACAAGTTACTTCATCATATACTTCCCCAGACACAACTTTAACTGTAAGCCCTTTTGGGTGGTAAAATAGCCACAGTATCTGAGCTGTAACTCGCCTTGAGCTCAAGACACTGGAAAAGCTTTAGAACCTTAAATCCCCCCAAAATCCCAATAGTACTGGAAAACTACATACCTACAGATCTCACATATATTAATTCATATTTGGTAAAGATAAAATGTTAATTACAAAATTAATATTTAAGTATAAGAGTGGACACTTGGTGCCAGATTCTTACCATCTGCTTGCGCTGCAGAAGTCTATTTGTCATGAACTTGCGAGTTCTGATGGTCACAGTGTCGTTCTATTAAAATAAGCACCAGAGAATGATTTAAAATCACACACAAAACAAAGACAGCTGACACCAACAAATGATTTGCAGGGCAATGATGCTGAAACATCCTGCCCCCAACCACTGCATTTTCCCCAGGTCCTTGCTGCCAATTCCCCTTTATTTTGGAACAAACATACCAAAGACTATTGCTCAAGCTTCTTCCAGCAGCCACAATTTGCTGGCCATCAATAACAGGCATCATAGATCTTAAACCAGTGGCTCTCAATTCTGGAACACACCTAACCAGTCAAGTTTTCAGGAAACCCACAGTGAACATGCATGAGCTCTATTTGCAAGCAATGCCTTCATTATATGCAAATCGAGCACATGCACTGTGAGTTTCCTGAAAATGTGGCTGGCTAGGTGTGTCCTGAGGACCAGGTTGAGAACCCCCACTCTAAACATATGCTCCCTAAGCTATTTTCTGAGTCACAATTTTATTTTAGAATAGTACATTTTTAATTGATTTAGGTTCTGCATCACTAGTTTCAAGTTTCTTTAAAATTTGATTGAATCGCTATTATCAAAATTCTAAGAATAAAAGGGGAATATACATATACGGTAATTATGAAGAACAGACATAATAAAATATACACCTAAAACAAAAAAACCAGACTGACAAACTGAACTGAATGGGTAGAGGGGTAAATTACATTTGAATAGGACAGTAAACATAAATGGTAAAAACAACTTGGAGGGGGAAATCCAAATTTAAAGGATTAGAAGTTATACAGATGAGGATTCTCTATAAGATTGGACGGACTAAGAGATCCTGCTTAGTAATGGACATTATTAATCAAAAGCGTCTTTAAACAGGAAACATTTCAAATTGCTTTAAATCGATCTAGAGATTTTTCTAAAAGCTGTTCCCTCCCCCCAATATAGAGTAGGAAACAAGTTGTAAATGAGATCCTACATACTCTGTTCAACCTCACCCTCAAAGCATTAAATTAGAGAAGCGATACCTCCCCATCCCCCTTTCAGGCAATCTGTAATGCTAAGATTCTCAACTAGATCTTCATGACTTTGTGGGGGCACTAGCACCGCTCTGCTCTCCCATAGCATATTCATACCCTTCCTTCCCCGCCCCATGACTCTTTAAATCTTCACCAGCGCGAGCAACTACTCTGACCTGCTGCTCGCACCTGCCTAGTTTCCTCTGAAATCACTTCCGGGTTGCAGGGCGGGAACGTAATGTCAGAGCAATAGCCTATGCCAATGTAACCAGCAGGCCAAAGAAGCTGTTCATGCTGGCGAAGATTTAAAGAGGTACAGGTGTGGGAAGGGAGGGCTCAAGTGTGTTGGGGGGGGCAGAGAGGAGTGTGCGGTGGGGGGGGGGCATCGCTCCAGGTGCCTCCTACCCTCGCTATGCCACTGATTCAAGACATACTAGACCAGTCAGGTTTCCATCATACCCACAATGAATACATTTGAGATAAATCAGTATGCACTACCTGCTTTTTTCTCTCATGTTTCAGTGAGCATCCTGAAAACTTGACTGGATGGTTGCGTCCGAAGGAGAACACCTGCCCTAACAAAGAAGGCTTAGGAAAGGGTTTGAGTGCCACTGATTTAAAATGCTGCAATGTACCTTATTCAACTGCACATACAATTTTACTTCAGACTCCCTGAATCACTGTGTCGAGCTCCAACCCTGGCTATATTCAAATCCAGGCTCAAGACTCACTTCTTCAAGGTTGCTTTCAACTCCTAAACCACCCCCCCCCTCTCGCTATTAGGTGTTCATGCCTGATGAACTCCCTAACCCTCCTACTTGTCATGTTAAGTAGATTGTAAGCTCTTAAGAGCAGGGAATGTGTCTTGAATGATCTGCAGTACTGTGTACATCTAGCAGTGCTATAGAAGTGATAAGTAGTAGTAATAGGGCTCCTTTTACGAAGTCGCATTAGCTGCGGTATTACGCGCGTTAAACCACTACCGCGCCTTCGTAAAAGGAGCCCATAGTCTAGCCACCTACTTTTATCTCAATGCCTTTCTTACCTAATCCCAAGTCCACATCCTCTCTGCTCCCAATTAGCTGTACAGTACAGGCCAAAATTGTGGCAACACTGAGTTTTTCGAGATCACGGAATTTTATTCAACTGTTGCTTCAGTTACTTATTTAATCCTGCAATGTATATTTATAAACATTCCTGGTAATACCAGTGTGTTTTCTTTTTATATGTATTGCTTAGATTTTGAGAGCACACGGTACGAAGTTTATGTGTTTCATTTTGATGCTCTAATGTTGTCATAGCTTGTGGGTGTTGTCTAAACATTATTTCACCATATAACTCATTTATTCTCTTTTTCCATTACTCATACATTATATGCTTTATGTATGATTAACCCCCCCTTTTAAAAAACCGTAGCACGGTTTTTAGTGCCAGTCATGGCAGTAACAGATCTGACGCTCATAGAATTCCTATGAGTGTTAGAGCTATTACTGCCACAGCCAGCGCTAAAAACCGTAATACTGTTTTGTTTTTGTTTTTTTAAAAAGGGGGGAGGGGCAAGTCTTGTGGCATTCAGCATTTGTGTCTACATATGTCTCTACATTTTCATTATTTCTTCTTATCCCTTATTTCTATTGATGGCATTTTACATTTCACTGCATGCTTTTGGATCATAAGACTTGAGGTATCTAATCTTTTTACTCATCATTATTTACTCGCTTTCTCCCATCATGGCACTGTACATTTACATATTCACGATTTAGAGTCTCACTTAACATCTTTCCACTTCCAATTTTTGATATTTTTAGAAAATCAGAATTCTTTAAAATATTTCGTGATTATCTATTTCATACCACCGCGTTTGTATAAAATTTCATCCCTAGTCTCATATTTCATTGGCCACGTACATAGAATTTTCACATTAAATATTTATTACCTTTTAAATTTCATTACTCGCATTCCACAAGTTTCACTTAATTTTTTTTATTTTATTTATGCATTTATACATACACATATTTCCTTAAGACCCTTGAAGGCATTCAAAGCCGAAACACAGATCGTGTTGGGTCTGCACCACAACCCATTTATGTATGTCATATGGATTGTTATTACTTGCACCATTTGGAATACTTGTGAAGAATAATTATAATAAATTTTGACATCAAATGTCTCGTATCAACAGTTTTGCTTTTGGTTTTCCCATGGTTTCCAGAGGAACTTGTTGGTATTGTTCTTGTTTGCTAACTTTTGTGTTAAGTGACTTGCCCAGAATTACAAGGAGCAACAGTGGTGCTGAGACAGTTGCTCTAACCACTAGGCCACACCTCCTGGAGAAGGTGTGGCTCACTGGTACAGCTGCTGCCTCTGCACCCAGAGGTTGTGAGCTCAAATCCCAGTGCTGATCCTTGTGATCCTGGGCAAGTCACTTAATCCTCCAGTGCCCACTGCACTAAATGTCAGCTCTGAAAAGCCAATCCAAAGCCACAAAAAGGCAATAGACAAGTCCCCATTCTCTTTCCCTCCATTCCATAAATGGCTAAGGTTAAATTGACAAAAAAGGAAAAATTTGATCACTTCCTGGAAAAATGAACTCCTGCAGCAGTGGAGATTTGACAGCTGTTAAGGGAGAGAAATTCAGAAGATAAGAATTGCCATCTCCGGATAAGACCCTGGGTCCATCAAGTCCATTGATCCGCACACGTGGAGGCCCCACCAGGCATACCCTGGCATAGTTTTAGTCCCCATATCACTGTATGCTTCTCAAGGGAGATGTGCATCTAATTTACCCTTACCCGTATCACTCTATGCCACTCTTAAGGAGATGCGTTTCTAGTTTACCCTTAAATCCTAGAACAGTGGATTCTGCAATTACTTCCTCTGGGAGAGCATTCCAGGTGTCCACCACTCGCTGCGTGAAACAGAACTTCCTGATATTAGTCCTGGACCTGTCCCCCCTTAGCTTCAGTCTATGTCCTCTTGTCCGTGTCACATTGGGCATTGTAAATAACTGCTTTCCCTGCTCCATTTTGTCGAATCCTTTCAGTATTTTGAAAGAACAGCTTATGAATTTGGAGAGGGGGAGGCATTTTGTAATGTATTTTGCAAACCACTTTGAATGCCTTTTGGAACGGTAAGGAGTTATTAAAAAAAAAAGTTTTATTAAGAAAATTGTGAAAAAATTATCATTGGAACATTAGAGAAATATTTTGTCAAATCATCAGTATGAGAAGTCCTTCAAACTTGCTCAAGCATACAGTAAGTACCAAAAACAACAACAACAACAAAAAAAACTTACTGTATATACTCAAATATAAGCCGGAATTGAAAATAGGGGTCCTGGTTTATATTCGGGCCAGCGCCCACCCTCCCCCTCTCTCAGACTTATTGCAGGTCTCCGCCAGCCTGCCAGGCTCTGAATCGTCCCCCCTCCCTGCCCATCATACCGCCTCTGCCGGTGGAATCCCTGGTGGTCCAGAGGTGTAGCGGGCAGGAACAAGCTTTCCATGCTCCTGCCCCGCTGTTAACCCAGTCTGTCGCTGGTTCTGGCTTCAGCCATTGAGCAGTACCGAGCAGGAGCACGCATTGGCACTGCTACATGGCTTTAAGCGACTTCCTGAATGGCTCCCACAAATTCTTGCAAGAATTCACGGGAGCCTTTCAGGAAGCCACTCAGCGCTGAGCAACAGCCCCAAAGCACGCTCCTGCTCGGTACTGCTCAGCAGCTGGTTGAAGCTGGAACTCGTGGCAGTGATCAACCGGGTTGGCAGTGAGACAGGAGCATAGAAAGCTCGCTCCTGCCCACTACACCTCTGGATCACTGGGGATTCCAGTGGCAGATGAGGTACAATGGAAAGGGCAGGGAGGGGGGACAGGGTGGAGAGCCTGGGAAGGAGGAAAGGGGCTTTGTGCAGAGCCCTAGAGGAGGAAGGAGGCGCTGCATGCAGAGCCTTATAGGGCAGAGCACTTGAATATTAAGCCTCCCAACTTATATTTAAGTCAACCATTTTTCCTCCTTTTTTGGAGGAAAAAATGGGGTTTCAACATATTCGGATCGACTTATATTCAAGTATATACAGTATCTTGTTTTAATTCCAATAAAAGGGGCAGAAATTATACTTGTCCTGTTGGTTTGCTTCCCTATGATTTTATATTAAATAAATAAATATGTTTCAGCAATGTTCCCATCAAATTATATCATTTTACTATTCAGCAAACGTAATTTGCTCTATTACACGTTTAAGCAGCCCAGTCTACAAGTCCTTACAATCTCTCATGATTTAACGTACCATAAACAAGAAACATTAAAAGCAGCTTGAGAGTGGTCAGAACTTGTCTAATATGCATAAAATATATTTGAGAAAAGAAACTGCTCCGAATGCATACTGCCTGGGAGCGCTAAACTAACGCTGTTCAGTAATGCCTGGTTACGACAGCTTATAAAGACCAGATCCGTACGAGTTAACGAGTCTCAAAGACCAGCAGATCCGATCCGTGGGAAGGCCGGCTGTTCTGGGGCAAAAATCTTGGAACGTGATCCAAAAAGCGGACCAGCTCACATATACAAGCAGGACACCATGGGCCGGAAGAACCACTTAAAAAGCACGCCGGCAACGCAAGACCAGGACTCGGCACTAAACTAGGCCGCAAAACGCCGAGATCAGGGAACATTTCACACGGTGCTTGACAATATTTTTCCACTCCATCCGCGACCGCAAATAAACATCTACACACGGAATTCTAGGACGAGGAAGCCCAGCTCCGTGTACTAAACAGCTGCCCATCACACAGAAACAGTGGATGTAAGCAGATTGCAATAAAGTTAATAACTACAGCGCTCACCATCTTGACTGCAACCTCCTCACTCCGGATGTAAAAAAGAAAGAGACGGAGCAAAACAGCCAATCATATTACAGCTCTCAGGTTCCAAGGGGCGGGCACAAACTTGTGCTCTGACGTCACAAATCCAACTTTTTTTTTAACATTCTTTATTCATTTTTAAAACTACAATTATGCACAATAAATGATACATTTACATAGAATATTAATAATACAGCACAATAAACTTATTAGAAATAATGACAAGAATTATTTTCCCCCACCCATTTATCCAATTGAACGATAAATAATAAAAATGCCTGTAAACAACCCAACCATACCTCCTAATCAGTGCCAAAACATACCCCCTTTTCCCCTCCCTGGATGTGTTTGTTTTCCTCATTTAGATAAATAAGTCAATCCTTACACTATTTAGTTAATGGTTCCCAAACTTTCATAATTTTTTTGTAACATCCCTTCTGAATGGCCATGAACCTTTCCATTTTAAAGACATAACATAGGGATTCCCACCAGAATGAATAATTTAATCTGTCCCAATTTTTCAAGATAAGCTGCATGGCAACCCCCGTCATTATAAAAAAAAGTTTGTTATTTTTCACCGATAATTGACTTTTTGCCCTCATAGATGTACCAAATAAAATGGTATCATATGATAGTGCCACTGGATTTTCTAATAAATTATTAACTTGATCCCAAATAGATCTCCAGAATTTCAGTATCAAAGGACAATAGTATAATAAATAATACAATGTCCCAACTTCAAGATGACAGTGCCAGCATCTATTAGACTTGGTACTATCTACTTTATGTAAACGAACTGGGGTCCAAAAAACTTTATGCAACAAAAAAAACAACATGTTTGTCTCATAGATGCAGACACCATACATTTCAGCCTCCAATTCCAAATATGTGGCCATTGAGATGCAGTAATTTGATGTTTTATCTCAATGCTTTAAATGTCACGCAGACCAGTTTTTGGTTTCTTATTCAAAAGTCCAGATATTAATTTATACCACTAAGCGGCCTGTTGTTCCAGGAAGTCCACCTGAAAACTAAAGACCGGCAAGCTACTGTATATTGATCTTTCAAATTTTTCCATTCAGGAAACCCTACCTGAATGGCCTGCTTCAACTGCAACCATCTATCATTTTATGATTTAGTAAGGCCAAATTTGTGTTGCAATCGTGAAAAGTCAAGCAGCTTACCATCTGACATTACATCATCTAAAGTGCAAATATCTGCCTTCATCCAATGTTTCCAGGTGACCTTAAATCCGCCAATTTGAACCTTGGAGTTTAGCCAAAGGGACTGACAGGTGGATTAATGGATCGGAATAGGTGTTAAGTTATTTATATATTTTAAAATTTGCCATGTATCTAATAAAATTCTATTGTCCTTGTATAATCTAGGCATCTTGATACTCAAAACATGACTTAATCTCAGTGGCGACAGGATCAAACTTTTAAGGCTGCTGCTGCTGCTGCTCTGGCACGACTGCCTGAGCTGCTGAAACTAAGGGCTCCTTTTATCAAGGTGTGCTATGGGGGTTAGCGCGTCGGACATTTCATCACGTGCTAACCCCCGCAGCAAGCCTAAAAACTAACACCTCGTCAATGGAGGCGTTAGCGACTAGCGCGGCAGGCGGTTGAACGCTCGGTAATCCGCACGTTAACCGCCTACTGCACCTTGATAAAAGGAGCCCTAAGATACAGGTCCCTTTAAAGTTTAAGACAAAAATAATAGCAGGTTCTTAACATGGACTGCATTTATCAGGCGGCTCATCCTCTCCACTGGAATAGTTTCTACTGTGGGAGAAGGAACGAGGCATGTCATTCTCTCGCGTCCTTTCCTGGGCGCTGATCGGAGACAGTAGGGAGAAGAAGCAAGGCATAGGGCATGGCTACAGTCGTCCACGCGCACTTTTTCAGATATCTCTCCTACCGAACTCTGATGGCTGGATTTTTTCATATTTTGGAGGTCATTTCCACTTTACAATGGTGATCAATTATTTCGTTCCAAATTCAAAATTGCAGTTAAAATCTGGCTTGTCTGCCTTTTGACTGAGTCTCCGATTTAGAACATAAGAATTGCCACTGCTGAGTCAGACCAGTGGTCTATCATGCCCAGCAGTCCGCTCACGCGGCCCTCTGGTCTAAGACCAGCATCCTAACTGAGACTAGCCCTACCAGCGCACATTCTTGTTCAACAGAAACTTGTCTAACTTTGTCTTGAATCCTTGGAGGGTGTTTTCCCCTATAACAGCCTCTGGAAGGGCGTTCCAGCTTTCTACCACTCTCTGGGTGAAGAAGAACTTCCTTACATTTGTACGGAATCTATCCCCTTTCAACTTTAGAGAGTGCCCTCTTGTTCTCCCTACCTTGGAGAGGGTGAACAACCTTTATCTACTAAGTCTATCCCCTTCAGTATATAAACTGTTATAATAATAATAACAGTTTATATACCGCAATACCGTTAAGTTCTATGCGGTTTACAATAGATTAAGCGAGGTACAAATTGATTGAATTTAAGAAGGGAGAAGAGGAGAATTAATAGGACCGGAAATGCGTTGTTGAGGATAAAGAGATTAACAGGACAGAGGAAACACTATGGAGGAGAAAGAAGATGAGTGGGTCAGTTGTCTATATACTTTAGGAACAGTTGAGTTTTTAGACGTTTTCTGAATTCCTAATAAGTAGTGGGCGAAAGCAGTTGATCTAGGTCTTTACCCCACAATGCTGCTTGATGCTTTATTTATTTTAAAAATGTATGAATCGCTTAAATCTAAGCGATGTACAAAACATTTACATCCACAATTTCAAGGACAAACAAACATTATAAAATGCAATAAACAAATAAGTCTTCCCCACAAATTTCCTCAGCAGAGAATTCTTTAAATCTAAAATAAATAATCACAGTTAAAGAAAGATGTCCACAATTGTGTTTTTTAACATTTTCTTAAAAGTCACACGATCTTTGCATAATCTCATTATACCTAGAATTGAATTCCAAAGATTCTTACCAGCAAGTGAGAAAATTGATATTCTAGATTTAACATAACCAATCCTATTTTCTTTTAAATTGATGAGCAACATCCCTCCAGCAGATATTCAATTGGCCTTTGCAGATTCAACTTATTTTACTACTTTTGTCCCTCTCCTCCCTCCTTTCTATTTCTCTCATTCCTCTTCATTCTGGGATGTTCTCTGGAAATTGAAAGCGAAATGCAAAAAATAAAAAATAAAATTCTAAGGTTGTAGGTTCAAACCCAGCACCACTGTGACCATGGGCAAGTCTCCTAACACTCCATTGTCCCAGGTAAATTAGATTATGAGCCCACCAGGACAGGTAAGTAGAAACACTTGAGTACCTGAATATAAACCACTTAGCCTAAAAGCAATATATATATATATATATATATATATATATATATATATATATATATATATATATATATAATAAACCCACAAGTCTCTGGATTCATCTGCTTTGATTAAAGGCAAGACATAATGTTTTCTTTTCTCAACAGTATAAAATTGTTAGCTAAATCTAAAGAAAAAAATCCCAGATCTTCTATTTTAATTTTAAAGTTGATTCCGGCTCCATTTTAACTTTAGTGGTTAGGTAATGCCTCTAACCATTGAATTGGCTGCTGGGGTTTGGTTTGGATTTGTTTTTGTGTGGGGGTCCTGGACTTGAACTATCTGGGCACAAGAATCCTTGAATCAGGAACCCCTGGTGTCCTGGGTCTTTAAATGAGAATCCTATATCTAGCTGGAGGGTATAAGTAACTGCTGACATGCAAGGCCAGCGTATATTCAAATAGTAAACAACATAAAACAAAAATAACTCTTTATACTTCAGCTTCCACTTATATTGGTATCTCAATGAAGGGACAGCATTTACACACTTTTCTTACACAGTTGTAATTCTGCATTGTAACAGTCTAATAACAAATGATTGCTATACAGTGGTGTAGTGAGGCTGAGAGACACCCAGGGTGGTGGTGCCCCTCCCCCATCATCTTCTCTGCCCCCCATCCACATGTTCCTGCCCATGTGCTGTGTAACATTCCTGGTGTGAATAGCAACCCCCAAACTGCTGTCGCATCAGCGTTGGCTTTTCTGATGTCACTTCCTAAGTGCGGGTCCAGGAAGTGACATCAGGGTAAGAGCCGTTGCCTGCTCACCAGCAGGTTGGGGATTGCTGCTTGTGCTAGGAACATTATAGAGATATGGGAGAAGGGAAACAATGCACATGCATGGCAGTGGGGAGGGATGGGAAAGGAGCCGGGGGGGGGGGGGGAGAGGAGAAAGGAGGACAGGTGCGCCTCACCAAGATGACACCTGGGTCAAACTGCCCCCCTTACTATGCCACTGGGGCTATAATATCCCAACAGCATCAAGAAAAAAGTATAATCAGGGCTGTACGCTGGGATCACAGAGTTTCCCTGAAGACCCTGACATCACTATTTTGCCAACTGGCTACCCTAGAAGTAGACTGGATGGACCATTTGGGTCATTATCTGCCGTCATCTACTATGTTACTATGTTAGAAGTAATTTCTCTTAAAAGATTAAAATCCAAATAAAAAAATTAGGAAAAAATACAAATGAAAAGAGTATTTTTATAATTTTATTTTATATACCAACTGTAGGTCAAAAATAGTCAAGTACTGTACTTGTATTATTACAGAATAAAATTAATTTACAATACTGCAAGCGCCCAGCAGATGTCGCTGTAGAATTCGCTGCTCTCTCGTCTACTACAGTGAGGGGAAGGCTTGGCAGGGCTGGACGGATTCCTCTCCTCGGCGGCTGTGGGCGTGGCGAGAACGGAGAAGAGGTAGAGCCTGGAGGTGATTACTGAGCCGGTCTTGTTAGAGCAGATCTTACGTGGGGATTTTGGGAGCGGCGTGTACCCTCATCTTTCGCCATGGTGAAGGAGCAGTTTCGGGAGACGGATGTGGCGCGCAAGATGTAAGTCATCAGTGAGGGCTGTTCTGCTGCGGCGTATCCCTCGTGGTGGGTGCGAAAGGGTGGAGAGAGGCGTTACCTAACGGTGGGGCAGTGTTTTCCCTATATGGAGGGGAGGAAAGAGGTTCCCCTCTCTCCTCTTCCCAAGCGAGATAACCTGACAATGAGAGTTTGATATTTATTAACTAAGGCTTTAGGTGGTGAAGATATAAAATCTAAAGTAACCTGGTAGTGAGAAAAATTATAGCGTGTAGGACCATTCAAGGACAGTTACCAGATTTTAGAATTGGTCTGTGTTGCTGCGGTCTTTTCTTGTTAATAAAAAATGTGCATACTATCTTCTCTTATTGAGAGGGTATACAGTCTCTTATCCTGCCAAATCCTCACATATCGGAGTTCTAAGTGATTTATAACAGCAGAAGCTCAAATACATACAAGGATTGAGCTAGACCAGTTTTATCATTGGCCATTATTACATGCATTAATATATACATAAAAAAACTGGATTAATCCTATATCAGCTTGACTATTTCAAGTTTCTGCCAGTTAAAAGATGTAATTCTTAGATAGACAGCATTTACACACTTTTCTTACACAGTTGTAATTCTGCATTGCAACAGTCTAATAACAAATGATTGCTGTTTAAAACTGAGCAAGTCCTTTTTAATGCAAACCTACAGCCTTTTTTGACCTTTTCTTGTCTTTAGAAGTCACATCTGTTTTGGGATAAAGTCGGCAGAACAGATGAGGCAGCAGGCTCACATCCAGGTGGTCAGTAAAAATTTATATAACCAGGACAACAGCCACTCTCCACTTCTCCATGGTGTGCTGGATCATCGCATGGTAAGGAACGCAGTTGGCCTTCCTATTGCTCACAAAAGCTCAGGTCTTCCAATTAATGTGTATGATTATGAAGTTAGGTGTCTACTGCAAAAACTAAACAAATTAAGTTGGTTATTTTTGTAGAATACTTGTTTTATCCCACCATTTCAAACAGGATTTATATCCATTTCCTTTGTATCAAGTGTCTTTATTAACGAAATCTTTAATGTATTTTTGCTGGATTTGTCCTCTTGCATAGAAGGAATTTTACCTTCCTGAGAAAGTTACTTGTCTGTTTAAAAAGCCACTTTTCTATCATTATGTTACACACAGGAGGAATATAATACTGGAAATGAGTATGTAGTAGACTTGCTGAACCCAACTGTAATAATAATAATAATAATAATAATAAAAGCAGTGCGTTTTGGAGGGCTCATACCTTCCATCACAAATATGGTGGTTGGGATGGAATGTAGGCCTGGGTCTTCCTCTGTAGTCCACTGCACTGGCCACCGGGGTACTCCAGGGACCTGCTTGCGGCTCCACTGGGACTGCCCATGACATCTGGGGCTGGCATGCAGACAGGGATATGCTGTTTCATTTGCATCTTTGGGAGGGGATGGGTGGTGTTGGTGGGTTATGCTTACATCCTTCCAGTGGTCATCTGGTCGAATTTGGACACCTTTTTGGTACTTAGAAATGATGATTAGTAGTACTTATTTTTTGTTGGAATGGGTCTAACCCTGGATGCCTGGATGTGTTCTAAAATGTTCAATTATGGCAGAAGCCCACCCCTTTGGGATTCGGATGAGCTGTAGATGAGCAACATGGATGTTCGTCTAGGGAGTAGGTTTTGAGGGTGGTGAATTGGAAGAGTTTGGGAAGAAAAATGTCCATCTGCTCTTGTGGACCACTTTTTAGATGTTTTTATTTTTTGAAAATGAGCCCCATAGCGGAATTAGAAAAGGTTCAAAGAAGAGCAACCAAAACGATTAAAGGGATGAAATTCCTGTCGTATGAGGAAAGGCTTCAACTTGGGAAAAAAGATGGCTGAGGAGGATATGACTGAGATCTACAAAACCCTGACTGGTGTAGAATGGGATAAAAGTGAACGAGTTTTTACTCTCTCAAAGAACAAAGACTAGAGAACATTCAATGATGATATGCACATTATTCGTGAAGTTAGGTGCATATATCTTCTGTCCTGCTAATCAGGGTGATAAAATTAAAATCTTTGCAATGGTCAGCGGTAGTTCTGCCTGGTTCAGGGAAATATTTTTCAATTCGATTTGGCCTAATGGATCCTTCTTCCTCCCTCCCCCCTAAATTTGCTTTTCTTGTCCAATAGGGTTTGTTTGGGGGTTTTTTTTTTTCCAAATATCCTGGTGGATTTATTTTGCAGCCTTTCCACACACCCCTACTCCCCTTTTCCTTCTCTAACTCCACACCAGCGCTGTGGTGTAAACAGAATAAACAAAAATGTCTTCCTCTTTCTTTTAGGTTCTAGCTTACACTCGCTATTTAACACCAGTTCTGGCAGGATATGCATTTCAAATCTGACACATTGTAATCACAAAATAGAAAATAAATTTTTTTTTTTTTTTCTACCTTCCACTGCTATGCCCAACATTTGTTCCGTTACATCACTTCCGGATTCCATACGCTAGGTGTTCAATCCTAACCCGCAATCTGTGAGTTGCAGAAATCCAACACTTCTGGGCACATGCTCCTTCCCCTTAGACTGAGAGCTAGAAACATATCCAGTTTAAATTTCTGCAAACAATCTGGGCAGAAGTCTTTGCAGTTGCTCTTCTTCTTTATTTTTGCTTAACGTTTGTTTTCTTCAGTGGCTTCAGTGCCTTGAGACTCCCTTCCGGTGGTCCCCTGTTGGAGAAAAGGACTTAGTCCCGCATAACCAGACTGCTGCTTGACAGAGAAACTCTGGTTGATCTGTGGAACCAGCTTTCTGTGTTCCACCCTTCTTAGACTCGGGGTCCTTTACCTTGGGAGTTTATTTGCCTGCTGACCTTGTCACGGGTTTTAAACACAGACTGTATGTGTCTGGAGCGAACCCCCCTCCCCCCGGGTTTCAAGGCGCAGGCTGCTTTTCCCACCCCCAATCGCATGGCACAGTCACAGTCTGTGTTTGGCCAACTGGCAGTCCGAAGATCTTCAAGCTGACCATTTGGAGCCGTTTCTGAGGTAAAAATTCCTTTTCTCCATTCAGTTGCTGTTTAAAACTGTCGACAGGCTTGGCACTGCAGAACTGTGAGTAATCCCCCATTATTTCCTATGGTAACTTTGGGGGTGGATTGCTCAACATTTTTAAATCGTTTTTCACAGTTTCTGAGGGTAGGGTTCAAGTCCCCTTCCTCCCGAGACTCCAAATCGCTATTTTTTAATTTTTGTTTATTTTTGCCTTTTATGGCGTGAATTTGTGGTGGTGGTGGTGGCCATCTTGGATTTTTTTAAATGGATTTTTTTTTTTTTTTCAAACCTTTAATTTCTGCCTCATTTGGGATGGACTCCCCAGCCGCTAATCTGTCAAATTTGTGCGTTGTTTGTGCTCCGCTGGTGATGGATGGTGTGGATTATTTGATGGGCGTTCTTTATAATCTCTTGAGTTCTTAGTAAGGTCTCTACTTCTGCAGTGTTTGTTCGCTGGAATTTCTGGATCAATCATTGGGCTTGGGGACACTGCCTGAAGGGCCACTTTAAGCTGAATTCCTTTCAAGGGCCAGCTTCCTTTTGTTAAGGTCTGGATGACCTCATGACCAGTGTTGCCAAGTACTGCCCTAAGTCTCTCCCAGTGGACAAGTCTCGCCAGTAAATTTCATTCCTCTTGCAGGTTTGGGTTGTGTTTGGGGTTTTTTTTCTTTCAGAAATAGAATTAATGAACCCCCTCTCCCAAACAAGTGTAAAGCCTCCAGAGTTCCCATCAAGGGCTTGGTAAGAATCTGCTGATGTAGGTGTTGGAGGCATTTAGGTTGTAATTCCAACTGTCTTCCTTCGGTCACTTCTGTGGCTGAAGCAGTGAGGACCAACTGTGTCGTCAAACTCTCTAGATGCCTAGACAAGGATAACATTAATTTTTTAGGTAAAAAGGATAGAAAAGCCACTGGAGGATAGGTGCTAACTCTCCCCTTTCCTCTTTACTGGCTTAGCAGTAAGTAAACAGGTAATGTAACAAAAGAAAGGCACATCTAATTCAGCGGGAGATTAGTACTTTCTGGCTCTTTATGCTGTCCTCTTGATTTCTCCTCTTGTCAATGGTGGTTATTTTATTTTTTTTTTTTTTTTAAGCAAACAAAATAAAGCACCCCTTGAAAAACAAGTTTCTAACCAGCTTGAGTTATATGCCAGAGAAACATCTGACGATTGTAGCTGAATTCAGCCAGCTCTGGGTCTGATTGTGCTCCTACATCTGCTTTATAATAAGCAAGTAGTTTGAGTTGGAATATAAAGGAGTGATTTGTGATGATGCTTTTGTGTTTATCTTGGTCTATGTTCAGTTTGAGTAGATTAATATTTTGTTCCAAAGTTGCGGTAGGCGCCCATTACTGAAGTACCGTTATCAGGTAATATAACCTTTTATCTGGTGATGTTGGGCCTATAAAGAGCACCTTTTAGAACTCTTTTGTACTGTGTACTCTGCCTCCATTACATAAAACAGAGCTTCCCAAACTGTGGGTTGACAAAACGTGCTTTATGGGGCCATGATCTAGGTGGACTCTCCATAGATGCACTATTTTTCTGCACCTCCAGGGGAGTCGCAGGTCGCCACAGGTACAAAAAGATGGGAAGCACTGACATAAAAGGAAAAAGAAATAGCTCTTTCCCCCAGTAGACTCAACTCTCCCCAGCCCTCTTCATCCCACAGACTGCCATCCTAATCTAACCTGGTAATAATAAACTCACTTATCAATAACATATCAGAAATGTAATTAGAACATAAGAACTGCCCTCTCCAGATCAGACCTTAGATCCATCAAGTCCGGCGATCCGCTCACGCGGAGGCCCAGTCAGGTGTAACCTGGCGAAAACTTAGTCACCCGTATCCTTCTATGCATCTTTCGAGGAGATGTGCATCTAACTTGCCCTTAAACCCTAGAACGGTGGGTTCCACAGCAACCTCCACCGGGAGAGCGTTCCATGTGTCCACTACTCGCTGTGTGAAGCAGAACTTCCTGGCATTTGTCCTGTGCTTGTCCCCTCTCAGCTTCAGGCCATGACCTCTTGTCCTGGTCACATTTGACATCGTAAATAACTTTTTTCCCTGTTCTATCTTGTCGATTCCTTTTATTATTTTAAAAGTCTCAATCGGATCCCCTCGCAGTCTCCTCTTCTCAAGGGAGAATAGTCCCAGTTTTTTAAGTCGTTCTTTGTAGTTCAAGTTCTCCATACCTTTAACTAGCTTCGTTGCTCGCCTCTTCTTGCTTTAAGCCACAATGATTCCCTGTCAAAAATTGTGGGATATAATAAGTTGTGTTGTATTGTATAAAGGCTTTCTTCTCCTGGACTAGGTAGGAGAAGTAGTTATATGAACACCATTGAGATTCAAAAACATTTTTAAACTGGCTGCCAGTATAATGTATGTGTATATTCAGGTAGAGTTTTGTGTTGTGTGAAACAACTTTATTTTTGTCTTCCAAAGGGAACAAGTGAAAAAGATCGTCCATGTGAGACTTGTGGAAAGAATCTTGCTGACTGCTTAGGACACTACGGATATATTGATTTAGAACTTCCTTGTTTCCACATTGGATACTTTAAAGCTGTGATAGGAATCTTACAGGTAAAATGATTTTGGGTTAATGCAGATAATCTGGGTTACAATATTTCAGTCCACCTAAGTAGCTAAAAATATGCCACTGTGCTCTTATGTTTTTTGATTCTCTGCTTTTTTGCTTCAGTTCCCATTGAAATGCTTATTTTTAATTTAATTTAATTTTTTTTTGTTCAGCAGCTTTGAAAAGTGTCAGATTGATAATGAGGGCAATTGAAGTGTTGCTTGTTTTACAAGTTACCACAGAAGTAGTGATCATTCTCATTATCTGGGGGAAATCTGTCTTATCATTATCTTTAATTACCCCACCTGAGCACTGTGTATTGATGCATCTTCTTGTCCAGTTTGTCTGTCTTGTCTAGGTTGTAAGCTCTTTTGAACAGAGACTGTCTCTTCTGTGTTTTGATGTACAGCTCTGCGAATGTCTAGTAGCGCTATAGAAATCATAGTAATATGCCTCAGAACTTTGGTCTGGTTACCTTTTATTGATGAAAGGGGGTGGAGTCTATGCATCAGTCCAGACTTAATCTTCAGAGAGATCTAGTTTGTGATCATGTAATTTAGAAGCTGGGTTGCAATCTCTTAAAATTTATTTCCTTAGATTGTCAAATATACATTTGGCTATGCTTGGCAGGCTGCAAACCAGTCAGGTTTTCAGACTATCCCTATTGAATATGATAAGTTATTTCCATGTACTGCCTCTGTTGTATGCAGATATATTGCATGAATATTTATTAGGCATAGTAATTCTGGTGAGCCAGTCTACAAAGACTAGAAGACATCATTGCCATAAGTTTTAACAGTTTTGTTTTTATATTCTTTATTCATTTTATATTTACATCAAGTGTACAGAAAGTAATAACAAATTAACTTAATACATCACTTGAAATACCACAAATTTTCCTAAAATAAAATTTATCACCCCATCCACCATTTTATCATTTAATACACACAATATAATAAAATAATTTATTCCCTTCATAACCAATAATAAAAAGTCAACCCCCCTCCCCATTCTTTCATTTATGTAGAATCAGGGAAAAATAACTATTTTTTACAATAATTTATCAATGGCCCCAACACATCCTTAAACTTATTAAAATATCCTTTTTTTTTTTTTTTTTTTTTTTTTTTCTTTATATATAATCTTTATTCATTTTCTTTTGTTACAACAAGTGTTTCATATAAACTTATTAAATACTTAAATACATACACTTGATATACATACTTATCATCATCAAGTTTAAGTTTTTTTAGAAAATTAATGTTATACAATTTTATAATATTATGCAGTAAATCTAAATTTATATAATTTCTTTTGAATGTAGAATTCCCCCTCCCTCCCTCCCAATCAATCAATAATATTTAAAAACAACTTTATTGTAAATTCATTCAACATTGATATAGTGTGTAAAAATCAAAAATAAAATCCCATTTCATTCCCTTCTAATCAATTTTAACTTGGGAAAATTTAATCATTCATTACAAAATTCTGTTAATGGTCTCCATATCTTTTGAAATTTATTAATATATCCTTTTTGTGTTGCTATGGTAAGCTCCATTTTATATATATGACAAACAGAATTCCACCAGAAAGTGTAATTTAATTTGTCATGATTTTTCCAATTCAATGTGATTTGTTGTACTGCTATTCCAGTTAAAATAAATAAAAGTTTGTTATTATTTGATGTTATTTGACTTTTTGTTCTCATTGTTGTTCCAAATAATATAGTATCATATGTCAAGGCTACTGGGTTTTCTAACATCCTATTAATTTGAGGCCAAATTGATTTCCAGAATGTTAAGATGAATAGAAGATGGTCTAATGTCCCAATTTCAACATGACAGTGCCAGCATCTATTAGATTTAGAGCTATCAATTCTATGTAAACGTGTAGGGGTCCATAAAGCTCTATGTAAAAGAAAAAACCAAGTTTGTCTCATAGATGCTGACACCGTACATTTTAACCTCCAAGACCAAAGTCGTGGCCATTGAGATGCACTAATTTGGTGCTTTATCTCAATGCTCCAAATGTCTCTAAGACCATTTTTTGGTTTTTTATTTATATATCCGGATATTAATTTATACCACTGTGCAGCTTCATGTCCTATTGAATTTATCTGGAAACACAAGAATTCCAAGCTGTGATAATTAGTAAGATTTTTCCATTCAGGGAACCCTTCCTGAATGGATTGCTTCAATTGCAACCATCTAAAATATTGTGTTTTATTAAGATCAAATTTATGTTGCAATTGTGAAAACTCCAGCATTTTACCATTTTTTATTATGTCGTCTAGAATACGAATACCTGCTATTATCCAGTTTTTCCAGATTATTTTGAAACCGCCTATTTTGATCTTGGGGTTTAACCAAATTGTTTGAGTTGTTGATTTATTAATTGGAATAGGAGTTAGATTACTTATATATCTTAAAGTTTTCCATGTATCCATGAATATTTTATGTTCTTTGTATAGCCTTGGCATTTTGACACTAACTACATGACTAAGACGTAATGGAAACATAAGTCTCCATTCTAGCCAAAACCAATCTGGGATATTTACAGTGGGTTCTGGGAGGATCCAATACATACCTTGACGTAAAATATAGGCTTGATGATACCTATAAAAGTTGGGAAAATTTACCCCTCCCTCCGCAATTGGTCTTTGCAATGACACTAATGCAATTCTGGGGTTTTTCCCAAGCCAAATAAATTTTGTTAATATCTTATTTAATTTTTTATAAAAAGAATTTTGGAAGAAAACTGGTATCATTCCCATTTGGTAACAAACTACAGGCAATATCATCATTTTAACAGTTTGTATTCTTCCCCACCATGATAAGTGTAAGGGGTTCCATTGCTCACACATCTCTGTCACTTTTTGTAATAAATTTTTTTCATTAATTTTCATTGTATCTTCCAAATTTTTTGTAATCCAAATTCCAAGGTATTTAATAGCATCTTCCTTCCAAACAAAAGAAAATGAATTAAATAAACTTTTTGTACAATGTATATTTAATGGAAGTATTTCTGATTTATTCCAGTTTATTTTATATCCTGAAAATTTTCTGAATTTTTCTATTAGTTCAAGTAGATATGGAATGGTAGTTTCTGGATTCTTCAAATATAATAGTAAATCATCAGCATAAGCTGATATTTTATATTCTTTATCTGAATGATTTATACCTTGTATCTCCTTTACTTGTTGGATTGCTAATATTAGGGGTTCTAAAACTATATCAAACAGTAAAGGAGACAAAGGACAACCTTGTCTAACTCCCCTTTGTAGATTAAATTTTTCTGAAAACATATTATTAATGTATAATCTAGCAGAAGGGGAGCTATATAATGTTTGTATCATTTGTGTGAATCCAGGACCTATACCAAACCATTCCATTGCTTGATACATAAATGTCCATTCTATTCTATCAAAAGCCTTTTCTGCATCTAAAGAAGCAGCGAAAGTAGGCTCGTTCATTTTCTTTGTTAAGTATAATATATGGAATGCTAGTCTAGTGTTATGAGATGAATGTCTTTGAGCAACAAATCCTGTTTGAGACATACTTATAATATGTGGGAGAGCTTTAGCCAATCTTAACGCAAGGATTTTTGCTAATAATTTTCCATCTACATTTATTAAAGAAATTGGTCTATAGTTCGACACCAAAGTGGGATCTTTATTTGGCTTTGGCAAAACTATTGTTAATGATTCAGCCATAGTGCCATTTGTACAACCTTTATTAAGTTGATATTGAAAAAGATTTAATAAATAGGGTAATAAAAAGTTTTGAAATGTTTTATAAAATTCAACTGTATAACCATCCCCACCTGGAGCGGATCCAACTCTAAGGGATTTCAAAGCTGTTTCTAATTCTTTTAGTGATATTGGTTCTTCCATACTTCGTTTTATATGTTCAGGAACTTTTGGACCCTTTAATAATTTCAAGAATTCTAAACCTTCTTTTTCTTTATTTAAATAAGTCTCGGAAGAATAAAGAGTTTTATAGAATTTTAGAAATTGTTTTAAGATTGGTTCAATTTGTGTAAGTGTTTCACCATTTTCATCTTTTATAGCAATTATTTTTGTTTTCTTTTTTTTCACTTTTAGATAATTTGCCAATATTCTTCCCGACTTATTTGAGTTTCCATAATACAATGCCTGCTGTGCAAATAAATCTTTCCTTATCATTTTTGATGATATTTCATTGTATTTACCTTTGAGTTTTAATAGTTCTTGTTGTATAGAATATTCCCATTTTTCTATTAGTTTTAATTCTAAATTTTTAATTTCTTTTTCTAAATTAGCATATTGTTTTCTATTTTGTTTGTTAAGATAAGCCGAATAAGAAATGATTTGTCCCCTTATTGATGCTTTAAATGCATCCCATAATGTTTCTCTAGAGATCTCATCTTTATCATTCATTCGAAAAAAATCTTTCATTTTTATTTGAAAATTTTCACGAAATATTGGATCAGCAAGCAATGTATTATCAAACTTCCATATTGGTCTATTTGTATTTTGATCTGTGATCTTAATTTCAATCCATACCCCACCATGATCAGATAAAATAATTGGATCAATGGCAGCTTTTGTTACTTGATGTGCTAGGTGTTTTGATATAAAAATATAATCTATTCTTGAAAAGGAATTGTGAACATGAGAACAGAATGAAAATTCCCGTCCATTAAAATGAAGTATTCGCCAAATATCTATTAAATCACAAGTTTGTATTAAATTATCTAATCCCATTGATTTCATATATCTACTTGGGTTTTTGTCCAATAGAGGATCCATAACAGCATTAAAATCCCCAGCTACTATTAGATTTGAAGTAGCCAGTGGCAATATCAATTGTTGAAGAGTTTTAAAAAATTCATTTTGGTTCGAATTAGGGGCGTATATATTAATCAACGTCATGGTAGTATTTCCCATATTCATTTCCACAATTATCCATCTTCCATTAATATCTGTTGCCTTTAATTTGAATGTAGCAGTACATTTTTTATTTACCAGAATAGCAACACCTGCTTTTTTCTTTGTAGCTGGTGAGAAAAAACAATGTTTGACCCAACCTCCTTGTAGTTTACTAGATTCAATATTTGAGAGGTGGGTCTCTTGTATAAAGCATAAATCCGCGTTTTGTCTTTTTAAAAATAATAGAGCTTTTTTCCTTTTTATCATATGATTTAGACCATTAACATTTAAGGATATTATTTTAAGATCCATTTATGCATTTTTGATATATTTTCCTTAAAATTATATGAATTAGTTTTCTTAATTTTTTTTTCCCAATTTTTAAATATTTTAGAATATACCCTTTTCCTTTTTTTTTCCCATTCTTCATTATATTTCCCCCTTCCCTTCCCTCCCTTCCCTCCCTTCCCCCCCCATTTTAATATGACCACTTGGATACGCATTTTGAGGTTAGGTGTATATAACTCCTACAAGCTATTAAAATATTTAACTATATTTACTACAATTATTATTTATTTTATTTTTTTATTTTTATTTATTTATTTATTTTTTTTTTTAATTATATTTTCCCTTTAGAGGTGTTTTAATTTATTATAAATTCCCAATGTATAATTTATTTTTTGAGTTTATTATTATATTTTGGTTTGTATTATATAATAAAGTAATTGTTTTTTAACAGTAATTTCTAAGTGGTGTCTAGAAATGTTTTCATTTTTAAATATTAAGTTTAAATTATTTTCTTTTCCCTTTCTTTAAGGAAATTATTACTTATGACAACATTGTATACCACAAATTCAGTTAGATATGAATTAATTTAAAATAATGAATATTATAATTCAAATATTATAACTTATATTTTTAAGTCTTAGGTATATGTTTGAAGGCAGTCACAAAGGATGAACAGATTTCTCCACAGTCCAACCTTCAGGAGATTATCTTTTCCTTTCAAAATAGTTATTAGTATTATTCGATAATAAGTTCTTGTTTATGAGGTCATTGGCTGTTCATATTGATCGAGGAAATCTTGAAGTTTTGTAGGATCTAGAAAATTTTGAGTCTTGTTAGCAATGGTAATTTTCATTACTGCTGGATAAAGAAGGCCATATCTAGCCCCTAGAGCTCGCAGTTGGGGTCTCATGTCCAGGAATTGTTTTCTTCGTAGTGCAGTCTCTTTTGCAAAGTCAGGAACTATGTGGATTCTTGCATCCTGACATTTGAGGTTTTTGTTTTCCTTTGCTAGTTGGCAGATTTCTACTGCTTGTTGGTGTCTCAATAGTTTGAATATTAAAGTTCTTGGTCTTGATTGAAGGTTTTTATTCTGTGTTGGTATTCTGTGTGCTCTTTCTATTTCTAATGCAGTTTTGAATTTTAAAGGTAGTATTTTAGGTAGAAATTGTTCCAGGAATGTTATAGGGTCATTTTTTTCTACCCCTTCCGGAATTCCGATGATCCTTAAATTATTTCTTCTTTCTCGATTTCTGCTGTCTTCCAAGTCTCTTTTAATTTCTTCAACTTCTTTCCATATTATTTTAGATTTTCTCATGTCTGTATTCAGTTGTTCTGTATTGTTTTCTATGTCATTTATTTTATTTTCAACTATATCCACTCTTTTGGTGAGAATTGCAGCATCTTCAATTGCTTTTTTTAATTTTTTATTGCTGTCTAATACTATTTCTTTAATTTGTCTCAACTCTTCTATGACGTCAGGGGTTTCATCTGATGGTAACGGAACTTTTGAGGGTGTGTTATTTGGCTCTGGTTTTGATCTTTTATTGCTGCTACCAATACCGGAACCACTTGCTTCTGAATCATTTTTGTTTTGTTGTTTTTTAGATGTCATCTTTTGTTATTCTTTTCTTCTCTTTATCTCAGCTTATATTTACTGTCTCTTTGTATCAGTTTCAATATTTTGCCGCTTTTCTCTTTTCTTTTGAGTCTTCAATTTATGTTTTTACAATTTTGCTATATCAATTTTATAAAGAAAATAATGGTGATATTCTATCAGGATTTGTTTCTATTTTTTTTAAAATAGACAAAAAATTTTTCCTTTTTCTTTTTCAGCCTTTTTCTTTTCTTAGTTTTTTGTCTCAATCTTGTATTTAGATCAGACTCAAGACTTTTATTTCAGTGTTCTTAGAGCAACTGTCAGTTATTTGTCTCTAGTTCTATTGCTGTGAGTAAAAAAAAAAAAAAATGTCAGTAGTCCTTCTCTCTATTTCTCTTCTTTCATGCCTTATCTCAGCCTCTATGAAGGCAATAACACTCAAATTAACAGCGTTTTTTCCCCTTAGGTTTTTTTTTTTTTGGCTGGTCAATCTTTTATATGTTTATTTTACTAATTCTGTTAGTCACTTTACATCAGCGCTGAATGATTGATAATCCTTTTTTTTCTCCTTTTATAAGCCCAATCGCAGCCCTTACCAAGGAGAGCAATACTTTGTCTAGTATTCTTGAAGTATATGTCTTTATCAGTTTTCAGCGCCTCTCAATTATCTCGATATTACTTTTCTTCATGTTAAAAAAAAAAACAAAAACCGTTACTCCTTTATTCTATAATCTTTCTCACAGCCAAAGCTTTTATATCGGATTCTGTTTCAATTTCAGCAGAGGAGGTTTACATTTATATTATATTTATATTAATCATTCACAGTGAAGTAAAGTCATATATTCTTTCGAAATTGGCAGCAAGGAAATGGCTCCATAAAAAAAAACCGTTGCCAACTATGTTCTACAGCAAACTTCGCTTTATCACCGGCAGGAGAATGCCATTTCAAAATAGCTTATCTCCACTGCATAACAGGCACTACGGTATTCTTCTAATATATCATTTACAAAGAAGAAAATTTTTATCTTTGTTGTTAGACAGCTCACCAACAGTTTTAAACTCCGTCAAGCTCCCGTTTTTTTTTACACCTCCCTTCTTTGGATATTAGAAACGGCACTTTTACTTTTACTTTCGATCGTCTCTCAAACTTTCTCCGTCTTAGCCAAGGAGGTAGACCTTAATCATCACACCATCTAGATTATAGTAAATTACTTTTTTTTTTTTTTGTAGTAATCTCTGCAAAATAAGCTTGTTTATACGGAGCTTCTCCTTCACCCGACCGTCATCATTCGCGTCCAAGCCACGCCCCCCTAAAATATCCTTTTTGAACAGCTACCGCTCTTTCCATTTTATACATGTGACACACTGAACACCACCAAAAACTATAATTCAATCTTTTCCAATCTTTCCAATTATACGTTATTTGTTGAATGGCAACTCCTGTCAGAATCAGTAAAAGTTTGTTGTTTTTTTTAAAAAACATATTTATTTAGTGTAAAACTACACAACGTTTACAATGCAGTTTCAACAATATATGTTCCCTACCCTCTATCCCCTCTTCCCCAAGTTTTACTACTACTTGTGGCCCAAACAGGCCACTGGTGGAGACAAGATGCTGGCAGGCTCAATGAACATTGGTTTGATTTAGCCTGTATAGTCTATTCTTGACCTCTCACTTTAACCCAGACCAAAAAGTCCACCCAGAGCTTGTAAAGGGGTAACTGACTTTTCTGTTAGCAACTTTGGAAATAACACCCTTCTGTGTCAGGCATAGGGAGAGTGTGGTACAGTGGTTAGAGCTACAGCCTCGGCACCCTTGGGTTGTAGGTTCAAACTCGCGCTACTTTCTGTGACCCTGGGCAAGTCACTTAATCCTGCCATTATCCCAGGTACATTAGATAAATTGTGAGGCCGCCGAGACAGACAGGGAAAACTGCTTGAGTACCTGAATAAATTCATTTAAAACCGTTCTCAGCTCTCCTGGGAGAACGGAATAGAAAATTGAATAAATAAATCCCTATCATAGTGCTTTGCAATATCAGTAGTAAAAGGGGACAGGACCAAAAAGTTACTGCTCAAATATTTTCCAATAAAAAATGATGGCAAAATTTTTTAAAAGTATATATTATGTTGTCATTAAAGCAATCTCTATTGGTTGGTACTTCAAAATGTTGTCCAAGTAATGAGAGCTTTACCTTTCAGTGCTGAAGACGACTGCCGCTGATTCTGTATATTGATCTGGTGTCACTGTCCTGCTTACAGGGGTGCATGCACCCCCCCCAACCACTATCCAAAATGCACGCACCCTCTCCAGAGCTGCTATCCACAATACATGCTTCCCCTCCCTCTAAGTCACTGACCTCCATATACCATTGGGTTGTACCGCCGTTCGCACCCCCCAGCCACTATTCACAATGCATGTACCCTCCCCAGAGCTGCTATCCATAATACATGCTCCCCCTCCTCTCCCAAGCCACTGACCTCCATATACCCGTGGGTTGTACTGCCATTCGCAAATCCCCCCAGCCACTATCCACAATGTATGTACCCTCCCCAGAGCTGCTATCCACAATACATGCTCCCCCCCCCAATTCACTGACCTCCATATACCCATGGGTTGGACCGCTGCCGATCTGCTGTATGTTGAATTGGGTGGGGCTTTGAGCATGCGCAGACACTCAAGGCCCCGCCTGGTTCAACATACAGCAGATTGGCGGCAGTACAACCCATGGGTGTATGGAGGTCAGCGGCTCGGGGGGGGGGGGTCCATGGAAGTCTGTGGATCTGTGGGGGGTCAGTGACTCAGGGTGGATGGAGGGGGCATGTATTGTGGATAGCAGCTCTCGGGAGGGTGCGTATGTTGTGGTTAACAGTTTGGTGAGGGGGGGGGATGCTCCTGTATACAGAATAATGACGCTGAGCTCAGTAGGAAGCGGGAAGAGGACAGCCGTACTACGTGGCCAGGTGGTGGTCAGGTGGTGGCTCAAATATAAACAGACCCCCATTTTAGGGCCATTTTTTTGGCCCAAAAATCTTTGTTTATATATGAGTATATACGGTAAATGAGGGTCATGTTACTCTAGTTCAGTGTGTCTCAAACCTTTTTAGCTCTGGCACACTAAACGGAGCAAATGTTTTTCACGCAAAACATCATTGAAATTATAAAATTGCAAACCCCCCCCCCAAAAAAAAAAAAAAAATTAAATTTGAGAGTTGGCTTAAAGAATGTTACAATTACCCATACATAGTTATTTAACAATTGTGAAACTAAAGTAGATAGAATATAATTGCTAATCAATGCGATGGATGTACTTATTTTTGAGTGGAAATTAACTTAAAACGTAACTCAGTAGTCAACAAGCAAACATGCATTTCATTATCCCACCATCTGCACTCATTCTCTTTATTCAATTTAATTCCTGTCAGAGTTGAAAGTCCAAGTTTGCAAAGATGAGAAGATCCAAACAGTAACACAACCTTGATTGCTTTGTTGCTCAAGTAGGATAACTACTGCACAAAAAATAAAATTATTTGCTGTTAGTTTTTATGGACCAATTGCGTCAAAGAATGATGCTTGTCTGGGGGGTTGTATCCTTATGCACACAGACGCTCATAACATTGACAGACTCTTGCATACACGACATTCATTTCATTATATTACATTACATTAGGGATTTCTATTCCGCCATTACCTTGCGGTTCAAGGCGGATTACAAAAGAGTTAAAGAGGGTGTTTTACAAAAAGATTTCTGGTCCTTTTTGGGGAAAAAAAAGAGTAGAGCACGTTGATTTGGGGGTTCAGGGGGTTAGAGGGATGAAAGAAGGAAGCTTGAGAGGTTAGGACTTTTTCAGAGATTCATGTCATCTATTCTCATGAATACTTATGAAGGGAATTTTTTTTTAAATTGAAGAAAAATTCTGGAATCTCTTGTGGCACACCCAGAATCTCTTTGAGGCACACCACTGTGCCTTGTACACAGTTTGAGAGATTAGGAGTATGCATATAAAGCACTGTATAAGAACATAAGAAACGCCTTCACCGGATCAGACCCTAGGTCCATCTAGTCCGGCGACCTGCACATGCGGAAGCCAAGCCAGGTGCTCCCTGATGGAGACCTTGATTACTCGTATCCCTCAATGTGATTTGCAGGAAGGTAGGCATCCACCTTGCGCTTGAATCCCGAAATGGTAGTCTCCATCACAACCTCCTCCGGGAGAGCATTCCAAGCGTCCACCACTCGCTGTGCGAAACAGAACTTCCTGACATTCGTCCTTGACCTGCAGACCCTCAGTTTGAGTCCATGACCTCTTGTTCGTGTCACATTTGACAATGTGAATAACGGTGCCTCTTGCTCTATTTTGTCAAATCCTCTTAGTATTTTAAAAGTCTCTATCATATCCCCTCGTAGTCTCCTCATAAGAACATAAAGAGGAGAGAGAATATGAAAGTGTTTCAAATAAAAAACATGCATTTTAATGTAGAAAGGAATTTCTTGAACAAGAGGTCATAAGGTTGTTTTTATGAGGTTCAAAGGTGAAACATTCATGAATAGGGTGGTAGATGCATTCCATGACCTTCCAGAGGGAGGTAATAGAGGTGAAAGCCGTAGTAGAATCCAAGAATGTATGGGATAGTTGGAGAGAAGGTAAAGATGAAGATGAAGTGGAATGTATGGCATTGCACAGACTGAATTGGCCTTATTTGTCATTTATCTGCAGTCATATTTTTACATTTCTCTTATGTAACACCATATATGCTCAAGAAAGAGTTTGTTTGTTATCTCCAGTACCGTATTTTCACGCAAATAACACGCACCCGTATAAAACGCGCACACGTGTATAGCGCGCAGAAACCACGATGATAAGCACAAAAACTTTGGTATAACGCGCTCACGATTATACCGCGCATGCTGCCCGACTCTCCGTTCACCCCCCTGACTTCCGTGCACTGCCCCGCCTCTCCGTGCGCTGTCCCGACTCTCCGTTCACCCCCCCCTGACTTCCGTGCACTGCCCCGACTTTCCGTGCGCTGTCCCGACTCTCCGTTCACCCCCCCTGACTTCCGTGCACTGTCCCCCCTTGAAGGTCTGTCCCCATCCTGAAAGCCTGATGCCCCCCCCCGACGTCCGATACATCCCTCCCCCCGAAGGACCGCCGATTCCCCAACAATATCGGGCCAGGAGGGAGCCCAAATCCTCCTGGCCACGGCGACCCCCTAACCCCACCCCGCACTACATTACGGGCAGGAGGGATCCCAGGCCCTCCTGCCCTCGACGCAAACCCCCCTCCCCCCAACGACCGCCCCCCCAGCCGACCCGCGACCACCCTGGCGACCCCCGCGACCCCCCCACCCCCCTTCCCCGTACCTTTGGTAGTTGGGCCAGAAGGGAGCCCAAACCCTCCTGGCCACGGCGACCCCCTAACCCCACCCCGCACTACATTACGGGCAGGAGGGATCCCAGGCCCTCCTGCCCTCGACGCAAACCCCCCTCCCCCCCAACGACCGCCCCCCCCAAGAACCTCCGACCGTCCCCCCAGCCGACCCGCGACCCCCCTGGCGACCCCCACGACCCCCCCACCCCCCTTCCCCGTACCTTTGGTAGTTGGCCGGACAGACGGGAGCCAAACCCGCCTGTCCGGCAGGCAGCCAACGAAGGAATGAGGCCGGATTGGCCCATCCATCCTAAAGCTCCGCCTACTGGTGGGGCCTAAGGCGCGTGGGCCAATCAGAATAGGCCCTGGAGCCTTAGGTCCCACCTGGGGGCGCGGCCTGAGGCACATGGTCGGGTTGGGCCCATGTGCCTCAGGCCGCGCCCCCAGGTGGGACCTAAGGCTCCAGGGCCTATTCTGATTGGCCCACGCGCCTTAGGCCCCACCAGTAGGCGGAGCTTTAGGATGGATGGGCCAATCCGGCCTCATTCCTTCGTTGGCTGCCTGCCGGACAGGCGGGTTTGGCTCCCGTCTGTCCGGCCAACTACCAAAGTTACGGGGAAGGGGGGTGGGGGGGTCGTGGGGGTCGCCAGGGGGATCGCGGGTCGGCTGGGGGGCGGTCGGAGGTTCTTGGGGGGGGACGGTCGTTGGGGGGGAGGGGGGTTTGCGTCGAGGGCAGGAGGGCCTGGGATCCCTCCTGCCCGTAATGTAGTGCGGGGTGGGGTTAGGGGGTCGCCGTGGCCAGGAGGGTTTGGGCTCCCTTCTGGCCCGATATTGTCGGGAAGTCGGCGGTCGTTCGGGGTGGGGGTGCGAGTGGTCCTGCCGGGGGGGGGGGATGTATCGGACGTCGGGGAGTCGGCCGGGCAAGAGGGCTTGGGCTCCCTCTTGCTCCGATCGTGGATGCGGGTGCGGGTGGGAGCGCGTGCGAGTGGTCGTTCGGGGTGGGGGTGCGAGTGGTCCTGCTGGGAGGGTGAATCGGGCGGGGTGGGAACTATGTTTTAAAACTTTTGTATACCGCGCTCACGCATATAACGCGCGAGGGGTATGCGCGGTAGGTAAAAACGCGTATAACGCGCGCGTTATATGCGTGAAAATACGGTAGTTGGCTTTTCCTTTTTGTGCTGAATGAAGAACTTCTTTATCACTTTAAACAAATAAATGTGTTTTGTGTGTGTTTTTTTGTATTTAAAGATGATATGTAAAACATGCTCACGCATCATGCTGTCTCCTGAGGAAAGGAAGCAGTTTCTGGATTACTTGAAGCGACCTGGACTGACCTACCTACAGAAACGAGGCCTGAAAAAGAAAATTGCTGACAAATGCAAGAAAAAAAACAGCTGCCATCACTGTGGTGCTTTTAATGGTGAGAGTGTATAAAGTGCACTACCTAGAGCAGAGAGTTTTAGACCAGTCCAGAAATTATTAGCACCAACGTCTAACAAGCTTTCTTACAACTTGTCCAGGCAGTCAAGGATCTGTAAACCTGTTCACCATTTTGATATCTTTCATCTCCTCTCAAAAGGACATTAAGGACACTTTATTTCAAATCTTCCTTAGTGTTTTTGCTAGACCAGTCCAAACAAGTGAGTTATCCCTCTTCCCACCAACAAATGCAGGTAAAGCTTTTATTGAGATTACCAGTATAACAGCTGGTGCACTCTGGAATTTGACAGTATTGCTGGAGGTAGAGAAAAGGGTAGGGTTGTTTTGGTTGGTACAGTAGATTCACGACCTAGCTAACAGAAATAAAAAGGGGTGGAGGAAATTTGTGTTTTGGGCTGACTATTTGCTTGTCTGTTGGGAAAATAAAGTTAAAAAGATCAGGACATTTCTACAGACCTATATTCCATTATGGGCCCTGTGTTCCAGTTAACAACATTTATTGAATGTCCCTTTGGTACAGAATATATCCTTGGTACATTTCAGAAATCAATGTTCAGTGTGGTAGGGCCCACATTGTGGTAACCCTTCCCCCTATCACTATGGTGGACTCCTTTCCTTTGTATTTTAAAGTTTTATTAAAGAAATATTTGTTGCGACTTGCTTTTAATACATGAAACCGTCTATCATTAGAGCAGGTGGACATCTGTTGATCATTAGGCCCTGTGGAACACAACAAGCTTGATGAATCTTTGCTTCTTTCCAATTATATTGTATTTCTATGTCTCCCTTTGGATATTAATGTAATGTACACCACTTTGACAGCTTGGCTTTAGACAGTTAATCAAATAAATGCAACCTTGAACCTTGAAAGTGAAACCTTACTCTTGAGCCAGAGTACAAGGGCCAGAAGCCTAGGGCCGGCACAGTTAAATTCATTTCTGGTGCCCTTCTGGCATGCTAAAGTTGACACCACACCAGAGGTATAAATTACTGGCCGGCACTATTAAATTACTGCTGAAGAGAGGAGGAAGCTAGACTATAAGAGAAAATTGAGGCAGCGAAGGATGGGGGGGGGAGGGGAGGCGCTGATTATAACCATAGGCTTGCCCTCTTGATTTCCAGCTCCACCTCCCTACTGGTCTGGTCCAGCAGTACAATGTACGCAGGGTTGGAGGAGCATGAGTACCTCTCCTGCCTCCAGTAATATTCTGCACAGCCGCATATATATAAAATGAATGGAAAAAATTGTTATAATTAGTATATATATTATGGGGCGGGGTCTGGGGGCGGAGATTGGGCAGAGTCTGGCCCGCGACTTTGCCTATGTTTTGGATTTCGGCCCCTTAGTGTGATTGAGTTTGACACCCCTGCTCTAAGAAATCAGTGATGCCATGATAGGGGCTGAGCCCCCTTTTCCCCCCAATAGGGAGCAGGCTGTCGGTCTGGGCTCAGATTTGCGCAGACCATTGGGTCCTAGAAGATGTTTGGGACTGTTACAAAATCGTGTTCTGTGCTCCCTTCCAGACTGCTTTGTAGATTCTCTGGCTGGCTGACTGGAGAGAGCCCTCAGAGTCCAAGCTACAGTGCGATCTTCGTGCCGTAGAGCTGGTAGCAGACAAAGAATCGGACTTGGGCAGATACTCCATATCCTTCATCATACCAAAGAAAGACTCAGACAACTGGAGGCCAATTCTGGACCTCAAGTTGGTCAGTAACCCTGAAAGAGAGTTTTTGGTTGGTCATAACAGCAATGGTACCGGGAGATTTTCTCGTCTCCTCTTGATCTGATGGAGGCTTATCTCTACATTCTCATTTTCCCGGCTCACAGGAGGTACTTGCAGTTTCATGTACTAGAGCAGCATTTTCAGTTCTCGGTGCTCCCCTTTGGCCATATTTGGACTACTGGCTCATCAGAGCTCTGTCCAAAGAGGAAGGTGAACTAGTGGTTTCGAGAGTGGTGCAACTCTTCCAGGACTTGGGATTGATTTTCAACTTCAAGAAGAGTCAGCTGGAGCAGACCAGCACCTGAAGTACCTGGGAGACTTGTTTGATACAACCTTGGGCCAGGTTTTTCTTCCAGAGCTGTGCAGACTGAAGCTTCAGAAGCAGATTTAGGCTTGATGGTGCCTGATTTGACCCCACAGACCATGGTATGCGAACCTAGTTCACCTCCAGATAGATGAAGGCCTAAGACTGCCGATTTAAGTGGATCTTCTCACTTGGGAACTGATCCCTATCAAGAATCTGGAACACGTTGGGCTTATGATATTGCTCTTGAGTTGGGGGTCCTGACAAGCAAGTTTTATTTTGATGTGGTTGTCACTACTTTGCTCAGAGCTAAGAAGCCATCATCGGTGGCAGCCTATACTAAGGCCCAGAAGTCCTTTCAGCGATGGTGTGCTATGGAAGGTGTAGAGCTTCAATTTCAGAAGTCTTAGACTTTTTGCAGGAGGGACTTCAGAAGGATCTGTCAGTTGGACCATTAAAAGTGCAGATTGCAGACCGTTCCTGTTTCCAAGCGTGGGGGGAACAGAGGCTTCCTGGCCTTTCACCCAGATGTCACCTGGTTCATTAAAGGGGCTCTTCGGTTGCACCCTCCAGTGTGTCCCCCTTTCCTTTCCTGGAATCTTAATATAATATTGTAGGGTCTCAGTGGCCCTCCATATGAGCCCTTAAGGGAGGCTTCTCTTCCGGATCTTATGGTCAAGACAGTGTTCTTGGTGGTGATTATACCAGTAAGATGAGTTCCTGAGTTGCAAGCTCTTTTCTGCAGGAGCCATTCCTCAAAATTATGGAAGCAGGGCTCTCCTTATGCACAGTCCCATCCTTACCAAATGTTCTGCCACTAATTTCTGACAGGTGGGATGATCAGTAACACTCAGAAAAGCACCCAGACAATATAAAGCATAAACAATAACACTTTATTATACATATATATAAATATAAATTATCCTCACCTTGACCCCAGACCATCCTCACTATTGGGAACCCCTGCAATAGATAGATGGATAGACCAAAGGACTGTCCCGTGAGACGTGGCCAAACGTCATGGATTCTGCTGTCAGGGTCAGAATCCCGGTCTTATATAGGATGCACACTGCGGAGTTCATAGTAAAAGCATAAACAGCTGGTCCTGCTGTTACAATTAGTCCTGCTCTTTTGTTCTGTGTTTTGACAACACCCAGGTCAGGATGTCAGACGGAGGTGTTTGCAGTAATTGTTTTCCCATGAGACTGGTTTCACTGTCCCTTTGAAGATCAAGGAGGTTAGGATCTCAAATAAGCAAGGAGGTGTTGCAGTTTATTGTCTCTTTGATGCTATCCATTTGTCACTCAAATAAAGGAAGTCAGGATAGGTGTTGCACTGTCTCTTTGATGCTATCAAGAAGGTGTTACAGAGGCCATTTGTCTTTACTTATCCTTTTGGTGTGGTCAAGGAAGTCAGATCAAAGAGGTCAGGATCTCAAATAAGCAAGGTTATATTGTAGAGACCATCTGGTATTACTTTTCTTTGGGGGTAAGGAGTTCAGGTCAGCAGACTTGAGAATACATAAACAAAATTATCAGTAATATGCTGGGGCATAACTGGCATAACACCAAATATTGTCTTAGCTTTCCATGTTAATCAGGAAGTCGGTTTACCCACTTTCTACCCTATGGGGTCAAAGAAAAAAAGACAAGGCATTGCATTTGCTGGATGTCAAGCAAGCTCTCCTCTGGTACCCTGAAGTTACTAATAAGTTTCACATATTGGATCAATTTTTGTTCTGGCCTGTCATGCCAAGAAAGGTAGGCTGGCATCTAAAGCTTTGATTTTCCAGATGGATTAAGATGGCCATTTCCTCTACATATATTGGCAGCAGTAAGAACATAAGAATTGCTGCTGCTGGGTCAGACCAGTGGTCCATCATGCCCAGCAGTCCGCTCACACGGCGGCCCTCTGGTCAAAGACCAGCGCCTTAACTGAGACTAGCCCTACCTGAGTACATTCTGGTTCAGCAGGAACTTGTCTAACTTTGTCTTGAATCCCTGGAGGGTGTTTTCCCCTATGACAGACTCCGGAAGAACGTTCCAGTTTTCTACCACTCTCTGGGTGAAGAAGAACTTCCTTACGTTTGTACGGAATCTATCCCCTTTCAATTTTAGAGAGTGCCCTCTCATTCTCCCTACCTTGGAGAGGGTGAACAACCTGTCCTTATCTACTAAGTCTATTCCTTTCAGTACCTTGAATGTTTCGATCATGTCCCCTCTCAATTTCCTCTGTTCGAAGGAGAAAAAGCCCAGTTTCTCTAATCTTTCACTGTACTGCAACTCCAGCCCCTTAACCATCTTAGTCGCTCTTCTCTGGACCCTTTCGAGTAGTACCGTGTCCTTCTTCATGTACGGCGACCAGGGCTGGATGCAGTACTCCAGGTGAGGGTGCACCATGGCCAGTATAGCGACCTGATAACCTTCTCCAATCTGTTCGTGATCCCCTTCTTTATCATTCCTAGCATTCTGTTCACCCTTTTTGCCGCCGCCACACATTGCATGGACGGCTTCATCGACTTGTCGATCAGAACTCCCAAGTTTCTTTCTTGGGAGGTCTCTCCAAGTACCACCCCGGACATCCTGTATTCATGCATGAGATTTTTGTTACCTACATGCATCACTTTACACTTATCCACGTTGAACCTCATCTGCCATGTTGATGCCCATTCCTCGAGCCTGATTATGTCACGTTGCAGATCTATGCAATCCCCCTGTGTCTTCACAAATTTAATCACCTCACTCGTCGTAGCAATGTCCAGATCGTTTATAAAGATGTTGAAGAGCATGGGTCCAAGCACCAAGCCCTGCGGCACCCCACTGGTGATGCTCTTCCAGTCAGAGTATTGTCCATTTACCCCCCACTCTCTGTTTTCTATGCTCCAGCCAGTTTTTAATTCCTGTGAGTATTTCACCCTTGATTCCATGGCTCACAATTTTCCGAAGTAGTCGTTCATGCGGAACCTTGTCAAATGCCTTCTGAAAATCTAGATATACAATGTCGACCGGGTCGCCCTTATCTATCTGTCTGTTTACTCCCTCAAAGAAGTGCAGCAAGTTCGTCAAACACGATCTGCCTTTGCTAAAACCATGCTGACTGGTCCTCATCAGCCCATGTCCGTCAAGGTGATCAACTCTACCATCTTTACTTGTACCGAGGTCAGACTCGCTGGTCTGTAGTTTCCCGGATCTTCCCTTGAACCTTTTTTGAAGATCGGCGTAACATTTGCCACCTTCCAGTCTTCTGGAATCTTTCCCGATTTGATCGACAGATTGGCTATTAGTTGAAGCAGTTCAGCTATGGTACCTTTCAGTTCTTTGATGACCCTAGTATGGATGCCATCCGGTCCCGGGGATTTATCGCTCTTAAGCCTATCAATCTGCCTACACACCTCCTCTAGACTGACCATCAATCCCGTAAGCAGCTGCCAGTCGCATTGAAAGCTCACTCCACCAGAGAACTCTGTGTGGACACTAGGGCTGTCTCACCCAAGGATATCTGTAGAGTGGCTACATGGTCTACCCTCCGTACCTTTACTAGGGTCTTTAGAAGGATGCCTAGAAAGATGCCGTTTTGGGGTCCTCTGTTCTGAAAGCAGGCTCAGTGGGCCTGCCCTAGACTATGGGGACTGCTTTGGTATGTCCCTACATTTCAGGACCGCTAGATGCATTGTACCAGAAAAAGTTTAAGGTCTTACCGTATATTTGGATTTAGCCGGCCTTCTGCAGCAGAATTAGTCTGGAGCTGGAAAAATCTGTCTTTCAAGTAGGCTGAGAGAATAAAAAAGAAACACTTGAGAGCATATAGTCTGCTTCAGGTCTCTGCTGGATAGTGGGACATGTGAGTATCTACAAGCTCTATATAAGATTAGTGCTGGTTGAACATGTTTTTGTATCTGTTTTATAGCAGCTGCTTGAATTTTAGAGTTTGCTATTAATGTTTGTTACAGAGCAGAACAGAATTGTACTGTTGAGAATTCTTCCCTGTTTTCCCTCAACTGGTTTTGTCTTTTCATTACAGTGCTACTTGATTGCGTTTGTATGAACTGAGGAGGCAGGAGCAGTTCCCTGGGAAGGAGGTGGAGTTAAAAAAATGATTGACAGTTTTCAGCAAGCAATTTACAGGTTCAGATTGAAGTAAATGGCTGCTTACTTTTCCTCACTGGGGGTCCTTCGTGAAGGAAAAGAGAAAAAAATAAAAATAAAACCTACAAGATTACATTGTATATTCCAAAGCAAATAACTTTTTATTCTAATAATAAGTATTATAGCAGCATTTTGTCAAATCAGAAATAAATCATTTTGGACATATACAATGGAGAGAAAAAAACCTCATACGAACAGTGCCAGCATTTTTCTGTAAGTATGGCGCAGTGTCTCTAAAGAAACTCTGCCACTGCATGGAGTTTTATACAGAAGATGTCTGTGTCTTAGACCCTCCCCCTGGCTTGCAATATGTATTGCCCTATTGGATAAGACCAACTGCCTATCTAACCCTCTCCTAGTCCACGCCTCCATTCAACCCTGGGGGGCCCTGGACAGGCATAGCTTCTAGAACTTTCTTCAAGTTTCCATTCTTCACACGGGTACATCAATATCAGTGCCTCAGCATATTAGCCTATGATATTAACTTATAGGTATAGTCTGGATATTGTGTTTAAAGCAAAAGTTCTTATTCATGTGTATAAGACGCCTCAGCCCCACCACTCCACCGCAGAAAAGAATTTTTATCATGCGGGAAGCATAGTGTGGTGCTTCATCATTGGCTGTCTACACTTGTTTATTATTGATATTATCTATCGTGTACTATTAGCTTGTATATCTAATAATGTTCAATCGCAATGCTTCACTTATAGTAATATTAATGATATTAGTGATGTTAGTACTTAATGGTTAAAGTAGTACTTATCTCAGCCAAACCAAGGGAGCCAGACCCGACATGTTTCGCACGGCAATCGTGCTTTTTCAAGGGTCTCCCTGAAACATATAAAAAGCATGCTATAATCGTTTACAGAAGCAGGGCTGAAATGTATAGTTAAAAACAGCCCCCTCTCCTTCAGTTGTTATGCTATTCCAAATAACTTACCGAGGTCGCCGCCGTCATCCGACTCCAAAAATTTAGTAAGCCAAAAGATGGCGGCGGCGTCCTCAGTCCTCAATTTAAATAGTTGTTGCATACGTTGTAAACTCCTCCCCCTGCCGCCCATTGGACAGACTCCGAGAACCATTCATACCAGGGGTTCCCTGGGGAGGAGTTTACAACGTATGCAACAACTATTTAAATTGAGGACTGAGGACGCCGCCGCCATCTTTTGGCTTACTAAATTTTTGGAGTCGGATGACGGCGGCGACCTCGGTAAGTTATTTGGAATAGCATAACAACTGAAGGAGAGGGGGCTGTTTTTAACTATACATTTCAGCCCTGCTTCTGTAAACGATTATAGCATGCTTTTTATATGTTTCAGGGAGACCCTTGAAAAAGCACGATTGCCGTGCGAAACATGTCGGGTCTGGCTCCCTTGGTTTGGCTGAGATAAGTACTACTTTAACCATTAAGTACTAACATCACTAATATCATTAATATTACTATAAGTGAAGCATTGCGATTGAACATTATTAGATATACAAGCTAATAGTACACGATAGATAATATCAATAATAAACAAGTGTAGACAGCCAATGATGAAGCACCACACTATGCTTCCCGCATGATAAAAATTCTTTTCTGCGGTGGAGTGGTGGGGCTGAGGCGTCTTATACACATGAATAAGAACTTTTGCTTTAAACACAATATCCAGACTATACCTATAAGTTAATATCATTGGTTATTTTAGAGGCTGGATTACTATATATAAATATTAGTGGCCATTATAACAGGTGCTTGAAGTCAGCATATTAGCCTGGCATCACTTTATCAGTTCTTAAGTTCCCGGATGATGGAGTGTCTGGCTGACTGGCATTTTCTTTCAGCTCTTTTAAATAGCTCATTGTCTTTCCAGCACTGGTTGGTGTCCTTGAGAAACTTCACAGCAAGAAATCCACACACTCACATGCCACACATTAGCATTTCAGCATCTGAACTGAAACCAGTTTGCACAAGCCTGTGACTTCAGCAACTTCAGCAAAATGCAGGAATAGATCTCGCAACCTGTAAAAGTCTCCCATAGGCTCCTGTCATCTATCTCAAGATGCAAAACCATATGGTTCAGGCCCACTAGACACATCATGTACAAGAAAGAAGATTATTGAGGTAAAAACCTAATCTTTCTTTAGCAGGTAAAACTACATTTCACTTTATATGCTACTTTCCCAGTGAACAGTCCTAAAAGTGAGGCTGTATCCAGTATTTACATGTGTGATGGGAATAAGTATGTAAAATCTCCTCCCAGAACTTACATTCAACAATCTAGTTGACCAAATAGTCTGCATTTGGAAGGGTAGGTGCTATTTTTAAAGTTAATGCTTTGCGCTGTTTTACCCCCCAAATTTAAACCTTTTCTGTGGTTCTTGCATTTTACAGGTTTTTATTCTATGCTTTTCACTAATAGTTTAAATTAGAGAATTTGATTTTGTTTATTTTTAAGAGTTTCCTTTCTTTTCTGTTCAGGTTCTGTGAAGAAGTGTGGGTTATTAAAGATAATCCATGAGAAGTATAAAACTAATAAGAAAGTGATGGATCCTGTAGTATCCTATTTCCTTCAGTCTTTTGAAACAGCCATCGAGCATAACAAAGAAGTGGAATCTTTGCTGGGGAAAGCGCAGGTGAGTTAGAGTAAGTCTATTGTGGATATCCACTTCCCAGGGAAACTTAATTGCCAGAGTAAGTTGTAATTGGGTTCATAATTCATGCCCCTTAAGACAAATGTTTTTTCTTTAGCATCCCTCTAGACCGGCACAGAAATGGATGGGTTTATGCTTCTCTTCCAGCAGGTAGAGACTAAGATACTAACGTTTGACCACAGTGCAAGAGGGCTGTGCAGTCCCTCTTACACTCTTCAAGCTGCTTTGCCTCATATCCTGGAGTTTCTACAGGATGGCCTGGAATGAGGCCTTGCCGGGTCCTCCCTGCAGGCGCAGATTGCCGCTTTGTCTTCCTTTTGTGATCTCTTGTGGGATAAGCATTTTGCCTCTTCTCCGGAAGTTATTTTGTTCTTGAGAGCTGCAAAATTGCTGCAGCCTCCAGTTCAGCCATCGGTTCCTGCCTGGGATCTCAATCTAGTTCTCTGTGCTCATTCATCTTCTGAGCCTCTTGGCGCCTGTACGTTGAAGGAGCTTACTCTTAAAGCGGTTTGATAGCCATTATTTCCACGAGACGTGTTTTAGGAATTGCAGGCCTTTTTGTGTAGTCCTTTCTTTCTTTCTTTTTTTTTTTTTTTTTAATTCTTTATTCATTTTTACATATTACAACAAGTGTATCAGATGAAATCATTTGAAATTGTATATATATACACTTGATTAACTTTCATGTAACATTTCAGTCAATACCTATGTTCTATAATATCTTAAATATTATATACTACATTTAATATCTAAAGAATTAATATTAGGATAGAAAACCCTCCCTCCCTCTACAGAAATACAAGTTAATGACTGAAAAATTGGTGTTTAATCAGATCTCAGAATTCATCGAATCTACTAACGTTTAACACCCTCATCAAACAGGTTTCTGGAAAAATCATTTGACAGAGTACTCGCTCTTGGGGATGACAACAACCTTATTATACCACTTCGATCACCACAATTCCGTAGTTCTCATTTCCCACAATCTTTCCTCAGATTTTGACACTATTGATCATTCCTTCCTTCTACATAGACTTGCATCAATCGGGATTTCTGATCAAGTATTCAAATGATTTCAGCCTTATTTCTCTAATCATCTGTCTAAAGTTACATTTAATAATTCATCGTCGGACCACTTTACTTGCAAACGTGGGGTACCACAAGGTTCTATACTTTCACCACTACTATTTAATATCTTTTTTTTATCCCTGCTCATGACTCTTTTGTCAGTCCATTGGATTCTCCACTTTTGCTTAAGTTGACGACATGCAGCTATTGCATCCTTTAAATCCAGAAAACTTTTAAAGAAATTGATGATATCAATCAAAAACTTGACCAAATTAGGTTATGGCTGAATGAAACATGTTGGCACTAAACACTACTAAAACCAAAATAATGATTTTTCCTTTGGATAGAAGGGATTGTCATTATGCGCCCCAATATCACTGAATAATATCCCACTGGATTGCATAACATCTGTAAAAATCTTAGGGGTCATTTTTGACAAAAAACTTTAATTCCATGAACACATCAGTAACGTGGTTAAATCCTGTTTCTTCAAACTCCGCATGAACCTTTCAATCTCTAAATTTCTAGAACCCAAGTCATTAAATATTCTGGTCCACTCTTTAATCATTTCGAAATTAAACTACTGTAACAGTTTACTTACTGGAATTACACAGAAAGAAATCAGGTGCCTACAAATAATTCAAAACGTCGCCATCAAGCTCATTACGAATTCTAATAAATTCGACCATGAAACTCCTCTGTTACAAAAAGTACATTTTCTTCCAATAAAATATAGGATTTCTTTTAACATTTCTTTATTAACTTTCAAAACATTACAAAACCCCCAATTTATTGAAAAATATCAATGCTCTACTGCAGCACCTTTTAGGGCCCTGTTTTACTAAGTTTCCTTTTTAGTTACACATGGATTGGGGAAAAACAAGCTTTAGTAAATTGAGCCTTAAGGCATCATTGCCGAATACTAACAAAAGTATTCTGCCAGCAGTCCTCCTCCCCACTTAGCCTATTTATAATTTTAGTTTCTCTCCCTATTGTCACCCAGTTTCTCTCGTCTCCTCCTCCCCCCCCCCCTTATAGCTAGCTGCATCCACACCAGTGCTCAGTCATTGCTTCAACAAACCATATTCCCTGCCCCACCGGTATTCTATGACAACTTCCAGAAATTTTTCTCTCAGCACTATATAACTTTTAGCAAGTTTGAGCCGTGTAATGCAGGAGCTTTCAAGACTCAAAACCCTAAAATGAATTTATTTATTTGGTTAGTTTTTAGCCTGTCATCCTAGGAGAGCCCAGAACAGGTTACAGATCAAACATGCATAGTATAACTAAGGGGCTAGGAAGTACAGATTCTATACATAACATACATCAGCAGGGTCAAACAAAACTTAGTACAATTAGGTAGCTAGGCATTACAACCTGGTGCTTTATTAATCTACACACGTGGAGGGGCATAATCGAAAGGGATGTCTAAGTCCGTTTACATCCATTCGCAAGTCGTCCAAAGTTAAAAAGAGCCTAAGACACATTTTTGAAAGATACGTCCAACTTTTTTTTTACTTTCAAAAATCGTCTAATTATACGTCCTGCCGATCTGATCATCCGAGCCACTAAATCGTCTATCTTTATACCACATTTCCGTCCAAGTCCAAAACACCTAGGACAAGCCCTGTTGGACATGGGAGGGGTCTGCAAAGTGATGGACTGCACACCCAGACATGCCACCTAAATAGTGGGGTACTTTACAGGGCACTGCTGTGAACTTCACAAAAAGGGTGCCATGGCTTCTCCTCCCTATAGCCCCCCAAACCACCTCCAGAATCCCCTAAACACACTTATCTACCACCCTAATAGCCCTTATGGCTGCAGGAGCCACTTATATGCCAGTAAAAACGGGTTTTGGGGGTGTATAGGGCAGTGCACATGTTTCAGTATCAATGCAGTGATTACAGGAGCTTATGGGCATGGGTCCTCCTCTCAATGGGTCCCTAATCCACCTCCAAGATGATTTAAGCCGCCTCTGTGCTGGACGACTAGGCTTTCCTATGCCAGGCGGCCAGGTGATGATGGTCTGGAGGCTGAATTTTAAAGTTATGATTACAATTTTTATGGGGGTGGGTGGGTTGGTGATCACTGGGGTAGTGTGTGGGGAGTCTGTTTTATGTGTTTGCAGTGCTTATCTGCTGACTTTAGGTGGTTTTTTGTGGGTTTTTGTGACTTAGACCATGTTTTACATGGTCTAAGTCACAACGTCCAAGTTCCGTCTGTGCTCTGTTGTAAAACTTTCGGTTATAAATGCTGTACGACTAAGTCTAAGCCGGCCCACATCCTGCCCAACTCCCGCCCCGAGACTCCTCCCGAAACGCCCCGTTTAGCTTTGGCCATTGAGCGGCACTATGAAGGCCTAGGTCATTTAGAAATACGTCCAAAACCCGGTTTTATCATCGGTACTTGGACGTTTTTGAGAAATGTTCGTCCAAGTACCGACTTAGGCCGGTTTTTGGACGTTTTTCTCTTGATTATGAGCCCCATAATATACAACAGTCAGGATGAAGATATATTCTTTTTTTTTTTTTTTTTCACTTATGGAAAAGTCTACGCATGTGATATACAACAGAGGGTTTCATTTTTTGGCAAGTTAATGTGAAAAAGTAGGTTTTGTCTGCTTTCCTGAACCACTTTGATGTCTTTGTAGACCTTGTCTCAGTGGTATATCGAATGTTAACAAAGATAAAGTTCAATAGTCCTTCCAAAGATCTGATGAATGTTGGAATTTGACTCAAGAGTTTCTGCTGGAAGTGGGAGTAGACTCGCCTGCAGCACTCTCCAAATGGAGAGACCATCTGGGAGGTATATACAGCTGTCTCTCCCCCTGTGACCATAATGGTTGTCTTGGAAAATAGGGTGGAAGCTTTTCCAGTAAAAAGAAAGGGACCATATTGTGTAAGACTTCAAAGGCCAGGCCCAGGCTCTTAAAGATGCAACACTTGGTAATGGGCAACCAGTGTGCGGATATTAATGCTGGGGTCATGGATGAAAAAGTTCTTCAGTAGACAAATTGCTGCATTTTGCATGCTTTGGAGATGTAGAATTTTTGCAGACATTCTAACATATAGGGGTCATTTTACTGAGGCACGCTAGCCGATTTAGCACGTGCTAATTATTAGTGCGCGCTAAATGCTAACGCGTCCATTATATTCTATGGATGCGTTAGCATTTAGTGCATGCTAAATTGGCTAGCGCGCCTTAGTAAAAGGACCCCTATATGTTAGAATGTTGCAATAGTTCATACTTGATGAGACAAATATATGAGTATAGAGAAGTTGAGTAACGTCCGATTCAGAAGTGCAACCAAATTTTTTGTAGCTGGCACAGGTAGTAGAATGAGGTTGATATAACCTGGGAGATATGATTTGTTATTGATAGGTTGGAGTCAAGTATTATTCCCAGACTTTGAACTTGGTCTTTGGCTGTCAGGGTGGCAGATTCACAGGGAAGGGGGCGTAAGGTGCAGTTTTCTCTGTTTCCAGAGGAGTTTGGTTTTGGCTGGATTCAACTATAGTTATCCAGTTTTTAATTCCCAGAAGACAGTTTTGCAGTTTGGTGATTTGGGTACTACAGTTTGGGCCTAGTCGGAGATATAGTTGAAAGTCATCGGCAAAGGAGTGTATTCAAATTTTAGTATTTTAGGGCAATTTGATTTGATGTAAAGGTGACAGCAAGGTGACATAGTTGTTCCTAGCAGTACACTTTGGGATTTTTGGTCCAAGAAAGAAGAGAACCAGCGCAGCACTATATTGGAAATCCCAATAATTGGAAGCCTAGATAGGAGAAGGGGATGGTCAAGGGTGTCAAAGGCAATGCTTAAATCTAAAAGGACCAGTAGCATGTCTCTGCCTTTGTCCAGTAGACTCTTGGCAGTCATTGATGATATCAATTAGGACTGTTTTGGTGCTGTATAATTTCCAAAATCCTGACTGGTAGGTAGAGAGAGAGCTTCTTGATTTGTCAATAAAATTCTGCAGTTGCATTAAGACTGCCTTTTTCTAGGATCATGGATATGAATGGTAAGTTGGAAACGGGCCTGTAGTTACTCAGTACGTTGGGATCCAAGGTGGCTATTCTTAAAATGGGCCAAACAACTGCAAATTTCTGGCTTTTGGGTACTGCACCAGGTTTAAGGAGATATTGATAAGACCATAGGATTGATTATAGGAAGGCCTTTTTTATCAACATTAAGAGGCTGTATGGGCAAGGATAAAGAGCTAAGGCAGAAGGTGGTGGTGAGTCCATTATCTTTGTGAGGATCTTGTGAGAAGAAGTTTTTAAATGTGTTAGGGTTTCAATAATAGGAGTTTGGTGGTGGTTGGGATTTTTTTTTTTTTCTTTCAAAATTTGAGTTAAGGTTGGAGCTATTGTGTTTTATTTTCTTCTTAAAAAAAAAAAAAAAAAGAGAGGGCTTATTGGACTAAATCAGTTTGTAGATTATGGCTAGTTACTTGAGAAGCCGTAAATACATTTTTTTCATCAATGCAAAAATGCCCCTTTATCTATTAGGGGCTTTCAGTAATAATTGGGAATAGTAAGACTTTTTGGCTTCCTGGGTGGCCAGTTTATACTCTTGCAACAATTCTTTTCTGAGGGACTTGTCTGCATCTTTGGTTTTACATAATCTCTTTTCCATTTTTCCCAGTTCTCTCTCTCTTTTTTTTTTTTTTTTTTTTTCTAATGATGTCAGTGAATCATGGAGATGAGAATTTATGGGGTTTGGATTTAATTACTTTGACATCTGCTAAGCTCTTGTAGAGGGTTTTTATTCTTCAGTGCCAAGGTAAGGTAGTGTTTTCAAAGGATTTAAAGGGTGACACATCTCACATGTAAGTTTGGTGATTCTGTCTGAGAATGTCTCCAGGTCAACTGAATCAGGGTTAAATAGTTTCTTGGTTTGGAATTTATCCTTGTTAAAAGGTTGTTTTGGTATTGATGAGAGTGGAGGAAATTAGGTGATAGTCGGATCAGGGTACAGGTGTGTTGGTAAAGTTGATCGTTTATGGTCAAATGCTGGTTCTGGTGTAAAGATCAGGTCTAGTATGTGACCCAGAGGAGTGTGTGAGAGGTAATCCATCCTGAGCTCTTTGAGGAGGACGGGATAGAAAATAAATTTGAAAGAATGAATAACTTTCTGGAGAAAACTTAGGTCTGACACTATAGTTATGAAATCTGTTGGGGCCCTGGTAACGTCGGAATAATCAGCAAAATTAAAATCTCCTAGGATTACAATCTTTTTGTAAAATACTACTAACTTGGAAATAATGGTAAGTAGTTCCTCTAAGGTACTCATAGGAGACTGAAGGGCTCTATAAATCAGGATGAAGATATATTCTTTTTTTTTTTCACTTATGGAAAAGATAAGGCATTACAAAGACTGCATTGGGGTGAGGTCAGATTTTACAATGGCAACCACCCCTCCCCCTATATGTGAGCAACAAGCGCTTGATAACCAGGGGGACACAGTGTTCCTATTGTGACCCTGTTATCTTTTAACTACATTTCCACAATTGGAAGGATATCCCAGTTGTTTTAGTGAGGGCATCAGATAGAATGAGATCTATATTGTTAACTGACCTCTAGTGTTTACTAAGGTGATGTTCGGGGGATTTGACACGGGGAGGAGAGGGAGAGATTGAAATTAGATTGTAGAGGCTATTTTTTTTAGAGCCTTCTGCAATGATGGTTTCTTAGGTCGCCATACCTATCCTGTTATTGCACAGTGTGGCTCAAATTCACTTAGACTTGTGTGTGCAAAGAAAAAAAAAACTCCTATTAAGTAATGGCAAGACAAACCTACACCAGCTAAAAAAAAAGCAGCACAAATTCCAGGTACCAAGGGAAGTTTTTATAACCTACTATTCCAGGAAAAAGCCTTGAACTGAAATTACATCCCACTTACATCAAAGTAGGAATCTCTTAGTTTGGTAGGGAAGGGGGTAGGGTGGCAGTTTCTCCTCTAAAGTCAGGACAAGGGAATATATGCAAGAAGTTTTCATAGCTGAATGTTTTTCATTGGTAGGAAAATTTGAATCCTTTGGCGGTATTAAACCTGTTGAGAAGGGTTCCTGCAGAAGACGTTCCTCTGCTGTTGATGAACCCAGAAGCAGGGAAGCCTTCGGACCTGATCCTGACTCGATTATTAGTACCTCCACTTTGCATCCGTCCATCTGTCATCAGTGACCTCAAGTCTGGCACAAATGAGGATGATCTTACTATGAAGCTGACTGAGATCATCTTTCTCAATGATGTAATCAAAAAGGTTAGTTGTATTCCAGAAAAATTCAAATGCTGTACAACATCTGCAGCCACTTGAACCTTTTTTATTATTATTTATATTTATGTTTAAAATAAATATATATTTTAAACATGCTCTAGTTACTTGCATGGAAAAAAATAGGATCTTAGTTTACTTAAATGCCCTACAGAGTTAGGCAAACCTTTTTACCTTTTTTGGTCACAATATCTGTGCAGTTGAATTTCATGGCTATATAGAAGTATACCCAAATATCAAGGACTTTGTTTTATTGATGAAGTAGGGTCCCAGAAGATCATGTTTCTATTGTGTTTTAGCAGCATTAATTATCTTTACATAATTTTGACAAGTATGCAGTATGTTTAGTGTTTAGAGATTTTGAGGTTTCATGGTTATATAACCTAGTTCAGATTTGCTTGAAACAATTTTGGTTGGAATGTATATAGCAACAGCAGCATTTCATTTACTTTTATGCCAATTTTAAAAAAAGTTTTTATATAGTGCCTGCTAGTATATGACCCCATTTTGACATTTAAAGTCACATGGCTCCCTTTATGTTCCTCCTCCTCTTCCTCCTCATCCAAAACATGAAGAAAGCAGCAACAGCAATGATGACAATAGTAGCAGCAGTGAGTGCAAGACACTTGTCTCAGCATAAATTCGGACCCCAGTACTCTGCATTGACTTCAGCCCAAAAAAATGCCCACCCAGGAGGAGGGGGCAAGGCCTGTGAATATTCTTATTTAGAGGCCCTGGTGCTCCTCCACTGTGACATATCTGAAAATACAATTGTACACAGTTTATATAACAAAAATATTCCACTGAAAAACTAAAACCCACAATATTTTAAAACTCAAATGTGATTATATGAACTCCATATATGAAAAAGTAGCTTGTTATTCAAATGCAACCTATAACAGCATTTTCTGGACCTAGTATTATCATGAGTCAGTCTTAAAGCTCTGAGAAGAAAAATGTTTTTATCAATTTAATCATTTACTTGCTTTTAGAAATTAATTATATAGAGACTGGTATATTCCCTTGAATGGTTTTGAAGATAACTTGGTTCTTCACCTCTCATTCTTAAATGCCATCTGGAAAAAGGGAATGGAAAATGTATTTACAGTACGTTGGTGTGATATACAAGCCTCCTTCACAGAAGTGAACAGAGATTTAATAGTAGACCATTCAGAATATACTTATAAAAGGGAAAGTATTACTAATAGGTGATTTTAACATGCTAGATGTTGATTGGAGTATCTTTAGTGTGGGGCATTTTAGAAGTAGGGAGATCCTGGATTCTCTATAACAGTGGTTCTCTACCTTGTCCTGGGGACCCCCAGCCAGTCAGGTTTTCAAGATATCCCTAATGAATATGCATGAGAGAGATTTGCATAACTCTCACTTCCATTATATGCAAATCTCTCTCATGCATATTCATTAGGGATATCTTGAAAACCCGACTGGCTGGGGGGTCCCCAGGACAGGGTTGAGAACCACTGCTCTACAAGAACTACTGTTCCAGCAGTTGGAAATGGAACCCATGCAGGAATGGGCATCCCTCCTGTCATATTTAAAAAGTGCGGGAGTGGCAGGGGGGCGTCTGGCGGCAAGAGGGAATGGGCATCCCTTCTGCTATTTTTTTTGGTTGGGGGGGCTTTTTTATTGGGCAGATATTTTGCATGTGTAATACTTGCAAATAAAACCTTGGCAGATCTGTGAGCAGTCGGGTTTTAGGATTGTAAAACCCAATGCAAAATAGCCAAGCAATATAAGTGAATCAGTCGCTTGGCTATTTTGCATGAGGTTTTACTAATTTGCATGGCTGGATCAGAAAATGGGCAATCGAGGGGAAAAACACGCGGTGAAAACAGGTTTAGCAACGACCACTGACTTTAGTGAATCAGGGCCTGTGTAATTTTGCTTTGCATTGGTACAAAATTACGGTATATCCCAATACTAGAGCCTCTAATCCCGCTCCTATGTACCAAATTTCAGCGAAATTAATTTTAGTTGTTTGACTTCCATGTATAAGACCAGAAAACCAAACGGACAGTCCTTTGCTCCAGAAAAATGCATTAAAATTGGATCACTATAAATCATTTCAAAATGTGTCAAACTTACAGCACAGCATTTTGATGTGCGCTGAACGGTTGAGTACCTTTTTTTTTTTTTTTTCCCCTGACATGGCAAGAGAATTGACTGACTTGTTGAAGTCATTTGGTATGTTTGGATTTGTGTCTTTAGCATAGGATAACAGGTGCCAAGACACAGATGATCATGGAAGACTGGGACTTCCTGCAGCTGCAGTGTGCACTATATATAAATAGTGAGCTCTCTGGAATCCCTCTCAATATGGCTCCTAAGAAATGGACAAGAGGCTTTGTCCAGCGGTTGAAAGGAAAACAAGGTATGTGAATGAGAATGAATGTGTTTAAAAAGCAGCTCAATTTGCTTTAGAATTGATATGATTAATGATACTCTAGACCACAGTTCTTCAACCACCGGTCCGCAGACCGGTGCTGGTCCGCAGAAAATTCCTGCCGGTCTCCGCAGGGCCGGCGAGATGGACGCTGTTAAATTTCCTGCCCTGGTGGTGTTCGGGGAAATCTTCTGTTCCTCCCAGCCTCGGGCGATCAAGACAGGCTGCTGACATCGGGCATTCCCTCTGAGTCTCGCCTATGCGGAAACAGGAAGTTGAAACAAAATAGGCGGGACTCAGAGAGGGAAGGTCCCGACGTTGGCAGCCTGTCTTGATCGCTGCCCCTGCCGAGTCGCCGAAGAGGGCCGCGGGGAAGCTGCAAATAGAAGGGAGATGGTCAGCATGCGTGGTGGGGGCAGCGTTTGGATTGGGGCCATCAGCAGCGTCTGTGCTGAGAGTCTGCCCACGTGCAGGATGCGGCGGATAGGGGCCTCCAGCTCGTCTTGGGCGGCAGGGCCTGTGGTGCAAAGCTGTTTTTGCCGGCTTGGGGGAGGGGGGGTCGCGAATGTGCAGGGAGCCTTCAACAGTGGCTGTCTCTTCTTCTAGCTGCTCTGTACTTACCAGGGCAGTGATTCACTTTGGCAACTTCCCCTTTCCTCGGGGGGGAGAGGGGGGGCAACGGACCCAAGGCTGCCTAAGGAAATCACTGCTGCAGGCAAGTACTGAGAGCTGCTGGAAGGAGAGGAAGCCACTGTTGGAGGCTGGGAAGCTGATGGATAAAGGGAGAGCTGCTACTGCACCTGGAGGGAGGTAGAAAGAGAGATGCTGCTGGGAGGGGAAGAGGGAAAGGGATGGGAAGAGAGCTACTGTTGGATAGGGGGAGGAGAGAAGGGAGAAGGAAAAAAGGAAGGAAACAGCTGGCAGGGAGATTAGAGGAGGGAAAGGGGAGAGACAGGAATGAGAAAGTTGAAAGAGAGATTGATGCTGGAAAGGGGGTCAGCAGAGAAATGAGAGAGGGATAAAGATGCTAGATCTGGTGTAGGAGAGATAAAAATGAAGAAAGCAGTGAAGCTGGAATGAATGATGTAAAAAGGAGAGAGGAGGCACAGGCTGGATGGAAAGGGGAGAGGGGCATAGAAAGAAGTTAGATACATATGGGAGGGGGAGAGGCCAGACAGTGGATGGAATGGGCAGATGCTGGAAGGAAGAGTGGAAAGAAGATGAAAGCAGAGACCACAAAAGGTAGAAAAAAATAATTTTATTTCTATTTTGTCATTACAATATATCAGATCTGAAATATATATCCTGCTAGAGACATAACTGGGGACTGCAAAGCCTAACACTATTCCTATCATGTGTGACTGCAGTATTCTGTTAGCATGATATTTCTGTGTAGCATTCTGTAATAATTTGGCTTGTTCAGTTTTCTTGATAGTAGAAGGGATATATGTGAAGGGGAGGGGAGACAGGGGTTTTGTTGGTCCTTGCTCTGAATATTTATATTTATAAAATGACAATTGTACAGAATATTGTTTCTTTTTATACTTTAGTAAAATACGTTCAATATAAAATCATAACTGAGGCTTGTGCAGATGAGATCAGATGGTTTGTGGGGACCGAGCTTGCGGAGACGGGCAAAAATGTGTTTTTTTATTTCGGTCTTAGTATTTTGCCGGTCCACAAAATAATTATTTTATTTCTGCCGGTCCACGGGTGTAAAAAGGTTGAAGAACACTGCTCTAGACTAAGCTTGTCCAAATTTCTTCCTTGAAGGCTGTACACAGGCCAGATTTTCAGGATATCCCTAATGAATATGCATGAGATAGGATTGGATACAGTGGAGGTGACAGGCATGTAGATCTCTCTCATGCATATTCATTAACAAACCCCACCAGGACTTATCAAAATATCTAAGTAGCTTCACTTAATAATTAAATTAAAATTCATACAAAAAAGCTAAACATATAACCTTGAACCAATTCTTACATTTTTTGATTTAATCTTTTCAACTATTTCAAATAAATACTCTCCATAAATATCATCACATCACATATTCTATAATCATCACATACATAGAGCCCTCCCCAGTTCATTCAGCCCAATAAATAGTCACTTGTAAACTTTCACTCAATGTTCACCCATATAACTAGTATAGCAGCAAATTTAGGTTGTGCTTGATATTCAATGATTCTTCATTTCATCAGCTGTTAAATCACTTCAAATTCCACATGTCACATTGTTCTCCACTTGTCCCCCGACATGGGAAGATTTCACAATATCCACACTAATATAATCATTGACTGCATAGTCAAAAGCTTGATTAGTGTGGATATTGTGAAATCTTCCCATGTCGGGGGACAAGTGGAGAACAATGTGACATGTGGAATTTGAAGTGATTTAACAGCTGATGAAATGAAGAATCATTGAAAAGATTAAATCAAAAAATGTAAGAATTGGTTCAAGGTTATATGTGTTTGCATTAAAATTCATACAGAAAAGCTTATTCATTAGGGATACCCTGTTAATCTGACTTGTTTACAGTCATTGAGGTTGAACTTGGAAGTATGCTCTAGACCTTCAAGGTCATCGGGCCTAAAAAGGCAAATAAATTGCAGAGTTATTGCTGTATGGCTGTGTTGTACTCTAAAACAAATATACAGTTTCGTTCTCCAAGGGCTAAGCTGTGCTAGCGGTTTTAGCGCGCGCTACATTGCCACATACGCTAGATGCTAACGCCTCCATCGAGCTGGCGTTAGTTTTTCCGCGTAGCGCAGGGGTTAGCACGTGCCAATCTGCAGTGCGCACTAAAAATGATACCGCAGCTTAGTAAAAGCCGCCCCAAGTGAAGGTTCTATTCTTAAAAATCAAAGATATTAGAATCCTTTAATTCAAAAAATTGTGGGCTGGAAATTTTTTTTGATACATTTACACATTATGAAAATGTGGTATTCTGAACATTTTTAGAGAAGAAAAATAATATATTTTATATCTTTGAGTAATTTGGGCCTTGGCATGTGCCCACAAAGCTCTTGTTCCCTAGTTTGCTTAATGCATCAGGGAGTTGGCAAAGTGGTGAACATTGAGAAATTTTATTAAATTACCTTCTGCGCATTTTTATTTTCCCTTTTAAAAGATTGAATTACTGCATTAAATATCACATAAAATGGGTATGAAGCCAGATGAATGTACTTTAGTGTAATGGTAACTTACAACACTAACAAGAAGTAGGTCAGCAGGTTCTGACAGCTTTTGGGGCAACCTGCCCTGGGGTATATGATGTCCTATGTTAACCTTCAAGTATTGACCTACTGGTTACACCCCTCTCACTCTCCTATAGGGATGGCTCAAGACAATGTTTTATCAGAGGCAAGGGATAAGATGCCCCCCCTTCCTCCCTTAGAAAAAAGAATGCAGCTTATACTCCCAGGCTATATAATAAATGAAAACTATGCAATCAGTAATTATATGCCAAGTAAACTTGTAGCAGTTAAATTATGTAGCCTAGGACTCGAATATAAAAAATAATAATAATATAATATAAAAATAAATAAATAATACTGATACTTGGATCTGTACACTAGACTGGCATGGTAATGATTATAAACTAATATTTTGCATCCACAGACCTCCCCCCCCCATTGCCTAACAGTGGTGCAGAGAACTTGCCATACAAAATTTAACCCCTCCTACCTTCCCCCCCCCCAAAAAAAAAAAAATCAGTGTTTTTATCTTAGCAACAGCATAAGCTGTCCTAAGTACAAGATCTCATCTTCCTTCCCGTCCTCTTGCCAGAGCTGCCGTTTCTATCATCTGTCATGATTACTTCCACCGTCCTACCTTCACCCCTCACTAAGATGATGTTAAGTGCCTGTCTATGTTCAAGGCCTGCTGCATTCTGCCCTCTCAAACACCCTGTACTAAAAGGCTCTGTGCCACCGTGACTGCAGTTTGCTGCTGTTCTACTGTGCCATGCCACCCCTCAGGATTGTACCATTTGATAATCTAGTCTGCCTATAGTGGTTGCCTTGGGCTTTTGGGTACTTTATGTGCAAAAGAGAAGCAGAGCTATACACACTGTCGTATGCTGAGGTGGGAGCTACGGCTTAATTTTTTTTTCCAAATATGATTTGCTCAAACCAGGCAACATTCTTATTAACTTGGTGTATTATTTTGGATCATAAGCTAAGAGAGTAAAGAAACCTATAGTATAATAAGCAGTGAAATGGTTCAGACTGCTGCTTAATTGGAATCTTAAAATGTGCTAAGGGCTCTGCTTTTGAATAACCGTCAAACATTATAAAGTGTCCTCTGCTTTAACAGCTTTGAGACATCAATATAATCGGTTCTCATGTGCTAAATCAAGGCACTGGTCTTTGACCTAAGGGCCGCCGTGTGAGCGGACTGCTGGGCATGATGACCACTGGTCTGACCCAGCAGCGGCAATTCGTATGTTCTTGTGTGTTGTGCATCTTAAAGTATTAGAAATTGTTTATGCAAAAGAGATTGAATTTGTTTCTGTATGAGGAAAAGCACCAGCATTCATTGAAAAGCTACACTGCAAAATAGTTAAGTAAAAAGAATACTTCAAAAGTTAAGGAAGGACTAGGTTCTTATTCTGTTTTTCAGGTAAATTTATTTACAGGCTAGGCATTCATTACAGCACTTGTCTTTGAGATCTTATGCAAGGAGACTGTGCATCAAGATAAGTATTGATTGATTGAAATCCTGAATTATTTATACTGGATCAGTGTGGAGCCAGCTGTGTGGGTACTTTGAGCACCCTCAATATTGAGCAAACTCTTTGAAAGCATCCAGGGAAGGGTAATTTTCATTAGATTTAGCACCCCCCAATCATTTTGAAAAGTTGCCTCTTATGGTGTGAGCTCATTGTGATCTGTAAGTGTGGTTCGGATGTCATCATTTCTCTATTGCTAATCAGTGTAGTGAATCTTTCTGTAATATCTGAAGACGGGTCTGCAGTGATCTTCTTGCAGAGAGATGGATAGTAATTCTTGAAACTGGTAGTGAAGGTTTTTGTATTTGCCAAGTATCAGATGGGAGTTAAAATAGAGATGGTCTTGCCTTTCACTGGTATAGAGTCCAGGCGAAAAGTCTCTAAAAGGCTGGGAATGAATCCTTATAATTCTTTGTTAGCCTGAGGTCACAAGTTGTGTAGCTTTTAAAATTATTTTGTCTTGCAGTTAACCTTGATCATTAATTGGAGGAGCTAGACCAGCTTCTCGCAGCTTAATTCAACTGATCCAGTTCTAGACAACAATTTTATATTTAATTTTGAATCGAGCATAATTGATCAGTAAATTCAGCACATCAGTCTACAAAAAGTGGTCTCCCCTTGATTGAGCAAATACAGTGCCTGTGTACAGTGAACACACAAATTGATAGTCCTCTTAGTATCAAGGAGATGTGAAGACAGCGATGTTACTCTTTGGTCTGTATTTTCTGTATCAAGGTTTCAGTGTAACTCTTATTGATGTTTAAAGGTCGGTTTCGAGGAAATCTTTCTGGAAAGAGAGTGGACTTCTCTGGAAGAACAGTCATATCACCTGATCCTAATTTACGTATTGATGAAGTGGCTGTACCTGTCCATGTTGCCAAAATATTAACTTTTCCTGAAAAAGTAAGCTTTTAGTAGAATTCATCTTCTTTTGCCCTTGTTTTTCCACATATTTTTCTGCCAGTTTGATGTTCAGAGAAAAAGACAGTCATACTGCTTGTTGTGACTGGGTGTCTGCACCTAAAATGTTGGTGTCGGGTCAAAAGCGCGCCGGGACAAAGGCGCCCCCAGACAATTAAGCGCAGCGCGGAGGCGCACGCCGCTCAAAATTAATGTTTTTAGGGCTCCGATGGGGGTGTGTGGGGGGGAACCCCCCCCACTTTACTTAATAGACATCGCGCCGCGTTGTGGGGGGTTATAACCCCCCACATTTTACTGAAAACTTCACTTTTTCCCTGTTTTTAGGGAAAAAGTTAAGTTTACAGTAAAATGTGGAGGGTTACAACCCCCCAAACCCCCCATTATGCCGGCGCGATGTCTATTAAGTAAAGTGGGGGGGTTCCCCAACAAAAACCCCCGTCGGAGCCCCTAAAAACAGTAATTTTGAGCGGCGCACGCCTCCGCGCTGCGCTCAATTGTCTGGGCGTGCCTTTGTCTTTCGCGCCGTTGTCTATGAACCAAAATGTTTTGCAAGATTTTCTAGGCCGATTATCACCATATTCTAAGTTCTTATAGTTGCTTGAATAAAGTAGTCTGTGTTTGTATTTAATCTATGAATACCTTTTTTTTAAAAAAATAAGGTCAATAAGCAGTAGCTTAAAAGACTCATGTTCTGTGAAAGCTCAAATTTGCTGAGCTGCTACAGCAGTTTTTGTGGTACACCTGCTTAGCTTTGCATATACAGGTCTCCCCTCCATATTTGTGAGTTTGGCATTTGTGACTTTAGTTATTCGCCAATGTTCTGTCAATAATTAAATGATTTTACAGCCATAATTACAGTATTTTAAAAAACTGAATTTTGTAAAAAGTAGAGTTCGTTAAAGAAATGCGCAGTATGTGCTGCCTTTGAGAATGCCGCGCTCTGTCTCCAAATAAAGCAGCCTCACTCGCATGACTTTATCTCACAATATTAGCAACTTTGTTCATGTTGAATTATGTGCAGTATGAAGACACCGATGATCCACTTCCACTGCCTGAATAAGTCATCAGTATGTGTTATGTTCAACATTAGGATCCCGCAACAAAAGAAACCCAACAGTGTCTGCAGTATAAAAACAGCAAGCAAAAAACAAAAAAGAAACTGCAGACTGATATGTATAAGGTGCAGGCAATGTTTATTTTACCCAATATTAAATGCAGTAACCAATACCACCTTTTTACAAACCAAAAGACCCAACACGGTCCTTGTTTCGGAAAACACGCCTTCTTCAGGGGTCCATGGTAAATAAGGTAAACAACAAACCGCAACCACTGCACATACAGGCGGTAGTTTTTTTTTATCCATTTTAAATTGTGGTTTGTTGTTTACCTTATTTACCATGGACCCCTGAAGAAGGTGTGTTTTCCGAAACACGGACCATGTTGGGTCTTTTGGTTTGTACAAAGGTGGTATTGGTTACCGCATTTAATATTGGGTAAAATAAACATTGCCTGCACCTTATACATATCAGTCTGCAGTTTCTTTTTTGTTTTTTATTTTTTTTTTTCAACATTAGGATCCCCCTAATTTTAATTCTTAATAAAGTTATTTGTGAATTTATGGTATTTGCGAGGGAGCTGTGCTCCTAACCCCCATGAATATGGAGGGAGACCTGTATTTCATTTCTGAATGTTTGTCAAAGTGTTTAAATTTGAGAGCATATTTCCTTTGAAGAAAAAAACTGAAAGGTAGGTGGGAGTTGAAAATGTAAAGAGCTTGGAGTGACAGATGAACAAAGAAGGAATGAAGAGGAAATGGAGGTAAAAAAAATGGAATTTGGTGTTGATAGAGCTGTCACTATATATATATATATATATATATATATATATATATATATATATATATATATATATATATATATATATACATACATACATATACATATATACATACTGTGGATTGTAGCTTTGTTTAACTGCATCTTAAGTTTCAGTGCTGCACAAGTTATAGTTGCTTCTCGCATAGAAATGCATTGTGCCTTTTTTGTTGGGGGGAGAAGAGTTATTTCTCTGGGACATTCAGTCTGAACTGGCCCATTTCACCATTTTGCATGCATTAAATTTTCAGAGAGTTGTTGTCTCTCCTGAGAGGCAGACTTTCTTGACATCTTATGTTTTATTCTTTCTAACTTCTGTTGGTTTGGAAGAAATATGTGGTAAAAAGCAGATTTGCAAACAACAAGTCCCTGTGGCTTTTAGAGTAAAAAAATGGATTGGGATAGCCTGCTAGACTTTGAACAGAACGATTAAGAAACTCATTCCATTGGCAATGTGTATTTTCCTTTGTCTTTGAGAGAACTTTCTGTCTCAGAGTACCTTTTGAAAGTTATCAAACCAAATATTTTTTTCCTTTGGGTTATTTTTTTAGATAAATATAATTAAATTCAAGTGTGCTGCCTTACCTATAGAGGCCATCAGTTATACTTATATCGGCATACAGAATAATTGTATAACAGCATTCCTAGGATAATTGGGCAGGAAGCTGTCTATTTTAAAGAGACACATAGGTACCTATGTATTTTATAAAGTACTAGAACAAAGCCTGATAAAATTGCACCTAGATTAAATGTGCAGACAATAGCAGATGTAAATAATAGCACATTTTATAAGTAAACATGTAAATCATAGACATATATGCTCCTCCCCTGAACATGCCTGCTGTGCATGTACTTGCTGGCTTGCACTATGCATACTACTAGATGTGACCTAATCCTATAAGAGGTTTTTTTTGTGTATGGATTAATATTTCTCAAGCAGTAAAGGTGGTGGGGTGGGTTTTTTGTTTTGTTTTTTTTAATGAAATTGCCTCCAGTTTGTGTGTATTACATGTTTCTGCATTCAAGAGGGCCTGGAATAGGCATGTGGGATAATGGTTACTGTGGATGGTCAGACTAGATGGGCCATTTGGCCTTTATCTACCATCATGTTTCTATGTTTCTGCAAAAAAGCCCTGTTGGCATATAGGTGAATTAATTTACATAGAAGCTGGAAATAATTATTTGATAAAATCAAATCTTGGAGGATATTACAACTAACTTGCCATACAGATAAGTGTAATAAACAATGGCCAATCAAGGACTTCCTTAGGCTCCTCCATAAGGAAGTCCCTGATTGGCTCAGGCCCCTCCCAAGGGAGGAGCCCGAGGCACCTGAGCCAATCAGGGCCTTAGGCCCCTCCCCATGCATCACATGATGCACCAGGGCAGGGCCTAAGGCCCATATTGCATGGAGGAGCAGGAGGGGCTAAGCTTCTAACTTAAAGGTACGGGGGGGGAGGTGGAGAGGAGGGGAGATGACGGTGGCGGAGAGGAGGGAGTGACCTGACTGCGGGGGGCCCGATGGCAGGAGGGAGTTGCCATCCCTCCTGCCATAAGTTTGGTGGGTGGGAGGTTCATGGGAAGTTTTGCGGGGGGAGGGAGGAGTGGGCCGATGGCAGGAGGGAGTGGGCATTCCTCCTGCCATTTTTGGGGGGTTGGGGAGGGATGGGGTGCAAACTTGATAGTGAATCAATCGCTGTTTAAAAATTAGCCAGCAGCGATTGAGCCGCTATCTTTAGTGAATCTGGGCCTTAAATATACTGCTTTTTTTGTGTGGTTTACAACATCAGAGCGGTTTATATGTGGCAATGAAGTGTTAAGTGACTTGCCCTGGGACACAAGGAGCTGAGTGAGAATCATACTCACAATCTCAGGGTGCAAAATAGGGCTTTGGCTCTTTAAGGGCTGGATTCACTAACCTGACTTCTGTGCCCGATCCGTGGCCTATCCCTGCAGGCTTGACCAATTCACAAAACCAAAAAATTAAAATGAGGGCAATCGGAGGAATGCCCCCTCCAACCGCATGGATCGCTAGTTTGCGATCCCGACGCATGTGCAGACCATCTCTGTGCCTTGTCGATGGTCTGCGTATGCTCTCTCTGCACAAGAAGACTGCAGGGAGGGAGGCTGGCAGGGAGGGTGCAATCGGCCAGAACGCGGCCTCCTAAATGTGTCAGCCCAGGAGTTTGAAATCCAGCCGCTTGCAGATAACTCTCCGAGCTGGAGAAAAAAACAGGGCTCCCAAAGAAAAGCGAAAAAGAGCACAGCCCTGGAGAGACTGCCTCACTGTTTTTTAACCCGCCTGACTCTCCTGCTCTCTGCCGCCTTCCCTGCAGTGCTAGCCTGCGGGTTTAAATGGGGCTGCACTGCGACGTGTTCTGGAACACACCATAGTGCAGCCCCGCTTTAAATCTGCGGGCTCGCACTGCAGGGAAGGTGGCAGAGATCCAGAGGTGAGGCAGCCGAGAGCAGGGCAAGATGGGGCAGAGAGTTGAGGGCGGGGCAGAGAGATAAATATTTTGTCAGGGCAGCAGAGAGCAGGGCGTGCAGAGAGCAGGGATGCAATGGAGCTGGAGCCGGAGAGTTGGAAAGGACATTTGCGACCTGGTCCCCAGCAGTCGCTTTTTGTGTTGATCGGCCAGCCAAGTCGGTTTGCAAGATTTCTTTAGTGAATTGCATCTCTGCCTACTTTGTATGCCGTTCCCCTCATTTGCATGCGCGGATCGGAATCAGATCGGCAGGAATCGGATCGGGTCGCAAACCGATCAGTACACGATTGGTTTGCTTAGTGAATCTAGTCCTAAGTGTTCATTAAATTGTAAGTTTAGGTGTGTTTTTCCAGCTATTAAGATTTCTTTTGAGAATACAAAAAGAAGTTTCACTGTTTATGCCACAGGTACTATTTTGGGGTACTCCTTTGTTTCAGTGGAATCAAATGTATCTTTTTGCCTTTTCTGGACTGATGACTAAGTAATACAAAGACTAGAGAATGCAAGATATGGCAAACAAAGAGATGTTTTTCTGTTATCCAATAGACACCTGTTTTTTAAATTTTGCTGTGAATGTTTTATCGGTGTTTTTATTGGTTAAAACCTAAAATCAGAAGTTCAAACTATGTTTAGGCTTGTCACCCCCAGCCTATTTAAAAATAAGATAAACCATTTAAACACTTCACTGTCAGATTATTCCAGGTAAGCTGATTAAAATACGAGTAGCACGGTCATCTGTCGGTAATTTTTTAAATATTGCTTGTAACACATTTATCTTGGTTGAGATGAAGTTCATCAATAAGGGCAAAATTTTGTTTTCAACCAAGATGGTATTCATGCTGTAAATATACTAACAAATTAATTTCTACACTGTAACCTAATTGACTAGAATCTTACAAGCTCTGGGTATCCTGAATAACCTTGAATCAGTAGAGCCCTACCTTAGTCCTTTTAGGAATAAAATTACAGAGAAAGTTGGATATAAGCCTAAAATCCAGATGGTAAAGAGAGAATTATATCATAGAATATATCTCCTTTCAGGTGGGTAGGGACTTGACACATGGCTGTTTTATTAATATTTAAAGCATCTATACAAGTAAATCCTGAACTTCTAGAAACCAGGAGAAGTGATAGCTAACATGTCCATCTAATTTGTGTGGTCACAAACGTAGTCCCTGTCTTAAAAAGAAAAGGTAAAACATAACGCTTGAGTCTAATAAAGCAATTTAGGTGTTAGCCTGAAAAAAAAACAAACTAAGAGATAAAAATGGCCCACAACAGCAGAATTTTAAGAAAAATGTTTTAACTATTTTAAAGATTTATCTTGTGTGATTACAAGCTGCTCTTAAGGAATTTAAAAATTCAAGTGAGCTTGTTTATGGTTATTTATAAATCTCCATAATCCTCGGGGTGAAGTGAATTTGTGGGGTTTGGGTTTTTGTAATTTTCAAAATGTTGAGCTTTTCTGTACTTTGTATAGATACCCTGTTTGGTGTTTTTGCTTAGCTCAATAAAATATATTTGAACATAAATCTCCATAATATGTTTTGCATTAATTTCTGTTCACTTACGTGTGTGAATATTGTACCAAATATGGTTCAGTTCTCTTAAATCTTGGCTAAACTATGGCAGTTTTTATTAAGTGGTAATTGCCAAAATCTTGCTGCAGCAGTCTTTGCCGGTGTAGTATTCAAATTTGTTTCACTTACAGGAGAATATAATAGTTCTTTGTGATCTAACCTTTTATGCAAGATTTTAAAACTAGTAGTCTTTCCCAGCAGAATTTTAAGTGAAATAAGAACAAGCTCACAGGTAGTCCTTTCACATTAGACACTGAACAGAGATCATGAAATATATAGTAAGCTGAAAAATCAGTTGAAAAATGCTCCAGCTGGTGAGTGTACACTTAAAAAAAACAACACTAAACTAATTAAAAATTAAATATACTCCTGAAATTAAGGATGTTTTGCATGAAGTGTTATCAAAAACTTAAGTTTTTATGTTTGTTTTTTCCCTGAACCCACTATTATTACAGCACTGCTTCCTGAACCTATTCTGGAGACCTCCACTGGTTTTGATAATGGATATACCGTATTTTCACTCATATACCGCGCACCCGTGTAAAACGCGCACATGGGTATAGCGCGCGGGAAACTGTAATTTATGTAAATACATTTTTAGATACCGCGCACACCCCTATACCGCGCATGCCGCCCCGACTCTCCCGTCGCTGCCCGACTCTCCTTTCGCCCACCACGACTCTCCTCTGGCCAGCCCGACTCTCCTTTAGCCCGCCCCGACTCTCCTCTGGCCGCCCCGATTCTCCTTTAGCCCGCTCCGACTCTCCTCTCCCCCTTGAAGTCCTGTCCCCACCCTGAAAGCCTGATGCCCCCCCCCCCCGACGTCCGATTCACCCCCCAGCAGGACCGCTCACACCCCCACCCCGAAGGACCGCTCGCACCCGCACCCCACCCCGAAGGACCGCTCGCACCCCCACAGCCTCCCCCCCCATCATGTAGAAGCTGCCTACCGTCGTCCTGCTGCTTCCTCTGCCGGTGGTCCTGCCCCTTCTCTTAGCCTTGCGTCTACGCTGCTTCCTCTTCCGGCGGTCCCGCCCTTTCTCTGACAGAGAAAGGGCAGGACCGCTGGAAGAGGTAGCAGCGAAGACGCAGGGCTAAGGGGCAGGACCGCCGGCAGAGGAAGCAGCAGGACGACGGTAGGCAGCTTCTACATGATGGGGGGGGAGACTGTGGGGGTGCGAGCGGTCCTTCGGGATGGGGGTGCGGGTGCATGTTCGAGCACGAGCGGTCCTTCGGGGTGAGGGTGCGAGCGGTCCTGCGGGGTGAATCGGACGTCGGGAGGGGGGAATTTGTAAAAAAAAAAAGGGGATAACGCGCTCACGAATATAACGCGCATGGTTATACTCGGTTTGTAAAAATCGTGTATAACGCACGCGTTATATGCGTGAAAATACGGTACACAAGATTGAAGTATGCCAGCCTCTTGTGCAGGCAAATTTATCTTCAGGCGTATTTGCCTCTTGTGCAGGCAAATTTATGTGCAGGTGTATTTATTGTAAATTGTCTTTGGGTGGTGGGGGAGGTTGAACTGGCTGACTGTTCATCCCCAGCATAGGAACCAACTTCAATTTGAGTGCTAAATTGAGAAGAAGTTACCCTTCCTTGAACTTGGTGAAGGAGTTTGCTTAATATTGAGTATGCTCAGCGCCCACTGTACAAGCAAAGCTAGTATCCATGCTCCCCAGGACAAATTGTGAAAGCCAGTCCTGACTCAGTCTTGTCAGGCAAATGATAACTTGTTGAACCTTGCCAGAAGACACATTGCATAATATCTTGAGTCACTAGTGACCATAGTGGCTACACAGCCTGAGATAAGTATCGGGGAGGACAGAACATAAGAACTGCCACTGCTGGGTCAGACTAGTGGTCCATCGTGCCCAGCAGTCTGCTCACGCGGTAGCCCCCAGGTCAAAGACCAGTGCCCAGTTTTCCTCTGCTGAGAACTCATGACAAACATGTCAGCAGAAAAGAAATGTGACTTTATTACTAAGTACTCTGTTTTAATGGGAGAAGAGCATCTTTTGGTGTATACAGTACTCATGTCTGAGCACTTATCTGATGGTCATGCTGATTCTAACTTGCACAATAGAACTCAAACTATAAGAGATAAACATTTTTCTGCTAGGTGGATTCATTCACAAGGATGCAGAGCTGCAGACAGACCAATAAAGGAAGAAAGAGCAAACATGGCTGGGGAGATAACTGCCAGCAAAGCACACCATAGCGGAAGCTTTAAAAAAAATTCTGGAGAAATCTTTTAACAGGGGAGGCAATTCAAATAGTTTTCTAAAAGCAGTTTATTTTTAAATGATTATCACTGGTCTTTTATAAGAAGAAATAGATCTGTGTGTTAATACAGCATAATAAGACACCAGAACATCTTATTTGATTTTATATTTTCCCTTCTCAGGGAAACTTAGCTTATTATCATGTGTATCGTTTCTATGTAGAAGTTAGCAGCTGGGCCTAAAAACAGTGCCCAGCTAGAAAACAGCAAACTGGTTTCATGCTTTTTGAATATGTTATTATGGTCTTTTCTGTACTTTAGGTGAACAAAGCGAACATAATGTTTATGAGGAAACTTGTTTGTAATGGTCCTGATGTTCATCCTGGAGCCAATTTTATTCAGCAAAGACACACCCAGATGAAAAGGTAATATACCGTGTTGCTTTGACGAGACAGTGTTCATTCTGTGTGCTGTGCTTTGCTGGCAGTTATCCTCGGCCATATTTGTTCTTTTCTCTTTACCCCTTTGTAGGTTTTATTTTTTTGAAGATGAGCAATTTATTGTAGTTGGACACATTTTCCAAGTAAAATCTTAGCTTTCTAGCCATATAAATGCACTTTTCCCAAAGTGAAAGTTGAACCTGTTTCTTCAGCAGTTGTTCTATGCTGCAGTAAGCTTTGATAAATCACGGACCTTTTTTTTTTTTTGTCTGTGTGTGTGTGTGTGGGGGGGGGGGGTAAATAAGATTTTCAGAATGAAAATCCTGTATAGCAATCTCAGACCTCCATGTGTTCCAGTTTTTGTACACAACAAAGGAGTCGTGAGGATGAGATGTCAATAATTCAGCCACAGGTGTAAAGTTCAAAGTTCACTTTATTGATAGTAGCACTGTGAGGACTTGAAGACTTGACACTGGCAGTGTTTCGGCATCTATGCCTTTGTCAAGAGTCTCAATGGCTGGTAGTTCTATCATAAATAGAGCATTCAATGCAGGTCATATTTAGAAGGAACAGGAAAATATCTGGTGTCCAAAGCGAAGAAGCTAAGGGTCACGAGTTTTTGTACACCATTTTGAAAAAAATTGCAAGAATTTGAGCAACTCTCTCAAGAAGATGAAGGTGAATTCTATTGGCTGATAGTTCAAGGCAAAACATAATGGATGCATATTTTACATTTTCATGTGATGCTTTTAAGATATCAAAACCTTTTATGGCTGTGCGTATGTGTCTTTTGGAAAGGCATACAATAAAGGCTCATTTATGTGCCTTATAAAGAAGGATGTCTCATTGGAAATAGCATCAAAAAAGCTGTGGATTTTCTAATGAACCAACATGTAGCGTTTCAGAGGCTGTTGTCTAGTGCTAGCTTTTAAGACTTGAGAGGCTTGGCTCAGATTCAAAGACCATAAGCAATAACTATTTAGGCAGCATCTCTTTCCTTCAGGTAGTGAGTTGTACTACTATACATACACAGCATTGTACATCAAAACACAGATGAGAGTGTCTCTGCTGATTTTTTTTTTTTAAGAATTCCAGAGGTGATCTGAGAAATTATAGACTAGAAAGTTTGATGTCGGTACTGGGCAAAATGGTAGATTATTATAAAGACAAAAGCATGGATTAATGAAACAGAGCCAACGTGGATTTAGTCAAGGGAAATCTTGCCTCACCAATCTACTACATTTCTTTGTAGTTTGTCTGTCTTGACTACATTGTAATCTCTTTGAGCAGGGACTGTCTCTTCTGTGTTTTGATGTACAGCGCTGTGTATGGCTAGTAGTACTTTAGAAATGATTAGTAGTAGTGGTGAAGGGATGGATGAAGTTGTGCCTTGTGATATTGTATATCTGGATTTTCTAAAGATATTTGACAGTGCCTCATGAAAGACTTCTGAGGAAATTAGAAAGTCATGGAATAGGAGGTAACGTCTTATTAAGGATTAAGAACTGGTTGAAAGATAGAATATAGAATGTAGGGTTAAATAATCAGTATTCTCAGTGGAGAAGGGTAAAGGGTGAGGCTCTCCAGTAGAGAATGACGGGGGGGGGAAAATTTTGTCCCTGTCCCTACGAGCTTGGTCCCCACAAATAGTCTGATCCCATCCACACAAGCCTTCAATAGTTAAGATTTTATATTTAACTTATTTATTAAAGTATAAAAAGAAACAATATTCTGTAAAATTGTCATTTTATAAACATAAATAATACAGAGCAAGGATCAACAAAACCCATATCTTCCCTCTCCTTCACAAATATCCCCTCCACTATCAAGAAAACTGAATAAGCCAAATTACTACAGAATGCTACACAGAAAATTCATGCTAAGAGAATACCACAGTCACACATGACAGGAATAATGTTAGGGGAGTACAACTAGGGCAACTGGTCAGAGAGAGCCCTAAGCCAACTGGAAGCTAATGAAGCATAGCCTGTGCTTTGGGGTCCCCAGTTATATCTAACACCAACTCTAGCAGGATACATATTTCAAATCTGATATATTCTAATCACAAAATTTATTTTTTTCTATCTTTTGTTGTCTCATCATTTTATTCTTCCAATTATGTTGGTCTCAGGCGCTGGTCTCTGTTTTCTTTTGTCTTCTCTTAACTCACTTGCCAGGGGCTCCTGACCATATGACATTTCTTCTTTCTCCATGCTCACCATCCATCTTCTATCTCCATGTATGTATTGTTCCCCATGTTCAGCATCTCCTTTCTCTGTCTCTTATATGTCCCTTTCTAGTATTGCCCCTGTGCCCATCTCCCTGCTTTCATCATCCTACCATTCTATGATCCCCTCTCCCTGTGTACAGTATCACTCTTCTATATCCCTATGTCCCCCATCCAGTATCTTCCTTCTGCGGTCTTATTCTCCCCCATGTCTAGCCATCTTCTCTCTGTGTCCATATACCACTGCCATGCAGCATTCCCCTTTTTGTCCCTATTTATGCTCGCATCCATGCCCACCATCTCACTCCCTCTTTTTGTATGTCTCTCTGTGTCCAACTTCTTCCCTCTTACTCCCTTACACCAATATTACACCAATACTACCCTTACACCAATACTCTCTCACTCTCTTTCCTCTCTCTCTCTGCTATGTTCAATATTTTACTCACTCTTCCTTCATCCCCTTGGTTCAGCTTTTCTCTTTCCCTTCCCTTCTCTCTCTTTCTCCCTGCAGGTCCTGCACCTTTCTCCCTTCCCTCTAGCCTCTTTCCCAAGGGTCCAACACTTCTCTCCCCTTCCTTCGGTGCCTAGGTGTGGGTCTGGCATCTCTCCCTTCCCTCCAGCTCTACTCCACCCACCACATGGGCACAGTACTCCATTCCCTTCCCTTCAGCTCCAGCCAGTCCAGCAGCCTAACTAACTTCTTCCCCCCAGCCCTGAAGGGAGCATAGGGACAGGGTCACAGAGGGGCAATGCTGGACAAGGTGGACAGGGATACACAGAAAAGATGAATACTTGGCACAAAGAAAGAAGAAATGTCAAAAGGACAGGAGCCCTTGAAAGAGAGTGGAAAAAAACCCCTGAGAAAATCAGAAGAGAAACACTTAAGACTAAAGCAAAGCTCAGACAACAAAAGTAGGAAAAATAATTTACTAATTGATTATTTATTAATATGTCAACTTTGGGAAATGTGCATCCTATCTTATCCTTCCCTCCCTTACCCCCCTTCTCTTACCCAGTCCTCACTAGTGCTGCCCGATTCAAGAAAAAAGATTTTGATTCAGCCTATTGAATCGATTTTTCGATTTTCCTGCCCAATTGTGGGTGTTTTTTTTGTTTGTTTGTTTGTTTTGTGGTTTTTTTTTTTTTTTTCCAAACATCCTGGTGGGTTTATTTTATAGCCTCTTTGTTCTCTCCTACACGCACTGGCACTGTGGTGTAAATAAAATAAAAACCACAGGAACTCATGGCAGCCATTTTTGATGACTGCTCTGCACGAGGCAGGAGCTTAGGAAGATCGCTCCTGCCTTACGTCACTGCTAGACCACCAAGTAAGGTCTGGGGAAGTCCAGGACGCAGTGATCCAGCGTTTTTAAACTAGGGGCAAAAAAATTGCGAATAACTGAATTTGCGGGTACTAAACCTGCGGATTTTGGAGGGAGAAGTGTATGTCTTATTATGATTGTACTGTTGTAAGCTGCTTGGGTATAAGCAGGTAAAATCTTTTAAATAAATATTAACCCAGCATATTGCTCTACAGTGGCCAGTTCTGGTCATCAATATCTTGATTGGTTGTGACAGAAAATTCTTAATGACACTTTGATCGGGTACATTCTATATATGATTTTGATTGTTCCCTATTAGATCTGGTCAATGTTCAAACTTGTTTTAATACTCATTGAGGTTGAGAATTTGCACAGCTCATTGTATTGTTATTTCTGTACTATGCTAACATTTCTGAATTGAAATAACGGATTGGACTTAAAAAATAAACCAAACCAAAAAACCCAAACATTCTCAATGAATTTGGTTTTTAAAACAGAAAATATCATGTATGCCTTTAGGATGGTGAAGCATTCATCAGTACATTGAAGTCGGGGTAAAATCCATATTGTTAAAGCGAGAAAGAATAAGCTTTGAATGTTTTTCTATGCTCTTGTTTTTTGTATGTATCTCCTATCAACTGAACTTTTGTGCACTTGATACAATCTGCTACCCTTATACAGGTTTTTGAAATATGGAAACCGTGAGAAGATTGCTCAGGAGCTTAAATATGGAGATGTAGTGGAAAGGCATCTTATAGACGGAGATATAGTGTTGTTCAATCGACAGCCATCTCTGCACAAACTCAGTATCATGGCTCACATAGTAAGTCCTATTTAGCATATTTCCTGAAACTAGTGCTACTGTTCTACTTTCAGAAGAACTTGTGATTTCTCTTCTCTCGTCACTTGTCATTGTGCCCTGCCTTCATGGAACTGTAGAAACTATTTGGCCTGTAACATTTTGGGGTGGCTGTCCTGAAAAACCACAGGTATGCATAGCTCTATAAAAGAATGTAAAATCTGTTTCATGAAGGGGAATAAAAAAAAAGTTTCTAGGGCTCTACTCTATATGGGCTCCTTTTGCTAAGGTGCGTTAGGGCATTAACGCGTGGAGTAATGAGCGCTACAATGCTGCAGGCACTAGACGCTAACGCCAGCATTGAGCTGGCGTTAGTTCTTGGCGCATAGTGCAGGATTAGCGCGCATGGCAATGCAGCTTGCGCTAAAAACACTAGCGCACCTTAGTAAAAGGAGCTTTATGTATTCTTCAGAAAAGGGGATAGTTTAAGGAAACAGCAGAGTAGGTTACAGCCTGTAAATAAATCACTTTTTCCTGTGTGCTGTAACATGTCTCTCTCTTGCAGGCCAGAGTGAAGCCCCATCGGACCTTCAGGTTTAATGAATGTGTCTGTACACCGTACAATGCAGACTTTGATGGAGATGAAATGAACCTTCATCTTCCTCAGACAGAGGAAGCCAAAGCAGAAGCACTTGTATTAATGGGGGTAAGTTGTTTATCCCAGGACAAGCAGGCATGATATTCTCACACATGGGTGACGTCATCTACGGAGCCCCAGCGCGGACAGCTTTTCAAGCAAACTTGCTAGAAGTTTCAAGTTTGCACACTGCACCACGCATGTGCTAGCCTTCTAGCCCCTAGAGGGCGCGTCTCCACCTCGTGGTCCTCAGTTCGTTTTCATCCGCGGAGCCAGAAGCCCTGTGGATTATCTGTGCTGATATTGCCTTCTGTCGCCGCGGCTGTGTTGCATTTTTGACGCGGTCGCTGCGTTTTTTGGTTTATTTCTTTGCTTTCTTTCTTTCTTTCTTCGAAAAAAAAAAAAAAAAAATTTTTGTTTTCCGCGCTCCGGGGGCTCCCGGTAGCCGTGGCCGAGGAACCTCGCTTGTTCCCGGCCTTGTTTTGGGCCCATGTCCCGGCCCGTAACGGGATTTAAGAAGTGTGGTAGGTGTGATCGACTTTTGTCCATCACAGATCCTCACAGGTGCTGCCTGAGGTGTTTGGGGCCCCATCACCCGACAGCATCGTGCCCTAAGTGTGCCACCTTCCAGAAACGGGCTCTTAACCGTCGAAAGGCCCGTATGGCTGATCTCTTTGCTGTTGATACCCCGGCGGGGAAGGCCTCGAGCTCGGCCTCGGCTTCGGCCCCGGCCTCGACCTCGGCCTCGACCTCGGACCCCTCGGTTCCCTCGAAGCTGGTCGCTTCGCAGAAGCAAGCCTCGGGTAAGTCTCCACTTCCTTCCTCAGCTACATCTGTCAGGAAGCCATCCTCGGGCTCTTCGTCGGCGGGACCGTCGGCCTCGACCCAGGCCAAGGGATCGAAGGGGGGCACCCCGAGGGAATACTCGAGACCGAGGTCGCCCTCTGCGGAGCGCCCCCAGGTATTGCCCCAGGGCCTTACTATCCCGGTATTCCAGGAGTTGCTTCGCGCTTTAATCTCCTCGGAGCTCTCCGGGGCCATTGAGACTTTGCAGCAGGCTTCGGCCTCGACTTCGGTCTCGGTGGCCCCGCAGTTGGCGACCTCGGCCTCGGGCACCGGCCTTTCAGCGGCCGAAGCTCCCTCGGCCTCGCCCTCGATGCTTCCCTCGGCTCCGACCTCGATGACACAGCCTGAGGTCAGTGTGCGACCTCGAGACAAGCAGCGCCGGGTACGCCGGATTTCCTCATCCTCCTCCCCGAGGTCTTCACGGGGGTCTTCACCCTCGAGCAAGCCCCGGCCGAAGCACCGCCTCAAAAAAGCCAAGCGGGCTCGAGCCTCGCCCCGAAGGAGTCGTCGCTCGACCCCGCCCGAGACCGAGGCACTGTGTGTCGAGGATCTTCGCCTCGACAACCCCAATCTGGTACGCACCCCGACACGGGAGGGTTCCCGTGCCTCCTCACCGAGGCGGAAGGGACGGACCTCCAGGCCCCGTACCCCGGGGGGTTCCCCGAGGGGGTCTCTTCGGCGGGCTGTCTCCCCGACCCCTTCGAGGTCACGGGATCGTGCTTCTTGGGGTTCGGGGTCTGGGGGGCAGTTTGGCTATTCTCGCCAGGCCTCTCCCTTTGACTCCGCTGAGAAGTCTCGGTCGCCCTCCCCACCGGCTCGGACTTCTTCTTTTTCGAAATTCGTCCACGACATGGCGAAGGCTTTAGGGGTGGACCTGGCGGCGGGGTCCATCTATACTAAGGAATTTTTGGAAGAGCAGGATTCCCCTGCCCCTCAGCGGGAATCCCCCCGCCTCCCGCTTAACAAGGTCCTCCTTCAAACCTTGCTGCGGAACCTTGAGGCCCCTCTTACAGTGGCGGTAGTGCCCACCAAGATGGAATCCAAGTATCGGACACTTCCCCCTAAGGGGTTTGAAAAAGGACAACTTTCCCATCAGTCACTCTTGGTTGAGTCGGCTCTTAAGCGCTCGCAGCCCTCGAGAGTCTCGGCTGCTGTCCCCCCGGGGAGAGAGGGACGGACCCTGGATAAATTTGGCCGTCGCCTGTACGCGAATTCCCAGATGGCCACAAGGGTCCTCAACTATGCTTTCGCCTACTCTTCCTATCTTAAGTCCATGGTCAAGGATCTGCCGGATTTTCAGGGGCTGATCCCGGAGTCACATAGGGAGAAATTCGCCTCTTTTGCGTCCAACCTATCCCAGCTCAGATTTTATCTGTTCCATGCGGTGTATGACGCCTTTGAGCTCGCCTCGAGGGTCTCGGCGTGTGCGGTTGCCATGCGCCGGCTGGCCTGGCTGCGGACCCTCGAGATGGACCCCAACCTACAGGAGCGATTAGCCAATCTACCCTGTGTCGGGTCCGAGTTGTTCGACGACTCCCTGGATGCGGCTACCAAGAAGCTGTCAGAACAGGAGCGCTCTTTGGCATCTCTCGTTCGCCCGAAGCCTAAGCAGTTGCCTCAGAGGCCATTCAAACAACCTCCTAGGCGGTATCCTCAAAAAACGACGCCGGCCTTTTCGAGACCTCCGCCTCGACGTCCACCCCAGGGGAGAGGGGGGCCCCCCAAGCCCGCTGCGCAGGGGACATCTAAGCCGGCACCGTCCTTTTGACGGGATGAGCGGCAGGGGGCTGGCCCCCGCCGCGTCGGCATCCAACCCCCTCCCCATCGGGGGTCGGCTCTCGGCTTTTGCCAGGGTGTGGTCAGGGATAACGTCGGACGCATGGGTGCTCCGGACCATCTCAGAGGGCTATTCATTAAACTTCTCAAGACAGCCTACCGACATGCCCCCCGGGGCGTGCCCGCCCAATCGGAGCCAGTTGGCCCTTCTCCGAGAGGAAGCCAGGGCCCTGTTGAGACTCCGGGCGGTCGAAGTGGTGCCTCTCGACCAGCAGGGCCAGGGATTTTATTCCCGTTACTTTTTGGTCCCGAAGAAGACCGGGGACTTACGTCCCATTTTGGACCTCCGGAAGCTCAACAAGTTCCTGGTCAGGGAGAAGTTCCGTATGTTATCGCTTCCGATTCTATATCCTCTGTTGGACGAGGGGGACTGGATGTGCTCCCTCGATTTGAAGGAAGCCTACACCCATGTTCCGGTGCATCCCGACTTTCGGAAGTTTTTAAGATTTCAGGTCGGAGACTTGCACCTACAATACCGTGTACTACCCTTCGGTCTGGCTTCGTCCCCTCGGGTATTCACGAAATGCATGGTGGTGATCGCGGCTGCTCTGCGTTCCCGGGGGTTGCAGGTCTTTCCCTATCTGGACGATTGGCTGATCAAGGCCCCGACAAGGGAAGGAGTTATTTCAGCGACCCAACAGACTATCACGCTTCTTCAGGGTCTCGGGTTCGAGGTGAACTTTCCCAAGTCTCACTTGCAGCCGACTCAATCCCTCCAGTTTATAGGGGCCGTGCTGGACACGGTTCTCCTCCGTGCCTTCCTTCCTTCTCCGCGACTGGAGGCCCTGCTTCGCCTGGGCCGGCGGGTTTCGCAACTGCAGGTAGTGTCGGCTCAACGCCTGATGGTGCTTTTGGGGCACATGGCGTCGACGGTCCAAGTGACTCCATTTGCTCGGTTGCACCTGAGGATTCCTCAGTGGACCTTGGCCTCGCAATGGCGTCAGGACCGCGACCCGCTGTCTCGGCGTTTGACTATGACTCCGTCTTTCAGACGCTCGCTCCGTTGGTGGACCAACTCTACCAATCTGTCCGGAGGTTTGCTCTTTCGCGTCCCTCCGCATTGCAAGGTCCTGACCACGGACTCTTCGGAGTATGCGTGGGGAGCTCATCTAGACGGTTTACGAACGCAAGGCCTATGGTCGGCCGCGGATCGTCGGTGTCACATCAACGTGTTGGAGCTTCGTGCCATTTATCTGGCCGCTCGGACCTTCGGTCACCTCCTGCACGATCGAGTGGTTCTCGTTCGGACAGACAACCAGGTGGCAATGTATTACGTCAACAAGCAAGGGGGGACGGGCTCTTGGCCTCTGTGCCAGGAAGCCCTGCGGCTTTGGACATGGGCCGTCTCTCAGAACGTTTTCTTGCGGGCGGTTTACATTCAAGGGGAGCTGAATTGTCTAGCAGACAAACTCAGTCGTCTCCTCCAGCCGCACGAGTGGTCGCTGAACTCCCGAGTCCTACGCGAAGTCTTCGACCGCTGGGGGACTCCTCAGGTGGATCTGTTTGCTTCGCCCGAGACTTGCAAACTACCCCTCTACTGTTCTCGGATGTACTCCCGGGACCGTCTCGAGGCCGATGCTTTTCTTCTCGACTGGGAGGGGAGGTTCCTTTATGCGTTCCCTCCTTTCCCTCTGATTTTGAGAACGTTGGTTCATCTGAAATCGACCAAAGCCACTATGATTCTCATTGCGCCTCGTTGGCCAAGACAACACTGGTTCTCCCTGCTTCTTCAACTCAGTGTCAGGGAGCCTCTGCTTCTGCCTGTCTTTCCCTCTCTGCTGTCTCAGAGTCGGGGTTCGCTGTTACATCCCAATCTTCAGTCGTTACATCTGACCGCTTGGTTCCTTTCCCCTTGACTTCGATTCCAGTTTCTCACTCAGTGCGGGAAATCTTAGAGGCCTCTCGCAAAGTCTCGACTAGGCTTTGCTATTCCCAGAAGTGGACCAGATTTTCTTCCTGGTGCTCCACCAACCACCTTGACCCGGGTTCTGTTCCAGTGTCTTCGGTGCTGGAATATCTGTTGCATCTGTCGAATTCTGGTCTGAAGACGACTTCCATTCGAGTGCATCTTAGTGCCATTGCTGCTTTCCATCAACATCTCGAGGGTCGTTCCCTCTCTCTGCATCCTCTGGTTTCTCGTTTCATGAGGGGTCTTGTGAATGTTCATCCTCCTCTCAAGCCTCCTCCTGTAGTATGGGATCTTAATGTGGTCTTGGCTCAACTGATGAAACCTCCTTTTGAGCCGATCGATAAAGCTCTCCTTAAGTTTCTTACTTGGAAAGTAGTCTTTTTGATTGCGCTCACGTCCGCTCGTCGGATTAGCGAGCTACAGGCTTTGGTTGCGGATCCTCCTTTCACTGTGTTTCATCATGACAAGGTGGTTCTTCGCACCCATCCCAAATTTTTGCCTAAGGTTGTGTCTGATTTCCACCTCAATCAGTCCATTGTTCTTCCGGTATTTTTTCCGAAGCCCCATTCTCATCCTGGTGAATCGGCGCTTCACACGCTTGACTGTAAGAGGGCGTTGGCTTTTTATCTCCAACGTACTAAGTCTCATCGGAAGGTTCCTCAATTGTTTTTGTCCTTTGATCCTAATCGGGTAGGACATCCGGTTTCCAAGCGTACCTTATCCAACTGGTTAGCTGCTTGTATCTCTTTTTGCTACGCTCAGGCTGGTCTCCCGCTCTCGGGTCGAGTCACGGGGCACAAGGTCAGGGCGATGGCAGCTTCGGTTGCTTTCCTCCGTTCTACCCCAATGGAGGATATATGTAAAGCTGCCACCTGGTCTTCGGTTCATACGTTCACCTCCCATTACTGTTTGGACTCATTGTCCAGGAGTGACGGCCGGTTTGGCCAGTCGGTGTTACGTAATCTGTTTTCCTAATTTGCCATCCTCCCTCCTACCCTCTTTCTGGTTGGCTTGGAGGTCACCCATGTGTGAGAATATCATGCCTGCTTGTCCTGGGATAAAGCACAGTTACTTACCGTAACAGGTGTTATCCAGGGACAGCAGGCATATATTCTCACAACCCGCCCACCTCCCCGGGGATGGCTTTCCTTTTCTAGTTATGGAACTGAGGACCACGAGGTGGAGACGCGCCCTCTAGGGGCTAGAAGGCTAGCACATGCGTGGTGCAGTGTGCAAACTTGAAACTTCTAGCAAGTTTGCTTGAAAAGCTGTCCGCGCTGGGGCTCCGTAGATGACGTCACCCATGTGTGAGAATATATGCCTGCTGTCCCTGGATAACACCTGTTACGGTAAGTAACTGTGCTATATCTGACATCCTGAGTACTGGGAAAACTTTTTCAGTGATTTCTAAATAATGGCATGGGAAGAGAGGTAGGAATTGTGGTGGTGATCCAAAAGTTCCTAGTTCAGCAATAGCATGTAGTAAATATGTATACATGCTAAGAAATTGTGGCCTGTTCTGTTTGAAATTTGTAAGTGTCCAAAAATATGTAGGTCATGGTGTAGAATGTAATGAAATTTCCAAGCTTTTTAGGAATTAAGTCTTTTTCTGCTCTTGTATGAGAATTTCCACATGGGCCTAGTTGATGTTTTCCAAGAAGCTCTCCAGTGCTTTGCTTCTGCAATTGCATTTTTTCCTTCATAGGTGGACATGTTTAATTTGGTCATTTTATGGTTAATGCTGTTAACAAAATTGTAAGTTTAATGTTACTCTACTTGCTGTGCGCTACTTTGAGTGAATCTATTCATAAAGGTGGTTAATAAATCCCATTAATTCTTAATTTCCTAATTATAAATGTTCAGCATATTAAAAATATTTTATCATCTATGTCGAATTGCATCCCTCCCTGTCTGGGAAATAATTTGTATTTATCCCAGGACAAGCAGGCATGATATTCTCACATGTGGGTGACGTCATCTACGGAGCCCCAGCGCGGACAGCTTTTCAAGCAAACTTGATTGAAGTTTCAAGTTTGCTACACTGCACCACGCATGTGCATGCCTTCTTGCCCACTAGAGGGCGCATCCTCACCTCGTGGTCCTCAGTTCAGTCTTTTCCGCAGAGCCAGAAGCCCTGTGGAAATTGTGCTCTTCTTGTTTAGCCTTCTGACACCGCGGCTGAGTGTTTCCCTCTCGGTCGCTGTGCTTACTTTGTTTTTTTTTATTTGATTGTGTATCGGTTTTCGTCGGAAAAAAAAAACAAAAAACTTTTATTTTTCTTCCGTTCGGCTCCGGGGGCTCCCGGGAGCCGCGGCCGCGGGACCTCGTTCGTTCCCGGCCGGGTTTCGTGTCCATGTCCCGTCCCTTGACGGGGTTTAAAAAGTGCACCCGGTGCGATCGTCTCCTTTCGATACACCGATCCTCACCGGTGGTGCTTACTTTGTCTGGGTCCTGAGCACCTGACCGACTCCTGTACTCGGTGCTCTACTTTTCAAACCAGCGCCCTCCGCCGCCGTCGCGCTCGTATGGCAGAGCTCTTTGCGGTGGACGCCGGGGCGGGGAAGGCCTCGACGTCGGCCTCGGCTTCGGCCCCGGCCTTGACCTCGGCCTCGTCTCCCTCGACCTCGCCCCGACAGCCCACGTCGTCGAAGCCGGTCTCCTCGACCCCGAAGTCGACGAAGGGTAAGTCCTCGCTTCCTTCTTCTCTTCCAGCCTCGAAGAAGCCATCCTCAGGCTCATCGACGGGGGTGGGTGGGTCGTCCTCGGCCCCGCCCCGAGCGTCGAAGTCGGGTGCCCCGCGGGAATACTCGAGACCGAGGTCGCCCTCGAGGGAGCACCCACCGACCCCGGATCTACCTGCCATGATGGCGGTGCCGGCCTTTCAGGACTTACTCCGTGCGCTCATTACCTCGGAGCTGTCCGGTGCCCTCGCGCACCTCCAGCCGCCTTTGGCGGCCCCGGCGTCGGCGGCCTCGGTCTCAGTACCCTCGACTTCGGCGGCTTCGGCCTCGGCCCCGGCCTTGCCCTCGACCTCGGCTGACCAGCCTGAGCGGAGCGTGCGGCCTCGGGACAAGGTGCGGAGGGTTCGGAGGATCTCCTCCTCGTCGAGATCCTCCCGGGGCTCCTCGCCCTCGGGTCGGCCTCGGGCGAAGCGTTGGTTGAGGAAGCCCAAACGTCAACGGGTTTCTCCTCGACGACGCGGTCGCTCCTCGCCGACCGGGGCCGAGACCCTTCGGGTCTCCGAGCTTCGCCTCGATAATCCGAGGCTTCTCCGTTCCTCCGAGGTTGAGTACTCGAGGGACTCTTCGCCGAGACGGAGGGGGCGTGCCTCGGTCCCCCACACCCCGGGGACCTCCCGAAGGGGTTCCTCGGGGCATGGCCGGTCCCCGACCCCGTCGAGGTCGCTTGGTGCAGCCTCTTGGGGTTCGGGTTCGGGCACGGGGAAGGAACCTCGTTATTCTCGGGAGGCTTCCCCTTCCTTCTTGGCGACGAGGGCTTCTCATTCTCCCTCGCCGCCTTCGAAGCCCTCCTCCTTTTCACGATTTGTGCTGGATATGGGGAGGGCTTTGGACCTTGACCTGGCGTCAGGGTCGCAATACGAAGGAATTTTTGGAGGAGCAGGATTTGCCCTCTCCTCCCAGAGAGACTCCCCTGCTGCCTCTTAACAAGGTTCTACACCAGACCTTCCTGAGGAACTTGGACTCCCCTCTTACAGTCACAGCAGTTCCATCTAAGATGGAGTCTAAGTACCGGACAGTCCCTTGTAAGGGCTTCGATAAAGCGCAGTTGTCTCACCAGTCGTTGCTGGTGGAGTCGGCGTTGAAGAAGTCCCAGCCTTCTCGGGTCTCGGCTGCGGTTCCCCCCGGGTGGGAGGGGCGGACCCTGGACAAGTTTGGTCGTCGCCTCTATTCCAACTCCATGATGGCTGCCAGGGTCCTTAATTACGCATTCACCTTCTCATCCTATTTAAGGCAGATGGTGAAGGCGTTGCCCAGGTATTATGGGGTCATGCCGGATTCCCATAAGGAGGATTTTGGAGCCTTTATGGCCAATTTATCTCAGCTGCGTCTCTACCTCTTTCACGCAGTTTACGATGCCTTTGAGTTGGCCTCTCGCGTATCCGCCTTTGCGGTGGCAATGCGCCGTCTCGCATGGCTTCGTACTTTGGATATGGACCCGAACTTGCAAGAACGTCTGGCCAATCTCCCCTGTGTTGGCTCCGAGTTGTTCGATGAGTCCTTGGAGGCGGCGACCAAACGCTTGTCCGAACATGAGCGCTCTATTGCCTCACTGGTCCGTCCTAAACCCCGGGCTCCGCCGCAGAAGCCGTTTAGACCTCCTCCGTGGCGGTACCCGCAGAAGTCGACGCCGGCCTTTTTGAGGCCTCCGCCCCGGTGTCCCCCGCAGCAGGGCAGAGCGTCCCAACCAAAGCCTCAGGCGCAAGAAGCGTCTAAACCCGCTCCGTCTTTTTGACGTGATGCGCGGTTGGGGGCGGGCCCCCTACGCACTGTCGAAGGACCCCCTTCCTATCGGGGGCCGATTGCAGGCCTTTCTTCCAGCCTGGGCCGAGATCACGTCGGACGCTTGGGTGCTCCGGATCATCTCCGAAGGTTACTCGCTAAACTTCTTAGCCAGTCCGCCGGAACGTCCGCCGGGGGCTTCTCTTGGCTGTCGAGACCAGCTTCCTCTTCTCCTGTCGGAAGCCAAGTCCTTGTTGAGCCTTCGGGCGGTGGAGTCTGTTCCCCCGAACCAAAGGGGACGGGAGTTTTACTCCCGGTACTTCTTGGTCCCGAAGAAGACAGGGGACTTACGCCCAATTCTGGACCTGCGAGGGCTCAACAAGTTTCTTGTCCGGGAGAAGTTCCGTATGTTGTCCCTCCCAGTCCTGTACCCTCTGTTAGACTCGGGGGACTGGATGTGCTCCCTGGACCTGAAGGAAGCATATACTCATGTTCCGGTGCATCCCGCCTTCCGCAAGTTCTTACGGTTCCAGGTGGGGGAGTTGCACCTCCAGTATCGCGTCCTTCCCTTCGGGCTGGCCTCGTCTCCTCGGGTCTTCACGAAGTGTATGGTAATGGTCGCGGCTGCCCTGAGATCTCAGGGGCTGCAGGTCTTCCCCTACCTGAACGATTGGCTGATCAAGGCTTCATCCCGGGAGGGGGTTATCTCAGCGACCCGACAGACTATCATTTTTCTTCAACGTCTGGGGTTCGAGGTAAATTTTCCCAAATCGCAGCTGTGCCCGGCTCAATCCCTTCAGTTTATCGGGGCCGTGCTGGACACGGTTCGCCTTCGGGCGTTCCTTCCCTCGTCGAGACTGGAGGCTCTGCTTCGCCTGGCCCGTCAGATTTTGCTGCAGCGCTCCGTATCTGCCCACAGGCTGATGATTCTACTCGGCCACATGGTTTCGACAGTTCATGTCACGCCGTTTGCCCGATTGCATCTGAGACTCCCTCAGTGGACCTTGGCCTCCCAGTGGCGTCAGGATCGAGACCCGCTCTCCCTTCCTGTAACGGTGACTCCTTCCTTGAGACGATCACTCAGTTGGTGGACCGACTCTTCCAATCTTTCCGGGGGTTTGCTCTTTCTCGTCCCTCCACATCGCAAGGTCCTGACCACGGACTCTTCGGAGTACGCGTGGGGAGCTCACCTCGACGGTCTGCGGACTCGAGCGCTATGGTCGGCGGAGGACCGTCTTTGTCACATCAATGTGTTGGAGCTTCGTGCCATTTTTCTGGCAGCTCGAGCGTTCGGTCATCTGCGCAATCAGGTGGTCCTGGTACGGACGGACAACCAAGTGGCAATGTATTATGTAAACAAGCAAGGGGGGACGGGCTCTTGGTCCCTATGCAGGGAAGCTTTGCGCCTTTGGGAATGGGCGACCTCCCAGAACATCTTCCTGCGGGCGGTTTACATTCAGGGAGAAAAGAATTGTCTGGCCGACAAGCTCAGTCGTCTTCTCCAGCCGCACGAGTGGTCGCTAAACTCCCGAGTCCTGCGCGAGGTCTTCCGCCGCTGGGGGACTCCTCAGGTGGATCTGTTTGCCTCCCCGGAGACTCGCAAACTGCCCCTCTATTGTTCACGGATTTACTCCCAGGACCGTCTCGAGGCAGACGCCTTCCTTCTCGACTGGGGAGGGAGATTCCTTTATGCGTTTCCTCCTTTTCCTCTGATCTTGAGGACATTGGTTCACCTCAAGTCATCCAGAGCCACTATGATTCTCGTTGGCCTCGTCAGCACTGGTTCTCCCTGCTCCTTCAACTCAGTGCCAGGGAGCCTCTACTTTTGCCTGTGTTTCCCTCTCTGCTGTCTCAGAGTCGGGGTTCGCTGTTGCATCCCAATCTTCAGTCATTACATCTGACGGCTTGGTTCCTTTCCCCCTGACTTCGGCGGTCAGGGAGGTGTTAGAAGCCTCGCGCAAGGCCTCGACTCGGCTTTGTTATTCCCAGAAGTGGACCAGATTTTCATCCTGGTGTACCTCGTACCATCTGGATCCGAGTTTGGTTCCGGTGTCCTCGGTTCTGGAATATTTGGTGCATTTGTCCAAGTCTGGGCTGAAGACTACTTCCATCCGGGTACATCTCAGTGCTATTGCTGCTTTCCATCGGCATCTAGAGGGACGTTCTCTCTCTCTTCATCCTCTGGTGGTTCGTTTCATGAGGGGTTTAGTTAACGTTAATCCTCCTCTGAAACCTCCTCCTGTGGTTTGGGATCTTAATGTGGTCTTGGCTCATCTGATGAAACCTCCTTTTGAGCCGATTGATAAGTCTCTTCTTAAGTTTCTCACTTGGAAGGTGGTCTTTTTACTTGCGCTCACGTCGGCTCGTCGGATTAGTGAGCTACAGGCTTTGGTTGCGGACCCGCCCTTTACTGTGCTCCATCATGACAAGGTGGTTCTTCGCACCCATCCTAAATTTCTACCTAAGGTTGTGTCTGATTTTCACCTCAATCAGTCTATTGTTCTTCCGGTGTTTTTCCCAAAGCCCCACTCTCATCCTGGAGAGGCGGCGCTTCACACGCTTGACTGTAAGAGGGCGTTGGCTTTCTATCTCCAACGTACCAAGTCTCATCGGAAGGTTCCTCAATTGTTTTTTGTCCTTTGATCCTAATCGGTTGGGACATCCTGTTTCCAAGCGCACCTTGTCCAACTGGTTGGCTGCTTGTATTTCTTTTTGCTATGCTCAGGCTGGACTCACGCTCCATGGTCGAGTCACGGGGCATAAGGTCAGGGCTATGGCAGCTTCTGTTGCTTTCCTCCAGTCTACTCCTGTGGAGGACATATGTAAAGCTGCCACTTGGTCTTCGGTTCATACGTTCACCTCCCACTACTGTCTGGACACTTTGTCCAGAAGCGACGGCCGGTTTGGCCAGTCGGTGTTACGTAACCTGTTTTCCTAAATTGCCATCCTCCCAATTGCCCTTTTTTGGTTGGCTTGGAGGTCACCCACATGTGAGAATATCATGCCTGCTTGTCCTGGGATAAAGCACAGTTACTTACCGTAACAGGTGTTATCCAGGGACAGCAGGCATATATTCTCACAACCCGCTCTCCTCCCCGGGGATGGCTTCTTTGCTGGTTATGGAACTGAGGACCACGAGGTGAGGATGCGCCCTCTAGTGGGCAAGAAGGCATGCACATGCGTGGTGCAGTGTAGCAAACTTGAAACTTCAATCAAGTTTGCTTGAAAAGCTGTCCGCGCTGGGGCTCCGTAGATGACGTCACCCACATGTGAGAATATATGCCTGCTGTCCCTGGATAACACCTGTTACGGTAAGTAACTGTGCTTTTTCTCTCATTAGTATCTCTGCTAAAGAATCCAAACTATCTACCATGTAAGAGAAGTCTGTTCAAAGTGCGCATAAAGGATGGCTTAATCAATGTATTCTGCATTTGCTTCAGGATGAGCCACAAAGCTGATGACCAAAATCTTCCCAAGGAATAACTCGGTCCTATAAGGAGAGGCTTTACTTTCTGAATGTGATCACAGTTTTGAGAAGCTGGCTTTGAAGCAGTTGATGGTCCAAGTGAAAACATCATGGTTATGCCTCTCTGAAGAAGCCCTTAGCTTCCTTGATGCTGCACTTTAAGGCATGGTCTCAGAGTAGGGCCAAATCTCAGTATTTTGTCCAAGTCTTAGCAAGGCTCCAAAGACTTGGCACCTAGAACCAAGGTTAGCAAGTGTCAAATGGGCATACCTTGAAGTTAATTCAGCTATTATTGAAGTGTCTCCACACTGGTCTATCTCAGCCATCCTAATGCCTTCAAGTTATTTTTTTAATAAAATACTCCACCTTGACCCCACTTGCTTTTTAGGAACCTAAATTTGCTCTAATGGTTAGATTCAGTTATAGCTGCTGTGGTCCAAGTTTGTTTCCTGGCTAGAAATGCTTCCCTTGAGTAGTAAAAGCAATAGGCTGAGATCCAAGAAAGCCATGTTTAAAAACCTAATGCTGCCATTGACATGCCTTGTGACCTTTGGCTAGTCACTGTATCTCTCATTGCCTAAGATACCAACTGTACCTACTACTAGGAGAAACCCAAAATGACTAGATCGCAAAACTCTTAAACTGCGTCTCAGAAATTAAAAAACTGGATGTCCATCAACAAATTACAGCTAAATGCCTCCAAAACAGAACTCCTTTGGATCTGCAAAGAACACTGCAACCACACCCATTCCTCACTACACTGGGACATATCTACCATAACTGAAAAGGACTAAGCATGCCGCCTAGGCATACTCCTTGACTACAACCTATCGCTTTCCAACTATATCTCTCAGGTGGTATCTTCCTCATTTTACTACCTGTGACAGCTCTGAAAAATAAGGAACTACTTTTCTGAGTCTGACATCATGCAACTACTCTATACCTTAGTCTTCTCCTGCATGGACTATGGCAATGCACTATTTAATGGTCTCTCAGCGAAGAACATACAACGTCTGCAGAAAAATAATGCAATTGGACTTCTAAAAAGCCTCCCATGTCCACGACCCTGTCTTGCAGGCCCTGTCATCAACTCACTGGCTACCCATAGCCAAACATCAAAGGCCTGATGCTAGCATTCAAATCCTTGCACAACATGGTGCCATGCTACATGACAACCAAGTTCCCTCCATACGTGCCAAACAGGCCCCTTTGCTCCAGGATGAAATGCGCTTCAAAAGGCTTCTTGGTCGTGCCCTTCAGCTGCATACTTCAAAATGACGTTCCTACTCCCACTTCATTCCAAGCCACTGGAATCAGCTGCCCCCACAGCTCAGATCCTTTGAAGGTTTCCTCAACTTTAGGAAAGCAATAAAACCATACCTCTTCACCTAACTCCCTGCTTACAGCCGATGGATTACAAAGAAATGTAGAAGGCGACAGAGGGTAGTGATCAATGGAAATCACTCTGAGGAAAGGGATGTTACCAGTGGTGTGCCTCAAGGTTCTGTTCTTGGGCCTGTTCTTTTTAACATTTTTATAAATGATATTGCTGAAGGGTTGTCGGGTAAGATTTGCCTCTTTGCGGATAATACCAAAATCTCCAATAAAGTAGACACGCTAGATAGTGTGAATTACATGAAGAAAGACCTGGCGAAGCTTGAAGAATGGTCTGAAATTTGGCAGCTAAAATTTAATGCTAAGAAATGCAAGGTCTTGCATTTGGGCTGCAAAAACCTGAGGGAACGGTACAGTTTAGGGGTTGAAAAACTTATGCGCATGACGGAAGAGCAGGACTTGGGAGTGATTGTATATGATGATCTTAAGGTGGCCAAACTGGTTGAAAAGGTGATGGCGAAAGCAAAAAGGATGCTAGTGTGCATAGGGAGAGGTATGTCCAGTAGGAAAAAGGAGGTATTGATGCTTCTGTATAAGACTCTGGTGAGATCTCATTTAGAATATTGTGTACAATTCTGGAGGCCGCACCTTCAAAAAGATATAAAAAGGATGGAGTCAGTCCAGAGGAAGGTTACTAAAATGGTGTGTGGTCTTCGTGATAAGGTGTATGGGGACAGACTTAAAGATCTCAATCTGTATACTTTGGAGGAAAGGCAGGAGAGGGGAGACATGATAGTTGTTTAAATACCTATATAATATAAATGTGCATGAGTCAAGTCTTTTTCATTTGAAAGGAAACACTGCAATGAGAGGGCATAGGATGAAGTTAAGAGGTGATAGGCTCCAGAGTAATCTGAGGAAATACTTTTTTTACAGAAAGGGTGGTAGATGCGTGGAACAGTCTCCCGGAAGAGGTGTTGGAAACAGTGTCTGAATTCAAGAGGACCTGGGATAGGCACATGGGATCTCTCGGAGAGAGAAAGAGATAATGGTTACTGTGGATGGGCAGACTAGATGGGCCATTTGGTCTTTATCTGCCATCATGTTTCTATGGTTCTATATTGGTACTAGATTCTCAGTATGTGTCACGTTAGGATATAAACTTGTATTGATAAATCTTGCACTGTAACTATAGCAAATTGTAACCTGTTCACTGTATATTATATATGTTAACCTGTTCTGAGCTCTTTGGGGAGAACGGGTTAGAAAACTAACCTAAATTGAGGATCAGGTAGCCGCTTTGCAGATGTCCATAATAGATGCAAAGTGGAAATGAGCTACAGCCTAGCCTGGGAATACATGAAGGAGAGAGTCTGCTAGCCAAGTGAAGTTTGTTCTCTTGGAAACTGGGACTTCTAGTCTTTTAACATCAAAAGCCACAAAGAGCTGGGAGGGATTATGAAAAAAAATAAGAAGATTATGGGAAGGCATAAAAGACTTCAAAGTTTGATATGCTGAGGAGAGACTGAAGATGCAACATCTCAGCTCCGCAGAAAATCTAGAACGGTTGGTTCTGCATGACAGTTGGGTGGAGAGGCACCTGCGTGCTTATGATATGGGCACTGTTGATATCGCCAAAATATGAGAATATTATGCCTGCTTGACCCAGGGATAATTTGGCTTTCCCTAAATTTACCTGATCCAATTTTATGGGTTTTGTCTCCAAAACTATCTTTTGGCAGCAAATTACAGAGCTTAATTGTGCATTGAGTGAAAAAAAAAAAAATAATCAGTTTGTTGCAAATTAGAGAATGACACGGTGGCAAAATTCATCACCGTTCCCGTCCCCGCGGATAACCGCGGGAAATAATCCCATGCCATTTTCTAGTGTCTATTTCAACCTCAGTCTTTCTACACCAGCATTCTTCACAGCAAAGCTTAAGGGTCAGTGGTTGTGGCTTTTCGTACTCCGATTCTTCTCTCTCTCCTTAAAGAATGACATGAAGATGGCTTCCCGCGGTTATCCGCGGGGATGGAAACGGTGATGAATTTGGTCACTGTGTCATTCTCTTTTGCAAATGTACTACTGAAATTCATTATGTATCCCCTAGTTTTTATTTATTTTTTTTTTTTTTAAGAATTTAAAAATCTGTATTTATCCATGTCTCTCCATTTTTATTTGGAGATCTACTGTATCTCATCTTCCCTCATCTGTTTTTTCTCCAAGCTGAACTCTAATCTCTTTAACCTGTTTCAAATGGGGAGGATTTCAACCTCCTTTTTATCATTTTTGCTTGCTCCTCTGTCTTTTCTAGTTCCACCATCTTACCTTGAGATGTGGAGACTAGACCTGCATACTAGAGAATGACGCAGGGACAAGTTTGTTTAAACTGTATAAACTGAAGAATTGTGTTAAAAAAGCAATAAGCAACACATTTTCACACCAGTCTTTTTGTGATCTCTAACAAGAAAAATGAATGGTTATAAAATGTTTTCTTTTTAATATTGTAGACCAAAGCAAACTTGGTAACACCAAGAAATGGGGAGCCTTTGATTGCTGCTATCCAGGATTTCCTTACAGGTATGTGCAAATTTCCTGATTCATCATTGACAGCTGAAGGTCCCTTTTGCTAAGTTGCATGAAATATCTAGCTCAAGTTTTGCCATGGTTGGTTTTTAAATGACTCTTTTAGTGGATTGCTGGGATTCCCAAGGAGACATGTTCCTAAGCGGAGAAGAATATGTTTAGATAGCTGCTGACTTGTCTACAGAGCCCTTTGGTTTGAATTAATTTGCTTTAAATATTTTCTCTGAACTTAGTTTTGTCGTATGCTTACTGAAGTGCTTTCTGCTACACCAGTGGTCTCAAACTCAAACCCTTTGCAGGGCCACATTTTGGATTTGTAGGTACTTGGAGGGCCTCAGAAAAAATAGTTAATGTTGTATTAAAGAAATGACAATTTTGCATGAGGTAAAACTCTTTATAGTTTATAAATCTTTCCTTTTGGCTAAGTCTTAATAATATTGTAATTTATAGCTAAAGAGACATACGATCAAGAAACTGTTTTATTTTACTTTTGTGATTATGATAAACATACCAAGAGCCTCAAAATAGTACCTGGTGGGCTGCATGTGGTCCCTGGGCCGTGAGTTTGAGACCACTGTGGTACACCAAGCATGATGTTTATAGAGGGATGTGAATGGCTGGCTTGGTCTTTGTCTATTTGTTTGTAGGTGGGGTGAACAACCAAAAATCTAGCCTGATCCTGTCAGAACTTGAGAAAAATAAATTAAGTGTAAAAATAAATCCTTTTCCTTTACCATGGAAACATCCCACTGCATTCAGTGAGAAAAATTCATCATACATTTTGCAAGTGTTTATATCCAGCATCTACCTGCTTTGAGTTGAAGTCACTTTTTGCTAATGTGAACTTTGGTTTGGCTTTTTTTCGAGAGAGACCAATTTCAGCATATTTTTTTTTAGTAGTTGGTTGATTTTTTTTTTTTTTTAATTTTCTGGTTTTCTTTTTGTAGGTGCTTATCTCCTCACACTTAAGGACACCTTTTTTGACAGAGCCAAGGCCTGTCAAATAATTGCCTCAATCTTGGTTGGCAAAGATGAGAAGATTAAAGTCCGTCTTCCACCCCCTGCAATACTGAAGGTGCATCATTTGTCTCTAGTACCATCATTTGAGACATTAAGAATAGATAATTGCTTTGTTGGGTAGAAATCCTTCTGGCTCCAAAGATGAATCATTTGAACCCTGGCAAGTTCTGCAGTTCTGATGCAGCTTCACTAATATATTGTCAGTGGAAAAAGACTGCTTTGAGAATGACCAGTTAAACAGCAAACTTTAAGCTTCTTTTGCTCTTTCAAGTTCACTATAAAATGAAATAAGGCTTAGTATTTCTGAAGATTCAGTTTTTTTTATGTTCTGCTCATCAAGGATATTTTGAAAATGGGTGCTCCATTCTGGTTTTGTAAGTGATGATGATGTTCATTGGTAGTAGAGAATGACACGGGGACAAATTTTTCCCCATCGCCATGGGAACTAATTTTACTGTCCCATCCCCGCGAGTTCTTTTCCTGTCCCTGCCCCATTCCTGCAAGTTCCATCCTCATCTGCACAAGCCTCAAACACTTTAAAATCATAAGTGTTCGAGGCTTGTGTGGTTAAGGCAGAGCTTATAGGAATGAGGCAGCGACAGTGACAAAGCTCACGGGAAGGGATGGGGAAATTGAGTTCCTGTGTCATTCTCTAATTAATAGCTCATTATGAGTTAAATCTACTGAAAGTGTGCGACCTTAATCCAGATGTGTATATTAATGTACAATAGATATTTAATTGTCCCCAAAGGATTTATTTGTTTTCACTTGAGGTAAGGGAGGATGAAGCGACTCAGATCTGATCTCTGACTTCCCTGGTTCTCAAAATGAAACATTACTAAGGATGATGGAATTTTTAAGTTTCAGCTAAAGAAATTTCATATAGCAAAATTCATGAATAAGCAAAGTGCCCTTCAGAATTTTGAACTAAACTATACAGGAAGAATGACATCAGGTACAACTTGAAAGCATGCTGTTATTGTATATAAATATTTATTCATAACACTTGATATACTGCCCTTTTAATACAGACTAATCAAAGCAGTTTACAAAAATGACTCTGGCTCAAGCAATGTCATAGTACTTAAAAATTGTATACTATAAAACCATAACGTATAAATAACATTTGAAACATTCAACAAGTACATTCCTGAAACATTCACATCACTATCTGTCCATGCACCATCTCAACTGCATAAGTCATTGAGAATGCTCTTGTGGAAAAAGGCTTTGAGGTCTTAAAGTTGTGCCCTAGGCCAGAGATATTTAAGAGAATTCCCCCCCCAAAAAAAATTCTCCTATTCTTTAGTGTTCCTCTAGACCGGCACAGACGGATGGGTTTATGTTCCTCTGCCAGCAGGTGAAACTCAAGAACATACTGAATTCTAACAGTACATGTGAGCTGTGCAGTAGAGAATGACATGGGGACAAATTTTTCCCCGTCCCCGCAGGAACTCATTTTCCCGTCCCATCCCCGCGAGTTCTTATCCTGCCCTGTTCTTGCAAGCTCTGTCCTCCTCTGCATAAACCTCAAACACTTTAAAATCATAAGTGTTCAAGGCTTGTGCGGTTAAGGCAGAGCTTACGGGAATGGGACAGGGACAGCAACAAAACTTGTGGGGACGGGAAATTGAGTTCCTACGGAGACAAATTTCTCCCCGTGTCATTCTCTACTGTGCAGTCACTTCTTGAATCAGTCTGTTCTCAGTTTCCAGCAGGTGGAGTGGTAAGCCTGTGCAGCCTTGTTCTATTTTTCTAGGCCTTTCCTTTGGAACTTTTGGAGAGGATAGGCAGGGGCTTTTTCTGATCTTTTGGCTTTGGTTGTCTGGACTGAGTTGGGCCTGTGGGGATCCTGTTCAACCTCGGGTGGCTGAGTCCCTCGCTCCATTCCCTTGCCTCACCAATTTTTATTTAGAGGTGCCTCAGCTGTACGCCTTGCCAGGGGGCAAAGACTACAGCTTGGAGAACCAATGAGGTCTACTCCTTTAAATCTTAAGTTTTTTAATTGGGAAAAAAATCCCCCTGAGGAAGAGCCATTAAGTTTTTATTTGTTCCGGTCTGAAGGGAAGATGTCATTAATTCATTTTTCTCCCTTCCAGCTTACCAGTGGTTGTATTGAGCCTGCCTCGGGGTTCACAATGAGCACTTCTTGGCTGAAGAAATACTCAATGTTCTTCCGCTGAGGTTTGAGCCTGTTCTTGACCGGGAGTCTGCTGACTGGTCCTTGGTGGATCAGGAGGCGGCTAAAATTGAACTCAGCACTTCTCATCTTTCTGATGCCGTGTATGATTTATTACGGGCATCTGACAAATCCATTGCCCTCGGAGGGGCCACGCATCGTAACCTGTGGCTTCGGGGTTGGCTTCTAAGTCTAAGCTCAGTAAATTTCCCTTTCAGGGTCTCTTCATTTTTGGGGAGGAGTTGGATAAGCTGGTTCAGGCCTTGAGTGACTCTAAGGTGCCTTGGCTTCCGGAGGACTGTCTTCACCAGGCTTTTCGGGGAGGTGCCAGCCATGGGCGTTCATGATTTTCATTGGTATCGTCCTGGCCGGAGCTTGGCTTCTTTCCCTTCTTGAGGCCGCTTCTTTTAGCATATGCAGTCCTTTTGGGGAGCTCTCCAGGGGGTCGTGACTCCACTGGTAGCTCCAACTCCACACGTTCAGCCCCATGACTTAGTTCGGGGCCTTCCCCTGGTTCTGGTAGGTGGCAGTTTGCGGGATTGACCGAGATCAAGACTGATCAGTGGGTCCTAGAGGTGAATCTGGACAGCTATGCTCTTGAGTTTTACTGGCCCTTACTAGACCATTTCCTCTCTTCTTGTCAGGCATCTTGGAAGAAGCGGACGTTTCATCAGATGCTGCAAAGGTTGTTGGACCTCAAAGTGGTGATCCTAGTGCCTCAGGAGATTCACATCGGCAGGTACTCCATTTATTTTGTGGTGCCCAAGAAAGAGGGTTCTTTTTGGCCCATTTGGGATCTGAAATGTTTCAACCGGGCACTCTGGGTTCCATCTATTCACATGGAAACCCTGAGGTCTGTGTTGTGATTTTCACTGAAACCAGTCTGGGGAGTCTTCCTTCTCGAGGCCTGGGTGCTGAAATTACAGTCGCAGATTTGTTCCCTATTGGTTTATCATTGCCCTCAGGTGCAGGACTTTCTGAAGGTCTTCGGGTCAATGGCAGCCTCCCTGGATGTGGTCAGGTGGGCTCGGGCTTGCATGTGTCCCCTTCAGTATGCTCTTCTTCGGCAATGGTCTCTGCAATGTCATGATCTGGACTCTCTGGTCCCTCTTCAGGGGTTGGTTTGTCACATCCTGAGCTGGTGGCTATAGTCTTCCAATCTGGTGCAGGGAGTGAGCCTGGATCAGCTCCAGTGGACAGTGCTTCTCACGAACTCTAATCTCCTCGGGTGGGGAGCACAGTGTCTCAGGCACACAGCTCAGGGCAGCTGGTCGCCGGTGGAGTCTTGCTGGGCGATCAGTGTTCTGAAGACCAGGGCCATTCAGTTGGTGTTAGTAGCTTTCCAGTCGTTGCTGGGTTCTCGCGAACAATGCCACAGTGGTGGCTTATGTCAATTGTCAGGGGGAACCAAGAGTCATCTGGTAGCGCAGGGGATGACTCTTCTCATGGGAGTGGGCAGAGGTTTACCTTCTAAATCTCTCTGCTTCCCACATAGTGGGAGTGGAGAATTTCTAGGCGGACTTCCTCAGTCAGCAAGTGCTGGATCCTGGTGAGTGGTGTCTAGGGCTGGAAGCCTTCAAATTGATTGTCCAGTTGTGGGGTCAGCCAATTATGGACATCATAGTGACAAGTGTCAACACCAAAGTGCTGAGGTTCTTCAGTCGGCGCAGAGATTACCAGTCCTTGTCATCTTTCCGTGGTCTATTGTGTGGATGACGATTTGGCCTTTTCTCCAGATGTGATTCGTTGTATGAGAGCGGCAAAATTGCTTCTGCCTCCAGTTCTTCCTTCGGTTCCGACCTGGGATCTCAATCTGGTTCTTTCAGTGCTCATTTGTCCTCCTTTTGAACCTCTTGGCTCCTGCACATTTAAGGACATTACTCTTAAGGCTGTGTTCCTGGTAACCATTACTTCCGCAAGACGCGTTTCTGAACTGCAGGCCTTTTCGTGTAGGCCTCCCTTCTAGGGAGCGGGTCATGCTGTGGCCGGTTCCCTCTTTTCTTCCCAAGGTCATTTTTCCCTTTCATGTCAACCAGTCCGTTGCCCTTCTGGTCTTGGGTAGTTGGGAGGACTCTTTGAAGCAGAGGAAGTCGTGCAAATTAGATGTCCGTAGCGTCCTTCGTGCTTACATTCAATGGACCCAGGAGTTCGTAAGTTGGATCGTCTACTTCTCGCTGGCCCTCGAAAGGCGGACGGTGCTTCTAAAGCTACAATTGTGCGCTGGATCAAGAAGAACGTCGCTTCGGCGTACCTTCTTCAGAAGAAACCTGTTCCGGATTTTCTCAAAGCTCATTCCACTCGGGGTCAGGCAGCCTCTTGGGCTGAGAGTTCTCTTCTCTTGTACCTCCGGTGGATATCTGTAAAGCTGTGGTTTGGTCTTCTCTCCAATCCCTTTTTTTCCACTATTGTGTGGACATGCAGGTGCATTGGGACATGATGTTTGGTTAGCGTGTTCTTATGGTGGCCCTTCAGGGGTCCCCACCATAATGGGTATTGCTTTGGTACATCCCATCTGTTCTGTGCCGGTCTGGAGGGAGAAATTAGGTTCTTACCCTGCTAATTTTCTTTCTTTTAGTTTCGCCAGATCAGCATAGACCCCACCCTGTCGTTTTATTCGGTGTTTTTGTTGAAGACCTTTATTAAAGGTTGCAAGAGCTGGTTGCTTGGTGTCAAAATAAATTAACTGGATCAGCAGAAAGTTTGGAAATATTGTGCTCCTGGGTCAAGAACTAATGGACTCAGAAACAAATTAAGTAATAACAGAAACAAGATGGCGCCTTGAGGGACTCCACTGGCAACCCTTGTGGTTTACAATCTTTAAAATTGTAATTGTGGTGAATGGTCTTTGACCAAAAAGACGGTTCACTGTCATTTCTTTCAGTGTTTCCGCTGTGCCATAGAATAATGCTTTATTGTCTTAGCGGCCTCATGTAAACTCAGATGTGATTTTACTGTGTGGTTGTGGAGGGCTCCTGATGCAGACCTATTGGCTGAACCCAGACCATATTGGACTCCCTTTGTTGGAGCTTGTTGCCATTCTGCTTGCTTCTGCGTTGGATTGACAGGGGTCCTTACTACCTAAGCTTGATGCTACAATACTTTGTGTTGGATTTACAAATAAAATTGTATTTTAACATTCCTGTCTTCTGTTTGGTCACCCATACCCCCCTCCCCCCCCCTTTATGTGCCTGTTTATGGGTGTGTGCCAGTTGTCTTGGCTTTTTGACTTTAAAATAATTCATCAGGTAATATTTCAGGTTGACAGTACTATTACCAATCCCATGATGAGAAATCAAATCTCTGCTTAGACGTGATAATGCACTTGCTGATCATAATTTTGTCCTCTCGTTTTCCAGCCTGTGACCTTGTGGACAGGAAAACAAGTTTTTAGTCTTATTCTGAAACCCAGTGATGACTGTCCTGTGATGGCCAACCTCCGTACCAAGGGCAAACAATACTGTGGCAAAGGAGAGGACCTGTGTCACAATGATTCTTGTGAGTGACTCTGGGCTTACTTACTTTCACCACTCATTTTATAGTGTCCCATGTTTTTGTGTAAATCAGTTCTTTGGCAATGCCGCAAAGGTTCAAGTGACTGCTATAATTACCTATAGAAAGAGCTTTCCTCCAATGCTATCTAAGTAGAAAAGCAGTGCTGTTATTTTTAGAACTGGACAAAGGGATGCATTTTAAATTCCTACTCAGAAGAAATGCTGCATAACAAATCTGCCATGCACTAGTATGGACTTCTTGATGGCATCGTTATTTGAAAACAAGTGTTAACTGTTGCCAGTCTATTGCATATTAATTGCTTTTCATCAGTTAACTACCAGTACTTTTCCTAATCTTTGTTCATAGGAGTTAAGCTTATTCTGCTGGATAGTTAGGTCTGTCAGGAATAATGTGTTTAAATTTTGTGCGTTATCAATATTTATGCATTTAAAAAAGGAGAAATTTGAAGGTTGTAGTTTTTTTGTTTTGAACAGCTAGCCATGTTTGTTTTTTTTGCATTAGCTCTGTCGGATGTGAAGGTAACCAAAACTTACTGATTGTGTATTATCTAGAGTTTTTTTTTCCTCTCCTGACTTTACTGGTTTTGTGGTTGCAGATGTTACAATCCAGAACAGTGAACTGGTTTGTGGAAGCATGGATAAAGGTACTCTGGGGTCAGGATCCAAAAATAATATCTTCTACATTTTGCTGAGAGACTGGGGACAAATAGATGCGGCTGATGCTATGTCCCGACTGGCCAGGCTTGCTCCGGTTTATCTCTGTAAGGATCTACAGCATGATTTCTCTATAAGAGGAAAAAAATTTTGGCCTGGATTCTCTAAACGGTGCCGGTAGGCACATAAGCTCAGTAATAAACGATGTTTAAATAATGTTTTTAACTGAGTTTCAAAGCACCTAAAAAATTGATGCCAAAATTGCGCCTCTATAGGCACTTTAGGCCGCCCAATGCCACTGTGGGCATGGCTAATACTGGAAGTGGCGTTAGGGTGGCCTAAAACGCCTATTGAGGTGTGATTCACATCAAAAATAGGCACCAGAAATGTAGGCCTGTAAAACCCTGGCCTACATTTCTGGTGCTTGCCTTTGCCAGAGGCGCAATTCTGTAACTGGCTCTGTCACATGATCAGTGACTGCTTGTAAAACGATTACCGATAATGGTCGGTTAGAGAATCTGGCCCTTTGTGTGCTTTTTGCTTACTCCCAGTGGATAAGGAGAAATTAGATTCTTGCCTGCTAATTTACTTTCTTTTAGCTTCTCCAGACCAGTATAGGATCTTACAAGTAGGTATATATCTCATCATGACCAGCAGGTGGAGACTGAGACAAAACTTTGGAACTGTACATATGTGACCCCCACTCCATATAATTACCTCAGTCTGCTGAATAGCCAAACAGAAGTAAGAACTATATACAGAAAAACAAACAAGACTCCGAACAGGAGTATCAACAAATAAAACTAGACATGCTGTTGGAAAATGCAAAGGAACAAATGCAAATAGCAAAGGTCCCCACAGCTCGCCAGCTATGCCAGCCAAGCCACAGCTGCTGTTCTTAATCTCCCCGGCCCTAGAAAAATACTAGAAACTGATCGAAAAATGAAAATCTGCACGCAATAAGGGTGGGGTCCAGGTCCTCATGCAGTAGTTAAAACTCCCTCAGACAACAAGTCCATAAGCAGGCGCCTGGATGAGGGAGGAGTAGGGGGAAATGAAAGTAATTAAGGGGTCAAAACATCATGGGGCATGGAACAAACCCCCGAGACCCCCTGGACACAAGTAGGATCCCCGGCCGCCAGAAAATATGCTTGACACAAAGCAAAAAGAAAATGGGGGAAAAAACCCTGGCAGCCCCATGGGACTCCCTGCCCCAGCAGGGGATCCTGCTGTAACCTGTCCCTGTTATTTGAATGTTAGAACGGCCGCAGAATGGAATGGTGTAAGCCAACAGTTGCAGCACTAGCCCTGTCCTGAAGAAGAAGGCGAAACGCGTTGGTGGGGAATAGTGCGGCCTCACAGTTGATATATATAAGATAAGTGCATTATCCATTAGTGAATTTTTGAAAATGGAATGCTTTAATAATAAGATGAAGTTTTTATAAGCAAAAAAGATGAAGAAAACAGGGAGAAGGCATCTGAGACAAAATACAAGATTGGAGGGGATAACTGAGGAAAAACGGCAAAAGATGTGCCAAAAATAGCCCCTCCAGGGCCTGTAGCAGCTGAGAAGACTGAACTGTCCCAGCCGCTAAAGCAGGCAAAAGCTGGCATCAGCTGAGAGAAAAAAAACAGCTGACAGGAAATCCCTAGCCGCACTGGCGGTGGCTGAGGAAATCCCTCCGTGGGCGGCAGGAAAAGACCGGGCTTCCCTGCAAAGCTCTGCCGGCTCACGAGGCACTAGCAGCAGGGGGGCCCTGGACACCGGCAACTGCTGCCGATGAGACCCGTCCACTGCACTGGCCCGAACAGCTGTTTTCAGGCCGGCTGCGAGTGCCTCGTGTCTGGACCAAATTGTGCACCTGTTTCCCTGAGAAATGCTTAATTGCTTCATACGCGACCTAGCTGAAAGAAAAGTGCCGGTTAGTTGAAAAATACAGTAATTTACAGCATATTTAAAGGGAAAGCAACCCTTCAGACTGGCACTGCCTCAAGATTTTTTTTTTCCACACAACAGACTCCACTGGCTCTCTAAACAATATGCCTTACTACCAGGGGGTAAGGCTTACTGTTGAGGCACCTCTAGAAAAAAGTTGGGGAGATGGTGGGGAGAGACCCCGCTCGAGACCCATCGGGTTTGACACCCCCGAGGTCGGACGGATCCCCTAACAGGGTCCACCCAAGCTCAATCCATCAATAAAAAAGGACAAAATCCCTAAACAAATTCCAACAGCCCTACCAAGGGAGATGGGTACAGCTCACCACACCAGCTGGATACTGAGAGAAGACTGAGGTAATTAGGGAGGGGTCACATGATACGTACAGTTCCAAAGTTTTGTTTCAGTCTCCACCTGCTGGTCATGATGAGATATATACCCGCTTGTAAGATCCTATACCGATCTGGAGAGTGCTAAAGAATAACAGAACATACACACAACATAACATAACAAGAATTCAAACTCGGAAACCAAAAACACAATTATAAAACTATAGAACAAATTTGCATAAATTAACAATATATTTAAAAGAAATACTTCAAACCATGTCAATTCTAAAATCTTTGGGCCAGCTTAAATACTTGTGTTAAAAAAAAAAAGTTTTGATTCCTTAGGAAAAATGACTTTCTTGAGAATTGACCATAATGTAAATATTTATTTCACTTTTATCTCTTTCTGTTGGTTTTCATCACCTTTCCACATTTTCTTTCTGTTGGTCATGCTCTACAATGGTGTCCCTTTAGAAAACACAACACTTTGAAGGATTGTTTTTTGTTTTTTTTTTTTGTAAATAATTTTTATTCTTTTTTAAATTCTTACATCAAGTGAAATACATGTATTACATTCAATTATGAAGAAACACTTGAAATTATCAATAAATGTTCTTACATTGTAAATTAAAGAAACCCTTTATCAAAATTTTATATCATATTATTATTACAATATTTTTCCCTTCCCTACCCCCTCTATATGTTCTATACATGTGTTATGATATCTGATCAGTAGAATAATTTGTCAATGGTCCCCATATTTTATTAAATTTTTTAATATAACCTTGTTGTAATGCTATTACTTTTTCCATTTTATATATATGACAAATTGAATTCCACCAGAAAGTGTAATTTAATTTAGTGTAATCTTTCCAATTCTGAGTAATTTGCTGAATGGCGACCCCTGTTAGAATTAATAAAAGTTTATTATTGTTAGCTGATATCGGACTCTGTGTTCTCATTGTTGTTCCAAATAATATTGTATCATATGATAGTCCAACATGATTTTCTAATAATTTATTAATTTGGGGCCAAATTAATTTCCAAAAGGAATTAATACAGGGACAAAAGAATAATAAATGATCTAATGTCCCCACTTCTATCTTACAATGCCAGCATCTATTAGATCTACTATTATCTAATTTCTGTAATCTTGTAGGGGTCCATAAAACTCTATGTAATAAAAACATCCATGTTTGACTCATAGATGCTGACCTTGTAGTATGTATTCTCCAGGACCAAAATTTTTGCCATTGAGATGCAGAAATTGTCTGTCCTATCTCAATACTCCAAATGTCCCTAAGTCCTGTTCTCTTTTTTTTGTTTGAAAATTCATATATAATCTTATACCATTTTGCAGCTTGGTGTCCTAGAAAATCTGCTTGAAAACAAAGGATTGGCAAACTATATTGATTATTAAGATTCTTCCATTCAGGGAACCCTTCCTGAATAGCCTGCTTCAATTGCATCCATTTAAAATATTGTGTTTTTTCTAATCCAAATTTTTGTTGCAATTGTGAAAAACTAAGCAGTGATCCATTTATTATTACATCTTTTAAAGTACGTATACCTGCTATTATCCATTGTTTCCATACTATTTTAAATCCACCAATTTTGATCCTGGAGTTTACCCAAATAGATTGAGTTAAAGATTTAGCCAATGGATTTGTTGATAAATTGCTTATAAATCTTAATGTTTTCCATGTATCTATTAGAATTCTATGATCTTTATAACTCCTGGGCATTGTTATACTAATGAAATGTTCTGGATGTAAAGGGAACATGAGGCGCCATTCTAAATATAACCAATCAGGTACATTTTCCATGAGATCTGGGAGGATCCAATACATACCCTGTCTTAAAATATAGGCTTGATGGTACCTATAGAAATTTGGAAAATTTACCCCTCCCTCCTTAATTGTTTTTTGTAATGATGCTAAAGCGATTCTGGGTCTTTTCCCAAACCAAACAAATTTTGTTAGTATACTGTTTAACTTTTTATAAAATGACCCCTGAAAAAATATTGGGATCATACTCATTTGATAACAAACCACAGGTAAAATCATCATTTTAATTGTTTGAACTCTTCCCCACCAAGAAAGATGTAAAGGATTCCATTGCTCGCACATTTCTGTTATTTTCTTTAATAAAAGTTTTTCATTCTCTTTTACTGTGTCATCAATTGTATTTTTTATAAGAATACCTAAATATTTTAGTCCTTCCTCTTTCCATTTAAATGAATATGAATCAAATAATCCTTTGGTACAATGGATATTAATTGGAAGAACTTCAGATTTTTCCCAATTGATTTTATATCCAGAAAACTTTCCAAACTTTTCTATTAAGTTAAGTAGATCTGGAATGGTGTCTTCTGGTTCTCTTAAATATAATAAAATATCATCTGCATACGCAGATAATTTAAATTCCCAATTAGAAAATGTGATTCCCTTTATTCCCTTAGTTTGATTTATTGCAATTAATAAGGGTTCCAGAACGATATCAAAAAGTAAGGGAGATAAAGGACAACCTTGTCTAACTCCCCTTAGCAAGTTAAATTTATCAGATAAGTTATTGTTTATATTTAATCTTGCTCCAGGGGAGCTATATAATGTTTGAATCATTTTAATAAAACCAGGTCCTACACCAAACCATTCTAGAGCTTGATACATAAACTTCCATTCTACTCTATCAAATGCTTTTTCTGCATCTAATGATATTAGAAAAGCTGGATCATTCAAATTTTTTGCTAAATTTAAAGAATGAAATGCTAATCTAGTGTTATGTGAAGAGTGTCTTTTAGCAACAAATCCTGTTTGATGTACATCAATGATAAAAGGAAGAGCTTTTGCTAGTCTTATAGCTAGCACTTTAGCAATTAATTTAGCATCTACATTCATCAAAGATATAGGCCTATAGTTTGTTATCAATGTCGGATCCCTGTTTGGTTTTGGCAAGACAATTATAACAGAATCAGCCATAGTTCCTGATATATTTCCATTATTCATTTGATATTGGTATAAATTTAATAGATAAGGTAATAAAGTATTTTGAAATGTTTTATAATATTCAACAGTATATCCATCTCCACCTGGAGCGGATCCAACTCTAAGAGCCTTCAATGCTGATTCTATTTCTTTTAAAGATATATGTTCTTCTAAGCTTCTTTTTATATGATCCGGAACATTTGGTCCAATAAATGACTTTAAAAACTCTAAACCATCTTGTTCTTTATTTTCATAAGTATTAGAAGTATATAAATCCTTATAAAAATCAAGAAATTGTTTTATAATTTCTTCAATGTTGGTGTGTGTATTGCCCTGCTTATCTTTAATTGCAATTATTTTAGTTTTTCTTTTTTTTGCTTTAATAAAATTTGCTAACAATCTTCCAGCCTTATTTGAATTTCCATAATACTGTACTTGTCTATAGAACATATCTTTTCTTACAAATTGAGAAGAAATCTCATTATATTTAACTTTTGTTTTTAATAATTTCTGTAATGTATCATGTTCCCATTTTATAATTAATTTATGTTCTAGTAATTTAATTTCTTGCTCCAATTCTATAAATTGTTTTTTAAGTTGTTTTTTCTTATATGCGGAATATGATATAATATTTCCTCTCATTGTTGCTTTATAAGCATCCCATAAAATTTCAATATTTATGTTGTCTGAATTATTAATTTGAAAAAATTCATCCATTTTTACTTTAATATCTTCTATAAAGTTCATGTCTGCAAGCAAAGCATTATCAAATCTCCAAATTGGTTTAGAAAAAACTGATATATCATCCTGCAGATCAACCCACACACCAGCATGATCTGAAATAATTATAGGATCAATAATTGCTTTTATCACTCTTTGTGCAATATTATTAGAAACAAATATATAATCAATTCTTGAAAAGGATTTATGGACCTGAGAACAAAAAGAATATTCCTGATCATTAAAATGAAGGATACGCCATATATCAACTAAATCACAAGATTGTATCAAATTGTCTAATCCTAATGATTTCATAATTTTACTTGGTTTTTTATCCAAAATAGGATCCATTACAGCATTGAAATCTCCAGCTACTATTAAATTAGAAGCAGCCAGTGGTAGTAATATCTGTTGAATATTTTTGAAAAACTCCATTTGATTTGAATTAGGAGCATATAAATTAAATAAATCCAGGGTTGTATTTCTCAGATTCATTTTAATATGTACCCATCTTCCTAGTGGATCAAATTTTATTAATTTGAAATCTGCTATGAATTTCTTATTTATGAGAATAGCTACTCCCGCTTTTTTACCAATAGCAGGTGCAAAAAAACATTTGGACACCCAACCCCCTATTAGTTTATTAGATTCAAGTCCTGTCAGATGGGTCTCTTGTATGAAATATATGTCAGCGTTTTGCTTATGAAGAAAATTCAGTATTCTCTTTCTTTTGATTGGATGGTTAAGACCATTGACATTAAGAGAATAAATTTTAAGAGCCATCTAAATTAATAAGTAATGTTTGAATTAGAACTCTATAATAAAAGTTTAGATCAGACATCCACACATGTTTAATATTTATTCCTTTTCTTATTATCAATTCCTTACTTATATCTAATTCCATTCCCCTTTTCCCATCGCCCCTCCCATCCCTCCCCAATTAACAAAAGTTGTGTACACTTGGCCTCACGCATATCAAGATCAGCAATAACACACTCCAAGAAGACCTTAAAACTTTCAATATTCAATTTAAGTCATCTGAATATTAAAATTATATTAAAATGTAAGTAATAATTCATATATTTTAGTAATCATGAATTAACTAAATAAATTTCATATATATTTCTTAATATATCAAAATTTTTATATTCAATATTATTAAATCTTTAATATCTTTTTATTATTATATATATATTTCTTTTTTTTTTTTTTTCCTCTGTTAAATATAAATTGTTTATTGTAAAAACAAATAAATATATATTGTTTATCTTTACTTGCAGCTTTGTCTCTGGTTTTACAGCCTTTTTAATGTGTTTCTTTGCATCCAGTAGTGCAAGCCGATGGTTAGAGTCCAAGCAAAGATCTTTGATTTATGCCTCAATTGAATCTGCGACCAAAATAAGGATTGTTAAGACAGATCTATGAATGCAACATTCCATATGACAACTTGCCTAAAGAGTTTAAAAAAAAAAAAAAAATGAATTCAGAATTTAATTACAGCTTACCTAACTAATAGATTTTTATTTACCATCATTATCAATAGCTTGAGATGGTTTACAAAATACAAACAGAACCAGAAACAGCTAGCCAATATCAAAACCACCATAAGAATAGAATTCCTATGAGCGTCGGAGCAGTTACTGCCACTGCGTGCGCTAAAATCCACACTATGCGTTAGTAAAGGAGGGGGAGAGTGTTTGCTTTTAATAGCTGCTGTTCATTAAACAGCCAAATTTGTATTTCTTTTCAACTGAATTCAAACATTCCTAAAATTTTACTCCAGTCTAATTTCTACATGTAGTGAATTCCACAGACCAGGAGCCAGTGAAGTTAATCGATTTCTTTTGAGAAAACAATCTTCTCTGGTACACATTACATTTCCTAGATACTCATACTGGAAGGATAGCATTCTCTGATATAGAAAAACAGGTTGCTTACTTGAGAATATTTGAAATTGATTTCATTGGGTTTTATTCTAGCTAATCGTGGATTCTCAATTGGAATTGGAGATGTAACCCCGGGCCAGGGGCTACTGAAGGCCAAGCATGACCTTCTGGAAGCCGGTTACAGGAAATGTGATGAGTATATAGAAGCTCTGAACACTGGCAAATTGCAGCAACAGCCTGGCTGCACTGCTGAGGAGACATTGGAGGTAAATGTTCTCTTGTGATAGCCTGTCAATTTTAAGAGTGTTTTGCCAAGCAATATTGCCTATTGGGGAGGTTCGGTCCATCCATATGCATAGGTTGTGTGTGTTTGCACAACTTTATGAATAATGCAGTACAGGAGGAAGCGTGGAATAGTCAAATGTAGCCTGTAGTCTCCAGAAACTTTCCACTCTCCTCCACTTACCCATCCAAATCCCATACAACACTCATATGCATTCTTCCCATGTCATTCCATCCATTGACATGTACCTACATTCTATATAGAAACAACCACTCACAGGCATCATATCTATCTGTTCCATCCTTTGAATTCTAACCTGTCAGTTATTCTGAAACCATCAGTTACAGAATAGACCCCATATTCTTCCCCCACTCATTTAGCTACCACTAGTATTTGTGAGCTATATGTTAATATGTGTTCCCCCCTTAGTATTCTCCTTTCTTTGAGTCTGTGCATGGAGGAAGGGAAACACCACCATTGTGTCATACTGTAAGTGTGCACTTATTTCATTTTTTTGTGTGTATTATAATTTTCATTAAAGATGTGTTTTGTTTTTTTTAGAAGAAAAACAGATCTACATCAAGAATGATAAACACATAAGTCATCTAATGAGAGTTACAGCTCTCAAAAAACTTTTTCCAAGTCTCAACCTTTATTTCCCCTATACCCCGAAGTCTGCAAAAATGCCAGAGCACTTTGTCCTCACTCAACAAAAGCCCACCCCATTCCTCATTGACATCCCCCTCAACTAATGAAGTGTGCACTTGTTTCTCTTATCACCGACCCCTATCTGTTCTACTTTTTTATTAAATTAAAGGACTTTTTCAGCATTGATGAATTTAATATTAGTAGATAATAAAGAATGGAGAGAGCTTTGGAACATTAACTTGAAGAGTGAATGTTTGACCACTTGGTATTGCTCTTAACTTTTGTTCCTCACTGAAACATTTTATTGTTTATAGCTTCTGTTAAAATGTGGTTCCATTTTGTATATAAAAAAGATGGAGTGACCTCTTCTGGCACTTTCGTGTTCAAAAAGTTTCATTAAGATGGATTTGAACTTTAAAAAGCCATATTTATGTCATAGATAACCTTTACTTCTATAATTCAGTGTGCTAAAATAACATAAGTTGGCTTTGAATCATGACAAATTCTGAATATTTTGCTATTTACTTTTATGGTGGAGTTGAAATATTTTTTTAATATTCTTATCGACTGTTGCTCTAATACAGGTTTTGTGGGTCATTTAATAGAAACTGCCATTTTTCTCACCCCCACCTTTTTTTTTTTTTTTTTTTTTTCTTTTCTTGTCTGTTGTTTTGCCTCTGTAGTCAAGTCTGAGTTGTGCACCAGTAGATCAAATTATTTTTTCCAGGGTAAAGGGTGCCTCAGGTTAGCTGGGACCATTTTGAAATTCAGTGCCCACAGGGCACAGACCTCTGAAGATCTTCAATCTTCCAGCTTAGGGTAAGGAAAGCTGCAGGAGAAAGCCAGAGTTAGGGACAAGATTAATTTGATATGATTCAGAATTTTATATGGGTGTAATACTCCAAAGAAGTGGAGTTCTGCTTGGGGAAGGGAGGCTTTATTATAGGGCAACACACTTGGAATATTCTCCATTTCAGATTGCCATCCAGGGATGGGGAAAAAAAGTTTGCCTATGCTTTCAGGGCAAATTAACTATTTCTCAAGACCTGTATTTAACTTTAATTTTTATGGCCTGGATTGTGAGATTTATTTATTTAAAATTTTTTTATACCATTTAAAACTAAATGATTTACATTGTGATTCTTGTTAAAACCATTTTAATATTAATGAACTACTTTACATTTGATGCAGCAAAGTAATAGCCCCAAATCCAGGTGATTTTGGTAATACTCAAATAAGCTTTAACATGATATCAGTAATGCTTTTTTTGATGCATATTGCTTCATCAAATTATATGTTTAACATGCTTAACAAAAAGAACATGTAAATGTAGTAGCTCTGTGGTATCTTTATTATAAAACCTTATACTCTTGTGTTGCATGTAGGCCTTAATCTTAAAGGAGCTGTCTGTGATCAGAGACCATGCAGGCAGTGCCTGTCTCAGAGAACTAGACAAGAGCAACAGTCCTCTTATTATGGCACTTTGTGGCTCCAAAGGTAAGTAGTGGTTCAGTTGAGGGTGATGTTAAAACAGTTCAGAATCTAATCATACAAAATAACCAGGCCTTACAATTATTACAAAAAGTCAGTACGGACTAATGAACAGGCCCTTTTTCTAGGCACTGTTAATCTAACATCAGCGGTTATTTCCAGAAAAAAAATTAACTCTGGGGGATGCAAAGATAGGACTGGAAAGTATCCTAAAAATTTATTTATTTGCAGGAATTTGTGTGGTTTATAGATCAAAATTATTGTTCAGGACATAATTTTTAGTCAGTCTTGTCTAGGTTTGTAAAGATTACCATAAAAAGAGAGAATTACACAACAGTGTTTTCCAGTAAAAATTTGACTTAAGACACAAAAGGAAAAATAGACATTTTTATAATTGCTAAACTCTTTGTTTTGCAAAATTGAGTACATTAGCCCAGATAAAAAGCCATGTCTTGATACCTATGTTAAAGTTTTGATAAGTTTTTTTCTGTACAGATGTCCAAGGGAAATGCATTCCAAAATATGGGGGCTTAGTTTAGATTAGTGAGAGGATAGAAACATAGAAATAGACGGCAGATAAGGGCCACGGCCCATCTAGTCTGCCCACCCTAATGACCCTCCCCTACCTTTCTCTGTGAATAGATCCCACATGTCTATCCCATTTGGCCTTAAAATCAGGCACGCTGCTGGCCTCAATCACCTGTAGTGGAAGACTGTTCCAGCAATCAACCACTCTTTCAGTGAAAAAGAATTTCCTGGTGTCACCTCGCAGTTTCCCGCCCCTGATTTTCTACGGATGCCCTCTTATTGTTGTGGGACCCTTGAAAAAGAAGATATCTTCCTCCGCCTCGATGCGGCCCGTAAGATACTTGAACGTCTCGATCATGTCTCCCCTCTCTCTGCGCTCCTCGAGCGAGTATAGCTGTAATTTGTCAAGCCGTTCTTCATATGGAAGATCCTTGAGTCCCGAGACCATCCGGGTGGCCATTCTCTGCACTGACTCCAGTCTCAGCACATCCTTGCGATAATGTGGCCTCCAAAATTGCACACAGTATTCCAGGTGGGGCCTCACCATGGATGGTTAAGAGGTTTCTCTAAGATATGAGGGGAAAAAGAGAGGGTATAAGGGATGAGATCAAAACGCAAGTATGCTGGAGTCTCTGTGTAACGAGCAGAATTTAATGAAACTCTGTATCAGAAGCCAATGGATTTTTTAAATAGTAAAGACAACTAATGCTATACAATGCCAAAAGGTATGATCATCTGGATGGCTATATTTTGAATACGCTGTGGATGCTTAATTCAATATTGTTGCTGTTTGCCATGAACTTGTGTTTGAGTCTAGTGACTTAGTGAACATCATCAAGTTTTCATGGCAGAATACAGAAGTAGATTGCCTTTTCATCTGATCCAAATGACATGCCTGCATTTTAACATTGCATTGACTCTGATCTAAATGACTAGCCCTTATTTTGGCACTCATTACTACTTCCTGGGAAACCTCATGGCTGAAATATTGTGTGTTGGATTGGCTACATACGTCAGGGCTCAAGGAGCATACCAGCTTTCGCTCCTTGGCATATCGTCTTTATGAACTTTTAACATCAGATCCTATTGTCTGACTGGAATTTACTTTATTTCATTTATTTTATTTTTATTTATTGTTTCCTCAGGTACTTTAGCTAGATTGTGAGCCTTCGGGACAGCTAGGGAAATCCAAAGTACCATTTTTATTTATTTTTATTATAATGTATCTTTAATCTATCTTCATTGTAAACCGCTTTGAACCTCACAGTATAGCGGTATATTAGAAATCAAATCAAAATTCTGCGCAGTATAAATTCAGTGTTATCACTGTTGTCGCATCAGACATGATCCTCCATCTCCAACACTGCCCATCTGCTGCTGCCTAGATGGGTGGTACATCATTAGTCCGATATCTCCGCTGAAACCTTGGGAGACTGCTGGTAGTGAAACTACCAACGGCATAGCTTTCAACTTCTCAGATGCGTGCAAGCCATAGTGGCATGACAAATCCATGTACCATGACTGGAGTCTTAATGGGGTATTTGGAATTATTAATGAGGCTGAATACAAAGGGGTTCCATTAAGGTCAGTATTTTGTGTTAGACCACGTAAAAAAAAAAATTGGGAGCCAGTAATAATGAATTGAGAAGAGTAATACAAGTAGTTGATTTGTTGTGTATATGCCAGAATCCTGATGGACAAACATATTGTAGTTTGAAAAGAGCAGAGCTGAGGTTGGCGTAGATTTATATAATAGTTGAGTCAAGAAATGATTAGAGAAGAGTCAAGCAGGCAGATTCATCAAGGTAACTACTGAAGGGATATAGTTTTCCAGTTTTGTTTCCAGAAACTGAGTTGCAAGGAAAGGGGAAAAACACACTTCTGCTGGGACACCTGTAGAATACTCCTGAGGTATTTGTACTGCAGATTACCAGTCTGTTTAGAAATTTGGACAGGTGGTTCTTTTCAGTGAACACTGAAAAGGAGGCATGGTCTTGTAAACATCAATTTTCAGATTGAAAAGGGAGGCCATTACTTTAGCATTAGTAAAGATAAGCCTTAGCGTTTTGGATTGATTCATAGTAATCTCTCTCCAGTGTACACCCTTGAGTTTACTGTAGACATTCAGTGATATATTGCACAATTAGTGGCTATTTGGCAAATAAAGTACAACTGAATAGAATATCCTTGCTGATTGATGTGAAAATATATGAGAAGGCAGAGCTTTTCATGATCCTGATTATTCGCCTCTGTAAGAATTATCCTAAGTAATTATATACCTATCATATAGTATCAGATATTCAATATTAATGACACTTTTAAGATCCTTATCAGTGCAATCTGTCCCTGTTAAAGTAAATATAGTAATGAGTAGGTCAGGGACTGCCCTATAACAATACCCATATGAGGTTGTTGTTGTATAGTGATCCACAGTTTTCCACAACTCCTAAAGAGATTATGTAGTAAGGAGAGCATGCAGTTTTCTACTCTCCCTCTGCAATTTTCTTATAAAAACAAGATTTGTGCATTAAATCTGTGGATTTCTTTTAAAGGAACAGGAAGGGATTAGGGAGTTTATGCCTCTGACTTTTTTTCTAACCACCATTTTAGGGAGAAAAAAAACACGCTACATCTTGGTGACTTTTGAATTGGGAGTCATTAGTTTTATAAGGGAGTGGGAGTGACAGAAGGTCAACCATTACTGTCCAACAGCAGATTTGAGCCTTCTAATTACTTATCTGAGTTATGATTAAAACTATATCTGAAGCTTATCACAGTTCATAGTTTATCATTGTGGGCTCAATTATTACAGCTGATAGTGATGGACATGCATAATTTTTAGTTTAAGTCTAGGCAGCTACTTTGAGAGAGATTCATTCAGGAAAAGATGTGAAGTACAGAGTGAAGTAATGGCATTTGATTCTGTACTTTATGGCTCACTGAATGAACCTCTAACTAATCCACAGTCTTACACAATCCTTTAGAGGTAGATCTCCCAGGGAAGCAAGAAGGTATTTCAGGTAGATGGCAGCACAGCTTCAAAAATGACAGGCAGAGAATATTTGAGACCCAGGCTCTAATTGCATCTTCTATCAGTGTGAGACACTGAGCTGGTACAGGATGCTGAGGATGGGGGCCTTATAGGGCGTAGAAGGAATAGTTGAGAGAAGGGAGCTGAACCCTCAGATACTATTTCAAGAAGAACCTTTGAGGCAGTAACAAAATCTTTCCTTTATCTTGGAGGTGATTTTGACAAATTCCTCAAGCTGGTCTTGGATGCAGATCTATCTTTCTGTGACAGGCAAAATAATCCTTGGTGTTAAATTCAGACAGTATTTTTCTAGGCATTTAAACTAGGGAGTGGGGGTGACAATAGGAAACAGGGGTGTTCAGGAAGTTGCCCCCAACGAAAGCAATAGGGTGACAGTGGAGGGCTGATAAATTTAATATAAAAAAGCATCTAAGCAATTCATTAGCAATAAATGGAAAGCAGTGAGCACAAATGCTCACAATTTAAGTAAATGGTCCAGAATTTGCAAACCCTGATGTTTGAGGCATATTGGATATTATTGTTATCAGAGAGACATAATTTAATGATTCCCATACATGAGATGCAATCATACTCTGCTATAATCTTTTAAGGAGGGTTAGAGCAGGCTGAAGAGGTAGAGTGGCACTTTATATGAAAAACAGTATTAAAGTTACTGAAATGTAGGGAACCTGGGGAAATGGATTGGAGGCTTCTTAACTTAGGGCCTCCCTGTTGGAGACTTCTTCACTCAAGGCCTCTCTATTTTCTTCTGCCAGAGCGCTTTTAGCTTTCTGCCTGAGCCTCTCCCCATTCCTCCTCCTCTTCCCCCCCCCCCGCCAGAAAAGTTTTGAAAGTAGCTGTGCTTCATTGAGGAAGCATTCCTAAGGAAACTTTGCCTTGTATCACCCGCAACCTCACACCAAATTTAAAATACAAAATTGAACCCCCAAAGTAGTCTCTCCTTGTCCAAGAAGTACATAGGGATATATCTGAGCAGAAACTAAGTATATGCAAAGTATAAGAGCCATGTCATCCTTTTAGAAGCATTTTTTTGCACTAGTGCAGTTGTGCCTATTACATAGTAACATAGTAGATGACGGCAGATAAAGACCCGAATGGTCCATCCAGTCTGCCCAACCTGATTCAATTTAAAATTTTTTTTTTATTTTTTTTTTTCTTCTTAGCTATTTCTGGGCGAGAATCCAAAGCTTTACCCAGTACTGTGCTTGGGTTCCAACTGCCGAAATCTCTGTTAAGACTTACTCCAGCCCATCTACACCCTCCCAGCCATTGAAGCCCTCCCCTGCCCATCCTCCTCCAAACGGCCATACACAGACACAGACCGTACAAGTCTGCCCAGTAACTGGCCTAGTTCAATCTTTAATATTATTTTCTGATTCTAAATCTTCTGTGTTCATCCCACGCTTCTTTGAACTCAGTCACAGTTTTACTCTCCACCACCTCTCTCGGGAGCGCATTCCAGGCATCCACCACCCTCTCCGTAAAGTAGAATTTCCTAACATTGCCCCTGAATCTACCACCCCTCAACCTCAAATTATGTCCTCTGGTTTTACCATTTTCCTTTCTCTGGAAAAGATTTTGTTCTACGTTAATACCCTTTAAGTATTTGAACGTCTGAATCATATCTCCCCTGTCTCTCCTTTCCTCTAGGGTATACATATTCAGGGCTTCCAGTCTCTCCTCATATGTCTTCTGGTGCAAGCCTCCTATCATTTTCGTCGCCCTCCTCTGGACCGCCTCAAGTCTTCTTACGTCTTTCACCAGATACGGTCTCCAAAACTGAACACAATACTCCAAGTGGGGCCTCACCAATGACCTGTACAGGGGCATCAACACCTTCTTTCTTCTACTGACTTCACCTCTCTTTATACAGCCCAGAATCCTTCTGGCAGCAGCCACTGCCTTGTCACACTGTTTTTTCGCCTTTAGATCTTCGGACACTATCACCCCAAGGTCCCTCTCCCCGTCCGTGCATATCAGCTTCTCTCCTCCCAGCATATACGGTTCCTTCCTATTATTAATCCCCAAATGCATTACTCTGCATTTCTTTGCATTGAATTTTAGTTGCCAGGCATTAGACCATTCCTCTAACTTTTGCAGATCCTTTTTCATATTTTCCACTCCCTCTTCGGTGTCTACTCTGTTACAAATCTTGGTATCATCTGCAAAAAGGCACACTTTTCCTTCTAACCCTTCAGCAATGTCACTTACATACATATTGAACAGGATTGGCCCCAGCACCGAACCCTGAGGGACTCCACTAGTCACCTTTCCTTCCTTCGAGCGACTTCCATTAACCACCACTCTCTGGCGTCTGTCCGACAGCCAGTTTCTGACCCAGTTCACCACTTTGGGTCCTAACTTCAGCCCTTCAAGTTTGTTCAACAGCCTCCTATGAGGAACTGTATCAAAGGCTTTGCTGAAATCCAAATAAATTACATCTAGCATATGTCCTCGATCCAGCTCTCTGGTCACCCAATCAAAAAATTCAATCAGGTTCGTTTGGCACGATTTACCTTTTGTAAAGCCATGTTGCCTCGGATCCTGTAACCCATTAGATTCAAGGAAATACACTATCCTTTCTTTCAGCAACACTTCCATTATTTTTCCAACAACTGAAGTGAGGCTCACCGGCCTGTAGTTTCCTGCTTCATCCCTGTGACCACTTTTATGAATAGGGACCACATCCGCTCTCCTCCAATCCCCAGGAATCACTCCCGTCTCCAGAGATTTGTTGAACAAGTCTTTAATAGGACTCGCCAGAACCTCTCTGAGTTCCCTTAGTATCCTGGGATGGATCCCGTCTGGTCCCATCGCTTTGTCCACCTTCAGTTTTTCAAGTTGCTCATAAACACCCTCCTCCGTGAACGGCGCAGAATCTACTCCATTTTCTCGTGTAACTTTGCCGGACAATCTCGGTCCTTCTCCAGGATTTTCTTCTGTGAACACAGAACAGAAGTATTTGTTTAGCACATTTTCTTTCTCCTCATCACTCTCCACATATTTGTTCCCAGCATCTTTTAGCCTAGCAATTCCATTTTTTATCTTCCTCCTTTCACTAATATATCTGAAAAAATTTTTATCTCCCTTTTTTACATTTTTAGCCATTTGTTCTTCCGCCTGTGCCTTCGCCAAGCGTATCTCTCTCTTGGCTTCTTTCAGTTTCACCCTGTAGTCTTTTCTGCTCTCCTCTTCTTGGGTTTTTTTATATTTCATGAACGCCAACTCTTTCGCCTTTATTTTCTCAGCCACTAGGTTGGAGAACCATATCGGCTTCCTTTTTCTTTTGTTTTTATTGATTTTCTTCACATAAAGGTCCGTAGCCATTTTTATCACTCCTTTCAGCTTAGACCACTGTCTTTCCACTTCTCTTATGTCCTCCCATCCTAACAGCTCTTTCTTCAGGTACTTTCCCATTGCATTAAAGTCCGTACGTTTGAAATCTAGGACTTTAAGTATCGTGCGGCCGCTCTCCACTTTAGCTGTTATATCAAACCAAACCGTTTGATGATCGCTACTACCCAGGTGAGCACCCACTCGAACATTAGAGATACTCTCTCCATTTGTGAGGACCAGATCCAATATCGCTTTTTCCCTTGTGGGTTCCGTCACCATTTGTCTGAGCAGAGCCTCTTGAAAGGCATCCACAATCTCCCTACTTCTTTCCGATTCCGCAGACGGAACATTCCAGTCCGCATCCGGCAGGTTGAAATCTCCCAACAGCAGAACCTCCTCTTTCCTTCCAAACTTTTGGATATCCACAATCAGATCCTTATCAATTTGCTGCGATTGAGTCGGAGGTCTGTAGACTACACCCACGTAGATAGAAGTTCCATCTTCTCTTTTCAGAGCAATCCATATCGCTTCTTCCTCTCCCCAGGTCCCTTGCATTTCGGTCGCTTGGATATTGATCTTTACATAGAGAGCTACTCCTCCACCTTTATGACCATCTCTGTCCTTCCTAAAAAGATTATATCCCGGTATGTTTGCATCCCATCCATGTGATTCACTGAACCATGTCTCTGTGATAGCAACAATATCTAGATCTGCCTCTAATATCAGGGCTTGCAGATCATGAACTTTGTTGCTTAGACTGCGAGCATTTGTGGTCATCGCTTTCCAGCTATTTTTCAGCAATAATCTCCTTTTTCGTATGGATTTTTGTGTCGTTTCACTTTCCGTTGCAATACTAAGAAATGAGTTGCTGATATTGCTTATGTTGCAGCCTTTACTACTATCACATCTTTTCTTTTGCCGGGGGTGGTCTCTATAATTGTCCTTCGTACATACACCACCCCCACCTTCTATTGACACTTAAACCATCCGTTCAATTTTACGTGATATTCAGTGCAACTGGATAGACCAGTGATTCCCAACCCTGTCCTGGAGGAACACCAGGCCAATCGGGTTTTCAGGCTAGCCCTAATGAATATGCATGAGAGAGATTTACATATGATGGAAGTGATAGGCATGCAAATTTGCTTCATGCATATTCATTAGGGCTAGCCTGAAAACCCAATTGGCCTGGTGTTCCTCCAGGACAGGGTTGGGAACCACTGGGATAGACGGTTAAAGTTATTGTTTCTGGTTTTAGTGATTCTACTTAATGGCCCATTTTCAATTCTTTTAACTTGGCTTTTATGATTTCAAAGTCAAATCAAAATGTATACATATCTTCTTTTGTGTTTTAAAGCAATTTCCAGTGATATCTTTAAACTGAATTGCTCCTCAGCTTGTTATAGCAATTTATTTGTTGTTTTTTGACTTGTAAGAAAATATATTTTGAATAAATGCTATGCATTGATATTGCTGTCATTTGAAGAATATGCCCTAAAATGTGTGTGTCGGGCAGTACAGGTGACACTGATTGCTTTAAACTACTTTTCAAATAAGATGGTATATCAAGCCTTTATAATAAACATAAATAACAGTATTATGTGATTAAGTGTTTTCTGATTGTATTTCTGTTTGTCCCTTAATTTCTCTTAAAGATTTACTGTTTTCTTCTTAGGTTCCTTCATTAATATCTCCCAGATGATTGCCTGTGTTGGACAGCAAGCTATTAGTGGCTCTCGAGTTCCTGATGGCTTTGAGAATAGATCTTTGCCCCACTTTGAGAAGCATTCAAAGGTGAATATATATATAAAAACATCACTTATCAGTTGTGACTAAACGATCTTGCAGCTAGACCTTTCTTCAATTCCTTTAAGTCTCAAAATCCTATAGAAATTCCTTTCTAAGAAGTTGATTGCTTTATTGAAATTTAATGAAAAACCACAAGGAGATAATAATAACCCTAAGAGTCCAAGGAGAACCAATACACAAAAAGTAGGGATCAGGCAATGGTTTTCCAGTTTAGAGTCCAGAGTATATTTTATTTTATGATAAAGCATGAAACCAAAAACTCGACATGGAGCTGTGTTTTGGCAGGGAAACCACCTACTTCAGGAGTCATGGTGTCTATAAACATTTAAAACATAAAATATCAAATGTATATGAATGTATATGCACATTTGTAATATAAATAGTCATAAAGGAAAAATAAAATAAATGACATCTGTATATGAATATGTGAAAAGATAATGATAAAAAAAAATCCCTTAAGGAGAACAGAAGTAGGTAAATGAAACCATTACACATTAATGCCAATTCTAAGTGTAATTTATATGTAGTCTTAACACCTTTTCTATTCAAATAAAAAAAAAAAGACCACAGATGTTACAGTATTTAAGAGATCAAATCAATAAAACAAATACCTGGGTATTTGGGGCCAAATTCTATAAACGGCGTCGCAATTGTAGGCGGCCAACTGCTGCCTAACCAGCCAATCGGGACGCACGTTTTCTAAATTTAAATTATTATATCTAATCTAAACACTAAACACCGATATAACAAAAATATAAGATTGTTAAATAAAAGAGTGACAAGATGGTGGTGTAGTGAGGATACAATGAAGTTCTGTCCTGCTTGCCTGCATATTTTCTGCTCAATGATATTGAGGAAAACTTAATTTTATGCCGAAGAGAAGAGGTAGAGTAGCTGCTTCAGCCCGACAGTCAGAGCCTACCTTAATGTGGCAGGAGGTGATCATGAGCTTCGTTTCATCTTCGGCACGGGGTGTTCCGGCTGCACCGAATGTGAAGGAGATTTTGGCCTTTGGGAGAGAGATTTCACTCAACCCTGCAGGATCAGTACCCCCTGTGCAGCCATGAGACTGGGGGATGACTGGAGCAACATAAGGTGCAGAAGAAATGCTGCCTCCAGAACTCTTGAGCTTGCCAAGCCCTTAGGAACTCGCGATCGAGTTATCTTCATTAGACAGGGCTATAGGTAGTTTAACAGAGAGAGGAGAAACTCCATCTCTTCCACCTCTTGTTAAACCCGCTGAGACAGCATTGGACTCTCTCTATAAGGTATGTGCAGGAACTCTTCCATCTGGTCTATATGCAATCACAAAAAATAATGAAGTGTGAGGAAAGTTTAAAAAGCCCAGGAAGAGAAATTTCAAGACTTGGATTAGCGGGTTCAAGGTTTTCAATCTCATCTGCACAGAGTTACGATTCAGTTTGGTTTTAGTTTTTAATCCATGAGCTTTTATATCTGGCTCTTTAGGGACCACTGAGGAAGACAGCATCGTTGAAACACGGACCATTTTGGGTCCAAAATATATTTTATGTGGATTTTTAAATTGTACTTTTTTTTAACGTCAGAGTTTATTTATTGAAAAAGTTTTACAACCAAGGAAGTAACAACCAATGTGAGATATGAAACATCAGATAATAATACAGATTGAATAGAACACTTGCATATGCCAGTACTCACAAAATATGTACACAAATAAATAATGAAAATCTCACATATGACCAATAAGCATCTAGTCATAAAACCCAGGAAGAGCATGGATCAACACATCAACTGAAGAGACGAGGAGGAAAGAAAAGAGAGAGAGGAGCAAGAAAATTCTAAAATAAAGGTCTTTGTAAATAAATCACAGGCTAAGTCGCAGGCCAGACCCCGCCTAATCTCTGCCCCAGTCCCTACCCCCATAATAGTATTAATTGTAACACCATTTTTTCCATTCATTTTTCACATATACACACAATATAATCTTATTAACAATACACAATGGTTAACCATAAAATTAAACTACACAAAGCACACTGTATGCTTCTCAACATTCATTCCTACCAGAACACAGATAACCCCTATGCAAATATGGGACCAAAAACTAAAAGTACTAATATATGCAAACGAAACCCTAAGATTCAAGACTCTGCATACGGTACAACCCCAGAGAAAAAGAAACATGGATTTCTTCCTGAACAGTGCAAAATATAGACAGCAGATGTAAATTCTCAAAACTGACACAATTCAATCACTAAATTGAAAATAAAATAATTCCCCCTACCTTTGTTGCATGGTGATTTTGGTTTTCAAACCTTCTTTTCCCAGTCTCTGACTGCACTTTCTTCTGTCTGTGCTCTTAACTGTGTATCCAGGGCCACCTTATCCATTTGCTGTTTTTTCTCCCCCTCACTTTCTGCCATCCATCTTTAGCATTAACTTTTAACATTCAACTTTCTTCCATTTTTCTGCTTTCTTCTCAAAATATATGTACTTTTCCATGTCTTGTCTTCCCATCTATCCATGTGTACCATCTCCTCCCTCTTTCTTCTCTCCTATTCCCATCTATCCATAAGAAGCATTTATTATCTCTTCCCTGCTGCATCCATTGCTGTGCACCATCGCCTCCCTCTTGTCTCCCCTTTCCCTCCATCCCTGTGCACCATCTCATCCCTCTCTCATGGTCAGACAACTCTTATCTTCCCCTCATATGGTCTGGCATCTTTCTCCTCTCCTTCCCATAACCTGGAATCTCTCTCCTCTCCTATGGTCTGGCATCTCTCTCTTCTTCCCTCCCTTTTTCTGAGGTCTAACATCTCTCGCTTTCTCCCCTTTTTGCGGTCTGGCATCTCTCCACCCTGCGGTCTGACATCTTTCTTCCCCATGCATCTCTCTACCTCACTCCTCTCCCACCACCATGTCCAAAAATTCTCTCTCCCTCCCTTTCTGTACCCAACAATTCTCCTTTTTCTTCATTTCCTCATGTGCACCATCTCTTTCTCTCTGATACCCAATTCTCCCTTTCTATTCCCTCCCTCACCTCAGTATCTTTCCCTCACTCTCTCCTTCCCTTCATTCTATGGCTCTCTGTTTCCCTTCATTCTAAGGCCCAAGTTTGTGCTCCCTCTTTCTTGAGTCCCAACATGCCCCTCTCCCTCCTTCCATTCTGTGCTTCAACTAGGTGCCTCCCTCCAGGGGGTGTCTTACATTTTCATTGCTGCCCCTGGGTGTTTTATCTTTTGGCCGGCTCCATCCTCCTCACTCCACAGTGTGCACAAAACCACAGGTGGCGGCTCCTACACGCATCCTGCACCTGAACCGGAAGTCGCCTCCCTGACATCACAAAGAGGTGCGAGATGCGCAAGGAGCCATTGCCCGCAGCTTTGTGCACACTGAAGAAGGGTGAGCTAAAATTCCTTAAAGGAAGTTTTTAATTTTAGGGTTTTTGTGTATATCCTTTCACTCTTTTGCCTGTGCAAGCAGGAAATGGGATCTGTTGATTGGCTTCATCTTATGTCCCATTTTACCCTTATGTATTGTGTTAACAGTGATGGGATAGTTCATTATTTTATTTTTCTTTCTTTGGAGACAAATGAAGGCTAACAAATAAGTGAAAGTTCTTCTGCCACAGTTATCTCAAAAACAGTAGTACTCCTGACGTAGGCATCTTTTACTGAAACGTGGCCAGGTCAAGTCCTACCAATGTTTGATGTATGTATTCCAGCATGTTATGCAATGACTATTATTTGAAAGATTTTATCTTTTGGATTATGTTTACATATTAAAACTTGTTTTGGGGTTTTGTAACCCTTGTTTTACCTTACTTTTTTTTTTTTTTAAATAGGTCTTGTGAAGCATTTTCCTTCTCTTTTTTTGTGCTCATAGCAAATAAATGTAACCTTTTTTTATTGGACTGAGTTAAATTAGCTTTTGGGAGTTATCAGGAAACTTAACATTCTCTTCCTTATATATCCAAACAGAATGGTCAGCATAAAATCATCATTGCCAGAAAAAAGTGAATCATTGAAAGCTTTCATGCAGTCCAGTTGGCAGAAGTGTATTGTTAAGCATGCCACTTGAAGATGGCTGCATTTATGTTTCCTGAGATATTACAGTGTGTTCTTGAATCCTATTTGAATGTACGAGACTGTAAAAATCTCCCTAGTTGTGAATATTGCCTTATTTTAGCGTGAACACATTTTCCATAGGAATGTTTCCAGACTTGGTATATGCTGTCACTTCAATGAGAAGCTGCACTGTAACTTAAGTAATAGCATGGCTGTAGGGCAGTGAGGTTAGAAAGCAGTAGAGGCTCTGAATGATACAGAGAGACTGTAGTTAGTTTGAAAGATGTCACAGGAAAGTAGTTTGTTAAGCTATTGAAAGGTTTTCAGGTGGTATTTTATTGGGAGCATGAAGGTCATTGTTCAAGAAAAGCGGGACTGTACCTCCCAAATATTAACGATCCACTAAGCAAATCGATCGTGTACCGATTGGTTTGTGACCCGATTTCCCTCCAAACCGATTCACTAACCTGTGTACCGATCCGATTCTGATCCGTGCATGCAAATGAGGGAAAGGACATGCAAAGTAGGCAGGGATGCGATTCACTAAACTAAAATCTTGAACATTGACTGGGATGGCCGATCGTCAAGAAGTGACTGCTGGGGACCAGTTGCTCATGGCTTTTCTGACTTCATTCTCTTGCTCTTGCCCTGACTCTCCTCCCGCTGCCCTGCTCTCTGCTCTTGCTGCCCCCAACTCGCCCTGCTCTCTGCTCCTCTTGTCGCCCCTGACTTGCCCTGCCCTTCCCAGCATTGCAAGCCCGCGGGTTTAAAGTGGGTTAAAACCATGGGCTCGCAAAGAAGTTGAGAGGTTTAAAAAAAAGAGGCTGCCGCCACCGGGGATTGAGTCGGGGGGGGGGAGCCCCCCCAAAAATAAACAAAAGAAACATAGCAAACTAACGCATGCGCAGACCAACTACAGGGAAAGCAGATGGTCTACGCATGTGTCTGGATCATACACTAGAGATCCATGTCAGCGCATGGGGGCGTTCAGGGCAATCGGAGATTAGAATATTTGTGCTTGAAGAATCCATTGTACTTGCCTGGATCGGACATGGATTGGTCACAATTGGGCAGGTTAGTGAATCTAGCCCTGTGTTCCTTGTCTTTATCTCGAGCCAACTAATAAATTGTTTACTTTAAAACTGTCAAACTCTATGTAGAAAAGGTGCTGGAACCTTGCACACCTACTCGAAATGAAGTTCCTCTGTTTCCAGAATGGGTGAGGTCAGGGGGGTAGGTGATTTTTTTACCAGTTCTACAATAAATGTACATAGTAATGATCTTTCCTGTTTTTCCTTCGTAGCTTCCAGCTGCAAAAGGGTTTGTTGCAAATAGCTTTTATTCTGGTCTGACACCTACGGAGTTCTTCTTTCACACAATGGCTGGTCGTGAAGGTCTGGTTGACACTGCTGTGAAGACAGCAGAGACAGGCTATATGCAGGTAATGCTGCTTCGGTAGATAGTTTGCCTGTTGGCCAGAGTTACTCATTGCATGTGATGTCATGTGTAATAAAAAACTGATTGACATCATTATTGCAGATGAAATATTTTTAGTATTAAGTCATGAGAGAGAACAAGGACAAATATGTTGTATTATTGCCAACACTTTTAAGTAGCTTGTTTTTTCCCCCCAGAGGTCTTAGTTTTTGAAAGAGACCCCCCCCCCCCCAGCTTTACTCAAAATATACAAAGATGGCAAATCACAGTATGGTTTCTCATTGGCTTTTTTTTGTATTATATAGCATGACTGCTCTTAAATAGTTATGTTATACTGGTTTCTTTCTATTTGAATTTAGAAAGCATGGCCTTATTTTTTAAAATTTGCATGCTAGAACTAACTAATGAGGGCTAGTCCATATGAGGGCTAGTATAATGCATAGATATTGAGAAATCTCAGCACCGAACAATCCAAATCATATTTACAGGTGAAATGGATTTCAGAAGGTAATCATTCCACTTGAAATCAGTGAAGATACCAATAAATTGCCTGGTCCAAAACAGTTAAAAGTTTTGCTTCTCTAATAAATTCAGTGCCAGTTAATGTGTACTTGCAACTACACCATTATATAAATGTAGGTAAACTTATCTTAAAGTTGTCCTCCATTGTTACACCTTGGTAACCAGCTGCTGACATGAAACGTTTCACTTTTAGAATTTCCTGCATCAAGGTAGTTGGTCACCTTATTAAACATTTTTTCCTAGTTCTCTTGTGGTTGATTGCATGCCATGAATTTTACCAGTGGCTTAAGTTTTGTGACTTAACATCTTCCACCTGTTATTCAAATTCATATGTTAATTTACAGTTGATCCTAAAATTAAATAGCAAATCATTTTACTCCCTTGTTTCTAAGCTTAATTGCTTGTCCTGTGCAACTTTTTCTATTTCAACAATCAGATGGAATTCATATGAATTCTAAAAGAAAAAGGTCACTTTTTGATAATTCAACAATTGGTGTGCCTTTCTCCTTAAACAGTCACTATTAACAGTATATGTAAATTGGGGTACTGATGTGTGCTGCTCTTCAGCAAGTCACATGCAAGTGTTGTATTACATTGATGTGATTGAAAGAGGATTATGGTATGAGCTGCAAGAGGAAATTTTGAGAGTGGTCAAAAGGTGAATAAGGTTTTTGGTTATGAATGTTTGAGGTGTAAAAATAAATAGCACAAAGTTCTCAGTAGTAAGTAGTGCTGCCCGATTCACGATTCATATCGATTCACCTATTCGAATCAGGTGAATCGATTCAATTAAAAAAAAAATCGGCCTCCCGATTCAATGGCTGACCCTTCCCTCGTGCCTTCCTAAAACAGGAGTTGCAGCGCTGCCTCTTGCTGGCCATCTGCTGCTTCTCCTGCTTGAGGGGGGAGGGTCTGTCAGAAAGGCCTCCCCCAGCTTGCCCGCTCTTGCCTCCCCCAGCTTGCCCGCTCTTGCCTCCCCCAGCTTCCCCGCTTTTACCTCCTATAGGCTAATAGGACAGCTTGCAGGCTCGCTGGTGTTATAGCGATCCCTGTAGCTGCTCATGGTCCTCAGCGGCACGTTCTTTCTGTCGCAATCCTGCCCCTGCTCTGACATCAGGGGCAGGATTGCGGCAGAGACCACGGGGCTGAGGACCATGGGCAGCTGCAGGGATCACTATAACACAGGGCGGAGCGTTATAGCGGGAGAGCATCCTCTCTGCTGGGCCCGAGCCCTGGAAAGCTACCCCCACTGAAAGAAGACCCGGGAGGCAGGTTCAGGCCCAGAGGATGAGTATCGCCGACTCTCTGGCCAGGAGCCGGAGGCTGCAGGAGCCGGCACTGGAGAGCGCCGCGGACATGCAGGTGAAGGCTGGGAGCTCCTCCGGGAACCCGCTGCTGCCACGGACGGAGGAGGAGGAGCTGCAGCGCAGGTGGGGAGCAGTCAGCCCCGAAGACGTGCTGAGACTGCAGAGAGTCACCACCGGTCAGTATTGGGCTCTATAGCCGTGCCGCTGCCTTATTACGGGAGCCTGGGCCTTAGGATGGGGTTAGGTTCAAACAATTTTATTGATGCAAACACAGCAAATACAACACCAGTGCACCCCAAAGGTGCACAGTACAAATATGGGGTTAACTAGCTGCCTTGGGCCTTATAGGTGCGTTATTGCCTTACTGTCTCCACAGTCTCCTGGAAGAGGTGGTGGAGACAGAGACTGTGTCTGAATTCAAAAGGGCCTGGGATAGGCGCGTTGGATCTCTCGAAGAGAGAAAGAGATGATGGTTACTGCGGATGGGCAGACTGGATGGGCCATTTTGCCTTTATCTGCCATCATGTTTCTGTGTTTCTAAGATTTCTGAGGAAATTAAAAAAAAAGTTATGGGATAGGAGGTAATGTTCTATTTTGGATTAAGATCTGTTTAAAAGATACATAGCAAACAGAGAGTAGGGTTAAATGGTCAGTTAGGGCACTGGTCTTTGACCGGAGAACCGCCGCGTGAGCGGACTGCTGGGCATGATGGACCACTGGTCTGACCCAGCAGCGGCAATTCTTATCTTATCTTACCAGTGAGCCTGCAGACTGCCCTATTAGCGTTAAGGATGTAAGAGCGGGGAAGGTGCAGACTGCGGGGGGAGCAGGCGTTCGTTTATGGTGGGGGGGGAGCAGCAGGCCTTGCAACGGGAGCAGGCCTTCGCAGCGGGGAGGAGGAGAAAATGTGCCTTCGCGGCAGGGGAAGTAGGCCTTCGTGGAGGGAGCAGGCCTTCATGCGGGGAGGAAGAAAGAAAGTGCCTTCGTGGGGGGGAGCAGGTCTTCGTGGTGGGGAGCAGGCCTTCAGGGCAGGGAGGCAGGCTTGTGCAGAGGGAGAAGGAGGAAGAGAGGGGAGGGGAGATGCCAGACCTGGGGTGAAGTGAAAGGGAAGAGAGACCAAACTAAAAGAGAGGGAGGCAAGCAGAGGAGAGGTGCTGGACTAATGGGAGAGAGGGAGAGAGAAATGCAAGACCACAAGGGGAAGGATACAAGAGGGACAGATACTGCTCCAAAGTAGGTGGGCAGGGTGCAGGATGGCAGGAGTGATAGTAGGAGAAAGCCTGTAACTGGGAAAGGGGTTAGAAGAGGTAAGGAAGAGAGAAAGAAACTGGATATGGGGAGAGAGAAGATGCTGGGCATGGAGGGAGCATAGGAACAGGGACAGTACTTGAGAGGAGAATAGGGACAGGGACACAGAAGAGAGATGCTGGATGAAAGGGTAGTTGAGAAAAGGAGAGATGGTGGATGGGGGTCCATCGCTGCAGCTGCGGGGGGATGGAAATGAAAAAAAGGAAAGATGCCAGACCTCTGGGGGAGGAAAGAGAAACAGAAGGGGAGGACAGAGATGGAAGATGGATGGTTAGCACGGAAAAAGAAGAAAGAAGGAGTGCCTGATCAGAAGACAACCATTTGAAAAATGACCAGACAACAAAGGTAGGAAAAATAATTTTATTTTCTGTTTTGTGATTACAATATGACAGATTTGAAATGCTAGGATTTAATAGAGAGAGGAAAAGTATTTTTTGTTAGTTTATTTTGTTTACACCACAGTGCCAGCGTGGTTAGGATAAGGCAAAGGGGGTGAAGAGGCTATAAAATAAACCCACCAGGATGTTTAAAAAAAACCACCCAATTGGGCAGGAAAATCAAATCGAAAAATCGATTCAATAGGCTGAATTTAATCAAATTTTTTTTTTCCTGAATCGGGCAGCACTAGTAGTAAGCATTCCAATAGAAACATAAGAGCCAGTTAATAATTTGAGAAGTCTGTTTTAAAGATCAAAAATGTGTACATTAGTAAATCAGTTACATTTGTTTACATTTTATAAGCTTGGTCTACCTAATCAAATTAAAAACTTTTTTATTTCCTGCTTCCCTTTCACAGAGGCGGCTGGTCAAATCCCTTGAGGACCTTTGCTCACAGTATGATTTAACAGTACGAAGCTCAACTGGTGACATCATCCAGTTCATTTATGGGGGAGATGGCTTGGATCCAGCAGCGATGGAGGGGAAGGATGAACCTTTGGAATTCAAGAGAGTTCTGGATAATATCAGAGTAAGAGTTAAAAGCATAACATCTTATATCTTTGGAAGATGATCTTACTTCTTCCCATGGCTTTCCATGCAGTTTTTGTTAGTGACTTCAGAACATAAGAATTGCCATATTGGATCAGTGTAAAAGTCCATCTAGTCCAGTGTCGTGCTTATAACAGCGGCCAAACCAGATCACAAGAACCTGGCAGAATCCACAAAAGTAGCAAGATGCCAAAGACTACCTTAATTGTTTATGAACTTTGCTTAAACCTTTTTTTTTTTTTTTTTTCAATCCAGCTGTGCTAACTGCTTTTACCACATCCTCTGGCAATAAGTTCATGCTTAATTATGTGTTGAGGAAAAAATATTTCCTCACAATTGTTTTGTCTTACTATAATAATAATAACTTTATTCTTATATACCGCCAACAATCTTGCGACTTCTAGGCGGTTTACAATAAAGAGAAACTGTGCAGGCAGCGACTTACAGAGTATAGCAGTGTACATCTGATAGTAACAGCATTAGTAATAGTAACAACAGTTTATATACTGCAGGACCGTGAAGTTCCATGCGGTTTGCAATGAATTAGAAAAATTCCATAAATTGATTGGAGCATTCATAGTTAGTGATTAGGGGTTGACAGTTTACAAGATCAGATTTGGGGGGATTATGAAGGGGGCTATTGTCCTGATTCGTTACCTAGGTATTTCGAGAACAGGTATGTTTTTAGGTGTTTCCTAAATTCTCCATAGTTGTTTGTGTGTGTAATTAGTTTATCTAAGTCTTTGCCCCATAAGGCTGCTTGATACGATGGAAGTTGTTGATGGTATCTCTTATATTTGCATCCTCTAGCTGGTGGGGAGACGAATTTCAGGTGTGCTCTTCTCTCATGTCTGCTGGTTGGGAATGAGAAGAGGTCTATTATGTATTTAGGGGCTAGACCAGATAATACCTTGAAGCAGAGACATCCCAGCTTGAACTTCGTACGTGCCTCCATTGGCAGCCAGTGCAGGAGTCGGTAGGAAGGTAACTTCATAGTGTATCTTCCAGTCCTTTTGTACTTTCTGAAAGAGTAAATAAATTGGTTCATATTTACACATCACTCCATCAGGGATTTTGTACTCCTCTACCATATTCCTCCCCTCCTCCCACCAAGCCATCTCTACTCCAAGCTGGAAAGCCCTAACCTCTTAAGCCTTTCCTCATATGACTCATTCCATAAGAACCCTTACTGGGTCAGACCAACGGTTTATGAAGCCCAGTAGCCTGTTCTTGTGGTGGCCAATCCAGGTCCCTGGTACCTGGCCAAAACCCAAGGAGTAACAATATTCCATGCTACCGATCCAGGGTAAGCAGTGGCTTCCCCCATATTTTTCTCAATAAGACTATGGACTTTTCCTCCAGGAAATTGTCCAAACCTTTCTTAAAACCAGTTACGCTATCCACTCTTACCACAACCTCTTGCAATGCGTTCCAGAGCTTAACTATTCTCTGAGTGAAAAAATATTTCCTCCAATTGATTTTAAAAATATTTCCCTATAACTTCATCGAGTGTCCCCCTACTCTTTTTGTAATTTTTGACGGAGTGAAAAAATCGATCCATTTATACCCGTTCTACTCCACTCAGGATTTTGTAGACTTCAATCATATCTCCCCTCAGCCATCTCTTTTTCCAAGCTGAAGAGCCCTAACCTTTTTTTAGTCTTTCTTCATACGAGAGGAGTTCCATCCCCTTTATCATCTTGGTTGCTCTTCTTTGAACCTTTTACAGTGCTGCTATATCTTTCTTGAAATAAGGAGACCAGAACTGAACGCAATACTCTAGGTGAGGTCACACCATGGAACGATACAGGGGCATTATAACATTCTTAGTCTTGTTAATCATCCTTTTTTAAATAATTCCTAGCATCCTGTTTGCGTTTTTGGCTGCTGCCGCACATTGAATAGAAGGTTTCATCGTATTGTCTGCGATGACACCCAGACTCTGCTAACCCTCAAGGTGGACCCTAGCATCCAGTAACTGTGATTCAGGTTATTCTTCCCAATGTGCATCACTTTGCATTTGTCCACATTAAATTTCATCTGCCACTTGGACACCCAGTCTTCCAATTTCCTAAGGTCTGCCTGCAATTTTTCACAATCCGCATGCATTTTAACAACTTTAAATTTGCAGATGGCACTAAACTGTTCAATCACCTCACTTGTTCCAATTTCAAGATCATTTATAAATAAGTTAAATAGTACTGGTCTTGATAAAGATCCCTTTGACACTCCACTGTTTACTTTCCTCCATTGAGAAAAATGACCATTTATCCTACCGTTTTCTATCCGATAACCAATTCCTAATCCACAACTGAACTTTGCCACCTATCCCATGACTCTTTAATTTTCTCAGGAGGCTCTCATGAGGAACATTATCAAAACTATCCACCCGATGCAGCCCCTTTGACAATTGCCCCCTCCCTCCCCCATTATCCTCCTCACATCAGCAGCCGAGGAAATCATCATTTGATTACCGACCACCTGAACAAATTTCTAAACCAAGGCCAGTTACTGAAAGAAATGGGAAAGATAGCACTCACCCCGTTACCTAAATCATCAAAATACAGATCTCTCCACTCCCTTAAAACTACAGGCCCATTGCTGCATCCCCAATTCTTACCAAGCTCCTTGAAACCCACATAAGCACACAGCTCATAGCGTACATCGAACAACATTATTGCCTCCACCAGACTCAATTCGGATTCAGACAACAGCATAGCACAGAACTCCTCGTCTTAACATTGTTAACCAAAATTAAACAGATGCTAAGTGCAGGCCAGCAGGCTATACGTCTCCAATTCGACATATCCGCAGCCTTCAACTGTTGAACACCACCTTTCTCCCAATCAAAACTTTCAGAGATAGGGGTAACGGATACGGTTCTACATGAGTTAACTGACTTCCTCGTGAACAAAGAATTACACTGTCACAAAAAATGGGATCTACTCCAACAGCTGAAGACCTGTGGAGTTCCACAGGGCTCCCCACTCTCATTCTTTTTAACCTGTTCATGAGTTCACTTGGAGATATCCAATTTGAAGATGAGAGCATAATGTCATATGCGGATGATATCTTGCTCCTCATACCGGCGGTTGAAAACCAAGCCAACAACATAGAAAAAAATCCAGACCTGGGCAATAACCCAAAAACTGAAGCTAAATTCCTCCAAAACCAAAGTTCTTTACTTCCACAGCGCCCAACGAATGGCACCAACAAGCATCACTCTCCAATCAGGCAGCAACCTCACTGTAGGCCAGGGGTGTTAAAGTCCATCCTCGAGGGCCGCAATCCAGTTGGGTTTTCAGGATTTCCCCAATGAATATGCATGAGATCTATTTGCATGCACTGCTTTCATTCTATGCTAATAGATCTCGTGCATATTCATTGAGGAAATCCTGAAAACCCGACTGGATTGCAGCCCTTGAGGGGAGACTTTGACACCCCTGCTGTAGACAAACCCTCCAAAATCCTAGGCTGCATCCTGGACTCCACATTAACTATGGAACCTCAAATATTCCATCTCCGAAAGAAATCCCTATTCACCATGAAACAGTTAAAAACTCATTAGGCCATACTTCCATCAGCATCACTTCACCCTCATCGTCCAGATGATGATACTGTCTCAACTGGACTATTGTAACTCCGCCCTTACCTTAGGAATCAACACCACACTAATCCACAAAATTGCAGGTTATTCAAAACACTGCAATAAGACTACATTTTTGGTCTGAAAAATTTTGACTCAATCTCAGCCCACCTTAAGCAACTTCACTGGCTACCCATCTCATCCCGAATAAAATTCAAACATCATGTAATTCAGCCGGCCCTTCTTATCAAACTCTTCTCTGATGTATGGTCCCCATCTCACAGAATTCTTAACAGGATTCAGCTAAACCTTCCCTCGACAAAAGATCTCAAATACAGAAGAATTTTCCAAACCATTTTCTCCTTCCTGGGAGTCAAATCTGGAATAACCTCGCAGAGACAGTTAGAACAGAACCCAACCATGGCCTATTCCAGAGGAAACTGAAAACTCTATTGTTTGATAACTAAATAACATGATCTCCACAGGAAGGAAAATTGAAAACTCTACTCTCTTTAACTAATATCTACATGATCCCCACATGTACCTTTTTTTGCTTAGTACAATTACATTACATTAGTGATTTCTATTCCGCCATTACCTTGCAGTTCAAGGCAGGTCCTTCCCCTCCTTTTCTTTCCTCTCTCCCCTTTCCCTCCCTATATGACCCTCGACTCCCTTTCCCACTCACTATAGGTTGCCTTGAGCCTGTTTTAGGTTTGCACGACGCACAAATTTTAGATTAAAATCTAGATAACATTACATCAACTGGCTCACCTTTTGTCCACATATTTATTCACATCTTCAAAGAAGTCAAGCAAGTTGGTAAGACAAGATCTCCCTCGGCTGAACCCATGCTGACTCTGTCTCATTAAATCATGTTTGTCTACATGTTCAACAATTTTATTTTTTATAATTGTTTCCACCATTTTGCCCGGCACTGATGGGAGGCTTACTGGTCTGTAATTTCCCGGATCTCCCCTGGAGCCCTTTTTAAAAATTGACGTAACATTAGCCACTCTCCAATCTTGAAGTACTACAGATGATTTTAGCAACAGGTTACAGATCACTAACAGCAGGACAGCAATTTCTTCTAGTACCCTGGGATGTATACCATCCGTTCCAAGCGATTTATCACTTTTAAACTTGTCTATTTGGCATAGTACATCTTCCAGATTTATCGAGATTTCTTTCGGTTCCTCCGCATCATCACCCTTGAAAACCATTTCCAGTTCAGGTAGATCTCTTACATCTTCTTCTGTAAAGACAGAAACAAAAAATTAATTCAATCTCTCCACTATGGCCTTATCCTCCCTGAGCGCTCCTTTTGCTCCTTGATCATCCAACAGTCCCACAGATTCCCTCACAGGTTTTCTGCTTCTGATGTACCTAAAAAAAATTGTTATGAGTTTTTTGCCTCTCTTGTAAGTTTCTCTTCATATTCTTTTGTCAGTGCTTTGCATCTCACTTGTCAGTGCTTATGTTTCTTCTTATTTTCTTCATTCGGCTGAGAGGAAATATGATGTGATATGATTGAAGTCTACAAAATCCTGAGTGGAGTAGAATGGGTACAAATAGATCGATTTTTCACTCCGTCAAAAAATACAAAGACTAGGGGACACTCGATGAAGTTACAGGGAAGTGCTCTTAAAACCAATAGGAGGAAATTTTTTTTTTTCGGTCGTAGAATAGTTAAGCTCTGGAACGAGTTTCCAGAGGATGTGGTAACAGTGGATAGCTTAGCTGGTTTAAGAAAGGCCTGGACAAGTTCCTGGAGGAAAAGTCCATAGTCTATTTTTGAGAAAGACATGGGGGAAGCTACTGCTTGCCCTGTATTGGTAGCATGGAATATTGCTATACCTTGGGTTTTGGCCAGGTACTAGTGACCTGGATTGGCCACTGTGAGAATGGACTACTGGGCTTGATGGACCATTGGTCTGACCCAGTAAGGCTATTCATATGATTTTTCACTTAAACCTTTTAACCACGCTGGCTCTCGTTTCCTCTCCTTTTCACCTTTGCTGTTACGTGGAATACTTCTCGTCTGGGCTTCCACAATGGTATTTTTAAATAACATTCATGCCTGATTTACAATCCTAACCTTTGCAACTGATCCTTTTATCTTCTTTTTAACCATTTTCCTAATTTTATCATAGTTGCCCTTTCGAAAATTAAACATCTTTACACTAGATTTCTTATGCAACATCTCTCCCGGTATCAGCTCAAATTTGATCATGTTATAAGAACATAACATAAGAACATAAAGCAGTGCCTCTGCTGGGTCAGACCAGAGGTCCATCATGCCCAGCAGTCCGCTCACGCAGCAGCTCATCAGGTCCAGGACCTGTTAGTAATCCTCTATCTATACCCTTCTATCCCCTTTTCCTTCAGAAAATTATCTGATCCTTTCTTGAACCCCAATACTGGACTCTGGCCTATCACACCCTCTGGAAGCGCATACCAGGTGTCCAGCACCCTTTGGGTGAAGAAAAACTTCCTAGCATTGGTTCTTAATCTGTCCCCTTTTGATTTTTCCGAATGCCCTCTTGTTCTTGTAGTTTTCGAAAGTGTGAAGAATCTGTCCCTCTCCACTTTCTCTATGCCCTTCATGATCTTATAGGTCTCTATCATGTCCCCTCTAAGTCTCCGCTTTTCCAGGGAAAAGAGCCCCAGTTTCTCTAATCTTTCAGCATATGAAAGGTTTTCCATACCTTTTATCAGTCGGTCGCTCTTCTCTGAACCCTCTCGAGTATTTCCATGTCACGGCCTGCTCTGAGGGGAGGGGGGGAAGTCCACTGTCTTTTCCGCCTCCAGTGACGTAGTAAGCGCGCATGCGCACTCTTGCCGGCACATCCCGACAGACCAGATCTCGGGGAACACGCAGTGAGAGTGCGCATGCACACGTTAGCATTTTATTATTATAAATTGAATAGCAGTGGTCCGAGTACCGACCCCTGCGGAACACCACTCGTGACCCTCCTCCAGTCAGAGTAGTGGCCTTCACTCCCCACCCTTTGCCTCCTACCTGCCAACCAATTTCCGATCATCTATTGTAAGTCTCCTTCCACCCCATGGGTTCTTCAGTTCTCCGCAGTAGGCATTCATGGGTACTCCTTGTCAAAGCTTTTTGGAAATCCAAGTAAACGATATCTATGGGGTCCCCTTTATCCATCTTGTTTGTCAATTCCTTCGAATAAGTGCATAAGTTTGTTTGGCAAAATCTTCCTTGCAGAAGCCATGTTGGCTTGTTTTCATCAGTTTGTTCCTTTCTAGATGCTCATCGATGCTGTCTTATCAGCGCTTCCGCCATCTTCCCTGGAACCGAGGTCAAACTTACCGGCTGTAGTTCCCCGGGTCGCCTCTCGATCTTTTTTTTTTAAGATGGGCGTAGCATTAGCTATCTTCCAATCCTCCGGGATCACACCTGTTTTCAGGGATAGGTTGCAAACCTGCTGTAGTAGTTCTGCTATTTCCTCCTTTAGTTCTTTCAATACCCAAGGGTGGATTCCGTCCAGTCCCGGAGATTTGTCAGTTTTTAATCTATCTATCTGCTTGCGTACGTCTTCAAGGCTTACTTCCATGGATGTTAATTTTTTTGCTTGATCTCCCTTGAAGATTTTTTCAGGTTCCGGCACGTTGGATGTGTCCTCTTTTGTAAATACTGATGAAAAGAACATGTTTAGTCTATCCGCCACTTCTTTTTCCTCCTTCACCACTCCTTTCCTATCTCCATCATCCAGCGGTCCCACCTCCTCCCTTGCCGGCTGCTTCCCTTTAACATATCTGAAGAATGGATTGAAATTTTGTGCTTCCCTGGCTAGCCTCTCTTCATATTCTCTTTTTGCTCTTCTAACCACAAGATGACATTCTTTTTGATGCTTCCTGTGCTCTTTCCAGTTCTCCCGGTTTTGTCCTTTTTTCCTTTTCTGGAATGAATTTTTTTTTTTTTTTTTTTTTAATTTATATTCTTTTATATTTTCATCAAGCTTAACAATCTTGACAAAGGATCAGAATATTCACAAATAAGAAATAAAAATTTAACATATACATACACAGATGTGTATGTTAGAAATACAATCAGTTATTTAGTCCACAAATAATGGATTCAAGAAAAGGAAAAAAATACATTCCAATATAATAAGAAAATTATTCTAATTTAGAGTAATGGCAATGGTTATCCACCCTACAGCCGATAGGTCATTCATCAATGGACTAAACCAGCCCTTCTTTTGGTCCTAAAAAATCTATTAACTGTTTAGGCTCAAAAAAAAAGAAAATTTTTATTTTGATAGGAAATAAAACATTTTGCTGGAAACTCTAACAAAAAAGTAGCTCCAAGGGCTAGGGTTCTAAGCTGCAATGCCAAGAACTCCTTTCTATGCCTCTGGGTTTTTTGTGCTAAGTCTGGAAAAATTCTAACATTTGAGCCCAAAAATTTTTCATTTAAATGACGGAAATATAAACATAAAACATATTCCCTATCACTTTCCAAGGCTAAAAGTCAGCAAAAGGGTGGTTCTTTCTGTAACCACCCTCAAGAGAACTCTCCAAAAATACAGACAAATCAACATTGTCCTTAGATGTTTCCTTAGGGGTCGACTCCCCTTGAGGTCTCTTTATATCTAGGTAATAAGCTCTAACAATTGGAGGTATATTTTCCAAAGGGATGGCTAGGACGTCTCGAAAATATTTTCTCGCCATCCTCCACTGGGGATATGGACTGGGCATTTGGGAAAATTCAAAGTCTTAAATTATTTTTCCTAAGTGATCTTTCCTTTACCAATTCCAACTGGACAGTCTTTACTTTTTTTCAAATATTTCTTCCTGTTTCTCCAATTTTTTCACTTAATTTAGATAGTTGCAGACCTTGCTGTTTCTACCTTGGAATAGATAGTTCCATAATCATTTTTAATAGTTGAAATACTCAATTTTAGTTTGGTGTCCATTATAGAATATAGCCTGCCACAGCGCTTCTATATCAATCTTTCCTGTATCTTTTCAACTCCCCAAAACCGATGTTGTTCCCACTAGAAGTCCTCTCGCCTCTTACTTCACTGGTAGTGGGGGTTAGTTTAACTTCCAAGCCAACACCTTCCTGCTGAGTTTCCAGCATTGGCATCCCTCCTCTGCTGGAGTCCAGATTCCCCTCGTCAGGCTGCTGGGCTACAACAGCTCCCTGCACCACCAAACTTCCTGGCTGGGCAGGAGTTGACCTTTACTCCAGACTCAGAATCGTCCGAGCTCCAGCGCCAATGTCTCCCGACAACTCCGGGCTAACCTCCGAGATAGAGTGTGTCTCCACAGCTGAATGGGCAAAAGTATCCTAAATCGTCTGCTGACTTATCATCTGTGGGGCACCAGACGCCGGAGGGTTAGGGTGAACTGTCCCCTTTCTTTTCCCCATTACGGGTCAAAATCTGCTGCGATAAGTGAAAAAAAAAAAAGGGTCAGCAACTCGCTGCCTCCCATTCAAGTGTCCGTCCTCGATGCCATCTTGAATCCCGGCCTCCAGAATGAATTTTTCTTATCTCCTATCGCTTTCTTCACTTCTTTAGTTATCCACGCCGGGTCTTTTGTTCGGCTCTTTTTGCATCCTTTTCTAAATCTGGGGATAAACAGATTTTGCGCCTCGTTTACCAGGCTTGCTCTACAGTCTGCGATTTCTTTTTTTTTTTTATTATTTATTTATGAATTTTCAATATAACAATCAAGTATAAACTTGTACAGAAAAGCAAAATTGAAGAAGCAAAAAATACAACATAATACAAATCAAGAAATAATTATATCTTAAATCTCACTCAAGTCCTCTATTTAGGATCCAAGATTCAAAATAAACGGAATTTAAGTAGTCAATTAAAGAAGTAAAACAGTTATAGTTAATACTGTGCTAACAGTCGTCTATCTTTCTTATCTATCCTAAGCTGGCTCTTTCTCCAATCTTGACAGTGATAGGAATGTTGTCAGTTGAGATGGTTCAAAGAAAACAAATTTATGCAATTTATAATGGACTATACATTTACAAGGATAACGAAGAAAAAAAGTAGCTCCCAGGGCTATTACTGCTGGTCTCATCAGAAGAAATTCTTTTCTCCGCTTCTGTGTGTCTCTGGCCAAATCAGGAAACATTTGAACTTTTAGTCCCAAAAATTCTTTATATTTATTTTTGAAGTATAATTTCAATAGCCATATCTTGTCCATTGTAAGAGCTACTGTAAGAAGCAATGTTGCCGGCGTAGCTACTTCCCTATCTGAGGATTCCAATAAAGCTGTAACATCCAAAGGCTCTTGATTAACTTCTTTAACATCCTTAACAGGAAGGTAGTACACCTGAGTTAGAGGTGGTATAGAAGATTCAGAATTCCCAATATTTCCGTCAGGTAACGAGTATTCATTTCTCTAGGAGGTCACTGCTATAATCTTAGGAAAATTAATTAATCTAAGATTATTACTTCTTGTGGAATTTTTCAGGTGACTCTAATTTCCTTCTTAAATTGGTATTATCTTATTTAATTAAAGCCTCCTGTATAACTTTTTTGGGAATTAATATCTGTTGTTGAATTTCCAATCTGTAATTTTACTATTTTCAGTGGTTATTTCCCGTATTTCAAGATATCTTTATCATACAACTTTAAACCGTTCCTCCACTTGATTTAATTGGGATGCTATAGTTTAGGAATAGTAACTACCAGGTCCCACAGAGCATCCAATGTAACCTCCTGGGGTTTGTTATCTGAGGAAATTGAAAATGTAAATTCTTATGCTCACCCACTGGCAAGCTCTTCCATATATCTGTCCAGACTGGGCTGTTCCTTCCCCGTAGAATGTCCTGTCCTCGGGTTCCTTATTCAGGTTTCCCAGTGATATCTGGTAAACCGATTCTCTGTCCCCCGGACTGGTCTCTACTGCCTCTAGAGTAGGAAACACTCCGATTCCCGGAAGTTCCCCCTCCTTCGGGGAACTAGCAGTTCCGTGGATGCGGGGAGGTGCTCGGTTGTCAGGGCTAAAGGTGGTTTCCAGCCCCAAGGAGGACTGCTGCTCGCCGTTCTCCTGCAGCGTCTCCAGCGGGGGTAGCCCTGATCCTGCCGACGTTCCCTGCATGCGCCTGATGATTTCATCAATGTTGCCGAACACGGAGGTCTCTGAGCGCCGCGAGGCCCCAGCGGCGCTTTTCCCTCTCCGCTTAGGCATATCGAAGGTAGGAAATCAATATTTGTTCGAAAAATAGTATCTAATTGAGAAAACTCTCAGGAGCTGGCGCACAGCGTCCCTATACCGTCGCCATCTTGGATCGATGATTGCTTTTCTGTACAAGTTTATACTTGATTGTTATATTGAAAATTCATAAATAAATATAAAAAAAAAAAAAAAAAAAGGAAGTGGACAGTCTGCGATTTCTTTGATCTGTTCCTAAGTTTCTTCCTTACCATTACTCTCATCGCTTCGTAGATTCTTTCTTGAAGTTAAAAGTTGTCGCTGTGGTTCTCTTTCCCTTCGTTATTCCTACTTCAACTTTGAACTTGATCATATTGTGATCGTTGTTTCCAACAGTCCCACTACTTCCACTTCCTTTGCAGGTCCTCTTAGCCCATTAAGGATTAGATTCAAAGCTGGCATTCCCTCTCGCTGGTTCTCTGACAAGCTGCTCCATGAAGCAGTCCCTATATAGCCTCCAGGAATCCGGTCTTCCTAGCGCATTGTGAGATTCCAAGACTCAGTCTATCCTGGGATAGTTGAAGTCTCCCATACTAATCATGGTTAGTTGGCTTCACAAAGCAGAGACTATTTTTAGTGCATCTGTGAAGCCACTGAAAGACAAGTAATATAACAATTATTAGTAAGGTAATTGTTTCAGGTGATTTATTTGGTAAGGGAAGAGAAGGCCTGTAATTATTCCTAACTCTTTTATTTTCTCTCTTTATCTTATGTAGGCTGTTTATCCTTGTCGGGGTGAGCCTGCTTTAAGTAAAAATGAATTGATACTCACTGGTGAAGCTATTATGAAGAAGAGTGAATTCCTCTGCTGCCAGGATAGTTACCTGCAGGTACACAGGGTTTCATTCATTCATTTTTATTGTGAAAATATTTATTAGTTTACAACAAGGATAAATTGTTTGAGCGATAAGAACAAAACTACTCATATAAAAAGAAAGGAAGACCATTTATACATACAATATATGTAAAATTATCAATTAAATCAAGTCCATGAGATTTTGAGGAGAAATTATCAACAGGGAAACACAGGAAATTCTGATATTAACTTGGATAATAAAACAAATAATGCAGCGTATTATATGAGACTGTCCATATCTAGGAGCTGGATGAGGCCTGCCTATTCTAATGAGCAATGAGAGTTGAGAATATTAAAAAAACCAAAACAAACAAACAAACATATTTTACAAACTTCAACTTAATTATGCATTTAGAAGGATATTTAAGGAAAACAGTCTCTCATTCTCTCCCCCCCCCATCCACTCCCAATTGAAGGACACCTGGTTTAAGGAGGAGAAAACTTTTCATTCTCTGTTTCTTTACACAGGATTTTAGATCTTTACTCTGCTTTCTAAATTTTAGGTAAAAGCAAATTACAATTTAGATATGCAAGCTATATCCCTGCCCAAGTAGACTTAAATCTAAGTTGTACCTGAAGCAATTACATGATCAGAAAGAAAAGACCATTTCTTAGCTCATTGCTGTAATCACCAGTCGGCTACATTGCTAATGTGTGCTTCCTTCTTTCCATTATTATTTGGCCCAGGGAACAAACAGCCTGGCCTCCTAGAATATTTTTAAACCATTTTACTTTAGTAAAAGAAATTATAGAATTATGTAACTACTGCTGAAGGGATTTAGGTGCCCTGAGCCTTCTTTACTCCCCCCCCTCTACCACAGGTCCAGCATTCCCTACCTCTTGTAGTTCTACATCTCGCCATTATCTTCTCACCCTTCCCTATGGGCTCAGCATCGCTACTCTCTCTCTCTTTTCTCCACAGTCTTGTAGCAATCTGAAATATATATGGTCTTCCAATTTTAATCAGTATAACTTCACGTAATATTCTTTCACATGCTCAGTTCTCCCCAACCGAAAGAGTGTGCGTATTACCGAATTTTGTGCAAAAGAACAAGACTATAATAGTCAAGACACGATAATACCATTGACTGTAAAATAATCTTGAATGTGACATCAAGCAAAAAAGGGTCTACCGTATTTTCACGCAAATAACGCGCACCTGTATAAAACGCGCACACGGGTATAGCGCGCAGAAATCACGCTGATATGTACAAAAACTTTGGTATACCGCGCTCACGGGTATACCGCGCATGCTGCCCGACGCTCCTTTCGCCCGCCCTGACTTTCCGTGCGCTGTCCCGACTCTCCGTTCACCCCCCCTGACTTCCGTGCACTGTCCCCCCTTGAAGGTCTGTCCCCATCCTGAAAGCCTGATGCCCCCCCCCCCGACGTCCGATACATCCCTCCCCCCGAAGGACCGCCGATTCCCCAACAATATCGGGCCACGAGGGAGCCCAAATCCTCCTGGCCACGGCGACCCCCTAACCCCACCCCGCACTACATTACGGGCAGGAGGGATCCCAGGCCCTCCTGCCCTCGACGCAAACCCCCCTCCCCCCAACGACCGCCCCCCCCAGCCGACCCGCGACCACCCTGGCGACCCCCACGACCCCCCCAACCCCCTTCCCCGTACCTTTGGTAGTTGGGCCAGAAGGGAGCCCAAACCCTCCTGGCCACGGCGACCCCCTAACCCCACCCCGCACTACATTACGGGCAGGAGGGATCCCAGGCCCTCCTGCCCTCGACGCAAACCCCCCTCCCCCCCAACGACCGCCCCCCCCCAAGAACCTCCGACCGCCCCCCCCAGCCGACCCGCGACCCCCCTGGCGACCCCCACGACCCCCCCACCCCCCTTCCCCGTACCTTTGGTAGTTGGCCGGACAGACGGGAGCCAAACCCGCCTGTCCGGCAGGCAGCCAACGAAGGAATGAGGCCGGATTGGCCCATCCATCCTAAAGCTCCGCCTACTGGTGGGGCCTAAGGCGCGTGGGCCAATCAGAATAGGCCCTGGAGCCTTAGGTCCCACCTGGGGGCGCGGCCTGAGGCACATGGTCGGGTTGGGCCCATGTGCCTCAGGCCGCGCCCCCAGGTGGGACCTAAGGCTCCAGGGCCTATTCTGATTGGCCCACGCGCCTTAGGCCCCACCAGTAGGCGGAGCTTTAGGATGGATGGGCCAATCCGGCCTCATTCCTTCGTTGGCTGCCTGCCGGACAGGCGGGTTTGGCTCCCGTCTGTCCGGCCAACTACCAAAGGTACGGGGAAGGGGGGTGGGGGGGTCGTGGGGGTCGCCAGGGGGATCGCGGGTCGGCTGGGGGGCGGTCGGAGGTTCTTGGGGGGGGACGGTCGTTGGGGGGGAGGGGGGTTTGCGTCGAGGGCAGGAGGGCCTGGGATCCCTCCTGCCCGTAATGTAGTGCGGGGTGGGGTTAGGGGGTCGCCGTGGCCAGGAGGGTTTGGGCTCCCTTCTGGCCCGATATTGTCGGGAAGTCAGCGGTCCTTCGGGGTGGGGGTGCGAGTGGTCCTGCCGGGGGGGGGGGGATGTATCGGACGTCGGGGAGTCGGCCGGGCAAGAGGGCTTGGGCTCCCTCTTGCTCCGATCGTGGATGCGGGTGCGGGTGGGAGCGCGTGCGAGCGGTCGTTCGGGGTGGGGGTGCGAGTGGTTCTGCCGGGGGGGGGGGGATGTATCGGACGTCGGGGAGGCGGCCGGGCAAGAGGGCTTGGGCTCCCTCTTGCTCCGATCGTGGATGCGGGTGCGGGTGGGAGCGCGTGCGAGCGGTCGTTCGGGGTGGGGGTGCGAGTGGTCCTGCCGGGGGGGGGGGGGGATGTATCGGACGTCGGGGAGTCGGCCGGGCAAGAGGGCTTGGGCTCCCTCTTGCTCCGATCGTGGATGCGGGTGCGGGTGGGAGCGCGTGCGAGTGGTCGTTCGGGGTGGGGGTGCGAGTGGTCCTGCTGGGGGGGTGAATCGGGCGTCGGGCGGGGTGGGAACTATGTTTTAAAACTTTTGTATACCGCGCTCACGCATATAACGCGCGAGGGGTATGCGCGGTAGGTAAAAACGCGTATAACGCGCGCGTTATATGCGTGAAAATACGGTAAGCCTATCTAAAAGGCGCAACCTGAAAAGAACTTTTGTATTAATTCCTGAATATGGCTTTTAAATGTCAATTCCAAGTCCATCCATACACCCAAATTCTTGACCTCCTCAGAAAACCTTATAGAGGTGTCCAATAACCGAATATAATCTGGGATGTTTGTTTTCTGCAAGCAAATTGCTCAGAAGAGTTTTTGCTTTGGGGTTTTATTATTTATTTTCTTATTTATTATTATGGTTAATAAGGTGTGTGTGTGGGGTGTGAAAGACTGGAAGAGAAAAGAGAGAGAGACTGTCCTCATAGACTGGAGTTACTGTTAATTTTCAGTATCACTTTGACAATGGCTTCTGATTGACCATAAATGTCTGTGCCAGAACATGGCAGCTGGGACTACTGTCCATCTAAGCATCAGACCTTAGCACATCTGTTGAACCTCAGATTATTTAATTCAACAGGTCACAAAAGCTAACATAGATCCTGTTATTTTGACAGATCATACGGGAATTTGGATTGAATATCAGTTCACTAAAGAAGATTCGTAGAGACCTGTTTGGAGGTTCAATAATACACTGCTTGTAGACTCAAACTTTCTTGAGGAAATTCAAATAAAAGTGAAGGAGTTTTTTCAATTCAGTGCCTCAGATGAGATCTCTTTGGAAACTTTTAAAGCAACCTTAAGAGGGCAGATTAAATCCTATTTGGCGCATGTTATCAAATTACTTTGAATGGAGTTTTCTATTCTGGAAAAAAAACTATTTTGGATTTAGAATCAAAATTGGCTTCAAAATGAAATCAAGAAGTTTTAACTGCCCTAATGAAGGCTAAATACAAATATAATGAGATTTGCTCACAATTGGCTAGGAAAGATTTGTTTCATCATCAAGCGGTGTATTATGGAAATTTAAATAAAGTGGGAAGAGTGTTGGCTAATTATCTTAAAGCTAAAAATAGAAGAGAAAAGATTGTGGCCATTAAGGATGAAAAGGGCAAGATTTACACCCATATAGCTGATGTTTTAAATCAATTTTTGGATTGTTATAGTCAAATATATTTTATTGAGCAATCAAGAAAACAACAGAGTGACACAACAAGATCAAAAACCAGCTCAAAAGAGTTTGAAATATCCCCCCAAAGAACCTCCCTCCCCCACACCCAACCCAATACACCCCCCTCCCCCTCCCAGTCCCACCCCTGGGTCCTCCTTCCAATTACCAAAAAGAAACAAAGAGCAAGCTATACACAAAATAAAACAAAAAGATATGCACTACAAAAAGCATCAATTAAGTATCCTGCTACGAGCCAGAGGGGTCAAAGTAGTCCAGAAGGGTTCCCAAGTAGTCTGGAAAAGGCGGCCCTGGCGAGAGGACAAATCAGTCACATCCTGTCGCTCCCACATCAAGAGAGCAATCATGCGGCTCCTCCAAAGGGAATAGTCTGGAGCTTCAGCTTCAAGCCATTTCAGCAAGATGCATTTCAAAGCAATCAGGATAGACCACTTGAGAAAAGCTGCAACGCCTTTGGAGCGTGGAAAGTAGTGAGGAATAGTCCCAAACAAAAGCAAAGGTGAGCTGCGGATGGAAACATGCCAAAGATTCTCAACAAAAGCAAAGATAGCAGTCCAAAAATGCTGTACCTGAGGACAAGTCCAAAACATGTGTCCCAAACTGGCTTCCGGAGCCTGACAGCGAAGGCAGGCTGCGTTTAAACGAAAGTGAGCCAAATAAGCCCTTTTAGGAGAGATATATAAATGAAAAATCAATTTAAAATGTTGTTCCCAAAAGGTGGTATATTTACGAAATGCTGGTAGACGTCGGACAGCCTGAAGAAGTATGTCCGAAGGCAAGTCTACAGCAAGATCACAAGACCAAGCATCTCGCAGCCGAGAATGGTTTTTTTGGATTGTTATAAAGCCTTATACTCTTCTGAGCTGTATTCAAATAAAGAGAATGATAGAAGAGATTTATTGTATTGAATTCAATTCTTGGGCCCAAAATTCCAGAGCAAGTAAAAGAAAATCTTGAGGTGCCTATATCTTTTACAGAGCTTCTGTCAGCATTGAAGTCTCTCAGAGCTGGGTCCGCTCCGGGTAGTGATGGATTTACAGTGGAGTTTTACAAATTGTTTCAAAGTATACTGCTACCTCATCTTTTTCAATTATATCAATCACAATTGGCGAGAGGTCACATATTAGGTACTATGGCAGAAGCTCTTACTATTGTTTTGCCAAAGCCAAACAGAGATTCCATGTTGGTTTCAAACTATAGGCCCATTTCTTTAATTAATGTGGAAAAATTTTGGCTAAATTATTGGCTCAGGTTAGCTAAGGCTCTCCCTTATGTTAATGGTATACACCAAATGGGTTTTGTTGCTCTTAGATATTCTGCAAATAATACTAGATTGGCACTTCATATGCTTAATTTAGCAAAAACAATTGATGAGCCGGTCTTCTCTGTTTCCTTGGATGCAGAGAAAGCCTTTGATCGAGTAGAATGGACTTTTATGTACCAAGCAATGGATTGGTTTGGGATAGGTTCTGGATGTATTCAAATGATTCAAACCTTGTATAGTTCCCTCTCAGCCAGATTATCTAATATAATAAAACGGTAAGCCACGCATGCGCACTTCCTAAGCGTACGTCCGTTTTCCGTGAGCTGTAGCTAGGAAGTGCGCATGCGTGACTCACCCCCTGCCCTCTCCGTCGCCTCCCGGCTCCAGAGGCGTGACAGTTTTCAAAGAGGCGCGGGATTGTTTCAACGCGGAACCACTAGCCGCTAAAGCTCCTGGCGCTGACTCCCGACGGTGGAGGAGAGGCAAGGTAGAAGAAGATTTCCGCTGCCCGGCACCCGAGTCCTTTGCCGCCCCCCCCCCTTCCCGCGGCCCTGACTGGCGATTTAAGCAGCTTGTCCAGCAGTCTTCACACGCTGCTTCGGGCCCTTCTACTGCCCTGATTTGCTCCGGACGTGCCAGAGTAAATCAGGCCAGTAGAAGGACCCGAAGCAGCGTGTGAAGACTGCTGGACACGCTGCTTGAATCGCCATTTGTAGTCGGACCCGCGGGAAGGGAAGGGAGGGGGCGGCGGCAAAGGACTCGGGCCTGCGTTTGTAGTCGCGACTGTGGGAAGGGAAAGGGGGTAGAGGAAACAATAATGCTGCTGCACAGGGAACTGGTGTGGGGGGAGGGAAATGGAAGGGGGAGGGAATTCTGCTTTGGACAGACAGACAGAGGGAGGAAGGGAGACAGAAAGGCACAGGGAACAGACACAGGTGCAGGGAGATATACAGAAAGACAAACAGACAAAGGGGGCCAGGGACAGAGACAGACAGAAAGAAAGACAGCGGGAGTCGTGTCAGGAGGGGTGCGGGATGCCGCAGAGGGAACTTTTCCAATGGGTGCAACTGGGCGGCTGTCGGGAGCCTCTGATCAGGGGCAGAGCAAGGTAAGTGTATCATAGGGATAAGAAGGAGGAGGAGGGGAGAAAAAGGAAGGGACGCCTACTGCTGGACAGGGGGAGAAGGAAAGAGGTGCTGATGGACAGGGGGGGTGAAGAAAAAGGAACGGAGGCCTAATGTTGGACAGGGGGAGAAGGAAGGTGCTGCTGGACAGGGGGGAGGTAAAACAAAGGGAGAAGGGCTGCTGCTGCATAAGGAGAGCTGTGAAGGGGTGGTGGTGGACACAGGGGAGGTAAAAGGAAGGGAGAATGGACAGGGGGAGCAGGCAAGGGGTGGTGATGGACAGCCAAGGAAAAAGAAAGACAGAAAGAAAGAAAGCGGCTAAGGAGAAAGAGAGAAACAGAAATAAAGAGAGACACACACACATATATTCTAGCACCCGTTAATGTAACGGGCTATAAGACTAGTATATTAATAATATATTCTCGAAACATTTTTGTTTAAAAAGGGGATGTCCCTTATCTCCCTTGCTTTTTGATATTGTTTTGGAACCCTTGTTGTTGGCTATTCAGCAGGCAAAGAAGATACAGGGAATTCCATATGCAGGTCGAGATTATAAGGTTTCGGCTTATGCAGATGATATATTGCTTCATTTGAAAAATCCTGAATCAACCATCCCTCATTTACTGGAATTGATTGATCGTTTTGGTAAATTTTCTGAATATAAGATAAATTGGAGTAAATCAGAGGTTCTTCCTTTGAATGTATATTGTGTAAAAGGAATACTTGATCCATTCCCATTCCTTTGGAAGGAAGAGGGAATAAAATACTTAGGTATAATGATTCAAAGGACATTGGAAGATACTATTGCAGTAAATGAAAAATCATTATTACTGAAGGTCAAAGAAATGTGTGAGCATTGGAATCCATTACATCTTTCTTGGTGGGGGAGAGTCCAAACCATCAAAATGATGATCTCGCCTGTAGTTTATTACCAAATGAGTATGTTACCATTCTATTTTAAATTATCGTTTTATAAAAAACTAAATGGGATTCTTTCAAAATTTCTTTGGCTTGGTAGTATCTTTGCAAAAATTTCAATCGATGGGAGGGGTAAACTTTCCAAATTTTTACAGATATCATCAAGCTTTTATTTTGTATCAGGGTATGTATTGGATCCTTCCTGAACTCATGGAGAATCTTCGGATCGGTTGATTCTTGAAAGTCATCTTATGGCTCCCACTTCATCTTAGTTATATACTGAATATCAAACTTCCTAGAATATACAAGGACATTATTTTTCATTCAACTTGGACTACGTTAAAATTTATAGATGCTTTAACTCCTGTTCCAATACAGCAAACAAAGTGTCAATCCCTATGGTTGAACTCCAAGATACAAATCAGCAAGTCTAAAATCTTCTGGAAACAATGGTTGCAGGCAGGCATTCATACTCTAAATGAATGGTATCTTTATTATAGCTACAACAATCATTTGATATTTCGAAAACTCAAGGTTATAAATGGTTGAAGTTGAAACAGGCCATTCAGAAAGGGTTCCCTGAGTGGCGCAATCTTAAAAATCAATATAGTTTGCCTGGTCTATGTTTCCAGACAGATTTTCAAGGGCATCAGGCCGCCAAGTGGTATAAATTAATATCTGATTATTTGGCGACACATCTAAAAATAAGTTTGAAAGACATTTGGAGTATAGAAACAAAACAGAATATTTCAGCTACACAATGGCCACAAATTTGGATGTGGAGAATAAGATGTACAGCATCAGCGTCTATGGTTCTTTTTGTTGTATAGAATATTTTGGATTCCTGTTCGTTTACAAAAATTGGACAACTCAAAATCTAATAGATGCTGGCACTGTCAACTTGAAGTAGGGATACTGGATTATCTTTTATTTTATTGCCCGTTGATACTCAATTTCTGGAAGTCATTTTGGGGTAAAATCAATTTGGTATTAGGTGTCTCTTTTCCTTTGTTGTATGATGTGGTTTTATTTGGCCAAGCAGCACAATAGTTCAAGTTAAATTTTCTGTGAGAGTATAGCCCAAACTTCAGATTGGAAGAGTGTATATTCTCTTACCCCTCCTAACTCTCTTCACTGTAAATAGTACAACGTTTATAGATCCTCAGAAGTACCACCTAGCACTCATACAAATTCATTGTGTCAGGCTTTATGTACTACTTCCTCACCAGATCTTCCATAGTTTGCTATTAAATTTATAAATACTTTTTTCCACCTTAGTGTATAAATAGTTTACATACTTAGCTTAAAACTTGTGGTCATGCTTTCAGGGATTTATACCACCAACATGTTTCACCCGAAGGGGTTTTATCAAGGCACCATATCCCTAATAGAATCAAAACAAACATTTTAATACTCGCATATTTAAACTATGTTACTATCTTAGACTTAGTTACCGTATTTGCCGGCGTATAAGACGACTGGGCGTATAAGATGACCCCCCAACTTTTACAGTTAAAATATAGAGTTTGTTATATACTCGCCGTATAAGACTACCCCTTCTTCCGATTCGCGACCCCCCCCCCCCCCAAGCCGGCAAAAACAGCTTTGCACCGCAGGCCCAGCCGCCCAAGACGAGTCGGAGGCCCCTACCCGCCGCATCCTGCACGTGAGCAGACTCAGCACAAACGCTGCTGATGGCCCCAATCGACACGCTGACCTCCCCGCGCACGCTGACCATCTTCTCTCTGCCTGCACTTTCCCCGCGGCCCTCTTCGGCGACTCAGCAGGGGCAGCGATCAAGACAGGCTGCAAACGTCGGGACCTTCCCTCTCTGAGTCCCGCCTATTTTGTTTCAACTTCCTGTTTCCGCATAGGCGAGACTCACAGAGGGAATGACCGCCTGTCTTGATCGCCCGAGGCTGGGAGGAACAGAAGATTTCTGCAAACACCATTGGGGCAGAAAATTTAATGGGTCCATCTCGCCGGTCCTGTGCGGACCGGCAGGAATTTTCTGCGGACCGGCGGTTGAAGAACTGTGATGTAAACAGTACCCGGCGTATAAGACGACCCCCGACTTTGGGGAGGATTTTAAGGTACTGAAAAGTCGTCTTATACGCCGGCAAATACGGTAACTACCATATCCCAACACCGTGGGAACACTTTTTATAGATGGTTTTTTAATAAAAATACATAAAGACATTCAAACCTTTCAGCTTATCTTTCTAAAGTTTAACGCCGCTGTAACCGACCACTGAATAGTTAATTCAAAATGGTTGTGGCTTGTTCCTGTCTCACTTAAATACACTCACCCAGTCTGGACTGCTGATGGTGACATCATCATAGGGGCGGCACCAACATTTAGAACAGGGAAGGGACAATTAACTGGAAAAATTTAGTTACAAAATGCTATGTTATGCCCTCCATAAAAGCTTACCCCAGGATATTAAAGATCCGAGTTATTGTAACCTGAGGCCCACCCGGCTGAAACCATACATTCAAGTTCCAAATTTAACCCAGAAGGGATCACCGTATTAAGCCGGTAGATCCATCTTTGTTGTATAAAGTTAAGTTTTTCTTCCCAGTTACTACCCTCCCTCCCTTCTTGTAAATGCTCTATTATTCACAATTGTAACTGTTCTATTGTATGTTGGTATTGAACCCAGTGTTGGACTAAAGGAGCTTGAAGAGCCCCTGTGTTGATACGAGATTTATGTTCATTTAATTGTATCTGAATGGGTCTTTTAGTATGGCCAACGTACACCAATGAACAAGGGCAAATGATCACATATATAACCCTACAGGGCTTTAAACTAGGTAAGTCGGGGGAGGGTACATACTTATATCCCAGAGCAGTAAGAAACCACCCTGAGGAGGCAAGTCGCACTCACACTACCAAGTCTAAGGTAAGTACCAATGATACCCATGATAAGTCAGGGAGAAATATCACTGAATTTTTAGGAGCCACACTAACTAATAAAGTAAACTCTTCACAGATATGGAGGGCTATGTATATTAATGCACACAGCTTGGGTAATAAGATTCTAGAATTAGAGACTGAGATAACAAACGCCGATCTTGATGTGATAGCGATATCCGAAACCTGGTTCACGGAATCGCATGGGTGGGATATGGTTATACCAGGGTACAACCTACTTCGTTGCGACCGAGTGGGTAAATTGGGAGGAGGAGTAGCGCTATACACTAAGGAAAGCATCAAAACCACCAGAATCACAGATGTTAGATACACCGGGGAATCCCTCTGGGTGAATCTGGCCAGAGGGAATGAAAAATGCCTATACCTTGGTGTGATATATAGACCTCCCAGGCAACAGGAAGATAAAGACATGGAATTAATCGAGGACATAGAGAATATCACACTGCGCGGGGACTCAGTAATGCTATGATACTTCAACATGCCAGATGCAGATTGGAACACACTCTCCGCGACTACGGGTAGCAGCAAAAGAATATTAAACTCCATAAAAGATGCACGCCTCAAGCAATTGGTATTGGAGCCCACCAGGGACCAGGCGTTACTAGACCTAGTCCTCACCAATGGAGATAGTGTCACGGAAGTCTCAGTAGGAGACACACTGGCTTCCAGCGACCATAATATGGTATGGCTCAACCTCAAGAAAGGATTCCCAAAAACAAACACAGCAACAAGAGTTCTCAAATTTAGAGGCGCAGACTTCAACCGCATGGCAGATTTCGTCCATCAGGAACTACATAAACAAGCACAAACTGACAATGTGGAGGATATGTGGTCGTCTCTGAAGTCCATACTACATGAAGCAACAGACCGATACATAAAGACAGTAAGTAAACGCAGGAGAAACAAAAGACCCCAATGGTTCAGTAAAGAAATTTCAGACCTAGTTAAACAGAAAAAAGACGCATTTATCGCCTACAAACATTTAGGCAGAGGGGGGGCAAAAGAGGACTATCTAGACAGATCCAAAGCTGTCAAAACAGCAGTCAGAGAGGCCAAACTCCGAATGGAGGAAGAGCTAGCACGGAAAATCAAGAAAGGGGATAAATCTTTCTTCAGCTATATCAGGGACAGGAAAAGAAACAAAGATGGGATAGTACGCTTGAAGCAATCGGACGGTAACTTTGCTGAATCAGACTCTGAGAAGGCAGAATTACTAAACCAATACTTCTGCTCAGTGTTCACCCGCGAAGCGCCGGGAGCTGGTCCACAGCTTCAGACGGGAGATAACCGGAAAGACCCGTTTCATGATTTCGAATTTACGCCCAGTAGTGTCTACAACGAACTATCAAGACTCAAAGTAAACAAAGCCATGGGACCGGATAACCTACACCCCAGAATGCTCAGGGAGTTAAGGGAAGTCCTGGCAGAACCATTATCTGTTCTTTTCAATCTTTCCCTAAGCATAGGAAGGGTCCCCTTGGACTGGAAAACCGCCAACGTAATCCCACTCCACAAAAAGGGCTGCAGGACAGAGACAGCAAACTACAGACCAGTGAGTCTCACGTCTATAGTGTGTAAACTCATGGAAACACTGATCAAACAGCATATTGACACAATCCTGGATGAAGAAAATCTCCGTGATCCACACCAACACGGGTTCACCCGGGGTAGATCCTGCCAATCTACTCTGATTAGCTTTTTTGACTGGGTTACTAGACAACTGGACGCCGGAGAGTCACTGGACGTGGTATATTTAGACTTCAGTAAAGCATTTGATAGCGTCCCTCATCGAAGATTACTGAACAAACTGAAATCGATAGGATTAGGAGACATTCTAACTACATGGGTTGGGGATTGGCTGAGCGGCAGACTTCAGAAGGTGGTGGTAAACGGTACCCCATCCGAAGCGTCGGACGTGATCAGTGGAGTGCCGCAGGGATCGGTCCTGGGCCCGATTCTATTCAACTTATTCATAAGAGATATGACGCAAGGACTTAGAGGAAGGGTATCACTGTTCGCCGACGACGCCAAACTTTGCAACATAGTAGGCAGATGCTTATTACCTGATAATATGACACACGACCTACTGCTACTGGAACAATGGTCAAACACTTGGCAGCTAGGCTTCAATGCTAAAAAATGCAAGATAATGCACCTGGGCAAGAGAAACCCGTGTAGAACTTATGTACTAAATGGTGAGACCTTGGTTAGGACCACGGAGGAACGCGATCTAGGAGTGATCATTAGCGAGGACATGAAAGTTGCCATTCAAGTGGAGAAGGCTTCCTCCAGGGCAAGACAAATGATGGGGTGTATCCGCAGAAGTTTCATCAGCAGGAGACCTGAAGTTATGATGCCGTTGTACAGAGCCATGGTGAGGCCTCACTTAGAGTACTGTGTTCAGTTTTGGAGACCACACTACCGAAAGGACATGCTGAGGATCGAGTCGGTTCAGAGAATGGCCACCAGGATGGTAATGGGGCTCAAGGATCTCACGTATGAAGAAAGACTAAAGAAATTGCGGCTGTACTCACTTGAGGAAAGAAGAGAACGGGGAGATATGATTGAAACGTATAAGTACATCATGGGATGCATCGAGTCAGAAGATGATATCTTCGGGCTAGTGGGACCCTCGACCACCAGAGGGCATCCGCTGAAAATCAGGGGAGGGAAGTTTCATGGCGACTCCAGGAAGTACTTCTTCACCGAAAGAGTGGTGGATCACTGGAACAGACTCCCACTCCAGGTGATAAAGGCCAGCAGCGTGACGGATTTTAAGAAAAAATGGGATACTCACGTGGGATCTTTAAGGGAGTAAATTCAGGGGGGGGATACCTGGAATGGGCAGACTTGGTGGGCTATAGCCCTTTTCTGCCGCTTTTTTTCTATGTTTCTACAATTAGTCATATCACGGGCTTTAATTATCTGTTTCGTTTGGGAGTCCCTCTATAGTCATGTCACATCACTGACAATGCTGATATTTTAAATGCTCTCAATTTGCATCCCCCTCCATCTCTGTTGGTCCAGGACCTGTCCTGTAGACCTCTCTTTGGTGAAAGCAAAACGGGGCTCACTGAACCTCCTCAACGACTGTAAAATGTGCCAATGATCTTTAATAAGAGAAATAACCAATTTAGTGGCATCTGAATATGGTAAAACACATATCAGTCTTTCATCATCCAGCATAGGATGACTGGAGGAAGACTTCTCTTCTAACAACAGTTCACGTTGTACATATCTGACCCGTATGTATGCTCTTCGAATAGCTTTATCAGGATATCCCCTTGTTCGAAAGCATTCCTGCATTTCACCTGCCACTGTCTTAAACTCCTTAATTGTAGAACATACTCTTTAATATTCTGGGGTAAGCTTTTATGGAGGGCATAACATGGCATTTTTTAATTAAGTTTTTCCAGTTAATTGTCCCTTCCCTGCCCCACAACCCCCCCCACCCCCATACTTCCGACGATCCCCACCCTCTCTCCTCCTTACTTAAGATGGCTGGCCAGAGGGATGCTCTGATTGGCTCAGGTTGTTTAAGGCCCCTCCTATGCAAGGGGCCTTAAGCGTCTGGGCCCATAAGAGGCTTAGATCTCTCCCCGGATGCACCAGGATGGAGCCTTAGGCTCTGATTGTCCCAGGCACCTAAGGCCATGCCCATAAGAGGGGCCTTAAATGACCTGGGTCAATAAGAGCCTTAGGCCCCTCCCCGGATGCATCAGGAAGGAACCTAGGGCTCTGATTGGCCCAGACACCTAATGTCCTTCCCACAGGAGGGGCCTTAAACAACCTGGGCCAATCAGAGCCTTAGACCCCTCCTGGTGCATCCCAGGATGGGGCAGGGAAGCCCGCCATTTTGAAGAATGAGGTTGAACTTGAGACTTGCTTCTCTCATTGCATCTAGGTCTCCCTCATTGTAATTCTCCACATGAGTGGTCCAAAGAATATAATAACAATGAGCAATAACAATTTCTTCTGAATTTGAAATTTTTAATACCTCCTTAAAATACTTGCCTATCAAAAACTGTATATTAAGTAATCTAGCCTGAGGAAAATATAAAAACCTCAAGTTCTTAGAACAAAATGAATTTTCCAGTATTTCCATCCCTTAACAAATGGAAAGATTGTCTTTAGTGCATCAACTCCTGAGGCTTGTAATGTAGCAATCTGAGGTTCCATAACCTGGAGTCTCTTTGTGAAGGAAACATGTTTAGAATCTACTTCCTCAAGCTTCTGCTCTACCTCCTGAGTAAAGTACCAACACTGTTTTATTTGGGATTTTACCATGGATTCAGCATGTGTAACCACTAACCATATGTCCTGCAGAGTAATATTATGATTTTCAACAACTGAAAACTAGGCAAGAGTACAACAAAAACTGAGCCCACTGCTAGATTCTCCTTAGTAACCATTGATTCAGAGACAGTTTCAGAAGCTGAGGGAAGAAAGAAGGTAATAGGCGTAGGTGGAGGTGTTCTCTCTGGTGAGCTAATTGTAGCTCTTTTTGAATAGAAAGGAGAGAGAGGCTGCATAGTAGAATTTTGTAAAGTTATCACATGTTTATCTATCAGTCCCTTAATAAGGGTACTTATTCCAGGACAAGCAGGCAGCATATTCTCACATGTGGGTGACGTCATCCACGGAGCTCCGCTACGGATAGCTTTAAAAGTGCATCGCCACTTTAAGAACTTGAGAAAGTTTGCGAATTGTCCGCACCGCGCATGCGCCTTCCAGCTCAACGTAGGCTCGCAGTACCTCAGTTCTTAGTTTTCCGCAGAGCTAAGAAGTTGTGTTTTTTGAACGGTGTTCAAATTTTTTGTATTTTGCCTTCCCGTTCATGCGTTATTTTTAAGTTTACTTAATATTCTCTTTTTTTTTAAAAAAAAAAGCAGGAAACCTTTTTTTTTTCCTCCTCTCTTTTTGTCTTGCAGGCTTCGCCCGATGAAGGGCCTTTTTCTTTTTCCTCAGCCATTCAATTTGATTTGGTTGAGGCGCTCTTTCCGTTGATGTCCCGGCCGTTTTAAAAAGTGCTGCAGGTGCCAAAGACAAATTTCCATCACTGACCTCCCACAGTTGGTGCTTGCAGTGCCTTGGCCCGGAACACCGTGTAGAATCTTGTGCTCAGTGTTCTACCCTGCATAAGCGTTCCATCAAGAGCCGGAAACTTTAACAAGAAAAATTGTTTGGCATTAGCATGAACACAGAAGATGTTGCAATTTGCAACATTCGACGGCGAAGACATTGCTCTGGCTGGTAAGCCAGCTTCCCATCAAGTGTCGCAGGTCACTCTTGCATCGAGTCCCTTGATGTTGACCAAGCAATGACCTCTCTTGCACCTTGTCTCTCCTACATTGAAGTATGCATTCTCTTCGAGGTGATCCTCTCCAAGGCAAGATGTGGCGCCGATGGTACCGGTAGAAAGACCAAAGGTACTGATTCTTTCATTCTGTGAAAAGCTCAATGCACTTTTCCAAGTGAGTGATATGTTTAAACTCTTTACTCCTTACTCCTATACCCCTTGCAACCCAACCTAAAACTGCTGGGAATAATGATAGACAAGGGATGCACCATGCAACTTCAAATCAGCAAAACGGTCCAGAAGGCATTTGCAACCATGTACAACATAAGAAAAATCCGAAAATACCCATGGTCCAAACGCTAATCCTGGGACTCCTGGACTACTGTAACATCCTATACCTGTCATGCCCCGCCTACACTTTAAAACAATTACAAACAGTGCAAAACACAGCTCTCAGACTGATATACTCGCTGAAAAAAATACAATCACATTACTACTGCTTTCCAAGACTCACACTGGCTCCCAATACAAGCACGCATACAATACAAATTTTACTGCACCCTTTTCAGAGCCCTAAATGGAACTGTTCCTAGCTACCTAAACAATCACCTAATCAGAAATAACACATAAGAACATAAGAATTGCCACTGCTGGGTCAGACTAGTGGTCCATCCTGCCTGGCAGTCTGCTCATGCAGCGGCCCCCAGGTCAAAGACCAGTGCTTTAAATGAGTCCAGCCTCACCTGCGTACGTCCCAGTTTAGCAGGAACTTGTCCAACTTAGTCTTGAAACCCTGGAGGGTGTTTTCCCCTACAACAGACTCCGGAAGAGCGTTCCAGCTCTCCACCACTCTCTGGGTGAAGAAGAACTATTAGTGCTCAATATAAAGTACCCAGCTATGAGTTTTTTTTATCAAGGTGTGCCAACCGATTTAGCACATGCTAAATGCAAAGACATCCATTATATTTCTTTGGGCATCTTAGCATTTAGCGCGCCTTAATAAAAGGACCCCTATTTTAACAAACTGGTTAGATCTTTTAACAAAAATATTGAAAAATATTCCTTTACAAAGTAACATAGTAGTACAATTTAGAGAATAACACGGTGACTGTTATTCGTCCCCGCAGTTAAGTATCTTGCACGCGTTGCTTCATTTCTCACTCCTCCCGGTCAGCAGCCCTCGCAATTGCACAGTCCAGCAGCCCCCTCCCTCCCGATCACCACGGCCCAGGCATCTCTTCCCCTTGTCGAGGCATCTCCCTCCCTTCCCCTCACCTTTGCTGGCGATTTTCAGTTTTCTCTTTCTGAGCAGCCCGAGCCTTTTCACAAGTCATGAGCATGGCTGCCTGAAACTTCTCCTCTGACATGAGCCGCCTAGGCGGAAACAGGAAGCTGCGTCAGAGGAGAAGTTCAGCAGCCAGAACTCTGATTTATAAAATGATAATTGTACAGAATATTGTTTCTTTTTATTCTTTAATAAAATAAGTTCAGTATAAAACTATTCGAGGCTTGTGCGGATGGGATCAGATGGTTTGCAGGTTTGCGTTGTTCAACGGAATAGCTCAAAAAAAAATCAAACGTCTACAGATCATCCAAAATACGTCCATTAAGCTCATTTTTAAAGCTAAGAAGTTCGATCACGTTACACCCCTTCTTAAGGAAGCCCACTGGCTTCCAGTTGCACATCGGATAATATATAAAATATGTTTATTTACATTTAAATCTCTTCTTTCTAAAACCCCAGCTTTTATCTACAAGTTACTAATCCCCTACACCTCCAAAAGAACTTTAAGATCCGCTGAACAGCATTTGCTAACTATCCCCTCCCTTAAAATTATAAATACTCGACGACAGTTGATCTTTTCAGTTACAGCTCCCCAAACCTGGAATTCCCTCCCTTGCCATTTAAGGGAAGAAACTAATATAGAAAAATTTAAAAGTAAACTGAAGACTTTTCTCTTTAAAGATGCCTTCATAAACTAATCATAAGAGGCTTTTCCTCACCAACCTTTTAGTCTTTGAACTAATATTATTTTTCTTTTTAAAATTTTATTGAAATAATCTTAATTTTTTTTTCTCCCCTTTCCTTACGTGCCCACCTTACTTGTTTCTTCAACTTCTACACAAATTGTAACTTTTTCCCTCTTTTCCTATGTTTCTAGTCTTGTTAAATTTATCAATAGTTTTGTTAGTCTTATTTACTATATTATCCCCCTTATATTGTAATTTTATCAGCATGTACATCGCTTAGAATTTAGATTAAGCGATTAATCAAATTATTATTAAACTTGAAACTTGATGGTGCAGAGATAGGGACTGAGCTTACGGGGACGGGGCAGAAACGGGGACCGAGCTCGTGGGGACGGGGCAGAGATGGGGGACTGAGCTCGCAGGGACAAATTTTTTTCCCTGTGTCATCAAGAACAAGGAGAACACAGGCTCTCGTCACCCATCCCCCAGTTAAAAGGCATACAAAGCAAAAAAAACTATATGACGGAATTACTAGCCACCAAAGCAGCAAAAATAGACCCACCACCTCTCCAAGCTATGGACCAAGACGACCAACTGCAACATTCTGGAAAGAACTAAAACTATGCTTTTCAAAAATTTGTCAAATGACCTAACTAAAAACCTTATAAACCCTTCCCAGATCCCTTTTGCTCATACTTATCAATTCTTGAAAGCTCATTCTATCTATCAACTTTGTAAGCTCCCTTGGAATTCCCAGACCAATTCTTTTTGTAAACTGCTTAGAACTAAAAGGTATTGGCGGGATAGAAAACAGTAATGTAATGTAATCTTAATGTGGCTCTTGCTAGACTAATGAAGCCTCCTTTTGAACCAATGTCTATAGCTCATCAAAATACCTCACTTGGAAAGTGGTTTTTCTCATCTCTCTTACATCTGCTCTAAGAGTAAGTGAACTCAAGCACTGGTGGCGGATCACCACATTCACAGTGTTTCATCATGACAAAGTGGTGCTTCGTACTCATCCAAAGTTCCTTCCAAAGGTAGTCACTGAATTCCATCTCAATCAATCCATTGTGCTTCCAGTATTTTTTTCCTAAGCCTCATTCTCATCCTGGAGAAATGGTTCTTCATAAACGAGCTTTGGCCTACTGCTTACAGTGTATGCAGCTACATAGGACATCTCCTCAACTCTGTCTCCTTTGATTCCAATAAGTTGGGACGTCCTGTATCCAAGAGAACTATTTCTGGATGGTTGGCGGCTTATATCACGTGTTATGCTCAGGCTGGGCTGCAACTGGGGAGTCGTGTCACAGCCCACAAAGTCTGAGCTATGGCAGCTTCAGTTGCTTTTTTATGTTCCGCTCCTATTGCTGATATCTGTAAAGCTGCTACTTGGTCCTACTGTCTGGAATCTTATTCCAGATGGGATGGTCACTTCGGTCAAGCAGTTTTGCAAAATTAATTTTCTTAATAGCCACACTCCCTCCATCCCATTGTAGTAAGCTAGGAGTCCCACATGTGAGAATATGCTGCCTACTTGTCCTGGGATATAGCACAGTTACTTACCATAACAGGTGTTATCCAGGGACAGCAGGCAGATATTCTCACAAACCCACCCTCCTCCCTGGTTGGCTTCTTAGCTTGCTTACAGAACTGATGTACCGGGAGCCTAAATCGGGTGAGAAGGCACTCGTGCATGTGCAGTGTGGGCAGTTCACGAACTTTCTCAAGTTCTTAAAGTGGCGATGCATTTTTAAAGCTGCCCGTTCTGAGGCTCCATGGATGATGTCACCCATAAGTGAGAATATCTACCTGCTGTCCCTGGATAACCTGTTACGGTAAGTAACTGTGCTTTACTGTACCTGCATCTTTTGGCTGAGCCTTCCATTTCCTCCCCCTAGTAGGCATAGAGGTGAAGATGAGAAATTATAAGTTGGGTTCTTAGTGCTCCAAGGGGCTCCCAGATGTCTCTTACATCATGCCCTGTGACCCTGCACCTGTGGTTACGCAATGGGGGTTGCTACTTTTTGTGAGGATCCAGGTTGCTCAACTCTGATGTTACACTGGGTCACTGCCTCTCTTCAGGAACACCGCAATCCACCCCAAAAAGTCAGGGAGGGGCCTCAGGAGGGCATGCTTTCACTTCCCCTTCTCCAGCAGCTCCTGGATAACATCAAGACTCCCCAGAAATAACACTTTCAATGAAGATTATGCCATATGTTTCAATTCATGTTGGAAATATGCTGCATATATGGGGATTTTTTTTTTTAGATATATAGAGAGAGTAGGGTGTACATTGATTCAAAATTTTTAATCTCATGATTAATCGCATAAAGCACCCCATGTACAGTGCAATATAGAGATAGCAAAGGTAAATTCTCAAAATTGACATATTTCAATTACTAAACTAAAATAATTTCTTACCTTTTTGTCTAGTGATTTTCTTTCTAATCTTCTCATTCCCTGTCTCTGATGCTGCTTTCCTGTGCACACAGTACACTTCTGTGCTGTCAAATCTGTTTCCAGGGCCTCCTGTCTATTCACTATTTCTTTTTTCTCCTCCATTTCCTGCTCTATATCAATCTTTCACATTCAAATTTCTTCCATTTTTATTTCTTAATCTCAAATGTATTTAGTTTTCATCTCTTCCCGTCCCTTCTATGGGGCACCATCTCCTCCCTTCTCTCTTCTCTTCCCTTATCCTCCCTTCTATGGGCACCGTCTTCCTTTTTTTGTTTTTCCATCCTCTATCCTTCTCAAAAATCCCCCCAACCTCTCTCTTTCTTCAAGCACCTTTTCCTGGACTTCTGAACCTTCAACACCCCCCCCCCTCCCCCCGGTTCACATTCTCTCACTCTCAGCCTTCTAATCTTGCCTTTAACGCTGAAGTGCTGAAGGAATGTTGCTTTTCTCATCCACCTAAAGCATCTCTCTCGGTAGTGTCCATTTTATATCTCTCACAACTCCACTCCAGGCTAGCGCTGCCCCATTCGCTGATTCAAATTGATTCACCGTCCAAGAAAATCAGACTCACCAAGTCAGTGACCAACACCCCCTCACCCTGATGAGACCTGACATGCCTTCAAGGCCTCCTAAAGCAGAGGTGGACTCTCAGCATTGGCATTGTTCTGAACGGGCAGCTTGCAGCCTGCTCTGCCGGGGCCTTCCCTCTGCTGTGTCACTGATGACGTGGCAGAGGGAAGCCCTAGAGGGGCAGGCCACAAGTAGCCTTTTCAGAGCAATGCCACTGTTGACTGTCCACCATTGCCACCTCCACTGCTGCTGCTTTAGGAGGCCTCAGAGGTATGTCATGTTTCACAGTGGGAGAGTCGGTAGAGTGCTGCTACACAGGGGAATGGGAGGGAAGGATGGAAAACTACACGGGGATGGGAGGGATGGAAAGCTGCTACACAGGAGAATTGGTGAAAGGGAAGGAAAGCTGCTCTCAGGAGATGGAAAGGGAGGATAGGTGCTGCACATAGGGGGAGAGAGGGAAAATTGGGGTGGGGGAGAAGAGGGAGAAATCCTGCATTTTGTGGTGGGGAGGGAGACATGCATGAAGAAGAGAGAGGGAGAAATGTTGGACATAGGGTAGAGGGCAGGGAGAAATGGTGCATGGGGTGGAGAGAGAGAGAAATGTTACACATGATAATGGAGGGGAGAAAGGGAAATATGCTGCATGGAGGGGAATAGAGAGGTTTGACCCAGGCACAAGACAGACAGAGAGAGAAAGAGAGATGGTAGACAGTGGGAAAGAAACAAATGTTGGATATGGCAGTAGAAGACAAAAAAAAAATATATATTTTCTATTTTGTGATTATAATGTGTCGGATTTGGTGTTAGAGGTGTCAGAACTGTGTTAGACAACTAGGACCTAACAGAGAGAGGAGAAGTGTTTTTTGTTTGTTTACACCACAGTGCCAGTGTGGGGTTGTAGAGGGAAAAGGACATTAAAAAAAAATTGCTTGATTAGGCAAGAAAATCGAATCAAATTTTTTTCCCCAAAATCGGGCAGCACTATTCCAGGCTCCACTCCTAGTCAGGTATCCCCCTGATGCAGCATCATTCTCCCTCTTGTCCACAATCCTTGTCTTGCAATATGTTATCTCCCGATCCACTTCTCCCTCAGATGATCCTCTATCTTCCTGATTCATTCTTGATCGTGTCAGCGATTGAAGCAGAGCACCGCTGTCTGGCTCCAGAGGCTTTCTCTCCAGTGCATCCAGCCTCTTCTGACTTTTCCTTTAGGTGGAACCTGCCAGAGAGGGCCATTGGAGCTGGCTGGCAGTGTTCTGCTTCCATCGCTGATACCACCAAGAAGGTACAGGAAGGCCGCCTGGGGGAGGAGGAAGAGAATCAGGAGGATGTGCTGATTCACTCAATGATCAGGTTAGTTTCAGATGGCTACTACACTGCTTGGGAGGGGTCTTGGGCTGACTTACCCCAGCAGACAGGTTGGGGTATCTGCTTGGCTGCTGCATGTGTGACTGCTCTCCTTAAGCATCTCCCATCTTCCCCTAGCTACCTCTGGAAAAAGGTGCTTGTACATTTTGCCAGCATAAAAATAGCCCTGAAGGAGAGGCTTAAATTTTTTTAATGCATGTGCATCCTTAATATATAGAGAAAATAGTGTATATTTTTGCAAAAATATTTTAAGTTTATATTTAATCTTGTTGAAGTTTTGTATTATTATTTGGTTATGGTCATTTAATAGATGATGATCTCATATGTTATAGAGTTGGTGGGTTAGTTTTACATATTGACATGGTTTCATGTAATTGATGTCTCATTTTGTTTGTGTTTTGTTTATGAAGGCACTTACTGGAACAGGTTACAAAAAGTATTATGAGGTAACTGCAGCATGGTTGTGAACTGTGTGTACGCATTAATGTACTTCCAATGTAATTTGAACTAACCAGAATGCTTGAACTGGATCTTTAAGAATTTCTCATGGTTCTTCTGGAAGCCTCGGATCACTGCTGTTATGGTTCAATATTAAGGGATGTTCAGCCTACTCATAGTCCAGCCTACTAATAGTCTTGTAAGCCCCATTAGATGAAAATTATGGTGATAACTTATGCATTTACTGTTTCCTCAAAAGTCCCTGTACAAACATTCAACTCTTTGGGTCTTATTAAGGTAAAATAATGCACATAGTTTTTTGGGAAATCTAAAACTATGCACATTGTAACATCCATTCTTTTACATCCCTTCTGGATTCCATACGCTAGGTGTTCAATCCCAACTTGCAGACTGGGAGTTGCAGAAATTCACAATTTTCTGAGCACAGGCTCCACCCCATTAGCCTGAGAGTTAGTAAACATAACCGGTTACAGTTTCTACAAGCAGTCTGTGCAGAAGTCTTTTGCAGTGGCTCTGCTTCTATTTTTTATTTTTTTCACTTAAAGTTTGTTTCTCATTGGCTTCAGTGCCTTGAGGCCTCTCTCCAGTGGTCCCCTGTCGGACAAAAGGATCCAGTCCTGCAGTACCAGACTGCAGTTTCACAGAGAAACTCTGGATCTGTGGAGCTAGACTGCTGTATGTGCCATCCTTCTTGGAGTACCTGGGGTCCCTTCCCGTGGGAGTCTGCTGGCCAGTGACCTTGTCACAGGTTTTGAGCATAGGCTTTGTGCATCTGGAGGGAAACCCACTTGAGTTTCAAAGCGCAGGCTCTCTTTCCCACCCCCGACCACAAAGCAGAGGATCTGTGAGGGCAGATGTTGTAGTCTGCGTCTGGCAAGCTGGCAGTCCGAAAATCTTCATTTCTGTGCATTTGGTGCTGTTTCTGAGACAGAAAGTCCTTTTTCTCCACTCAGCTGCTTTAAAAACACTGACAGGCAAAGGCACTACAGAACTGTAAGTACTTCCATTATGTTCTATAGGAACTTCAGGGGTGTCTTGTGAGAAGCTTTAATTTGTGTTTTTCAGTTTCTGAGGGTAGGATTCACGTCTCCCACCTCACCAGACCCCAAATCGCTAATTTTTATTTTGGGGTTTTTGTTATTTTTGCCGTTTTTGGCGCAAATTCGCTGGCATTGTAATGAAACAGATGGATTCCTGGATGCAAAAATTTAAACTCAAACTAAACTCTGGCAAAACAAAGTTTTTCATGGTGACTGCTAGTAATATGTCTTCTGAACCTTCTATTAGTATAAATTCAACTCAGTATATAATTCATCCAACGATTACAATTTTGGGAGTTATTTTAGACCAGCATCTTACAATGCATGCTTAGATAGATGCTGTAGTGCGTAAATGCCACTTCACATTATGGAAATTGCGAACAATTAGATCTTATTTTGAATTTACTGCTTTTAGATTACTGGTTCAATGGTTACTACTGAGTCTTCTCGATTATTGTAATATTATCTATTTGACAGTCACCAAGAAAGAATTAGCAAGACTTACAATAATACAGAATACAGTGGTCAGAATGATTTATGGCCTGAAGAAATTTGATCATGTTGCATCCTTTTATCGCGAATTGCATTGGCTGCCAATGGAGGCCCGGGTATAGACTGTTTCTGTTACAAAGCTGTTTATGGTGCAGCACCTTCTTACTTAGTCAATAGATTTTCTTTAGCATCATACAGACATAGTAGAAGAATTCATCCTTTGTTTAATTTTCCATCTGTCCAGGGTTGCAGGAGTAAGAAATTTCTGAATCATACTTTGGCATCTCAGGCACCTCTTCATGACAACGAATTCCGAATATTGTTGCTTACTACCCATTCCTATGGCCATTTTAGAAAACAATTGAAGATCTATCTTTTTTCTAAATATTTGACTGTTTAATGAAGCATCTTATTTCATGTAACATGTTTACTTTTATAACTTTTTGTAAACCGCATTGAACTTCTGGTTACGCAGTCAATAAGCACAATGTTATGTTATGTTATGTTATGGCAGTGGCCATCTTGGATTTTTATCAGTGTTATTTTCAAAGTTTTATTTCTGCCTCAAAACCCCTCGATTTGCCTAAAAATCGTTTGGGATGGACTCCCCAGCCCCATATCTGCTGAATATGTGCAGTGATTGTGCCGGATTGGTGCCAGAGCAGTGACCGTGTACAGCGTGCCATAGCACGCAGGGGGAGGGGTGGGAACTTCTGGTTTAGCCTCCTACATAGTCAAGGGCTAGGGAGCTGACCTGGACTTTGGAAAAGAATATTGTCCAGTGTTGGCACAAAACATCGGCATTCCAAGTCTGGGAACTCTTATGGTTGAGTGTGTGTGTCTCAGCAGTTCCCTGCCATGAATATGGGGGTGCAACTTTTTGCTGGAATTTATTCTGCTTCTATGAAAAGCCTTTTCTCCGGACCATGCTCTTTCATTGCGCACATTGGAGCTGTCTCAGCCTATTACGCCGGTGGCGAAACTTCCTGTTCGGGATCCCTCTTGTCCTGCTTGATTGCATCAGCTGCTATTCAGATGTTATACCCATGCTGTGTCCTGACACTACTTCTATTTTGGATCCGGCTGATTCCATTGCTAGGACTTGTCGCCTCAATCACCCCGAGAGTCTGGATTTGGGGGATGACCCTCCAGTTTGCAGACTTTCTCTCTCTTATTGCTGATGTTCTAAAAGAGCTCAAGCTAGATCCTCCTCCTTCCACTTCTCAGGCTTCGGTCATGGACCACTCTAAGATGCTGTCTTCCTTTTTTCCATCTCATCCTCAGCTTCTTGGGCTGTTTCAAGCACAGTGGGACTCTCCAGAAAGCTCTCTGCGGTCTTCTAAAACTATGTCGAAGCTTTATCCACTGGCACCTGATTTTCAGCAGGTTTTTGAATAACCTAAAGTGGATTCCGCTGTGGTGTAGGTTATCAGGCACAGAGCCCTTCCTAGTGAGGGGGGTGTAATGCTTAAAGATTCTCAGGGTCGCAGAATGGATATTATGTTGAAAAATATCTTTGAAGTGGTGTCTCTGGGTATCAAAGTGGCAGCAGTGGCTGCTTCCTTTACGGCTCGAGCCTTTCATTCCAGATTGCGCGATGCGTCCTCTGCGGACGTTACTCCCTGTCCTCCGCTGATACTGGATGGTGTGGATTGTCGCAGACACCCTTTATGATCTCGTCCGAGTTCTTAGCAAAGTTTTGGCTTATGCATTGTCTACACGCTGGACTCTTTGGATTTGTCATTGGGCAGGGGACACCTCCTCCAAGGCCACTCTGAGCAGACTTCCTTTCAAGGGTCAGCTTCTCTTTGGTAAAGGCCTGGACGACCTTATGTCCAGTGTGACTGAACGCCGTCCTACATCTCTCCCAGTGAGCAGGTCTCACCGACAGGCAGGGATCATAATTTTCGTTCCTCCCACAGGTTTCGTCAGGGCGCCAAATGATCTTCCTCTTGAGATATTCCCAGGGCTCCTGCCCTTGTTACAGGTAGATTGGAATATGGGAGGTAAGCATCTGTGAAATCCAAGGATGCCAGAAACTCTCTTGGAAAGACAGCTGTAATGACTGTTTCCATATGGAAATGAGAAATCTGCAAGAAGCGGTTGACTGATTTGAGATTCAGAATGGGCTGCCAAGATTCCAAGCCTGCCTTTGGCACGATGAAGTATAAGGAATATCTGCCTAAGCCCGATTCTTACTCTGGAATGGGTTCTATTGCTGCAATGTCTAAGAGACTTTGCATGGTAGCATGGACTCGGGACTCCTTCTCTGTCACATAGACAAGGGTGACCAAGTCGACATCGTATATCTGGATTTTCAGAAGGCGTTTGACAAGTTTCCGCATGAACGACTACTTTGAAAAAATGCAAGCCTTGGAATCGAGGGTGAAATACTCATGTGGATTAAAAACTGGCTGATGGATAGGAAACAGAGAGTGGAGGTAAATGGACAATACTCGGATTGGAAAAGCATCACGAGTGGAGTGCTGCAGAGTTCAGTGCTTGGACCTGTGCTCTTCAGCATATTTATAAACAACCTGGAAATTGGTACGACGAGCGAGGTGATTAAATTTGCAGATGATACAAAGTAATTCAGAGTAGTGAAGACGCAAGGGGATTGTGAAGATCTGCAACGTGACATAACCATGCTCGAGAAATGGGCAGCGACATGGCAAATGATGTTCAATGTGGATAAGTGTAAGGTAATGCATGTCGGTATCAAAAATCCCATACACAAATACAAGATGTTTGGGGCAGTACTTAGAGAGACCCCCCAAGAAAGAGACTTGGGAGTACTGGTCAACAAGTCGATGAAGCCGTCCGTGCAATGCGCGGCAGCGGCGAAAAGGGCAAACAGAATGCTAGGAGTGATTAACCCTTTCAGGACCATAAGGATCGTAGGCCAATTTTTGTGGTTTTGACGACATTTTTATGGTAAAAAGGGCTTGCAGATGCCAAAAAATTGATTTTTTTTTGTGAAATATCATTATTTTTTTTTTAAAAAATCAAACTTCTGGCTTATGGACAGTGTGGCAAGTGAATCTTCTCGTCAATCTGGCAACGACGCTAATGAATGAATGTCGGAACCAGTTTGTTTACATAAAGGCAGTATCATATGGAATCCGTACATATCAAATTTAGAACTGTAGACTATCCCAATCAAAATTTATAGGATTTTAAAGTTATGGGACAAATATGTCCCTTGGTCCTGAAAGGGTTAAAAAGGGGATCACGAACAGATCGGAGAAGGTTATCATGCCGCTGTACCAGGCTATGGTACGCCCTCACCTGGAATACTGTATCCAGCACTGGTTGCCGTACATGAAGAAGGACACTACTACTCGAAAGGGTCAAGAGAATTGCGACTAAAATTGTTAAGGGGCTAGAGGAGTTGCCGTACAGTGAGAGATTAGAGAAAGTGGGATCTTCTCCCTTGAAAAGAGGAGAGTGAGAGGGGACATGATTGAAACATTCAAGATAATGAAAGGAATAGACTTAGTAGATAAAGACAGGTTGTTCACCCTCTCCAAGGTAGAGAGAACGAGAGGGCACTCTCTAAAGTTAAAAGGAATTTCTTCTTCACCCAGAGAGTGGTAGAAAACTGGAACGCTCTTCCGGAGACTGTTATAGGGGAAAATACCCTCCAGGGAATTCAAGACAAGTTAGACAAGTTCCTGCTGAACCAGAATGTACGCAGGTAAGGCTAGTCTCAGTTAGGGCATTGGTCTTTGATCTAAGGGCCGCCACATGAGCAGATTGCTGGGCATGATAGGCCACTGGTCTGACCCTGCAGCGGCAATTCTTATGTTCTTTCTGTTAGTCCCTGGAGGATTCCATGCGATACGCCATCTCTGAATACACTCAGTTGTTTAGTGTAGCCTGCTTCTTTTGCCTCGGTTACTTTCCTTACAGGCTTGAAGATTTTCCAGCCAGTTGCCAGATCCTGTGGGGAGTTTCTGTGAGTATGCACATTACCGAAGGCCTTTCTTGGGGTGCTCATTGCACACTACAGGTTAGTTCTATATTGTTCCTCAATGTTTTTCTGAGTTGCTTATCACTTGTTAATATTTTGCAGAGTAAACTAGTTCATGAATTACTTATGTTGATGGGGATTGTCCTCCATACCCCCTTGTTATGGATTTGTCCAGGTATGTTGCTTGGTTTTGGGACTGAACTGGATATGTTTACTAACAGGCTAAGGGGGTGGAGCATGTGCTCAGAAAAGTTGTGGATTTCTGCAACTCCTGGACTACGGGTAGGGATTAAAAACCTAGCGTTTGGAATCCTCCAGGGACTAACAGATGATTATCGAAGATATAAACCTAATCTTCCATCATGCCCATGATCAATTAAGACCCTAGAGCAGCTTATTATACATGTATATTCAATCATAAAACAAATTATATAACATGCATACAATAAAAATACTCTGCCACTTTGCAGCAATCTCCCACCTTACTTGCCCATATCTCTCCAGAGCCCACCACCCCTCTCTTCAGAACAGCCCTTCATACCAACCTTCATGCCAAAAGTTGAATAATTCTCGTCTCAACCTTAGAAGGTGAGTGTAGAATTTGTATTGTGGTCATGCTATCTGGCATAGCTGAGAAGTACATTTTTATTAGACTAGATGTGATCAATCATTCTAAAAAGAAGGGACAGATTCTTGAGGGATTTCTTTTCAAAGGTACAAAGAACTTTACTGCATCCCAAGGAAACAACCATTCCCCACAAACAAGCCTAGACAGTGAAACATTGTTCAACTTCTTCCATGAAAAAATACAAAAAATCCGCTCCAACCTTGACTCAGCTGGAAGCCCTTTACAAATCACCCCTACCATTACACCACCAAACACCAACTCAAAAGCAAACACCCTCTGTCACTTTAAAACAATATTTTACATGGACCTGAACAAAACAGTTGACTCACTATGCCCATCAGGCTCAACCTTAGACCCCTGCCCAGTTAACCTACTGCTATCTGCTAAAGAAGCCTTCTTAAACTCAATTCTCCTCCTAATCAATAAGTCACTAACATCCGGAGAAGTACCTACATCCTGGAAAACCGCTGTAGTCTGTCCTACTCTAAATATACCAAACGCAGACCCAGATCAACCAAACAACTTAAGACCAGTCTCAAACCTCCCATTTATATCGAAGATCCTAGAAAAAGTAGTCCTACAACAACTACAAGATTTTGCAGAAAGCCAAAAAGCTCTATCAATCTACCAATCGGAATTCAGGAAATCCCATAGTACCGAAACAGTCCTATTAGACATTATTGACGATAGTTGGAAATTCCTCGATCAGGGAGAAGATGCTCTGCTGGTTCTCCTTGACCTCGGCGCTGCCTTTGATACCATGGACCACACTCTTCTCATCTCCAGACTTACCAACATTGGCATCAGTGGCATGGCTTTACACTGGTTTTCTTCATTCCTAAACAACAGATCTCGGAGTGTATTGCTAGAATCACACCTACTAAGTCCTAAACTACTCAAATATGGTGTGCCCCAAGGCGCTTTACTATCAACATTGTTATTCAACCTATACCTCAGACCAACGCTTGATATTGCTTCAAAGTACAACATCAAGATTTACTCATTCACAGATTACTCTCACTCTACCTCCCCCTAGGCATGAACTGGGACACTCAAATAAAAAAACTACAAGACTGCCTTTCCAAAATCAAAGACTGGATGACAATGAACAAACTCCAATTTAATGCATCCAAAACCAAACTACTCTGGATTCACAAGAAAATCTGCTCACACCCTCGCCCAGTCTTCTGGGATAATACCACTCTTAAAGCTAAGGATCAAACAGCCTTGGAATCACCCTAGATGCTGACCTATCACTAATGAGCCATGTCTCACAGATAGTAGCAATCTCCTTCTACTACCTGCGCCAGCTACGGAAAATTTGTCCATACTTCTCAGAAGAAAATTTCACTCAACTGCTCTACGCCTATGTCTTATCACGCATGGACTACTGCAACACTCTACTAGTTGGACTATCTGCAATGAACCTACAAAGATTGCAATGTGTACAAAATGCAGCAATTTGCCTTTTGAAGAACCTGTCTATTCATGACTCAGTCACCCCAGCTCTGGCTGCTGTACATTGGCTACCCGTTCAGAAACGTTGCATATTTAAAGCTCTTACACTAGCTTTCAAATTCTTCAATAGAATGGTCCCATCCTACATGGCAAAAAAACTAACAATTTACATCCCCAACCGATCCCTGCGATCACAAGCTGAGAGAAGATTGTCCACACCACCGGCATGAACCCTCCTACTAGAAAGTGTCCGCAAACACTCCTAATCGCATTTCCTTCCCAAATTATGGAACGCAATCCCACCAACCATTAGATCACTGACAAGCTTACTAAACTTCAGGAAAGCAGTAAAAACCCACCTTTTTACTTGACTCTTGCAACACACCTCTAACATCTATTTCTACCTCAGAAAAATTATTCTGCGACATTGAATGTGCCCTCCACTTGACTTACAGGCAGAACTAAGTCTCGAGGTGCACACGGTGCAAAACTAAGCAAGATCTTATCTCCCTACTACATGTACCCAAACCATAAATGCCAAAATCTGTATTGTAAATCTAGCTGGTTTACATATAGGGCCTATCGGTTGCCATGCTACTGTTCTTAGCCTCCAAATCTTGTATTCCCCTCTCCATACAGTTCATAAGAATTATCCCTCTGCTGCTGTTCTTCCCTTTAATCTGCTGTTCTGAATTTGTATCCTTGTTGCCCATCGTTTGCCATGTTACTGTACCCAGTACCCAAAACATGTACATAGGAATCTCTACTACTGCTCTTCATCCTTTTGATTAGTTGTTCTGTCTATCTGCTGGTGTAATCGTGTTGCTAAACCTTCTACTGTGTATGTAAACTTGTAGCCCGTTCTGGGAGGACGGGCTAGAAATTAAACTAAATAAATAAAGGTACAACTTATAGCTCACAAAAACCAGTGTCTTAATATCATACAAAATTCATAAATTTTTAGCACCCCATTGGTTCTGAATCTTTTGGTATCTAGCATAATACTGCAATACTGAAATCCTTGTGTACCTTTCATCTTTCACTTTCTGCTCAAGACTTTTCACTAAACTCTGCACGTGAAAGATCTTGTGATCTTAAAATAAGAAACTATCATTGCCAAACTTTGGATTTTAAAAAATCAGATTTCCTCCGTTGATTTTCCATTCTTCAGTGTGATACTGAAGCTCTTAAATAGTACCCTTCCATTCCAGCTTCACCTTCTCCTGTATTTAGCAAGATGTTTGAATTTTTCCATTGTGTAATGTACAGCATAAAAAATATAATTGTACCAGAAATTAAATGACCCTCAAGGATCAATCCTTCAATATGTTTGTGAGTGACATTATTCAATTTTCTATATCATTCTCCCAAGGTTGCTCAGAACGGTTTACATGAATTTATTCAGGTACTCTAGCATTTTCCCTGTCTGTCCAGGTGGGCTCATTATCTAATGTACCTGGGACAATGGAGGGATTGACTTGCCCAGGGTCACAAGGAGCAGCGTGGGTTTGAACCCACAACTCAGGATGCTGAGACTGTAGCTTTAACCACTGTGCCACACTCTCCCCAACCACTCCCCACTCTTTTTTTTATAATTTATATTCCGCATATCCTACAATTCTATGTGGATTACAAATTATTCAGGTACTCAAGCATTATTCCTTAACTGTCCCAGCAGGCTTCTACTCTGTCTAATGTACCTGGGGCAATGGGGATTAAGTGATATGGCCCAGGATCACAAGGAGCAGTGCGGGATTCAAACTCACAACCGTGGGGTGCCGAGGCTGTAGCTCTAACCACCGCGCCACACTTTCCCCCAACTAGAACCAGTAGAAGGTGTTGATGCCCCTGTACAGGTCATTGGTGAGGCACCACTTGGTGTATTGTGTTCAATTTTGGAGACCATATTTGGCAAAGGACATAAGAAGACTTGAAGCGGTCCAGAGAAAGGTGACGAAAATGGAAGGAGGTTTGCGCCAAAAGATGTATGAGGAGAGGCTGGAAGCCCTGAATAGGTATACCCTAGAGCAGTGTCTTGCAAACTTTCCAGGTGGCGGCACACTAAATACAGTGCCTCGGCTGGAAGGACCCAGAAATGTGTGGTCGTTGACGTGATGACATTACGCGCATGCGTGGAGGCCCATTTGGCTGTGACCCTCTGGTGAAGGGATCCAGGAGGTGTGTGGAGAAGAAGAGTCATCTGCGCCGGCTGAGTTCCTCCAGGACTTGCCTCTCGCCGTGGGAAGCATGTCTTGTAGGCAGGCAGCCGGCATGGATGACTCTCTTCCTCACCAGTGTGTCGCGGCACACCTGAAATCTCAGGAGGCACACTGGTGTGCTGCGGCACACAGTTTGCGATATACTGCCCTAGAGGAAAGGAGGGACAGAAGAGATATGATTCAGATGTTCAAATACTTGAAAGGTTTTAATGTAGAACAAAATCTTTTCCAGAGAAAGGAAAATGGTAAAACCATAAGGCATAATCTGAGATTGAGGGTTGATAAACTCAAGAGTAATGTTAGGAAATTCTTATTTACGGAGAGGGTGATTGATGCCTGGAATGCGCTCCCAAGGGAGGTGGAGAGGAAAACAGTGACAGAGTTCAAAAAAGCATGGCATGAACACAGAGGATCTCTAATCAGAAAATAATGGTGTATATTGAAAAACTAAATTCAGTACTGGGCAGACTTGCATGGTCTGTGTCCCATATATGGCCATTCAGTTGAGGATGGGCTGGAGTAGGCTAGCTCATTTTTCCCATTGTAATTCTAGATTTAAATATATAGAACTTCATCAGAGACCACTAGGAATTAATATCCCTTTTCCTGCCCCGTAGTCAAGTGACATTTTTAATTTAAGATGCTGAGCTATTTTCATTCACTGTCTATGAGAGAGGATTATTCAGTGGATGGATCAGATGGATCCAATCTTAAATTCTTGATCACAGGTTAGCTACTGGCCCATTTTAAATAAACTTGGAAAAATATTGATATTTAATGACATATATTTACAGTACTCCCCCGATATTTGTGGGGGTTCTGTTCCAGGAACCCCCGCGAATCTCGAAAAACCGAGAATACGGTTTTTCATGGGGGAGCCTGGAGAGGGCAGCAGGAGAGCAGCCGAAGTGCTGCGAGTGCAGGAAATCACTCGCGTTATGCTCCAACCGCCTCTTCCTGCACTAAGTCGGGCCTTATCCAATCAGAAGCTGCGTGTCAAAGCAAATTTAATTATAAAGATTTTTGTTAAATATTTCTGAAATGGATTCTACGATGTTAACATTAGATATTTTTAGGCCTTAGGCCTTAATAAAGGTAACTTGCATGACATGAGCATCTGAGAATATTAACAAAAAACAAACAATTTCCAATTTTTACATTCCTTGCCAAATTCATTTGTTTCAGATTCTGTAAATTTCCAATTTAATTCCTTGATGGCTTTATGGAATTTTATTGGCATGTTGGAGAATTCATTGTATTTTTGTGGTTGTAGTTTGGCAAAGATGTAATGCATGGCTTGAATCTAATTTACAAATCATAATCACACACTCTTTATTTTAATATCAAGAGACCAACATATTGTGTGACTAGGTCTATATTGATGCAACTGAGAAGGTAGTTGACGGGGTCAGAAAAGATGAGAGAAGAGAGCTGCAGAGTTATGAACTTGTTCTGTGGTACAACCAAAACAGTTTATATTTATTATATAAGAACATAAGAACATAAGCAGTGCCTCTGCTGGGTCAGACCAGAGGTCCATCGTGCCCAGCAGTCCGCTCTCGCGGCGGCCCAACAGGTCCAGTACCTGTGCAGTAATCCTCTATCTATACCCCTCTATCCCCTTTTCCAGTAGGTAATTGTCTAATCCTTTCTTAAACCCCATTACTGTACTCTGCCCTATCACGTCCTCTGGAAGCGCATTCCAGGTGTCCACCACACGTTGGGTAAAGAAGAACTTCCTAGCATTCGTTTTGAATCTGTCCCCTTCTATCTTTTCCGAGTGCCCTCTTGTTCTTTTATTTTTTGAAAGTTTGAAGAATCTGTCTCTCTCTACTTTCTCTATGCCCTTTATGATCTTGTAAGTTTCTATCAAATCCCCTCTAAGTCTCCTCTTCTCCAGAGAGAAGAGACCCAATTTCTCCAATCTCTCAGCGTATGAAAGGTTTTCCATACCTTTTATCAGACGTGTCGCTCTCCTCTGGACCCTCTCGAGTAACGCCATATCCTTCTTAAGGTATGGTGACCAAAATTGGACGCAGTATTCCAGATGCGGGCGCACCATCGCCCGATACAACGGCAGAATAACTTCTTTCGTTCTGGTCGCAATACCCTTCTTGATTATACCAAGCATTCTATTCGCTTTCTTAGCGGCCGCTGCACACTGTGCCATCGGCTTCATTGTTGTGTCCACCATTACCCCCAAGTCCCTTTCCTGTATACTCTCCTTCAATAATATCCCTCCCATCGTATAGTTGTACCTCAAGTTTCTGCTTCCCATATGTAATACTTTACATTTCTCAACGTTGAACTTCATCTGCCACCTCGTCGCCCATTCCCCTAGCTTGTTCAAGTCCCTTTGCAATTCTTCGCAGTCTTCTATAGTCCGAGCACCACTAAAAAGTTTGGTGTCGTCTGCAAATTTTATTATCTCACACTTTGTCCCTGTTTCTAGATCATTTATGAATATATTAAATAGCAGTGGCCCGAGCACCGAGCCCTGCGGTACACCACTCGTGACCCTCCTCCAGTCAGAGTAGTGGCCTTTCACTCCTACCCTTTGCTTTCTACCTTCCAACCAGTTTCTGATCCATCTATGTACATCTCCTTCCACCCCATGGTTCTTCAGCTTCTGGAGTAGACGTTCATGGGGCACCTTGTCAAAGGCTTTTTGGAAATCTAGATATATGATGTCTATGGGGTCTCCTCTGTCCATTTGTTTGTTAACTCCCTCGAAGAAGTGCAGTAAGTTCGTTAGGCACGATCTACCCTTGCAGAAACCATGTTGACTGGTTATCAGTAGTTCGTTCCTTTCGAAATGTTCATCGATGTTTTCTTTTATCAGAGCTTCTGCCATTTTTCCCGGAACCGAGGTCAGACTCACTGGTCTGTAATTTCCAGGGTCTCCTCTTGATCCCTTTTTAAAGATGGGCGTAACGTTGGCTATCTTCCAATCCTCCGGGATCACGCCTGTTTTTAGGGACAGGTTGCAAATTTGCTGTAGTAGTTCCGCTATCTCCTCCTTTAATTCTTTCAGAACCCTTGGATGTATTCCGTCCGGACCCGGGGATTTGTCAGGTTTTAGTTTTCCTATCTGCCTGCGTACGTCTTCAAGGCTCACTTCTATGGATGTTAATTTTTCTGTTTGACTTCCATGAAAGAATTGCTCAGGTTCCGGTATGTTTGAAGTGTCCTCATTTGTAAATACAGACGAAAAAAACATGTTTAGCCTTTCTGCCACTTCTTTCTCCTCTTTCACAGCTCCCTTCCTGTCTTCGTCATCCAGCGGTCCTACCTCCTCCCTAGCCGGCTCCTTCCCTTTAACATATTTAAAGAATGGTTTGAAGTTTCGTGCTTCCTTAGCTAGCCTCTCTTCGTACTCTGTTTTGGCTTTTCGAACCACACGGTGACATTCTTTTTGATTTTTCCTGTGCTCTTTCCAATTCTCCTCAGTTTTGTCCTTTTTCCACTTCCTGAATGAATTTTTCTTATTGCCTATTGCTTCCTTCACTATTTTGGTTATCCATGCCGGGTCTTTTGTTCGACTCTTTGTGCACCCCTTTCTGAACCTGGGGATATATGTATTTTGCGCCTCGCTCACCATGCCCTTGAAAAAAGACCAGGCATGTTGTACCGTTTGCCATTTTTTGGACGTGTTCCTAAGTTTCTTTCTTACCATTTCCCTCATTGCCTCGTAGTTTCCTTTCCTGAAGTTTAAAGTTGTCGCTATGGTTCTCTTCCCTTTCGGTATTCCTACTTCAACCTTGAACTTGATCATATTATGATCGCTGTTTCCCAACGGTCCCACTACTTCCACTTCCTTTGCAGGTCCCCTTAGCCCATTTAGGATTAGATCCAGAGTGGCATTTCCTCTCGTCGGTTCTCTAACAAGCTGCTCCATGAAGCAATCTTGTACAGCCTCCAGAAAGTCTGCCTCCCTAGCGCATCTTGAGCTTCCAAGACTCCAGTCTATCCCAGGGTAGTTGAAGTCTCCCATAATAACTGTGTTCCCGCTTTTGCTTTCTCGCTTCATCTCGGCTTCCATTTCTTCATCGATATCTCCGGTTTGTCCAGGTGGACGATAGTATAGGCCTATCTTTATTTCAGGCCCTTTCTTTCCTGGTATATTAACCCATAGCGATTCTAGCTTGTTGGCCGTCTCTGCTGTGTCCATTTTTGTCGATCGTATGCTTTCTTTTATGTATAGGGCTACTCCACCTCCTTTCTGTCCTGATCTGTCCTGGCAATAGAGTTTGTACCCCGACAGTGCTGTATCCCATTTGTTTTCCTCATTCCACCATGTTTCAGAAATTCCAATGATGTCTATGTCTTCTGCATTGGCCATGGCTTCTAGTTCCCCCATTTTGTTTCTCAGGCTCCTTGCATTGGTATATATGCAATTTAGATCCTGGTGTTTTGTTGTCTTCATTTCCATTCCCTGCGCTTCAGTCTTTATTTTCTTCTCTTTTGCTACAATCTTTTTAACCTCCTCTTCTGGGTTAGTCGACTCTTGCAATTTGTCCCTTGCTTCTTCCCGGCCTTTTTTCCCCTCAGTATCTTCACAGGATACCTTCTTCCGAATCGTCGACGCTTGGTCGACTGTCGGCTTTCCCCTTCTTGTTAGTTTAAAGCCTGTTCTATTCTATATGCAGGTACTTCTCTGTCCCTAGTGAACTAACAATCTAAGTTTTGTACCTGAGGAAATGGAGGGTTAAGGGACTTGCCTGGGATAATAAAGAGCCACAGCAGGAACCAAACACAGTTTCCCAGATTCTTAACTCACTTCACTAACCATTAGATTGTTATTTCTGCAGATGAAGGTTACTAAAATGGTCTGTGGTCTACGTTATAAGGCGTACGAGGGCAGACTTAAAAGATCTCAATATGTATACTTTGGAGGAAAGGTGGAAGAGAGGAGATTTGATAGATATGTTTACGTACCTGTGTGGCATAAATACACATGAGGCAAGTCTCTTTCAATTAAAAAGAAACGCCAGAGTGAGAGGGCATGGGATGAAGTTAAGAGGGATAGGCTCAGAAGTAATCTAAGGAATTACTTTTTTATAGAATAATAATAACAACAACTTTATTTTTGTATACCGCAATACCAGAAGCAGTTCAAAGCGGTTTATAGAGGAAGAAACTGTACATAGACAGCGAAGTTACAGAGAGTATTGTCAATTACATTGGTAGAGAGTTGAGAATGGTTGGGTAAGACCGGAAATAGGTCAGATATGCAGTAAGTATATCAGCGGTACAATAAGGCAGGGGGGAGTCAGAGAAATTTATCAAAGAGATTTCCTGAAGGCTTGGTAAGAGGGTGTATTTGAAATGAGGGTGGCTAGACATTTATTCCATTTGCCAGCTTGGAATGACAGTGTTCTATCGAGGAATCTCTTGTAGATACAGCCCTTTAGGGAGGGGAAGGCAAACAGATAGATAGGTATTTCGTGTGTGGGAGGTGCCTGGAAATACAAAATGGTGCGACAGGTAGATCGGGGATGAACCAGTTATGGTTTTGAAGCAAAGGCAGGCAAACTTGAAGATGACCCTTGCCTCCATTGGTAACTAGTGAAGTTTTCTGTAAAATGGGCTTACATGATCCGACTTTTTTAGACCATAAATGAGACAGACAGCAGTATTCTGTATGATTCTTGGACGTTTTATGGTTTTCTTTAAGGATCCCAACTATATGATGTTACAGTAATCTAAGGTGCTTAGAATGAGTGACTGAACCAGTAATCGAAAGGTGAGGAAGTCAAAATAGCGTTTGATGGTATGCAGTTTCCAGAGAGTGCAAAAGCATTTTTTATTTTGGGCATTGGTATGATCTTCAAACGTCAGGCATCAATCTAGGGTGGTTGATATGTGTAATAGTCTCCCTGTACAGGCAGTAGAGACAGAATGTGTCTGAATTCAAGAAAGCATGGGACATAGGATTTCCTAGGGAAAGGAGGAGATAGTGGATGTTGCAGATGGACAGACTAGATGGGCCTTTATCTGCCATCATCTTTCTATATTCCTATGGTGGAAGGGAGTGTATAGGAGGAGGGGAAAATTATAATAAAAAGGAGAGGGATGCTAACTTGTTTCAACCTTCAAATGTGTATTGAGTCTATTGTCATACTTCTAAATGACAGAGAGAGATTTCATTTTATAGATTAACCAGTTTATTAAAGCAAGAGCTTTTGATGACTAGAATCCACTTTTCTATCTGAAAGCTTGTGCCTCTATAAATTGATTAGTCTGTAAGGTACTACTTGCCTCTTTCATTTTTGTAATACCAGACTAACATGGCTACTCCTTTTAAAGTTTCTAGTGTACTTAATTCTGCTCGCCTAGAAGGAATAGTTATCATTATGTTGTGTATTAATTATAATGTGTCTTCTGTGAGATTGCTAATCTACTACTACTATTATTATTAATCATCTTCATAGCACTATAAGATGTACACACACTGCCTTGCATATTATTTGCAGGTACTTTCTCTATCCCTAATGGGCTCACAATCAAGGGGAGGTGGAGTTTTATACCTGGGGCAAAGGAAGGTTAAGTGACTTGCCCAAGGTCATGAGGAGCTGCAGTGGGAATTAAACCTAGTCAACCCAATCAATGGTTATATGTTATCATTGGACTAATGTTATTTCAAATTTGATAATGATCAGCATGCCGTTTCACTTTTTTTTATTTTAGGAGATAAAAAAATTTGTTAAGGATGTTTCTGAAAAGATCAAGAAAACCCGAGACAAATATGGCATTAATGACAATGGTACAACAGAGGTAATACATCATAAGACTTTCACAAACATCTTGTGGCAGGAAATATTTTGAAAATGTAAACTTCACAGCTTTTCTTTTTTAACCATTTTCAACCTTCCTTGCTTTCCTAGCCTCGTGTATTATACCAGTTGGATAGAATTACTCCAAGGCAGGTGGAGAAATTTCTGGAGACCTGTAGGGACAAATACATGAGGTATGTGTACTGTTTTTTTGGCTAGAAGGCTAAACAATACGCAGATACAGTAAGTGATATTTGGTCCCATTTCTTTATTTAAATTCATTCTCTGGTTTTGGATTCATTGAAAAAACAGGAGGCAGTCTATTTCAAAATCAAATATTTTAGCATGCTTTTCATTGGTCATGAAAACCAAAGGGAGGGGGTGCTCAATGAAGTGATTAAGGCTTTATTGTAGATGTCAATATGTCTTGCGTTGGACTTGCTTTCCCCAAGGATGAATTATTGGTTCTTTGTGTACAGGACTGTCAGTGTTGACAGTCATAAACTGGGTGGCTGAGTAGATTGCTTGATAGTTGGCCTTTATGGTAGGAAGAAGATACCTATTGTGGTCTGTGTGGGCATCAATGACATTTAGGCTATGAGGGAGAAAACTGAACTGAACATGGCCAAGACTGATCTTTTGTCTTCTCTTTTTGTGGACAAGTGCCTTCCATTTCTCAAGTTAATGCCTCATGATATGAAGGGAACAGATATTCCTTTGTGGAATCATTGCATTTACAATAATTTTTTCTACCAAAAAGTTCTTCTGTTTTTTTTTTTTTTTTTTCATCTTTATTCCTTTTTATTTCTTTCAACAAGTGTACAATATTATTACAAGTAATTCACATCACTCACTTGACATTCTTAAGCAATATTACACATGTTTTAATTCCCTCCACCCACCTCCCATCCCCTCCCCTATCAACAAAATATTTTATCCAAACATATACATATTTAGACTCTCCCTCCCCCCCATTTTTACAAATTATCCCCTAAGGAAAAAGAATAACCCTTAATCATTACAATATTCAATTAATGGCCTCCACACCTCCTTAAACCTTTTAAAATATCCCCTCTGTACGGCAAGAAATCTTTCCATCTTATATAAATGACAAACTGAGTTCCACCAAAAACTACAATTCAATCTAGAACAGTCTTTCCAATTAGTCGTTATTTGTTGAATTCCCACTCCAGTAAGAATCATCAATAATTTGTTGTTTGCTGCAGATATTTGACTTTTGGCCCTCATACACATTCCAAAAATCACTGTGTCGTAGGATAATGCTACATGATTTTCCATCAATATATTAACTTGATCCCATATTGATATCCAAAATGCCTGAATACATGGACAATAAAATAAAAGATGGTCTAAAGTTCCAATTTCAATTTTACAATGCCAGCATCTATTAGACTTAGAACAATCTAATTTTTGTAATCTAGTAGGGGTCCAGAATGCTCTATGCAACAAAAAGAACCATGTTTGCCTAATAGATGCCGACATCGTACCTTTAATTCTCCAAGACCAAATACGTGGCCATTGAGATGCATTAATTTGATGCTTAATCTCAATGCTCCAAATATCTCTTAATCCATTTTTTGGTTTCTTATTCAAATAATTAGATATCATTTTATACCACTTTGCGGCCTGGTGTCCCAGAAAATCTGCCTGGAAACATAAGAATTCTAAGCTGTAATGATCATTTAAAGATTTCCATTCAGGGAACCCCACCTGAATAGCCTGCTTCAATTGCAACCACTTATAACTTTGTTTTTTATTCAGACCATATTTATGTTGCAATTGTGAAAAATCAAGCAGCTTACCATTATCAATTACTTCCGTTAAGGATCTTATACCTGCTTTAATCCAATCCTTCCAGACAATCTTAAACCCGCCTATTTGTATCTTGGAGTTTACCCAAATAGTCTGCTGTTTCGATTTTAAAATAGAATCACTAGTTAATTTATCTACAAATCTTAATGTTTTCCAAGTATCCATTAATACTCTATTGTCTTTACGTATTCTAGGCACTTTTATACCAAGCAGAAGATCAAGCCTAAGTGGAAAAATAAGTGATCTCTCCACCCTTAACCACTCTGGTAATTGTTCCAAAAGCTCTGGGAGGACCCAATACATACCTTGGCGCATGATATAGGCCTGATGATACCTATAAAAATTGGGAAAATTTACCCCACCCTCCTCAATTGGTCTTTGCAAAGACACTAGAGCCACTCTTGCAATTTTACCCAGCCAAATAAATTTAACCAGAATACTATTTAATTTTTTATAAAAAGACCCCTGAAAAAACACTGGTATCATTCCCAATTGATAGCAAACTACAGGCAAAATCATCATTTTAACAGTTTGAACTCTTCCCCACCATGACAAATGTAAAGGATTCCATTGCTCACATAACTCTGTTACTTTTTGTAATAAAAATTTTTCGTTTATTCTCATTGTCTCTTCAAGTGTTTTATTCAACCAAATACCTAAGTATTTTATACCATCCTCTTTCCAAATAAAAGGGAAAGAATCAAGTATACCTTTTGTACAATGCACATTTAAAGGTAAAATTTCTGATTTATTCCAATTTATTTTGTATCCTGAGAATTTTCCAAATGTATCTATTATCTCCAGTAGACATGGAATTGTTGTTTCCGGATTCCTCAAATGAAGCAATATATCATCTGCATAAGCGGATACTTTATATTCCACTCCAGCACATGGAATACCCTCTATGTCCTTTGCCTGTTGAATAGCTAACAACAAGGGTTCAAGAACTATATCAAAGAGCAAAGGAGATAATGGACAACCCTGTCTAACTCCCCTCTGCAATTTAAAAGCATCTGAAAAATTATTATTTATGTATAAACGAGCAGTTGGGGAGCTATACAGTGCTTGAATCATTTGTATAAATCCGGATCCAATACCAAACCATTCCATAGCTTGATACATGAAATTCCATTCTACACGATCAAAAGCCTTCTCAGCATCTAGTGATACTGAAAAAGCCGGATCATTAATTTGTCTTGTTAAATAATACATCTGAAATGCCAGTCTAGTATTATTTGAAGAGTGTCTTTGAGCAACAAATCCAGTTTGATTTATTCCTATTATATGCGGAAGAGCTTTAGCCAATCTTAATGCTAAAATCTTAGCTAATATTTTACCATCTACATTTATTAAAGATATAGGCCTGTAATTTGACACCAATGTTGGATCTTTATTTGGCTTTGGCAAAACAATAGTTAAAGATTCTGCCATAGTGCCTGATATACAACCTTTATTCAGTTGGTCCTGATATAGTTTTAATAAATATGGTAAAAGGGAAATTTGAAATTCTTTATAAAACTCCACTGTAAATCCATCTCCACCTGGAGCGGTCCCAACTCTAAGGGATTTCAATGCCATTTGTAACTCTTTTAATGATATAGGTTTATCTAAACTTCCTTTTATATGATCAGGAACCTTAGGTCCTTTAACTAAACTCAAAAAATCCAACCCATCTTTCTCTTTATCTAAATAAGACTCAGAAGAATACAGTGACTTATAATATTTTAAAAATTGTTTTAATATATTTCCAATTTGAGAATGAGAATGTCCTAATTCATCCTTAATTATGCTTATTTTCTCCTTTCTTTTCTTTGCTTTTAAATAATTTGCCAATAATCTTCCAGCCTTATTTGCACTACCATAATACATCGTTTGCTGAGCAAAAATATCTTTCCTTACTAATCCAGAGGAAATTTCATTATATTCACATTTTTTTTTTAACAATAATTGAAATGTCTCTTGTTCCCATTTATTAACCAATTTTAATTCCAAATTTTTAATTTCTTTTTCCAAATTTGCAAATTGCTTTCTTATCTGTTTCTTTTTATACGCAGAATATGATATAATTTGTCCTCTCATAGTTGCTTTGAAAGCATCCCATAATATTCCAATCGACATTTCCTCTAGGTCATTAAGTCTGAAATATTCATTCATTTTTATCTGAAATTCAGTGCAAAATTTAGAATCAGCAAGCAAAGTATTATCAAACCTCCATACAGGTTTGGAATTATCTTGATCTAATAAGTTAACTTCTATCCACACACCACCATGATCAGATATTACTATTGGTTCTATGTCAGCTTTTACAACTTGCTGTACAATCTGATCTGAAACAAATATATAATCAATTCTTGAAAACGATTGATGAACATGTGAACAAAATGTAAATTCCCGATCATTAAAATGAAGAATACGCCATATATCTTTCAAATTACATGCTTGTATCAAATTTTCTAATCCCATTGATTTCATAATTCTACTAGGCTTTTTATCCATTATTGGATCTATAACAGCATTGAAATCCCCAGCCACCACTAAATTAGTAGTAGCCAGTGGTAAAACTAATTGTTGTAGAGATTTAAAGAATTCACTTTGATTCGAATTAGGTGCATATATATTTAGTAACGCCATTGTATTACTGCCCATGCTCATGTCAACAAGTACCCACCTTCCTTGAGGATCTGCCTTTACCATATTAAATGTTGCTGAACATTTTTTATTAATCAATATTGCTACTCCTGCCTTCTTTTTTACCGCTGGTGCAAATAAACATTGTTTTATCCACTTATCTGTCAGCTTCATAGACTCTGTTCCAGACAAATGTGTCTCTTGCAAGAAACATATATCTATATTTTGTTGTTTAATATATTCCAATACCTTTTTCCTTTTTATAGGGTGATTAAGGCCATTTACATTCAAAGAAAAAATTTTAAAACCCATTTTACAAATAAAATATAAAATACATATATAATCCACTCAAACATAAAATATACATTTTTTCTTTTTCCTTAAACCAATATATGAGTCTCCCTCCCTCCCCTCTTTCCCCATCCCCCCTATTCCCATCCCCCACCCTCCCCTCCCCTAACACAAATGCAAACTTCGAAACGCACATATTACTGAGCAAAAATAAACTCCCCACAGGCAATAACATACTCATTTTTCTTTCTCTAATCTTTCAAACAACCAACACTAAATTATCCTGCAGTCAATCCATTCTTCAATACCCTAAATACCTATATTTACTATAATTCTTTATTATATACTTCCCCTCTCATTCAAATTTCCAAACATTCTTCCATCCTATACCTCTAATATATTTATAAAAGTATATACCCAATATTTCGGAAACCATTTCTTACAATATATACCCCCCCAAGATTAATATTATTATTTTATTTTATTTTATTTTTTTTTTAACCTAAGTTTCTCACAACTTCAATGGAACATACATCACTCCATCCTATAATATTCATTTTTTTTTTTTTTTTTTTTTTTAACCTTACATCAAAAGAAGGATCAAACATTTCAACCAAGCAGACCTCATATTTTTTAAAACTCTCATTAATTTTCATTGCATCTTCAATCTATTACAGTCTATTCTCCATTCTGCACAACTATAACACTTGTACATCTTCATCCTGCTGTTTCAGTCTCTTATTCCATCTTCTTGCAGATTGCTATTTCATCTTTCTCCAATAAAGTATTTTTGCAACATCATCCTTATATCTCAGTCAATTTCAGATGCAAATTGTAAATCTAAATAATGCTCAAGTCATTTCCATCAGTCCATCTTCACATCTTCTTCTCTTTACATCAATAGTCTTTTGTATTTTTCATCTTATTATATTCTAAGTTCCCACATTTCTCCAATGCAGCATTTATGTGTCCTCATATTATCTCAGTCACGCTCAAATGCAAATTATAAATTCACATTAAGAAACCATCCAAATCTTATAATTGTTCCTCATATTTTCTTCACTTCCTATATGCTCCATCCCTCTTCTTACCTTGTCAAAATCTTCTTTTCTTCTTTTCTTATTGTCTCTTTAAAATTTTTCATTTCTTTTCTTTAAATCTTGTTTGAAATGTTGATCCCCCTTAAACCTAACTGCAACAATTTTCTAGAAAATATTTTCTCCTTTTCTATTTTTTTTCCACTTTTTCCTTCTTTATAAAATATCTTTCAATTTTCACTCAAAAATATAAACCAAAAATAATCTAAGTATATTATTTATTACATTTTCTAAATAATTTCATGAAACCATAGGCAAATTATATTGATCTAGAAATTCCTGTAATTTGCCTGCTTCTTCAAAATTATAAGTTTTATTCTCATAAGTTACCCTCATAATAGCAGGGTATATCAATCCATATCTTGCTCCCATTGCTCTCAGTTTAGGTCTTAAATCCAAAAGCTGTTTTCTTTTGTAGGCTGTAGCTTTTGCAAAGTCAGGTACTATAAAGATCTTAGAATCCTGGCATTTAAGATCCTTGTTTGTTTTAGCCAGCTTTATAATCTCTACCACCTGCTGATGTCTTAGCAGCTTAAAGATTATTGGACGGGGACCCTTCTGACTATTTGATCTTTTCATCGGTATCCGATGTGCTCTTTCTATCTCCAAAGGAAAAGAACTTTTAAATGGCAAGATCTTTGGGATAAAATTAGTCACAAATTGAATAGGATCATTCTGCTCAATCCCCTCAGGTATCCCAATCAGACGCAAATTATTCCTTCTTTCACGATTTGATAAGTCTTCAAAATCCTTTTTCAACGCCTCTATTTCTCTGTGATCTTTTTTACACACCAGCATCTCTGCCTCAGATTTCTCAGCATGCTTTTCTAACTGCTCAATTTTGAAGTCAACTGCCTGCATTCTATTTGTCAGACTCTCTATTTCCTTCTTCACATCTTTTATATTTTTAGCGTTATCACTTACTATTTCTTTAATTTTCTGAAGTTCATTCATCAAATCACTGTTATCAATTTCTTCCTGAGGCAAAGGGACCGCTGTCGGGGATACCGAATCAATTTTTGTTCTTTTTTTACTTCCTGCTCCTGAATTCACCGGATTACTTTTACTAGTTTTACCTGAAGCCATTTCTTACTTCAATTCTCTCTTTTCCTTCACTTTTCTTTAATTTTAACTGCCAAAATCTTAATAAAATTTGCCTGTCACAACAGAGCTAATCCTCTACCCAGCCATCTTCGTGCGCTGCAAAGTTCTAGAATCCAAAAGTTCTTCTGTTTAATATTTCATCTTGGTAGTGATTTGACCTTTGAAAAAGTATATGAGGCATAATTATTTCTTTTTTTTAACAGAATATAGTCAAACCTCGGTTTGCGAATGTTTTGCAAGATGAGCAAAACACTCGAGGAAATCGTGCCTAGTAAACTGAATGTTGACTCGATTTGTGAGCCCCGACAACTGGCATCGCCCACCCTCCCAAACCCTTACTGCGATCTGGTACCGGCACACAGCACCAACCCACAGGATGTGCCGGTGCTGGAAGATCCTGCCTCTTGCCGCTGATCTGTGCTGGGCCCTGAGCATCTGCGAATGCTCAAGGCCTTCTGGCTCCCACTCTCCCCGAGAATCTCGTAGAGAGTGGGAGCAAGAAGGCCTTGAGCATGCGCAGATGCTCAAAGCCCAGCACAGATCAGCAGCAAGAAGCAGGATCTTCTGGCACCAACATGTCCTGTAGGTTGGTACTGCGTGCCGGTGCCAGATTGCAGTAAGGGTTTGGGTGGGCAGGCGATGCTGGTTCTCCAGGGGGGGGGGGAGTGGGGGGGGGAATGCTGGTTCTCAGGAGTGGGGTGGAAGTGCTCCAGTGGCCTCGGGGGTGGGGTGGCTTTTTGGGATGTGGTGGGGTGGGGTTGAAACGAGCAGCGCCAGTGGCCTCGTGGGGCGCCGGGGAGGGGTGAAGGGGGAGTCTGTGGAACCAATCAAGTGAGTTTCCCTTACTGTCTATGGGGAAACTCGCTTTGATATACAAGCACTTTGGTTTACGAGCATGCTTCTTGAACAAATTATGCTTGCAAACTAAGGTTCCACTGTAGTTTGTTTACTTGGCACCTTCTCCATTATGTGGACTATAGATAGTTTGGTTCTTTTGTTGCTTATTGGTTTTTATGAAATATGTGAAGGCGTTCAACAAGGTTCTGTATGAACGACTACTTCGGAAAATTGCAAGCCATGGAATTGAGGGTGAAATACTCACGTGAATTAAAAACTGGCTGCAGCATAGGAAACAGAGAGTGGGGGTAAATGGACAATACTCTGACTAGAAGAGCATCACCAGTGGGATGCCGCAGGGTTTGGTGCTTGGACCCGTGCTCTTCAACATCTTTATAAACAATCTGGACATTGGTACGACGAGTGAGGTGATTAAATTTGTGAAGACACAGGGGGATTGCGTAGATCTGCAACGTGACATAATCAGGCTCGAGGAATGGACATCAACATGGCAGATGAGATTCAACGTGGATAAGTGTAAAGTGATACATGTCGGTAACAAAAATCTCATGCATGAATACAGGATGTCCGGGGCGGTACTTGGAGAAACCTCCCAGGAAAAAGACTTGGGAGTTCTGATCGACAAGTCGATGAAGCTGTCCACGCAATGTGTGGTGGCGGCGGTGGCAAAAAGGGCAAACAGAATGTTGGGAATGATAAAGAAGGGGATCATGAACAGATCAGAGACGGTTATCATGCCGCTGTACCGGGCCATGGTGCGCCCTCACCTGGAGTACTGCGCCCAGCACTGGTTGCTGTACATGAAGAAGGATATGGCACTACTCAAAAGGGTCCAGAGAAGAGCAACTAAGATGGTTGGAGGAGCTGCCGTACAGCAAAAGATTAGAGAAACTGGGCCTCTTCTCCCTCGAACAGAGGAGATTGAGAGGGGACATGATAGAAACATTCAAGGTACTGAAGGGGATAGACTTAGTAGATAAGGACAGGTTGTTCACCCTCTCTAGGGTAGGGAGGATGAGAAGGCACTCTCTAAAATTGAAAGGGGATAGATTCCATACGAACGTAAGGAAGTTATTCTTCACCCAGAGAGTGGTAGGAAACTGGAACGCTCTTCCGGAGTCTGTCATAGGGGAAAACGCCCTCCAGTGATTCAAGACAAAGTTAGAGAAGTTCCTGCTGAACAAGAACGGGCACTGGTAGGGCTAGTCTCAGTTAGGGTGCTGGTCTTTGACCAGAGGGCTGCTGTGTGAGCGGACTGCTGGGCATGATGGACCACTGGTCTGACCCAGCAGTGGCAATTCTTATGTTCTTATGTAATGCTATCTTTTCTTGGCTTGGTATATTTTTAGAGCTGCAGATAATAAAATGAATGTCTCTACTGTTTTCCATATACTGAACAGTAAAAGCTAAACAAAATAGCAAAGCATTTCTACTTTAGGAAGAAGGTGAAAGCTTGGCTCTTTACCCCGGTCTCTAATGGAATAAGTAATTAACTTGTCAAATATGTGTACAAGATGTGACACAGCTGCAAACTGTAGCAGGACATGTTTATCCACTCCTACCTTTGCTGAGGAGATGATCAAGCATCTGTCTGACCTTACATGCAACTTAAAAAAAAAACCAAAAAAAACTGGTCCCCTTATTTTCTAACTCCTGTTACTCTAGCTAAGTCTAATTTTTACTTATACCCCATGCTATCTATCAAATTCTTTATTATGTGTTTTGTTTTGTAATTTAGCTTACTGTGCCATACCTTACATTGTTTGAATATTTTTTATGGTATAATTGTTTCTTGCTGTACACCATCTTGAGTGAATTCTTTCAAAAAAACAGCAAATAAATCCTAATAAATAAATTGCTCTGTTGGTTTTGTCAGTTAAATGAGATGTTTCTTGCAATTGCATAGGGTTAATACCAGCAAGTGCATTAGACTTCTTGGAAAGGGCATCTGGTTTGATATTTGGTTATTTGTCCTTAGAGCACAAATGGAGCCTGGGTCTGCAGTAGGAGCTCTGTGTGCTCAGAGCATTGGCGAGCCTGGTACACAAATGACTCTGAAGACGTTCCACTTTGCGGGTGTTGCCTCTATGAACATCACTCTGGGTGTTCCTCGAATCAAAGAAATAATCAATGCTTCAAAAGCAATAAGGTACCTTTAAGTACAAAGTTACATTTTAGATGTTATATTATGTGGTTACCATATTAGTCCAAAACATACCATACCATATGTAATCCAAAACATAAGTTTGGAATAAATCACACACAAACTAATTCAACACAGAAATAACTACTTTAAAAAACATGTGAAAAAGTTTTAATAAAAAGGAATTGTGCTCAGTAAACTAACCAGGTGAGCCCAACTGTGCCATGAAGAATGTTCAATTTAGCAATTAGCTCAATCCATATCCAAAATATTGTTCATTTCATCCATAAATCCACAAATCATGAAAAAAACAACAACCTAGGTTTCGCAAACAAGCTTATCAAAAGCTATTCAAAATCATATAAACAAAAAAAAACCAAAAACCTGAAAAAGAAAAAAAATTGAGAAAAATCAAAAGTGGCTTCATAAAAGGTGATGCTTTTTATTGAGTTTATCATAAGATTTTTGACTGTTTAGAGGTGACACTCCCTTCATTTCTGGATTAAAAAATTGAACAATTGATTTTAATTTTCAGAACTGAGCTAGGGAGTGTCAGCTCCTGAAAACTTGTTGAGAAATATATGAAGTTAGCTTAGTTAACCGGCTGTCAACTTTGATCTTTGTGTTTTTTTTCTTTAAATGTACTTATGTAAGGCAGTCTTATAAGTTGGTGGCTTTACAGAAAATTCTACCTAGATTTATTAAGGGAGGGGGGAAGAAACCTAAGTTGATCTTATTTGGTAATTTTGGGGGGAGGGATTCCAGACTTTGACTTTACAATTTGGCCTGTCTACTGTGACACATAAGGGACTGAGTTCCAACTATTTTATGGACATTAACTTTGAAATAGCCTGTTTTCAGCCGTGACATTTTGGTTATCTCCTATATGCCCATCTGGGAAGACAGTATACTTTTGCGTGCCTTTTGTTGGGCATGGAAGGAATTGCTGAGAATGTGGTCTGGTGACCCTCAAAATACAATATTTTTGACTTGGATGGGTAATGTGGAATTTTCCCTGGGTACAGAAACTAGAGCCTTTCTTAGTGGAAAGATAAAGGTATTCATTTGGTGGTACAAACTAATACCTTTTTGTCTCATTTTCCATATCCTTAATTTTATGTATAACATTTATAATGTGGTTTTAGTTTGCTTCATATTATTAATGTCTCTTTTTTTATATCTATGGTGTTTTTATGATTTTACATTATTATATTTTTGTATACCCGACAGGCCTTATGGCTGAAACACATACATGTCGGATCTTAACAGTGAATAAACAGATTGAGTATCAAATGCCACCTCTTTTGTCTTCTTTTGTTCTACCTTGAGGAGGTAGAATCTTCTGTATTCATGTATCTGTATAAAAAAGCACAATGTAAGCAGTCTCGCTTCTCTTTTGAGTAAAGTGGAGTAATTTCTCTTTTGGTGGAGTTCAGCAAAGGACATGCCAACATGAATAGAGCTGAATAGACTTATTGAAAACAGTAACTTTCAATGCAACAGTTGGAAACAAAGATATGTACTGGCATTTTGACCTGTGGCATTGCATGAGCAATGAAAGTGAGCACACTAGATAGGCCCAAGGTTCTTAATTGTCATCACTGTGTTTCTCTTCTTTGTGATATAAGCTTGGTTTTTATTATTTTGTATTGTAATGCAGTATAATTCTTATTTCCTATTAGCATTTATCAGACTACAGTACAGTAGAACCTTGATTTGTGAGCATAATTTTTTCCAGAAGTATGCTCGTAAACCAAAGTGCTCGTATATCAAAGCGAGTTTCCCCATAGAAAGTAAGGGAAACTCGCATGATTCGTTCCATATCCCCAAAAGACCCCCCCCCCCCGAGGCCACTAGCATGCTTCCACTCCCAGGAACTGGCATTGCCTCCCCCCCCAAGAACCAGCATCACCTGCCCGCCCAAACCCTTACTGCAATCGGGCACCGTCACGCAGCACCAACCCACAGGACGTGCTGGTGCCAAAAGAGCCTGCCGTCTGCAGCTGATCTCTGCTGAGCCTTGAGCATCTGCGCATGCTCAAGGCCTGGCTCCCACTCTCTCCGAGATTTTAATGAGATTCTCGGTTTCTCTGATCGCAGTAAGGGTTTGAGCGGATGGAAGGAGGGGGGGATCAGTGCTTGGTTTGCGAGGCAAGATTTGCGAGAATGTTTTGCTCGTCTTGTAAAACACTCACAAACTGTGTTATTTGCAAACCGAGGTTTGACTGTATATAGTTTTATTTTAGCCAGAATGGTTTGTCAGGCCAATATAACAGTATTAATTTTTCTATTTTACCTGTTTGGGATAGCACACCTATCATCACTGCTCATCTGGATAAGGATGATGACGCTGACTACGCCCGCCTTGTTAAAGGAAGAATTGAGAAGACCTTATTAGGAGAGGTAAGAAAAAAGCTAGACAATGGACATTGAGGTTTTTTAAATTGTGATCTCCCTTCAGCCACTGGCTCTGAGTAACTATGCACTATTTCTTGTCTCAATCTCCTCAACTGTAATTTAATAGCTCATTTCTTCTCTCTGCCCCCTGAGAAGAAAAGAATGTGGAGGCACTGACGTGTTTCAAAAATCCATTAAGGTGGCAACAGTGTATTTTTTTCTTATTTTCACGCATTGTATATAGAATTTTAACATTAATTCCATTAATGTCAGTCTAAGTAGAAAGTAATCCATATTTAAGCCTGAAATCTAATTTAAATGGGAAATGTAGCTACATTAACGTAGACAAACCTCAGTACAGGAATAAAAGAGCTTCTGTATAAAAACCAATAGCAGTAATTTAGTAGAAGCATAATAAGATTGACAAAGTTTATAGGATGGTTTCCTACACCAAGAAATGTTAAGTTTTACTATGGCGATCTGTATCCTCCTGCCTTTGGCATCTGCTTAACTTCGGTATGATGTATCAATGTAAAACTTATGATAAAATATTGGTTACTGTTTATCTATATGGAAGGTTTTTTTTAAAAAAAGATGATTAATTGTAGTGTGTATTTATAGGTATTTGAGAGTATTTAGAGTCTCCTTTGATCTCAGCTCCTGATGAAGCCTAGATGGTGAAACACAGTCTTGTGTTGAGCTAGATAATTACAAGTGAACTGAAACATTCATTTTACCGTCAGTGGATTTTGGAATCAAACAGCCCCAGCATTCAATGACATTTTAAAGCAAACAAGATAATTGAGTTTAAGGAGATACAAATAAATTGTGGTTTGAAACACAGTGAGAATTGAACATTTTATAGGACATTTATCTTAGTCATTATAATTAGGGACTCTAATTCTTTAGAAAAGTATTTATAAATAATGTTAAATAATGTTTAGAAGATATTTCAATTATTTATAGATATGATGCAAGGATTTGTTAAATAAATGAAAATATTTTCTACACAGCTTTTTTGAGTGAGATATAGTAATGAATATGCATGAGGCAGATTTACATATAATAGAGGTGACAGGCATGCAAATCCGCCTCATGTATATTCATTAGGGACATCTTGAAACCCCAACTGGCTGGCCCAGAACAGGTTTAAGAACAACTGGTATAGTGAATTGGGGGGGGAGGGCGCAAAGGGGGGGATAGTCAAACCAGGCACTGGTATGTAAGGTAAGAATATAAGAATAGCCATAGTGGGTCAGACCAGTGGTCTATCTAGTCCAATATCCTGTTTCCAACGGTGGCCAATTCAGGTCACAAGCACTTGGCAGAAACACAATAGTGACAACATACCCACACAACACCTTCCACCCTGCTGTTGATCTGCTAAAAATGAGGCAGAATAGGGCAGCAGTATCTCAAGCCATATTCTCTATCACTAGTACCTAGCTCAGGATTTCAACTACACAGCACTAGGTTACAATTCAAAATCTGAGCTGGGTCCCAAGACAAAGAAACACATCACCCGAATTGCTGCTGTTCTCCTCCTAGTATCTTTTTGATATGAATGGGGATGGGATATAAGATGAGAGAATTGATAGGGTAAAGAAGAGAAGGGGGTGAAAATCTTCATGTAGAAGAATGAGAGAATTTGTAGCTGTCTCTGGGAAAAGGTAACTAAAGTTTCTGATCCTAAATGTTCAGACTGGGCAATTTTTTTCATATATTTGGTCTATAAGCAGTCTGTAAACATTACATGTTTGAACGTCTAACTATTCTGTTTTTTTTTTCACATAAGAGTTTGGACCGATGTATTACAAGTTGTTTGCTGTAACAGATTTCATTAAAACCTCATGTTTTGTTTCTGGAGATTTTAGTTGCCTTTCTCTCCTGATCCCCATTTCTAGGATCTCTTCCCCCATTGTTAAAATCCCTTCTCTCGCCCTCCCAAAACTATGAAAAGATCAAATCAGGTTACCCAGATATAAAAACATGGAGAATGGCTTTTAATAAAGTACAATAAAGAATACATTAATGTGCAGAAATGCCACAGCATTATTATAGAATTCTCTCATTTTTGACCATGGAATATCCTCTAGATCTTGATCTACTGCAGCAGGGTGCTGGGAGCTGTGTTATTCCTTCTTTACTGTTGAGCAGTTTGCCTCTATATTTAAATGTTCTTTAAATTATACTGAAAATGTGTAGTAGTAGTAGTAAGAAAACTGAATATGTGTGTAATGTCTTCAAACTGAGCTGCAACCCGATACTAACATACAAATTAAAACTCCTCTGGGCTCTTTTTTTATTGCAGATTTCAGAGTATATTGAAGAAGTGTGCCTTCCTGATGATTGCTTCATCCTAGTTAAACTTTCTATGGAACGTATTAGGCTACTTAGACTTGAAGTGAGTTGTTTCATGACCTGGGCATCCAAATGCAGTCCACCTCTCCACCTGAAGATTTTACTACTCTTTAAAAACCCAGTGCCAGTACTTTCTCTGGTTTCTACTTGTAGCTGCAACTCATCTGGTTTGATTTAATTACATTTTGGAACTATGCATGCTCAGAGCTAAATAGCGCACACAGTTCAGGAGTGGAGAAGTAGCCTTGTGCTGTGTAGTGGGTTGAAAACCTGGGCAGCTTCTTGTGTCTCTGGGCAAGTCTCTTAACCCTCCATTGCCCCAGGATTGTGAGCCCACTAGGGACAAAGAAAGCACCTACATATAATGTATGTAAACTACTTTGGTTGTACCATAGAAAGATAGTATATAAAATCTAGTAACCCTTTAATTCTGGCTTGTCACATATGGGAGGAGGAAGGGCTGAAGGACATCACAGCAAAAAGCTGTTGCTTTTTTGCTGCATTCTGTTTGCCCTCTGGAGTTTTGGTTCAGTTTTGCCTTTTTTACTGCTCTTAAAACTCTTCCAGCAAAAAGCATGAGAGGCTTCAGTCACTTAAGCAGTGTTTGTGCAGGTAAGCTTCAATTCAGGACAGGCATCTTCAGCAACTGCCCCCTGAGCCTGCTGTGTACAAAAGAAAAAAATAAGTAGCCCACTAATGAAGAGAAAAGAGGAACCACAAGGGAATGGAGACCCTACAAATAAACACAGAATCAAATTAAAAAAAAAGTAGGGTCAAAACAATGGCCTGGCTAATTCAGACCAGGTTTATTAGAGATAACAAAAAAGTTGACTCAACACGGTGTTATGTTTTAAGTATCTCAATATGTGAAATACAACAGCTAATCAAGCATTGCCACTAAAAGCAATCCTACTCAGTGTATTGTAACTCCATAGAAATGTCCTCTTCTCTCAGAACTGCCTCCAGCTAGTCCAAAATGTGGCTGCAAAGTAGACTCCTGAGGCAGATGGTTTTCACTACCGAAACACATCTTGTGTCGAGTCAACTTTTTGTTATCTTCAGTAAACCTGGTTTGAATTAATAAGGTCATTGTTTTGACCCCACTTTTTCATTGACTCTTTGGGGGGGGGAGAAAGACATCCCTGTTTCATGATATTTGCATAATTTTGTGTTAGTCCAGGATCTGCTGATAATTTACTATCCTTTTATCTATGGGAAGGGGAGATGGGATATACTGTAGTCATTTGTCTTAGTTATTTTATTTTGCTGTTGAATGACCCTACATTAGTGTGGTCCATGGTAGTATGCAAAAAAATCAACCTTGTCATATCTTGTCTCCACAAGGCTTATTTTAAGTAGCATAGTTGTGGAAAATTAATAATTTTTGCTACAATAAATAAATCTATCTTTTGAAAGGATATTTCAAATACTAACATTTTATCCATACAAGAAACAAAGGTGACCCAACAATGGCTCATGAGCAAAATCATCCTATGTAGTTTTCAAGAAATGTAAACTTTTGTGACTTGCTAAATGGCTTATCTTCAACAGGTTAATGCAGAAACAGTACGGTATTCCATTTGTATGTCGAAACTGCGAGTGAAGCCTGGTGATATTGCTGTCCATGGAGAGGCTGTTATCTGTGTGACTCCCCGTGAGAATAGCAAAAGTTCCATGTATTATGTTCTACAGTTTCTGAAAGAGGAGCTACCCAAGGTAAGAAAAGTGGGATATTTATCAGGAAGGCTTGTTCTCGAACCATAAATGGGAACAGAAAAGGAATGCTCTGTTAGCCTGGCATTATAGTAAAAGCTGAACCTAGAACAGGGTCTCTCAACTGCAGGATTGGAAGTCTGTTATACACACACTTAGGGCTCCTTTTACTAAGGTGCGTTAGGGCCTTAACATGCAGAATAGTGTGCATTAAATTGCTCTGCGTGCTAGACCTTAACGCCAGCATTGAGCTGGTATTATTCTAGAAGCGTACTGCGTGGTAATTTCGTTCGTGCGCTAAAAACATTAGCGCACCATAGTAAAAGGAGCCCTTAGTCCAAGAAACTAGTTAAATTTTACATGTTTTTAACCTTGATATAGATTGGGGTTTTTTAATCCAGTCGGTTTTCAGGATACCTATAATGAATATACATGAAAGAGATGTGCATGCCCTACCTCCATTGTATACAAATTTTTTTTTCTGCATATTCATTATGGATGTCCTAAAAACTTAACTGGCAAGGTGTGCCCTGAGGATAGGGTTGAGAAACCCTGATGAAGATGCTTAAAAACAAAAAAAAAGATTAAGCTGCATTCAATAGGAAATAAATATCTATCATGAGGAACATTTGCTGATTCTTTTTTGTTCGTTAACTGGATTAATTGTAAGTATTTGACAGCAGACTCTTTATCAGTATGCAATTCTTAATTATAAAATGTACGTGTGCCTGTGAATTCTGAGTAAAAATATTCATTAAATAATGAGTGTCCATTACATGAAAGTATAAGTAGAAAAGGCAATGGCAAAAGCCAGAAAATGCTTGGGAAGAGGAATAGCCAGCCGGAAGAAAAAAGTGATAGTGTCCCTGTATATTGTGCAACCTCATTTGGACTACTGTGTGCAGTTCTAGAGACAGCAGTTTCAAAAAGATAGCAGTAGGTCCAGAGGATGGCTATAAAAGATCAGTGACCTTTGTTAAGAGTAGTTTGGAAATAGCCCTTTTTAGTTGAAAGAAAGCTTTAGAACAAGGAGTCATAGGAGAAGAGTGAAATCTGAGGAAATATTTTTTTACAGAAAGAGTGGTCCTTGCCTCAACAACCTCCATTGGATATGAATTCAGGAAAGCATAAAACAAGCACAGATGATCTCTAAGGGACAGAAAGGGATTGTGGAATTGAAGAGCTAGTGTGGATGGGCCAAATGGATATACTTATCTTTTGGGATTTCTTTTTTTTTAATTTAGGATTTTCAAATAAATGTTTACAAAAAGAAACATATACAAGATATGGAACACAAAGTCATAGCATTTTACAATTTTGCAATCTTAGTTCTAGACTAAATAGGAAATTCCAACAAGCCCTCATTAAATAAAGAAGAGTGCAATTTGTATATGAAAATAATAAGGAAACAAATCTAAGGAAAGATAAATTTCTTCCCTTAAATCTACTGGCGTCTTATTATTATTATTTTATACTCCTCATTTAGAAAACAGCTGCCCCAACTGAAAACTCAAAATTATCATTTTTTTTTTTATCAAGAAGTTGTGATAACTGAACAGGGTCCCCAAAAATGTAATCTTTGCTTTGAAAAGTAACTAAACATTTGCAAGGAAACTTAAAAAAGTATATCATTTGTACCATTGATAATTATTAAGTGACTAGTCTTTAAGCCCGTTACATTAACAGGTGCTAGAATATATGTTTGTCTGTCTTTCTTTATTTCTGTCTCTCTCTGCCGCTGTCTTTCTTTCTGTCTCTCTCCCTGCCCCTGTCTCTTTTTTCTTTCCTTTCTGTCTCCCTCCCTCCCACTATCTGTCTTTCTTTCTCTTCCCATTTCTTTCCAACGTCTGCTCCCCTGTCCCTCAGACTTCCATTCAGCAGCTGTCCCTCCTCTCCTCCACACTTCCATTCAGTGTCTGTCTCCCTCTCTTACCCCTTTTATCTACTGTTCACCCTCTTGTTTTTCCCCTTCCATTCACTGCCCTCTCTTCTCTTTCCATCCAGTGTCCGCCTTCTCTCTCTCTCTGTTCCATATGGCATCTCCTCCTTCCTTTCCCCCTTCCTTTTCACTTGGTGTGGCATACCTTCCTCCTTCCCTGCATGCCCTGCCATGTCTTCTTCCCTCTAAGCCATTCTCTCCCCCTCTGCTCCCTTTCCTCCTTGAACTTCATCGGGCAGCAGCAGCCAAATTCATTGCTGTTGCCAGGCTTCAGGTCTTCCTCTCTGGCCGGTCCTGTCTTCATGAAAACAGAAAGTAGGCAGGACCCGCCAGAGAGTAAGGCCTGAAGTTGGCAACAGCAGCGAATTTTAAATGCTGCTGCTGCCCGAAGAAGCCAGGCCTTAACAACAAAGCTCCCTCCAGCGTTGGCAGCCGCGAGAGCGAGGTAGGGATACCACTGGATTACCATGTTTAAAAAAAACAAAAAACAACTTACCAACGATGGCGGCAGTGCTGGGGGGGGGGGCGGTTTGAAAAGCCATCGGCCGTGAAGTATGCCACCTGCATACTTCATGGCCGACGGCTTTTCAGGACTTTAAAAACTTACAACGATGGCGGCAGTGCTGGGTAGGGTTTGAAAAGGTGCCGCGGCTCCTCTGTCGATCCCCGCCTGACATGTCTCACAACAGCAGTTTAAGTCCGAGGTAGGGTGAGAGGAGCCGGCACGGCCTTTGGTAGGCCGGCCCACATCGCATCATCGAAGCAGGCCGGCCTACCAAAGGCCCCGAGGCTGCCTCATGACACCGCGCTAAAATACTGCCTAGGGGCAGCTGTGTACTGAAGTTAAAAGCACACAGACCTGCCGCTGCTTTTCTGGGGGTGCGGAGAAGTCGGTGGTGGCAGGCAGGAGTGCCGGTATAGCGCCGGCAACAGGAAGTTGCACGTCAGCTGACGTCGGCACCTTTTGCTGCAGTGGAGTCTGAATCCTTCGCGGACCGGCAAGATTTTTTTGCGGACCGGCGGTTGAAGAACTGTGGTCTAGGTTGTCTGCTCATTTGTGGACCCTTCCCTGCTTATTACTTTGATTTCTATCTTGTGATTAGAATATATCAGATTTAAAATATGTATCCTGCTAGAGCTGATGTTAGACATAACTGGGGAGTGCAAAGCCCAGGCAGTGCGTCTTTAGCTTCCAGCTGGCTTAGGGCTCTCTCTGACCAGGAGGCAGTTGCCCTAGTTGCACTCCCCTAACACCATTCCCGCCATGTGTGACTGTGGTATTCTGTTAGCATGATATTTGTGTAGCATTCTGTAATAATTTGGCTTATTCAGTTTTCTTGATAGTAGAAGGGATATATGTGAAGGGGAGGGGAGACGGGGGTTTTATTGATCCTTGCCCTGTATTATTTATATTTATAAAATGACAATTGTATAGAATATTGTTTCTCTTTATACTTTAATAAAATATGTTCAATATAAAATCATAACTATTTGAGGCTTGTGCGGATGGGATCAGATGGTTAACGGGACCGAGCTCGCAGGGACAGGGCGGCAATGGGGTTTTTAAAAATTTCAGTCTTATTAGTTTGCCGGTCCACGAAATAATTATTTTATTTCCGCCGGTCCATAGGTGTAAAAAGGTTGAAGAACACTGACCTAGACAACAGCTGCAGACACCCAGACAACAGCGCTCCTCTCCATCTTTTGGGATTTCTTTTTTTTCCCTATAATGTTTTGTTTATGTAATTATGTGCACAGGACCTTTAGAATAATTTTGAGTTTTGACTATGCACTATTTCTTATTACCCACAAAGATTGTGGTTCAGGGTATCCCAGAGGTATCTCGGGCTGTTATCCATATTGATGAGCAGAGTGGAAAAGAGAAGTACAAGTTGCTAGTGGAAGGAGATAACCTACGAGCTGTCATGGCAACCCACGGAGTGAAAGGTTCAAGGACAACTTCCAACAATACCTATGAGGTACTGCCCCATTTTTCAAGAAGTGCTGTATGTAATACTTATTTTTTTTTAAATTAGATTTTCCCTCTTTTAGAAATATTTGTCAGAAGATGCATTTGGGATCTAAAGCGGAATAGAAAATTTTAAAATAAATAAATGTTTGCTTATTTAGAAACTTCTACATGGATTCAGCCCTTTTTGTGTAATTTTTCATAAAGCTTCTCTTATATTGAGGCTACCTTAACTATAATCTGCACTGAGCCCTTTGGGATAGAAGTAGAATAATAGACCTGAATAGAATGTTTATTTAAATAGTTCCTGCAAGTAAACTAAAATCTAAAGACCTTCCTTTTTCATCTTATTAGTAGTGTAGTACCTTGCTGCATTATAAATTCAGCCTTCCCCTTGTTTATCATATCTTTTGTATTTGAAGGCAATACCTTCTTCAGATCAGAAATAAGTAAATGATGGCAAATATCAGAATATATAAGTGAAATGCAAAAATATTCCAGTGATAGCCTTACAGTGAAGGGGTATGGTATGAGTGAGAAACAGGTGGATGGGTGATCAGAGGATGACAAAGCAGTAAAGTTTAAAATTTTCCATCATTTGCCATCCTATTTTGCCAGAAAATAGAGAATTGCTGGCTATTTAGGAGCTACAGACACAGGGCAGAAGGGAAGCCCTGGAATAGGATGGTTCTTTTAAAGAGGAAGATAGCAAAAGGTCAATCTCCATAGGATCCCAGAGGAAGACATTGTAATTGAAACAGGAACCGTGTCATGTCCCTGTTCGACACTTGTGGTCTACAACAAATGTGGATTTTACATGATGGTAAAATAAAGCAACTGCATTGAGGTATATTGATTCTGCAGTTCTTCTTGTTCTTTGGTTGCTTCATTATCAACTGTAGAAGAGTCGGATTTTCTTTTGCTTAATGACTTGGACAAACATGTCTGTCCAAATCTTGATATCTTTTCATGCTAGTCAGGTATTATTAATACAATGCCATAGTATCGTTACAAATGCATTTGAGAGTTATACAAACACCATAAATGTCAGTGCTGGCTGCACTCAAACAGGTGGATTGGTTATTCCACTTTGTTTTACATAATATGTTTTGTTAACATTATTTATTATACTTGTTACAGAGTAGAATAGAATGACTTGTCGGGAAAGTTCCCCATACCCCTCCTTCTTATTTTTCCTATTGTTGTAGTTATTGACTGCTTTGATACAAATTGAAGAGGGCAGTACAGCCCACTGAGGAAGGAGGGGGAGCTGAAGAAAAAGTATATGATTCCTTCTGCAACAGCTTGCAGTTGTGGGGACTTAACTCACTTGTAAGGACTCATATGCCATGTTAACAGGAAGAAGATTATTGAGGTAAGGACCAATGTTCCCTCTAAGGATTGATGAGGTGTGTGCAAAAAAAAATATGCATGAGCGACAAGTTACATACTCCACAAATTTATGAGCAGACGCGGAGGACGCATTTTTAAACAAATATAGTTTATCCTTGTACTCCTTATGTATTTTTAATCATCTATGGATATGTTTGTATGTTTATTGTTCAAATGGTTTTATTTATTTCCCCAAATTTATTTTTGTTACACGCATTGAAAATATTTGATATTGCGTTTAAATCAAAATCTCAATAAACTTGAAACTTCAAACGAGTGCCCGTGAGATTGTGGGAGGGTTAAATACTCACAGTGGCGTACCTAGCATATGTAACACCCGGGGCCCATCATTTTTGGCACCCCCCCCATCTGTACGAAAAACATGATTTTTAGTAACAAGCTACACGTCACACATGAGTACCTAGGAAAAGGCAGCATCTTGCATATTGCAATGAGCAGTACATCAATACACCCACTGTAAAACTAAACAAGCCAGACCAGCACAGATCAATCCTAACAGAAAACCATGTCTTTCGAACACACAGAACACAGAAAACACCTTCGCCTAGTATGGAATATGTCATCACAAACTAACCCCTCCCCCTTTTACAAAATTGTAGTGTGAGCATCAGAGCTGCTACCACCATGGCTGGCGCTAAAAAACACTCCACAGTTTTGTAAAAGGGGGGATAAAATAGAAATACACAGTTTCAACGCTCTAGCTCAGGGGTGCCCAAACTTTTTGGGTTTGCGAGCTACTTTAAAATGACCAAGTCAAAATGATCTACCAACAATAAAATTAAAAAACACAAAGCACACTATACGCTGAGAAAATGTTAATTATCATTCCTATTCTGGGTTTTTTTCAAAAAGGTCAAGGCAGATGACTCAATGCATTGTCACCTCAGTAACAATCATACAAAAATAGACAAATATACCCCCCTTCCTTTTATTAAACCACAATAGCAGTTTTTATCGCAGGGAACTGCGCTAAATGCCCAGCGCTGCTCTCGACGCTCATAGGCTCCCTGCGCTAAAAAACACTATTGCGGTTTAGTAAAAGGGGCCATAGTGCAAAATATAGACAGCATATATAAATTCAGACACATTTTGATCATTAGATTTAAAATAAAATCATTTTTCCTACCTTGTCTGGTGATTTCATGAGTCTCTGGTTGCACTTTCATCTTCTGACTGTGCATCCAATCTTTCTTCCCTTCTTTCAGCCTGTATGCTTCCTCTCCTCCTGACCTCATTCCCTCCCCCAACTTTTCTTCCTCTCTCCCTGCCCTTTCTTTCTTTTTTCTCTCTTGATGCCCCCTTTATTTTTTTCCGTTTCCCTTCTGTCTACCTGCCTGCCCCCTTTCTTGCTCCCTACCCTCCACAAAGCCACTGCTGCCACCATCGGGGTAAACAGGCCCCAAAGCCACCGCCACGGCTGCCCCAAGCTCTCTCTGCTTCCCACCGGGCCGACCAGCAATCCCCCAACGTCAATTCTGCCGTCGGAGAGGAAGTTCTGCCCAGCCAGGCAGCAATTGGCTGGCCCGAACTTCCTCTCCGACTGCAGCCTTAGGATGGGTTCACAACCGGGGCGGACCGCCCCCCCTCCTTGGTAAGACACTGAAGACATGGCAGCGGCTCCTCTCACAATTCCCACCTGCGTCGGAAGTCCGATGCAGTCAGGGATCTTGAGAGGAGCCGCCGCTGCATCTTTCAGCTTTAAAATACCCCTAAGACCGCCGCCGCTTCCTCTCACCTCCGCCCGCCCTCGAGTGAGCGACAGGAGAAAGCGTATGAGCGACGCCACTGAAAATAGTGAGCGATCGCTCATGCCCTCACCTTAGAGGGAACACTGGTAAGGACCTAATTTTCCCTTCTTAACAATTAATTACTTTTTATGAGTGGACTAACATGTCTACCAAAGCACTTTTTTTTTGCATTGAAATGGGTTGGTTTTCTTTTTCATAGCTGGTGCATAGCTATAAAACGTGGAGTTTTACACTGAGTGAGGGGTGGTAGGAATGAGATGACTTGTTTTCAAGATTCTTTTTCATAGAGCTTTGTGAAGTAAGACATGAGTCTATGCTACCCATTAAGTGGGTAACTTTATAACGAGGTGCCTAGTTTAAGGCTGCTAAAATGGGGTTGCTTTCAGCCTAATATATACAGAAAAAGAGGGTGTAAATAAGCATGTCTACATTTTGCAAATACATACCAGTCATTCCAATTATTGCTTTGCACTGCCCACAATCTGTCCAAAATCTACCCATGTGCATATTCACAGTGAAAATACACACCTTGCTAACGTTCACCTTCTATACTAGTCATTATTTTATAAAAGACAATTTACGTGCTTTCTTGGTTCCTAAAACTAAAGGCTCCTTTTACTCTCTAAAAGGCCATTCTGGTGCAGCAATTTTATGAGGAAGCACTTAGGGCTCCTTTTACTAAGCTGCGCTAGCGATTTTAGCACGCGCTAGACGCTAACACCTCCATAGAGCTGGCGTTAGTTTTTCCGTGTAGCGTGGGGGTTAGCGCGCACTAAAAATGCTACCGCAGCTTAATAAAAGGAGCCCTAAGTGCTTCCTCATAAAATTGCTGCACCAGTATGGCCTTTTAGAGAGTACCATTAATACTTGAAATTTTGAAAAACATGTTGGTGTACTGCAGCTTGGAAGAGGAGCACCAGAGGAGGTAAATGTTTATAAATAAAATAATATTGGATGGTTGATCAGAGGGTGACAAAACAGTGTAATTTTATGGTGGGTGTCAAATATTTCATCATTTTAACTTCAAAGATCTTATGTTCCTAGATTGTTTTTTAAATGTCCTTTTAGTATTCTTACCATGAAAGGTATTGGTGCAGTGCTTTGGTCCTTTATAATGCTGTTCTACAGAGTGTCACTGTGATTAGCAATGTCGTGTTTTATTATATTTTTCTGGAGGAAGCAAATTTTGTTGAAACATCCTGACAAGGCCCATGTTTTAGCTAATTGCAAAGTTGTACCTAAATGTGCAACAGTGATATTTTCAGTTGATTGATGCATCTCACCTATGGTAACTGACAGAGTTATGATTCCTAGGAGTGATCGAGAATTTTTATTGTGATCGCATACAGACTGTGAATCTAAGCAAATTGTGTATGGAATCATTTGCTTGTGTGGTAAATGGTACCTCAGGCAAACATGACGGAAGATTAAATTAAGGGTGGCCCAAAACCTTAGCAACTTAAGATTGGGTAAGGAAGATACCCCATTGGTTGCACATTGACAAACTAGTTGAGCAAATGCGGTTTGTAGTTTTGCTTTAAATTTCTTTGTTAAATGGCGGCAATGTTTCAGAGATACTACTTAGAAGGGAACAGTGACTGATTTATGAGTGGAATACTGTTGAACCATATGGACTAAACAAAGAAGTGGAATGGAATTAATTTTAATTGAAAATCTGGAAGTTGAATGGGGATATAAGGGGTGAGTAGAGGAAGTGAGGTCATGCTGTTTGATTTTTCTGGTGGACGATATGCTTCCTGTTTGTCAGCTGGCTTTGGTTTGTGCCGAACAATGGGTCCCTGCTCGAGTTAAGTTAATTTTACTGGTAGGTGAAAAGTTTGTTACTGCTTATGGAGGTAAGTGTGAATGGTAGTGCATGGATGTGAATTATTTGTATTACAGGTGAGGTTGTATGGTTGGTGAACTTTGCAAGTACAGCTCCTGAAGACGCCGAGAGGCAAAACACAGGGCTCCTTTTACAAAGATGCGCTATGGGTTTTACCGCACGCACCGGATTAGCACGCACTAGCCAAAAACCTACCGCCTGCTCAAAAGGAGGCGGTAGCGGCTAGCGTGCGCTATTCCGCGCGTTAAGGCCCTAGCACGCCTTTGTAAAAGGAGCACACAGTCTTGTGTTAGGCTGAACGCTTTACTAATTGGAGAATGGGAAAATTGTGAAGACAGAGGGGATAGCCAGATGCGAATGAAGATTATAAATTGATGATTAACTGTCATTGAACTGCAGTGCAACTTCCGGATTGAATCTCCTCTGATCTGATATTTATGGATTAATGAATTAAGATCCAGTTTTGAATGTAAGTGAACACATTGACTGTAGTGTGTGTGTGAATGGTTAGATGTGTGTATGTAAGTTATTGGGATTTGGTTCATGAACTAAAAGATTTTAAATATTTATATATAAATTTTTTGCAACCTGTGAAAAGTATGTATTATGAAGTCTTAAAGATAAAATATGTGGTAGACAGTATTAAAATAGTTGATTAAGATAATACTTGTTTGTATTAATTATTTAATAGCTTGAATTATTTGACCTTTTACATCAAGGAATCTACTAAATAAAAATAAAGAATATGAAGTATAAATTTCCAATTTCTAATGTTGGTTTTTGATTTAAAAATTTTTTTTTGTTTATATTCACCTTCCTTTACCAATCCATTTGGAAGAATAAACATGTAATGATTAGTTTCAACAAGGTACTTGCAATCACATAATTGCTCTTTTCTGATCTGTTCTTTTAAGCTTCAGTTATTCTATGTCATGACCTTTCATTTTATGCATAGTTACCACAATGCTTTTGTAGAAGACTTTATAGAAAGTCAATTCTGTCTCTTTCTTTCTTTATTTTTTTTTTTAAACAATTGGCATATTTCTCAGTTTCAGCTGCTGTTTTATTTCTCATTAGGTGGAGAAAACACTGGGTATCGAAGCTGCTCGGTCAACCATTATCAATGAAATTCAGTACACAATGGTGAACCATGGGATGAGTATTGACCGCAGGCATGTTATGCTACTGGCAGATCTAATGACTTATAAGGTAACTGCCATGTCTTGTTTGATTCAAAGTATTTATTATCTTTAGAACTGACTACCCTTCCAGGGTGAATTCTTCCAGCAATTTATCCTAAGAAGATTGTCTGCGTAGTGAGTGTTCTTGCTTAGATTTTTCAGGTACCAGGAAATGGCTTAAAGAAAATTTTGTATAATAAAAAAAAATGAAAATCACAGCTTGGATTTGATCTTGATAGTGTAATGGTTAGAGCAATTAGCTGAGAACAAGGGAAGCTAGGTTCAAATCCCACTGACACTGCTTGTGATCTTGGGCAAGTCACTTAATCCTCCATTGCCTTAGGTATAGACTTCGATTGTAAATCATCTGGGGACAGAAAAATGCTTTTTTTTACCTGAATGTAACTTGCTTTGAACTACTACTAAAAAAAAAAAGCCTTAAGCTAAATCCAAAATCCTTAAAGATTTCACTGCTTTTAGATCAGCTGAAAAAGGCTGTGGTATTTTGACAAATCGCGACCTTAGAATTACATGGTTCTAACTGTACCTAAAGTTGGCTCGCAGTTAGAACCTTGTAATCCCATGCATAGACTAATTTCTTTACATAGAACCATATAATTTCTTATGAAATGAAGGAACAGTTAAGTTGCAATAAATCCTTGTGAATGTTGTAACATCTACATGTCAGATAGAACCCGGAAGTCATCAGAGTTAAAAATACTGAAAATTGTCACTTAGAACCCTGTAATTCTAAGGTGGCGAAATGTTGAAAATCTTTCTAACTAAATTGTTAATGTGTTTGGATATGTAAATTAAGAAGGAATAGTTTTTATTGTACTTTGTACGGATTTTCCCTTTATAATAACCCAGAGGTAAATAAGCCAAGCCATGGATTTAATATGGGCATTAGAGGCTGACTGAAACTGCTCTTTCAGTTGTGGCCAAAATTGAAACATAATGGCAGGTAAAGCCAAATGGCCCATCTAGTCTGCCCATCCACTATCTCCTCCCCTCCCTAAGAGATCCCATGTGCCTGTCCCATGCTTTCTTGAATTCAGTCTGTCTCCACCACCTCAACCGGGAGACTATTCAATGCATCTACTATCCTTTCAGTAAAAAACTGCCAGTGAAACTGTCTGAAAATATTACAGCCTAAGGTGCTCTGATATTAATGTTGTTGACTACCAAACTGTATATGTTTTGATAAGTGACTTTACATTGATTGGATTGTTGTAATTCCAACTATTTTTTCAAGTCTTGGAGAAAGATAAGGACTTTGTGCAGAAAGACTTTTAAGCCTTCTGTTACTGAACTGGATACTGTGTTAGAGCATATACAACTGTTCTTTTTTTTTTTTTTTGTCTTCAAAACATGGAGTTCTAAATTAAATAGCCTACATTTCTTCCTGGATCCAGGGTGAAGTTCTGGGTATTACTAGGTTTGGCTTGGCGAAGATGAAAGAGAGTGTGTTGATGCTGGCTTCATTTGAAAAAACTGCTGATCATCTGTTTGATGCCGCATATTTCGGACAGAAGGATTCTGTCTGTGGTAGGTGATAATAATAATAATAAGTTTATATACCGCAGGACCGTGAAGTTCTATGCAGTTTACAATGATTAAAAAAATGTTACAGATGAGTAGTACTAACAGAGTTAAAGTTTAGCGATCAGTTGTGGGGAAAGATTGTACGTGATGTATTCGTTAGCTTGTCAAAACATGATTTTTAATATGGTAGAAGGTTATTGAATGAAAATTCAAATGTCAGTCAGTCATAAAAACATGCATTTTGTGAAGCAGTTTGTGAATGGTATTCAGAAGGCATTGTATATATTTCTCTGAACTACTTTTCCAATGATGCTTGGATCCAAAATCAGTGCAACATCTGGAATTTACCCCATCCAAAAAGGAAAGAATCGTAGATAACGCTGGAAATAAATGCAAAAAATCATCTAGGCCTTGATGCTCTAAAATCACCATTAAAATCCTGTGCCGATAAATTATCTGATTTGAAAACAAATGATGCTCAAAGAACTTCACATGCAAATGAGGTTCACTGAGGTCTACGGTAATCCCATCCGATCAGTCATAGGAGAAGGCGACTGACGTGCAGAATAGTCCATGGAAAGAAGCATAAATGTGCGCATATAAGAATTGCCACTGCTGGGTCATACCAGTGGTCCATCATGCCCAGCAGTCCGCTCCCGCGGCGGCCCTTAGGTCAAAGACCAGTGCCCTAACTGAGTCTAGCCTTACCTGCGTACTTTCAGGCTCAGCAGGAACTTGGATAATTTTGTCTTGAATCCCTGGAGGGTGTTTTCCCCTATAACAGCTTCCAGAAGAGTGTTTCAGTTTTCCACCACTCTCTGGGTGAAGAACTACTTCCTTAAGTTTGTACTGAATCTATCCCCTTTCAACTTTAGAGAGTGCACTCTCGTTCTCCCTATCTTGGAGAGGGTGAACAACCTGTCTTTATCTACTAAGTCTATTCCCTTCATTATCTTGAATGTTTCAATCATGTCCCCTCTGTCTCCTCTTTTCAAGGGAGAAGAGGCCCATTTTCTCTAATCTCTCACTGTACGGCAACTCCTCCAGCCCCTTAACCATTGTAGTCGCTCTTCTCTGGACCCTTTCGAGTAGTATCGTGCTCTTCTTTAAGTACGGCGACCAGTGCTAGATGAGTATTTCAGGTGGGGGCGTACCATGGTCTGGTACAGCGGCATGATAATCTTCTCTGATCTGTTTGTGATCCCCTTCCTAATCATTCCTAGCATTCTGTTCGCCCTTTTTGCCACTGCCGCACATTGCATGGATGGCTTCATCGACTTGTCGACCAGTACTCCCAAGAAAAGCTACATCATAGGCATGCATGAGCTTCAATGTTAGGCATGCCTTATTGTAGCAGAACATTGGCACACATCATAAGAAGGGAAGAGCAGAGAACTAACAATAAACCATGGAAATGTGAAAATGCTTTTTTCTACACTGTTTTGACATAATATATGCAATCCGCAGCCCCAGACCTACCTGTATACGCTTTTAACGAATGTGCATGAGACATGCGCACGAGATGTGGTTTTAATAAACGTGCATATTATATGGGTCCCCCAACCCCGTAAAATAATTTATTTGAACTTCCATAAGCAATCGGTGGCCCTGATCTGCCTGTCATTTTTGAAGGGCGGGCCTTGAAGTTGGAGGGACCGTGCTTCCCGCTAGCTCCCAACATACAAAAGGTACCGGGGGGAGGGGTCTAGAGAGTGGGAGTCGGGTTTTGTGGAGCATCTGGTCGCAGGAGGGAGTGGGCATCTCTACTGCCAGTTTTCTCTCATGGGGGGTGGGATTTTCCGGGGGCTGTCATTGATGGTGGGGAACTTTTTTTCCTTCTTTTTTTTTAATGGGACACACATTTTGCGTTTGTCTAGACCTTTCATGTTTTTCCGATCGCTAAAACTCCTGTCTTTTTCGCATAACCAAGCGATGTTAGTGCATCAATCCCTTGGCTACTTTGCATGGGATTTTAGCTAATTTGCATGACCAGATGTAAAACGAGTGATCGAAGGAAAAACATGTGGTGAGCCGTTTTGTGAATTGGGTCGGTAAAAGAAATCGTCGATAAAACTATGTTCACCTTTCAGCGCTATATAAATGATAAATAGTTGCAGTAGGGCCGATATCAACATGGGCTAACATTTAAGATGTGCTATTTTACTGCTAACCTAGTTATTATAAACTAGGTGTTTCCTACAATAAGAAGCCAACTCTTGAATAAGTTGCAGAAGCCAACATCTACTTTACAGTTCTGTAGATCTTAGAGGGAGGGGAGGGTAAAAGAAGGTAGTGTTTCTGTGCAGCACAACTCCTTGTTTTTGAATTCAGGTCATGAGAAACCAGACCTTGATTTTATCTTTGGTTGCTGGACAATTGGCAGTTTTTGAGTTGTATTGTATGCACCAGAGCAGATATGAAGGTATTCTGGCATTTGTTGCCAGAACTCACTGTTCTTTGCTTTGTTTCAACATGTATTATTTATTTGTATGTTCTGAAAGCTTAATAAACAGAGTTAATAAAAAATAGATCTTGTTGCAAAAAATGGGATGTGTGCTGAAATAGCACAAGCTAGTGATAAAAAGCACATCTTAACAATAGTTCACATTGACAATATACCTCTAGGTCAGTGGTCTCAAACTCGCGGCCCGGGGGCCACATGCGCCAGGTACTATTTTGAGGCCCTCGGTATGTTTATCATAATCACAAAAGTAAAATAAATCAGTTTCTTGATCATATGTCTTTTTAGCTATAAATGACAATATTATTATTAAGACTTAGCCAAAAGGAAAGATTTATCAACTATAAAGAGTTTTACCTCATGTAAAATTGTCATTTATTTAATAAGACATTAACTACCTTTTTCTGAGGCCCTCTAAGGACCTACAAATCCAAAATATGACCCTGCAAAGGGTTTGAGTTTGAGACCACTGCTCTAGATCATGCTATTAACACATGCAAAGCTGCAATTGTTGCTCTTTATGTACATTGACTGACTGTTTCTGGTATGCAACTCACCAATTATTTTTTTCTTTGCGGTGCTACACGTTTTATGATGACTCCATGTTAGCACACATGGATTTAAACATCTGTTTTCCAATCTGGATGCCCTTTACAAAAATTAGGTTGTATTTATGTTCAATAAAACTCCAGACCACTGCAAAAATTGGCCAATTAGTTGTTATTCAGGACAGTTTTCTGCACACACATTGAAATAGTCATACCATAATCAAGTTTGTTCTAATACTGTAAATAAAATTTGTATATAGTTTATTCCCTTTTTATCTTCCTCTCTCTTCTCCAAATCTTTTCTAGCTAGTTGGCTACATCCAAGGTGAACTAATCAAGTTTATTCTTGTCTCTTCTAGGTGTCTCTGAATGTATCATAATGGGAATCCCAATGAATATTGGAACAGGGCTTTTTAAGTTGCTGCACAAAGCAGACAAAGAACCCAATCCTCCTAGAAGGCCACTGATCTTTGACAACAATGAATTCCATATTCCTATTATCACATGACACCTGGAAAAAAAACCTGCTGTTCATGCTGCTGAGCTATAACTTGGAAAGAGACATGAAAAATTGGCTGCATGATGAACTCTTACCCACCATGACCTGTATCTATTGGTTATCGAAGAGTGTGTCAGGGAATCATCATTTAAGCTACATGTGGATAGTCTTAATACATTTAAATCTAGCTACTCCTGTCAGTAAGCTGAATTATATTCATAGCAGACTGCCAGTTATTTGATCAGTAGAATCTCCCTTTCCTGCCCATATTTGCATGTTCATAAATGCTTATTTCATTGCCATATAGCAACAAGGGATATAAAGTGTGTGTGTATATGAGAGAGAGAGAGAGACCTTGGTTTACGAGCATAATTTGTTCCATTTTTGCTCGTCTTACTTGCAAACCGAGGTTTGACTGTATATATATAAAAATCTATAATAATAAAATGCTAAGCGTGCATGCGCACTCTTACCGCGTGCTTCCCTGATCCATCAGACTGTGGCAGTAGGAGTGCGCATGCACGCTAGAAAAACCTCCCTGCTCTTCACCTCTCCACCTCGTGCGGCTGCAGAAACGGCCCCAGACTCGCGGCTTCAGGCTCACTTAATCCCTTGCCGACCCCCCCCTTCCCTTCCCGCGATCCGACCGGCTCACTTACTCCCTTCCCCGCCCCCCCTTCCCTTCCTGCGGTCCCGACTCCAAACCTGCCGACTCCAGCAGCCTGCAGCACTGTATACACACACTGCTTCGGGGCCTTCTACTGCCCTGATTTACTCTGGCACGTCCCTGATGACATCATCAGAGACGCGGTGGAGCAAATCAGGGCAGTAGAAGGACCTGAAGCAGCGTGTGTACAGTGCTGCAGACGCTGCTGGAGTCGCAGGTTTGGAGTCGGGACCACAGGAAGGGAAGGGGGTGGTGGAAAGGGACTAAGGGAGCCGGCCATACCGCAGGAAAGGAAAGGGGGGTAGGGGAAATGCTGCTGCTGCACAGGGAAGTAGTGTGGGGGGAAGGAAATGGAGGGGGAGGGAATGCTGGTAAATAATAGGAGACACAGAAAAAAAAAAAACCCCACATACAGCAGCCAAAGAGACAAACACCAAAACAAACACAGAGAGACCAAAAGTAAGAAATACAGACAGCAGCCAAAGAGATAGACAGAAGGTGAAAGTCAAAAAAACCACACAGAAGAACAGGGGTCTAAAGAGACAGATTTAAAGAAAATAAAAAAACCAAAAAAAACTTTGGACAAGAAGAGAGAGACAAACAGAAAAAAAGACACACATAGAAGGACAGGAGGCTACAGAGACAGATTAAAAGAGACAAACACCAAAACAAAGACAGACATACAGCAGCCAAGGAGACAGACCGCAAAAAAAGACAGACAGACATACAGCGGTCAAGGAGAGAGAAAGAGAGAAACAGAAAGAAAGATAGACAGACACACAAATCTATTCTAGCACCCGTTAATATAACGGGCTTAAAGACTAGTATATATATATATATACTGATTCAAATGAACTTTGACTAGTTTCACACGTATTTCACATATATTACATGCTTTAAGTGCTATTAAGTGATATGACACATTCTTTCTTTCTTTTAAAGCAGTATTTAACAGATATCCCACTGTAATCTGAGATCTACTTATGCAAGTTTTCTTAACCAGCTGCTTATTTTGTTTAAAGTATGCTGCATAACTAACAATTAGTGATCATATTCAGTGCTGTCCGAGTGATCCTAAAATACAAATAGGGTTATCTGAAATGTTTCATAGTTGGTAGTCTAAACTTTACTTGTAAATTAAGCTGTATGAGTTGTCAGCCAGCAGGTATAACTCTCTGATGGAAACACGGAATATATTTGAGTGTAGTTTTCAGTACAGGTTTACCCCACTTGAAAACAGCAGCAGCAGATGGTGATTAGAGTACTTGTTTGTAAATTCTAGTTTTGTTAATAATGTACAACTATTGATTTATAAGAGAATTAGCAGGATCTGTCTTGACTTTGGAGGAGTTGGGGTGAAAGTTTGGCTATGTGTTTTGTGTTTTCTAAATTGAAGGGCATCTGGCTAGCATGAGAGACACTATTACAGTCCTGTCTGCGGTGTGCTTTAAATGAGTCAAAAAAAAAAAATGAGATCCGATAATGTTTTAATACATTCATAGGTTATAAAATGGATTTAATTTAAAATAAACACAGGATATATTTTTCAAAATAGTAACTTGCTAGGAAAATAGTGTCCTTGAAAGTTGTTTTTTTATGTGACTTTAATAAAATTGAAAACGTAATAAAGCTGTATAAAGTAAAACACAATTTTGTAGTTTAAATTTCATATTGAAATTGGAAAATGAGTTAATGAGCAACTATTTCATGAAACTATGACTCCATCAACAAAAATGGTATTACATGATGGGAAATTTGTTAGAGTAGATAAAATTTCTGGTCTATTCACTACTTTACCTTCTCTCATTTTTTCAGTCATTCATTCATTCTCATTATTATACAGCTTTGAATTGCTTTTCAGCATTTTAAAATGTTTATAGGTCCTGAATAAGATATCATGGTTTAAAAGGATGCTTACTGAAATAAGAAAAATGCTTGAAAAAGAACCAATAACAAACAATTAGTTGGAAAAAAAACAAGAAAATATGGTTAGATGTAAAAGGGTATTTTCCCCTTTGAAGTTCACTTTCAAATAAAACTAACCAACTGTGCACAAAACTTTGTTCATCATAAAGAATAGATGTTTTAATCATTTAGATGCTTAAATCAATTAAATGGACCTTGAAAAGCTTCAGTTTTTTTTCTTTGATTATACAACGTAAAACATAGAGATGTTTGGGGGTTTTCACTTTCTCTTTATATTTATTTTACAAGTAATTAACACTTGTTTTGTTTATTACTTGTAATTCTCATTTTTCTGTGATCAAAACTATTGAAAAGAAAAATAACCCTCAGATCCCACTATAGTAGGAAGAAGAGCATAAAACAAAGAGAATAATATGACAAATGCAAAGAATACACATTATGGCAAACCTATTTCAATATATGTCACCGCTATCCAGCAATGGTGTAGAAATAACCGGTTTCAATATCTCTACTAGCGAGAAAAGCCTCAACCGTTTTAGGCCATAAAAAAGTCTATTTTACAAATATTTAACCAAACAGAGGGGTATCTAAGGGAAAAAGAAGCATCCTTTCTACATGTCATCTCACTTTATAGAAAAAGATTTCCGATTTTTCTTGAGTGGTTTTTGCCAAGTCCAGATAAATCTGAATTCTATGTTCATAAATAAACAGAATATTACATACGTCAAGACACATTTCAGATCAATATAGAAGCTTTCCTAGAAATGAGGGGATCAGAGGATTCCAAAAAAGCTATTAAAATGGAATCTAAAAGCACCTTCACCTCCATCTCTTGACCTTGACCAGAACAAACTCCTGAGAAAAGATAGTAGATCTTGGCAACTGGAGGAAGCAAATCCAATGATATCTCAGTTGTCAGCTAAAAGGAGGCAGTAGTGGCACTAAAAATGCTAGCGCACCTTAGTAAAAGGAGCCTTAAGTCTGAAGAAATGCCCCACCATCAGAGGCAGAGCTGAAAGAGAGGACTCCCTGCTGAGGCCTTGCAATTTCTACCAGGTCGGAAGATGTTACACCCAACATTAAAGATGGAGCTGTACTCAAGTATCATAGAGCTGAGGTTCTCTTAAGGATGAAGCTGTTGCTCCTGCAAGATCCTTCAAGAGAGAGCTGTGCTCAACACACTGGGCTGAAGCTGCACTTCCCATAAACCAGATAAATATGAAGCTATGTTCCATAGATACAAATGAAGCTGCACTTTGCTTACAGATGAGACTTTGTACAGATATAAAAGTGTGCACCATAGGCTAAGAGATGCAGAGCACAAGATGAAACTGAGGTCCACAAACAGTAATGAAAGTGAGTACAATGTATAAAGTACAAAGGTGACTCTGGACTCCACCTATAGGAAGAAGCTGTGCTCTCATCACAGAACTGACACTGTGCTCTACATGTAGAGATGAAGCTGAGTACCATATACACAGATGCAGTGGCATTCTTTCTACAGCGATGGAGTTGTGTTCTACATTCAGAGATATAGCTGCCTTCCACAGTAATAGATGGAGAGCTGCTCCTTCTGAGACAGAGGAGTGCTCCACAATCAGAGATGGGAAGTACTAGATATCCTGAAAAAAATAAATAGCACTCTATACCCAGAGATTTACTCCCATAGCAGTTGAGCTATGACCTTCATCCAAAGATTTGCGCTTGACATCCAGAGGCAGTATTAAGCTCGACAAACCAAAGGAGGATTGTGTACTATACCCCAAGAAGAAGCACATAACATCCAGAGATGGGGATACACCCTACATCCAGTGAAGGAGTTCTGTTCTATATCCAAAAACTCAGACATGCCTTGCATTCAGAGTAGAGTTGCATGGGGACAGAAATCCCACCTGTCCCCGTGAGGAATCCCCTCCGTCCCCCCTAAAAGTTACCTGACCCCGTAAAAAGCAGCAATTACTTCAGAAAGTTTTGATTTTTTTTTTTTTAGCCTTAGTTTATTTAAACCAACAATAAAATACAATCTTTTTTTAAATATCCCCCTTTTATGATACGGTGTTATTTGGCATGATGATGAGGAAAAAGAGTCAAATATCATCAGAGAACAACAAGCTTTTATTAGTTATGACAGGGGTTGCCATCCAATACATAACCAACAATTAGAAAAATCATAGAAACCTTAGTTATACATTTTGGTGGAATACATTATGCCATATATTTAAAATGGAACGAGCAATAGCAGTACAAAGAGGGACATATACTAAATTTATAAAAATATGGGGGCCATTGGCAAAATATTGTAGTGAATAGTCAGCACTTCTTCTTTTCTTTCTTTTTTAGCACACTAAAGGGGGGAGGGAGTTGGAAATAATGTTACATATTATGTTATACTATGATATATAATATGTGTATATTTTTATTGAAAATGTGATGAAGGGTGGGTGGTAGGGGGTTTATTGATTTTACTAGATGTTTATATGGCAGATATCACAGTGCTATTCTGGAATAATTTGTTGTAATATACTCTTATGGCCACCATTTGCCCTAACTTTGCTGCTGAAGTTCTATGCATGCATTTTTATGCATAAAAGTATTTGTAAAACCAGTCTGAATAATAATAAAAAATGACTGATGAATCATGGTACCATTATTACTCCCACTATTTAGCACTTACTGTTGGTTACCTAGCACTGTGTAACAAGTCCTGGGGTTCTGATTAGAGAATGACACGACCCTTTCCCTGGGGCAATCTATCTCCATCTCGTTCTCTTGAGTTCTGTCTCTGTAGCCTCCAATACTTATGATTTTAAAGTCTGGAAGCTAGTATCATTCCCTAGACAGAAGAGGTCATTCTCTGATAGTGGCACATGGGTGCAGCAACCTCCACGTGCACTGATCTAGCTGTATGTGAAGGTTGCCATCCGCATGCGCCAGTACATCAAGTGACCTCTGACGGTACTGGACCATGCACGTGTCAGTGTGAGCCTAGCCTGAGCAGACATGCAACAGCGCCTGCGCTGAATTTATGAAGGAAACAGGAGGACTCTGGGTACGTAGTTGATCACTATGAGAGTTTTCTTATTTCGTATGTGAACGCCGCAGAAACTCCTTTCATCCCCTGCAGAGCCTGTTCTCTGGCGTCCCGCCCTCCTCTGACGCAACTTTTTTTTTTCTTCAATTCTCCCGGCGTTTTTTTCTGCCCTCCTCAACGTAATTTCCTGTTTCCGGCAAGGCGGGACACATCCGATGGAGGGCTGTTATGTCAGAGAGGGACGGTCACCGAAGAAGGAAAGCTGCGGGATTGGTGGTGGGCGATCTCAGGTAGCAGTTTGACGGTAGGAAGGAAGGGAGCTTTTAGGGAGATGTGTTGCATCGTGGACCGGGGAGGAGAGGGGGAGACAAGTTCGACCGGGGAGAGATGGCAGATCACGGGGAGGGGAGACCGGTTCCCTGATCTCCGAATGCGTGTGAGGGGGGGGGGGGGGGGGGGGGGGGGGGGGGGGGGCTTGGCGTGTGAGAGTATGAGGGTAGCCGAATGCTTGTGTGTGTGTATGTAACTGATAAGGAAAATTCCTTTGTGCGGATGTTTGCATGCATATTCACGTTATCCTAGCTGTCTGCCCCTAATGTATCTATCTGTGCCACTTAAAACTATAGGACGTTATCTTAACTGCCTATAGTTTTAAGTGTGACAAAAACCAGTGCTGAAAATCAAAAAGGAGCAAAACTTAACATATCTGGCAGTTAAGATATGTTATGTTTTGCTCCTTTTTGATTCTCAGCACTGGTTTTGGCCCACAGTGTGCAAGAACTAGTTTATTGAAAATATTAATACAATATATTGTTTTTCCAGATAATCAAAGTTTTCCTTGGAGCCACTATATGTGCTTTTAATAAATGAATACACTGTCTATCATTTAATATAACAGCCTTGACGGCTGAGATTTAAAAAATAAATCCTATTTCCTGGTGATCATTATTCTGCTGCCTGTTGATTATTGTCTAGACTAGAGATCCAGGAGATAGAGGAAGCAGAAGTGTGGGGAAGGAGGATTATAGAGTTCCAACTTGGGATGGGAAGACAGAAGTCATAAGAATCCATACATCATTGTCATCCAGGATCATTGCATGAAAGTCTTATCTTCTGGAAGTATGGAATTGGAGGGGGGAGATAAGTATTGGATGAGGGTGGGAGGACTTGGAGGGATGATAATGTGTGTTCGTGGGTGAAAGAAAATGGAAATTAGTAAAGTTAAATTGCATTTTGTCTCTTATTTTAAATAAAATACAAATTATAATAAAATTTAAAAAATTCTGACCCACCTTTGCATTACCTCAGTGTTTCTTACTCAAAAGAAATGTAGGCAACACATTGGGCTCCTTTTTATAAAGGTGCGTTAGGGCCTTGACGTGCGGAGTAGCACGCGCTAGCTGCTACCGCCTCCTTTTAAGCAGGCGGTAGTTTTTCAGCTAGCACACGCTAAAAATGCTAGCGCACCTTCGTAAAAGGAGCCCATTGAGAATAAAGTTTTGCATTTTGTTTTGGTAACATTTTTTCTAAAGATTGTATGCTGAGCAACTGAACATATTTATTCTGTATAGTTTTTGTGAAAGATAAGTGATAGAGTAGAAAGTAGTTATTTTCTAACATTACTAAGCTGTATATGGTCCACATATGTCACTAGCTCTGGGTAATGTCACCTGAAACAAAAAAAAGTTTTTTTTTTAGTTCAATTTGTTTTATTGAAAGTTTTTTTTTTTTTAATGCAAATACAACAAAAAGGATATCAAACAAATTTTGCATGTTATAAAGTTGTACAATAACATGTAACAAGAATAGAATAATAAGAAAGTTATTTAATATAAGGCCTGAAATAAATTATTCAATAAAGAATCATTAATATACAGTATATTGGTGTGGTCCTTTTGTAAAAATGTATCAATAGGAGACCAAATACATTACCCCCCTCCAAATCCGCGATTTCAGTACCGCGGATTTGGTTATTTACAATTTTTTTTTTTTTTTTTTTAGAAACGCTGCATCTCGGACCTTCCCCTGGTGGTCTAGCAGAGACACGGGGCAGGATCGATCATCCTGTGCTCCTGCCCCATGCAGAGCCATCATTGAAATGGCTGCTGCGAGTTCCTGCAATGGGAACTTGCAGCAGCCATTTTAATGACGGCTCTGCTCGGGGCAGGAGCATAGGATGATCGATCTTGCCCCGCGTCGCTGCTAGACCACCAGGGAAGGTTTGGGATGCGGGGGTAGGTCAGAGCCGGCCCTGAAAGTTATCCGCGATATTTCAATATTCGCGGTCCGGCTCTGCCCCTAACCCCTGCGAATATTGAGGGTCTGCTGTAGATTGTTTAGAACAGGGTTGTTCAACGTCAGTCCTCGAACACAATCCAGTTGGGTTTTCAGGATTTCCCTAATGAATTTAATGAGATCTATTTGCTTGTAGTGCTTCCATTGTATCTCATATCTCATAAATATTCATTTGAGAAATCATGAAAATCCACCCTAGTGAGGGTCTAGGTTGGACACCCTTGGTTTAGAAGATAAAAAATAGTATTTTTTAGTAGCACGTTGTTCATATCATTTGTATAGGCAAACAGAATTTCACCAAAAGAAGTAAGAATTGAGCTGATTTAAAATATGTTGAATCCCAGTTACAATCAAAGTATTTATCAATTTAGGATTTTAGAATTTGCAAAACAGGAGTGTAGAGAACGAAGGATTCTGATATTAAAAGTTATCTCAGTTGTATAGTTGGTAATTTCTTTTATGGTCTTTTCAAATTTCAACCACTGTTAAGATAAGAAAGCAAGCATCGCAAATATAGTGGAGTCGGGAAAGTGGATAAAGCCCTGAAGAAATGGTTGTTTACCGTGAAACGTTGGCCAGTATTCTGTATCACTGATACCGACATAATTTAAAAGGCTGCTAATAATCTTAGTCCTGGAAGTTTTTTTGGCCAGTGATGTGGGTAGAGGTGGTTTGAAGTTTGGCTGTGCTGTAATAATACCTGAGGCCTTTTTCTTCCGTTGTGTTAGTGCTTTCTAGTTAGTAAGTGGAGTATTTCTATTTATTTATGTATATTTACTGATCCACATCCACGATTGTAAATAGATTACTTTCAAAATTTCAATCCAGAAAGGACAGATTTTAATGCAGTCAAAAATCATTCCTGTCTTTTACTAAGGTGTTTTAGCGTGTGCTAAATGCTAACGCATCCATAGACTATAATGGACATGTTAGCGTTTAGTGTGCGCTAAAATGGTTAGCGCGCCTTAGTAAAAAGACCCCCATATGTTGTAGCATACCTGAAAAGGAGTTACCAACATCTGTCATTTGGTAATAATTTGGTTTTCCACATTCTGTGGGGAGTCCTAGTAGCATTTTCCACATGAGAAATTATAGAGATTGAGATACTCCAGCTGATAACAATGGACTATTTACTTTGGTCCAAAAAAGGGACCAATTTGTGTCAATGAACGTCTAATAGTTAGTTCCATTTAGACTGGAAATCATTTGAAAAGGAATAGTGGTTATCTTGCAAGATTTTATATAGAATTAAATACAGCTTTGCCTAATGACAGTTAAATCATACCATTTTCTAATATTAGTAGCAGTATTTGATATATTAGTAGAGAAAGATAAGCAACAATAAATGACAGTTGACCATTGTAAATTACAGTTTTTAATAAAGGATAATCTTTAACAAAATTTTGGAAATGCCTGTATTTTTCCGTTATAATAAATTTGATTTATTGTCCAAATTTCGCTTTGCTGCCATTTTTTTCCAATAAAGAAAATTTGTTCTTATATTTGAGTTTTGGTTATTCCAACGGGGCATATGAACCTCGGAGTATAAAGAAATATCTGCTATTTTGTCAAGCTGATGTAGGGGCTGATGTTGCTTGACAAACCATATTCCTTAAGGTGTTTGGGTATGTGCATAGTGCCCGGTGTTCTCAGAGGAACAGGGGCACAAATTTGTATTTCTAATTCTAACCAAGTAGGAACATTTGTCTGTAACCAATGAGCACCATATTTGGCTAAAAATACTCAATGGTAAAATCTTACAGGAAGATTAATTCCATCATTAACACCCCCCTCCCCCCTTTACAAAACTGTGTAAGGTTTTTTTTAGTGCAGGCTGGCACTCTGAATGCTCTGTGCTGCTCCTGATACTCATTGAGTTCTTATGAGTGTCAGGAGCAGCGTAGAGCATTCAGCGCATCGGCCTGTGCTAAAAAAAACACTTTTGTGGTTTTTGTAAAAATGTGTGTGTGGGGTAAGTTTATATGCTTTCAGTTTCAAAATAGAAGCCATTGGTAGAATGATCTTTTGCATAAAATGCAAATTGATTTGAGGAGCTAAAGCCATTTTGATGGAGGAAATTCTTTCCTATATGTGGTGGACTGTTTGGAGATTAAGACGCTAATTCTTTAATTCTGAATACGCTTGAATCTAGAATTTGTGAGGAATCTTTTTATATTCTTAAATATTTAAGTGCTTTGGAAGTCCATGTAAAACTAAACAGATTTAGATCAGAAGGAGATATTAGGTCATTCAATGGCATAATTTCAGATTTCTCCCAATTAACTTTATATCCTAATAGTTGAGAATGATTAGAGCCTAGTTGTATGAATGCATTTTGAAGGATTGTGTATGGAAAGTAGTATATCATCGGCCTAAGAGCTGTTAATTTGATTTGGTTTGTATACCTTGAATTTGTGGACATTGACGAATTGAGGACAACAGAGGCTCAAAGGCTAAACTAAACAGTAAAGAGGGCATCTATGACTGATGCTCCTTTTTAGAGTAATGTCTTTAGTAAGTGTGTGTGTGAATAAATTCTTGATATTGATTGCCATTATAAAGTTTGTATCCATTTACAGTAGAATCCCAGTTAACCGTTATTCAAATAACCAGCACTCTCAACACACTGACAAAAAAATTGCAGACAAAAAAAAAATTCTCTCCTGCGCCCCTCAGACAACCTCAAAAGTCATGCGCTTCTGACCCAACAACCCTCTCCCTCCCTCCCAGTTCCCAAAGCATCAGCGGCAGCCACAAATCTCCCTCCCTCCCTCCAGCTTCCAAAGCAGCAGAGCCGGTCCTGACTAGTGCTGTCCGATTCACGATTCGAATTGGTTCACCGATTCACTTCAGGTGAATCGATTCGAATCGATTCAAATTTAAAAAAATCGGTTCCTGATTCGGCTGACCCTTGCCCCCTAAAGCAGGAGCGGCAGCGCTGCTCTTGCTGGCCGGCCACTGCCGCAACTGCTTTAGAGGGCGAGGGGGAGGGTCAGTCGGCAAGTGCTGCTATCCGGCTTCCCCCTAGCGTCCATTTCCCTACCCTGGCTTCGGCTTCCCCCGGCCTCCCCGCACCGCTTACCTTCGAGGAGCAGCCTGCAGATAAGATTGTGATGCTAGTGATCTTTCCACTGCTTCTGAGCTGTTTCCTCTGCGATCCTGCCTCTGATGTCAGAGGAGAGGCGGGACCACGGCAGAGGAAGCAGCTCAGAAGCAGTGAAAAGATCACTAGCATCGTGATCTTATCTGCAGGCTGTTCCTCGAAGGTAAGCAGTGCGGGGAGGTCAGGGGGGAAGCCGGAGGCCAGGGGGAACATGCAGGCCTTCCCGGGGGGGGGGGAGCAGTTCCTCTGGGTGGACAGGCAGGGGGGGACAGGCAGGCAGGCAGTCCTTCGGGGAGGATGCAGGCCTTCAAAGTGGGGGGGAGGACAGGCCTTCAGGGGGAACAGACCTTCAAGGGGGGGGGGGGGGACAGGCAGGCAGACCTTCGGGGGGATGCAGGCCTTCAAGCGGGGGACAGGCCTTTAAGGGGGGGACAGGCAGGCAGGCCGGTCTTCGGGGGGATGCAGGCCTCTCAAGAGGGGGGGGACAGGCAGGCCTTCAGGGGGACAGGCCTTTAAAGGGGGACAGGCAGGCCTTCAGGGGTGGGATGCAGACTTTTAAGGGGGGACAGGCCTTTAAGGGGGGACGATAAGCCTTCAAGAAGGAAGCAGGCCTTCAGGGATGGTGGGACAGGCAGGCCTTTAGGGGTGGGGTGCCGTCCTTCAGGGGGAGGTTCAAGCTTTCAAGGGGGGGGACAGACCTTCAGGGGAAGGGGGCCCTGGGGTAGAAGTACACGGAGGGAGGGAGAGAAGGGGGGTTCAAAGTGACGTGCACATGCTGGACTTTGGGGGGGAAGAAATAATGGGTCTGAAAATAGAGGAGAGGGAGAGAGATGATGGACAATAGGATTTAGGGGAGAGAAGGTGGACACAAGGGATGGTGTGAAGGGGTGGGGACGAGATACTGGATAGGAGGGTAGTTGGGAAAAGAAAGGGAGAGATGGTGGATGAAAGGGTAGTTAAGAAAAGGTGGATCTGTGGAGGGAGACAAAAAAAGGAAAGATGCCAGACCTCTAGGGGAGGGAAGGGAAACAGAAGGGGAGGACAGAGATAGAAAATTGATGGTTAGCACGGAAAAAAATGAAGAAAAGAAGGAGACCCTGGCAAGCAAGTTATCAGAAGACAACCAGAGCCTGGGACCAAGATTTGAATATTGACCAGACAACAAAAGGTAGAAAAAATAATTTTATTTTCTGTTTTGTGATTACAATATGTCAGATTTGAAAAGTGTATCCTGCCAGAGCTGGTGTTAGACCACAAACGTGAGCTAGGATTTAACAGAGAGAGGAAAAGTCTTTTTTGTTTGTTTTGTTTATGCCACAGTGCCAGTGTGGTTAGAAGAAGGCAAAGGGGGTGAAGAGGCTATAAAATAAACCAACCAGGATGTTTGGGAAAAAAAACCAACCAAACCACCCAATTGGGCAGGAAAATCGAATCGAAAAACCAATTCAATAGGCTGAATCGAATCAAAATTTTTTTTTTCCTGAATTGGGCAGCACTAGTTCTGACAACCCCTCTTCCCTTCCTCCCTTACCCAAAGCAGTAGCAGCAGTTGTTGAGCAGAGAATGCGCAGTAGACAGGCTGCTTCTTGCAGGGCCTTTCCTCTGCCGCATCATTTTCGACCTCGTGACCAGTGTTGCCAAGCGCCACCCTAAGTCTCTTCCTGTGAACAAGTCTCGCTGGACGTTGGGAGGGGATCGTAGTAATTTTCCTTTCACCTGCAGGTTTCTTCAGGGATCTGCGGGATCTTCCTTCCAGAGATATTCCCAGGGCTACCGCCCTCATTACAACAGTTCCAATTCCAGGCGTCCTCAGGTTCCTGGTTCCTGAGCAGCTACTGCTCCTAAAAAGGCTCAATGATGCCAGAGGTCAGGCGGGGCTACCTCATATCAGAGGATTTTAATGCCCCTGATGGTTGTTGGTTGGTTTTGGGTTTTTTTTTTTCTGTGCTGGGGCACTTTGGGGAGATCATACACACTATCTAGCTTTTTCATTCTTTGTGTATCTCTTATTTGTGTATTCCATCTGACTTAATTTCTTGGATTCTTTGGCAGCCTCACAATGGAGGGTGGGATTGGAGGAGACGGGACACTTGGATTCTAGGGGTTTGGGCCTGTCCTTTTGTCTGTCTGAAAACAGGTTGGTACTTGGGGATGGGTTTTTCTAGGTTAATGAAAACTTCTATTAGGCACTATTTGAACCTTGCTGCTGCATACTTTAAGTTATCACTTGTGTATGTTCTGCATTTGCATAAAAGGTACTGGGAGTGTTTAAAAGGGTATGGGGTATGATTTAAAGGGTACGGGGGTATGGGGGAATGATTTAAGGTACTGGGGAGCTATATGGGGGGCATGGGGGTATGATCTAAGGTACTGGGGGGGTACATGGGGGGTATGAGACCTGCTGGCCTGCCTGTCACTAGGCTATTAGGCCTGCCAGCCTGCCACTAGGCTTGTCTGCCCTGTCCTGGCTTACCACTAGACCACCAGAGGAGGAACAGGGTACAGAGCCTGGCAGGGAGGGGGGACAGGGTGCAGAGCCTTGCAGGGAGAATTTGGTTCAGAATGGGGTTTTTTTCTTGTTTTCCTCCTCTAAATCTAGGGTGCATCTTATGGAGCGAAAAATATGATAATTCTGATAATTATTTCTGCGATTATGGTTAGATAGAAGTTTTAATGAGTTCTGTTAGAGCAAACAATATGTAATGCAACAGTCCAAACCCCATCCTTTTATGTTTTATTTTTATTTTACTTATAATTTTAATGCACCCTGTTGTCTATTTTTTCTGTAAACTGCTTAGAATCCTAACGGAGTTTAGCGGTATATAAGAAATAAATTACATTACATTACATTTTAAAATAAAATAGTTACAAAAGTTCAAACAAGTGGCTTTCGCAGTCTGCTTATGGACCCATGACATGAAAAATTGGCCATTGTCAACATTTTGGATTTTCTACTTAGGTCATCTATTCTAATGATCTTTAACTGCAAGCTGAATTGGTTACTGCCTTTCTGTTCTGGGATTTCATAAAACTCTTGTATTTTCTGCTGCAGGGCATGGAATTTGTGGCAAGTATGGCATTACTATGCAATAACTGTTAGTAAATGATTCTTTTTGTTTCATTTGATGCAAAGGGTATAATATAAAATAGGGAAAATCCCTGTATAGTTGTTAAAGGCTTGTGACTGAACTAGAAGCACAAAGGAGCAGGAGTAAAATGCCAGCCTCCCCCCCCCTCCAATTTTTAAACTTTAAAATGTGTACTTTGCACCACATGTAAGGCATTGAAAACAGGTCTGAATATGCATGCAAAGTAGCTGTACACACTAAAGAAAGTACCTGCACATAATAAAAGTAAACCTCTTTGATTCTACCACTAAAAGGCAACACCCATTCTTTCCCAACTTATTTCTTAGTCTAGTCATTGCAGTATTTGTTGTTGGCTTGGGTCTCTGTACCATGGCACCTTTTAGAACTGTGTGTCATGGTCCCTAAATCTAGTGTTGCAGTTCCATGATGATATAAATCCCTTCACCAAAAGACAATGGATGTAATATTCAGAACGTCTTCAATTCCTGCCCATCTTCCCTCTCCTTTAAACCCCTCCCCCCAAAAAAAAAAAAACAACAAATTTTGATACAGTAAAATTACTTTTGGCTCATTCCTTATTCCTTTACATCTTGCTAGGCCAGTCCAATGTATGTGTCCTTCTATCAGTGGATGTCACTGTAATAGTTCATTATTTTTATTCCCATTACCTTTTATAAAGGCTGATGTAGCCTGGGATTTCTCATTATTTTTCTATCTCCAGCAGATGGTGTAGATTGGTCAGATCTAGTATATGTCAGGGTTTGTTGAGGCTTCGACCATTTGTGAATAGAGTGTAGCCTCTTGCCTGGTGGGTACAAGTTCTGGAATTTCTAGATTTCTTAGAGAGATCTGGAACAGGGTCCTCTGCTTCTTGAAGGTGCAAGTAACAGTTATCTCATGTTTCAGATGGAGGTTTAAAGGGACCTCCCCTCTGGTGTTTTCTTCCTCAGTGAGGCCTTAACTTGTTCTTGAATGTCCAGGGGCCATTTGTTGGAGACCATGGTGCTAGAAGTCCTCCACTGCGGCACTCTAAACAGTTAACTGAAATACTCTGTTAATCCTGTAAAAGCATTAATTTTAATCTTGTCCACGACATAGTAAATGCATTTATGAAATTTTCTGCTGTTGAAAATCTAGAATAAAGTGAGTTTTTAAAATATATCCTTGAGAACCACTTTGAAGGGCTTGGTGGTGTCTTTCGCAATTCTGGGGCCACTCATCTTCTAGCTTGGTTCTGTTGCCCATAGTGGGTAACGTGACCTTTAGTCCAGGACAGGACAATGTTGTTTTTAAACAATGGGCGAGAAAGTGGCTCTGCACTTTGGGGCATTTCCTTCTGGCGGATGGTGGTCTTTCTCCTTTTCCGGCTTTCCAGGCGTCCTGGTCCTTGAGTTTTACGGATCATTTTGCTTATTGATAACTTGCCCATTATGTAGCTTCTTTGTCTAAAGAGTCCTTGACTCAGTCCTTTCTTATCACTTTACAGGACTTCTTTTTTGATTCTCAGTGGGACTGGCTCTCAGTTTCGCTGGTGACTCTGCAGCTGCGGTGGGAATATTCCCAGCTCCTATCTTTATGAGCTCGAGATTTGGGCTGCCAACCTCGGGTGGCGTCCTTGGCTTCTCTGGTGCGGCAAATCCCCAGAGTGGTGCAGAGCACTGAGCTCCAGGAATGTCAATTTCGAGCCCTTCATAGGGGTTATATCTTCCAGAACAGGCTTTTCATTTTGGGTATGCCTCTACCTCTACTTGTCTGAAATGTTGCCGGGTTGATAATTCCTTGGCACATGGTCTTTGGTCGTGCGCCGCTATTGCTATTTTCTGGCTGGAGGTACATGGCTATTTGCAGACCTTGGTGAGCTATACCCTCCCTTCGCAGGTTGAAGGGATAATTTTTTTGGCTCAGGGACATCTGGGAGGACTCTGTGGGCGATAATCTACTTCTCTGCAAGGGCTATATTGTGGGAAAGAAGTGCATACTTAATAATTGGCTTCAGGACTCCCCACCCACCATCTGGTATTGGCGCAATAAATTTCATCTTTTAATGGTATGGGAGTCTTTCAGCTCGGTTTTCTCGTCATTGGAGTAAGCTCTTCTTGTCCGTTTGGGCTTTTTATTTGGATACATTATCTCCTTTAATTAAAAACCAAGATTACGGAAGCCAGTGATACCTCTCTTGCCAGTGGGTTGAGGGGGGGGGGCTGGGAGGTGCTGTGGGGGGACAGCAGCAGGGAGGAACTGGGGGGAGGAGTGTTCATCAGGGAGAGGTATAACTGAGTCCGGGTTATAAGAACCCAAGCCTGGACTCTACTCATATTTTTAGTTTTATTTGTTCACCGTTAAAATTGCTGTTTGCTACTTTGCTTGCATCTTGCCATTTGAATAAACAGTTGGTTTAAAAAATATATATACATATATATCCTTGAGGTGTTATAGAATCAATATTAGTATTTCAAATGCAACAGGGGTCAGGTTGTGGTAATGTTTGGGCATCCAGATGATATTGTCAGTTATCTGGAGGACCTTTTAAAACTCCAGACAAAGATGTGTGTGTGGGGGGGGGAGAGGGGGGTGCGTCCCCAATCTTCAGGATCCTGCTTCGCTGCAGTTTCCAAGAAGCAGTTATGACGCAAGGCTGTGGCTGAGCTTCCACGCATTGGCGGGAGGTTGTTGGCCTATTGGGGAGTGTGGGCGGAGATCGCTGGGTGCTGAACATTATACAGGAGGGGGTATAGGCTCAAGTTCTTTCGTCCCCTCCCAAACCATTTTTTTGGACTCTCCAGCTGGGAAGCTGGAAAAAGTGGCCAAAGTCTGAGCAACAGTCCAAAGATTGCTGGATCTGGAAGCCATAGAGCCTACACCAGAGGATGACGCAGGCTGCTCCAGAAGATACTCAGTATACTTCAGTGCCCAAGAGAGGCCCAGAAGACTAGAGAGGCCGATTTCTAGACCTCAAAGCAGTGAATGTGGCCCTCAAGATACCCTGTTTCTGAATGGAGACGGTGAGGTTGATGATTGCGTTGGTGATTCAGGGGGAATTTCTCCCCTCCTTGGATTTAATGGAGGCCTATCTGCACATTCCCATTTTTCCAGAGCACAGGAAGTTTTGCAATTCCATATGTTGGAGCAATACTTCCAATTCACAGCCTTGCCACAGTGCAATGGGCCTTCACCAAGGTAATGGTGGTTGTTCTAGCACACCTGCACAAAGTTGACATAGAAGTGCATCTGTATCTGGACAATTGCCTAATAAGAGCCCAATCTGTATCTGAAGGCAGACTAGCAATTCACAGAGTGATTCAGCTGCTGCAGAAGCTATGCTGTGTGGTCAACTTTTGGAAAAGCTACCTGGAGATCTTTGAGTATATGGGAGTCCAGTTTGACATATGGGAAAACTAAAGTGTTTCTCCCGGAATCCTGCAGAGAGAAACTTCAGCATCAGATACAGGCTTTTCGAAGCGAGTCTGACATTATTTGCAAGTGCTGGGATCAGTGGTGGCGACCATGGATGTAGTCCCCTGGGCAAAGACGCACTTGTGTCCACTCCAGGATGCACTCTTCTCCAAATTGTGCCCAGAGAGGGATGCACTTCACCAGTAGCTGCCTTGGACAACGGAAGCTCATAGCTGTCTAGCCTGGTGGCTGGAACCCCAGTCTCTCACCAGTGGAGTTCCTCTTCATATCTCTTAGAAACATAGAAGATGACGGCAGATAAGGGCCATAGCCCATCAGGTCTGCCCACTCTACTGACCCACCCCCAAGTCTACTATCCTAGGGATCCCAATCCTGGTGACAGGTTCCCTTGGCTTAACCCTCTAAGGGATCCCACATGGTCATCCCATTTGCTCTTAAATTCTTGCACGCTGTTTGCCTCGATCACCTGCACCGGGAGCTCGTTCCAAGGATCAACCACTCTCTTGGTGAAGAAATATTTCCTGGTGTCGCCATGAAATTTCCCGCCCCTGAGTTTGAGCGGATGCCCTCTTGTGGCTGAGGGTCCTTTGAGAAAGAGAATCTCTTCTTCCATCTCGATACAGCCGGTAATATACTTAAACGTCTCGATCATGTCTCCTCTCTCCCTACGTTCCTTGAGTGAGTACAGCCGCAAATTTTTCAGCCTTTCCTCGCACGATAGATTCTTGAGCCCCGAGACCATCCTGGTGGCCATCCGTTGCATCGACTCTACTCTCAGCACATCTTTTCGGTAGTGTGGCCTCCAGAATTGCACACAATATTCCAAATGAGGTCTCACCATAGTTCTGTATAATGGCATTATGACTTCAGGCTTCCGGCTGACGAAACTCCTGCGGATGCAACCTAACAACTGTCTTGCCTTAGATGAAGCCTTCTCCACATGATCAGCAGTTTTCATGTCTGCGCTTATGATCACTCCCAAGTCTCGTTCTGTTGAAGTTCTAGCTAAGGTCTCGCCATTCCAGGTGTAAGTTCTGCACAGATTTCTGCTGCCGAGGTGCATGATCTTGCATTTCTTAGCGTTGAAGCCCAGCTGCCAGGTCAAGGACCAAAGCTTCAACAAATGTAGGTCCTGTGTCATACTATCGGGTGAATTGCCGTCTCTCACTATATTGCATAGTTTGGCGTCGTCAGCGAATAACGTTATCTTACCTTGAAGCCCCTGAGTTAGGTCCCCTATGAATATGTTGAAAAGGAGCGGGCCCAAGACTGAGCCCTGCGGTACTCCACTGGTCACCTCCGATGTTTTAGAGAGGGTACCGTTAACTACCACCCTCTGAAGTCTGCCACTCAGCCAGTCATTGACCCATGTAGTTAGTGTTTCTCCCAGCCCCATTGATTTCATCTTGCTCAACAGCCTGCGATGCGGGACACTATCGAAAGCTTTGCTGAAATCTAGGTATACGACACCCACGGATTCTCCCAGGTCTAGCTGTTTTGTTACCCAGTCAAAGAAGCTGATGAGATTGGATTGACAGGACCTACCCTTGGTGAATCCGTGTTGACTGGGATCCCGTAGATTCTACTCATCCAAGATTGCGTCTAATTTACGTTTGATTAGTGTTTCCATGAGTTTGCATACTATTGATGTGAGACTCACCGGTCTGTAGTTTGCAGCCTCTGCCCTGCAACCCTTTTTGTGCAGTGGAACGACGTTAGCTGTTTTCCAGTCTATGGGGACTCTCCCCGAACTTAGGGAGAGATTGAAGAGTCCTGATAGCGGTTCTGCCAGGACATCACGCAGCTCACTGAGCACCCTGGGTTGTAGATTGTCCAGTCCCATGGCTTTGTTCACCTTCATTGCTGATTCTGACAACGTACACCAGCCTATATGACTGGGGGCGCACATTACGAGGGATGTCCAGTTCAGGGATGCTGTTCCCCTTCCCAGAGGAAGTAGTCGGTCAACTTCTTGGAACTTCGATCCATCTGCCTGGTGCTTCAGGTGTTTGGGAGTGTGCTGCCGAACAAAGCGGTACAAGTTTTCTCAGACAGTGCAACAGTGATAACCATGTCAATCACCAGGGAGGAACCAAGAGTGCTGTTCTGTGCTTGGAAGCTCAGATGCTGTTTTGATGGGCGAAGGCCTATCTTTTGATACTCTCAGCAGCGCATATGGCAGGAGTGGACAATGTGCAAGTGGATTTCCTTAGCCAGAAGACCCTGAATCTTGGGAAGTGGTCACTCTCAGGAAGCCTTCACCTGCATTGTGAATCAGTGGGGACGCCTGACATTTGATTGGAAGACATTGGCAGCCAACAAGCAGGCGGTTCCGGTTCTTCAGTCAAAGATATGAGCAAGGAATCTAAGGCCTGGTACAACCCTGGCCAAAGGCAGATGGTCTCTATGCCTTCCCTCCTTGGCTCATGATAGATCAACTTCTATACAGGATTATGGCACACAAGTCCTGGTGATTCTAGTAGCACTTGACTGGCTGAGGTGACCGTGGTACGTAGACCGGGTCTGTCTGCAAAATGATCAAGGTCTCAAACTTCTCTGTCATCCCTGGCTGCTCACACAGGGTCCAGTTGCCCTGCAGGATTCAGAAGACTTTGGTCTTACAACATGGCTCATGAGCAGGCGGCACTAGTGCATCAAGACTATTTGGATGGAGTGGTCTCCACCTTTCTAAGATGTAGGAAGAAGGCGACTAAAGCAGCATATGTGAAAGCCTGGAAGTGCTTCCAAACTTGGTGCGCTCAGAAGAGTGAGGACCTGAGCTTGGCACTGATCTCTGTGGTGCGTGCCTTCCTACAGTTGGCTCCCTGAAAGTTCAGATTGCGCGGCTCTCCTAGTTTAATAAGAATACCATAGCTGAGCATCCAGATGTGGCCAGGTTTTTAAAGGGCATATTGTACCTCCGTCCTCCAGTGCGACAGCCTTTTGCTGCATGGAGTCTTAATCTGGTCCTCCAGATGCTAGCAAGAACATCTGAAGCAAGCTTCTCCAATGGACCTCACCATCAAGATGGTGTTTTTTGGTGGTGATTATCTCTGCCCAACGATTGTCATTCATAGATCCATTCCTCAGAATTTTGGAGTCAGGTGGGGTCTTATGCACAGTGCCATCTTTCTTACTGAAAGTGATTTCCAGCTTCTGCATCAACCAAGAAGTACGCTTACTTGCCTTCTCTCCTTCGGGATCAAGAAAGAATGATCAGGTGTTCAAATTGTTTGATGTGCGCGGACTTACTGTGGTATCTTGAGGTTATGAACAAATTTCAGTTGTTGGATCATCTGTTCATATTGGCAGGGGCTGCTTGTAAAGGTCAAAAAGCCTCAAAAATGACCACTTCCAGATGGATTTGTGTGGCCATTTCTTCACTCTTTATTGGAAGTGGAAAATGTCTGTTAAGATGCACTCCACTAGAAGCGTAGTTTCTTCATTGGCTGAATCTTCGGCAGGTCCCAGACGAAATCTGTAGAGCTGTTATTTGGTCTTCTCTTCATACTATCTTGAAGTTTTACCAGAGTGGGCGTGACAACCAAATAGAACTCCACATTTGGATCTTCGTTTCGGACTGCAGGCTCATCTGTCCCACCCTAAACTTGGGGGACAGCTTTGATAAGTCTTACAGGTTCAGGAATGGATTGTCTGTTGCACTAGAACGAAAGATTAGGTTCTTTCTTCAGTAATCTTCTTTCTAGTAGACAGATACTCCATTCCTGAAGCCCACTCTGTCAGATGTTCATTTGCCTGATATACTTCCTCAAAGGTGTCAGGGAATCCGAACATCTTGTTTCTTTCTTTTTTACAGTCTTTACAAGGATAGAGGACATGACTGCTGCATTGAAGAAGCTAAGGGTTACGGTATTTTTAAAATCTCCCACTCTCTTAGTGCAGGTTGTGCTCAAGTTGGTGACTTGTTCGTTTTTCACCTTATGTTTTGCAAATGGTTACGTTTATCTGTTATATGTTTAATAATATGAGCAGAACAGACATGAAGTCAAGAGCTAATGTTGTTCCACCTTGTTTTATGTTAAATGTTTATATCATGTGGTTTTATGCATGTTACTTACATAGCAGAACAGAGTTATAACCAGGGCTGTGGAGTCTGAGTCAGAAGCAACTTCTGAGTTACTGGAGTCAGTCGGTAAAAATGTGCTGACCTCAACTTCTAATAGAGTTAAAATGTATGTCATGCAAATATTATAATGCTTACATTTCTTATTTCACAGATAATTTGATTAACCCATTTTTTACAGGATATGTTTTACTTTTAGAATAAATTTTGATCTAAAGCTTTTAGATTACAAAATGCAATATATTTTATGATATTTATATTAGTGAAAGTGGCACCTAAAGAATGACACAAGGACAGTTTGTCCTCATTGCCACTAACTCTTGTCTTATCCCATCCACACAAGCCTCAAATAGTTATGATTTTATATTGGAATCATTTTATTAAAGTATAAAAAGAAACAATATTCTGTACAACTGTCATTTTATAAATTACAAATGCAGAACAAAGATCCTCTGCCCTTCCCTCCTCAAACATCCCCTCCACTATAGAGACATCTAAACAAGGCAAAATACTACAAGATGCTGCATAGAAAAATTATGCTAACAGAATACCTCGGTCACACACATAGAACACAAATGCCAAATCTTTAATAGCTGACCAAAAACAATAAACGTAAATTGAACCAAAATCCCAAGAAGCCGTGGAGGGGCATAATAAAAAAAAACGTCTAAGTCCCTTTTTGGCCTAAGGCCTTAAACGTTGAAAGCAGAAGCAGGGAAACTGTCCATAACAAAAACAAACGTCCTTGTTTTGATAATAGCCTGCCTCTACATTCAGCTGTTTAAACACCCAGACCACCACTACGTCTACACTTGTACCCCAAAATGAACCAAAAAAACGCCTAAGCCCCAAACGTTCAACATAAGGGCTTTTAGGCGAAGGAGGAGCCAGTCCTTCGCCTAAAAGCTGGAGTCTGTAACCAGTGTCTGTCAAAAACAACACCGGTTACAGAATCCACCCCAACCCCCCCCCCATGACATCGGGGCAGAAGGGAACCCAAGCCAGCGAATCATGGGCCAGGTAATGTCCTGTTATGGATTAAGAACTGGTTGAAAGAAACAGAGTAGGTATAAATTACATTACATTACACTGATGTCTTCTATCCCGCCAATGGTCAATATTCTAACGGAGAAGGGTAAATATGGGTCTGTGCTGGGACCATTGCTTTTTTACATATTCATGAACGATTTAGAGAGAGGAATAACTACTGAGATAATTAAATTTGCTCATGACAAAGTTGTTTAAAGTTGTAAAGTTGCAAGAATATTGTGAAAAATTGCAAGAAGATCTTGGGAGACGGCATCAAAATGGTGAAAATTTGCATAAATGCATAAAGCCATATTTTTTGGATGATCATATCTTTAGCTTCACTTGACTGTAAAAGCTCATATTACAAATCTTGGAAGTACTTCATGGTACATGTCTGCTGTAAAGTTGTACCCTCAGCTGACTTACTACCAGCAGCAGTATGGAGCCAAACTGCCAAAAATTTTCATTTGTGAATTTTTTTGCCTACTTTGCTGACCTGTAGAAATGGAAGCATGTTCGCAAAAGATTTCAAACTTGGCACAGAAACTTGCCCCAAGGTGTTGTACCAAACTACAAAATTTCAGACTCCTAGGTAGTTTCCTTCTGTCGCAGTGCTTAAGCAAAGTTAGTGTTTAGGTCACACGAGGCATGGGAGTGGATCGATTACTTTTGTTCAACCACCCCCTAGCTCCTGACCAAATTGAGATAGATCCAAAAAATTTTTGCAGAGCTTCATTTGAGACCCTAGACAACACCCCTATAAAATTTGTTTGGATTTCAAGGGGGGTCAAGCTTGGGCTCCTGGTCCACTTGGCATGGAATGACCCAAACGATGTTTTATGTGAGCAAGTGCAAAGCGATGCATGTTGGAAAGTGGATCCTGAATTATAGCTACATGATGCAAGGTTCCACATTAGGAGTTACCGCCCAGAAAAGGATCTAGGTGTCATCGTTGATATGTTGAAATCCTCAGCTCAATGTGCGGTGGCTAACAAAGGAAATAGAATGTTAGGAATTATCAGGAAAGGAATGGAAAACAAAGATGAAAATGTGATAATGCCCTTGTATCGCTCAATGGTATGGCCATACTTCAAATACTGTATGCAATTCTGGTCTCCATATTCCAAAAAAGATATAGCAGAATTAGAAAATGTATAGGGAAGGGTGACGAAAATCATAAAAGGGATGGGACGATTTCTCTATGAGGAAAGGCTAAAGTGGCTAGGGCTCTTCAGCTTGGAGAAGAGATGACTCGAGTGATATGATAAAAGGTCTATAAAATACTGAGGGCTCCTTTTACTAAGGTGCGCTAGCGTTTTTAGCGCACGCAGGAAATTACCACGCAGCTAGAACTAATGCCAGCTCAATGCTGGCGTTAAGGTCTAGCACACGGGGCAATGTAGCGCGCGCTATTCTGCGCGTTAAAACTCTAATGCGGCTTAGTTAAAGAAGCCCTGAGTGAAGTGGAAAGGATAGATGTGAATCGCATGTTTACTCTTTTGAAAAATACTAGGACTAGGGGGCATGTGATGAAGCTATTAAATAGTAGATTTAAAACAGACTGGAGAAAATATTTCTTAACACAAAGTGTAATTAAACTGCAATTTGTTGCTAGAGAATGTGGTGAAATCCAGTTAGCTTATTGGGTTCAAAAAAGATTTGGGGAGTGACTTAATCCCCTATTGCCCCAGGACAGTTGGGGGGAAAATGCTTGAATACTTGAATATAAACCACTTAATTTATAAGTTGTATATAAATATTATAAATACTAAATAAATAAATAGAGAAGTCCATGGGTCATTATTGAGATGGCTTGTGGAAATCCAGTTCTTATTCCTAGAATAAGCAACATAAAATCTGTTATCCCAGGACAAGCAGGCAGCATATTCTTGACTGATGGGTGACGGCACCGACGGAGCCCCGGTACGGACAATTTTAGAGTGATTGCACTCTAAGAACTTGGAAAGTTCTAGTAGGCCGCACCGCGCACGCGCGAGTGCCTTCCCGCCTGACAGAGGCGCGCGGTCCCCAGTTTCTTAGTTTCCGCGGAGCTAAGAAGACGCACGTTTCAACGGCTGTTGAAAACTTTTTTCTCATTCGCCTTCCCGCTCGCGTAAACCTTTTAGGAAATTGTATTTCCCTTTTTTCTTTTTTCCTATTTTATTATTAAAAAAAAAAAAAAAGGAATTTTCTTTTTTTCTTCTTTTTTCGGGTTTGCCCCGGCGGGGCCTGCTGCCACCATCGAGGCCTCGGCCTTCGAATTGGCAGAAGCCGTTTTTACGTTCATGCCCCCCAACCCGGGTTTAAGAAGTGCCAGCGGTGCGCGAGGCCCATTTCTCTCACCGACCCGCACAACTGGTGCTTACAGTGCCTGGGTCCGGACCATCGGGCGTCCACTTGCACCCGCTGTGCCACTCTAAAAAAGAGAACATTAAAAAACCGACAGATCCAGCAGCGGTTATTGTTTGGTACCGATATGTCGGATTCGGCGGCACCGGCCCCGACATCGGCCCCCATGCAGTCGGCACCTACCTCGTCGACACCGCGCCGGCGTCGCATCCTCCAAGTAAGCCGGCTAAGAAGCCTTCCCCGCTGGAGCGTCCTCCGGTCTCAGTAGCAGCGAGCCCAGTCCTGCCGACCTCGAGGCGCCCACGGAAGCGCTCCGCACCGATTGAGGTGAGCCCCTCGACCTCGGGTTCCTCTTCGGAGTGTAGAGCGGCACCAAAGGTACCACAGAAGAAAAAAGCAGTACCGGTGCCTTCGTGGACGAGCGAATTGCTGCCGCCTGCAGGTGCAGCTCAAGGAGCAATTACAGCAGCTCCTTCCTGCTCTTTTGAAACCGAGCCTTCCAGTCCCGGTCCGGTCTGAGCCACCGGTACTGGCAGTGGAGCAACCTCTTTTATGTGCATCCACTCTGTCGGTACCGGTATATTCGGCTTCGTCGGTATCCATGCCGATCTTAGCGCCGGAACCGAGGTCCTTCCACCAGGCTGTACAAACTTCGGCACCGGCACAACCCATAACATCTCCCGGTACCGTTTCCCAGAGGTCGGGTAAGTCGACACACAAAACTCGACACCTGGAACCCTCCACACCGGAGTCCCGAGACCGCAGCTTTCAAGTACGGGATCCTGATCTGTGGGGTGATTCCGAAGAGCCTCTTCTCTCTGAGGGGGAGTGTTCATTGGCGGACGAGGATCCTTCTGTTTTAGATCTGTCCTCTAAGCCTGATGCAACCTCTTTCACCTCTTTTCTCAAAGAAATGTGTGACACTCTCTCTATTCCCTTGGAGGCTGAATCCAAAAAATCCAAGGCATTTTTCGATGCACTGGATTTTGAACAGCCTCCAAGGGAATTTCTAAAATTGCCTCTCCATGATATATTAAGAGAGACTTTTTACAAAAATCTGGAGACGCCTTTGACCATCCCAGGAGCCCTTCGCAAACTGGACTCTTTATATAAGGTCATACCCATTCCGGGCTTTGACAAACCACAACCCCCTCATGAGTCTCTCTTGGTGGAATCCACTTTAAAAAAATCCACAGGAGCTAGTGTGTACGCCTCGGTCCCTCCTAGCAGAGAAGGTAAGGCCATGGATAAGTTTGGCAAGAGGTTATATCAGAATGCGATGCTAGCTAATAGATCAGGGAATTATGCTTTCCATTTTTCATTCTATCTTAAGCATCTCATTCAGAATTTGTCAGCTTTTGAAAAGTAACTCCCTGACCGCAAAAGATCTGCCTTCCGCCAAACTTCTTCATCACTCTTACAACTTCGTAAGTTCATGGTTAGGTCGATCTATGACACCTTTGAGCTGACCTCTCGAGCCACGGCTATGTCGGTAGCCATGCGTCGACTGGCATGGCTCAGAGTATCAGAACTTGATGTCAATCATCAAGATCGACTGGCTAATGCACCTTGCCTGGGGGATGAGCTGTTTGGAGAATCCATGGACTCCACTACCCAAAAGCTCTCAGCTCATGAGACTAGGTGGGATACTCTCCTCAAAACAAAAAAGAAGAACCCCACCTACCAGGCCTTTTCGGCAGCAATCGGCCTACCAACGCCGATTTGTGGCTCGTCCCTTGCCACCGGCCCCCCAACAGCCCCGGCGTCAGCGGCAACAGCAGAGGCAAAACCCTAGACCAGCACAACAGCACACAACACAACAACCTCTTCCACAAAAGTCCTCACAACCCTTTTGACTTGGTTCTCCAGGACATAGCCAGTATTCTACCATCTGCCCATCTTCCGCAACCCATAGGAGGACGCCTTGCTCATTACATAAGCCGTTGGGAAAATATCACCTCGGATCAGTGGGTCCTCAACATCATCCGCCACGGCTACTCTCTCAACTTTCAGACTCTGCCTACCCAAAGTCTGCCAAAAGAGTCTGCTTTGAACACTCATCAGTCTTTCCTCCTTCTTCAAGAGGTTCAATCCCTCCTCCTTCTGAACGCCATAGAAGAAGTTCCTCTAGATCAAAAGGGACAGGGATTCTACTCTCGTTATTTCCTAATCCCCAAAAAACAGGAGATCTCAGACCCATTCTGGATCTTCGCGATCTCAACAAATGCTTGGTCAAAGAGAAATTCAGAATGCTTTCTCTGGCCACTCTTTACCCTCTTCTCAATCAAGGCGACTGGCTATGCTCCCTCGATCTCAAAGAGGCATACACTCACATACCGGTCAATCTGGCCTCCAGACAGTACCTCCGCTTCATGATCCATCACTGTCATTACCAATACAAGGTGCTGCCCTTCGGTCTTGCCTCCTTTCCAAGAGTGTTCATCAAATGTCTGATTGTGGTGGCTGCCTTTCTACGCTCTCACCACCTTCAAGTCTTTCCTTACCTGGACGATTGGTTAATCAAGGCCAATTCATCTCAGACAGTACTTCTAGCCACCAACCAAACCATCCTGTTTCTACAACTTCTGGGGTTCGAGATCAATCTACCCAAATCTCATCTCATCCCCACTCAGAGACTTCAATTCATTGGAGCGGTACTGGACACAGTCCTCATGAGAGCGTTCCTGCCGTCCAACCGTCTTCAAATTCTTCAGTCTCTATGTCAACAGGTACTTCCACAACGTTCCATCTCTGCCAAGCAAATGATGATACTCTTGGGTCACATGGCCTCCACAGTTCATGTCACACCTTTCGCACATCTTCACCTGCGCACTCCTCAATGGACCCTAGCTACCTAGTGGTCCCAAGCGACGGATCCCTGCTCACGACATATATCTGTGACATCGTCTCTTCGTGAGTCTCTGCAATGGTGGTTGATATCCTCAAATCTCTCCAGAGGTCTTCTGTTCCATCTACCTCCTCATCAACTTATCATCACCACCGACGCCTCCCCTTACGCCTGGGGAGCTCATTTGAACGAATTCCAAACTCAAGGTCTTTGGACAGTCCAGGAAATGAAACATCACATCAATTTCCTGGAACTCAGAGCGATGTTTTATGCCCTCAAGGCCTTCCAACATCTTCTCTTTCCTCAAGTCCTCCTGCTGTGCACAGACAATCAAGTTGCAATGTACTACATCAACAAGCAGGGTGGGACAGGCTCTCGCCTCTTGTGCCAGGAAGCCCAGAAGATTTGGGCTTGGGCCACAGATCACCAACTCTTCCTGAAGGCGATCTACATTCAGGGAGAACAGAATTCCTTGGCGGACAAACTCAGCAGAATTCTCCAGCCTCACGAGTGGACTCTCGATCCTTTAACTCTACAGTCCATCTTCGCTCAGTGGGGCACTCCTCAGATAGACCTTTTTGCAGCTCCTCACAATCACCAGCTGCCCCTCTTCTGCTCCAGACTCTACTCTCCTCACCGTCTGGCAGCGGATGCGTTTCTCCTGGATTGGTCCAATCTGTTCCTGTATGCTTTCCCTCCGCTACCTCTCATGTTGCGAACCTTGTTCAAGCTCAAGAGGGAACAGGCCACCATGATTCTCATCGCTCCACGATGGCCCAGGCAACATTGGTTCTCCCTTCTACTTCAGCTCAGTTCCAGGGAGCCTATTCTTCTTCCATTGTTTCCTTCTCTGCTTACACAGCATCGGGAGACCCTTCTGCATCCCAACCTCCAGTCTCTGTACCTGACAGCTTGGTATCTCTCGGGCTGACTTCGAATGATACTCTGTTGTCTCAGCCCGTTCTTTTTATTCTGGATGCCTCCAGGAAGCCTGCAACTCTGCAATGTTACAATCAGAAGTGGACAAGATTTTCTTCCCGGTGTCTTCTTCATCATCATAATCCTACATCCCTTGCAGTGGAGACTTTGTTGGATTACCTTCTTTCTTTGTCTGACTCTGGGCTCAAGTCTACTTCCATCAGAGTCCACCTCAGTGCTATTGCTGCTTTTCATGAGCCAGTTCATGGGAAACTCCTTTCAGCTCATCCCTTGGTTTCCAGATTCATGCGGGGTCTTTTCAATGTGAAACCACCTCTTAAAGCACCCCCTGTAGTCTGGGATCTCAATGTGGTTCTTTCCGCCTTAATGAAGCCTCTGTTTGAACCTTTGGCTACGACTCCTTTCAAGTTTCTCACTTGGAAAGTGGTCTTCCTTATTGCTCTAACTTCTGCCAGGAGGGTCAGTGAGCTACATGCACTAGTTGCGGATCCACCTTTTACTGTCTTTTATCATGACAAGGTGGTTCTGCATACACATCCAAAGTTTCTCCCTAAGGTTGTCTCGGATTTCCATCTCAACCAATCCATTGTTCTGCCTGTCTTCTTTCCGAAACCTCACTCTCATTCTGGAGAACAGGCTCTGCATACTTTGGACTGTAAGCGGGCTCTAGCTTACTATTTAGAGCGTACTAAGCCCCACAGATCAACTCCCCAATTCTTTCTGTCCTTTGATCCGAATAAATTGGGACGTCCTGTTTCTAAACGTACGTTGTCTAATTGGCTTGCAGCGTGCATTTCATTCTGTTATGCTCAGACCGGACTGACACTGGAAGGTTCTGTCACGGCCCATAGAGTTCGAGCTATGGCAGCATCTGTGGCTTTCCTCCGTTCCACTCCTATTGAGGAAATCTGCAAAGCTGCTACTTGGTCCTCAGTTCATACTTTTACATCTCACTATTGTCTGGATGCATTCTCCAGACGGGATGGACACTTCGGCCAATCTGTTTTGCAAAATTTGTTTTTCTAATGGCCAACCTTCCCTCCATCCCTCTTTTTGTTAGCTTGGAGGTCACCCATCAGTCAAGAATATGCTGCCTGCTTGTCCTGGGATAAAGCACAGTTACTTACCGTAACAGGTGTTATCCAGGGACAGCAGGCAGATATTCTTGCGTCCCACCCACCTCCCCGGGTTGGCTTCTTAGCTGGCTTATCTTAACTGGGGACCGCGCGCCTCTGTCGGGCGGGAAGGCACTTGCGCGTGCGCGGTGCGGCCTACTAGAACTTTCCAAGTTCTTAGAGTGCAATCACTCTAAAATTGTCCGTACCGGGGCTCCGTCGGTGCCGTCACCCATCAGTCAAGAATATCTGCCTGCTGTCCCTGGATAACACCTGTTACGGTAAGTAACTGTGCTTTTTACTACTTGGAATCTAGCTAGGAATATGGGGTCCTTGGTTGGCCACTCTTGTAACCAGGATACTGGGCTTGATTGACCTTCGGTCTGTGCCAGTATGACAAATTTTATGTTCTGTAAAAAAAAAAAAAAGTATTTCCTTAGATTACTCCTGAGTCTTATCACCTTTTAATCCCATTCTATGCCCTGTCACTCTGGAGTTTCCTTTCAATAGAAAGAGATTAGCCTCGTGTATTTATGTCACATAGGTATTTAAATATCTCTGTCATATAAACTTCCCTCTCCCACCTGTCCTCCAAAGTATACGTATTCAAATAGTTAAGTCTGTCCCCTTATGCCTTATAATGGAAACATTGCTGAAATAAATGATAGTGAAATTCCTAGAATCAAATGGGTTACAGGATCCGAGGCAATATGGTTTTACTAAAGGTAAATCATTGAATGAATTTTTTGATTGGGTGACCAGAGAATTGGATCAAGGGCATATGCTACAGTAATTTACTTAGATTTCAGCGAATCCTTTGACAAGGTTCCCATAGAAGGCTCTTGAACAAACTTGACGGGCTGAAGTTTGGACCCAAAGTGGTGAACTGGATTAGAAACTGGTTGACGGACAGATGTCAGAGGGTGGTGGCTAATGGAATTTGCTCAGAGGAGGGAAAGGTGAGTAGTAGAGTTCCTCAGGGATCGGTGCCGCGTGGTGTCAGTTGGAGCAGGCAGCAGCTAAGAGGTAGCAGGAAGGAGGGAGGAGATCGGAGAGGTTAGCGGCGGCAAGGGCGGGCAGCGGCGAGAGTAAGCTCCGCCCACCTTCACCGAGTCACCAGCAGAGTCAGCAACCGGACTCCCCCCTTAAGAGAAGGGAGCCGCAGCGCGAAGGCCACAAAAGCCGCATGGTGGCAGTTGGAGCAGGCAGCGGCAGCAGCTAGGAGGTAGCCGGGAGGAGGAAGGAGGAAGCAGAGGGAGGAGATCAGAGAGGTTAGCGGCGGCGAGGGCGGGCAGCGGCGAGAGTAAGCTCCGTCCACCCGCACTGCGTCACCAGCAGAGTCAGCAACCGGACTCCCCCTTAAGAGAAGGGAGCCGCGGCATGAAGGCCACATAAGCCGCGTGGTGGCAGTTGGAGCAGGCAGCAGCAGCAGCTAAGAGGTAGCAGGAAGGAGGGAGGAGATCGGAGAGGTTAGCGGCGGCAAGGGCGGGCAGCGGCGAGAGTAAGCTCCGCCCACCTTCACCGCGTCACCAGCAGAGTCAGCAACCGGACTCCCCCTTAAGAGAAGGGAGCCGCGGCATGAAGGCCACATAAGCCGCGTGGTGGCAGTTGGAGCAGGCAGCGGCAGCAGCTAAGAGGTAGCCAGGAGGAGGAAGGAGGAAGCAGAGGGAGAAGATCGGAGAGGTTAGCGGCGGCGAGAGTAAGCTCTGCCCACCCACACCGCGTCACTAGCAGAGTCAGCGACCGGACTCCCCCTTAAGAGGGGGGGAGCCAACGGCGCACAGCCAGAGCGCCTTTGCGAAAGGCCTTAAGGAAGGGCTCCGGATTACCGCCAAGGTAAGGACTTGACACACAACAAGGTGGAGTACAACCACCAAGCACATACAACTAGATATTTAACTTTAAGACTATCTTTTAAACTTTCTATCTAACTTTCAAACCAGGCAAACCCTTCTAGCTAGCCAACAAGCAGACAGACCTCTCTAACTAAAAACAGCCTGACCTTACCAGTCACTCTACCCTTCAAACTTACAAACTATTTAACAGGCAGCCTTTTCTAGCCAACTAACAAGCAGGCAGACTTAACTTAACTAACAATTAACTAACAAACAGACAGACTTAACTAACAATTAACTAACTACTTCTATCCTTCAAACTTCCTGACAGGCAGACTTTCATACTAGCCAACAGGCAGACTTTTCTAGCTGACTAACGAACAGGCAGACATAACTAACAAATATTTAAACTAACAAAAAAAAAACCAAACTTTGAAAATGGCAGGAAGAACCAGAAGCAACAAGACTACAATCAAGACCGGCAGCCCAGTCACCAAAGAGATTCAGGGGATGGCCACGGTCCACGTACAGACGGAGGGAGGGCCAGGACGGACTCTGTACAGACCGAGACCATCCCCAAGCAGATGTCTACAGTCTCCACACAGACAGAAGAGATGGATCAGCTAGACGGAGACATCTTGCAGGAGCTGAGGAGCTTGAGAGAGGACGTAAAGCGCTTGAGAAGCATCCGGAAGACGAGGCCTTCATCGATGGGGTCATCCAGGAGCTGTCCCAGATCACCGACCAGGAGCCAGACAAGACCATCCTCAGGACGCCCAATCTGTCTAACCCTGCATCCTTGAAACCAACGATTGGGGTACAAGAAGAGGCTGGAAACGCTGACTCCTGGCAGCTGGTAACTTCCTCCACAGTCTCTTTCTCTCATACACAGGACAGTTTTACATTGACCCCACTAATCACCTTGAGGAACAGTTTCCAGCTGTTAGAGGAAGGACCTACCAATGAGGTGCAGGATGTTGTCCAATAGACGGTTCCGGTTCCAGTGACAACAGATCAGCTCCCCCCAAAGAGGCGCAGAGTGGTAATCATTGGGGATTCCCTGCTGAGAGGCACCAAGGGACCAATTTGCAGACCAGATATGCAGTCGAGAGAGGTTTGCCAGGAGCCAGGATCCGAGATGTGACCGCCTGCCTAGACAGACTAATCAAGCCCCATGACCACTTCCCTATGCTTCTCATCCACGTCGGAACAAACGACACTGCCAGGAAGAGCATACCTGAAGACTGCCGGAGAGCATACCACTGCCGGAGAGCATACCTGAAGACTTTGGAGCCCTGGGTGAGAAGCTGAGGAGGACGGAAGCGCAGGTGGTCTTCTCCTCGATCCTCCCAGTGAGGAGCAAGGGAAGAGCCAGGGAGGATCGTATCCAGAGGACAAACGACTGGCTGCGCGGATGGTGCAAGGAGATGAACTTCGGATTCCTGAACCATGGAGAGGTGCTGCAAGGACTACACGGACCAGACGGGCTCCACCTGACCAGAAGGGGTAAGAACATCTTTGGACACTGACTAGCTCACCTACTTCGTAGGGCTTTAAACTAGGAAGTTGAGGGCGGGTACACACTCACATACTGGCATAAGTAACCAACCAGGCGAGGTAAGTTGCCAATCCATTTCTGAGTCCGAGGTAAGTACACACTACATTTCTGAGACTGAGGTAAGTAAACACATTGCAAACAGTACTATAGGAGTCCAGTTAGCCCAAGCAGGGATATCTCCACAGAGACATAGCAAACACAAGGTATGGAGGGCAATGTACGTTAATGCCCACAGTTTGGGCAATAAGATTCTGGAATTAGAGACGGAAATGAGGAACGCTGACCTAGATATGGTGGCAATATCCAAGACCTGGTTCACGGACTCCCAAGGGTGGGATATGGCTATACCGGGATATAACTTACTTTTTCGAGACAGAGAGGGCAAAATGGGAGGAGGGGTAGCACTATACACTAAAGAGGACATTAAAAGTTACCAAAATTGCAGATGTCAAGTACACCGGGGAATCCTCTGGGTGAACTTGGCTAGGGGGAAGGACAAATGCCTGTATCTTGGCATAGTATACAGACCTCCAAGACAACAGGTAACATGGATATAGAATTAGTCGAAGACATAGAGAATATCACTTTGCGTGGAGACACAGTGTTGTTAGGAGATTTCAATATGGCTGATGTGGATGGGAACAAACTTTATAGGGCAATGGTCAGACCACACTTAGAATACTGCGTCCAACATTGGTCTCCCTACCTAAAGAAGGATATAAAACTGCTGGAGAGGGTGCAGAGACGAGCAACAAAACTGGTGAAGGGTATGGAGAAACTGGAATACGAGGATAGACTTATAACACTAGGATTGTTCTCCCTAGAGAAAAGGAGACTGCGTGGGGATATGATCGAGACCTTCAAAATACTGAAAGGAATCGACAAAATAGAGCAGAGAAGATTATTTACATTGTCCAATTTGACACGGACTAGAGGACATGTAATGAAGCTAAGGGGGGACAGGTTCAGGACTAATGTCAGGAAGTTCTGCTTCGCTCAGAGAGTGGTTGACACCTGGAATGCCCTCCCAGATGAGATTATTGCGGAATCGACCGTCCTAGGCTTCAAGAGCAAACTAGATGCATATCTCCTTAAGAGAGGCATATAAAGATATGATGGACTATAAATTACGCCAGGGTACACCTGGCAGGGCCTCCGCGTGCGCGGATCGCCGGACTTGATGGACCAAAGGTCTGATCCGGAGATGGCAGTTCTTATGTTCTTATGTTCCACTACGACCAGCAGCAGCAGAAAGCTATTAACCTCTATTAAGGGAGCAAGACTCAGACAAATGGTATTAGAGCCCACTAGGGATCAGGCGATATTAGATCTGATACTCAGCAACGGAGAAAGTGTCACAGATCTCGGTAGGCGATTCGTTGGCCTCCAGTGACCACAACATGATATGGTTCAACCTCAGGAAAGGTTTCACTAAATCAAACACATCAACCAAGGTCCTCAACTTCAAGGGCACTAACTTCAAAAGCATGGGAGACTTCGTCCATCAGGCGCTGCAAAACCAAGCTGAAACAGATAATGTAGAGGTAATGTGGTCAACTCTTAAATCAACCATACACGAAGCAACCAACCGCTATATAAAATCAGTAAGTAAACGGAGAAGAAACAATAATCCACAGTGGTTCTCTGCGGAGATCTCGGACCTCATAAAAAAGAAGAAAAGAGCATTCATCTCCTACAAACAATCAGGGAAGCAAGAATCTAAGGAGGATTATCTGGCCAAGTCAAAAGAAGTCAAAACAGAAGTCAGAGAGGCCAACCTCCGAATGGAGGAGAATCTAGTGAAGAACATCAAGAAGGGTGATAAATCCTTCTTCAGGTTTATTAGTGACAGAAAAAGAAACACAGATGGGATAGTATGCCTTAGGAAACCCGACGGGAACTATGTAGAATCGGACTCCGATAAAGCCAAACTTCTAAATGAATACTTCTGCTCAGTCTTCACTTGCGAGGCGCTGGAATGTGGCCCTCAGCTGCAGACAAGGGAGTGCTCGGAAGACCCGTTTCAAAATTTCGAGTTTGCACCCAGCGGTGTCTACTATGAGCTATCAAGACTTAAGGTGAACAAAGCTATGGGACCAGACAAACTATATCCCAGGGTGCTCAAGGAGTTGAGTGACGTCCTGGCGGAACCGTTATCTGCACTCTTCAATCTTTCCCTAAGTACAGGAAAAGTCCCGTTGGACTGGAAAACGGCTAACGTAATTCCACTCCACAAAAAGGAATGCAGGACGGAGGCTGCGAATTACAGACTCACATCGATAGTAAGTAAACTTATGGAAACACTAATCAAACACCAATTAGATACGATCCTGAACGAGGAGAATTTACGAGACCCCCATCAACATGGATTTACAAAAGGAAGGTCCTGCCAATCCAATCTGATCAGCTTCTTTGGGTACCAAGAAAGCTGGATATAGGGGAGTCCCTGGACATTGTATACTTGGATTTTAGCAAAGCGTTTGATAGCATCCCACACCGCAGGTTATTGTGCAAGATGAGCTCGATGGGATTAGGTGAAACATTAACTGCATGGGTTAAGGACTGGCTTAGAGATAGACTTCAGAGGGTAATGGTAAACGATACCCTCTCCGATACGACGGAGGTGATCAGCGGAGTGCCGCAGGTCTCGGTCTTAAGCTCGATCCTATTTAACATCTTCGTAAGAGACTTGACTAAGGGGCTTCAAGGTAAAATTACATTATTCACCGATGACGCCAAACTATGCAACATAGTAGACAAAAGCACAGTGCCTGACAAAAGCTCAATGCCCGACAGTATGACGCAAGACCTACTCCTACTGGAGCATTGGTCAAAGACTTGGCAACTAAGTTTCAATGCCAAAAAATGCAAGGTCATGAACCTAGGCAACAAAAATCCATGCAGGACTTACTCCCTAAATAGTGAGATCCTAGCAAAAACTGTAGCAGAACGAGACTTGGGAGTGATCATTAGCAAAGACATGAAGACTGCCAATCAAGTGGAGAAATCTTCATCCAAGGCTAGACAAATCATGGGTTGTATCCGTAGAAGTTTCGTCAGCCGTAAGCCCAAGGTCATAATGTCATTGTACAGATCCATGGTGAGACCCCATCTGGAATACTGTGTACAATTCTGGAGACCACATTACCAAAAGGATGTGCAGAGAATTGAGTCGGTTCAGCAAATGGCCACCAGGATGGTCTTGGGACTCAAGGATCTCCCATATGAGGAACGGCTGGGTAAGTTGCAGCTTTACTCGAGGAACGCAGAGAAAGGGGAGACATGATCGAGACGTTCAAATATATCACGGGCCGTATTGAGGTAGAAGAAGATATCTTCTTTCTTAAAGGACCCAAGGCAACAAAAGGGCATCCACTGAAAATCAGGGGTGGGAAATTTCATGGTGACACCAGAAAATATTTCTTCACCGAAAGGGTGGTTGACCGCTGGAATAATCTCCCACTACAGGTAATCGAGGCCAGCAGCGTGCCAGATTTTAAGAAAAGATGGGATTGGCATGAGGGATCTCTTCATGGAGAAAGTTAGGGGGTTGATTACTAGTGTGGGCAGACTAGATGGGCCTTGGCCCTTTTCTGCCGTCATTTTCTATGTTCTATGTTTCTAATACGTTTGTAAGCGACATTGCCGAAGGGTTAGAAGAAAAAGTTTGCCTTTTTGCGGATGATACCAAGATTTGTAACAGAGTAGACACTGAGGAGGGAGTGGAAAATAATTCATGAAAAGTTGGGCATGTCCAAGGTTAGTGATTGATTCCAAGAATGTTGGCACCATGTCAGAAGGCCACAAGGCTCCAGTGCTGTTAGGAGAACTTGGAGATGCTCTGTGAAGACCAAGTGAACTTTTTTCATTGTTTGGTGACTGGAGATGAGACTTGGGTCTCGGAGATCCTGAGTCCAAAATGGAGTGAATGCAGTGGAAGCATCTGAAAAATAGTTCAAGACACAAAAATCTGCAGGCAAAGACATGGCAGCTGTCTTCTGGGATGATGATGTACTTTTGCTTCTGGTGTTCATGCCGCATAAGACAACCATAATCAGGGAGAGTTACACCAACACAATGATCACTTTGCGGGAATCAAGGAGAAAAGATGAAGAAAACTCACAGCAGGCGTGCTGCTTCTTCATGACAATGTGCCGGTGCACATGTCATGACAATCACAGGCTGCCATACAAGAATGTGGGTTTCAGCAGCTGAACCATCCACTCTACAGTCCTAACCTGGCTCCCTCGGATTATTTCCTGTTCCATATTTTGAAGAAATCTCTCCTTGGACAGCAGTTTTCAAGTGATGAAGACGTCAAGGAAGCTGTGACGTCCTGGTCTGAAGGTCAAACAGACCTTTCAAAGGGGTTAAAGCCATTGCAGGAAAAGTGGATGAATTGTATAGAGCTATCAGGGGACAATATTGAAAAATAAAACACTTTTTTTCTTTCTTACTGAGGTAGATATTGAACACCCCTCACAGCGCTCTTAATACATTATGTCGTAGTGGTGTACAGTAATAATCATGGTGTTTATTTTAAAAGCTCTATTCTTGATTGTAAAATATTGACATTTGCACATCTCTTGAATACATGTTGAAAACCCAGTTTTTAAAAACTTGTATTTACCAACCTATTTTGAAATGAAGGTCATGTATAAAAGAGAGTGAGAGATTGTGTAGAAAAGTACTTTTTTCCAGTTATATGGAATTGCTGATTAAGGGCTGGATTTATGAAAATATGCCACTATGCTAGCTCAGGAAAACATGCGTGCATGCGAGTTATTTACCTTAGGTCCCATGTTATTCAATGGGAACTATTTACTAATTATGGAGGTCCTTTTAGTAAGGTGCGCTAACCGATTTAACACGCACTAAATGCTAAGGTACCCATTATATTCTATGGGCACCTTAGTATTTAGCGTGCCTTAGTAAAAGGACCCCTATGCTTTTTAACAGCACACTTAAATAAATCTAGTTCTAAATTTCTTACCTTGTTATGCTGTATTTTTTTTCTTGGAACAACAGCATTTCCATACTAAAAATTTTATCTTAAATGTATGGTGGTGACAAAGTTTGTAACAATATACCATTTTCTTTCTTTTTAATAGTTTTTATTGAAGAATTTTTCATATAAAAAGGGAAGGTATAACATCCATTAAGAGTGTGTTTTTTAGAAACATGATAATGTACAAACTGTTTTATTGTTAAATAAAGATAGTTAACAGTCAAACTCAATATTCATGAGCAGCAGTGTAATATACAGTATTATAACATTTTATATAGGAGAATATAATATTTTCAGATATTCATCTGTTTTCCATTCACTTACATGTTTACACGATGAACATAAATATTTATGGACAATATATTTTCTATAAAGTAAAATAGTGTTCCACCATAAGTAGATTGATAAGGGTGAATTATCCGTCCAATTTTAGATAATTTCATGGCCACTGAGATTAAGGCCCTAAATCAACATGTGCACTAACCGCTAACACATCCATAGGATAACATGCATGCGTTAGCGTTTAGCGCGTGATTAGCGTGCGCTAAAAAGCATAGTGCACCTTAGTAAAAGAGAGGTATATAACCCATCCGTAAGGAACTATACTGGTCTACAAGCTAACAGAAAGAAAATTAGCAGGTAAGGACCTAATTTCTCCTTCTACTCTTTTAGTTTTACATTCTATTTTATATCTCAGTCTAATTATTAGTGAATTTATGGAAGTGATGTATTAATAGCTTGTTTGTTCTTTTAGGTTTATATTCTATTACATACTCTGATCTTAATTACTTGTGAACCGAGTCAAGCTCCTTTGAGAGATGACCCAGTATATAAACCGAAGACTACATTAGATTAGATTATTCTTATGATATGAATATTCCTCGGTAGTTACTCAGCACCTTATGGACAGCTTTGCATATAAGCACTGGTACCATTTTTGCTAGAAATAAAGCACTGGTTGCCTTTGTTTACCTTGGTCCAGATGAACCTTGCATTAATTTCTTTCAGCTCTTTACTACTACTACAGCAGAGCAGCTGCAAGAAAGGCAGTGGTGTACAAAAAGGTGAAAGGGATCTAAGGAGAGGATCTGGGAAATGTGCGTGAGGGGAAGGGTGCACCTCCTGCTTAAACCTGCCACTGTTCAGACTTCAGATCCTCTGATCTCGCATGTCAGTCATTCTAATTTGTGACATATGCTTACGGTGCACACTGCAAAGTAAAGTTGTGTGTGTGCCACTGTTGAGAGTAATCTCATTACTCAGGTTAGCAGAGAATCTGGCTATGTCTTGCAAGTTCAGCCTGCAATTCATCTGCTCAGCAATGGAAACTTGGGTTGAGATCATACCTGCCTACTTGCTCTGTTTTATCATCTTAACAATCATACAGACTGCAACCATGTATAATATAACTTGTATCGAACTGGATATTCTGATTTTGTCTCTAGGGATACCACCTGGGTTTGTTTGTTTTCTATAATGAAAAATATGTGACCACAACCATATTGTACTTAGTTTAAGCATATCTGGGCTGCCCTGTAAATCTTGCACACCCTTTGAAGAATCAGTATACTCCAATGAGGATAGTTGTTCAACAGAAATCATCAGTGCTGAAAATCCATAAAAACAGGGGATATTTATGGCTACAATCTTGTGTACTGATTACATTGAGGAAAAGGAAAGCAACTAAGAGACTCCTGGTTGGTAACCTGGCAGATAATCAGCGCTGAAAACCATTTATAGCCTAGAATTATGTGTTGCAGAAATATGTTGTATAAAATTTTTAAATTGTACAAATTAAGACCATTTAAAACATGATTGAGACAATCTATTTCCTTTCATTTTAGGTTCTATGTATAGTGTGCTATCCACAATGCCTTCAGATTCTGAAAGCAGTAGTTCTCTTAGTAGTATTGGTGAGTATGGCATTTGTCCTTTCAAAGATAAATAAATATATTTTCAAGTCTTAGGCTCTTTAAAAAAGAATTACATTTCTTCAACCTATGGTGATGTATAATTTTAAGATATAACCAACATGATCACAATTTGAGTTCTATTTTTGAACTTCTATAAGAGGTTATTGTGTTCACTAGTGATATTGATAATATCCTTGTTCTTATTTTAGAATTTTCCAGCCCTAGTTTTGTCTTAGTCATCTGGGTATCTGAAATTTGAGGCCTAGTTCCCCACAGAAGAGAAAACTGGCAGGATTTGTACTGGTGAGAGAGTATTCAAATAATTGGCATGATTCAAGCCAGGGGAGATACAGTTCACAGAGCTTTTGCTGACAGAACCCATGCTGTAAGAGAGTTACAGCTGACAGGTCCTGCCTGGTCCTGGGAGAGCCAGTGTCACAGTGACTACTAATAGCATGTTCTTGAAGACTCAAAGTGGTTGCTGTTGGGAGGAAGGGATGGGCAATAACTCGTAGCTCCTAAAGAAAATAGTTGGACAACATGAAAATTATGTAAATATTTTTCTATCTCTGTACAAGACTGTTAAATATAATGGTATTCCATGTTTAATTTTGTTGTGTATTTGTAGTTTAATAGAAGCTGTATGAATAAAATAAAATTTCTTTAGCGTCCATCCAGACCGGCACATAACACATGAGTTTACATTCTTCTGCCAGCAGGTGGAGACTGAGACACATTGACTTTTGGCAGTAGTTACAAGTGGGCTGTGCAGTCCTATCTACAATCAACCTGTTTCAGTCTCTAGCGGGTGGAGGTGGAAAGCCTGTGCTGTCTTTACTTTCATTAGTTAGGGCCTGTTGCATCTGATTAGTGACCTTTTTATTGTCCCTTTTTGCTGTCCAGACAGAGCTTGTGGGACCCTGTCCAACCTCGGGGATGCCACACTCGAAGGATCAAGTCCCTCCCCCACCTCCCCAAATTTTATTTCTTTAGAGGAGCCTCAGCTGTATTCCTGGCCACCCTTCAGGGACAGACTACAGCTTTGAGAGCCTATGGGGTCTGCTCTCTTATCCTTTACAGCTGTTTGTTGTGGGAATGATTGGGAAAAAAAAAAGGCCTGAGGCATCCAGTCTAAAGGAAGCTTTGACTTGGCTTTAATTACTTTCTTTTTCTTTAACCAGCGGTTTTGTGCATTGGTCTGTGCGTACGCTATGAGTACCTTTAAAAAGCAGAAGTGTTTTTTATGTGCACGCCAAGCGGTGGCTGCGGCTAGCATGTGCATGAAGTGCTCCTGCCTCTTCAAGGAGGAATCCGCATTGGCTTCGGGTGCTGGCGTGCACCGCTCGTCGGCTCTGGGCAATGGAGAAGGCCATGTATTCCCTACGGCCCACACCAGGGTTTCCTCAGCCTCCTACGGTCAGGGAAATAAGGTTGCCGTTACTACCTGTGGTGCTGGGGATGCCCTTACCGCTACAGCAGCTGCCTACGATTCTGGTTTAGCAGCTGGGTCTAGTTTTAAGTTTCAAGTTTTATTAAGGTTTTGATTTGAACACAATATCAAATAATTCAATGTGTTTAACAATAGTAATTTGGGGGGGACAAATAACCATTTAAACAATAAAAACATACAATCTTATCTATAGTTATTTGAAGATACATAAGGAATACAAGGATAAATTACATTTGTTTTAAACCTCGCTGCCACTACTGGCCTTGGGAAACAGTTTTTCGGCAGGCTTTTCTCCGGTTTTGGATGGAAGGTCCGGCATTTTGCCTGTGACCTCCGGTGACCTTCCTTCTATTTTAGAGCGTTCTGTTGTGCAGCCGGGGGTGGGGGGTTTAGCCTGACTTTTGTTTTAGCTTATTTGCTGGCTTCTGGAGGTCCTGCTTCTTTCCCGGAGGTGTCTCTGGGTCTCCTGGGAGGTTTCTACCTTCTTCTAATGTGGCATGTGCCCCCATCCAGTCTCCCCAGCCACTATTGTCCAAGCGACTGCAGGTGTCTTGGGACAAGGATTTTTTTCTGGTTGACCCGGTTTCACCGGATGAGGACTTGGGGTGGACCCCCAAGATCCTCTAGGGGGGGACGAATTATGCGGACAGGGTTTTTTGGGGGATGCCAGTTAGCGAGGATGCGTCGATCATGCATATTTTTCATCAGGAACAGCTGCAGGAGCTTATTCTCCAGATGTCTTCGGTTTTACATTTTGTGGAGAAAGCCAAGGACCCCCCTTCAGTTGTGGACCCTCTGTTCAGGGAATCCGGTCAGCATCCCACACTTTTCCTATGCATCGGGATATTTGGGATGTGATGCATGCACAGTGGAATACTCTGGATGTGCCTTTTAATTTGGCGCGGCCTATGGCCAGGCTTTATCCCATTCCTGATGGGGCTAGGGATACATTCAAGTCTCCTGTGGTTGATGCAGTGGTCTCTTCTATCGTACGTAAGCATACCGTGCCAGTTGAGGGCGGTTTGGCACTGAGAGATCCTCAGGACCATAAGATGGAGTCTCTCCTTAAGCAGAGTTTTGACATGGCTGCCTTAACTGTGCAGGCGGTGATTTGTGGTGTTCTGGTGGTCTGAGCGTGTCCTTGACCGGGAGTCTGCTGACTGGTCCTTAGTAGATCAGGAAGTGGCAAAGATTGAGCTTAGTGCTTTTATCTCTCTGATGCCATGTATGATCTGTTGCAGGCATCAGCCAAGTCCATAGTCCTCGGAGTAGCTACTCATCGTACCCTGTGGCTTTGGGGTTGGTCGGCAGATGCAGCTTCTAAGACTAAGCTCAGTAAATTTCCTTTTCAGGGCTCCTTCCTCTTTGGGAAGAATTTGGATAAGCTTGGTCAGGCCTTGAGTGATTCTAAGGTGCCTCGGCTTCTGGAGGACTGACCTCACCAGGCATTGCAGGGTGGCACCACTCATGGACGTTTGTGTGATTTTCGTAGGTACCGCCCTGGCCCGTGGCTCAGCTCCTTTCCATTCCAGAGGGCGCTTCTTTCAGCATATGCAGTCCTTTTGGGGAGCTCGCTGGCGGGGGGGGTGGGGATGTTGGGACTCTGCAAGTGGCTCTTCCTCTGCTTGTCCAGCCCAATGACTTGCTGAGGTCCTTCCCCCAGAGTTGGTGGGCGCCCTGTTGCAGTAATTTTATCAGAAGGTGGGCTGAGATCATAACGTTTCAGTGGGTGCTAGAGATGATTTGGGACTGATATGCTCTCGAGTTTTACTGGCCCTTGCCAGATCATTTCCTCTCTTCTCCTTGCCAGGCAATTTGGAAGAAGCGGACATTTTGTCAGACACTGCAAAATTTGCTGGACCACAGAGCAGTAGTTCCTGTGCCTCCTCAGAAGGTAGGCACTGGCAGGTATTCAATTTATTTTTTGGTGCCCAAGAACCTCCTTCTTGGGCACCACGAAATAAATTGAATATCTGCCGGTGCGAACCTCTTCATGGTTCTTTTCTACCCATATTCGATCTGAAGGGTGTCAACCGAGCACTCTAAGTTCTAATAATAATAATAATAATAACTTTATTTTTCTATACCGCCATAGTCAGGCGACTTCTAGGCGGTTTACATTGTAAGAAGGCTGGACATTCAGCGAATAACAAGTACAGTACAATACTAATACAATACAATAAATCCACATATAATACAGTAGAGTGAGTCCAAATTCAATACCATACAATAAGTTTAAATACAGTACCGAATAAAGAGTCTAGATGCAGTACAATAGTCTAAATGGTAAACTTACATATTAATTGGAGATCTAAGGGAAATGAGTGTCTGAAAGATTTAGAACATCCGTGAGAGGGGTCTTAGTGGGGAGGGGACCGTTTTAGCCAATGAATTTAGCGAATAGGGTGGTTTTGATCGATTTGCAGAAAGTATTATAAGTCATGTTTGGTTCATTTATGTGGTTTTTCAGCCAGGTTTGCTGTCTGTTCGCTTGGAACTGAAAGGTTCTGTCCAAGAAGGATTTGTATCTGCAGCCTGTAATCTTTGGGTATGCAAAGATGTTTTTGTTTCTGGTCGTTCTTGTGGGGTTGTGTAGGGTGAAGTGAGTTTGTAGGTATGAAGGTGCTAGTCCCCAGGCTTGTTTGAAACAGGTGCAAGCGAATTTGAATAGAATTCGCGCTTCTATTGGAAGCCAGTGCAGCTTTTTATAGTAGGGGCTGATGTGATCGTTTTTTCTTAGTCCGAAAATTAGGCGAACGGCGGTGTTTTGTATTAATCTCAGTTTTGTTATTGTTTTTTGTGGGATGCCTAGGTAGATGATGTTGCAGTAGTCAAGAAGGGATAGGATCAGTGCCTGTATCAGTAACCTGAATGAAGAAGGGTCAAAGTATTTTTTTATGGTTCTTAGTTTCCATAGCATGTAAAAGCATTTTTTCACTAGTGAGTTTGTGTGGTCGGTCATAGTTAGGTGAGTGTCAAGAGTGATGCCCAGTATTTTTATGTTTTTGGAGATTGGGTATTCGTGATTATTTATTTTTATCGATGTTCTCGTAATTTTGTCATTGGGACTAGCCAGAAAGACTTTTGTTTTTTCTGCGTTTAGTTTTAGTTTGAAATTAGTGGTCCATTTATCGATTTCGGTCATTGTGTTTGAGAGATTATCTACAATTTCTTTTGTGATGTCGTTTAAGGGTATGAGGATGGATATATCGTCCGCATAAATGTAGTATATTAAATTTAGTTTTTGTAGTAGGTGACCTAAGGATGCGATATAGATATTGAAAAGTGTGGGGGATAGGGGGGAACCTTGAGGTACGCCTGAAGGGTTTTTCCATGGTTTAGAGTAGTTTCCATTGCTGATTACTCGGTAGGATCTATTTGTTAGGAACTCTTGGAACCATTTCTTTGCCTTTCCCGAGATTCCCATTGCTTCAAGGCACAGTAGCATGATTTCGTGGTCTACCAGGTCGAACGCGCTGCTGAGATCTAATTGTAGGATCAGTGCGCTTTTGCCCTTGCTAAAGAGATCATAAAGGTGGTTCAGCAAGGAGGCTAAGACAGTTTCTGTGTTGTATCCTTTTCTGAATCCTGATTGGTGATCGTTGAGGAGGTTAAATTTGTCCAGGTAATTGACTAGTTGAAGGTTGACCAATCCTTCCTGTATCTTTGTGAAGAGGGGAATGCTTGCTATGGGTCTGAAATTGGGTGTCAGTGCTGGGGAGGCTTTCTGATCTTTGGGGATTGGAGTGATTAGTATATGTCCCATTTGTTTGTTTAGTGTTCCGTTTGCAAGGGCGGATGTTAGCCATGCAAAAAGTTCCTTTTTAAATTCTAGGGGGGCAGTTGTCATGATTTTAGGGGGACATGTATCAAGTAGGCAGTTAGATTTGGTGTACTTGTTAAATAAATTTAGGAATTGCTGCCAGTTTGGGTATTCGATGTGGTCCCATAACATGTCTACTCTGGTGTCTTGGTTGTGGGGATCCAGGAATTGAAGAACATTTGATGTGGATGTGGGTAGAGTTGCTCTTAATTCGGTGATTTTGTTTTGAAAGAAATTGGCTAGGATTTGTGCTGATGGAGTTTGCTCAGTGTCCTTTTTCAGTATTTGTGTTGTATCGGTTATAGTTTTTACTAGTTTGAATAATTCTTTGCTGTTTATTTTTGACGTACCGATTTTATTTGCATAATGCTTAGTGCGTTTATCTTTGATCAGATTTTTGTATATTTTCATTTTTTGTTTCCAGTTTGTCTTGTCTGAGTCATTGTTTGTTTTTTGCCAGATTCTCTCCAATTTTCTTAGTTCCTGTTTGGTGGTTAGAAGTTCACAGTCAAACCATTCGTTTGGTGGTCTATTTTTCTTTTTGTATGTTTTATATGGTGCTATTAGGTCTAAGAGTTTTTTGCTGTAGATTTCCCATGTTGCGGGGAAGTCTTGAATTTCGTTGTTTATGGGTTGTAACTCGTAGTGGGTCCAGAATTCGGTTGGGTTAATAATGCCACGGGTGGTTACTGTGTTCAAATTTGCGTTTTTGTGTTTTTGTTGTGTATTCTGTTTTAGCCAATGTAGATTGAACTTGCCAATGAAATGGTCTGAACAGATACATTTTTCCCAGGGTCCTGAGTGATATTGTATTTTGGGGGTTAGTATTTCTTTGTGGGAGAAGGTGATTAGGTCTAGTTTGTGTCCTTTTTCGTGGGTTATTTCTGTGTCTGGGTTTGGAAAGTCCAGTGACATAAGGAGGTTGGCGATTTCAGTTATTTCTGGTTTTGTCTTTTGTTCTAGGTGAGTGTTTATGTCTCCCAGAAGCAGGTTGTATGAGCCTTTTAGGTTAGATAAGGTAAGGAATTCAGCGAATTCCTCTTTTGCGCTTGACCATTTTTTGGGTGGGATGTAGAATAGAGTTGTGGTTAATGATTCTTCTAACTGTGCGTTAGTGATTATGCAAGTAAGTATTTCGAGATTATCTGAAGATTTGGAGTCGGTCATGGTGTAATTGTAGTGATCTTTTAGGATGATCGCTAGTCCTCCTCCTTTTTTCCAGTTTCTTGAAAGTGGGATAATTTTATATCCCTGAGGTAGAAATTCTCTCATGATAGTGTCGGTGTCAGAGATCATCCATGTTTCTGTCAGAAACAGGAGATCGGGTTTTGTTTGTAGTATCCAATCATTTATTATGTGGGCTTTGTTTCTCACGGAACGGGTGTTTAGGTAATATCCCTTAATGTTTTCGTAACTGTTAGCTGTAGGGATTTCCGAATATGTTATCTTTTTTATGTTTCTGTTGCAGAGCTTGTTCTTGTGTGGTTTGCGGTGTTTGCGGGTGGTGTTTAGTACTGTGGTTTGATGAAGGTCTTGTTTTGGCTGGTTTTGTAGGAGTTGGAGAGGGTTGGAGGACTTAGTTAGTTCGATTGGTCTGAGCCAAGAGATGGGGTAGGTGTGCATAGGTTGGGGGAGGTTGTCTCCATTGCCCCAGCATTTAGAGCTTAATAGGCATAGGTATAGAATCCCTAAGAGTAGTTGTTGTTTGTTGCAGATTGCCATGTTGTGTGGTAAGGTGAGTGGTTCGGGTTGTGGTAAGTGAGGACTATTGCCTGGCTGGGTGTGGGTGTGGCTGGGTCAGCAGACACTAGCGAGGTAGTGGTAGGGTGAAACTGGTTTTGTAGACGAGTAAGTTGGGTGAGGGGACTGAGTTGAATTGTGAGAGCAGGTTGGGTATGGGAGGAACTTACGGTGAGAGGTAGCGAGAACTTAACTATGAATAGAAGGATAATCATACAGTAGGGTCTGTGGGGAAGACAGTTGTGGCTGGTTGTGCCTGTAGTACCGGTCATACAGTAACATATAGTAATTATTCATGCATTAATTGGACAGGTCATGCACTAACAGGTTGTACATACGGTTGCAGGCTGTTCATGCAATAGTTGGTTATACGTGCGGTTAAATAATATTATGTTTATTAAGCAAGCAGTTGTGCATATGATTACATATTGTTGTGCCTATTGAACATGCAGTATCAGTCTGTGCATGTTGACTGCTCGTACTGGTCCAGTAATAAATATGCAGTATACAATTGTACATGCAGTGTAAGCATGCAGATTCTAATTTTAAGGTGTACTTATCCTTGTTCTGGAGTGGTGCTTTTCGCTCAGGCGCTTCGCAAAGGTGCGTGCTAAGGTGCACGCGCCTTAGCCGGCGCGCCGAACGGCTGCGCGCCGTTCTCGCAGGCAAGAAAAGGTATTCACCGAGGGGGGGCGGAGCTGGCTCACACGCCCGGATTGGAGGGGGGCGGTTTCACTGGAGGCTCCGTGGAGGAGCCGGCCCCGAGGTGAAAATGTGCTGCCGATTGCAGCTGAGGGTGTCCGACGAGGGTCTTTTCGCAAGGAAACCCTAAAGTCCGTAATTCTCACTGTTTAACCTGGGGAGTTTCTGACTTCTCTCAACCTGACAGAGGCCTACCTACATATTCCTATTCAAGCCCCCCATCAGCGCTTCTTTGCTTTGCAATTTTAGTGCAGCACCATCAGTTTTGTGTGCTTCCTTTTGGTTTGGCCATGGCCCTGCGGACTTTCACCAGAATTATGGTACTGGTGGTGGTGGTCTTGCTCAAGGATGGCATTCTGGTTCATCTCTATCTGAACAATTGGTTGATTCGAGCAAAGTCTTTTCAGGAGAGCTCCCGGGTCATGACTAGGGTTGTGGAGTTTCAACAGTCACTAAGCTGGTTGGTCAACCTGTCCAAAAGCTGGTTGACTCCATCTCAGCGCTTGGAGTATCTTGGAGTTCTTTTTGACACTGGCTTTGGGAGAGTTTTTCTTCCTGAGGCCTGGGTGTTGAAATTGCAGTCGCAGATTCGCTTCCTGATGGATTGTCATTGTCCTCGAGCACAGGATTTTCTGCAGGTCTTGGGATCGATGGCGGCCTCCCTGGAAATTGTCAAGTAGGCTCAGGCTCACATGTGCCCTCTTCAGTATGCTGTTTTTCGGCAGTGGTCACTGTAGACTCATGATCTGGACTCTCGTGTCCCTCTTTGGGGGTTAGTTTGTTGCAGCTTGTGCTGGTGGCTACAGTCTTCCAATCTGGTTCAGGGAGTGAATCTAGAACAGCCCCAGTGGACAGTGCTTCTTACGGATGCCAGTCTCCTCTGTTGGGGAGTCAATGTCTTGGTCACTTGGCTCAGGGAGCTGGTCGCCAGTGGAGGCATCCTCGTCAATCAATATTCTGCAGACCAGAGCCATTTGGTTGGAGTTAGTGGCCTTCCAGTCATTGCTGGAGGGCAAGTTGATTGGGGTTCTCTCGGACAATGCCACAGTGGTGGCTTACGTTGGTGGTCAAGGGGGAACCAAGAGTTGTCTGGTAGCGCAAGAGGCAACTCTTCTCATGGAATGGACAGAGGCTCATTTTCTGGACATCTCGGCTTCCCACAAATGGCAGGAGTTGACAATGTCCAGGCGTACCTCCTCATTTGTTGTGTGTTGGATCCCAGTGAGTGGTGTTTCAGGCTGGAAGCCTCTGAGTTGATCAGTCAGGGGTCCAGCCAGTCTTGGATCTCATGGCCACAAATGTGAATGCCAAAGCGCCGACAGTCAATGCAGGGATGTCCAGGCCGAGAAGCTGGATGCTCTGGTGCAGGCTTGGCCAACGGACGGCCTGCTGTATGTCTTTCCTCCATGGTTACTGGCGGACAGAGTTCTTTTTCGGATTGCCCGGCACGTAGGCCATGTGATCCTGGTGGCCCTGGAGTGACCCAGGCGCCCATGGTACGCAGATCTGGTTCATCTTCTAGTGACAGATCCTCTTCCTCTGCATCTCTTGCTCAACCTTGTGACTCAGGGTCCCATTCATATGTTCAATCCAGGTCCCTTTTGTTTTGCAGCTTGTCTCTTGAAAGGGAATGCCTAAGTAGGGGAGGATATTCTGTTAGGTGATCTCCACCTTCTTGGGTTCTCGGAGTCTTTCCATCTCTCGGGCTTATGTGCGCATTTGGGAGCGGAGCCTTGCCCTTAGGGTTCAGATTGCGGCCTTGTCTTTTTTTCACGATCTGTTGCAGGGTCATCATTCAGCCTCTTCTCTGGATGTGATGCGATTCTTTAGAGTGGCTAAATTGCTCTGGTCTCCAGTTAGTCCTTTAATTCCTTCCTGGGATCTCAATCTGGTTCTTTCCATGCTCGTTTGTCCTCCTTTTAAGCTGCTCAGTAGAGAATGACACGGTGACAAATTTTCCCCGTTCCCACGGGAACTCATTTTCCCATCCCGTCAAGTTCTTTTCCTACCCATGCCCCATTCCTGCAAGTTCTGCCTCATCTGCACAAGCCTCATACACTTTAAAATCATAGTAACATAGTAGATGACGGCAGATAAAGACCCGAATGGTCCATCCAGTCTGCCCAACTTGATTCAATTAAATTTTCTGGGCAAGAATCCAAAGCTTGTTCGAAGCTTGTGCAGTTAAGGCAGAGCTTACAGGAATGGGGCGTCACTGTTGCGGCAGAGGGAAGGCCCCGGCAGGGAAGGCCGAGAAGCAGCTGTTGCCAGTGAAAACCTCTTTAGATACTATTTGAAGCGCCCTCGGGCCATGCCCCCTTTTCAGATACACGCTATAAAAGTTGGGTGCTGAGCCTTATAGAATAGTATGCAGCCAGATGCATTCACAAATCCTAACTGGAGCCAGTTAATTGCAACAGTTAGTTGTTAGTGCACGGTTGTTGCTAGATAAGGGCTCATTATTTAATGGAGTTGAGTGTGCAACTTGGATCTGCATGGTAAACTGTTTTGACCTTTTCCTTAGTGATATATCAAGACTGGTAATAAACTTGAAGTGTGATTTAATGTAATAAGATTATACCATTCCCATTCCTGAGAGAATCTAAGTGAAAAGTCTAAATCATGTCATCCATGTAAAATCGGCATATAGTAATTATATTCATATTAATAGTCAGAAATAAAGTGAAACAACTCAGCATACAGTATCATAATTGGATAAAGTAAATGTCTACACACAAAGGAATGCAACAAGGGTCCAAGTGCATTGACGTTTAGAGTCCTTTGTTTGATGTCGCCTCTGGGGCAAGATCAGGCGGAGTCAGAAATGCAGTGTTTTGTGGGAGAGCAGTAACAGCGGGCTTTCAACAGGAAGATACCATTAGGTAACCTGGTAATGATAAACAAAGAGAGTTAGTGCCCGATAAATTAATGCCTACTACTGCTAACAGACAGAATCATTAACAATTCTTCATAATCCATTTATCGTGGATGTGAATAATCTTACTTTGTACCTGGGAAAAGTACATGGTGCTGTTTGTTGATGAGGATTTTTATTTAAGAAATTTGACACAATGTGATTAGTTGTTTAAATGGATTTATGATAAGTTGCACTTTCATGTTTAGACTTACTTCCTTTGTTATCTGTATAATTAGTTGGGATTTGATTTAATCCACTGTATTTTAAATGTTTTAAATATTTATGATTTTATAAGGGTTTTTTTTTTTTTTTTGCACATGTTTGTGTTCTAGCTGATACATGATGCTTAAACCCTGAAGCAGTCTGTCTGCAAAATCTATTGGGTTCATGTGTTTTGAAATATAATGCAATTTTTTAAACATACAAACAGCTGTTTTTTTTGTCGTTTGTTGTTGCTTTTATTTCTGTTCTTGTCTTTGTTCACACTTTCCTTTTACTAGCCTTTTCTATGGTACATATTTTTGTTTACTCGTCATTTTTACAGGCCATATAATATCCCTTTTTAAAATGTATATTTTACATTTTGACACTTTTAATTTTAGCAATATGTCTTATCTAGGTACAACAAGTAAAGCATCTTCGCCTCCGCCAGTAATTGTAGACTCAAGGCAAATGAGCGAAAAGTTGGAAACAATTTTATTTCAGCTCCGGCAAGTAACTCGTGAGAGAGATGAGTTGCGCAAACGACTTGCACTTTCCTCTCCTGGATCAACATTTGATGACTGCAGGTAAAGCCATAAATGAGTGATCTGCTACTCCCTCCTCCCTCCAGGTTCTGTAATGGGTTTGAGAACGTCTGGCTCAGTGAGGTTCTTTTTCTCCTGAATGTTTCCTTGTGCAATCTCACTCTATTCCTGGACTAGTGGGTAATTTCCCCATACTCATGAGGTTCTTTTTCTCCTGAATGCTTCCTTCTTGTGCAATCCCACTTTATTCGTGGACTAGTTGGTTATTTTCCCATACTCGCCAGAGCTTGTAAGAAGCCTCATTACACAGTCTTGACCCCTCCACTCTTACCCCAGGACAGCCCCCAAGGAATTCAGTTTCTTTCTTACAGTCCAGACTGTAGGAGCTTGTCTTCTCTGCTTGTGTTTATTTTCTTTAAATTCAGTCTTTTTCTTTGCAAATTTTGCCTTTATGCTGCAGAGGTTCCCTGCGAGGACAGCTCTGACTGCGAGAGATCACAGACTTTGAGGAAAGTCTGTTTCCAAGGGGTTGGCTGCTTGGCAGTGCACCCTCTGGGCAGCCTGCACTTTTGGATCGGGGCTTAGGAACCGTTCCCTTAGGAGCAGGCTCACCCCAGGTTTGTCCACTAGTGGGTCTGAGCACAGGCTATAATGCTTCGAAAGCGCACCTTTTTATGATTGTTCTCCAGCGCGCCATCAGTATCCCCTGAGGAAGGCGCTGTTTGAAATGCCAAAACTTGGATCCTTGTTGGGACCATTAGCTTAAATAAAGATAGTTCTTTTGGCTGACAGGACACCTCCTTTGCCTTTCTCTGTACTGTTTGTGTTTTGAGGCGAAGACCTTCTTCTTTCTTTTGCAACAATATATATAAGACAGCAGTAGTAGAACTACAGGGGAAGTATCAGGGGCTTTTTTTCTAGCTACAAGTCGAGGCTAATTACTGCTTTGATTGTCTGAGGAAACATACATTTATTGCACCTTGTACTACAGCACATGTGGTCCCTTCAACATCATTCCATCCAGATGCAGCTTCTCTAGACTGTGGAAGTGAGGAATAGCTTGTGCTGGTGGCTCCAAGTAGATCCACATCAAGAGGCATCCCGCTCCGAATCCCCTCATGAGTGATCCTGGCAACCGATGCCAGCCTATCGGGCCCATTGCGGCGGGCATCTGGTATAGGGCTGATGTCTCTCCATCATAGAAAATATCCATAAATTGTCTGGAACTGCAAGCCATTCGGCTAGCCTTAAGGTCGTTGGAAGGCAAGGCAGTTAGTGTTCTTGGACAATGTCACTGTGGTAGCATAAGTGAATAAGTAAGGAGATACCAAGAGTGCTACGATATGTCTGGAGGCTCAGATGTTGTTCAGGTGGATGGAAGCTCACCTTCATGCGCTCTCTGCAGCCCATGTAGCTGGAGTGAAAAAAATGCAGGCCAACTTTCTCAGCAAGTACATGTTAGACCCGGGAGAATGATCACTGTCTCGAAGAGCATTTGATCTCATTGTGCAACGCTCATACATACTCACAATGGATATCCTGTAAACCAAACTGGATAGGAGGCAGTTCAGGAATTGCTTGAGAAATATTACCTAGCAAAATACAAATCATTTCCTCACTCAAGATGATGTGGCTTGGGTTGATTTACCATTCATTGTATGGGTAAGATTCTGAAGTTTTCAATATTACTGAAACAACTCAATGCACTTTTCTTGGTATGCTTGCTTGCTTGTTTATTTGTTGGTTCAAAGATACTCACTGTAAGTCAAATGTAGTCAAGATTAACTTGAATAGTTTTAGGCTGTTTGAAACTAGGTTCAAATTTCAGGTTTTTTCAGTCAGATTTATCTGTCTTGTCCTACCATAAAGTTAGTCAAAGTAAGATTACAACACATCTGTAGCTGCATGCACCTACACATCTACTCACCATGCCAAACAATAATAATGTAAGATTTCTGTGATCCAGTTTATCTTGGATTGCATGGAATAGCTACTACCTGGCACATATCAGGAACTAATCAAAGGATCCTTTAAAATTTTTGTGAGCCTTGATTTTTATCCATGGTAAAGAGACTGAATCACAAATACAATGCAAATTAGTCAGTACATTATTATCTTCTTTTCCTTTCATATGAATATTAGTGAGAATAATTAGATCACAGTTGAATGCATTTTTTTTCAGTTTAATATTTTTGTCCTATTCTCTTGACAGGCCCAGTCCAAAACAAAACCATGATTATGAAAGGTTGAAAATCCAGTGCATAAAGGCTATGTCCGACCTTCAGTCTCTACAGAACCAGCATACTAAGACACTGAAAAGATGTGAAGAGGCAGCCAAAGAAGCAGATTTTTATCAGTAAGTAAAGAATCTTCCAGCCGTATTTGACTGCTGAAAACCTAGTTAATTGACATCAGTTGGGAGGGTCACATGATGCATTCTGCCTAGTAAGATGTGCTTCACTTGGTCTCTGCAGACACCTGGCTAATATCAATTAATTCCCCCTGCATGTCAGTCTGAAAGTTCATGACTCTTGCAAATACTGGTGCATTAGGGTGGGAGAAATCCTGCAGTAATTTTTCTAAGACCAGGGAGAAAGAGAATACCTGATTAAACTCCTAAAACAAATCGAGATAACATGAAGGTGAGCTCCTTAAAGATGACGGACAATACGTAGAAATTTGAATGAATGGGCGAAAGAAGTATCTCACATGGTTACCACAGCTTTGGAAGACTGAACAAGCTGTAATCGGTAGTGGAAGGAATTGATGAAAAACTTGATACTCGGTCACAATGATTGGTGGAAGCAGAGTTTCAGACTGGGAAGATGAAGCGTGACAATTATGCTGAAATAAAGCTTCTCCAAAAACAAGTGAATACCCTCACGGATTGGCTGGAGGAACAAAAAATTGACTTAAGATTAAATCGTTTGAGTAGTGAGCCTACCGAACTCGATTCAGGATTCTGAACTGTATCATTTTTTTCACACATGGCCGGAATTGCTAGGCCTGGAAGCTGGACCCACAAAGATTACCTGTGAGTGGGCACACTACACTAACCAAAAGCATGAATTTAGATAACTGGATTATTGAAGAAAAAATGCTCTATGTGTAAGAGCTAGTGTTTTTTAAATTGGATTCTATAAAGCACTGGCAACAAATGAAATTGCAAGTAAAGTGAGGTAACTATCAAACCAATAATTTTATAGTAGTAATTTGAATTGTTTGCAGTCTCTTCAAGTTATTCTTTGAAAGACCCATATAGATATCATGTTACAATAGTCTAATTTAGAGATCAATATAATGCATGATCCAGATTATGCAAATTTTGTTCATGAAAGTATCCTCTCACCGCCCGTAAAGTTCTTAATGGATGGAAACATTACATTATATTACATTACATTAGGGATTTCTCTTCCGCCATTACTCGCGGTTCAAGGCGGATTACAAAAAGATTTATAGAAGGTGGATTACAGAAGATGTCTGGTCATTTTCATGGAGAATAAAAAGTAGAGTAGGTTGTTTCTGGGGGTTGGGGAATTAGTGGAGGGAAGGAAGAGGACTTGTGGTGTTAGGTCTTTTTCCAGGGATTTCTTGAGCAGTGTGTATGTGGTGTTAGGTCTTTTTCATGAATTTCTTAAACAGTATAGTCTTTATTTTTTTTCTGAATGTTTTGTAGTCTGTCACTAATGCCGAAACTTGTTTTTCAAAATTTAGTTGATAGTCGACAATAACGGCAAGATAACTTGAAAGTCTGTACTGATGGGATCTTTCCAAGGATATTTACATATTCCTTTGGTTATAGATAGTGGCCTGTTACCTAACAAGAAGCACACTTCTCAACATTAAGAACTAATTTATGATCTGTAAAACATTTTGCTATAGTATAAGGCCTTCATCAGTTGTTTTTAAATCAAGCCAAATTGGATCAATTTTTGCCACAATAAGTATATTGTCAGCATAACAATATACTTCAAATTCAAATCCTAAACCGTACCTTCTTCAGGAGTCTATATATAACAAACAAAACACATAAAAATAAATAAGACATTACACAAATTACAATCCAAACAAAAACAATACACTAAATACATTAAAATCTAAAAACCAAATTAAGTATTTATATTACATATACTACACGTTAATACATGAATAATTAAAATGTGTGCCAAATAATATAAATACCATATGATTAAAATATATTAAAAAGTGATACCATAACCATTTCATAGTTGTAAACAAAATTATCTCAGGACAAATTGGCAGCATATTCTCACAGATGGGTGATGTCATCCAAGGATCCCTGGTACGGACAGTGCAAAAGTGTACTGTCACTTTAACTTGAAAGTGATGGATGAGGTATTACCGGTGAGGGAGTCAATGACAGTTCTGGGAGTAAAACTGGTTCCAGGACTTACAATGGGTTGTCAAGTGGTAAAGACAGTGCAAGTATGTTTTGCACAGATAACATTTATTGTATCGTTTAAAACCAATACGGCTGACTGAGCCTGCCAGAGATTCTCCTCCGGTCAGGCACCCCTGCAGCCACCACCCGGCACTTGCCGATTCGGAGAGGAGGTCCTCTCTCCCTACTTAAGACCAGTGTGAGCCGCGGAAAAAGAGGGCTGACTGAGCCTGCCAGCGATTCTCCTCCGGTCAGGCACCCCTGCAGCCACCAACCGGCACTTGCCGATTCGGAGAGGAGGTCCTCTCTCCCTACTTAAGACCAGTGTGAGCCGCGGCCCGCGGACGCGTGCCTAAGGCCGCATGTCTGAAGGGGCGTGGCCAAAGGGGCAGGTCCTGCCCCTTTGAAGCCCCTTCGAAGCCACGAGGAGTGAGGAGCATTTAAGGGAATTATCATGGGAAAACGGAAAGCTAAGATCATATCTTCTTCTCTGAACGTGATTTACCGATGGATCGTCATCTTTCCGCTTTAACTGGGATTCCTACAGAAGGTAGGCTTGAAATTCGATCCCAATCTGCTTCTATCTCTTCTGGCGAACCCACGCCTCCACCTCAGCCTCTTACAGCATTAAGCGAGAAGGCAGACTCTGTTTCCATATTAGGGTCAGAGCCAGCCTCTCCATTACTTTTAGAACTAGATTCTAAAAATGTATCTGAGGGGGAACAATCTTTTACGGTATCTCCTGTTTCAATGCCTATTGGTCCTATTTCTAGGTCTGAGATAGGCAATAAACAAATTACGTTGCAAGATGTCTGGACTATTGTAAATAGAATTGAGAACTCATTACAGGGCACTGTAGTTCAACTTTGTCAGTTTTCCTCAGAAATAACAAAGAAGGTGGCTGACCATGATTCTCAATTGGCAACTATGGGCAAGATATTGGATAAAATAGAAACATTTGTTGTTGCAATACAATCATGTGCTGTATCTCATGTTAAGGATAATACTATATTACATCTTCAGTTGGAAAAAATGGAAAATAGTATGAGATCTAGAAACCTTAGGTTTTTGAATTTTCCCATTTCCCATTTTCTCTCTCCATTGGAACTACTAAAAATGTATTTTAAAGATATACTTTCCTATACAGGTTTAGAAAAGTTTACTCCAGATAATCTTTATTATTTGCCTACTGGCATTAAAAAGATATCAGAAGAAGGGGGGGAAGATCAACTAGTATCTCCTGATAGTTTAAATATTTCCCAATTTCTTGAATCATCAAAAGATTATACTGTATAGCCAAGAGAGCAACATTATTAGTCACCTTTATGACTGAAATAGAGAAACAAGATATACTTAAATTGTATTTTCTGAACAAAAATGCCCTGTTCTGTGGTCAACAGATAAATATCTTTCCAGATGTCTCTAGACAGACACAGTACAGGAGGAAGCAATTCCTGCAACTCAAGGCGAGAACCTTGGGTGTGGGCGCATCATTTTTTCTTAAGTTCCCCTGTAAATGTTTAGTGACCTTTCAGAATACTAGATATATATTTTTAGACCCAGTTCATTTAGAGAATTTTCTTTTAGATAAACCTAAATTGGATATATTACCTGTTACTAATGCAGAAGCTGAGAAGGAATGAATATAGAGATTTATTGCCTGGTGTTAAATTTATTGAATATTGATGTTTAGTTTCTTATATTACTTTCTGGAAATAAAATTGCGACAGGATTAGTCAACCCTTAATAATGTGGGCTTGCCAATGTTTGTATCTTAATTTGAACTATTTTCTTTATATTTTGTATTTTTTGCTTGAGTTTGTTATGATGTAACAATAAAAATTTATAAATAAAAAAAAAAAAAACCCAATACAGTGGTACCTCGGTTTACAAGAGCACCGGTTTGTGAGTGTTTTGCAAGACGAGCAAAACATTCGCTAAATCGGCGCCTCGGAAACCGAGCGTGCCTCGATTTATGAGCGGCGCCCCCCCCGATTCGGCACCCCCCCCTGCTGCGATCTGAAGTCCCCCAGACCCACCCGAACAGGCTTCTTACTTCCATCTCAGCATGTCCTGTGCGTTGGTGCCAGTGCCCGAAGATCGGCCTCCTCTTCTTTGCTGGGCCTTGAGCATCTGCGCATGCTCAAGGCCTTCGAGTTCATGCTCTCTATGAGAATCTCGGAGAGAGTGTGAACTCGCAGGCCTTGAGCATGCGCAGATGCTCAAGGCCCAGCAAAGAAGAGGAGGCTGATCGGGCACCAACGCACAGGACATACCAAGGCCGAGATGGAAGTAAGAAGCCTGTTCGGGTGGGTCTGGGGGACTTCAGATCGTGGCGGGGGGTTGTTGGATTGCGGCGGGGGGGTGCCGAATCGTGGGGGAGAGGGTGCTGGATCATGCGGGGGGGACCTTCGGGGGGAGTAGTCGGTTCTTGGGGGGGGGGAGATAGAGCAGCACCGCTGGCCTCACGGGATGGGTGTGGTAGAAATGAATCAAGCGAGTTTCCCTTAGTTCCTATGGGGAAACTTGCTTTGATATACGAGTATTTTGGTTTACGAGCATGCTTCTGGAACGAAATATGCTCATAAACCAAGGTACCACTGTACTGTCACTATCCGACTTTCATGCTGTTGTACAAGCAATGATTATGTCATTGCTGGACTACTGCAATGTCCTGTACCTAGGAATAACTAAGGCCAGGTGCAGGGCACTGCAGGTGGTTTAGAATGCTGCAGCTAGATTAATAACTGGAACATCAAGATATGAGCATTTTCTTCCTATTTCCGACAGCTGCATTGGTTGTCAGTTGTATTTAGAATTCAATACAAAGCAATTATGTTATGTCATCAATTTTTATATGGTACGATTCCTGAACTTTTTAAGAATTTGATGTCTGAGTTTCAACCACTAAGATCATTGCGCTCCAAAAGTTCAGCATTGCTGAAAACGAAGGCTAATCCTAAATATGTGAAAACGAATGCCATGACTTTCACATGTGCTGGAGTTAAGTTGTAGAATAGCCTTGTTGGTCAAATTTGAAAATGTAGAAACAGGAATTCATTTAGGAAAATGTTAACTCAACTATTTGTAGACGCATTTCTTTAAGCAATTGACTTCAAGTAAAGATTGAATCTGTCTGGTTTTTGTTCCTATCTTCTGATTTTTTAATAATATTTTATGTATGTAACTTTTTGTAAACTGTTTTGGATAAAAACGTTATAGAAATTTTAAAAATAAATAAATAACTTCTTTAGAAGTCTTGAGACCACCTGTACCATGCATACGCGAGTGCCTTCCTGCCCAACGTCATCTCGTGGGACCATTAGTTCTTAGATTTCCACAGAGCTAAGAAGACATATCGTTGGAGTCTCTCCAATTGCGCTATTGTTTCTCTCTCTTGTGCCTTCCCGGCCCATTTTCTTCATTTCTTTTATTTTTCTTTTGTAGTATTTATTTTTTCAGGAGTGTGTGTCAATTTTTTCTTCTTGTTTTTTGGGTCTTTCATCCTTCTTCAGCCATGTTTCCGGCCATAGGCATCAACTCTTTTTGTCGCGAAATCAATTGACCCTTGGAGGAAAAATTGATTCCTTTGATCTCACATCGGCATCTTTTCCTTACATATCAAAGCTTTCTAGTGGCTTCAAGAGATGCCCTTGGTGCAACAGGACCAAATTACTGATCTACACAGTTGGTGTCTTCAGTGTCTTGGTTCTGAGCACTGAGTACACTCTTGTACTTGTTGTTAAAACTTAAAAATGCTTTTTGAAGGTAGGAGGAACTTTATTGGATTCCAAAAGACATCAACAATGTCCACCACATCCGGAAAAAGCCACATTGAATCCGACACCACAATTGCCGCACCGTTTGGCATTTGCTTCCTCGGTACCAACACTGCCACCATCTAGTAAACAGTCTAAAGGTGTAAGAAGGATTCTCATCTCTCACCTCATCACACGACGCTGGCATCTCTAGCATCGAGTAAGTCAGTGCATGCCAAATGGCGTCATCATCAGTCTCTCCTCTGAGGCGTGCCTCTACATCAATGTCGATGTCACCAACACCTCAACACCCTGTACCCACCAACACCCTCTGTAATGCAACTTACCAATCAGGACCAATTTTGCGAGCTACTTTATACAGAGTTAGCAACTACAGTATACTTCAAAGCCAATCGAAGCCAATTGCTGCACCGGCTCTTTTGGTACCAGCCCATCTCAAGCACGGCTGTATGAGGCCTCATTGTACTAACATAAGAATAGCCTTACTGGGTCAGACCAATGGTTCATCAAGCCCAGTGGCCAATCCAGGTCACTAATACCTGGCCAAAACCTAAAGAGTAGCAACATTCCATGCTACCAATCCAGGTCAGGCAGTGGCTTCCCCCATGTCTACTACATCTAAGGCTCCTTGTTGATGCAAATCCAGATCCAATCATCAGAGCGCTTCCTCCTCATTGACATTAGCTGCATCAAACATGGTTCCCTCTCCTCCTGCAGGACAGTGTATGGGAATCCATCACAATTCAAATCTTTTCAGCGTTCCTGACACAGAACAAAGGCATTCTCCTCCATCCCAGTCTGTTTGTTAGCACTCATTTCATGATATCTCTCTCCCAGAAAATAGATGCTTTCCAGCTCTCTACATCAATGTCAGCTATCATTGAAGCTTCTAGAAAACCTTCCATATAGCGCAGCTACCGTTTCAAGTGGACTCATTTCATAGTCTGCTGTAATCTCCATTCATTAGATCCAATCACTTGTCCTCTCCCATCAATTCTAGACTATCTTTTAACACCTTTCAAACACTAGTCTGAAAACTATTTCAGTCAGAGCTCATCTCTGTGCTGTTAAAGCTTTTCATATACTCTGGATAACAAGCCACTATCAGTACATTTTTTAGTCTTCAGATCCATGAAAGGCCTTTTTCGTACCAAACCACCAATCAAACCTCCTCCAGTTGCTTGGGATCTTGATGGTATATTTTCCACTTTTGATGAAGCCACTGTCAATATCATCTCTCAAACCTTTAACTTGGAAAGTAGCATTTCTAGCCTGTATCACATCTGCACATCGAATCAGTGAGCTTCAAGCAGTAGTGTCCAATCCACTTTCTACAACATTCTACCATGACAGGGTGGTTCTTCACACTCATCCTAAATTCCTCTCCAGTGTGGTCTAGGAATTTCATCTGAATCAATCAATGGTTCTTCCTGTTTTCTTTCAAAAACACATTCTCCACACATTAGACTATAAACGTGCTCTGGCTTACTATTTACATTGCACCAAACCTCATAGAACTTCCACTCAGCTATTCCTGTCATTCAATCCTAACAAACTTGGAGCTCCTTTCGCTAAGAACCATCTCAACTTGGCTAGCAGACTGAATCTTCTTTTGCTATGCTTGGACTAGGTTGATGCTTGAAGAACGTGTCACTGCACATAAAGTTAGAGCAATGGCAACTTCAGTGTAACTCATTTACATTCCACTCCCATTGAGAACATCTGTAAAGCAGCCACTTGGTCTTCAATTCATACCTTCACATCCCACTACTGTTTGGAGAATCATTTCAGACGGGATAGTCAGATTGGCCAATCAGTTCTCCAAAATTTAAGCAGTTCTACAAAATTTATTCTCCATTAAGATGCCAACTTCCCGCCATCCCTTCTACTTACACCAAGCTAATCGTCGTTTCCCTGTTTATAGTCCAGACCTATTGGGTATCAACTAGACAGACATAAGCTAATAAATTCAAGCTTCTACTATTTTTTGTGTTTTTGGTATCAACACACAAAAAACTCTTTAGTACAGTAGTGTAATACCTAGATTATGGACTTAGTTACCAGCAGGTATTAGATGTAAAAGGGTTTATTTAAATTTCAGAAAAATTTTGAAATCTTGCTATTCAGTAAATTACCTTTTATGGCTATTGAGCTTAATCTAGGATAACTTTGTCTCATGATTTAGATCCCAGTTGTTTTTTGGTTATGTTATGCAAATTAGAGAATTGCTAATTTTCTTGGAGCTTATCAGCTCTCTTTGTAAATCATCTAGAGTTACAGGTTATGACGGTCTATAATATCCTTTATTAGCATCTAACTGATTTCTATTACCTGCTTCAAATGTATCTACAGTTTTTATTGTGGTTTGTTTTGCTTGTAATGCAAACAACATTTTTAAATTCTTTGCCTTCTATGTCAGTGCTTTGCATCCAAAGTGCCATTCCATTTTTTTTCTCATCTTTAATTTACAATAGATATTTTTTCATTTTTTTGAAGGATGTTTTTTTATCTTATGTACAGTAGGAGGTGAGGAGTGACCTAGTGGTAAAGCTGCTGCCTAAGTACCCTGAGGTTGTGGGATCAAATCCTAGCGCTGTTGCTTGTGACCCTAGACAAGTCGATTAATCCTCCATTGCCCCAGATACAAAATAAGTACCTGTATACTTTGAATGTGTAACCACTAAAAGGCAGTATACAAGTCCCATTCCCCCATTTAACCCCCCTCCTTCCCATCCATGATTGATTGATGTATGGTGTTGTGCAGTGCTTACAGTTACAGCTACTTATTGTGCAGATGGGCATGACCATGTGTCATGGATAGGTGTTAACTTATGAAGTTGATGGCCAGCATTGTACTTCACTGTAGATATAGGAAGCATCCTTCCAGGGTGTATTAATTTCTGTTTCATACAGTCTTACAAGGTAGTTAAGTACACTTAGTACACAAAGTACAGCCAAATATTTTAAAAAGACAAAGCAAAAAGGAGGAAAGAAAATGGAGACCGAGTCCACACCTAAAACTGAAACCACAAACCTTTTGTTGGTTGAGATATAAATAGGAGACTGCTACCATCCCATGACAAGTATGAGAGCCAAGCATGATTCATTCTCTTTTTTGGAACAATAAAACTTAGCTATATCAGATTTCCATTCTAGTTTTTAATCTGCAATTTTATACCTTTTTATTAAGTGTCAACAGCTTTAAAATTGTACTTCTGCCTCATGAACTTATTTCCAGAAGTGAAAGATCTTTCTAGTGCATTTTTTTATTTATATATATCTCTCTATCTTTTTAAGTAATGCATTTGACAATTGGGCTGAATAGCACGAACAGTACATATTAATAGCTATTTATATGTAATTTACACTTTGTTTTAAAACAACAAATGCATCTTTCTTCTTAACCCTAACCATTTATTCCTTCATTTTCTTCTATATAAGCAAAGTTCAAATCCAAAATATTCCGTTTTTCTCTTTTGATAATAGAGAATACCCAAAACTAAGAAAGGAAAATAAATATGTATTTTAATTTTGGTGCAAAGGATATATGAGTCCTGATGTCGGGTTGATTACAGAAGGAAGAAATGTACATTCTTCAGCTCCGCCTCCTTCTCGATTGCTGTAGAGCTCCCTTCAGTTTTTTTCTGCGGTGGCACAATGCATAATTGAATTCTTCCCAGGTGCAGGCTTCATTTTTTCCGTTGCATCTGGACCTTACTGCCTTAATTACAGAGCATTGGGAAGTCCCAGAGGGCTCCTTAAGAGGAGCAAAGACAATATTGCTATCCCATGGCTCTTGAATTTCAGCATTTATTTGCCCAGCCTAAGGTGGACTCACTGGTAGCTCAGGTTACCAAACGGACTTCCCTCTTTAGTAAGGTGGGGTGTAAGTCTTGAAGGATATGCAGAACCACAGAGTGGATGTAGTCTTCAAACCTCAGTTTTAAGGTGGCCTTAGCGTTCTCTTTTGTGGCACATGCCTGTCATACCAGAGTCCATTGACGATGAGGTTTGCATGCAACTTGTCATGGCACACCTACTACTTTTTCTTCTGATCCTATCCCCACCCGCCTACTGATCACCATTTCTCCTACTGTCATTCCCACTATTTGCCATATCCTCAGCCTACCACTCTACTGTGACTGTACCCAACGCCTTCAAACATACTGTAGTTAAACCACTCATCAAAAAAACCCCATCACTTAACCCTACCAGCCCCTCCAATTATCATCCTGTTTTCCTCCTCCCCTTCTTATCCAAGCTACTTAAGAATATAAGAATTGCCTTACTCAATCAGACCAAAGGTCCATCAAGCCCAGTAGCCTGTTCTCATGCTGGCCAATCCAGGTCACTAGTACTAGGCCAAAACTCAAAGAGTAGCAACATTCCATGCTACCAATCCAGAGCAAGCAGTGGCTTACCCTATTTCTTTCTCAATAACAGATTATGGACTTTTCCTCCAGGAAATTGTTCAAACCCTTCTTAAAACCAGCTACACTATCCACTCACTCTTACCACAACCTCTGGCAACGCGTTCCAGAGCTAGACTATTCTCTGAGTGAAAAAATATTTTCTCTGAGTGAAAAAATATTTCCTCCTATTGGTTTTAAAAGTATTTCCCTGTAATTTCATCGAGTGTCCCCTAGTCTTTTTAAAATTTGACGGAATGAAAAATCGATCCATTTATATCTGTTCTACTCTACTCAGGATTTTGTAGACTTCAATCATATCTCCCCTTAGCCGTCTCTTTTCCAAGCTGAAGAACCCTAACCTTTTTAGTCTTTCCTCATATGAAAGGAGTTCTATCCCTTTATCATTTTGGTCGTTCTTCTTTGAACCTTTTCTAGTGTCGCTATATCTTTCTTGAGATAAGGAGACCAGAACTGAGCACAGTACTTCAGGTGAGGTCACACCGTGGAGCGATACAGAGTCATTGTAACATTCTTACTCTTATTAACCATCCCTTTTTAAAATAATTCCTGGCATCTTGTTTGCTTTTTTGGCCATTGCCACACATTGGGTGGAATGGTTCATTGTATTGTCTACGATAACACCCAGATCCGTTTTTTGGGTGCTAACCCCTAAAGTGGACCCTAGCATCTGGTAACTGTGATTTGGGTTATTCGTCACAATGTGCATCATTTTGCATTTGTCCACATTAAATTTCATCTGCCACTTGAACGTGGTGTTCACCGCCATTGTCTTGACTTTTATTCTCGAGCTATTCTTGACCTGATTTAATCAGGCTTTTGTCCTTTCTATTCTATGGAAACTGCCCTTGATAAAGTCTCCAATGACTGGCCAAATCGAAAGGCCTCTACTCTATTCTCATCCTCCTTAATCATTCTGCGGATTTTGACACTGTAGATCACCTCCTACTCCTCGATATTGCTGTTCTTGCTTGGATTCCAGGACTCTGTTATCTCATGGTTTTCTTCCTCTCTTTCCAGTCTCACTTTTAACGTGTGCCTTGGATGGGTGATGGACATAATGTGAGATGGATACCAACTCGAATTCAGCTACCCCTTGGCGGATCATTTTGTGGATTTGTCGACCAGACAACCAGAGAAAGTGGTTAGAGTCCAAGCAGTGCTGGACAGGCTGCTACCCATTTGAGCTATAGCACCCATTCTGCCCACAGAATTGAGCTTGGGCAGGTACTCTATATATTTATAGTGCCCAAAAATTCTCAGAAGAATGGAGACAGATCCTGGATCTGAAATCAGTCAATGCGACCTTAAAGGTGCCGCGCTTCCGCAGGGAGACCGTTTGGTCAGTCATCGTGGTGGTCGCACCAGGGGAGTTTCTGACATCCTTGGATTTAATGGAAGCTTATCTTCATATTCTGATTTTTACAGCTCACAGGAGATTCCATGTGCTGGGGAAACAGTTCTAGTTCTCTGCCCTTCCATTTGGGCTGGCAACACCCCACACATCTTCACCAAGGTAATGGTTGTGGCGGTTACAGTTCAGCTCTGAAAGAGGGGAATTCAAGTGTATCCCTACTTGAGCAATTGACTGAGGGCCCCATCCAAAATGGAAGGAGAGAATGCTGTGAATCACATGGTGCAGCTGTTGTAGGACCTGGGTTGGATTATCAATTTTTGCAAGAGTCATTTAGAGCCGGTTCAACAATTGGAATACTTGGAGATATACTTTGACATGGCAAAGGGCTGAGATTTTCTTCCCAAACCATGCAAACAGAAGCTTTTGAAACAGATCTCAGATTTCTTGAAGATACCAGTGCCTATGGCTTGGCACTATCTCCAGATCCTAGGGTCCATGACAGCGACCATAGAAGTAGTCCCTTGGGCGAGGGCTCTTATGCATCCCTTCCAGCATGCTCTGTTGTTCTCTTGTCTCTTCAGATGGCATCACTATAGAAACCACTGGCATGGACAATAGAAGCTTGGTGAAGCTTGTGTTGGTGGCTGAGACCAGAGTCACTGGCAAGAGGAATGCCACTCTGCATCTCCTCTTGGGTGATTTTGATGACCGATGCCAGCCTCTATAGCTGGGAAGGACATTGCCTTGGGCATCCGGTCCAAGGATGATGTACTCCATTACAGAGGAAGTGGTCCATAAACCGACTGGAATTATGGACCATTTGGCTCACCTTGCAAACTCTGGAGAAACACTTGGAAGGTGTTATTAAACAATACCAGTAGTGATCCACTGAGCCTGGAGGTCAAGCTTGCATTCAGTTGGACAGAGATCCATTTGCAAGTGATATCAGTGGTGCATGTAGTGGGAGTAGACAGTATGCAAGTTGACTATCTCAGCAGGAAGACCTTAGATCTGGGGGAGTGGACACTGTCCCTGAGGGCATTCAGCTGCATAGTGTGATGCTGGGAGATTCCGATGATCAACCTCATGGTGTCAGTGAACAAGAAGAAAGTGGCTCAAATTTTTCAGTCGAAGAACTGAACCAAGAAGGGAAAGCTTAGACACTCTGGTCCAACAGTGACCAGTGCAAGATCTGCTGTACATGTTTCCCTTGTGGCCCATGATAGAACGAGTCAACAGTCTGATAGCCAACCGTCCTGTACAGGTGATCCTAGTGGTGCTAGATTGGCCGCATCAGCCGTGATACGGGGACTTGGTGCGCCTGCAAAGAGTCAAAGGTCTCAGGATACCAGTGCAAATGGATTTCTTGTCTCAGGTTCCAGTTCTATTAGAGAATCCGGAACACTTTGGTCTTATGGCATGGCTCTCGAGATAATCTTCTTTCAGAAAGAAGAGCATAACAGTCCTGACACCTCGCCCTATCAGTCTGGAGATTGCCTGCCTACTGTTTGGACAAATGTGTGTCCAGAGCTGGAACTTTTCTCCTGTCAGGTGTATGCGCAAAAAAAAAAAAAAGCGGTAAGCAAGACTCTTATGAGCTTCATAATAATAATAATAATAATAATTTTATTTCTTATATACCGCCAAAGCCATAGTAGTTCGAGGCGGTTTACAACGAAGAAGGGCTGGACAATCAGCGAAAATGGTACAATGTTACAATCGGAGAAAATAGGTGGCAGAGAAAAAAAAAGAAAATGGTACAAACAGAGAGAAAAAATGCAATAATCAGCGAACAGTGGTGCAATCGGCGAAGGATGGTACAGTCAGCAAAGATGGGTACAATTATGGCAATGAAAAAATGGTACAGGGAAGAAGGTCAAGACAAACTGCATAAAGGACATGGTGAGATAGAAGGGGCCAGGGTGGGCATAGGGGTCTTAGGGTATGAATCGGGTGAAAAGATTAGTTTTTAGTAGTTTCCTGAAGTTTAAGTAGGATGAAGTGTGTGAGATGATGTGGGCCATCCAGTTATTGTGCTGACCTGCTTGGAAGGCAAGAGTTCTATTTAGATATCTTTTGTAACGGCAGGTCCTTAGGGTAGGATAGCTAAACAGGTGGGTTCTACGTGTAAGTTTGGATGGGCGGTCTAGGATAAAATGGGGTACTAAGTAAAGGGGGGCCGAGCCAAGGATGGATTTGTAGCAGAAACAGGTGAACTTGAATAGCACTCTTGCTTCCAGGGGTAGCCAGTGAAGTTTGTGGTAATAGGGAGTTATGTGTTCCCATTTTTTTAGTCCGAAGATCAGTCGGATTGCCGTGTTTTGAATGATTCGCAATCTTTGTGTGGTTTTTTCATAAGTACAATGCTGGTTACATTTTACCATGTATACTTGTCACAAGTATTTCTTAAGTAATTTTATCATTCAGTGAAGTAAAGGAATTTGATTAATTAGTATGTTCTGCAGAACAGTGGTATTGTAACAGTGCATATGCAGGCAGTCCCCGGGTTAAGAACAAGTTATGGTTTTTAAAGCTGTTCTTAAGTCAGATTTGTATGTAACTCAGAAACTGTAGATTTTAAGATCCCATGCAATGTACTTCTTATAGGCCAATATTTTAATGAATATTTTATAATTGCCATCAAACAGTATTACCCAGATTGATACATGTGGATCAATCCAGTTTTATAACAGGTAGGCAGACCCATGATAATACAGGGTGCCCACAAAAACAATCCTTGATTTTAAATGGTTACAAAATCAAAACTTATTGGAATATGTTTATAAATAGGATGACAGCAAATACAAGTCCCAAAAAGCACGGTTAGCAAGATCTTACACAATTGCTTTCACTTTCACCCTTATAAGCTGCAATTGGTGCAGAAGTTACAACCTTCAAACAAAGGCTGCAACATAAGCAATATCAGCAACTCATTTCTTAGTATTGCAACGGAAAGTGAAGCGACACAAAAATCCATACGAAAAAGGAGATTATCGCTGAAAAATAGCTGGAAAGCGATGACCACAAATGCTCGCAGTCTAAGCAACAAAGTTCATGATCTGCAAGCCCTGATGTTAGAGGCAGATCTAGATATTGTTGCTATCACAGAGACATGGTTCAGTGAATCACATGGATGGGATGCAAACATACCGGGATATAATCTTTTTAGGAAGGACAGAGATGGTCATAAAGGTGGAGGAGTAGCTCTCTATGTAAAGATCAATATCCAAGCGACCGAAATGCAAGGGACCTGGGGAGAGGAAGAAGCGATATGGATTGCTCTGAAAAGAGAAGATGGAACTTCTATCTATGTGGGTGTAGTCTACAGACCTCCGACTCAATCGCAGCAAATTGATAAGGATCTGATTGTGGGCATCCAAAAGTTCAGAAGGAAAGAGGAGGTTCTGCTGTTGGGAGATTTCAACCTGCCGGATGCGGACTGGAATGTTCCGTCTGCGGAATCGGAAAGAAGTAGGGAAATTGTGGATGCCTTTCAAGAGGCTCTGTTCAGACAAATGGTGACGGAACCCACAAGGGAAAAAGTGATATTGGATCTGGTCCTCACAAATGGAGAGAGTATCTCTAATGTTCGAGTGGGTGCTCACCTGGGAAGTAGCGATCATCAAACGGTTTGGTTTGATATAACGGCTAAAGTGGAGAGCGGCCGCATGATACTTAAAGTCCTAGATTTCAAACGTACGGACTTTAATGCAATGGGAAAGTACCTGAAGAAAGAGCTGTTAGGATGGGAGGACATAAGAGAAGTGGAAAGACAGTGGTCTAAGCTGAAAGGAGCGATGAAAATTGCTACGGACCTTTATGTGAAGAAAATCAATAAAAACAAGAGAAAAAGGAAGCCGATATGGTTCTCCAACCTAGTGACTGAGAAAATAAAGGCGAAAGAGTTAGCGTTCATGAAATATAAAAAAAACCAAGAAGAGGAGAGCAGAAAGGACTACAGGGTGAAACTGAAAGAAGCCAAGAGAGAGATACGTTTGGCGAAGGCACAGGCGGAAGAACAAATGGCTAAAAATGTAAAAAAGGGAGATAAAAATTTTTTCAGATATATTAGTGAAAGGAGGAAGATAAAAAATGGAATTGCTAGGCTAAAAGATGCTGGGAACCAATATGTGGAGAGTGATGAGGAGAAAGCAAATGTGCTAAACAAATACTTCTGTTCTGTGTTCACAGAAGAAAATCCTGGAGAAGGACCGAGATTGTCTGGCAAAGTTACACGAGAAAATGGAGTAGATTCTGCGCCGTTCACGGAGGAGGGTGTTTATGAGCAACTTGAAAAACTGAAGGTGGACAAAGCGATGGGACCAGACGGGATCCATCCCAGGATACTAAGGGAGCTCAGAGAAGTTCTGGCGAGTCCTATTAAAGACTTGTTCAACAAATCTCTGGAGACGGGAGTGATTCCTGGGGATTGGAGGAGAGCGGATGTGGTCCCTATTCATAAAAGTGGTCACAGGGATGAAGCAGGAAACTACAGGCCGGTGAGCCTCACTTCAGTTGTTGGAAAAATAATGGAAGTGTTGCTGAAAGAAAGGATAGTGTACTTCCTTGAATCTAATGGGTTACAGGATCCGAGGCAACATGGCTTTACAAAAGGTAAATCGTGCCAAACGAACCTGATTGAATTTTTTGATTGGGTGACCAGCAGTGTTCCCGCTAAGCTGCGCTGGGGTGCGCTCACGCACAAAATATTACCTCGCAGCGCACAAGTTTCTCGTCACAGCGCACACAGTGTAGAGCACAGTTCTTCAACCGCCGGTCCGCAAACAAAATCTTGCCGGTCCGCGAAGGATTCGGTCCCCGCCGCAACGAAAGGCCGGCGTCAGCTGACTTGCAACTTCCTGTTGCAGTCGCTGTGCCGGGACTCCTGCCTTCGCCGGGACTCCTGCCTTCCACCGCGTTTGCCTCCTGCCTTGTCTCCGCACCTCCAGACCAGCAGCGGCAGCTGTGTATGCTTTTAACTTCGGCACAGAGCTGCCCCTAATCAATAGTTTAGCGCGGTTTCATAAGGCAGCCTCGGGGCCTTTGCTAGGCCGGCCCACATCGCATCATCGAAGCGGGCCGGCTATCAAAGGCCCCGAGGCTGCCTCATGAAACCGCGCTAAACTATTGATTAGGGGCAGCTCTGTGCCGAAGTTAAAAGCATACACAGCTGCCGCTGCTGGTCTGAACTCTTGGGCCGCTGAAGGAGGGCAAAAAGCAGCTGTCCTGGAGGTTTCCCTTCCTCTCGCCTTTACAGGTTCCTTTTTTCCACCTTTTTTTTTTTCCTTCAAACGGCAACGGGCCCCAGCATCGACATCAATCAAGTAAGTTCCACTGTCAATCAAGCGGTTCTGCTCGGCCAAAGCTTCCCCTGTGACATGAGCCACCCTCAGGGGAAAGAAAGTGACCCACAAAGGTGAGGGGAAGGGGGGCAGATGATGGAAGTTGGGGGGGGGGAGAGAGAGAGAGAGAGAGAGAAGGGGCAGATGATGGAATGGAGGAGATGAGAGAGAGAGAGAAGGGGACAGATGATGGAAGTGAGAAGAAGGGAGAGAGAGCAGAAGGCAGATGGATGTCAGTTGAGAAGGGAGAGCAGATGCTGAATGGAAGTGGGGAAAGAACACATACTGGATGGAAGGAGGAGATAAATAAAGGGGGAAGAAAATAGTAAGATAATGGAGGGGTGAGGGAAAGGGGTGACAAGCTGTGTGTAGACACAGTGAAAAGAGGGAAACGGGACTAAATAGTAAGAAAGAATTTAATTTAGATGGAGGCAGAAAATAGAGAAGGAAGACCAGAGAAGAAAAGGGAAGAGAGAGCAGAGAATGATCAGATCTGAGTGGAGGAAATGAGAAGAGAGATATGCTAAAAACCACAGGGGGGAGGGAAGGATAGAGATGCCAGACCATGCGGGGAACAGAAGGAAGATGATGGATGCTAGACCAAATTGGGGGGTGGGGGGGGGGCAGGAGGAGAGATGGCAGGGAAAGACAGACAGTGAATGGAAGGGGCAGATGCTGGACTGAAGAGACAGAGAAGGTTATCATGCTGCTGTACCGGGCCATGGTACGCCCTCACCTGGAGTACTGCGTCCAGCACTGGTACTTTAAGAAGGACACGGTACTACTCGAAAGGATCCAGAGAAGAGCAACTAAAATGGTTAAGGGGCTGGAGGAGTTGCCGTACAGCGAAAGATTAGAGAAACTGGGCCTCTTCTCCCTTGAGCAGAGGAGATTGAGAGGGGACATGATAGAAACATTCAAGGTACTGAAGGGAATAGACTTAGTAGCTAAGGCAGGGAGAACGAGAGGGCACTCTCTAAAGTTGAAAGGGGATAGATTCCATACAAACGTAAGGAAGTTCTGTGGTAGAAAGCAACATATTTATTTGGCTCATAACTTGCTGGCGCCCGATATTTTTAGCTCATAGTGAAAAAAGTTTGCTCACAACACCCGCCCGCTTAGAGGGAACACTGGTGACCAGAGAGCTGGATCGAGGACATATGCTAGATGTAATTTACTTGGATTTCAGCAATGAACAAACTTGAATGGCTGAAGTTAGGACCCAAAGTGGTGAACTGGGTCAGAAACTGGCTGTCGGACAGACGCCAGAGGGTGGTGGTTAATGGAAGTCGCTCGAAGGAAGGAAAGGTGACTAGTGGAGTCCCTCAGGGTTCGGTGCTGGGGCCAATCCTGTTCAATATGTTTGTGAGAGACATTGCTGAAGGGTTAGAAGGAAAAGTGTGCCTTTTTGCAGATGATACCAAGATTTGTAACAGAGTAGACACCGAAGAGGGAGTGGAAAATATGAAAAAGGATCTGCAAAAGTTAGAGGAATGGTCTAATGCCTGGCAACTAAAATTCAATGCAAAGAAATGCAGAGTAATGCATTTGGGGATTAATAATAGGAAGGAACCGTATATGCTGGGAGGAGAGAAGCTGATATGCACGGACGGGAAGAGGGACCTTGGGGTGATAGTGTCTGAAGATCTAAAGGCAAAAAAACAGTGTGACAAGGCAGTGGTTGCTGCCAGAAGGATGCTGGGCTGTATAAAGAGAGGCATAGTCAGTAGAAGGAAGAAGGTGTTGACGCCCCTGTACAGGTCATTGGTGAGGCCCCACTTGGAGTATTGTGTTCAGTTTTGGAGACCGTATCTGGCGAAAGACGTAAGAAGACTTGAGGCGGTCCAGAGGAGGGTGACGAAAATGATAGGAGGCTTGCGCCAGAAGACGTATGAGGAGAGACTGGAAGCCCTGAATATGTATACCCTAGAGGAAAGGAGAGACAGGGGAGATATGATTCAGATGTTCAAATACTTGAAGGGTATTAACGTAGAACAAAATCTTTTCCAGAGAAAGGAAAATGGTGAAACCAGAGGACATAATTTGAGGTTGAGGGGTGGTAGATTCAGGGGCAATGTTAGGAAATTCAACTTTACGGAGAGGGTAGTGGATGCCTGGAATGCGCTCCCGAGAGAAGTGGTGGAGAGTAAAACTGTGACTGAGTTCAAAGAAGCGTGGGATGAACACAGAAGATTTAGAATCAGAAAATAATATTAAATATTGAACTAGGCCAGTTACTGGGCAGACTTGCACGGTCTGTGTCTGTGTATGGCCGTTTGGTGGAGGATGGGCAGGGGAGGGCTTCAATGGCTGGGAGGGTGTATATGGGTTGGAGTAAGTCTTAACAGAGATTTTGACAATTGGAACCCAAGCACAGTACCGGGTAAAACTTTGGATTCTTGCCCAGAAATAGCTAAGAAGAAAAAATTAAAAAAAAAAAAAAAATTAAATTGAATCAGGTTGGGCAGACTGGATGGACCATTCGGGTCTTTATCTGCCGTCATCTACTATGTTACTATGTAATACAGAAATCATTCGCTGTCATGAGAAACCTAAGGCAAGTTTGAAAATTCTTCGACAGAAAACAATTCCAGCTCATGGTCCAGTCCCTAGTCCTAGGTCTTCTAGACTACTGCAGCATCCTCTATCTCCCCTGCCCCGCAACCATGATAAAACAACTACAAACAGTACAAAACACAGCTCTGAGACTTATCTATTCACTGAGGAAATACGACCACATCACCGTGGCATACCTCGACTCACACTGGCTCCCAATACAAGCAAGAATACTATTTAAATTCTACTGTCTACTATTTAAAACCATAAATGGAGACAGCCCAGCCTACTTGAACAACTGCCTAATCCAAACTACCACAACCAGACATAGGAGTACCCACACACCATTCACGCACCCTCCAATCAGAGACATCAAACGAAACAAAATGTACACAGGCAGCAAAACTAGACTACCAACTCTCCAATTTACAGACTACAAAACTTTCAGAAAAGAAATAAAAACCCTGCTATTCAAGAAATCCTTGAAGACAAACTAACTCTGCAGGAAGCATCTCAGTCCCCTGAAAGAACCCACTCTACTTTGTAACACCTCTGGGAATGTCCAGATAATCTCTTATGTAATCCACCTTGAACCACAAGATCATGGCAGAATAGAAATCACTAATGTTATATTATTTATGAGGTGAGTCACACTCCAGAAACAGCTTTATTATTTATTATGGATGCAGAAAAAGCCTTCAATAGGGTCTTTTGGCACTTTCTTTTTGCAGTATTAGAAAAGGTGTGCATTTACCTCAATGATTTATAGGTTGGATTTGTTCTTTGTATAATAAACCACTATCCAGTCTACATATTAATGGGGCTATATGTGTGAATTTTGAATTGTTTAGGGGTACCAGACAGGACTGTGCCTTGTCCCCTTTGTTTGCTTTGTCCATTGAGTCTTTAGCATAAATGATGAGGTCTAATACAACAATACATAGTGTATCTTGTGGGGGTCTTGAGCATAAAATAATGCTATTTGCACATGTTCTATTGATGTTATCTAATCCTGATGATACCCTCCAGCAACCGTTATCCCTTTCCAGTGCTATGGAAAGGTTTGTGGTTTTAAGGTTAATGTGTCTACTGTATGTAGGAGATCCTAAATTTGATAGCAACCCTAGAGAGATTAAATTGTTACAACACAAATATCCCTTTACATGGGTACACATCAGATATTTAGGGATTAATCTACCCAGCAGTTTGAACAATTATACACATGTAATTTCCCTAAGTGCCTTCAGGAGCTTTTTAACATTTGGAACATTGGGGATCTCTAGACCATACCTGGTTCGGACGAGTTGCAGGAGTAAAGATGATACTGCTGCCTAAACTCCTCTATTTGTTTATGGCTCTACCAGTATACAGTATACACCAAAGGTTTTCTTTAAGGAGTTGAATAAAAAGGTATTTCATTACATCTGGTAAAAGAAACTGTATAGAGTGTCCAGACAGGTACTATGGCATTTGAAGAATCAAGGGGGAATGGGAGTATCCAATTTTGAATTAAATTATAGGGCTGCACAATTACAAATTTTAGTGGCATGGATGAATAGAATAGCTAAACCTTGGCTGCAGCTAGAGCAAACTTTCTGCCTGCGGTACCATTATGGGCTATTTCTTGGTTTCCTAGGCAGCAGTTACTTAATGTTTTTTTCAACAGCTTACCCCTATTATGCATTGTCCTTGGAAATCCTGGTTAAACATACGTATGAAAATGTTCCCAGAAACGGTATTTTGGCCTCACTTTAATATTATGTACTCTGGGATTGCAAGCAGAAAACTCATGGAATGTTTATCTTCAGTGAGCAAAGGCCTCCCTGTGTATTTTGGGTCAGCTATGGACGGACCAGTGCATAATACCTTGGGATACCTTACGAGAGGAGTTTGGTTTATCAAATAGGGACTCCTTTTATTATACACAAATTTTAGATTTATTATATAAGAGCGCCAGAGATGAACTTTCCCTCTCATATATATTTGGAACAAGCTATGCTAAAAAAAACTCTGAGAGGTTCAGTTAGTGCATTATATCAAGCACTGGTGGCACACTGCAACCCTTTAATTAAATACACGACAAAATGGGAGCGAGATTTGGGTGAGACAATGGATTTGGATATATGGAAATGCAGTTTTAAGGCCCTGCTGAAGCCAGCAGTTTGAATGACAGTGGGCATAAGATACTATATAGGTGGTACTATACATCTAAACAACTGAGTCTGATTTTATAAGAATGCTAGCTCAGTGTTGCAGAGACTGTAATATAGAAGGGGATTTTTACCATGTTTGGTGGACCTGCCCTAAAATACAAAGGTTTTGGAGTCATTTTTTGCAAATTTAGACTTTAATGACAGGGGAAGTCTACCCACAAGACTCTAAATATTGCACACAATTTGTTTACAGCTGGTAAAAAGCTTATTGCTTCAGATTGGAAGAAGCAACAAGTACCCACAGTGACACAAGTGTTGAAGAAATGCGACTTTATTTGTCTTGTGATGCAATTAACAGCTTTAAAAAATGAGCGTTTACATCTTTTTTCGTAAAGGGCATCTATGTACAGTGGAGAGAATCATCATGATCAATGTAACAACAAAATAAAAAATGATTCAGTATTGTACTGGGAAAGTTCAGTTGAAATTATGGTAAATCATATGCGGATCTATAGTAAACCCAAGAAGGAAATTTGGATAGGGTGGGGATTTGGAATTCATGGTTTAATATGGGAAGTCTGGTTTGGAATCAAAATAGATACCGTCTGTCATTGTTAAAAAATATATGTTGATCTATATATGGTTGTAATTGATAAATAAAATGTAAAAAAAAAAATGTCTATACCTGACAACTTCTTCTGTTGTGTTGCAGTACATTGCACAGTCATTTGCTGGGTGACCAGTCACAGCTGAAGGAGGATATGGACAACCTGAAAAGAAAAAACACCCAGTTGGTACGTGAACACAATCATTTACAGCAGTCCTGTGAAGAGCTAAAGAGGCTTCATGAAGAAGATCAGAAGGAGGTTGCGGACATGCGAAATCAGCAGCAACAGGTAGCTTACACTAATACACTCACACACACACTCACACTCACACTCTGTTTTAAAGTGTGCCGTAATTCATGGATAACGAATAACATAAAATTTTGTTTCAAACTGCAAAAAAGTGCTAAAGAAATACACACAATGTTAAAATTAGTTTATGGTGATGCTGCAGTGACCATGATGACGGTTTACAAAAACATAAGAGAATGTTGAAAGAGTAAGTAAAATGATTTAATCAAACAGGCAATTGACTATTACTGAAATTTCTGAGGATCTGAATATCTCTTATGGTTCCATTCAAAACATTTTAATAGCATATTAGAAAATGAGGTGAGTGAGTGCAACCTGAGAAATGGGCAAACTGTTTCATTCTACATCATGACAACACTCTGTGTCATACATTGCTTCTGGTACGGCAATTTTTGTCAAACAAAAACATTACAGTGTGTCCTCATCCACCTTATTCACAGGCTTTTTCCTCCTCATTTTTTTATTTTATTGGTTTCTCTGCTTATTTATTTGTTTAAAAATTTATATACTGCATAAAAACTATGCGGTTTTCAAAATTATATTCAGACATATTTAAGAAATGCTAAACATGTTTCACAAGACAAACACAAAAGGACCATTAACTAATGGTATCATTATTGAAATCTTCTTTTAAATTCATCCTACTAGATGGAAACACAAAATCCCATAAATTCATTTACATGACAGTAAGGCATGAATAGAGAATAGCATTAGCACAGGAAGGCATTGACAAATAATTGTGTTTTCCACATTTTCTTAAAGTTCAGTCTCCCATCACAGAATCGCAGAATACCAGGCAGCACATTCCAGAGCTTAGCGCCAGCTACAGACAACATTGTTGCCCCAATCTTAACATGAAAGACTAACATCTTACCCTCCAAACTCAGTTTCATACTATTTTCAGATCTCAAACATTTTCTGGGTTGATAGATTAAAAAACAAACAAACAAAAAAACCTTTAGTACCATTGGAGAAACTTGATATAAAATTTGCTGTATGATTGAAAGAATCTTAAACTGTACTCTCTGCTGCATAGGTAACCAATATTTGTGATACATGTATGTACCTGTTTTGTTTTTGATGACAAGTAGAAGTGTGTTTAGTTATTACAGTCATTCTTAGACATCTTGACTGATATTTCACTACTCTTACACATAGAGCTGGACTACCCAGGCCCACCCAATCTCAGCTCAGACTGCCAATCGTATTCCTACCTGCAGTCTGTCTAGTCCTACACAGCCACACTTAGCTACCCCCAGCCTCAGCCACCAGTTCACAGAACCAGTGTTTTGTTTTTACTGGGGAGTTTGCGGAGGGGTTGGGCTGTGCCTGCTCAGTCGTCTCATCACTCTTTTTTTCTGCCTCTGAGTACGGCTAGGTTTTGCAGGCATTTCCCGCGGCAGCTTCAAGGATCCTTGGTAAATTGTCTCCCTGCAGCTGCAGTCAGCTGCATTATGCAGTAGGCAGCAGAGCTCAGGCTTCAAGCAGCAGCAACACTCCACTCCCCTACCATGGCCCAATGGGCTTTGTAGGAGGGCCAAGCCATGAGCACTACAGCAATCAGCCAGAGAGCAAGACAAGCTCAAGGAAGCAGGTAAATAAATATAATTTATTTATTGTGGCCCACCATGACCCATCCAATATTGTTGACTCATTTGACCCTTTGGGTCAGAGCTGGTTTATTTTTTGCCAGTAAAAACAATTTACAATCTGAGAGTGGAATCCCCATTTCAGTTCTACAATCCGAGGGGGAGAAAATATACAAAATTGTTTACTTCGACTGTTGCTTACCAGGCTGCTAAGCTTTGGAAAGATTTACCCCCTCAAATTACATCTATAATAAGTTGTTTTGATAGAATTTAAAAACTCATTTATTTCATGAATATGTGCGGAAAACTGTTAGTTATGATGTCACTGTTTATAATCACTTTTATCTTGATATTGTAATTCTGGATGATTGTTCAAACTACAATATACCCCCGCGAATCGCAGACTCAGTCTTTTGCGGTATTTTCTGACCGCCTCTTCCAGGAACTAAAATCAGGCTACACCAATCAGGAGCTGCTTTGACGCACCAGATAGCATGTCAAAGCAGCTCCTGATTGGTGTAGACTGACTTTAGTTCCCGGAAGAGGCGGTCAGAAAATACTAAGAATGATCCCTCACCTGATTTTCAGCACCCGCCGCCGCTGCCTTCTCCTGCCTCCTATACACTCCTAAACCGCATTTGCAGTTTATCAAAATTTGCGGGTGCTCCCGTGAATTTCGGGGGAGTACTGTATTTAATGTGTTAACCACAGTGAACCACTTTTCGAGATATTTGCGGTATATAAATATTCAATATAATGTACTGAAAATACTTCCTCTGCTCAAATCTATACTCTTTCCTCCAGCTCAGCAAAATTGACTAGTTTCCTTCATACGCCAATTACTGGTGTACTGACACCTCTTGATTCCCAATATTTATATAAGTAGGATCCAGCTTCCCTGGCAAAAATTCCTCAGCGAGATCATCTTGTGATTATGTTCTTAAGACTTTTTGTATGACAAAAGCCTTTTGATGTTAGTGGTGCGGTAGGTGATATATTTAGGACAAAATTACATGGTCTTTATGGATATGATACAAAATAGCATGCAAAGGAGAGTTGCAATTAATGGAGGACTTAAATCTACTAGATATACATATTGGAAAATGATTTGGTTTACTAATTTTGATATACTGCTCTTCCTGGGTGCCTAACAAATTAAGGGGTCTTTTTACTTAGGCGTGCTAGCCGTTTTAGCGCATGCTAACCGTTAAAGCGTCAATTCTATGGAAACGTTAGCGTTTAGCGCGTGCTAAAACAGCTAGCGCGCCTTAGTAAAAGAGGGGGTAAATATAGGCCGTTTACAAATTAAAAACAAATTAGAAATTTGGAGGAATAGAATGCCATCTAATTTAAAAGGCAGTAAAGGAAAGAAGAAAGAGATGAGCCAAAATGAGCTATTCCATAGCCACTTGCAGAACCTTAGCAGCTATTGTAGACCTGCTCAAATAAGTATGAGGGAGTGCTGAAAAGTTCTCGACCCATCCAACCAACTTCCTAAATTCTGAACATTATTTTGCCTCTGTAGATGAAAAGAGCGTTATTTCATTAAGTGCCAATTTGTAGAAATGAAATTCTGTATCTTGACATTTTTTCATATCATTGGTTAAACGCAACCTACATCATTCTCTCCTTGGTTGGGCTGAGAACTTTTCAGCAACCCTTGTACTGTAAGTCTTCAATGTAGCTCTAAATTTAGAAAATGAGGGTTCTCTGTGCAGGGTTAAAAGCATAGAAGTCCAGAATAATGGTGCTGCTCAGAAAAAAGCATGATAGCTTGTCCTGTGCAAGTGGACTGAATGAATTTTGGGGAAGGAGGTGGGGGGGGGGGGAGGGTTACATGAGTGAGTAAAATAGCCTTTGCTGAGAATGAGATAAAGATATGACGGTCAACATCTGATTCTAATTTAGCTAGTGATAGTTGGCGCTTTAAAAAAAGAAATCTAACTGCCGCCAGCTTAATATCAACTCCTGAGTTTTTGCGAGAGATTATAGCAATTAAAAATCATAATTCAAAGACCTCATTTATGTTAGGATTTTTGTTCCATATAGCACTAGTGGTGTGCTGGATCCAGAAATTTTACTAATTCAGAATTTTTGTAGAGCAGGCAGTTAGTTAATCCTGGAACAGAGCATCAGAAATGTAACTAAGGTTGTCTTAGTTTTCTGAGAACAGATATATTTGTTTCATTTATTTTTTTTATCTTATTTTTCTTATTATAAGGCAGCATGTATTTATTTATTTATACTACTTATTATGCACTCAATCCTTGGCAGGGTACTAGTAACATACTTGTACATAATAAAACCATACTATTTTTTAAAAAAATCCTGATACCCAACAATCGAAACCAACCTAAAGCATCTCTACTCTCACGCCACAAGAACCACCTCATCTCTACGAACCAATCTATTTATTCTATAATTCCTCTGGAAATGGCCAGATAGATCCTTTATGTAATCCGCCTTGAACCGCAAGGTAACGGCAAAATAAAAATCACTAATGTAATGTAAAATTTCAAGACAAACTTACTAATGCAGTATATTTAAGTAAAAATGTTTTAAAATCTATTTTGAGCTATTCTTGGGTATATAAGGAGAGGAATAGGCAGTAAAAAAAAAGGAAGTAGTGATGCCCCTTTATAAGACTCTGGTGAGACTTCATAAAGAATATTGAGTCGGTCCAGCACTAAAATGGTTGGTGGTTTTTGTCATGAAGTGTATGGGGACAGACTACAGGAACTCAATATGTATACTTTGGAGGAAAGGCAGGAGAAAAGGAGATATGATAGAGATGTTTAAATACTTGTATAATAATAATAATAATTCTATTCTTATATACCGCTAAAGCCATGATAGTTCAAGGTGGTTTACAACAAGATGTACTGGACAATCAGCGAAGTGGTCACAATATAAAGTCATCGAATACAAGCCATGATATGGCATAAGTGCACATGAGGTGTCTCTCTTTCAATTGAAAGGAAGCTATGGGATGAAGTGAAAGGGGACAGACTCAGAAGTTACCTCCAGAAAATACTTTCATGAAACTGGTGGTGAATGCGTGGAACGAGCTCCTGGGGGAGGTGGTGGAGACAAAAACTGTATCTGAATTCAGGAACACTTGGTATATAAGGGAAAAGAAGGGATGGTAGATGGAATAGATAGGTAGACTAGATAGGCTATAATTTTTCTCTGTTTCTGTGTTTGCCCTGCCTTTACCGATGGGCTTATGTATGTAATTTATATGGCTATGTTCTAAAAAGGGAAATTGGAGCATGGTAATAGAATCTAGAGAAAAATATATGTTGGTATAATAGCAAAAGATTATTTTTACCTGTTTGTTTTCCAGGTCTTGAAGCAGAATGGCTCAGCTGAAGCTCTTAAACTCTATGACACAGCAATGGACAAGCTGGAGGGCATCAAGAAGGATTATGATGCATTAAGCAAGCGGTACAATGAAAAGATTGCCATTCACAAAAGTGACCTTAGTCGGCTCGAACAGGTTGAGGAGGAGAACAGATGCCTTCAAAAGCAGATGGATACATTGATGAAACAAAGGGATACAGCAATGCATTTTCAACAGCAATACTCATCTTCTCTAAAGAGGTGCAGGTCCCTTATTAATTGACAGTGATTAATTCTAGTTTATGAAACAATACCTCAGTTCTAGCTGATAGATTCATGGAATAGTCTCCTGGTAGAGGTGGTGGAGACAGATGGTGTCTGAATTCAAGAAAGCATTGGGACAGGCACATGGGATCTCTTAGGGAGAAGAGGAGATGGTGGATGCTGCGGATGGACGGGCCATTTGACCTTTATCTGTTATGTTTCTGTGGATTTCAAGCTCTTCAGCCTTGTGTTAACAACATACCTCTTTTCTTTCTTCTCCCTTCTTGGTAATCTGTAGTCAGGTCTAAATTGATTTGTTAGGGATACACATTAATTAGCACATATGCAGTTCATTAGTATACCTTAAATTTAATGCATTCAAATGTGTTAGGCTGTGAATTGATGTGTGTAGAACTGATTCATGTGGACATTTTTAAATTAAAACAAATATTCTAAAAAAAAAAAAAAAAAAAAGCCTGAAAATGGGAAAAGGTCCCCAAAATCTGAAAATCCACAGAAAATTGATTGTGGTGTGCATATTCTCTAGTGGTTTGTCAGCTGAGGTTTCAAAGCATGGCCCATGAGGCAGGCATGAATACACACATAATTAAAAAGTATAAAAGTAAGAAAATTGGTTTCTTTGTCCAGATTAAACTGCTTGTTACATCCTGGAGCCGCATTAGTCTTCTAGCTTCTAAAATTTTTCTTATCTTTCTGTTGTATTAATCTAATATGATCCTTGTATTGGGGAAATGTACTTTGTCATCAGGTTAAAATGAGCAGGTTAAAGTTCAATAAAGGGTACGTAGCTCACAAAAGCAAAGCAAGAATTGTTTAGAACTATGCAAAAGTCAGTCCATATGCCTTGGAGCTTGCAATCTGTTCAATATACAGACTAACTGCTGAATCTAGTCACGCTTGTATTTGTTTTTGTAATTGTCTACTACAAGATTTTATTTTAAGTTATGCATATTTATTTTAATTATCTATGTATTATTAACTGCTTTCAATTAAGGCTAAAGTGGGTTACAAGCCAAGAAAGAGGGATTGTATTAAAGCAGTGAAGTGGTCAATGAGAATAGCTAAATCCAATGGGAAAGAGAAACTTAAAATTGATTAAATCTGTATTGAATGAGAATTAAAGAACTGATAAAAAAATAGCCAACAGAGAGACTGAGTGTAGGATATGATGGGAGGGAATCTAAGGAGTATAATTAAGTGCTACAAAAGTTGGATTGTGTCCTTTTACCTCTTTCACAGCAATTGATTCAATTTTATAGCAAAAGGTAAACCAGCAAAAATTACTACTTCCCTTGTCACTAAAGCTGAGATATGCTTTGCTCCATGTGGGCCAGATCTTCACCTCTAAAGCTCAATTCTGTTTTCACCCAATTCTCCTTTCACAGTAATTAATTAATTTCATTTTCTATCCCATTTTCCCCAAAGAGCTCAGAATGGGGTTACAAGTTAAACGATAATAAATATAAATGCTCCACTTACTAATTTGAGAGCACTATCTCAACGGAAGAAAAGCCTCAGGTATTATCTTGGTAAAGAATAAATGCTCAGACCTCCTGTACCCACATCATTGGCAAAAAAAACTTCTGAGGAGCGTGTGCTATTATCTGAGTCCTGCACTAAAATTGATTAGTGATAACTAGCTGCTTTTGTGCTGAGAGTGAGCAAGCGAGCATCGCAACGTGTGGTGAAAGTGAAAATCGATAAAGCCCTGAAGAAATGGTTGTGTACCATGAAATGTTGGCAAAGTATTGTATCACTTATACCTTCACAGCACAAAAGCAGCTAGTTATCTCAGTCCTGCACTAAAATTAATTAGTGGTAATAGCACATTCTTTTCAGAAGTTTTTTGACAATGATGTGGGTGGAGGACGTCTGAGAATTTATGCTCTACCGAGATAATACCTGAGGCTTTTCTTCCGTTGAGATAGTGCTCTCAAATTAGCAAGTGGAGTATTTATAGTTATTATTATTTATTTACCCACTTCCACCATTTTAACTAGATTAGTATTACAGGTTAAACATACATAATATACAATTAAGCTATGATTTGCACTGGATTTGCCATAATTACAGTACAAGTTTATGATACAAGTTTTTATCCTAACTTAATACATTCTAGGGATCTAATACTAATATAAAGTTTACAGGTTACAATTTGCCATAGTTATCCTTACTGTACAAGTTTTCCAATACAAATTTTATCCAAACTTTACAAATAGAGTTTATAGGTTAAATTTGCCATAGTTACAGTGCAAGATTTTTCAATACTAGTTTTCCTAATGTGACACATACTGGGATCCGGTACCAATATATGACATCGGTCATGAGCAGGAGAGTTGGGTGAAGAGATGTTTTTATTGCTTTCCTAAAGTTGAGGAGTCTTTCAAGGGATCTGATCTGCAGGGGCAGTTGATTCCAGTTGCTCGGTATGAAGTGGGAGTAGGAACGTCATTTGGCGGTTTGCAGTTGAAGGTCATGACCATTGGGCGTTTTGAGGCATATTTCATCCTGGGAGTGGAGGGACCTGTTCAGCACGTACAGAGGAAGCTTAGCCATCACATTAACCCAGTGCCATAAGAATTTTCTTAGGAAAATTATAACTTCCTGAATGTTATGTTTTACTTTTATAATCGCTTTATCCCCACAGAGTGAGATAATAAGAAAAGCTGATCAATATTCCTGAGCCGGGATAATACATTAAAAGAGAAAATTATAAAAAGAGCACCTGCAAACCTTATAAAAAGAACACTTGCAATAAAAGATATTTACAAACCAATATGTCTTTAAATATTTATAACATATAGCTATATATTTATAAAAGATAAGAATTATAGGATTTTATTTCACCTGGAAGAGAGTTCTAGGTATTTGCTGATTGGTAAAAGAAGAAATGTTCATAAAAATATTTTAACTCAATCCATTCACTGAAGGAAAACTCAACAGTTGGACGGCCTGTATGTTGATGAGAAGAACCAGAACTTAATTGCTGGGAGGAGGGCAAATTCTCAGAGACTATCTTTCTAAAATTTTGAAGACCAAGCAACAACTCTTTAACAGAATACGAGTTCGAACACAGCCAATGGAGTTGTACTAACAAGGGGGAGACATGATCAAATTTGTGTTCATACAGCAGTTTTTTGTGTTAACTGAATCTTGTTTCATTTTATTGAAATGCCTGAATAAGGACAATTGCAAAAGCATCAGTAACTGTACTAACACAACAAAATAATTCATAGAGAAACATGATCGAATTGAAGACAATTGTTTAAGTTTGAAATACGTTGTCATAAGTTATTAATCCAGGGTTCCATACTTAATGTAGAATTAGACAGACAGTACTCCCAGAACTCTGAGAATTTCTCTGCCTTGAAAAGAACCCCATTACTATTTGGGATATAATTAGAAATTTCTTAAGTTAAGTTTTATAAGATGAGAAAAAACAAACAAACAGCTTTTCATTTTTTTTAATGTGATGCAATACTAAATTAAGAGCTCTCAAAATGAACTAACACAGAAATGTCATTTTATATACGAATACATAGGCCTCCTTTTACGAAACAGCAATAGCAGCTTCTAGCGCCTAGAGCTGCGCTGAATGGCCTGTGCTACTCCCAACGCTCATTGAGTTCCTATGAGTGTCGGGAGCAGCACAGACCATTCAGTGCTGCTCCCCATGCTAGAAACTGCTATTGCAGTTTCGTAAAAGTGGGGGATAGTTTCTCCTACTCCCATATTTATAGATCCTAATAAAATCAAATATGTTGAACAAGAAATCATATACATATCATGTATATGTATGTACTGTGTGTATATTTTTGGCCCTTTGACTTTCTTTATTGTTTTATTTTTATCTTATCCTTCGGTCTGTAAAAAAAAATAAAATATATATATATATATATATATATATATATATATTTTTTTTTTTTTTTATAGACCGAAGGATAGGATAAAAATAAAACACTAAATTTATATATATATTATATTATATTATATTTTCCTTTTTATCTTTTGTTCCTCATTCGGGCCACTCAGCCCTCTTTTTCCTACCTTGGCGGTTCTCATTCTCGTTTTCATCTTTTGAGTTTTTGACCTCACTGCTGAGTTTTTACCATCCATGTCTATATCTTCAAGCAGTTTCAAAAAGTGCTGTCTGTGCCAGCGCTCTATTTCAATCATCAACCCACACAATTGTGCTTACAGTGTTTGGGGCCTGAGCTTCGCGTAGATACTTGTACTAGTTCTATGCACAGAAATGCTCATTGAAGGTATCCAGCAGGAGAAGTTGTTCAGCTTGACCATGGACTCCTGTGATAAATCCAAGTCATCAGTACTGGTGGTACCAACATCAACATTGGAAGCTGTTCCTCCATTGGGCAAGCCCGCTAAGAAGCCATCTTCTTCCCAGCAAGCATCACACGCCTCTACAGTATCGAGTCTCTCGATGCAGGCCAACGTCGACACCAATCTCCGTCAGTGCAGGCTGTGCCTCCTACAGGGCGTGCATCCTCATCAAGGTCTCCTACCCCTCGACACCCTGCAGCACCAAAAGGACAGGCTATTGAGACAAGACTACCAGTGCAAATCTTCAAGGAACAACTCCATTTAAGTTGCACTCGACACCGGTGCTTACATCAACTCTCTCGGTACCGGCCCAGCCTGAATATAGCACTCCAAGACCACATGATATCGATTACAGGTCTACATCGTATCGACACTCTACATGGAAACATAGACGTTTTGCATCAGAGTATCAATGTTCTGCATCGCAGCATTGACGTACATCCACGTCCCATAATTCCAGATCCCAAAAGATCATCGTGTTGCTCATCATCATTGTATCGGTACCAATGCCATCAAAGAAACTCTTCACCATGCAGTTTATGAGATCATCCAGACCCTTATCAAATAACAACTGTCCCTTAAAAGGGAGTCTGCTCAGAGTAGTTATAGAAATGGAATCTTCAGCCCATTGTCTAATCCAAAGCATTCTATGAGCAGAGATTGAATATGTTGATGCTTTACCCATGACACAAATAATGTCTTAGAGAGTGTCCGCTACATAATCCACACAAGATGAAAGGAGCTGAGGGAGTGGTTCATCGCCTTTAACGCTCCAAAGTACGCAGCCTGGACAGATAGGCACATGTGACAAAGGATGCCACTGAGTTAACTTTCACTCCTAAAGCCACCAGTCTCTTGAGAACTAATGCTACTTGGCAGTCCTGCATATCCTTGAGCACCACACCTCAATCACTCAGAAGGAAGGTGTTCTTAGTAACTTGGGCAACCAAGGAATCCACTTTAGGCTGTCTAAAAACCTGCTGGCACACTGCTCCGAGACCAAAATATTAACTTCCGGATGCCAGGGAAATACAGAGGACTGAACCCTCCCTCCACATGTGAGTGAGGAGGAAGTAGAAAGGGTTGGCTGGGAGTCTAAATTTAGCTCAAGCAAAGACTCCAAAATAAGATCCGGCAGAGCAGTGAGCTTAAAAGAGCAAAGAACTGTGGAGTCATCCCCAGTGGGAACACAGCTCTTCTGAAAGGCCTTCCACATTAAATTGATGAATTTTGAAGAGAAAGCTGTGCTAGGGAGCGAGAAGTCACCCTGAGAGTACTCTAATTTGCGTTTCTTGGGTTGCGGGGCATCCACGTCCTTTTATACGGGATTGTCACTGTTTCCAGGCCTTGAAAAAAAGAAAAGGCCGCTCCAGTGGGCCATCCGCCTTTTCTTCTAGCCGAGAATGCATAGGAGAAGCTAAACCTGCTGTTCCCACCTCTCTGTGCTGCACGGCACTTGGCACAAAGACGCTCCCGAGGTGCAGAATTTGCACAATCCTAGCATGGATTTGGGGTAAAAGAGCTCAACTAATTTTGAGGCAAAAGAAGATTTGAAACTGCAGAAAACTTTTGAAAAAAAGATCGCTAAAAATCCAAGAAGGCTGCCATCAAGATCTTGGCGCCTAAAATCGTATAAAAAACCCCTATGAAATAAGTCAAAAACTAGCAAATTTAGGATTTTTTAAGGAGGGGAAATACAGAGGAATATGCAGAAACTCTTTAAAAAAAACTATTTCAGACCACCTCCCTCCCTCCAATTCACCTCACAGATTATAATAACCTTACTCACTGTGACCTGTGCTGACAATGTGCTGCAGCCTGCCTTAGCTCTTTACAAAAGCTGGAAAGGAGAAGAAATCACTGCCTCATAATGAAAGTCTTCTGAAATGCTGATCGTTGGGCTGCCAGTCAGACACAGCATCCGACTGGACCCTCACCCCCACAAACCGACAGATGTGCTAACAGAAGGGGAAGGCGACAAATGCAGCCAGTACCTTGTGAGACACCACTGAGCCTCTTATGGATGCATTACAGCCTGCACTTAACCCCTTGCTAAGCAGTAGGTGAGGGAAGGTAAGTGGGGATGGCCCCAAACTCCAAAAATACTTGTGCAGGCTCACTAACAGGTACCACAAGGGATTGGCCTGTCAGCTGCATACCTCAGTCTGCTTCTTCTCCATGCCAGCAGAGCTAACATGAAACTGGTAAGCTCAAACACCGAAACTGTAGAAAATAACTGCTCTTGTGCGTCCCGCTTGTCCAGAATGACACACCTATTGCACTGGAAAAAGAGATTATGTTCTTACCTTGATAATTTATTTTCCAGTAGATAGGTGTGTCATTCTGGACCCTGCCCTATCCTTCCTGTGTCTACCTCCTGTCTCATTCTGATTGTTCTTCTCTAAGTATGTATCTTTGATACCAGTCTACCCTTTGGACCCTGAAGAATATTGTATAATATATTTCTAGAGTCTACAGGGGTACTATCTGAGTTCCTTAGATGCTTTTCTTGGCATTCGGTGGCTGTTTTCATTGTTCAAGTGTTATTTTGTTAGAGCAGAACTGTTTGTTTGGGAAGTTTCCCATTTCCTTACCTCATCTAGTCTCGGAAGAGCTCTGTTTGTGGCAGTAGAGCTCCTAGTGAAGTAAGAAGATCACAGAATAAAATCTGGAGTGGATTATTTCTGGAAAGGTCACGGCGAGGGGGAAATTACCTGCTTGTCCAGAATGACATACCTTATCTACTGTGTACATTCATTCTGCACTGATTACCCAAGTTGTAGAAATTGCTCTCATCACTAAATAACACCTCTCCCACTTTCCCTTTGTCCACTTGCTGTATTGCACAGCTCATGCCATTCTTTACTTTCTTTGCTGCATTGTCAGTAGTGGGTTTTTCCTAGCTTTACACCCTCTCAAACCAAATTCCAGGTACCTATGCCTCACTGTGCTTGTATTAACCATGGCTGAGCATTTGTCTTACCACTCTATCAGAAACTGAGGGGACGTCAGCTTCCTATTGCCAAGAGATGTGTGTGTCAACACTCGATCTTGTCTGTAACTCGTCTTTCTTGGTCAACCTGAACGCTGTCTATCCTGTGTTCCTCCTGTCTACCTTCTTCTGAAGCACCCTGATCAACACAATATCACCCATAGAAATGGAAAGCCAGAGTTAAACTGATAAAATTAACTAATCAGACAATTATTTTTAGGAGGATTAAGTAGTAAAAATAACAGTCAAAAGGACCACGAGTGGATGAAAATTTTGTTGTGGGTTTTTTTCATGAAAGGCAGTATATCATGGTCAAAGACCAAACTAAAAGTAGACCAACTTCAATCTACCACAATTCTAGAACTAAAACATGGGATTTATTTTAGAAGTGAACAGCCAGCATTGTGGATTAGTAGCAGAAGTGTGCTTATGTTGAAGGATTGGTGTGTTTCCTTCTCTTCCCTGAATCAGTGAGGATTCAAGATGCTGTGTGATAAGCTGAACTAACATATGTACTATTATGCTTTAACTATCACAAGTAGTGCTTGGCTTAGCACTGATGCACTTTAGTATATTGGCCCCCAGTTCATTGAAAATAAGAATTTTGTTAAATAAAAGACCGTTTTCTCAATATATTGGATATATTTTTAATAACTGTGGAGCAAATGGATTAAAAACAGAAAATCTAAAATAATGCATCTTTTTGTGTTTCATCTTAGATATGAATCAATACAGCAGGAGCTAAACAAAGCAACTTCCCAGAATAAAGAACTTCAAAAAGAGATGGACCGTCTGCAGGCAGAGGTGACCCGGTTCAAAACCCTACAGTTGAAGGCAACTAAGGACTCTGAGAAGTACAAAGAGGAGAGGGACTCTGTGTTCAATGAGTATCGGCTCATAATGAGTGAGAGGGATCAAGTTATTAAAGAAGTGGATAAACTTCAAACTGAGCTGGAGTTGGCACAGGGGAAACTGAAAAACACATCATCTGATAGTCGAGTGGCCAGTGAAGAGGTGGAAGCATTAAGACAGGTAGTTTTTGCAGGGGAGGTGGAGAATTTGTTTTATTCTGAGTTTCATTTAATTTATACTATTTTCATTTAGTTTAGTACCTTTGAATAATAATTAATAGTGCTTTGAAATAAGTTTGCCATTTGTGCTTGAACAGGTAACCATTCCTGTGCTGGCCTTTGAATGTCTTGGCCTGACTTTGGAGATCCAGCATCAGGAGTGTAAGAATAGTTGAGCTCTGTGTTTCTTCACTCTGTTGATATTGTTAACTAGTGGGGCTACTGTCTATATTGGAGTAAAACTCCTTTCCAGTGAAAAAGGTGAGACATTCTAGACCAGGGGTCTCAAAGTCCCTACTTGAGGGCTGCAATCCAGTCAGGTTTTCAGGATTTCCCCAATGAATATGCATGAGATCTTTGTGCATGCACTGCTTTCAATGCATATTCATTGGGGAAATCCTGAAAACCCGACTGGATTGCGGCCCTCAAGGAGGGACTTTGAGATCCCTGTTCTAGACAGATGGGTAATATCCCTATAATCGTATGCATCTGCAAAAGGAATCCATTCTGGATTTTTCCTCTTGCCTCTGCTGTACTTTACTGGGCTCCTTAGCTCCACCTACAGTTCTTTCCTTCTGCATGCGTGCCTGCAAGAGTGTTTATTCTGCTCTCCCCATTTTATTATTTTATTTGGTATATTTTTTTCATCCCTTTTTCGGGGATTCAGGTACTTGGAGTGTTTTTCAGCTCTGCCTGCTTTGAGAGCACACAGACTTGTACCTGTTAGCCAGCCTGCATAGTTTTTTCTGGAACTCAGGGCCAGCGCTGAAGTGGTCTCACCTACTGTTAAGCAGGGGTTGAGTGCAGGCTGTTGGGCACCCTTAGGAGACTCAGTAATGTCATCTTCGCCATTCCTGGTGTGCATCCGTTGGTCCGGTAGGGGTGGAGGTGCAGTCAGGCTTTGGGTCTGATTGGCAGATCAGATTTTCAGAAGCATTCCCAGCATTAAGGAAGTGAATTTCTCATCCAGCTACTGTGAGAGAGTTGAGGCAGGCTATAGCACAGATCTTCAGAAAGGTCACAGTGAGTGCAGGCTTTCAGCCTGTGAGGTGAATCGGGGGAGGTTGGAAAAGTGGGGTTTTAATTGTTTCTGAATGTTCCTGTGTTTTCCCTCCTGAAAAATCCTAAAATCATCATATTTTTGTGATTGGGAAGTGTAAAAACTATTGCAAATATGGTGTGAATTTCTAGACAGTGGCCAGCTTGTATTTTTAGCGTTTTTTTTTCTAAAGCTTCCTGCTTCTCCAAAACTGAAAATTTTACCTAGAAACTTGTTGGGATGGAGTCCTTGGGCTCTCCTCATGTGGATTCTTGCCAGGTTTTGCAAATTTAGCACTTTTAGAGCATCCTTGCACCACGTACTACTTGGCGCAGCTGGAGGTGACTAAATGCTCAGCTTGCCTAGTGGGGTGGCTTTCTTTGCTTTTGAGATTCGGCACGGCTATTAGTTCTGTCCGCCTAGCTGAGCATTTGCACCGGGGCGGGGCCTAAGGCCTCAGATGCGTTGCTGGAGTCATAGGAGGAGGAAGGACTAAGTACCCCTCCTGCTCCCTTACAGGTATTGGAAGGGGGGTGAGGAACGGGGAGGGGGCGTCCGTTGGCAAGAGGGAATCGGCATCCCTCCTGCTGTTGTTTTTTTTTTTTTTTTTTTTTTGGGGGGTGGAAGTCGGAAGTGGCCTGATGGCAGGAGGGAGGAGTGGGAATACCTCCTTCCATTATTTTCAAGCGGCAGGCATTGGCAGGGGAGCATTTGAGGGGGGGATTGAGGGGGAAGGGTCACTTGGTCATGAGAGTTGGTATTTTGTGTGTGTAATTTACGTAAAATATCAGTGCCATTAAAAAAACAAACAAACAGGCAGACAGGTCAGTAACACAGTTACCGACAAGTCTGCAGCAGTTGGGTTTGACAATAGTAAAACCCAGTGCAAAATAGCCAAGCAATTGTTAGTGAATTAATCGCTTGGCTTTTTTGCATAGGGTTTTATCATTTGCATGGGTGGATCGGATTGATAGTTTAGTGAATTAGGTTGGGGTCAGGGAATGATGGCAAAACCAGTAAAACTGGTTTTACGATCGTCGGTACAGGATTGGAAAGTTTGGCGAATCTAGCTCTATGTATGCCAAAGTATTTCACAGCGTACACAAGCAATTGTCACCACTTCCTAGCCATGTTTCCTCCATTGATTTTCTCTCTGTTTATCTTTATAAACTCGATGTTCCCACCCCACATGCTGCTACATATATTTATATTCCTGCATGTATTGTAGAACAGGTTCCAGATCAGCAGATCCTTTTCTAAGAACTGTGTACAAACTGACCTTACTTTCTGTCTAAAATGGAGCTGATGTAGTTAATCAAATATGTTGCTGGTTATACTTTTTTTTGTTGTTGTTGATATAGCTTAGTATATTTATGGTTAGTTTTTTTATTATCTTTTCATTGACCTAATTAATTAGTTGTAACTGAAAAGCTCATCATAAACGTAGTTGAAGAAAAAATTTATAACTACAACATGTTTTGATGGCCTTTCTTTCTGCACAAGAATAATAGATAATATTGTAACCTGTTAAATGTATATTATGTATGTTAACCTGTAACCCCATCCTGAGCTCTTTGGGGTGGATTAGATAGAAAACGAAATAAATAAATAAAGGCAGGCTTATGAAGCAGTTGGGAATTAATTCATTATACCATATCCCAGATGGCTCTCTACTGCAGTGGTTCCCAACCCTGTCCTGGAGGAACACCAGGCCAATTGGGTTTTCAGGCTAGCCCTAATGAATATGCATGAAGCAAATTTGCATGCCTATCACTTCCATCATATGCAAATCTCTCTCATGCATATTCATTAGGGCTAGCCTGAAAACCCGATTGGCCTGGTGTTCCTCCAGGACAGGGTTGGGAATCACTGCTCTACTGTACAGGTAATTGAAACTTCATTGTGGTGTTGCAGCTTTTAGTTACATTTCTATCCATGCATGCTGATTTCCACATCTTGTTTGCATTTTCTGATAGATTCTTACATGTTAAATTGCAGGAAGGGTCCATTTTCTGTACTTAATATGTTACAAATAATGGTTCTTATTTTTAGGAGCTAAACTCAGCTCTAGTGGAACGTGATCGAGCAATCTGTGAGAGTAATGAGTTACTGGAAAAGTATTGCCATGAAGTAAAGGACAAGGCTGAGGCCCAGAAGGAGCTTGATCAAGCTTGCAAAGATATAGAGACTGTAAAGGAAGAAAGAGATGTTGCCAGGAAAGAGAGAACAGAAGCTATGATCCAGAGAGACCATCTATTAAGGGAATATTACCAAGCTCGCCAGGTAATCTTTCAGATGTAGCTGCATAGGAATAAACAAAAACTATCATCAAAGCATAACATGAGAATAATCTGGATTATCAAAACAGTACAGGTTTTATTATTCGATTGCTAACTGTTATCTTCCATTAGCAGGCTTGGACAAAATGACAAAGATAGTACTCTTGATATTTTGGAAACAAGTAGAAGTTTTGACCTTTTCAGGGTAGCATGGAGACTAGGGCCACCCTCTACTATCATGGTCTCTAATCATTATAAAGTATTCAGTTGAAATGGAGAGAGGGAGTCCAAAGCACAAGAAAATAAGCCAAGTGAAAAAGCGCAGTAGGCTTCCAAGGGTTGGTATCTTAAGTTTATTAAAGGACCCAACACAGGCTGTATTTCAGCAAAGCGCCTGTATCAGGGGTCATCAGTGTAAGTCTTTGAAGGAACAAAGGAATTACATTGATAACCCCTGATGCAGGCGCTTTGCTGAAACATGGCTCCTTTAATAAACTTTAGATGTCAACCCATTCTTGGAGGCCCACTGTGCTTTTTTCACTTGGCCAAGATAAAGCATTTGTTATGAGGTTTTATTTTAAGAGAGAGGATTTATTTTTGTGGACAATGAGTGCAAGTTTTTCCTGAAGTAGCTACAACTATACAATTGCAATATAAATCTTTCTTCACGTGAAAAAGGTTTGCTTTCCCTTAGTGATATATTATTTTTGAAATATGCTTGTGAGTGGTTTATTAAGAAATAAATATATTCCACATATTCATATTTATCTGCACAGTTTGAAAATTTTTAGCTGATTGATTTAATTTTCTTTTATATAGTCAAAAGGAGGTAGTAGTGTAAAGATAATTATATCTAAGTTTAGTATTGTAGGTGGTATATTGGGAGAGTTCCTAAGTTTTCCTTGTGTGGTTTTCTCTCTCTTTCATCTCCACACTTGATGTGGACTAGTATACAACTAATTTTATTGTTTCAATTTCTTTTTGTGAGAGTTTTGTTATTTGCAGTATATACCTGAATTTTCTCTTTGAATATAAAGTTCAAAAATTTATTATATTTAAAAAGGGTGAGAGAAAAACAGTAGTAGTGTGTATACTTAACTCTACTGTATTCTGGTATATTAAACACCTTTATACAGGATCTTGCTGTCCTAGTCTACTGACTAAATTACCTCTACCTCTTAATCAGTTTGCAAAGTTGTTAGAATTTATTTATGCAGTTTACTGTTTATGTACCAGCATACTGATTGGCACCTGGCAAACAAACAGCATGTTTCAGTAATTATTTTCTGGCAACATTTTGATGGTGTGCATAATTTGATTTTTTTGGTGGGTAAGTAGAGCCAGCTGTGAATCAGTAAAAAGCTTTACAATGCTCTTTCAGTTTATATAGGATCTGCTTATTTTTGGTATTCCCATATTTCATGTTCTTTCCTTCTCTAACCCTCCTATGCCAACTTGGGCAATATGGAGCTTGGAGACTTGAATCTCTATTACCTTTTCCTTCATTTCTGGGTCAGGGAATAGCCATAGCTTGAAAACAGTGCAAATAAGCTCTTCTTAGTTCTTTCTATTTGCTATATTTAAATAACTTAAAACATTTCTAGTCCCTTCCATTTGGAAGTAAAATATTCACAAATATCTTGAAACATTTTTAGAAATCATTATAAATATTTTTTGTAATAACTATAAATGTTTACTGTTATACTTGTTTTGTATTTTTAATAGTATTTTGTGACACATTATTGGGGGGGGGGTTTGTTGATGTATTTTTATATAAAAAATGATAGGAAAAATTTTCAGAGTATGAAGGTGGAAGAAGTGTAATACCAAACAACTATGCAAGAGAGGGAAGAAGAGTTTTAATAATTATAACATGTACAGGGCTTTGTGTCCATTTGCCATCATATAGGACCTTTCAACTGCCCTTTTTTTATCTATGGAAGCATGAAATGGAGAGAAAATATATTTTTTCTAGCAATTGGGTCTTTTCATTTATCAATTTTTTTTAATTCTTCGTGTTTTAGCAAGATTTTTCAGCATCTTTAGTTGTATTTGCCCTTTTTGAAACAGGGACTTGGCTTTGTAAGTCTTTGTTGTCTCGGTGAGGCTTAGTTGAAAAAGCCTCCTTTGGCTTTTTGACTTAGTTTTGCCTTTTGATTTTGTCATGTCTCTTTCACAGCTTCAAATATAATCTGCAGTGCGCTTGTAAGATGTTCAAAGCCTAATATGCATATGCATTGGGTGCCTAGAATATGATGCTCCTTGTTGTGCTATCTGCCATCGCATACAGTTTAAGATCTTATTGCTGACCTACAAGTGTGTTCATTGCAGCTTTGGGTGGAACTTGTGAGAGGCCTACAACATTGTTTCCCAGACAAAAGTCTACATCACTGTGACATCATTAACAGTAAACTTGTATCTCCTTTCTTTTTTCAAATAAAGGTAGTTTTACAATGCAGACATTTTTGAACATAAAAAAATCTTTGGAATCATGCTAAAAGTCTGTAATTTCACCCTATTTAAACAATCTCTTTCCCCTAGCATATAAATGTAGATAGTAACAATAAATAAAGATGTAAAATTTCAAGCAGTTGCTAAGAAGAGTAAAAAAGAAAAAAAAAATTGGGGGGTTTACCTTTATTTTTTGCCTCACGCTGTATATTTATCATTTTGAGCAGCGAAGGATTAAATGTCTAAAGTTGTACAATGCACTAAGTTAGTCTAATAAAAAAGGTACTATATATTATCTAAAGTCATTCAGACATATTTACCTTTTTAAATTGTTCTCATAGATACAAGATTCTGCAACACTGGACATGGAAAGAGCTAACAAAGAAATTGAGATGCTTCGAAAGCAGTATGAGGCAATGTCTCAGGAACTGAAAGAAGCTGTCCAGGAGGCTGAAGTTGCCAAATGTAGAAGAGACTGGGCATTCCAAGAACGAGACAAGATAGTTTCAGAAAGAGAAAGCATACGGTAAAGTGGATTGACGTATAGATAATTTTATAAGTAATTTGTAGCTCTTTTGTCATACTTCTATAGCAGAGGCAAGTGAACACTTAGTTCTGTTAAGCAGCACAGTCGGTGTAAAACATGAAAGAATTAAAAAAAAATTGCAAAAAAGTCATTTACTCACTGATATGGAAATAATGTGCAAAATGTTCTCTCTGCTGAAGTTGATCGGTTTTTATATCCATGTTCAGATAATATATCTCATATGATCTGCTGACAGTAGTTTTAGACTCTATAAGCATGAAATTGATATAGCCTTGGTCAATCTTTGTTAAACTTTGTACTTGGAAATATATAATCTTTTGGTTTTATTCCGAATTGTCTCTTTGGTCATTTGCTTTTAAAAAGCAACTTTCATCTATGTTGTGTGGGACTATTTTTATGATAAAAATTATGCATTGCATCCATTATTTCTTAATAATGTAGCTTTTAACACATGATTTTTTTGCGCAGTGTATGTTAAGATAGTGAGCTGCAGACAATACAAATATATGCAAAGAAGCTCATTATTATCTTTTTAAAAAAAAACATCTTGTGGCAATGTGGGAGAATGATATAGAATTGAAATTTTGCAAGCTGCATTATTCATTGAACATAAAGAAATGGTATTGATTTCTACCTTTGGATCATTAGACTCTTAATAAGCCAAAGCTGGAGATGGTGTGAAAGGGCTAGCCAGAGTTTAAAAAAAAAAAGTAACCACTTTCCATCATTTAATCCATTATTACTAGAATGCCTCTACCTGGTTCCACCTCATTTAGAAAAAGGAGGGTCTCTGGCCCCAGTCTGTACCTACATGTCTCCAAAGCGAGCCAGTTTGAATGTGGCAGCAGTCAAGGCAGGAGTGACTGAGGATTGCTCTTGCCTTCCTCTCTAACCACCAATGATTTTGGAAGGATGTATTGGTTTTAAGAAGTGCTAGATTTAGGAAGACCCTTGAATTATTTTGTAATGGATCAGGGAGTACCAGGTAGTGGTATTCTTTAATAATAAATTTAGAGATGAAGAGGACTACATGTTGGCATAGTGGTTTAATCTTTCAACTGCTGTTTTTGCACAGATGCATCTAGGAATTCATGATATTCATGACTATACCAATAAGGCATGGTAAAAATAGTGAACCAACACCTTTTTTTTACTGTCGGTTTGTAAATATTGTGAGTCATATCCTCCCCTCCCCTGCTTCTTTGACTTACAACCTGGTGATATTGCATTCTGCCATTCTGGAACCTCCTCTTTCACGACAACACGCAGCTCTTTTTGACATTCTTCTTGGACTGGCCATCAAGGCTGTGTTGCTTCATTGGAAACAGCAGAATCAGGTATCAACGTCCCGTTGGTGGAACATGGTTCTTTCTGCTTATAAATATGAGTTTCGTATGGCTGAATGCAGGGGTTCTCAATCAGCTTTTCATCGTATTTGGTCTCCCTTGTTGCATTATTGTAGTGTGATTCCTGTTTGACTGATTGTACAGTGCTTCTCTCATCTCATTTACTTCTGCCAAACGACTGTGTTGATTCCTATCTTGGGATATTTGTAAATTGCTCTTGTTTATCTCTGGCAGTTTCTGCCTTTTTTGCTGTTGATGCTGCTGCCTTTGTCATTCCTGGTTGCTTTGTTCTGCTGGTTTTTGTTTTGTTTTGCTTTTATCCAATAAACATGATTGACTTAAAAAAAAAAAAAAATATTACAAATTACCAACAATAGGTCTGCAAGTTTACTTTTAAATTATGTCAACACTTTGGGATGTATACCATCCGGTCCGAGCAATTTGCTACTGTTCAGTTTGTCAAATTGACCCATTACATATTCTAGAGTTACAGAGATTTGTTTGAGTTTCTCTGATTCATCAGAATTGAATACCATTTCTTGCACTGGTAACTCCTCCACATCTTCCTTGGTGAAGACCAAAGCAAAGAATTCATTTAATCTCTCTGCTATGGGCTTGTCTTCCCTGAGAGAGCCCCTTTATTCCTCGGTTGTATGGTGGTCTACTTGATTCTCTTCCCTGCTTCTTGCTTTTAATATACCTAAAAAAGTTTTTACTGTGTGTCTTTGCTTCCAGCGCAATTTTCAAGGTCTGTCTTTGCCTTCCTTACTAGCACCTTGCATTTGTCCTGCCATTCCTTCTTCCACATTCTGATGGATTCTCTTTTAGCTCTAATAGCATCCTTCACCTCACTCATTAACCTCACCAGCTGCTGCTTGGTCTTCCTTCCTCCTTTTTAATACATAGAACATATCTAGTCTGGGCTTTCAGGTATTTTTGAATAACATCCACATCCTTTGCAGCTGCTCCTTTAAGTTTCTTTTTTACCATTCTCCTCATGTGATCATCGTCTTCTTTTTTTAAAGTTAAATGTTGTATTGGGTTTCCTGTGTGACTTTATTCCAGGGATTATATAAAATCTGATCATGTTATGATCACTGTTATCAAACGGCCCCAGCACCATTACCTCCTTCACTAGTGCATGCACTCCAAGAACTGGGTCTAGAATTGCTTTTCCTCTTGTCGGTTCCTGAACTTGCACTCAACTGAGAACTAGGTCTAGAATTGCCTTGCCTCTTGTCGGTTCCTGAATTAGCTGCACCATTAAGCAGTCCTTGATTTCATCAAGGAATTTTATCTCCTTTACATGCGCGCTGTCTGTGTGGCCATCTGAAGCTGTAATACGGGCTGGAATGTAGTATTTTTTTTCCACATATTTGGTTGGTGGGAGATTGGTGACCACTGGGGGAGTAAGAAGAAGGGGTTATGCCCTTAATATCTCTAGTGCCCATCTGGTGAGTTTGGGCACCTTTTTAACATGTACTGTTTTTAAAAACAGATCTAGCCCCAAACATCTAAAAGGTGCCCTAGTCATTTTGTAAAAAGTTTGTCCCTGCTGAATGTCCAGGTCCTAAGCCTGCCCAAAACACACCTAATACCACCTTAAGATTTAGATGCAATGGAAACAAAACGACCTGAAAACCATCTAGAAAGTCAGTTTCAAAAATGGCCACTTGGATGTTTTGACTATTAAGATGTCCAAGTGCCAGTTTATGCTGTCTTTTGGCTGTCTCTCTTTTTTGAAAATGAGCCCCATAGTGTTTGCATTGGAAAGAAAATGTATATTCCATAGTAACATAAGAATTGCCGCTTCTGGATCAGACCAGTGGTCCATCATGCCCAGCAGTCCGCTCACTTGGCGGCCCTTAGGTCAAAGACCTAACTGAGACTAGCCTTACCTGTGTACATTCTGGTTCAGCAGGAACTTGTCTAACTTTGTCTTGAATCCCTAGAGGGTGTTTTCCCCTATGCCAGCCTCCAGAAGAGCGTTCCAGTTTTCTACCACTCTCTGGGTGAAGAAAACCTTCCTTACATTTGAACGGAATCTATCCCCTTTTAACTTTACAGAGTGCCCTCTCGTTCTCTCTACCTTGGAGAGGGTGAACAAACTGTCTTTATCTACTAAGTCTATTCCCTTCATTATCTTGAATGTTTCGATCATGTCCCCTCTCAGTCTCCTCTTTTCAAGGGAGAAGAGGCCCAGTTTCTCTAGTCTCTCACTGTAAGGCAACTCCTCCAGCCCCTTAACCATTTTAGTCACTCTTCTCTGGACCCTTTCGAGTAGTACTGTGTCCTTCATGTACGGCGACCAGTGAGGGCGTACCATGACCCAGGTGAGGGCGTACCATGGACGGGTACAGTGGCATGATAACCTTCTCCAATCTGTTCATGATCCCCTTCATAATCATTCCTAGCATTCTGTTTGCCCTTTCCGCCGCCGCCGCACATTGCGCAGACAGCTTCATCGACTTGTCGACCAGTACTCCCAAGTCTCTTTCCTGGGGGGTCTCTCCAACTACTGCACCGGACATCTTGTATTTGTGTATAAGATTTTTGTTACCGACATGCATCACTTCACACTTATCCATGTTAAACCTCATTTACAATGTCACGGCCCATTTCTCAAGCATGTTTGTCACGTTGCAGGTCTTCGCAATCCTCCTGCATCTTCACTACTCTGAATAACTTTGTATCATCTGCAAATTTAATCACCTCACTCATCATACCAATTTCCAGGTTGTTTATAAATATGTTGAAGAGCACGGGTCCAAGTACCGAACCCTGTGGTACTCCACTCGTGACACTTTTCCAGTCCGAGTATTGTCCATTTACCCCCACTCTCTGTTTCCTATTCACCAACCCGTTTTTAATCCACGTGAGTATTTCACCCTCGATTCCATGGCTCACAATTTTTTGAAGCAGTCATTCATGTGGAACTTTGTCGAACGCCTTCTGAAAATCCAGATATACAATGTCGACCAGGTCATCCTTGTCTATCTGCCTGTTTACTCCCATGAAGAAGTGCAGCAAGTTCATCAAGCAAGATCTTCCTTTACTGAAGCCGTCTGGCTGGTCCTCATCAGATTGTATACGTCAAGGTAATCAATGATGCGGTCCTTTATCAGCACCTCTACCATCTTTCCCGGTACCGAGGTCAGACTCACCAGTGTGTAGTTTCCCGAATCTCCCCTCGAACCTTTCTTGAAGATCGGTGTAACATTTGCCACTTTCCAGTCTTCTGGAATCCTTCCTGATTTGATTGACAGATTGGTTATTAGTTGAAGCAGTTCAACTATAGCCACTTTCAGTTCCTTGATTACCCTCGGATGGATGCCATCCAGTCCTGGGGATTTATCATTTTTAAGCATATCAATCTGCCTGCATACCTCTTCTAGACTGACCGTTAACCCTGTCAGTTTCCCATCTTCGTTTCCTGCATATAGCCTGTCGGCTTCTGATATGTTGTGTATATCCTCTTTGGTAAATACAGACACAAAAAATGTGTTCAGTTTGTCGGCGATGGCTTTGTCCTCCTTTAGTGCTCCCTTTATTTCATGATCATCCAACGGCCCTACCGCTTCCTTCGCGGGTTGTTTCCCCTTAATATATCGAAAGAACGGCTTGGAAGTTTTTTGCCTCCTTGGCTATTTTTTCCTCGTAGTCTCTTTTGGCCCCTCTTACCACCTTATGGCACCTGCTTTGATTTTGTTTGTGTTTTTTCCAGTTTTCGTCCGTTTTTGACCTTTTCCATTCCTTAAATGAAGTTGTCTTGTCTCTGATCACTTCCTTCACTGCTACAGTGAGCCATGCCAGTTCCTTGTTCTTTTTCCTCTTGGATCCCTTGTTGATATGTGGTATATATATATATATATATATATATATATATATATATATTTTGCTCCTCGGTGACTGTGTCCTTAAAAAGGAACCATGCTTGCTCTAACGTTTTTACAGTGCTTATCCTCTTCTTAATCTTCTTCCCCACCATGAGTCTCATCCCTTTGTAATTCTTTGGAAGTTCAGTGCTGTGGCCGTCCTTCTAGATCGTTGTTTTGCCTCTGTGTCCAGGTTGAAGCAGATCATATTGTGATCACTGCTTCCTAGCGTCCCTTCGACTTCTACACCTTGTGCCGTTCCTCGTATACCATTTAGAATTAAGTCCAGAATTGCGGTGCAATAGGTGTCATTCTGGACAAGTGAGTTATCTCCCCATGGCCGCAAGCTATTTGCAGAAGGAATCCACTCCAGATTGTTTCTGTGATCCTCCTACTTCACCTACAGTTTTTCTCTTCTGCATGTGAGCTGGAAATAGTGTTTCTGTTCTTCTCTCCCCTTTTTCTTATTTGGATCTTCAGTGTTAAGGGCTGGCACAACCAAGCCCACCCTTGATTTGTGGGACTGCTTTTGTACATCATGCTTGTCTAGAATGACACACCTATTGCACTGGAAAAAGAGATTATGACCTTACCTTGATAATATCTTTTCCAGTAGATAGATGTGTCATTCTGGACTCCTGCCCTATCCTTACTGTGCCTGTCTACTGTCTCATTCTGTTTATTTATCTCCAAGTTGTATCTTGGATGCCAGTCTGCTCTTCAGGCCAGAAGTTACATCGGAAGGAGGGTCTCAACAAGAAGGTTCTGATCGGAGCAGCCCTGCATGCAGGAAGCTTCTAAGAGGCTGTTGGCCCACCATGGGAGGCACAACCCACCCAGGAGCGTTGCAGGTTTGTTTAGAGTTTGGTTTGGTTTTGTTGCCCGCGATTGGGAGCGAGGATGGGGGGTTGTTGGGATCTGCAATAGGGAGAGGGTGCTGCTTCTGCGTCCGCGAAGGGGGAAGAGAGTTGGGAGGGAGTTGCTTGGGCTGCTGGACCGGCTGAAGCTGAAGGGAAGGGAGACAGTTGCTGGATCTGAAGGAAAGGGGGAGTTGCTGGATCTGGTCTGGGGATTGGGGGGGAAGGGAAACAGGTGCTGGGACCATGTGGTGGTTGGAGTGGATCTAGAGGGAAGGGAGAGGTGCCAGACCCACACCTGGGCACTGAAGGCAGGAGATGGAGGTGTTGGAACCATGGAAAGGGAGCTAGAGGGAAGGGAGAGGGGCAAAGGACCTGCAGGGAGGAAGATAGAAGGAAAGGGAAAGAGAGAAGCTGAACCAAGTGGTTGAAGGAATAGTGAGTGAAATATTGAACCTAGCGGAGGGAGGAGAGAGTTTGAGAGGCACATTGGTGTAAAGGAGTAAGAGAGGGGAGAAGCTGGACACAGGGAGATATACAAAAATATGGGAGATGGTGGGCATGGATGAGAGCATAGGAACAGGGACAAAAAAAGGAATGCTGCATCTGCATGGGGGTGGTATATATAGAGGGATAATGCTAGACATGGGAGCATATATGGCTAGACATGGGGGAGAATAAGAATACAGAATGAGGATGCTGGACAGGTGGGGGGCATAGGGATATAGAGGAATGATACTTGTACACAGGAGGAGGGGATCATAGAATGGTGAGATGATAAAGGTAGGGAGATGGGCACAGGGGAAATACTAGAAAGGAGACATAGAGAAGGGAGATGCTAAACATGGGGAGTAATACATACACAGAGATAGAAGATGGATGGTGAATATAGAGAAAGAAGAAATGTCAAATGGTCAGGAGACCCTGGTAAATGATTGAAGAGAAGACAAAAGAAAACAGAGACTAGCAGCTGAGACCAACATGATTTGAAGAATAAATAACAAGACAACAAAAGGTAGAAAAAAGTAATATTTTCTATTTTGTGATTAGAATATATCAGATTTGAAATATGTATTCTGCCAAAGATGGAGTTAGACATAACTGGGGACTGCAAAGCCCAGGCCTCTCTCTGACCAGGGGGCAGTTGCCCTAGTTGCACTCCCCTAACGCTATTCCTGTCATGTGTGACTGCAGTATTCTGTTAGCATGATTTTTCTGTGTAGCAGTCTGTAAGGCTTATTCAGTTTTCTCGATAGTGGAGGGTATATTTGTGAAGGGTAGAGGAGACGGGGGTTTTGTTGATCTTGCTGTATACTATTTGTGTTTATAAAATGACAATTTTATAGAACAGTGTTCTTCAACTGCTGGTCCATAGACTGGTACCGGTCCGCCAAAATTTTCTGCCGGTCCACAGGGCCGGCACCTCCGTCAGGCCCAAGACAGTGTTCTGCAGCCGCCGGTCCATGGTGCGATCAATGTGGCATCTTCGGGCTGGCTCCCTGAGTGCTGCAGTGCGCAAAGCTATGGGAAAAGGTTCCTACGCGCTAGTGCTGCCCGATTCACGATTCGAATCGATTTACCGATTCGAATCAGGTGAATTGATTCGAATCTATTTAATTTCCCAAAAAATCGGCCTCCCGATTCAATGATTGACCCTTCCCCCGTGCCTGCCAAAAGCAGGAGCTGCTGCGCTGCCTCTTGCTGGCCATCCGCTGCCGCTCCTGCTTGAGAGGGAAGAGTCAATCAGAAATGCCTCCCCCAGCTTCCCTGCTCTTACCTTCTTAAGGTTAACACGGCAGCTTGCAGGCTCGTTGGCGTTATAGCAATCCCTGCAGCTGCCCATCATCCTCAGCGGCACGTTCTCTCTGCTACATCCTGTCCCTGCTCTGACGTCGGGGACAGGATCGCGGCAGAGAGAACATGCCTCTGAAGACGACAGGCAGCTGAAGGGATCGCTACAGCACTAGCGATCCTGCAGGCTTACGTGTTAGCCTAAAAGTAAGAGCGGAGAAGCTGGGGGAGGATACAGGCTTGCAGGGGGAGCAGGCGTTCGTGGCAGGGAGCAGGCCGAAGAGTGCCTTCATGGCAGGAGGGCAGGCCATTGCGGGGGGGGGGAAGGTGTTCACGGGGGGAGCAGGAGAAGAGTGCCTTCACAGCAGGGGGCAGGCCTTTGCGGGGGTACAGGTCTTCGCGGGGGGAGCAGGAGAAAAGAGTGCCTTCATGGCAGGGAGGCAGGCTTGTGCAGAGGGAAGAGGAGGAAGGAGTAAGAGAGGGGAGGAAAGATGCCACACCTGGGGTGAAGGGAAGAGAGAGACCAAACAAAAAAGAGGGGGAGGAAAGCAAAGGAGAGAGGGAGAAGAAATGCAAGACCACAAGGGGAAGGGTACAAGAGGGACAGATACTGCTCCAAAGTAGGTGGGCAGAGTGCAGGATGGCAGGAGAGATAGTAGGAGAAAGCCTGTCCCTGGGAAAGGGGATATAAGAGGTAAGGAAGAGAGAAAGAACAAGCTGGATATTGGAAGAGATAAGATGCTGGACTTGGAGGGAGCATAGGAACGGGGACACAAGGGGGGGACAGTACTGGAGAGGAGAATAGGGACAGGGACACAGAAGAAAGATGCTGGATGAAAGGGTAGTTGAGAAAAGGAGAGATGGTGGATCTGGGGATGGTGGGGTCCATCGCTGCAGCTGCGGGGGAATGGAGATGAAAAAAAAGAAAGATGCCAGACCTCTGGGGGAGGAAAGGGAAACAGAAGGGGAAGATGCCAGACCTCTGGGGGAGGAAAGGGAAACAGAAGGGGAGCACAGAGATGGAAGATGGATGGTTAGCACGGAGAAAGAAGAAAGAAAGAGAGCCTGATCAGAAGACAACCAGACCAACATGATTTGAAAAATAACCAGACAAGAAAAGGTAGGAAAAATAATTTTATTTTCTGTTTTGTGATTACAATATGTCAGATTTGAAATGTGTATTCTTCCAGAGCTGGTGTTGGACCGCGAACGTGAGCTAGGATTTAACAGCGAGAGGAAAAGCATTTTTTGTTTGTTTACACCACAGGACCAGTGTGGGTAGGAGAGGGCAAAGGGGGTGAAGAGGCTATAAAATAAACCCACCAGGATGTTTGGAAAAAACCACCCTATTGGGCAGGAAAATCGAATCGAATCAAAAAAATCGATTCAATAGGCTGAATCGAATCAAAATTTTTTTTCCTGAATCGGACAGCACTACTACGCCTGAATCGGAAGCCTTCTCTCTGACGTCACAATGTCAGAGGGAAGGCTTCCAGATGAGGCGTGGGACGCGCGCAAGGAGCCGCTGCCCACAGCTTTGTGCAATGCAGCACTCAGGGAGCCGTCCCGAAGACGCTGCGTTGATCGCACCGTGGACCGGCCCAAAGATAACACTGGGGGGCAGGCCAGAAGTCAAGGCACAGCATGGAGGGAGAGAGACGACAACAGTAGGGGGGAATGCTTTTATTTTTTTATTTAGTGATTGATTTACATCTGCTGTCTGTTCAGGAAGAAATGCATTTGTTTCTTTTCTTCTGGGGTTGTACTGCTTGCAGAATCTTGCATCTTAGGGTTTGTTTGTAAATATTAGTACTTTTAGTTTTAGGTCCTGCATTTGCATGAAGTTATCTGTTTTCTGGTAGGAATGAATGTTGAAAAGCATACAGTGTGCTTTGTGTATTTTAATTTTGTGGTTAACCATTATGTGTTGTTAATACGATTATATTTTGTGTGTGTGTGTATGTGAATATGAAAAATGAATGGAAAAAATGGTGTTACAATTAGTATTATTATGGGGCGGAGATGGGCACTGGTATAGAATATTGTTTCATTTTATACTTTAATAAAATAAGTTTAGTATAAAATCTTAAGTATTCAAGGCTTGTGCAGATGGGACCAGATAGCTTGCGGGGATGGGGGACTGAGCTGGTGGGAATGGGGACAAATGTTTTCCCTGCACCATTCTCTAGTACTAACTACAGGTGGCAGTAGAGCTCCCAGTGAAGTAGGAGGGTTACGGAAAACAACCTGGAGTGAATTCCTTTTGCATATGGCATGTGGCCATGGGGAGATAACTCACTAGTCCAGAATGACACACCTATGTACTGGAAAAGATATTATCAAGGTAAGGACATAATTTCTTTAAATGTTACAAGCATAAGACCAGTAATGTGTATTTAAAATAGAGGGGTCCACTGGTAGTACTGGATCATTCCATATCAAGTGGTCCAGAACTCCCCACTCAACCATTTCAGAAACTGATGAAATATTTTTCAGAAGAGGATAGCCAGAGTTTTGGGACATGATCTCAACTAGATCCAGAGTTAGGGGCCCTTTTATTTGGGACACTTTTATATATCCGCAGAAGATATTGAGTAGGGACCCTCCTTGAAATTGGACCAGTTGACATGGAATTACCCTATTGCAGTATAAGATTAAATGGTTCATTTTCATTAATCCCAAAACATTATGGTGTTTTGGAAGTGTAGTTTGTTTTTAAAGGTACGATAACATTTGAAACCACCTCTTTTATTAGAGCTGTTTTATAATGTAGGATACCAGAAATCTTATTTTCCTATCCATGTCACAGCAGATCTGAAAATCTCTTACTTTTCTAGAACCCTATGTGATAACCTGAGAAGAGAGAGAGACAGAGCAGTGAGCGACTTGGCAGAGGCTCTTCGCAACCTAGATGACATGAGAAAGCAAAAGAATGATGCTGTGCGTGAACTAAAGGAGCAGAAGTATGTAAAGGCTCTCACTGGGTTTCTTTACTAGAATTTTATCACATCATTGTATTTGTATCCATTTTTGCTCATACCTATTACAAGCTGAAATTACTGTGCCAAAATGTTTATGAATACTATAAAATGTTAATATTTTAACACAATTTGTGGTCAAAACATGATTAGATCTTATCTAAACCCTAGTCAGAGAGAAGAATAACCCTGTTGAACAGATAAGTTGAACAAAAATGATATGTTTTGATTTATTCCACAAACAGTCAACAGCAAGTATACTTTTGTGAAAAAGAGTTTGAACCTTTCATTCAGTAGCTGATAGTACCTCCTTGGGCAGCAGTAACTTCAGCTGTACATTTCCTATAACTGTTGATAATTCGCTTACCTCACTCTTGAAGAATTTTTGATCTTTTTTCCCATACAGAACTGCTCTGTGATATTTGAGGACATCTTGCATTCGGCATACTTCAGGTCTTTCCACATTTCAATACAGTTTAAGTCAGGGCTTTGACTTGGCTAAAGTCAAACCACAGAATCACTGCAGCCATGCTGTAGTAGATTTACTTGAATGTTTAGTGCCATCTTGCTTTATTTTTGACTCTGTTTCAGCTCAGTGGTTCTCTGATCTAAAGCAGAATTCTCGGTTCCATCGATGTTCAGATTCTGATTAAGCCAAGCAATTTTGTTCCCTGGTACCTTAATTTGGGAAGAAGTGTTTGATTTTCACCAAATGAAATATTTGTATAACAGGCAGAAAAGTTCACGTTTTAACTGATATACCCAAAGAACATTATTCCAGAAGTAGTGTGAGTCATCCATATGCTCTTAGATAGGTAGGCAGCAGTCTTTTTAGAGAGCACTGTTTGCTTTTCTTAATCTAATCTAATTTCTTAGTCTTTTATACTGAATCATCTCCTAAAAACAGGAGCTCGATTCAGTTTACATAATAGATCACAAAGAAAGATCCATTAACATTCATTTGAGCTATTGCCTAAAAAGCGAGGAAACAGTGGTTTTTAAGGCTTTGCAAAAGATCTTAAGTGATAAACACAATCTAATTTGAGGTGAGAATCCATTCCATATCGCAGTTAGTAAGTATGGAAAAGAGTGTGAAACTTTACTAATGGATTTGATTCCTCTTAAAGATGGAAAAGAGAGCTTATACATATGAGTTGTTCTCATGCCCAAAGATCTCATGATGTTTAGAGATAAAAACATCAAAGGAACAAATAGTCCAAATTTTTTAATGTTTGATGTATGAGCCTTCATATCAGCTGCAACATTTCAGGTCTTTAAGTATTTATCTGGAGTTCTCCAATTTTGTGGATTATTTTCTGCTTTTTTAATTTTAAGATTATCTGATGGTAGACTGATGGAGCCCCAAATGGTCTTTTAACCCTATCAAGAGAGATGGGCATTAACAGCTCTTTTGTAGGTACTATGAAATTTGTTTAGACATGATCAAAGTTGAAAGAGTTCTTTAAAAATCTTTATTAAAGTAGGTTAAAATACTGCTGCTGTTAACATCCCTTCCGGATTCCATAACTATGGAATAGTCCTTGTCTTCTAACATCGATCCTTTTACTTGTTGATCCATTTGTTTATCTTGAATACGTACAAAACATAAGCATTTATATGACAAATAAAGGATTTTCTTTTTTAAATAATGAGACGACATATACAAACAGCATGCTGCTTAATGGTAGCAATTTGTCCCATACTTAAAAATTAAAATATAATGTATGTTCCAGTGCAATAGAGATGGTATGCTGAACCATAGGGGTGTCCATGCCTGTTCATGTCAGCCTTACATTACTGAATGCTGGTTGTCAGCTTGTGAGATGGCCTAACCAGAGTGTCAGCAAAGGATTCTGGGGATATTATATTAATCTGACTCTGGATATGTTAGTGCAGATAGATTGAATAAGCCTCCCTGCACAGAATCCACACATCTTGAGTATCTAGTAGAGAATGACACGGGGACAAATTGTTCCCTGTTTCCACAAAAACTCAATTTTCCCATCCCGTCCCTGCGAGTTTTTTCACTTTCCCTGTCCCCTTCCCATTCCTATAAGCTCTGCCTTAACCGCACAAGCCTTGAACACTTATGATTTTAAAGTGTTTGAGGAGGACAGAGCTTGCAGGAATGGAGCAGGGACAGGGAAAGAACTCATGGGGCTGGGATGGGAAAATGAGTTCCCGCAGAGATGGAAAAATTTGAAAGGAAACTCTTCAATGAGAGGGCATAGGATGAAGTTAAGAGATGATAGGCTCCAGAGTAATCTAAGGAAATACTTTTTTACAGAAAGGGTGGTAAATGCATGGAATAGTCTTCCCAAAAGAAGTGGTGGAGACAGAGACTGTCTGAATTCAAGAGAGCTGTGGAATCTCAGAGAGAGAAAGAGATAATGGTTACTGTGGATGGGCAGACTAGATGAGCCATTTGGCCTTTATCTGCCATCATGTTTCTATGTGCATTCTCTAGTATCTAGCCAGCCTGGATTTCTCAAGAAGATATATTAGCTACAATTCTTGAATGGAACAAAAGATGTCAGACAGACTGATTACTTCTACCATCTGCAAAAGTGTCACACCTTCCTTATCAATTGAGGGCCATTGTCTCAAACAAGTACTAAATTAGGACACAGAAAGATGTCCTGGAAAATATGTACTCAAACTTATAAATGCAGACAAGCCCTACCCCTCTCTCTTGCTCTAGACCAGTGGTCTCAAACTCAAACCCTTTGCAGGGCCATATTTTGGATTTGTTAGGTACTTGGAGGGCCTCAGAAAAAAAATAGTTAATGTCTTAATAAAGAAACGACAATTTTGCATGAGGTAAAACTCTTTATAGTTTATAAATCTTTCCTTTTAATTTAATGTGGACAAATGCAAAGTGATGCACATTGGGAAGAATAACCTGAATCACAGTTACCGGATGCTAGGGTCCACCTTGGGGATTAGCGCCCAAGAAAAGGATCTGGGTATCATCATAGACAATACAATGAAACCTTCCACCCACTTTTTCGGTGGCGGCCACAAAAGCAAACAGGATGCTAGGAATTATTTAAAAAGGGATGGTTAACAAGACTAAGAATATTATAATGCCCCTGTATTGCTCCATGGTGCGACCTCATCTGGAGTATTGCGTTCAATTCTGGTCTCCTTATCTCAAGAAAGATATAGTGGTGCTAGAAAAGGTTCAAAGAAGAGTGACCAAGATGGTAAAGGGGATGGAACTCCTCTCGTATGAGGAAAGACTAAAACGGTTAGGGCTCTTCAGCTTGGAAAAGAGATGGCTGAGAGGAGATATGATTGAAGTCTACAAAATCCTGAGTGGAGTAGAACGGGTATAGCGGATCAATTTTTCACTCCATCAGGAATTACAAAGACTAGGGGACACTCGATGAAGTTACAGGGAAATACTTAAAAAATATATATATATATTAGTCAAAAACAAGTAATAATACAATACCAGTTTTAACATCTTTGAATAATGAGAAAAATGTGGCAAAACAGGGAAATACTTTTAAAACCAATAGGAGGAAATTTTTTTTTCACTCAGAGAATAGATAAGCTCTGGAATGCGTTGCCAGAGGATGTGGTAAGAGCGGATAGTGTAAATGGTTATAAGAAGGGTTTGGACAGGTTCCTGCAGGAAAAGTCCATAGTCTGTTATTGAGAAAGACATGGGGGAAGCCACTGCTTGCCCTGTATCGGTAGCATGGAATATTGCTATGCCTTGGGTTTTAGCCAGGTACTAGTGACCTGGATTGGCCACCGTGAGAGCGGGCTCCTGGGCTTGATGGACCATTGATCTGACCCAGTAAAGCTATTCTTATGTTCTTTTGGCTAAGTCTTAATACTAATATTGTAATTTATAGCTAAATAAACATATGATCAAGAAACTGTTTTATTTTACTTTTGTGATTATGATAAACATACCGAGGGCCTCAAAATAATACCTGGCGGGCTGCGAATTTGAGACCATGGCTCTAGACTCTCTCTGCCTCTTCTGTTCTTCCCCCACCTTACAACCAGAGACACACACACATTCATTCAGGTAAACCACATGCTCTCTCTACTCTGGGAAAGCCACATGTTTTTGTATAAACACACAGAAGCTGTTCTATAACAAAATATATTTCTGTACATTAGTAACAAGCATATGTATGGTGTTTTAGTCTAGATTAGTATTTTAGGTTACATTTCAGATCATAAGATAAGATCAAATTAGGGCACAGATGGCAATTGAGGAAAGTATTATTGAGTGTCTAACTTTAGTTTAAAATACATTTAGAAAAGAAACAGCTAGGAAAAAAGTAGCCCTACAGAACATATTTTTTGCAAAGGTGTTTTAGTTTGGCAGGTAGAAATTGCTCTTCTTTAGCACTCTCCAGACCAGTAGAGGTTAACTTTACGAATGGGTATATATCTAATCATGACCAGCAGGTGGAGACTGAAAACAAAACTTTGGGACAGTATATCCTAGCCCCTCCTCTCTATTTCCCTCAGTCTTCTTTCAGTCTCCAGCAGGTGTTGAGTGATCTGTACCCATCTCCCTTGGTAGGGCTGTTGGAATTTGTTTAGGGGGTTTATTGTCCCTGTTTTTAGCCGGACGGAGCTTGGGCGGACTCTGTTTGGGGGTTCGTCCGACCTCGGGGGTGTTAAACCCGGCGGGTCACGAGCGGGGTCCCTCCCCCCACTTCCTCCACCTCCCCACATTTTTTTAGAGGAGCCTCAGCAGTAAGCCTTGCCCCCTAAGTCAAGCAAGGCATATTGCTTCGAGAGCCTGTGGAGTCTGTTCTGTAAAAAAAAAAAAAAAAAAAAAAAATCCTGAGGTAGTGCTGGTCTGAAGGGTTGTTTCCCTTTAAGAAAACTGTATTTTACTGTATTTTTTCATGTAACCAGCACTTTTTTTATAGCTAGGTCGCGTATGGAGCAATTGTGCCCTTCTCCGGGGGAGTAGGACACAATTTTAGTCCAGCCGCGAGGCACTCGCGGCCGGCCTGAACTCGGCGGTTTGGGTCGGTGAGGTGGTGGAGCTCCGTCGGCAGCGGCTGCAGGCGCCCAGAGCTCCCCGCCGATGGTGCCTCGCGAGTCGGCTTGGAGCAGTGGGGAAGCCCAGTCTTCCACAACCGCCCACGGAGGGATTCCCCGAAGGATTCCCTCTCAGCTGATTTTTTGACAGCTGATGCCGGCTTGCCTGCTTTAGCGGCTGAGACTATTCAGGTTTCTCAGCCGCTTCAGGCTATGGAGGGAGCTTTTTTGGCGGGAAAACCGCCATCTTCTCTGTCTGGCCCCTCCATTTTGTCTTCCACCTCAGGTGACCTTCCCCCTGTTTTGACTATGCAGGGGCAAGGTTCTGCTGGGTCCCCTGCTGTGGCAGGGAGTCCCTTGGGACCCTCGGGGGGTTTTTCTCCTGAATTTTTCTTTTCTTTATGCAGAGCCTATTTTCAGGCGGCTGGGGGTCCCGGTTGCGCCCAGGGGGTTTCGGGGGGGTGGGTTTTCCTCCGCGCTCCCTGTGGCTTTGCCTCTTTCGTCTGGCGTGACGTCCCCTCCGCCGCCTCCCTTGTCCAAGCGTCCGCGGGTGTCGTGGGACGAGAATTTGTGGTCGGAGGAACGGGTCGGTCTGGAGGAGGACCTGGACCCTTCTGAGGAGTTCCAGGACTCTCTGGAGGGGACGGAAGCTGGCGGCGGGTTGTCGGATTTCCCGTTCTCCAGTGACGAGGCGTCCGTGGTGCGCCTTTTTCAGAAAGATGAGCTGCCTGACCTTATTCAGCAGGTTTCTTCGGTTTTGCGTTTTGAGGACGCGCCGCCGGAGACTCCGCGTGTGGGGGACCCCCTGTTACGGGGGATCCGTTCCGTTTCCCGCTCTTTTCCTATGCATCAGGATATTCGGGATATTATTCTGGAGCAGTGGAAAACGCCGGAGACGCCGTTTCGGCTGGCGCGCAGCATGGCTCGCCTGTATCCCATTCCGGAAGGGGATCGGGCTACGTTAGCTTCGCCAGTCGTGGATGCGGTGGTCTCGGCAATTTCCAAGCGGCATACCGTGCCTGTTGAGGGCGGTTCTGCCTTGCGGGACTCTGAGGAGCGCAAATTGGAGAGCATCCTTAAGCAAAATTTTCAGGTCTCTGCCTTTGGGGTCCAGGCGGCTATTTGTGGGGGACTGGTCGCTCGCGCCGTGTTTCGGTGGGCGGAGCGGGTCTTGGATCGAGAGTCTGACGACTGGTCTCTGGTGGATCAGGAGGTAGCGAAGATTGAGATGGCGGCCTCATTCCTCTCAGATGCTCTATATGACTTGGTGCGGATCTCGGCTAAGTCTATGGCTTTTGGCGTGGCCGCAAGGCGTGTGTTGTGGCTGCGCGCTTGGGCGGCGGATGCTGCGTCCAAAGCTAAGCTTACTAAATTTCCCTTTCGGGGGTCGTTTTTGTTTGGAGAGGACTTGGATAAGTTGATTCAGACTTTGTCGTCCGTCCGGCGTCTCGGGGGGGTGCGGCCCGGGGGCGTTTGCGGGATTTTCGCAAGTATCGCCCTGGGCGTGGGGCTGCTTCTTTCCAGTCTCCGGGATTTTCCCGGGGTCGGTTCTTCCAGCGCATGCAGCCCTTTCGGGGGGCCCGTCGGGGGGCAGGGAATCCCTCCGCCGGTTCCCCCGCTTCCCGTCCTGCACAATGACGCCTTGCCGGCGCCCCCTTTGGTTCCGGTGGGGGCCCGGCTGCGCGAATTTTTCCCCAAATGGGCCGAGATCACGTCCGATCAGTGGGTCCTGGAGGTGGTGCGGGACGGTTATGCCCTGGAGTTCGCCCGCTCTCTGCCGGATTTTTTCCTCGCTTCTCCGTGTCAGACTCCGGGGAAGACGCAGGCTTTTCGCCAGACCCTTCAGCGCTTGCTAGATCTCAGGGCAGTTGTTCCGGTGCCCCCTCCGGAGTGGGGCACGGGCAGGTACTCCATTTACTTTGTGGTGCCCAAGAAGGAGGGGACCTTTCGGCCCATCCTCGATTTGAAAGGGGTCAACAGGGCTCTCAAGATTCCCTCTTTCCGTATGGAAACTCTGCGGTCGGTCATTCTGGCGGTTCAGCCGGGGGAGTTTCTCACTTCTCTCGTTCTGACGGAGGCCTACTTGCATGTTCCCATTCGGGCCTCTCATCAGCGTTTCCTGCGCTTTGCGATCTTGGGTCGGCACTTTCAGTTCTGTGCGCTTCCCTTTGGGCTGGCCACGGCTCCTCGGACGTTCACCAAGGTGATGGTGGTCGTCGCGGCAGCCTTGCGGTCGGAGGGCATCCTGGTACACCCCTACCTGGACGACTGGTTAATTCGGGCAAAGTCGTTGCAGGAAAGCTCCCGGGTTACTGCTCGGGTGGTGGAGTTTCTCCGGTCGCTGGGCTGGGTGGTCAACCTTTCCAAGAGTCGGTTGGTCCCGGCTCAGCGTCTGGAGTACCTAGGGGTGCTGTTCGACACCTCCTTGGGGAGGGTCTTCCTCCCAGAGGGCCGGGTGAGCAAATTGCAATCTCAGATTCGCCTGCTTTTGGCGTCCCGGTGTCCTCGGGCGCGAGATTTCCTCCAGGTCTTGGGGTCGATGGCGGCGTCCCTGGACGTGGTGAGGTGGGCGCGGGCCCACATGCGTCCTCTCCAGTATGCTCTGCTCCGGAGGTGGTCTCCCCAGAGGCACGGGATGGATGTTCCGGTCCCCCTGCGAGGCTTGGCGCGCTGCAGTCTGCGTTGGTGGCTCCAGACCCCTCACCTAGTTCAGGGGGTGGGTCTGGATCTCCCGCAGTGGACGGTGCTCCTGACGGATGCGAGTCTCCTGGGTTGGGGGGCTCAGTGTTTGGGTCACTCAGCTCAGGGCACCTGGTCCGCGGAGGAGGCCGCCTGGTCGATCAACGTGTTGGAGACCAGAGCGGTCCGTCTGGCGCTGTTGGTTTTCCACTCCCTGTTGCTGGGCAAGTCGGTCAGAGTGCTGTCGGACAATGCCACGGCGGTGGCTTAGGTCAATCGTCAGGGGGGCACCAAGAGCACTCAGGTGGCGCAGGAGGCGGCTCTGCTCATGGTTTGGGCGGAATCCCATCTGCTGGACCTCTCGGCCTCTCATATAGCCGGAGTAGAAAATGTTCAGGCAGACTTCCTCAGTCGTCACTTTCTAGATCCAGGAGAGTGGTGTCTCGGCGCCGAGGCGTTTCAGTTGATAGTGCAGGCTTGGGGGCAGCCCCTGATGGACCTGATGGCCACGGGTGGCAACGCCAAAGTGCCCCGCTTCTTCAGTCGTCGCAGGGACGGTCTGGCCGAGGGTCTGGATGCTCTGGTCCAGCAGTGGCCAACGGAGGGGCTGTTGTATGTGTTCCCTCCTTGGCCGCTGGTGGGCAGAGTGCTTCTTCGCATTGTTCACCATCCGGGTTTGGTGGTGCTGGTGGCGCCGGATTGGCCTCGCCGTCCGTGGTATGCGGATCTGGTGAGGCACCTGGTAGCGGATCCTCTTCCTCTGCCTCTCTCGGACGACCTTCTGATGCAGGGTCCCATTCCCATGTTCGACCCGTCTCCCTTCTGTCTTACGGCGTGGCTCTTGAAAGGGGTCGCCTTAGCAAGAAGGGATATTCAGACAAGGTGATCTCTACACTGTTGGGGTCCCGGAGGCTTTCTACCTCTCGGGCTTATGTGCGGGTTTGGCGTCTCTTTGAGGAATGGTGTCGGGCGCGGGGAGTGACCTCTTTTCGCGCTTATCTGCCTAACATTCTGGAGTTCTTGCAGGATGGCCTGGATAGAGGCCTGGCTTGGTCTTCTCTCCGGGTTCATATTGCGGCCCTGTCGGCCTTTCGAGGGTTGGTGTCAGGTCAGCGTTTATCGGCTCTTCCTGATGTGATTCGGTTTTTGCGGGCGGCCAAGTTGCTTAGGCCTCCCCTACGGCCCTCGGTTCCCTCTTGGGATCTTAATCTGGTTCTCTCTGTTTTGGTGCGTCCGCCTTTCGAGCCCTTGGACGACTGTTCTTTGAAGGACCTTACTTTGAAGGCGGTCTTTTTGGTGGCCTTTACTTCTGCTAGGCGTGTTTCTGAGCTGCAGGCTTTCTCTTGTAGGGCTCCCTTCTTGGAGTTTTCTAGGGAGCGGGTCGTCTTGCGGCCTGTTCCTTCCTTTCTGCCGAAGGTTGTTTCTCCTTTTCATGTCAATCAATCGGTGGTTCTCCCGGTCTTGGGTGGTCGGGAGGGCTCTTCTGAGCAACGGCAGCTGCGCAAGTTGGATGTCGGTCGGGTCCTTCGCTCTTATGTGCAGCGGACCCAGGAATTCCGGAAGTCCGATCATCTCTTTGTCCTCCTGGCGGGTCCTCGTCGGGGAGCGGGCGCTTCTAAGGCTACTATTGCGCGCTGGATCAAGGAGACGATTGCTTCCGCTTATCTTCTGAAACAGCAGCCTGTTCCGGAGTTTCTCAAGGCTCATTCCACTCGGGGTCAGGCGGCTTCTTGGGCTGAGTCGTCGCTCGTGCCTCCAGTGGATATTTGTAAGGCTGCGGTTTGGTCCTCCTTGCATTCCTTTGTTCGTCATTATCGGGTTGATGTGCAGGCGCGTCGGGACGCGGTGTTCGGTGAGCGTGTACTGGTATCGGCCCTTCGGGGGTCCCGCCCGTGAGAGGGACTGCTTTGGTACGTCCCATTCGTAAAGTTAACCTCTACTGGTCTGGAGAGTGCTAAAGAAGGAGAAATTAGGTTCTTACCTGCTAATTTACTTTCTTTTAGCTTCTCCAGACCAGTAGAGGTCCCCACCCTGTCTGTTGTTGTTGTTGTTGGGGCTGTTGCGCGGGCAGTTTTTGGTTTTTGCTGCGGGTTCTAGTATTTTTCTAGGGCCGGGGAGAATTGAAGAACAGCGGCTGTGGCTCGGCTGGCTTAGCTGGCGAGCTGTGGGGACATTCTTCCTTCGGGAATTTCTCCTCTGCATTTTCCAACAGCATTTTGGGTATGTTATTTGTTACTCCTTTTGGAGTATTGTTTTTTCTCTCTGTTGTTTTCCAGTTCTTGGTTCTGCTTGGCTATTCGGCAGACTGAGGGAAATAGAGAGGAGGGGCTAGGATATACTGTCCCAAAGTTTTGTTTTCAGTCTCCACCTGCTGGTCATGATTAGATATATACCCATTCGTAAAGTTAACCTCTACTGGTCTGGAGAAGCTAAAAGAAAGTAAATTAGCAGGTAAGAACCTAATTTCTCCTTTTTTTTTAGTTGCCTTCAGTTAAACTATAGTGTCTGACTAGAGGGTGACTCATCCAGGAGGTGTGACTGACCTCATTTTTCACTTTATAAGCACAGCTAACAAATAGGTAACCCAGACCTAAACTTCTCCTTGTCCTGAAGAGGTGCTGAGTGAGGATCTGCTAAGGGGAAGAAACTTGGGAAAAGGTAAAACTTGAGCTTCAGTGGGTTATTTGCATTGTCCTTCTCTTTTACTTTTTTAGTTCAGTACTCTGCTTTTACAGCAAAGTCAGTTTAATCAATAGTGTAATTATCCAATGTGCCTGCTTTCTGTTTCATCCTTACTAGTTGACTCCACAGCTAAGGTTTTTTGTCAGACTACTGGATTATGAAGAGCCTGTATATATAATTAAAAGAGAAGAATGATTGAGCTCCTTAAATGTTCAGGCTGTTATAGTCGTAAGAACATAAGAATTGCTACTGCTGTGCTTAACTTGTATTTTTCTTCCATTCATTGTTCCTCACAGAGGCTTGTTAATGTTTTAACTACATTACTGTTCCTTCAGTGATTGTTTTAAAATACATCTGAACGATCAGACACTTGGTGTCGGGGTGTTCCCCATACTCCTCCTTCTCCTGCATTCTTCTGTAGGGCTGTTGCCAGCTTTGGTACAAACTGTAGGGAGAAGCAGAGACTGGGGAGAAGGAGGAGGAGCTGAAAAACTGTGATTGACATCTTCTGCAGAATGCTCGTGAGCAGGCATGGACAACAGTACAGTTCAGCATAACATCCCTATCTACTGGAAAAGATATTATCAAGGTAAAAACCTAATCTATTTTTGTGATGTACATTACTGAATTACTGAAATTCCTGAATCTCTTTGCTCTTAGAGAGAAGATAGAGAACCAGTTGGAAAAAGAAGCAAGATTTCGACAATTGATGGCTCACAGTTCGCATGATTCAGCAATAGATACAGATTCTCTTGAATGGGAAACTGAAGTAGTGGAGTTTGAAAAAGACAGAGTAAGGAATTTTATGGCGTTGATGACGGCTTAAAAGTCAGTATAAGGAAACATTTGTTTCATAGAAAGTGTGGCAGACATACAGTGGTGGAATTCAAAAATGCCTGAGATAAGCACAGAGGAAAATTAAATGGCAAGAGGATGCAATCCAACTGTAGAACATTTTCATCCAAAGCAAAAGTAAAATTTTTACTTGGAATTCATAAAAGCATGGATGGAGGGCAGCAAATAACTAAACAAATGCAAGGGGAAGGGGGTAAGCTACATGGAGCAGCAGTTATAATACTGGCCACTTTATTAAGCAGACTTGGATGGACCATTCTGGTATTTATCTGCCATAGTTTACTATGTTAATGTATTTTTGTTGTGCATGCTTGTTAAGTTGCCTAGGCTTAAAGAACACATCAGTCTATTGACTAACTAAAACCAAAATCACATAGCTATGTATGGTAAGCCAGAGTTGTTAAGTACATGTATGGTAATTTCTTTCACTTAATTTTTATGGAAAATTTGATTGTGATGCAGAAGGGGAGAGAGACAGGTTTGACTTGTAATTCAAAAGTCACTTTCATATCTTTTTAAGGGTTACAACTCAATTTGTCCAACTACTGCTTGTTTAATTTCAAGAGTCAACAAGATATCAGTTATAATCATAGCACTATCCTTTCCTCAAAGAGGTAGGGTAGTAAATTGCCAGCACCCTTTCCTCCCAGTATTGTACAAATTCAGCAAGAAGACAAAACAGTAAACACCCTCAGCTTATGGCTCAAGCTATATTTTTTTCCCAGGCCTCGATGCACAAAATCCTTCTGTGGCAGTAAAACTCATTAAAGTAGTCTTACTGTCATGGAAATCTCCCCTCCCAATGCACAAAAGAATTCTCCATGGACTTCTGGCGGAAGCATGGAGCTATAAGCAGCAATCACTTGCAGCTCTGCTACACCTGAAACGGATCTGCACATTTTCGGCAAAATTATCCCTCGCTCCCTCACAATATACATCTATTGTGTACTTAACTAAACTGGGTTACCGGACAGAAGATCTGCGGGGTTTATGGCCACTAAACATAGAAGCATAGAAACATGACGGCAGATAAAGGCCAAATGGCCCATCCAGTCTGCCCATCCACAGTAACCATTATCTCTTTTTCTCTCTCTGAGAGATCACATGTGCCATGAGAAAGGAGTAGGGAAAGCCTGGGCCAGTGGAATCTAAGATGGTGGACCAGGTGGGTTTGCCTTTTGCGATGTCTCCCAGCTCTGTATGGGTGGCTGAAGTGACAGCAGAGATCCAAGCAGCATGGAGGACTGTGCTGCAGGGACGTTCCCCGATTTTCCTCTTTCTCAGGGAGTTTCTTCTCCTTCTTTTTCTTGTTCACTATGTGTGTGAGTTGGGCACTGTCTGCCCCAGATATGCAGCATTCTTGGTTTGTTTGTAAGGATGGTGTGATTGGTGCAGGGCGTATTGGTTGGGAAGGCAGAATAAGCTAGAAAATATGGATGGCGGTATGAATTATTCATTGGGTTCTCCTGGGGTTTTTGTTTTTTTTTCTCTTTGGGATGTTAGTGGGGGGTATGTGTGGGAGTTTGGATTGATGGAATGTCTAATGAGGGGGCTTGGGTCTTTTGTTATCTCTGTAGAGGGTCTATTAGTTTCCTGGAAGTGGCGCTATTTATGGTTCAGGGTTTCTCAGGGGGGATGGAAGGGGGGTGTTGCAGGTCCTTTTGATGGTAGGGGGAGGGTAGAGGGTTTGGGGTTGGGTTTCATCATGGGTATAGGGATAGGTAACCTGAAAGGTGTGACTGGGTCTGAGGTGGTGGTAGCTGGGACGCCCTCTGGCTATAACAGTGGTGTATTTTTCTTTTTCTGTTCTCATAGGAGAGTTCCACCTTAGATAGTACTGGACTTTAAATTAACTTCCTGGAATGTGGGAGGTATACACTCTCCAATTAAATGCTCTAAAATCCTACAGTTGAACCGCATTCAGACCACCATAGCTTTTCTGCAGGAAACCAGATTAACGTCAGAGTAACACGCCAAATTACATGCATGATGGGTGTGCTGCCATTTTGAGGCTCCTGCTATTCATAAAAAGGGGTGCAGCTGGAGATCAACTGGGTGGGACCCCAATGGCTGATATGTTATAGCTTTTGTTACTCTTAATGCTAAGCCTTTGCTCCTTTGTAATGTTTATGCGCCCAATAATCCTGGTGCCCGCTTTTTTAAGTAAGTCCACAATCAACTTGGCTTTTGGGGAGGTGCCCATGATAGTGGGTGGGGATTTCAATGAGGTATTGGATCCCCAGCTGGACCGCTCCTCTAGGGTGGGAAGAGAGACATCTAAGACCATTATGGGCCCTGCTCTGCTTTCCACTCACTCAAACCTGATGGATGTGTGACGAGTGCTGCATCCATTGGAATGAGACCATTCACACCGCTTTGACCTCCTTTTGATCTCTCGAGATTTCCTTGCTATTTATATAGAGACGCCTGCTTTCAGGAATATCTACTTCAGAAATGGAAGGATTATTAACAGAATAATCAAGTGCATCGCAATGATCCTATCCTCTATTGGGATGCAGGAAAGGTGGTGTTAAGGGGAGATGTCTTGGCTTGCGTGGCTCACTAAAAGCGTGCGAGGCGCCATGCAGTCTTACAGTTGGAACATAGGGTGACTAGTTTGCAGCAACAGTTTGGAGCTTCGAGAGCATTGCACCTTAAGGGGCAGTTGCTGGCGGCGCAAATAGAGAAATGAGCTTTTACATCAAGGGGCTCTTAAAGTCTCGGCTTATTATAAATTTCAATTATACCAGTTTGCCAGTAAAAGCTGCCACCTTCTGGCCCGGCTGGCCACTCCTAGGACGGAGCAGATGGGTATTACTACGTTAAGGGATTCTCGCGGGGTCTTACATTATAAACCTAAGGTTAGATGGAAAAGTGTGCCTTTTTGCAGATGATACCAAGATTTGTAACAGAGTAGACACCGAAGAGGGAGTGGAAAATATGAAAAAGGATCTGCAAAAGTTAGAGGAATGGTCTAATGCCTGGCAACTAAAATTCAATGCAAAGAAATGCAGAGTAATGCATTTGGGGATTAATAATAGGAAGGAACCGTATATGCTGGGAGGAGAGAAGCTGATATACACGGACGGGGAGAGGGACCTTGGGGTGATAGTGTCCGAAGATCTAAAGGCGAAAAAACAGTGTGACAAGACAGTGGCTGCAACCAGAAGGATGCTGGGCTGTATAAAGAGAGGCGTGATCAGTAGAAGGAAGAAGGTGTTGATGCCCCTGTACAGGTGAGGCCCCACTTGGAGTATTGTGTTCAGTTTTGGAGACCGTATCTGGCGAAAGACGTAAGAAGACTTGAGGCGGTCCAGAGGAGGGCGACGAAAATGATAGGAGGCTTGCGCCAGAAGACGTATGAGGAGAGATTGGAAGCCCTGAATATGTATACCCTAGAGGAAAGGAGAGACAGGGGAGATATGATTCAGACGTTCAAATACTTGAAGGGCATTAACGTAGAACAAAATATTTTCCAGAGAAAGCAAAATGGTAAAACCAGAGGACATAATTTGAGGTTGAGGGGTGGTAGATTCAGGGGCAATGTTAGGAAATTCTACTTTACGGAGAGGGTAGTGGATGCCTGGAATGCGCTTCCGAGAGAGGTGGTGGAGAGTAAAACTGTGACTGAGTTCAAAGAAGCGTGGGATGAACACAGAAGATTTAGAATCAGAAAATAATATTAAATATTGAACTAGGCCAGTTATTGGGCAGACTTGCACGGTCTGTGTCTGTGTATGGCCGTTTGGTGGAGGATGGGCAGGGGAGGGCTTCAATGCCTGGGAGGGTGTAGATGGGCTGGAGTAAGTCTTAACAGAGATTTTGGCAGTTGGAACCCAAGCACAGTACCGGGTAAAGCTTTGGATTCTTGCCCAGAAATAGCTAAGAAGAAAAATTTAAAAAAATAAAATAAAAAATTTAAATTGAATCAGGTTGGGCAGACTGGATGGACCATTCGGGTCTTTATCTGCCATCATCTACTATGTTACTATGTTACTATGTGAAATCATGGGTCAGTTTCTGGGGTCCTTGTATGCTGCTCCAGGCTTGGATGGTGCTTATTGTCTGCAGTTTGGACTTGCCAAGATTGAATGATCAGGAATGTAGTTCCTTGGAGCTGCCTATCGCTTCAGATGAGGTCGAATGGGGTATTCGGTTTGACCCTTTGTGGAAGGTATCTGGCCCCGATGGACTGTGTGCTGAGTTTTACAAACTGCTTGTGGAGGAGATTGCCCCTTTGCTCACGGAGATATTTAACCTAGGGGTGGCAAAGGGCTTCCTGCCTCGACATCTTAATATGGCACAGATTATTGGGCTGCTGAAGCCCTATAAGGATCAGACATTGCCCAAGTCCTATAGACCGATATCCTTGCTTAATTTTGAAACTAAGCTTCTGGCAAAGTATTGGCTAACCGTTTGGTGAGAGTTTTGCCTTTCTTGATATCAGAGCAACAGGTGGGCTTTGTGAGGGCCCGCCCAGTATTCCAAAACATTTGCAGGATTCTGTTGGCTTTGGAGAAAGCGAAGATGGACGGGATCCCCTCCTTGCTCATTAGTTTTGAAGTTGAAAAGGCTTTTGATCAGGTACAGTGGGGTTACCTGTTTGTGGAGCCATTCTTCTACAGTGCAGTCCAAATACTGTACAGTGACCTGGGCGCTCGGATATGGGTCAATGGGACGTTTCAGGGTTGTCCCTTATCGCCATTGTTATTTGTACTCTCATTAGATCCCTTGATTAGGGAAATTCAGGCAAATGTGGAGATAGTGGGTTACCTCTGGGGGATAGTCACTTTAAGATAGCTGCATTCACGGATGACTTACTGTTTTTTCTCTCCAACTGCATCGGTCACTACTGACTTTATTGGAGAATCTACGAGAGTATGATGACTTCTCGGGGTTTGCCTCGAACTTCGGGAAGTCAGAGGCCTTGGCTTCTTCGCCTTTTGGAATGGGCGGAGGGTTCTTTCCATTATCTGGGTATTCAGTTAACTATGGATGTGTTGAGATTGTATTGTCTCAAGATTGATAAGTTGGCTGATACGCTCTCCCAATTGGTGTGGTGGAAGGGTTTTACCCTTGTCTTTGATGGGTAGAATACATCTTTTCCATATGATCTTGTTCCCCAAGTGGCTTTATGTTCTTCCGGTATACTTATTGAAGAAAGGCATTCGAGCCCTCAACTCCTTTCTGTCTGGGTTCTTTTGGGGAAGGAGGAAGCCTAAGCTTAGGTGGGCTAACATGGTGGGATACTGGGCTCAGGGAGGCTTGGGTATACCGGATCTCAGGCTCTATAATCAAGCTTGTATTTTACGCCATATTCACGACTGGGTGTTGGACACTGATCTCTTTACTGATGTGACCTTTGAGAAAGACTATTTTTATCCTTTACACTTGCTGTACCTTTTGCATGCATGGCTTAAAGATGTCTCTCAGCCCACCTGGGGTAATGTGTTGTTCTGTCCTCTTTGGGCAGTGTGGAAACATGTTCTTTCCTATTGAGGGCAGGATCCACATCTTAGTGTATTCATGCCATTGGTGGGTAATGCTACTTTTCCACTGGGGCTCATGTCTTCTATATTCAGCTGGTGACGGGGCAGGGATATTTTCCAATTATGTCATATTTTGCAAGCACGGGGTACATTGCTTTCCTATGGGGATTTGCTTACTAGAGGGATTCCAGCTTTGAGGGCGCACTTTGTTTATCAACAAATTCGGCACTATGTGGGTCCCTCCCGGTGGGTTCTCTGTCCTGGGACTTTGGGGTCCGCTTTGAGGAATTTCTGGAGGCATTCGCGTAGACCAGAATATCTGTTTCCTATTTTCAGTTACAACCTCCTGGGAATTTCTCTGGGGTAATTCAGAATTGGCAGAGGGGTCTCAATTGGAAATTAACCCTACTTGTACTGCTGAGGGCACTTAAGGGTGTACCGAGGGTGGTGGGAAGTGCAGAATTACAAGAGTGTCATTATCATACTATGTTGAGGGCTTATGTCTCCCAGAGCCAAGCTTATCATATGGGGTGTATAGAAACACTGCTTTGTATAAAATGTCCTGCAGCTGCGAACTCCTGTGTGCATGGTCTGTGGGCATGTTCAGTAATCCAGGGTTTCTGGCAGGAGGTGGTTGCCTTTTTGGGTACAACTTTGAACACTGCCGTCTCTCAGTGCCTATTTTGTCATTTTACTTTGTTAAATTTGTATCCAGCTCAAGAAAAATTATTTTTGAGCAAGTGCTATGTTGCAGGGAAGAAATGTATTATGAATCATTGACTGTCTGACTAGCCTTCCTCGGTATAGTATTTGAGGAATAAACTGCATACCCTGATGCGGTGGGAGGTGTGAGCTACGGCTGGTTCCTGGAATAGGCGTAAAACTTTCCTTCAAGTATGGACTCCTTATCTGAATGTCCTGACTCAGAGAGGCTGCAGTCAGATTCTGAATAATCTTTGGTTGATTTGTGTTTTCTGGAATATAAACGGGTTACTGTATTTCGGTGGGAAGGGAGGGAGTAAGGGGGGAGTGGGGCTGAAGGGCAGAGTGGTCCTGTAAGGGTGGCGGTTTGGGGATGGGATAGGAATGGGTTATTGTTACAGAATTTTATTGTCTTGGTGTGGTTGTGTACTTTTCTTTGATTGCAATGAAAAGATTATTAAATAAAATAAAGGATTCTCCATGGCTGCTAATAATCCTTGTAGCAGCCACTGAGATTTCTATACTAATTCATTACAAGGAGCTCATTAATATTATATTGAGAACTCTGTTTTACCGCGCAGATTTATATGGCAGGGTTTGAGCTGTCGTAGCCTTACTTTCCTGTTAGTTCCTGAGCGCTGATTGGCTCAAGCACTGTCCGGAAAATAAGGCAAGAGCTTAGACCCATCACTGGAAAAAATGCCCACAATTTCCCCCCTCCTGCCCAAGATCCCTGAGTTTTCAACACCAGTCCCCCTCCCACCGATCTCCCCCAAACTCTCTCACTAGTCCCTCCTCCCACTGAGCCCAAAATATTGAGAGTCTGATGGTCTAGTGTGCTGGCCGTATGGGCTGGGACACCCTCCAAGATGCCGGGACACCCCTTGATACCCCTCCTTTCTCTTGAAGATTGGCAGGAGGGATACCCACTCCCTCATGCTGGCTGGCCCACCTCTTCAAAATGGCGGGCCTTTCCCTTCCCAGTACATCCTGGGATGCACTAGGAAGGGCCTAAGGTCTTGATTGGTTGAGGTACCTAAGGCACCTCCCCAAGCCAATCAGGGCCTGATAGGGGCCTTAGACTCCTGAGCCAATTAGGGCCTTAGGCCCCGTCCAGTGCATCCCAGAATGCACTGGGAAGGTGTAGGCCCGCCATTTTGAAAGGCAGGCCTGCCAGCAGGAGAGAGTGGCCTTTCCTCCTGCTAGTCTTCGAGAAGGTGGGGATGTCAGGGAGGTGCTGGCATGGGGTTGGTGGTGGTAGCATCCCTCCTGCCACCTTGTATTGAAGGTACTGAGGTGGGGAGTTGGGGTGGTGCTGATGTAGGGGGGAGGGATTGATTGTGGCAGGAGGGAGTGGGCATCCCTCCTGTTTTGTATTGAAAGTACGGAGGCAGTCGTCAAGTGGGAGAATTTTTTTTTTTTTTAATAGGCGCGGTACTTGTGTATCTGTTGTGCATGCACAACACCTGCTTCCATTATCAAAAACAAAACAGTTTATTTGTGAAGCCCTGATTCAAAGCCTGCAACCTCCGCTGTCACCTCTGCTATCTCTCAGTTGATCGCGACTGAAAGAGAGAAGGAGAAGGAACAGCTGTGCCTAGCGATTGCTTTTCTGAGTAGGCATCAGGCACAGTTCCTCCCCTCTTTTACTGGTGCTGCTCTACACAAATAGCAGTTTTTCAATTAGTAGAAGAGCTCATATAGAACACTTTCCCAGGACCTCAGCGATACCACTCATAGCCCAGAGCTTTAAGTATCCAATCGTCACTGGTCCATTAATATTCCTACACACATTTTAGATTTAATAATCGCTTGGCTGTTAGGATCCTTTTACCAACACTAGCTATTTCCAAATTTTAACATTTACAGCATATCATGTTTGCAATAAACAAGCACTTAGCTTTTATTCAACTTGAATCACTCGGTCAAGGGTTAGTTAATTGAACATGTTTTGCAAATCGTTGCTTCAAGGACACCTCTAAAAAGATATATAGCTTATTATAATTTCCTCCCCACATATCTTTCTTATCAATGCTATAGCATAAATTATTCATTTTTATTTACCGACTACCCTGAGCGTTAACACCCTTCTCACCAGCTTCTCCCCGGACCAAGGTGGTGTCAGAGTTACAGAGTAAGGCTTAAATCACTAACTACACTCCTCCCCTTTTACTACCCCAACCAATCAGAGCCTCCCAACATCAGAAAAGGCTGGCCCATTCAATCTCAAGATTCAACCCCAACGGAGCAACTGTGTTCAACATATAAATCCACTTTTGTTCCCTCCAGTTCAAAAATTATTCTAAATTACCACCCTCACCCCCCCCCCTATCTGCAATACAATCAATGACTCGCCACTTAAGTTGTTCAGCAGTATGGCCCATATCTATCCAGTGTTGTACTATTGGTGCCTGTATCACATTATTCTGTATTTTTAAATTTATGTTCTGTAAGTCGTACCTTTATTTGGCGCTTTGTGTGGCAAATA